>NW_023425449.1:3585390-4785390 GCF_014108245.1 Pipistrellus kuhlii
GGGAATTCCTCACCCCATTATCAACGACCACACATTTGATTATTCCCACCTTGGACTCTCTTCGCCCTGGATATTGCATCACCATGGCCTACGGGATCTCTATAATAAGACTGCTTTCCCTCTGTCTCCTTCCTTCATGGGCTCTTGGCCCTTGTCAAACACATCAATATGATTTTTAGGCAAGTTTCAGAACTATGAAAATTTCTCTATGTGAAATGTGAAACCAACCAGGAGCCTGGCAGGAAGAGAGTAGACATGTCATGGGGGAGCCTCTGGGATAGGGAGACAAAGAGCAGAAAGGAGACGATGTCCTTTCCATGGAAAAGGCTGATCTCCAATGTGACACTAGAGTGGGTAACCATTGCCCAGGTGCCCATTGAAAAGGCAGGTTCTAGCCTCCTTTTCAGAGAGCCTGATGCAGAAGATATGGAGTGAGGTGAGAGACTCTGAGTTTCCACAGTGTTGCAGGTGATTCTGATACAAAGGGAACGCTGAGCAGAGCTGCCACACCTGGCCCTAAGAGGGCAGTGTGGGGGCTGCAGGTGCAGGGATGTGAGAGGCTCCAGCAGGGATAGCCTTGGCTCAGCTGATTTGGCTTCTTTCCACCCAGGCATTTGCCACATCGCAGATGATGATGAGGAGAAAACCTTTCCAGGAGGTGAGTTGGGCAGGTTCTTTAATTGGACCTCAGACCGTGCTGAGCCCTTGACCCGCTATGGACCCAGAAACACCCTCCAGGGGCTCAGTCCCAACAGACACACAGGGAAACCTTCCACAGCCAGCTCCTCCTAGCACCTCCTTTTCTCCCTGCTGTGAAGCACACTGCCCCTGGTCACAGGAGAGCCACCTGTCTTCCTTGGGTACTAGGGTCAGAGTGTGTGTGTGGGGGGGGCGGGGAGGAGGCTGGGGGGGAGAAAGGGGAGTAGAGACTGAGTCTTTCCAATGGAATAGCAGTAGGAATTCTACTTCACAAGTGAGCAGGTGACTTTAGTGCCAGGAATGTGGGATGTGATCACTCCTCAAGGCCCCTTTTACTACTGAAACCCCACTCGATGGCCTTGCTGTCCTCTTCTGAGTCCCTGGGCTCTGGCTTTCTGGGCAAATGAAAGAGGTGGATGGAAATGAGGGCTTTGGGGAGTAGGGGGCAGAATGTAGTCAAAAGTGAATCTTAGAGACTAACTTTTGGGTGTAATTTTATTTTGTTCTAGATGACATGGGGCCTGCCGGTTATCCAATGGGTGAGTCTGTGTTTGCTGGGGTGGGGAAGGTACTCTCTGAACTCATCTGATGAGCAGGGCAGATTAGCTCTCCCTTTGGCACCATAGCCTGGGGTCTGGCCATAGGTCCTGTAGGCTGGAATGAGTAAGGAAGGATCGGGAAAGGTCAGTACAGGTAGGAAAGTTGGAGGGTTGGACTGACATGAAGCAGAAAGAGGTTAAGCCAGAGAATGGTGGCTGTAGAGGACAGAAGGCTTGGGAATGTCTCTAAAGCAAATTTGGTGGATGAGAGAGGGAGAGGACCAAGGACATTCTTGTTCTAGAAAGAATCCAGGAAACTTTTACGAGGTGTTTACTAAAGGGACCTATATTGAAGGTTTCAAAGCAACACAGAAAACTGAGTTTTACTTCCAAATTATACTTCCCTTAGTCCCAGTATCCTCCTACTTTCCTTCCTTTCGCTTCTTTTTTCATTCATTCATTCATTCATTCATTCATTCATTCGAATGCATGCAATAGTCAGCTAAAGGACTTTGGTCTCAGTGCCCAAATGTTGAATCCCAGGTAGAGGCCAGCCTCATATGTCTACACGGAGATTGGGGGTTTCCTCACCACACATAACATACTCTCTCTCATACCCACACTACACAGGTGTACACACTCACTATTCACTATAGCAGCGGTTTTCAACCTGTGGGTCATGACCCCTTTGGGAGTTGAATGACCCTTTCACGGGGGTCGCCTAAGACACCCTGCCTATCAGATATTTACATTATGATTCATAACAGTAGCAAAATTACAGTTATGAAGAAGCAACAAAAATAATTTTATGGTTGGGGGTCACCAAACATGAGGAACTATTTTGGAAGGTTGAGAACCACTGCACTATAGTGTCCTCACTGCAACATGTGAACTTCCGGTGAGGGGCTGGTCCTCCTCTCAGTGCTGTTCTGTCAGTGGTAATACATGGAATGAATATGTGTGCTCCAATCTTGTGGGGGCAGTAGTTAAGCTCAAACTTCAAAACTATGTTTTATAAGTGTTGACAAGTGTGAACGAAGTGGAAATGGACTTTGAAGGCTAGCTCATAGCAGTGTCTGCAAGTCATGTCCTGCTCATGGGGCTTGTCTGTCTCTACAGTTCAGGCCTAAGGGTGGCTACAAGGTACCTTTATAAAAAATGGCCCAGTGCAGGGAGCATTGCACTTCCATGAGCTAATTCCATCCTCCTGACACTTCATAGAGTAAACTAATGTGAAGAAGAGTTCAAGAACTTGCCATAAGCTTGCTTTGTGACTTTGGAGATAATCAGAATTCCTCTGTCCCCCATTTTACCTATGAAATGGAAGTGAGACACTCTCTCTAGAGCTGATGGAGATAAATGTGTGATAAGGTGGCTATCCAAATCTATCTTCCCTCTCTCGAGTTCACCTGGACCCTTCCCCTGAAATGATCACAAGGTCAGATCTCTGTCATCCTATAACCCCTCTCTTAGGCGTGTCCTCTCTTCCCACCCAGTGTCCCATCACAGACAAATTCTATAAAGAATCTTCTGCATTGGACTCATTGCTTCCGTGGTGTCCATGCCTCTTCCCACTGCAGTCTGTCCTCGAGGGAATTTCCTCAGGTCATTATCAACGACCACACACTTGATTACTCCTGCCTTGGGCTCTCTTCTCTCTGGATACTGCATCAGCATGGCCTATAGGGTCTCCTTTAATGGGACTGCTATCCCTTTGTGTCCTTCCTTCATGGGCTCCTGGCCCATGTGAAAGACTTAAATCTCATTATCAGGAGTTTCAGAATGGTGAACATTCTCAGAGTGAGATGTGAAACCACCCAGGAGCCTGGCAGGAAGGGAGTAGACATGTGAGGGAGGAGCCTCTTGGAGAGGAAGACAAAGAGCAGGAAAAGGGGTGTCCTTTCCATGGAAAAGGCCGATCTCCAATGTAAGGTTAGAGTGGGTAACGATTGCCCAGGTGCCTATTGAAAAGGCAGTTTCCAGCCTCCTTTTCAGAGAGCCTGATGAAGAAGGTATGGAGTGAGGTGAGGGACTCTGAGTTTCCACAATGTCCCAGGTGATTCTGATGCAAAGGGTCCCCATGGCACTCTGAGCAAGCTGCCACACCTGGCCTGGAGGAGGCAGTGTTGGGGCTGCAGGTGTGTGGATGTGAGAGGCTCTAGCAAGGTTACCCTTGGCTCAGTTGACCTGGCTTCTTCCCACCCATGCATTCAACACATCTCAGATAATGATGAGGAGAATACCTTTCAAAAGGTGAGTTGGGCAGGTTCTTTACTTGGAAATCAGGCCATGCTGAGCCCTTGACACTTTTTGGACCCAGAAACACACTCCTGGTGCTCAGTCCCAACAGACCCACAGGGAAACCTTCCACAGCCAGCTCCTCCTAGCACCTCTTTACCTCCCTGCTATGACCTACCCTGGCCCCTGGTCACAAGAGAGCCACCTGTCTTCTTTGGGTACTAGGGTCAGAGTGTGTGTGTGTGTGGGGGGGTAATCTGTGAGGTGGGGGGAAGAAAGGGGAGTGGAGACTGAGTCTTTCAAATGGAATAGCAGTAGGAATTCTACTTCACAAGTGAGCAGGTGACTTTAGTGCCAGGAATGTGGGATGTGATCCCTACACAAGGCCCCTTTTACTACTGAAACGCACTCCATGGCCTTGCTGTCCTCTTCTGAGTCCCTGGGCTCTGGCTTTCTGGGCAAATGAAAGAGGTGGATGGAAATGAGGGCTTTGGGGAGTAGGGGGCAGAATGTAGTCAAAAGTGAATCTTAGAGACTAACTTTTGGGTGTAATTTTATTTTGTTCTAGGTCCCGGGGGACCTGCCGGTTATCCAATGGGTGAGTCCATGTTTGCTGGGGTTGGGAAGGTACTCTCTGTACTCATCTGGTGAGCAGGGCAGATTAGCTCTCCCTTTGGCACCATAGCCCGGGGTCTGGCCATAGTTCCTGTAGGCTGGGATGAGTAAGGGTGGATCGGGAAAGGTCAGTACAGGTAGGAAAGTTGGAGGGTTGGGCTGGCATGAAGCAGAAAGAGGTTAAGCCAGAGATTGGTGGCAATAGAGGACAGAGGCTTGGAAATGTCTCTAAAGCAAATTTGGTGGATGAGAGAGGGAGAGGACCAAGGGCATTCTTTTTCTAGAAAGAACACAGGAACCTTTTTGACTAGGAGTTTATTGAAGGGAATCTGAAGCCTGCTGAGTAGGGAAGTCTCAATCTCAAGTCCCATATTGGAGGTTTCAAAGCAATGCAGAAAACTGAGATTTACATCCAAATTATACTTCCCTTGGCCTCAGTTTCCTTCTTACTTTTCTTCCTTTCTCTCATTTTTGTATTCATTCATTCATTCATTCATTCATTCATTCATTTGAATGCATGAATAATCAGCTCAAGGTCTTTGGTCTCAGTGCCCAAATTTTCAATCCCAGGTAGACTCCAGCCTCATATATCTACACAGAGATTGGTGGTTCCTTCACCACACATAACATACTCTCGCTGTTACTCACCCTCCACTCACGTGTACACTCTCACTATTCATTATAGCAGCAGTTCTCAACCTGTGGGTCCTGATTTCTTTGGGGGTTGAACAACTCTTTCACTGTGGTATCCTAAGATATCCTGCCTGTCAGATATTTACATTACAATTTATAACAGTAGAAAAATAACAGTTATGAAGTAGTAACAAAAATAACTTTATGGTTGGGTGTCACCAAACATGAGGAACTACATTAGGAAGGTTGAGAACCACTGCATTGTAGTGTTCTCACTGCAATATGTGAACTTCTGGTGAGGGGCTGGTCCTCCTCTCAGTGCTGATCTGTCAGTGGTAATACATAGAATTAATATGTGTGCTTCAATCTTGTGGGGTCAGTATTTAAGCTCAAACTTCAATACTATGTTCTATAAGTGTTGACAGTGTGAGCTACATGGAGATGGACTTCAAAGGGAAAGCTAACAATAGTGCCTGCAAGTCATGGCCTGCCCAAGGTGGTGTCTGTTCTCACATTTCAGGCCTCAGTATTAGACGTGTGTGTCTGTGTGTGTGTGTGTGTGTGTTTGTGTGTGTGTATGTGTGTGTTTGTAGATGCATAAGCACATGTATCTGTGTGTATATTTGTTTGTGTGAGTTTGGGGAGCAGAGACAAAACTGTTGTGAGTGACCAATTCTATTCCTCTTTCCAATAGCAATCATAAGTCAACCACAGTCCTTAAGTGGACAGAGAGTATAAAGTGGGATGTGATCTTTCCATGAGGCCCCTTTTACTACTGAAACCGCACATGTTGGCCTTGCTGTCCTCTTCTGAGTCCCTGAGCTCTGGCTTTCTGAGCAAATGAGAGGGGTGGATGGAAATGAGGGCTTTGGGGAGTAGAGGGCAGATTGTAGTCAAACATTAATCTTGAAAGAGTAATTTTTGTTCGTAATATTATTTTTTTCTAGGTCCCATGGGACTTCCTGCTCCTCCAATGGGTGAGTCCATGTTTGCTGGGGTTGGGAAGGTACTCTCTGTATTCATCTGGTGAGCAGGGCAGATTAGCTCTCCCTTTGGCACCATAGCCCTGGGTCTGGCCATAGGTCCTGTAGGCTGGAATGAGTAAGGAAGGATCGGGAAAGGTCAGTACAGGGTAGTTGGAGGGTTGGACTGGCATGAAGCAGAAAGAGGTTAAGCCAGAGATTGGTGGCAGTAGAGGACAGAAGGCTTGGAAATGTCTCTAAAGCAAATTTCGTGGATGAGAGAGGGAGAGGACCAAGGGCATTCTTTTTCTAGAAAGAATCCAGGAACCTTTTTGACTAGGAGATTACTAAAGGGAACCTGGAGCCTGCTGGGTAGGGAAGTCTCAATCTCAGGTCCCATATTGGAGGTTTCAAAGCAATGCAGAAAACTGAGTTTTACTTCTAAACTATACTTCCTTTAGTCCCAGTTTCCTTCCTACTTTCCTTCCTTTCTCTCCATTTTTCACTCATTCATTCATTTCAATGCATGGATAATCAGCTCAAGGTCTTTGGTCTCAGTGCCCAAATGTTGAATTCCAGGTAGAGGCCAGCCTCATATGTGTACTTGGAGATTGGGGGTTCCCTCAGCACACATAACTTACTCTCGCTCAAACCCACCATCCACGCATGTGTACACACTCACTATTCACTATAGCAGCGGTTCTCAACCCGTGGGTCTCCAGCCCTATAGGACTTGAATGGACCTTTCAGGGGGGGTCGCCTAAGACATTCTGCAGATCAGATATTTACATTATGATTTATAATAGTAGCAAAATTACAGTTATGAAGAAGCAACAAAAATAATTTTATGGTTGGAGTCAGCAAACATGAGGAACTGTATTAGGAAGATTGAGAACCACTGCATTATAGTGTCGTCACTGCAACATGTGAACTTCAGGTGAGGGGCTGGTCCTCCTCTCAGTGCTGTTCTATCAGTGGTAATACATGGAATGAATATGTGCGTTCCAGTAGTTAAGTTCAACCTTCAAAATTATGTTTTCTAAGTGTTGACAAGTGTGAACAAAATGGAAATGGACTTTGAAGGCCAGCTCATAGCAGTGTCTGCAAGTCATGTCCTGCTCATGGGGCTTGTCTGTTTCTACAGGTCAGGCCTAAGGGTGGCTACAAGGTACCTTTATAAAGAATGGCCCAGTGCAGGGAGCATTGCACTTCCATGAGCTAATTCCATCCTCCTGACACTCCTTAGAGTAAACTAATGTGAAGAAGAGTTCAAGAACTTGCCATAAGCTTTTTTTGTGACTATGGAGAAACCAGAATTCCTCTGTCCCCCATCTTACCTATGAAATGGAAGTGAGACACTCTCTCTAGAGCTGATGATGATAAATATGCGATAAGGTGGCTGAGCCAAATCTATCTTCTTTGTGTCTAGTTCACTTGGATCTTTCCCTGACCTGACCACAAGGTCAGATCTCTGTCATCCTATAACCCCTCTCTTAGGCATGTCCCCTCTTCCCACCCAGTGTCCCATCACAGACAAATTCTATAAAGAATCTTCTGCATTGGACTCATTGCTTCCGTGGTGTCCATGCCTCTTCCCACTGCAGTCTGTCCTCGAGGGAATTTCCTCAGGTCATTATCAACGACCACACACTTGATTACTCCTGCCTTGGGCTCTCTTCTCTCTGGATACTGCATCAGCATGGCCTATAGGGTCTCCTTTAATGGGACTGCTATCCCTTTGTGTCCTTCCTTCATGGGCTCCTGGCCCATGTGAAAGACTTAAATCTCATTATCAGGAGTTTCAGAATGGTGAACATTCTCAGAGTGAGATGTGAAACCACCCAGGAGCCTGGCAGGAAGGGAGTAGACATGTGAGGGAGGAGCCTCTTGGAGAGGAAGACAAAGAGCAGGAAAAGGGGTATCCTTTCCATGGAAAAGGCCGATCTCCAATGTAAGGTTAGAGTGGGTAACGATTGCCCAGGTGCCTATTGAAAAGGCAGTTTCCAGCCTCCTTTTCAGAGAGCCTGATGAAGAAGGTATGGAGTGAGGTGAGGGACTCTGAGTTTCCACAATGTCCCAGGTGATTCTGATGCAAAGGGTCCCCATGGCACTCTGAGCAAAGCTGCCACACCTGGCCTGGAGGAGGCAGTGTGGGGGCTGCAGGTGTGTGGATGTGAGAGGCTCTAGCAAGGTTACCCTTGGCTCAGTTGACCTAGCTTCTTCCCACCCATGCATTCAACACATCTCAGATAATGATGAGGAGAATACCTTTCAAAAGGTGAGTTGGGCAGATTCTTTACTTGGAAATCAGGCCATGCTGAGCCCTTAACACTTTTTGGACCCAGAAACACCCTCCTGGGGCTCAGCCCCAACAGACCCACAATGAATCCTTCCACAGGCAGCTCCTCCTAGCACCTCCTTACCTCCCTGCTGTGACTTACCCTGGCTCCTGGTCACAGGAGAGCCACCTGTCTTCTTTGGGTACTAGGGTCAGAGTGTGCGTGTGCGTGTGGGGGGGGAATCTGTGAGGTGGTGGGAAAAAAGGGGAGTGGAGACTGAGTCTTTCAAATGGAATAGCAGTAGGAATTCCACTTCACAAGTGAGCAGGTGACTTTAGTGCCAGGAAGGTGGGATGTGATCCCTCCACAAGGCCCCTTTTTACTACTGAAACGCACTCCATGGCCTTGCTGTCCTCTTCTGAGTCCCTGGGCTCTGGCTTTCTGGGCAAATGAAAGGGGTGGATGGAAATGAGGGCTTTGGGGAGTAGGGGGCAGACTGTAGTCAAACGTAAATCTTCAGAGACTAACTTTTGGGTGTAATGTTATTTTGTTCTAGGTCCCATACAGGGGGACCTGCCGGTTATCCAATGGGTGAGTCCATGTTTGCTGGGGTAGGTAAGGTACTCTCTGTACTCATCTGGTGAGCAGGGCAGATTAGCTCTCCCTTTGGCACCATAGCCCGGGGTCTGGCCATAGTTCCTGTAGGCTGGGATGAGTAAGGGTGGATCGGGAAAGGTCAGTACAGGTAGGAAAGTTGGAGGGTTGGGCTGGCATGAAGCAGAAAGAGGTTAAGCCAGAGATTGGTGGCAATAGAGGACAGAGGCTTGGAAATGTCTCTAAAGCAAATTTGGTGGATGAGAGAGGGAGAGGACCAAGGGCATTCTTTTTCTAGAAAGAACACAGGAACCTTTTTGACTAGGAGTTTATTGAAGGGAATCTGAAGCCTGCTGAGTAGGGAAGTCTCAATCTCAAGTCCCATATTGGAGGTTTCAAAGCAATGCAGAAAACTGAGATTTACATCCAAATTATACTTCCCTTGGCCTCAGTTTCCTTCTTACTTTTCTTCCTTTCTCTCATTTTTGTATTCATTCATTCATTCATTCATTCATTCATTCATTTGAATGCATGAATAATCAGCTCAAGGTCTTTGGTCTCAGTGCCCAAATTTTCAATCCCAGGTAGACTCCAGCCTCATATATCTACACAGAGATTGGTGGTTCCTTCACCACACATAACATACTCTCGCTGTTACTCACCCTCCACTCACGTGTACACTCTCACTATTCATTATAGCAGCAGTTCTCAACCTGTGGGTCCTGATTTCTTTGGGGGTTGAACAACTCTTTCACTGTGGTATCCTAAGATATCCTGCCTGTCAGATATTTACATTACAATTTATAACAGTAGAAAAATAACAGTTATGAAGTAGTAACAAAAATAACTTTATGGTTGGGTGTCACCAAACATGAGGAACTACATTAGGAAGGTTGAGAACCACTGCATTGTAGTGTTCTCACTGCAATATGTGAACTTCTGGTGAGGGGCTGGTCCTCCTCTCAGTGCTGATCTGTCAGTGGTAATACATAGAATTAATATGTGTGCTTCAATCTTGTGGGGTCAGTATTTAAGCTCAAACTTCAATACTATGTTCTATAAGTGTTGACAGTGTGAGCTACATGGAGATGGACTTCAAAGGGAAAGCTAACAATAGTGCCTGCAAGTCATGGCCTGCCCAAGGTGGTGTCTGTTCTCACATTTCAGGCCTCAGTATTAGACGTGTGTGTGTGTGTGTGTGTGTGTTTGTGTGTGTATATGTGTGTGTTTGTAGATGCATAAGCACATGTATCTGTGTGTATATTTGTTTGTGTGAGTTTGGGGAGCAGAGACAAAACTGTGTGAGTGACCAATTCTATTCCTCTTTCCAATAGCAATCATAAGTCAACCACAGTCCTTAAGTGGACAGAGAGTATAAAGTGGGATGTGATCTTTCCATGAGGCCCCTTTTACTACTGAAACCGCACATGTTGGCCTTGCTGTCCTCTTCTGAGTCCCTGAGCTCTGGCTTTCTGAGCAAATGAGAGGGGTGGATGGAAATGAGGGCTTTGGGGAGTAGAGGGCAGATTGTAGTCAAACATTAATCTTGAAAGCGTAATTTTTGTTCGTAATATTATTTTTTTCTAGGTCCCATTGGACTTCCTGCTCCTCCAATGGGTGAGTTCATGTTTGCTGTGGTTGGGAAGGTACTCTCTGTACTCATCTGGTGAGCAGGGTAGATTAGCTCTCCCTTTGGCACCATAGCCCGGGGTCTGGCCATAGTTCCTGTAGCCTGGAAAGACTAAGGATGGATCGGGAAAGGTCAATACAGTTTGGAAAGTTGGAGGGTTGGACTGGCATGAAGCAGAAAGAGGTTAGGCCAGAGAATGGTGGCAGTAGAGGACAGAAGGCTTAGAAATGTCTCTAAAGCAAACGTGGTGGATGAGTGAGGGAGAGGACCAAGGACATTCTTTTTCTAGAAAGATTCCAGGAACCTTTTTGACTAAGAGTTTACTAAAGAGAACCAGGAGCCTGCTGGGTAGGGAAATCTCAATCTCAAGTCCAATATTGGAGGTTTCAAAGCAATGCAGAAAACTGAGTTTTACTTCCAAATTATACTTCCTTTAGCCCCAGTTTCCTTCCTACTTTCCTTCCATTCTCTCCATTTTTCATTCATTCATTCATTCATTCATTCATTCATTTATTTCAATGCATGCATAATCAGCTCAAGGTCTTTGGTCTCAGTGCCCAAATGTTGAATTCCAGGTAGAGGCCAGCCTCATATGTGTACTTAGAGATTGGGGGTTCCCTCACCACACATAACTTACTCTCACACTCACCAACCCTCCACACATGTGTACACACTCACTATTCACTATAGCAGCGGTTCTCAACCTGTGGGTCTCCAGCCCTTTAGGAATTGAATGGACTTTTCAGGGGGGTCGCCTGAGACATTCTGCATATCAGATATTTACATTATGATTCATATTAGTAGCAAAACTACAGTTATGAAGAAGCAACAAAAATAATTTTATGGTTGGGGGTCACCAAACATGAGGAACTGTATTAGGAAGATGGAGAACCACTGCACTATAGTGTCCTCACTGCAACATGTGAACTTCTGGTGAGAGGCTGGTCCTCCTCTCAGTGCTGTTCTATCAGTGGTAATACATGGAATGAATATGTGCGTTCCAGTAGTTAAGTTCAACCTTCAAAATTATGTTTTCTAAGTGTTGACAAGTGTGAACAAAATGGAAATGGACTTTGAAGGCCAGCTCATAGCAGTGTCTGCAAGTCATGTCCTGTCCATGGGGCTTGTCTGTTTCTACAGTTCAGGCCCAAGGCTGGCTACAAGGTACCTTTATAAAGAATGGCCCAGTGCAGGGAGCATTGCACTTCCATGAGCTAATTCCATCCTCCTGACACTCCATAGAGTAAACTAATGTGAAGAAGAGTTCAAGAACTTGCCATAAGCTTGCTTTGTGACTTTGGAAAAAGCAGAATTCCTCTGTCCCCCATCTTATCTATGAAATGGAAGTGAGACACTCTCTCTAGAGCTGCTGGAGATAAATGTGTGATAAGGTGGCTGAGCCAAATATATCTTCTCTCTCTCTAGTTCACTTGGACCTTTCCCTGACTTGACTACAAGGTCAGATCTCTGCCATCCCATAACCCCTCTCTCAGGTGTGTCCCCTCTTCCTACCCAGTGTCCCCTCACAGACAAATTCCTTAAAGAATCTTCTGCACTGGGCTCATTCCTTCTTTGGTGTCCATGTCTCATCCCACTGCTGTCTGTCCTCGAGGGAATTTCCTCACATCATTATCAATGAGCACACACTTGATTATTCCTGCCTTGGGCTCTCTTCTCCCTGGATACTATATCACCATGGCCTATGGGGTCTCCTTTAATGGGATGGCTTTCTCTCTGTCTCCTTCCTTCATGGTCTCCTGGCCATTGTGAAACACTTAAATATCATTGTTAGGAGTTTCAGAATGGTGAACATTCTCTAAGTGAGATGTGAAACCACCCAGGAGCCTGGCAGGAAGGGAGTAGACATGTGAGGGACGAGCCTCTTGGAGAGGAAAACAAAGAGCAAGAAGGAGGTGCTGTCCTTTCCATGGAAAAGGCCGATCTCCAATGTGAGACTACAGTGGGTAACCATCGCCCAGGAGCCTATTGAAAAGGCAGGTTCCAGCCTCCTTTTCAGAGAGCCTGATGCAGAAAATATGGAGTGAGGTGGGGGATTCTGAGTTTCCACAGTGTCCCAGGTGATTCTGATGCAAACGGTCCCCATGGCACTCTGAGCAAAGCTACAACACCTGACTGGGGGAGCCAGTGTGGGGGCTCCAGGTGTGGAGATGTGAGAGGCTCTAGCAAGGTTACCCTTGGCTCAGTTGACCTAGCTTCTTCCCACCCATGCATTCAACACATCACAGATGATGATGAGCAGGAAACCTTTCAAAGGTGAGTTGTACAGGTTCTTTACTTGAACTTCAGGCCGTGCCGAGCCCTTGACACTCGTTCGATCCAGAAACATCCACCTGGGGCTCAGTCCCAACAGACCCACAGGGAAACCTTCCACAGCCAGCTCCTCCTAGCACCTCCTCATCTCCCTGCTGTGACCCACAATGGCCCCTGTTCACAGGAGAGCCACCTGTCTTCTTTGGGTACTAGGGTTAGAGTGGGTGTGTGAGGAGGGGATTTTTTTTGGGTGGGGGGAAGAAAGGGGAGTGGAGACTGAGTCTTTCCAATGGAATGACAGTAGGATTTCCATTTCACAAGTGAGCAGGTGACTTTAGTGCCAGGAACGTGATCCCTACACGAGGCCCCTTTACTACTGAAACCCACTCGATGGCCTTGCTGTCCTCTTCTGGCTTTCTGGGCAAATGAAAGAGGTGGATGGAAATGAGGGCTTTGGGAAGTAGGGGGCAGAATGTAGTCAAAAGTAAATCTTAGAGACTAACTTTTGGGAATAATTTTATTTTGTTCTAGGTGGCAGGGGACCTGCCGGTTATCCAATGGGTGAGTCCATGTTTGCTGGGGTTGGGAAGGTACTCTCTGTACTCATCTGGTGAGCAGGGCAGATTAGCTCTCCCTTTGGCACCATAGCCCGGGGTCTGGCCATAGTTCCTGTAGGCTGGGATGAGTAAGGATGGATTGGGAAAGTTCAGTACAGGTAGGAAAGTTGGAGGGTTGGACTGGCATGAAGCAGAAAGAGGTTAAGCCAGAGATTGGTGGCAGTAGAGGACAGAAGGCTTGGAAATGTCTCTAAAGCAAATTTGGTGGATGAGAGAGGGAGAGGACCAAGGGCATTCTTTTTCTAGAAAGAATACAGGAACCTTTTTGACTAGGAGTTTACTGAAGGGAATCTGAAGCCTGCTGGGTAGGGAAGTCTCAATCTCAAGTCCCATATTGGAGGTTTCAAAGCAATGCAGAAAACTGAGTGTTACATCCAAATTATACTTCCCTTAGCCTCAGTTTCCTTCCTACTTTCCTTCCTTTCTCTCCTTTTTGCATTCATTCATTCATTCATTCATTCATTCATTCATTCGAATGCATGCAATAATCAGCTCAAGGTCTTTGGTCTCAGTGTCCAAATGTTGAATCCCAGGTAGACGCCAGCCTCATATTTACACGGAGATTGGTGGTTCCTTCACCACACATAACATAGTCTCTCTCTTACTCACCCTCCACACACGTGTACACACTCACTATTCACTATGGCAGCAGTTCTCAACCTGTGGGTCCATATTTCTTTGGGGATTGAACAACTCTTTCACTGGGGTCTCCTAAGTCATCCTGCCTATCAGATATTACAATTTATACCAGTAGCGAAATTACAGTTATGAAGTTGCAACAAAAATAATTTTATGGTTGGGGGTTCACCAAACATGAGGAACTGTATTAGGAAGGTTGAGAACCACTGCATTATAGTGTCCTCACTGCAACATGTGAACTTCTGGTGAGAGGTTGGTCCTCCTCTCAGTGCTGTTCTATCAGTGGTAATACATGGAATGAATATGTGCGTTCCAGTAGTTAAGTTCAACCTTCAAAATTATGTTTTCTAAGTGTTGACAAGTGTGAACAAAATGGAAATGGACTTTGAAGGCCAGCTCATAGCAGTGTCTGCAAGTCATGTCCTGCTCATGGGGCTTGTCTGTTTCTACAGTTCAGGCCCAAGGCTGGCTACAAGGTACCTTTATAAAGAATGGCCCAGTGCAGGGAGCATTGCACTTCCATGAGCTAATTCCATCCTCCTGACACTCTGTAGAGTAAACTAATGTGAAGAAGAGTTCAAGAACTTGCCATAAGCTTGCTTTGTGACTTTGGAAAAAGCAGAATTCCTCTGTCTCTCATCTTACCTATGAAATGGAAGTGAAACACTCTCTCTAGAACTGCTGGAGGTAAATGTGTGATAAGGTGGCTGAGCCAAATCTATCTTCTCTCTCTCTAGTTCACCTGGACCTTTCCCTGACTTGACTACAAGGTCAGATCTCTGCCATCCCATAACCCCTCTCTCAGGTGTCTCCCCTCTTCCTACCCAGTGTCCCCTCACAGACAAATTCCGTAAAGAATCTTCTGCACTGGGCTCATTCCTTCCTTGGTGTTTATGCCTCATCCCACTGCAGTCTGTCCTCGAGGGAATTTCCTCACGTTATTATCAACGACAACACACTTGATTATTCTTGCCTTGGACTCTCTTCTCCCTGGATACTACATCACCATGGCCTATGGGGTCTCCTTTAATGGGATTGCTTTCTCTCTGTCTCCTTCCTTTATGGTCTCCTGGCCCTTATGAAACACTTAAATGTCATTGTTAGGAGTTTCAGAACGGTGAACATTCTCTAAGTGAGATGTGAAACCACCCAGGAGCCTGGCAGGAAGGGAGTAGACATGTGAGGGATGAGCCTCTTTTAGAGGAAGACAAAGAGCAGGAAATAGGTGCTGTCCTTTCCATGGAAAAGGCCGATCTCCAATGAGAGACTACAGTGGGTAACCATCGCCCAGGAGCCTATTGAAAAGGCAGGTTCCAGCCTCCTTTTCAGAGAGCCTGATGAAGAAGGTATGGAGTGAGGTGAGGGACTCTGAGTTTCCACAGTGTCCCAGGTGATTCTGATGCAAAGGGTCCCCATGGCATTCTGAGCAAAGCTGCCACACGTGTCCCGGGGGAGGCAGTGTGGGGGCTGCAGGTGTGGGGATCAGCAAGGTTACCCTTGACTCAGTTTACCTGGCTTATTCCCACCCATGCATTCAGATGATGATGATGAGAAAACCTTTCAAAAGGTGAGTTGTGCAGGTTCTTTACTTGGACCTCAGGCCGTGCTGAGCCCTTGACACTTGTTGGATCCAGAAACACCCACCTGGGGCTCAGTCCCAACAGACCCACGGGGAAACCTTCCACAGCCAGCTCCTCCTCGTAACTCCTCATCTCCCTGCTGTGACCCACACTTGCCCCTGGTCACAGGACAGCCACCTGTCTTCTTTGGGTACTAGGGTTAGAGTGGGTGTGGGTGTGGAGGGGATGTCTGTGGCGGGCGGGGAAAAGAAGGGAGTGGAGACTGAGTCTTTCCAATGGAATGACAGTAGGAATTCCACTACACAAGTGAGCAGGTGACTTTAGTGCCAGGAACGTGGGATATGATCCCTACACGAGGCCCCTTTTACTACTGAAACCCACTCGATGGTCTTGCTGTCCTCTTCTGAGTCCCTGGGCTCTGGCTTTCTGGGCAAATGAAAGAGGTGGATGGAAATGAGGGCTTTGGGGAGTAGGAGACAGAATGTAGTCAAAAGTAAATCTTAGTGACTAACTTTTGGGCGTAATTTTATTTTGTTCTAGGTGGCAGGGGACCTGCCGGTTATCCAATGGGTGAGTCCATGTTTGCTGGGGTTGGGAAGGTACTCTCTGTACTCATCTGGTGAGCAGGGCAGATTAGCTCTCCCTTTGGCACCATAGCCCGGGGTCTGGCCATAGTTCCTGTAGGCTGGGATGAGTAAGGATGGATCGGGAAAGTTCAGTACAGGTAGGAAAGTTGGAGGGTTGGACTGGCATGAAGCAGAAAGAGGTTAGGCCAGAGAATGGTGGCAGTAGAGGTCAGAAGGCTTGGAAATGTCTCTAAAGCAAATTTGGAAGATGAGAGAGGGAGAGGACCAAGGGCATTCTTGTTCTAGAAAGAACACAGGAACCTTTTTGACTAGGAGTTTACTGAAGGGAATCTGAAGCCTGCTGGGTAGGGAAGTCTCAATCTCAAGTCCCATATTGGAGGTTTCAAAGCAATGCAGAAAACTGGGTTTTACATCCAAATTATACTTCCCTTATCCTCAGTTTCCTTCCTACCTTCCTTCCTTTATCTCCTTTTTGCATTCATTCATTCATTTATTTGAATGCATGAATAATCAGCTCAAGGTCTTTGGTCTTAGTGCCCAATTGTTGAATCCCAGGTAGAGGCCAGTCTCATATATCTACCCAGAGATTGGGGGTTCCTTCACCACACATAACATACTGTCGCTCTTACTCACCCTCCACACACGTGTACACACTCACTATTCACTATAGCAGCAGTTCTCAACCTGTGGGTCCCGATTTCTTTGGGGGTTGAACAACTCTTTCACTGGGGTCTCCTAAGACATCCTACGTATCAGATATTTACATTACAATTTATAACAGTAGCAAAATTACAGTTATGAAGTAGCAACAAAAATAATTTTATGGTTGGGTGTCACCAAACATGAGGAACTGTATTCGGAAGGTTGAGAACCACTGCATTATAGTGCCCTCACTGCTATATGTGAACTTCTGGTGAGGGGCTGGTCCTCCTCTCAGTGCTGTTCTGTCAGTGGTAATACATGGAATTAATATGTGTGGTTCAATCTTGTGGGGTCAGTATTTAAGCTCAAACTTCAATACTATGTTCTATAAGTGTTGACGGTGTGAGCTACATGGAGATGGTCTTCAAAGGCAAAGCTTACAATAGTGCCTGAAAATCATGGCCTGCCCAAGGTGGTGTCTGTTCTTACATTTCAGGCCTCTGTATTAGGAGTGTGTGTGTGTGTGTGTGTGTGTGTGTGTGTGTGTGTTTATAGATGCATGAGCACATATGTGTGTGTGTGTATATTTGTTTGTGTGAGTTTGGGGAGCAGAGGCAAAGCTGTTGTGAGTGACCAATTCTATTCATCTTTCCAGTTGCAATCACATGTCAACCACAGTCCTTAAGTGGACAGAGAGTATAAAGTGGGATGTGATCTTTCCATGAGGCCCCTTTTACTACTGAAACCCCACATGTTGCCTTGCTATCCTCTTCTGAGTCCCTGGGCTCTGGTTTTCTGTGCAAATGAAAAGGGTGGATGGAAATGAGGGTTTGGGGAGTAGAGGGGAGATTGTAGTCAAAGGTTAATCTTGAAAGAGTAATTTTTGTGTGTAATATTATTTTGTTCTAGGACCCATGGGACCTCCTGCTCCTCCAATCGGTGAGTTCATGTTTGCTGAGGTGGGGAAGGTACTCTCTGTACTCATCAGATTAGCTCTGTCTTTGACACCATAGCCCAGGGTCTGGCCACAGTTCCTGTAGGCTGGAATTGGTAATGATGGATCGGGTAAGGTCAGAAAGTTGGAGGGTTGGACTGGCATGAAGCAGAAAGAGGTTAGGCCAGAGAATGGTGGCAGTAGAGGACAGAAGGCTTAGAAATGTCTCTAAAGCAAATTTGGTGGATGAGAGACCAAGGGCATTCTTTTTCTCTAAAGAATCCAGGAACCTTTTTGACTAGGTTTTTATTGAAGAGAACCTGAAGCCTGCTGGGTAGGGAATTCTCCATCTGAGGACCAGCAAATTTAAATTTGGAAGTAAAACTCAGTTTTCACACTTTCCTTTAGTCTTAGCTTCCTTCTTCCTTCCTTCCTCCCTCCCTCCCTCCCTCTCTCCCTCCCTCCCTCCCTCCCTCCCTCTCTCCCTCCCTCCCTCCCTCTCTCCCTCCCTCCCTCCCTCCCTCTCTCCCTCCCTCCCTCCCTCCCTCTCTCCCTCCCTCCCTCCCTCCCTCCCTCCCTCCCTCTTTTCCTTCCTTCCTTCCTTCCTTCCTTCCTTCCTTCCTTCCTTCCTTCCTTCCTTCCTTCCTTCCTTCCTTCCTTCCTCTCTTTTATTTATTCATTAGAGGCCTAGTGCACAAAATTTGTGCACGGGGTGGAGGGGTGTCCCTTAGCTCATCCTGTACCTTCTCCAATCTGGGACCCCTCGAGGGATGTTTATCTGCCCTTTAGACCCAATCTGACATCCCTCTCACAATCAGTACTGCTGGCTCCCAACTGCTTTCCTTCCTGCATTCCTGATTGCCCCTAACCATTTCTGCCTACCAGCCTGATCACCTCCTAACCACTTCCATTCCAGCCTGATTGATGTCTAACTGCTTCCCTGCCAGCCTGTTTGCCTCCAACTTCCCTCCTCTGCCGATCTGGTCACCCCTAACTGCCCTTTCCTGCAGGGTTGATCACCTCCAACTGCCCTCCCTTGCAGACCTGATGCCTTCTAACTGCCCTCCCCTGCTGGCCATCTAGTGTCCACATTGGGGAAGGATATTTGATCACATGGGGACAGCCATCTTGTGTGTTGGAGTGATGATCAATCTGCATATTACTCTTTTATTAGATAGGATTCCTTTATTTGATTGTGTGCAACAATCAACTCAATATCCTTGGTTTTTGTGTCCAAATGTTGAATCCCATTTAGAGGCCAGCCTCATATATCTACTTAGAGATTGGGGGTTCCCTCAGTACACATAATATACTCTCTCTTTCTCTCAGGTCTCCTCCCCGCCACACACATATGTACATATTCACTATTCACAGTAGTGTCCTCACCGCAACATTTGGTGAAGGGCTGGTCCTGCTCTCAGTGACCTTCTATCAGAGATAATAGATGGAATGAGTATGACCTCTCCAATCATGTAGGGACAGTAGTTAAACTCAAAGTTCAAAATTACATATATATATATATATATATACACACACACACACACACACACACACACATAATATGCTAAGTGTCTGACCATCTGATGGGTCATTATGATGCGCACTGACCACCAGGGGATAGACACTTAATACAGGAGCTATAGTGTTACGCACAGAGAAATGGCACCATGGACCTGCTGCCCAAAAGGCAACACTCAGCTTCCCCCATGTGGGACACAGCCTACCACCCCCCACCCCCCACCCTGAGCAACAGTCTACTACATTGCAGCTAAAACTGCCAAGAGCCCAAGGAACAAAATGTGGCCCACAGCTCAGCTCAACCCCTAAATGGTCGCTGTGGGTGCCAGGCAATGATGTCATATAGCAATGCCTGGCTTTGTCTCCCTAGTGATGTCTAGCCTCCTTCTAGTTGCTTCAGCCCAGGAACATGACTTCTTTGTAGTGGGTGCAAACATTTCACACTTTATCCAAATGTCTGTGAAGCATTTTTTTGAGTCTCATACCATTTGATCCTCAGAGAAGTCCTAGAGTAGGTAGATAGGAGACTCAGTGGAATTCTATTTTCTTTTCATTAGCTGGAAAATGGAGATTTAGAAAGTTTAGAAACTTTGCCTGTCTGAAAGAAGTAAGAAATGGTGGACTTTGAAAATGATTTCAGGTTTTCTCGCTGTGCAGAATATAGTCAAATGCTGTTGCAGTTAAATATTTTACCCATGTTCTTGTGCAAACCTATACAATAAAGAGGTAATATGCAAATTTACCATCATTCCAACACACAAGATGGCTGCCACCATGTAGTCAAATATGGCCACTCCCATGTGGACACAAGATGGATGGTAGGGGAGGGCAGTTGTGAGCAATCAGGCCAGCAGGGGAGGGCATTTGGGAGGAACCAAGCCTGAAAGGGAGGGCAGTTGGAGATGACCAGGCCTGCAGGGGAGGGCATTTGGAAACAACCAGGCCAGGAGGGGAACAGTTAGGCATTGATCAGGCTGGCTGGGGAGTGGTTAGGGGATGATCAGACTGGCAGGTAGAAATGGTTAGGGGCAATCAGGCAGGCAGGCAGGCAAGTGGTCCGGAGCCAGGATTGTGAGAGGGATGTCTGACATTCCTTGAGGGGTCCCTGATTGCAGAGGGTGCAGGTTGGGCTGAGGGATACCCCCTGCACGAATTTCATACACCAGGCCTCTAGTCTACAATGATCTGCTTTGTGTTGATATTTACTGCTGTGTTGCTGACAGTTACCTCAAAGAGAAGTTGTGGTGCTTCACTGGGCTGGGAAAAGTTTAAATTAGAAAGCAGGTCTATTTAAGCAAGTTTATTATGTATATATAAAAGGCTAGGTTGACTTGTGCATGCACGAAACATATGAAGCTCTTGCTGGCTCCAATAGCACACATGTGTTTCAAACTGTCATTGTCCATCGTGAATTTGGTTGACACTTGTATTATAAAGAAAGGGCAAATAGCAATATTAAAATATTTTTTCTAATTAATTGCCATTCAATGTGCATGAATTTTTGTACTGGGCCACTTGTGCTTTTTAAGAGTTCACAAGTTTGAACTAAATGGAAATGAACTTTGAAGGCTAAGCTCACAGCAATGTCTGCAAGACATGTCCTGCTCATGGGGCTTGTCTGTTTCTACAGGTCAAGCTTAAGGGTTACTAGAAGGAACTTTTACGAAGAATTGCCCAGTGCTGTGAACATTGCACTTTCATGAACTAATTCCACCTTCCTAAAACTTCATAAAGTAAACTAATCTGAAGAACAGTTCAATAATTTGCCATAATGCTTGCTCTGTGACTTTGGAGAAAAGCAGAATTTCCTTACATCATCATCAACAACCACACATTTGATTATTCCCACCTTGGACTCTCTTCTCCCTGGATATGGCATCACCATGGTTTATGGAGTCTCCTATAATGGACTGTTTTCTCTCTGTCTCCTTTCAAGGATTCCTGGCCCTTGTGAAAGACTTAAATCTGATCATTAGGAGTTTCAGAACGTTGATATTTATTTATGTGAAATGTGAAATCATCCAGGAGTCTGGCAGGAAGGGTGTAGACATGTGAGGGAGGAGCCTCTGGGAGAGGAAGACAAAGAGCAGGAAGGAGGTGCTGTCCTTTCCATGGAAAAGGCCCATCTCCAATGTGAGACTAGAGTGGGTAACCATTGCCCAGGTGCCTATTGAAAAGGCACGTTTTAGCTTTCTTTTCAGAGAGCCTGATGCAGAAAGGATGAGTGAGATGAGGGACTCTAATGAGTTCCATGTGATTCTGAAGCAAAGGATCCCCATGGCACTCTGAGCAAAGCTGCCACACCTGGCCCAGAGGAGGCAGTGTGGGGGCTGCAGGTGCGGGATGTGAGAGACTCCAGCAGGGATACCCTTGGCTCTGCTGACCTTGTTTCTTTCACCCAGGCTTTCACCACATCACAGATGACAACAAGCAGGATATCTTTGTAGTAGTTGAGTTGGGCAGGTTCTTTACTTGGACCTCAGGCCGTGTTGAACCCTTGACCCTCTTTGGACCCAGAAACACCCTCCTGGGGCTCAGCCCCAACAGACCCACAGGGAAACCTTCCACAGCCAGCTCCTCCTAGCACCTCCTTTTCTCCCTGCTGTGAACCACATTGGCCTTTTTTTCACAGGGAGGGCCACCTGTGTATTTGAGTACTAGGGTAAGAACATGTGTGTGTGTGTGTGTGTGTGTGTGTGTGTGTGTGTGTGTGTGTGTGTGGTGGTGGGAGAATAGGAGGGAAGAAGAGTGGAGACTGAGTCTTTCCAATGGAATGGCAGTAGGAATTCCACTACACAAGTGAGCAGGTGACTTTAGTGCCCTCAACGAGGCCCCATTTTGCACAGCTGAAATCCCAGGTGATTGCCTTTGTCATCCTCACCTGACCCACTGGACTCTGGTTCCATGGACAAAGGGCTGGGGTGAATTTGGAAAAGAGAGGGTTGGGGAAAAGGGACAGAATATAGAGAAACCAAGATTCTTTAGACTAACTCTTGCATGGTAATTTAATTTCTCCTGTTGGCAGCACAGGACACTCTATCCAACCTATAGGAGTGTGTGTTTGCTGGGGTTCTCATTGTACTCATCTAGTGAACAGGGCAGATTAGCTTTGCCTTTGCTCTGGAGCCTGGCTGTAGTTTCTGTGGGATAGAAGGGCCAGGAAGCATCAGGAAGGGTCAGGAATGTGGAGGGATGGACTGGGATGGAGCAGAAAGAGGTTAAGCAAGAGGATGACAGCAGTAGAGGGCAGGAGCCTAGGAAGTGTCTAAAGCAAATTAGGAGGATGAGAAAGGGAGATGACCTCTTGCCATTCTCTTTCTAGGAAGAGTGCAGGAACCCCTCAGGCAAGGTATTTACTAGGAGGGAACCTGAGGCTGTTGGGTAGGAAATGGCAAAGTTCAGAACCCAAATTGGAGGTTTCCAAATGACTCAGAAAACTGAGCTCTAATTCCTGATTTATACTTTGGTCATGGCTAATTTTCATTCATTCATTCATGCATTCATTTGTGAGTGCTTGAAGCAAACATTTATTGAAGGCTCATTGGGCAGAAGGCATTTTCTGAGTACTGGGATAGGGCAGTGAAACAAACAGAAATGCCTGTCTCCCTGGTGCTTCCATTCCAGTGACTTCTCACTCTCACTAGGTTACCTGGAGGACACTTAATATATCCTGGCAGAAGCAGGCAACCCCTAACATCCACTACGTGGTTAACTTTTTATAGATCTTGAAGATAGAGGCACAATTTCATGTATTACCAAACACTTTATATCTACACAAATAAAAGAGAAACATACAAATTGACCATACATCTGCTATACCCACCAGCCAATCAAAAATGAGTATGCAAATTGACCCAACAAATAGGGAGGGCTAAGTTGCATATGCAGGCATGAAGTGGATGGGTGGGGCAAGATGCCTATTATGAGAAGGAGGGTTGGGCTGAGGGAGCTAGAAGAGTAGTGCTTAGGCTAGGAGGGAAGACTTGCAGGCTCCCTGGGAACGCAGTGAAGGGAAGGAATGCCTATTCTTGCATGAATCTTCATGCAACAGATCTCTAGTATTCATATAATGGTCAGGAAAACCTCATTTTGAATTCCAGTGCTGGAATCTCTGACATTTTCATCTCTGGAGTCTAATCTATAATCCACATTATTTCCAACGTATCTCAGAAGTGAGCACCTCGTCAGTTCCTTCCTTTTCTTGTGACCCTTTCCCAGATCCTCTCCTTTTGTTCCTACATGTACCCCCCACCGCATTTCAGCAGAGACTCTCCATCTTTCTAGCCTTTTGTGGCACTTCCATCCCACAGCTCAAACATGCCATCTTCAGAGATGCTCTGGGGCAGCAGCTTGGAGGGAAGAGGAATTTTGCTCATATTGGAGGGAAAGGAATGTTCTAATCTGAGAATTGTCTCCGTTTCTGGTGGCATTAATGCCCGAGGGCAGATTTCAAGCAGCTGCAAGAGGAGGTTTCCCAGAAGGTAGAAGCGGCAGAGCTCTCCAAGGGCTTGCATGGTGTTGTGTTCTCCAACCTCCAGGCCATGCTAGGGGACTGCAAGGCTCTTCAAGACCTCATGGACAAGGTGAGGGGCCCGCTGCTCCCTAAGGCTGATCTGACTTGTAAATGGAACATGTTTCAGAGGTACAGTTACCAAGGCGTGTGGGGAAAGGAAAAAGGGGTAATGTTAGGGGGATGAGAAGGATGTCTGAGGTGGGGACTATGCCCCTGTGCCCAATGAGTAGGGCCAGGGAAGCCCTCAGACTGGGGGTACCTGGAGCCATTACCCCCACTCCTTGGTTAATCACTTGTAGATGCAGAATTTACAGGTGAAATCACTGATGTTATCACCATCATTAATAAGCCCTGTCTCCCATAGCTGGAACTGGAACCCTTCGGGCATTTGGATGGCCCTGGTGGCACCATCCTAACGGAACTACAAAAGGACTCCCGCTACCCAGGGGTTGGCTCAAAGTTCCTCCTCCTCTACCTGCTTGAAGCCTTAATGGGTAAGAGTGTTTTGGAGGAAGAATGGGGGAGTCACAAGAATGGGGCCCCAGAGCCCAAAAGGGCTGCATTAGGTGTCACCTCTCCAAACCCCTTGGCAGGTTATGATTTCCCCCCTCACCGTACAGGCCTCTCTGCGGTCAGGAGGGCTCTGTGTGATAAGCTTGCCCTGTGACAGAGCCGAGGCCCGCAAGGCCAGCCAGGTTCACGCAGCGGATCAGGGGGGCGGGGATGCCAGGGCCAGCCACCGAAGACCACCCTGGACCATGTTAGGGAGCTTCCTGGAGACCATCCCACGAGCACAAACAGAAGGAGAACTTCCCAGCGCAGGGAACTTGACCTTCACGCCAGCAAGTTTTATTCCTCTGCCTTAGAGTTCGCTTATAAAGGCCTCTGCGTTCACCATGGGGAGAGGAAAATCTGACTCTTTCCCCAAATGACCCTTGTCCCCAGTGCTGAGTGACATCCAACTGGGTCTGCTGGCTCAGTCCCTGGAGAAGAGGATCCTCCTCCCGCAGAGGGACCTGGTGAGCAGTTCCCAGGGGCTGGCGTTCTGGGAATAGAGTGAGGGAAGCGGGATGAGAATGGCTCTGAGAAAGGAGAGATGGGGCGTTGCTGCTGGGAGGGGAGGGGAGGTCCTGGCGTGGGCCTGGGAAATCGGGGCTGCATCTCTGTCTGGGAAACGGGCTCGGTGCGCATGAGTTTACCTGGGGATACAGGTTTGGGGATCTCAGGGCATCTGAGTTATATCCCTGCTGTACTCACATGGTTACCATTTGCAAATGCATGCTCTCTATCTGCATGCATCTATATGTAAGTACATATGTGTGTGTAGATATGTACATACACACAATGTACATGCAGGCATACATATAGAATTCCAAACCCCACTATTTGCTGAGTGTCAGCGTCACTATCCAGCAACTGAGGAGCCAGTGCTCAGTGATGCCCAATAACGCGCCCTTGACCACACTGACTGCAAGAATAGGAACAGGTTGCTACCCCAAAGCTCCCGCCCCCACAGTCACCCTGCATGACCCCTGGCTCTTGAGACAAGGTTCTCTCTTCCTGACCTCAGAGGCTGACCTGTAACATCTGATACTGTTTCTTTAAGGTGAGGAGCATCCTGGAGCCCAACTTCAACTGCTCCCAGAACACCCCCTTTACCCTCCAGCCCGAGCTCCTCGCCCCACTCCAGGGGGAGGGCTTGGATATCACCTATGGGCTGCTGGATGAGTGTGGCCTGCAGATGGAGCCGAACAGCCCCAGGTCAACCTGGGACCCAGAAGCCCAGGAGCCCCTGTCTGCCCTCTATGGGACTCTCTCCGTGCTGAGGCAGCTGGCTGAGGCCTGAGCCCTCCTGGGAGGAGGCCAGAGAGTCAGTCCAGTGAGGCTAGTCAGTCCTGGTCCTGCCCTTTGCTGCAGACACCCGTAAGCTGTTCTCTGTATCCGGGAGTCTATCTCTCTTCCATATATAAGGGATAAGTCTTTGTCTTTGTTTGATTTATTTGACCTGGCACAAGGCCTTCACATTTGTCCATGCTGTCACAAATAGCAGGAGACTGGCTGCTGAGTAGGAGGATGGGTTGGAAGGTGGGGGGCATGTGTGTATGTAGGGAGAACATTGAAGCAGTTTCTCTAATTGCTCGGGCACTCAGTGGTATTTTTTAAAAGGTAGGAGCTTGAAAAGTAGATATATTTAATTCTGCTTTGAATAGATCCCGGGAATACTTTGGGGATATATATGCAAACTCATAGGATCACATCTTCCTGCTTCCATCTATTGAATGACTGATTAGAACTATTATCTAATGAACTTATAATTTACACCAGAAGGTGGCAGCATTGCCACACAGCAGGACTTGGTGATGGCAGACACTTTCCTTGATTTGTTTTGGGACTTCTGAGTTAAAGGCTGGCCCCTCTCTCTGCTCTGCTCTCCCACCTCCCTCCCCTGCTTTTCCCTCCCCCTTTGCTGCCTCCCTACTGCATTTAACATGGCATAGGCTGGCAGAAATGGGGCTGGGGCAGTGGAAGTCAACACTAGCTTTTTATAGCTTCTAGAATCTTCCTTTTAATAAAAACACTGCAATGGTTGTATTGAATAATTCCCATAAAGAGCTCTGGGAGGTAAGACGTGAGTTATGGGGAACTTAGAGCTGTTTCCAGGGTTTTCAGAAACGTTTTTCCCAGAAACGCCAGCCCTTCTGCCGGGATTACTATGGGTTCTGTGGGAAATCTGTCGTCTCATGCTGAGCCCAGGCAGGAGCCAGGAAGAGATTGAATGTTGCTCAGTAAGCAGGGCACATAGTTTCTGAATGAATTCAGCCAAGCACTGGAACTGTTTCAAAATATTACAACCTTGGTCAACCCATCAGAAAGCAGGGCTGGTGCAAATGATATGGGTCTTATAATCTGATAGATAGAGCACCTGAATTAACCTGAAAAATAATCATATTATTTTAAATCTTAGAACACAAACACTTCTATGAATAGGGGGTTAAGTTTTTTCCTAAGTTTCCTTTCCAAGGCCTGTGGGAAGCAATGGAGGTGACTCAGCTGTCAACTCAGCAAGCAGAACTGATAAGCATGGTCAGACCAGTAGTCAAAATATCATCTCATCAACATCCTTTCCTTACCTGATGGCTAAGGACAGTAGGTGACCTCTGGGGACCCTCAGGCTGCTTATAGCTGTATTCCTTTCCCAGCCCCCTCTCTCCTCCCAACACTCTCCCCCCCCCCCCCCCCCGCCCTTCGCTGTAGAACCCTGTCCCCCTGTCCCCCGCTCATTGCTGTGAGAAAGGATTTGAATGCTTGTAAGCGCCCTCTCTTCTTGGTTGGCTGGCCTTCACAATAAATGTCTTCTGTGATTCGACCCTGCCTTCATTATTGGACACGGCGACAGGCAGCCTGAGGCCCTCCGGGGTTTCCTGGTAACAAAAATGTGGGGATTTGCTGTCTTAGGCCGTCCTCAGGAAGATTTGCCTCTGCACAGGTCTGGGCGTGGAGTCTGAGGTCACCACTGGCGACCTCTACCTGGACACCTCCATCCTCCCGGCTTCCTTTTTCTCGCTTTATTGGGTTGCTATTGAATCAAATTAAATAATGTCTCTGAAGAACCTACCCCAGTGGCCAACATGTAGGTGACACTCAACAAGCTGTTCTCCAGTGAACTGAACCCAGACAGCAGTGAGGGAGGCCTTGGAAGCCTGGGTGTCCCTGCTGTGTTCCCCCAGGCAGCCCCAGAAGCAGGGGGTGGGAGGAGGGGTCTGTAGTCTGGGATGTTGAAATCACTCCTCAATTTCTAGAAATTCCCAGGCAGGGAGCATGTCTAAGGGTGCTCCTCCCTCTGGTGGGGACCCTGGGCCCTGCTGGTCTGCCTGCTTCACAGCCTGCAGTAGAGCACCCATCATTAGTTTGTGTTGTTTTTAACCTCAGGGTCTTTGCATTTGAATACAGTTAGCCTTGGGTAATCTGAGATTGGCTTTAAATCCACCTTGCCCTAGTTGTCACAGAGGCGACCAGACAGTGGTTTGCTGCCATGACCCACCTTCTCCTTTCTGAGGAGGTGGGAGCCTCTGGGCTGACAGTCTCTAAGATCAGGGAGGAAGGGAGTGCATGAATGGAGTGTGGGTAAGCTGTGCCAGGCCTTCTTCCTTGGCCTTTTCAGGCCGGCAGTTGGCAGGAGAGTGCTCCCACCTGCCCCAGATGTCCTGGGAGCAGAGGCAGGAGCCCTCCAGGCAGCTTAAGTCAGAAAGGTACTGCAGGGGCACCCTGCCAAACTGGCCTTCAAGTGAATGTCTCTGGTGGCGTTGCTTCTAGGGGATGTCTAGACAGTCCCCACGTGGGCCCGGAGGCTTTCATTCCCCTAGGCTTGGCCTCTCAGGCTGTGTCCTTGTTGATTGTTTGTCCCCGGGATACAGTGAGGCCCTGTATTCCTTCTACAGGCAGTTCCCTCCCTCCCTCCCTCAATAGGAGGGACCAATCATGCAAGTATTAACAGCACTTTTGAGATAATTTCTTACAGTTCCTGCTTAATTAATTATGCTGGCCAATGGTTCTTTGTTAAAAACTCTCCTTTTTATTGGTTAAGCTATGCCCCTGTTTCTGGGTGTGAGTCTGTACAGGTGTCCCTAAGACACTGGGCACCAGCATGTCTTTCGATGAGGTGATCTGCACTGTTCACCGAGTGCACACAGATGCCAGGTGTTGGGGATACAGGAGTGAAACGTCTGTATTTCAATAACTGGCACCTCAAGAAAGGTGAAACCGATCACCTCAAAACCTGGCTTACACCAGCACGCATTTGGCTTATGTCACCCCGCTCCCGTGGGTCGGGAATTTGGGAGCGGCCTCAGTTGCGGGTGCAGGCGTGGGGCCCTCCTGTGACTGCCTCTGAGGCTCCCTGAGGCAGGTTTCCCATGTGGCTGTTGGCAGGAGGCCTTGGTTCCTTGCCCACAGGTGGCCCGAGTGTCCTCATGACATGGCAGGTGGCTTCCCTCAGAGTAGACGATGAGAGGGAACGGGAGAGGGAGCAGGAGTTGTTGCGAATGGTAAGAGTCCTTTCTTTTTTATGGCAGCATAGTATTCCATTGTGTAGATG
The DNA here is from genome assembly GCF_014108245.1 of Pipistrellus kuhlii. Lineage (NCBI taxonomy): Eukaryota > Metazoa > Chordata > Mammalia > Chiroptera > Vespertilionidae > Pipistrellus > Pipistrellus kuhlii. The sequence continues at coordinate 3,613,976 of NW_023425449.1, forward strand.
TACCCTAGTTTCTTAATCCACTCATCTGCTGATGGGCACTTAGGCTGTTTCCAAATCTTAGCTATGGTGAATTGTGTTGCTATGAACCTAGGGGTGCATATGTTCTTTCTGATTAGTGTTACATCTTTGTTTTAATACATCTTCTGAGGTCATGGTTCCCTCAGAGTGCACAAGCAGGCCCTAATACCTACATATTCATTTCTTCATTCATTCATTCATTCATTCATTCATACAAAAATAGTTGTTGAGCCCACTACTTTCCAGGAATCCCAGCATTGAAACGTTCCTCTTTGTTTCTCTACTGGGCCTCTGGAAAGAGTAAAAGACTCTTGCATCTCCCTAAACAATGTGGAGGGCTGTTTCCTAGAGAAACCCACAGATGGAGGGAGGTAAGGGTGCACCCCACCCATTCACACACTGAGGGTGCCTTTGCACTGGATTCATGTGCATTCTGGGTCCCTTTTCATTCTGGAAATTCTTCTGCTTTGGTGGTGGTTGCCTAGCAACCAGAGCTTTGCGCTATTTGCACCAAGAGTGTTGGAGCAGAGCTGGTCAGTAACACTAAAAGCCACTGGATTTTCCAAGCGTCACAGAAAGTGCTAGATGCTGAGCCCCACGGCCACCTGCGGGGCCGAGGGCGGGCATCCAGGTGGGAAGACCCCGGAGGAGCGGAGTGTGCTTGGAGTGGGGGAGGGATGCGCAGATGGCCCCGTTTCGCCTTACAGGCCATTAAGCACGACTTGGACTCGATGCACACAGAAGAAAGGATGGCATTTGTTTGCACAGTGTCCTTGACACGTGTTTCAGCAGCACTTGGTGGAAACGCAATGACATAGATGAGAGATAACAGAATGTGGTTTATATTGGGAGTAAGTCCCTCGCAGCTGTGAACATTCTAGCTTCCTGATGGGGCATGTTGGCACATAGACAGCTCAAATCCAGCTGCTTCCAAATTCACCTTGGCCCCAAACAGGAAAACCTGATTAGCATCCTTTCCTATGTGCTCTGAGATAAATCAAATCCAAAAAACATCTACCGGGAATGTGGTACCAGGCCCCGGATCCAGGGCTGCTGAAGTGCAGAGTGATAGTTGGGCCCGTTGCTTCATTCACTCAACCAATACCTAGTTATTAAGGGCACACCTGCCAGGGACCTTGCTAGACACGGATGATAAAGATGTGAATAAAATCCACCTCTTCCCAGTTCTCAGAGCATTACCTTCTGGCAGGGCTCACCTCACTGGGAAGAGAGGAAACTCACACGCTCTCCTGGGGAAGGAGGGACAAAGGACCCTGGTAGGTGGACGAGGGTTTTGACGGCCATGCAGGAAGCCCAGAGCCACCCAGACCCTCCTTCCTGGGTGTTTGCTGGGAAGCCACCCAAGATGTGTGGCTTCTCGGGTGACGGACTGGATTATAAACCTCACCAGCCCAGGGGACCGAGTGGGCAACTGGAAATAAACTGTAACTCCCCCTCACTTTTATGCCATGAAAGCTTCACCTCTTTCCAACCCCTCCCTCATTCACGGGGGGCTCAGCAATTTCTCCCTGGGCTGGCAAATTGCCATTCCCCCCAACACTGCAGGACCCCAGCGGGGAGCCAGGGAAGGCTTGTGAAGAGGGGGAAGAAAAGATTGGAGGTGTCCCTAAAATGAACGCACTGACAGGGAACAGAGTGAAATTGGAATTAAGGAATATAATTGAGAGCCATGTTGGACAGATACTTTATTTATCTGTCTATCATCTATCTATGTATGTATCATTATCTATCTATCTATCTATCAATCTATCATCTATTATATCTATCATCTATCTATCTTCTATCTTACTGGTGGCAGTCCTTCCTTATTTTGGGGCAGCAGCTACTCAGATTTATTTCTGGGGAACTATCCCTTCCACTCTTTCATTATGATTTGGATGGGGCTGGGGTCAGTGTTTTTGTAACAAGTCATACCCATTGAGCTATGTCGATTGGATGAATGGGTGGATGAAAGGACCGATGGCTAGATGGATAAATGGTTTGATGGATAGATTGATGGATAGAAGGATGGATGGATAGAGGGATGGCTGGCTGGATGACTGCAGATTTTCTGTCTCTTCGTTCTTTGAACAAAGATTTACGGAGTACGGAGTCTGCTTTGTGACTGGCAGGCGCTGTCTCTGGAGTCGCAGTGGTCGTGGACAGGTGAGGTACAGGGGCCACGTCACTTTCCCAGCAGCTCCTGCAAGGGGCTGGAACCAGCCTGTTCCTGAAAGCAGGTGCTGGTGGGGCAAAAGCTGGGGTGAGAGGACGCCCTGAAAGAAGGTGCCGGGTGGAAGGGCACGGGAGACCCAGGCCAGAGCTGGCCGGCCAGCTGCCATAGGCCGTCTCCCTGGGGGCATCCCGGGTTCTCAGCCAGATGGGAGCGTGAGCTGCTTCCTGGGATGTGTCTGGAACCACCTCTTACTAACACAACCGACTGTTCTGAGCGTCTCACGTGGCATCAGAGGCCTGTGTGTGTGCACTTCGCCAGGGTAACCCCTGCCGCCCTCCCCCGTCGGGGCCCACAGATCCCGGCTCCACCATTTACGGCCCTAAATGAAAGGGTGGCTGCCAGCTGGCCTGGGCCTGGCTGCTCGCCTCTGCTACAGTGTGGCCCTTTTATGGCCGGCGGGGCAGCGGCTGAGTCTCCTCGGGAAGCCCCTGAAAGACAGTATTTACCGCCGGGAAACACCTCCACCACATGTTTGTTTGTTTGAGACACTCTGCGCCCAGCTCCCGGGCTCCTGGTTCTGGTCTCTGTCCCGGCTGTCTGGGCATTTCATGGCCTGGGCGGTGCGCTCTCCACATTTCCAAGGCTCCTCAGCGGCACAGAATGCGCTTTAAAACCCCGTTTGGGGTTTCCTCGTGGCACAGGGCCTCTGGCTCCGGGCTGTGGAGAGCGTTTCTCCTCCCGCGGCCACAGAGCCCCATTGACGGCTGGGACGCCCCATCCCTGCTCCTGAGGGACTCCGGGCTCCCCTGCCGGCAGCTCTCCCCTGAGGACTGAGAGCAGACGCGCCTGTGGGACTGTGCGCCTCAGGATGAGTGTTGACTTTATGTGGGGCAGCCATTGGGGACGTCCCTGCCTGGTCCAGATGCCGGAGCTTTGGGAGCTGAGTGTTATCACGGGAGCAGCCCCAGGGCCTCCCGATGACCCAGGAGGGCGGGGGGCGTGGTGGAAGGAGAGGCCTGGGCAATCCCGGGCTTGCAGATGGGAGGGTCTGGTCAAGGTCACCTGGTCCACACTTTGCCAAATGGAGGAACCTCACCTGGCCTTCCGACAGGTGCTTGTCCAGGTACAGTCTCTCTCTCTCTCTCTCTTTCTCTCTCTCTCTCTCTCTCTCTCTCTCTCTCTCTCTCTCTCTCTCTTAATCTACGTTATTGGTTTCAGAGGGGAAGGGAGAGGGAGAGAGAGATAGAAACATCAATGATGAGAGAGAATCAGTGATCGGCTGCCTCCTGCACGCCCCACACTGGGGATCAAGCTCGAAACCCGGGCATGTGCCCCTGATAGGAATCGAACTGGGACCCTGCAGGCTGAGGCTCTATCCTCTGAACCAAACCAGCTAGGGCGAAGCTTTGGCTTTCTGATGTGGAGAGGGGATGATGACACCCTCCTGTGAGGGTTCCTAGAGAAACGCCATGGAGGAACTCAGCACGGAGCCTGGACCCAGGTGACTCCTCAGCGTGTGCCAGCCCCGGAGCCCACGGTCCTGTGCACACATCAACAGGAACCCCCTTTCCTCTGATGAAGGGTTCTCCCCAAATCGTCTCTGGACAAAGGCACGGACCTGCACGATGGCTGCCCAGCGCCAGCGCACGGACCGTGGCTGGGAAGCAGATCTTCCCGAGGCCTGCAGATAACTGGCCTCCAGAGGGCTCGAACCCGTGACCCTGTGCTCATTAGCCGTGTGAACCGGCTGGCCCAGGCTGCCCTCGGTAATGATTCCCGCCAGGTCACAGAGAACACCTCACCCATGAGCCTCAGTGAGCGCCCACTCCTGACCCTGCTCACTAAGAGGCGATCAGCCACAGCGGCCCTCATTCAGCTCCCGCTGGCCTTTATCAGGGACATTCCTGCTAAGCTCAGGCCACCGTGACTCAGGGGCCGGCTGCCGGCGCTCTCTGAGAGCTGAGATAAGAACAGAGCCAGGTACCGGAGCGCCTGGCACAGGCCATCCATCACCTTCTCTCCTCTCTCCACACCCCATCGGGGCAGGGATGCACATTGAAGGGGCTTTGAGCTGACGCCTCTGAGGAAGCCCAACCCCCATCCCTTTTCCTCTGGGATCCCATCAGCGGGCAGGCGGGGGACTGCTGTGGGAGGGCCGCGCTATGAAAGGCCCACTGACCAACGCAGAACACATGTTCGCTGCCACGAGGTGGCTCTTCCTCCCACACGCAGGTGTGCTTGGGCAGAGCCATCCAGCAGGTTCTGGGTAAGTGCCCAGTGGCACATCCATTCAGCGACTCAAGCGTGCATCCGTCAGCCCTTTGGTGAGCGTGGCATACAGACACTGTGCTGGGACATGGGTGAGGAGTGGGCATGTCATGGGGGAAACCCCCTGGTGCTGACCGGCTGTCCCATCGCACTCCTGCCCCCTCCCCCATTTCTGGTCTGAGTTGCATCTCTTTCTTAAAAAAAAAAAAGTATATATATATATATATATATATATAATTGATTTTTTACAGAGAGGAAGGGAGAGGAATAGAGAGCTAGAAACATCGATGAGAGAGAAACATCGACAAGCTGCCTCCTGCACACTCCCTACCGGGGATGTGCCCGCAACCAATGTACACGACCTTGATGGGAATCGAATCTGAAACCTTTCAGTCAGCAGGCCGACGCTCTATCCACTGAGCTAAACCAGTTTCAGCTAGAGCTCTCTATTCTTGTTGCAGCGCAGCCGCAGCCACCCTCTGGGATCCGGGCCGATCCTGAGCTCCGGCCTCACTTCCTGCTCCCCAGCGCTGGGTCTCTCCCAGGATGTTCCCAGCATCCGATGGGAGGGAATGTGCTCTGAGAATAAGGGATGGGACTTAGGGAAGAAGGAAGGAAGGCTGGAAGGAGGGAGGAAAGAAGGAAGGGAAGAAGAAAAGAGGAAAAGAAAGCAAGGAAGAGCGGTTAGGAGGACAAATCCAGCTTTCCCGGGGCTCCCCGCTCTCCTGCTGCCCGGACCTCCCTCTGGCTGGTGGGCCTCGGCCATCTGACCGCATGGCCGAGCGGGAGCGGGCTGTGTGCAGTGGGTCCCAGAGGGTCATGCTCTGGGTCCTGGAGACGTTCTTGGCTCCGGGCACTGTCCTGGGGAGGGGAGGCGGGACTAGAACCCCGGCCCTGGGTGACTGGGGTTGGGTCCTGGTTTTGGTTAGCAGTTACCTGCACACACTGATCCTTGGGCATCAACTTCTCGTCTACACCGTGGAACCACACAGCCACCTCGACAGGCTCCTGGGAGGGCCAAACGCACTGAAGTGTGTCCTGCAGTGTCTTAGCTCTGAACATAACCTCGGCAAAAATGAAGGTGGGAATGGATGAGAGGGGAGTCGTTACAGGCACCTCTCGGGGACAATGCGGATTTGGGTCCTGACCACCCCAATACAGTGAGTATCATAGTCAAGCGGAACATCCATAAAACAAACTTGTCTGCGAATACTGACCACCTCTCCCGCATCATTCCAGTTTGTAAGTATTTGAAGAAGCTGCCTTTCTCGTCTTCTTACCAAAACGCCCTCCAGGAGAAGCTTGGGAGGGATGGAAGCCCCTCCCACTTTACACAGCGCCTCCAGCCCAGGCCCACAGCCCACCATGCAGGCCATCGCTATGGTCGGTAGCAGTCATGGACGCAGTGGCATTTCCCATGGGCACGTGAGGGTGCTGACCTTGTTCCTCTGGCATTCCCGGGTGGATGAGGTGGTGGCGACTTGTGCGCTGATGACAAGTGGCCTTGAGCGGGGGCAGAGTCTCAGCCGGGGGGTCTCTGACTGTCCTAGAGGGAGTGGGGAGCATGGCCAGGTTATCAGCAGGACCTGGTAACAGAAACCAGCATTTTATCTCCGGCAAACATATGGCATCTGTCCGCCCCAGCCTCCACCAGCAAGGAGAAGCCAAGTACTAAGAAATGGACGGCGGCCTGTGCACAACCAACACGGTTAATCACCGCCCGAGTGAAGTCAGCTCTGTGGGGGAGGGAGGCGGGCCCTGAGTTTTGAATGGGAGAGCGACAGCATTTGAGTGTCTACTTGGTGCTGCTGTAGCCAACACTGGAAATAATTGTGTTGATCTCCCTTTTGGAGATGGAACAATGAGGCTCAGAGAGATTAAGTAACTTACCCAAAGACACACAGTAAGGTCTAGAGGCAGGATTCAAACCTAACGCCAGGGCTCTTTCTGCTCTATTAGGCTGTCTTAATGTGGTAAAGAAAGGAGTTGATCTTCATGGTCAAATCTGTATCAGTGCTCTATTGTTGCCCCAAACTTGTGGCTGACGACGACGACTAAGTGTATTTTGTTGTCTGGAGGCGGGAAGTCCCCAGTAGGCGTTAAGCAGCTGGAATCCAGGCATAGGCAGGCTTCCATTCCTTCTGGAGGCTTCCGGGCCTGTCCCAGCGTTTAGAGGCTGCCCGTATCCCCTGGCTCCTGGCCAAGGGATCCCACCCAGCCCTTCCCTGATCACCTCCCTCCTTCCATCTCTGACTGCCCCTCCCGCCCCTGTTATAAGGACCCCGTCAGGCTAATCCAGGCTAAACTCCCCACATCCAGATCCTTAATTCTTCTAATTCAGATCCTGCATCTTTAGAGTCTCTTCAACCACATACAGTGACCGGTCCGGGAGGAGGGCTTGCTGCAGGGCTGGGGATCCTGTGTGTTGGACCCAGGCCGCTCCACACTCGTGATGGCAGGGCTGGGCCTGGGCCTCGAGGTCCTTATATCCAAACCAGTGCCCCTCACGGAATCAAACCACGACCTCCTGTCCACAGCTCCATGCTCAACTTGCCTTTTTGCCACAAAAAGGCTTAAATCACGTTCATTCCCCTGGCATTCGATGGGGCTCAGACCCCTACACGCCCTGGTAGTACGTTTGGGTCTGAATTCTGTGTGGCCTCAGGGTGGTGGGGTATTTACTGGGGAGGGGCAGCGGGAAGGCAGTCCTTCCTGGTTGGGTAGGTCTGGGCTCCTGGTCAAAGTACGGGCTCTCGGGCGATATCACCCATGACCAGCAGATGGCGACAGTGCCGCACCTTAGAGGCCTCTGGAAGGGGAGGTGGATAGGCCACCGCCTCTCTTTCCAGGAAAAAAAAAAAAAAAAAAAAAAAAAAAAAAAAAGCGAGATCTGTGTTTTCCTTCTTTGAAAAATAGGGACGGAGCTTTCTAAATGGTCACAGGCGTCTAAGCTTTAGCGACTGAGGATTTAATTTGAAGGACACCATGTCCTCTCCTCAGGCTTACGCTGTCTATTCCTCCTGCAGAATTCAAGTGTCTGTGGCCCCCACCCTGCCCCTCCCCGCCTTCCCCGCCTGTGCTGGCACCCACTTATTGAACACGTGGATTTAAAATGACAGAATGCCAATTGGGAACCCTTACATCTGGACTTGTTTACTGCATGTACAGTCCCATTAAAATATGGTTCCATTCATTAGAATTAGGTGTTGTCTTGGTTCCATTCAAGAGAGTTCCTTTCCGGAACTATCACTAAGATAAGAGTTTCAGCCCTCGCCGATTTGGCGCAGTGCACAGAGTGTTAGCCTGCGGACTGAAGGGGCCTGGGTCCGATTCTGGTCAAGGGCACAGATTTTGGTTGCAGGCTCCCAGCTCTGGTCAGGAGCATGCGGGAGACAACTGATCGATGTGTCTGTCTCATACATCGGTGTTTCTCTCTGTCTCTCCCCCTCTTTTCCACTCTCTAAAAATCAATGGAAAAAATATTCTCTGGTGAGGATTAAAGATAAGTAAGTAAGTAAATAAGTAAGAGTTTCCGAAAGGAACAGAGAGTGAGGCTCCAGCCGTGGACAAGCTGGGGGCATCGGTTTGCAGCCCTTACCCAGGGCAGTACATCCATCCAGCTGGTGCCAAGGTCCCCAGGGGTCTACGGAGGGGGTGGGGGTGTCTGCCAGGGCCTTTAGGCCATGAGCAGGGGCTGCCAATAACAAAGAGACGTCTGTTCCCACCGGCCTGTCCTCCACCCCGGCCCAGAGGCACAGCCGTCCCCTGACCCTCTGGCCGCTGCCCTGTGTGCAGACCCCGCTCCCGAGACTTCAATGGCAGGAGGCGGCGGGGAGCAGCTGGGAACTGTTGTCAGCTTCTGGCAAGGCCCTGGGATTCCTTCCTGGTGGATCCCCTGCCCCCCAGCTGCTGGGGGCCCCCGGCTGACTTGACCTGAAGTTGAACTGAGCTGAAGGGTCCCGGGCGAGGAGTCGCCTCCGTGGCAGCCCCGATAGCAGCATGGAATTGCACAATCTTTCTAAGAACGGCCGCGTATCCTGCAAATCCATTCATGCTTTCCCCGCGCAGGGCGGTGCAGGGCTCGGGGACCAGATAAGGACTTGCTTTTGTTCACAAATACACCGAGGAGGCCCCATGGGAGATAGCCAGGTGGGGACCGGGCAGAGCAGTGCGGCTGCGGATAAGACCTGGTGAAGGAGAACGGCCGTTGTCCAGGGTGGAGCCCAAAACATCCGTTATTACCACGTGTGTCTGGCTGGGAGCTCTCATTCACAGAACTGGAGTGCGGGAAGTTGCAGCCATTCCAGTCTTGTAAGCGCAAGTAAAAACAGGCCGAGAGAGGGGAAGTATTTTTCCCTAAGTCACACAGCAAACCAGAGGCAAAGTTCTGTATGGAGCTTCCACCCTCTGACACCAAATCCATTGTTTTATTCACTGTGCAACTGCTTAGCTTCTCTAGCCCAGGCAGTTGTAGGACGGTCTAGCCACCCAGCTTGCAAAGCTCAGCTTTGCCCACAGAGGGCGCTCAAGGTCAGCCTGTCACCCAGGTGGCTATTACTGACTGCAGGGTGGTGGGCCGCTGTCTAATGTCCTTAGCACCATGCAGAAAATGTTGGGCAAATAAACTCGAATGCCTACAAGAAGACACAGCTCCTATGTCCACGCACCTTCACAATGCCCACAATCAGTGACTGTGCCAGGCCGAGGGGAAGGGCTGCGTGGAAGGAGACCCAGGTCTCGCCTTACTGGCAGTGTGCTTGGGCCTCAGACCAGGAGCTAAGTTGGGGCCGGTCATACTCTTCCCACAGATCTCACAGGACGTTCCTCTGATTTGTTGACTTAGGGGGGTCCCGTTTGAAGGCGGGAGGAAGTCAGAGATAAAATTTCTAAGCCCCCTTCCAGCCCTCGGGTTTTAGGGGAAAATTTAATCATGTTTCACACCAGCAGATGTAGGCGCGATTGTGACCGTGGGGGCAACGCGAGGCAGAGGACAATCACGCCCTTTCACTCCAATTAGACCAAGAAGCCCGGCTCAGGCTTTGATTAGAAGGATGGAAGTTGGACAAAAATCCCTTTGTGATGTCAGGGGAACCCGTTTCATGGGAATGGGGCCCAAGAGCAGCTTCCCAGAGGAACATTTGGGAACCAGGAGGACTCGGGGGGGAGTGGGGGAAGGGAGGCGCAGAGGGCGGGAATGGGGCATGAGGACACATTCTGACCTAAGGAAGGACTTTCCAGAAGTTAAGGCTGTAAAACCTTGCCATGTGCCTTGGGAATAGGAGATGGTCTCAGAACCAACACAACCGATGTCTGGACTCGAACGCTCATCTATTGATGGAGGTCTCTGTCTGGTGGAGGGATGAGAGCCTCCTTATCTACCCAAGGTGACTAGAGCTTGGGCTTTGGAGTCAGACAGATCCGGGCCAAGCCCCTCCCTTGTCATTTACCAATGGCTGACCTTGTAGAGGTTACGGAAGCATCTGAGACCCAGGCCCCTTGGCCGCTGTAGTGATGTGGCATCTCTTCCCAGGAGGATTATGAGGCCTGCAAAGCAGCACAGTGCTTGGCATACTGACCATTTAGGTCTCTGGTTATATATGCCAAACCCTACCCATCTTGTTCATGTGGACAGTTTGGAAAATCTACAGGTTAGGGCTATTTATATTATTATTTTTAAATATATATTTTTTATTGATTTCAGAGAGGAAGGGAGAGGGAGAGAGAGAGATAGAAACACCAATGATGAAAGGAAATCCTTGATTGGCTGCCTCCTGCACAGCCCACACTGGGGACTGAGCCCACAACCTGGGCCTGTGCCCTGACCGGGAATTGAACCCTGACCTCCTGGTTCATAGGTTAACACTCAACCACTGAGCCACTCTGGCCAGCCTCCCTGTGCTAAGTGACAAATGCTTTTTGAATTTCAAAAGGAAGGCAAATTGAACCTGGATTTTATTTTTTTATTTTTTTATTTTTTTATTTTTATAAGAAACCTTAAGTGAAGGCAGGGCTCGGTGGAGCCCCAGAGTCCTCGTGCTCTGTGACTGGGGCCCGGCTGCAGCGGGTGTTGGAAGGCCCTGCTCCCCCTGACTTCCTCCCGCTGCTCCGGGGGCTGCCCGCAGACAGGCCAGCTCCCAGCCATCGGAAACACCACTCAGGAGGCAGGAATGTGAATCCTTTCCAAGCGGGAAGTGACTTTCATGTGATGGGGCCGCTCTGTGCTGTGGCTCTGGAGCGAGTGCTCGGGGCCCTGGCCGCTCTCCAAGTTCCTGGATGTGAGCAATTGGCCAGCGGACTCCAGGGCAGACCCAGGAGGACGCCGCGGCTGGACTCTGGGGAGGGAGCTCCCCGCACGTGAAAAACTCAGACCCCCCGTGTCTTTATGTCCCCCCCACTCTTTTCAGACAGCCCCAGTTAGGAAAGGAATATGCTACCCTCCACGCTGAGAACATTAAGTTTAGGGGGGGGGGGGGGAAGAAAATTAGAGCTGGAACTCGATGACTGAAGAGATCACTGTTAGTGGCAAATGTTTGCTTTAATTGAAACCAAATAAATGGCAATGACCTGAATGGCCTTCAACACATTTCTGTGAGCATGTTCAGAACGTTCGTCCCTCTAGGGTGGCCTTTTTAAAGGAATATTGCGCCCTGGCTTCGACTCAGGGGATCGAGCATCGGCCTGGGCACCAGGGTCATGGGTTTGGTTCTCAGCCAACCACACACACCTGGGTTGCAGGTTCGCTCCCCACCCTGAGTTGGGGTGTGCACACAAGGCACCCAGTGGTGTGTCCCTCTCACATCGATGCTTCTCTCTCTCACCCATCGTCGCTTCCCCTCTCTGAAAAGCAATGGAAAACACACCCTCAGGTGAGGATTCAAAAACTAAATAAAAGGGATTGTGCCTGAGAATCCTGACGCCGGCCCCCAGCACTGGCTGGGCTCCTAACTCCATGAAACTGAGCAAACTTCTCCCTTCCCAGGAAGCCAGTTTCCCTGTTTCTAAAATTAGTGGGCTTCACGCTTCCTTCCCCATGAAAATGCCCTTTGTATTCTCAAGGGTTAGATAAGTCCGCCGTTGATGGAGCCGAAGAGGAACTGGTCAGGATCTCTGCGAAGGCTTCATTGTTTTATTTCTTGTCCAGGGTCCTTCTGAGCTTGGCAGGAGTGTTACCTACACCCAGCACATGGGTTAGGAAACTGAGGCGCAGAAGCACTGAGTGCCATGGCCATGGATTTGGGCTGGCGAATGGGGAAGGGGAGAATAAAACTCAGATCTCAGCTATTTTGTCCACAGTTCTTTCCAGTCTTGTCATGTAAGATGGTGGCCGGAGCGAGAAACTTAGCCAACCATGGCTGGGCTGGTCAGAGGCAAAATCCCACTCAACTTTACTTCGCCATTGTGGTCATCAGCCACCTGGGGAGGGGGGCTCTTTACAGGTTCTCATTTGGGGTTCAGTTTATAGTAAAATGGGCAACATGTCAACAATGCAGCTGTCCAAGGCAAGCCTTAACCCTAGGCTGCAAAAGGCAGTGTGGGATGTGGGTGTGGCAGACCGAGTTCAGGTTGGAACCCGGCAGGTGGGCTTCTGCTCCACCATCGATCGGCTGCTCACTTACCTTCCTGTTCACCTTGTGAAACTGGGCGACAGAAGCGCCAATGTGTAGGGCCAGTGGTCGGCAAACTCATTAGTCCACAGAACCAAATATCAACAGTACAACGATGGAAATTTCTTTTGAGAGCCAAAGTTTTTCAACTTAAGCTTCTTCTAACGCCACTTCTTCAACATAGACTCACCCAGGCCGTGGTATTTTGTGGAAGAGCCACACTCAAGGGCCCAAAGAGCCGCATGGGACTCGAGAGCTGCAGTTTGCTGACCACAGGTGTAGACTACTCAGGACGTCAGTTCTCTCGCCCTCTTCACTGCAATCCATGGTAAATGGGCTATTGGGCCTCCATTACAAATGATGTCCTAGGAACACAGGACACTAGAGAGATGCTACGGGAGACAAATGATACAGAGCAGTGTGTTTTACAAGGACTCGTTTTTGCAAAAACAAACAAACAAACAAACAAAAACAACAACAAAATAAGGTATCTGATGAGAAGGATTGTCACATGTGGGTTAATGTCTCTTCTCTACGTGGGAGACACTCGTGCTTTTCGCTTCTTTCCTTGCTTTTCTACTTTCTCTTAAATGTCTAAACTACGGCCCGCGGGCCACATGCGGCCCGCAGAGGAGTCTGATCCGGCCAGCCAGGTTTTTTGGGCAGTGAGCGCAGCCGAGGTGTTACAGTAGGAATTAGTAGTTCATATAGTCCGGCCCTCCAGCTCTCTGAGGGACCGTGATCTGGCCCCCACTTTAAAAAGTTTGAGGACCCCTGGCTCTAAATCAACCACATGTCACTGTGGTAATTCGGTTTTAGGAGCTTCTTTGAAAGGCGCACAGGGGATGCTTCTATTTGGGTAATGCAGTGGTCGGCAAACTGCGGCTCGAGTGTGGCTCTTCCACAAAACACCACGGCCTGGGCGAGTCTATTTTGGAGAAGTGGTGTTAGAAGTTTAAGTTTAAAAAAATTGGCTCTCCAAAGAAATTTCAATCGCTGTCCTGTTGCTATTGGGCTCTGTTGACTAATGAGTTTGCTGACCACTGGGGTAACCCGTTTCACCTATTCAACAGTGGTTGTTGACTAAGACCTACCCCCAGGTATTGTCAAAGCAGACACACGTGGCACCATCCTCAGTTGTTGCTAATCAACCCTCATTTTGTCCAATTAAGGAGGCCGCTCTGCTCTCGGCGCTCGCAGGTCAGCGGGTGGAGACCCTCTGCCAGGCGGGCGAGCCGGGCGCCCCATTGGCTGCGTGCCTTTGCCAGGCAGCTGCGCTCTGAGTCTGCGGTGTGATGACCGTGATGACCGTCACTTTCGGGCAATGGGGGACGAAGAGCTGACGCTTCCTCTCCAGCAGGTGGGCCAGGCAGGGGGCGAGGGGAGAGCAACGGGCAAGGCCTCTTAGTAATGAGAGCGTGTGTCCCAGCTGCTGGAGAAGACCCCGGGCCAGATGCTGTGGCACTGTGGCCCAGAACCCCAGTCCCCGGCTCAGGGCTTACAACCAAGGCCCTGCGGTTCCTCCCCCACCCCCAACCCCACCGCCCAGCTCTGCCGTGGGTTGGGAGAGAGACAGCAGAGAAGAGGGCACCCGCACGTAGAGGTACCAGTTGAAGACACTCTCTGCTCCAAGGGGCAGTTTCACCCCGTTTCTCCGTGTTCTCAGCAGCAGAGAGGGGCCCCTTTTGCCTCTCAGTGAGCAGCGCCCCCCCCGCCCCCCCCCCCAAGTTAGAAAGAAAATGGACGACATGATTTCACATGTGAATCACGTTTGTGTTTTAATTTTTGTGTTTAAGCGCAACTTCTTTTTACTCTTGGGTTATGTTTTTGCGGCAAGGGATCTTGTTTTCCCCTGGGTGAACATCACAGTGCATTGGTATAAGCAGAAAGGGTTCGCTTCTGAGGCTGTGAGGAATGCAGTGAGGTCTGGGGTTGGCGAGAACCTTTAAAGTATGACCCAGACAACAGACACACAGGCCATGGTGAGGGTGTGAACCAATGGGTCTATGTACAATGGTGGGCAAACTCATTAGTCCACAGAGCCAAATATCAACAGTACAAAGATTGAAATTTCTTTGGAGAGCCACATTTTTAAAACTTAAACTTCTTCTAATGCCACTTCTTCAAAATAGACTCTCCCAGGCTGTGGTATTTTGTGGAAGAGCCACACTCAAGGGGCCAAAGAGCCGCCTGTGGCTCGAGAACCGCAGTTTGCCCACCACGAGTCTATGCGCTCCTTTCCCTTGTGCCTGAGAACTGCTCAGATACTTCCCACCCCCAGTCCTCTCTGGGCTTTTACCAGTGGATCCTCCAATGGCCGGTAGATGGCAGTAGAGGCCTTTGGATTAGAATTCTAAGGCCAAGGCCCACCTGATTTCAACCGCCCACCCTGGCAATGCGGGGAATGCTAGCCGGGAAGTGTTTGCTGTGTGTGAGGCACTGAGGGCAACATTTAAAGGGGCAGCATTCCTTGGGGCTCCCAGCCCACCCGGGGAACAGCTCTGTAGGGCTGGCCATACCGAGTCCAGTTCCATCCTCCCTCTCGCTGGGGCGGAACCCCTCCTGTGTCTGACACCTGGCTAGAGTTCCTGCGATGATGATCAGTAAGGGGGCCTGGGAGTGTGTGACATGATCATTAGCCTGAGAGAGGGATCTGGGACAAACCCCACTCCTGGGAGGGACTTAGGTTTGCACATTTCTTTATCACTTTTAAGGGTGGTTATACACGTGGACTCAAAAAACAGCCCTTTAAGAGAAAACAAAACAAGCAAACAGCCCAACCCTTTGAGGTTGGGAAACACAGAATTCCCAGCTGCCATTGTCAGAGGAGGGAGCCGGATCTCAGGGCGGATGAGAAAGTGACGTGTTCAATGTCATCTGCTCTGAGGGGGGCGGTCAGAGTTCGAGCTCAGGTCAAGCCCCGTGGATGAATCGCCCCCACCCTCTCACTGTGGCAGGCACGTAACCGCGCCTTGGAATGCAGAGATGAGAAGCAAATAACCAGCCCACCATAGTGTTTTAGATTCTGGGAACTGTTCTAATGACTTTAAAAGCAACCGCTAGCTGCCCCGGCAGGTGTGGCTCAGGTGGTTGAGCATCGTTTCATGTACCAAGAGGTGGCCGGTTCCATTCCTCATCCCCAGTAGGGGGCAGGCAGGAGGCAGCCTTTTGATGTTTTTTGTTCTATCTCCCTCTTCCTTCCTCCCTCTCTAAAAATCAATATAAGCATATAGATGTGTGTGTGTGTGTATATATATATATATATATATATAGTCACTAATTTAATTCCTTATAATCCTTTGAGTAGGCATTGTTTGAAATCAATTTAGTGGTGGAGAAACTGAGGCCCAGAGAAATTGTGTGACTTACTCCAGATCACACAGGCAGTTGCTTTTTTTAAAACAGCTTTATTGAGATACAATTTGCCTACTTTACGTTCGCCCATTTAAAGCTTCCAAGTCGGTGGTTTTTAGTCTACATGACAGGGACATCCACCTCAGTCCATTTTAGAACTTTATTGTCACCCAATAAGAGATGCTGTGCCCATGAGCAGCTGGGCAGTGGGTTCTCAATTGTTTTGCTCTCTCTGCTTCATCCACAGATGAGACGAGGAGAGGTCCCCTGCCCGCCGGGAGCTCTGCAGGCACGTGGGTAAATGGTGGCCTGCCAGTGCCATGAACATTATGCTAACTGAGGCCCAGGAACCAGTGGCCTGCAGTGTCACATGGAGCCTCGAAGCAAGGCCGTGTACCTAGAGAGGGAGGGAGAAGGCGTTTCTGTACAAGGCCCACACTCTGTTTGTGGCCCAGCTGTGGTGAGAGCATCAGCTACTCGTGGAAATTAGGATGAGATCCACGGGTGTGTGCGTGTGCGCATGAGCCTACAGAGAACTTGTGTGATGTTCTCAGATTAGCTGAAGACCCCTTTCAGTCTTTGGAGGAATGTTCTAGGAAGGCAAGAGGAGGAATGTGCTGGGAAGGCAAGTGGGGTAAACTGAGTCAGGTTCTGAGCCCTGGGTGCTTGGTACTTGGGCTGTTGGCCAAGAGGAAGCTTGGTTGGCTTCCCGGTTATTCCTAGGGTCAACCTGGTGCCATCAGCGTCTCCATGGTAAAGTTTATCTGGAACCCGTGTTGTCGGGGACGTTACAGAACCCTGCAGGCGCCCCCAGAGGCTGGAGGAGCCCCAGCTGGGTTTCCCTCACGCTGGTTCCTGCTGCTCGGCCCCTCGGAGAGCCCGGTGTTTATGAAGATCCTAACAGCTGGCCGCAGACCGCTCCGGAGCTGGGTTCCAGGAGGGAGGGTGGGAGGAAGGGAAGAACGCGTTTCAGCCTGAGAAGGGAAGGGTGAGAACAGCACAGCTGAGAATGCCAGGCCCACAACCTCAGCCATAACAAGAGCTCCGTTACCTGCCCGCCTTCCCAGTGCCAGGCGGCATGCCGTGGCTTTCCCACTCTTTCTTTCCCCCCACTTAACTCTCATCATAAACCTACCAGGCTCCCAAGCTTTTTCTTTTTCTTTTTTTAAATAATATATTTTTATTGATTTCAGAGAGGAAAGAAAAAGGAGAGAGAGAAACATCAATGATGAGAGAGAATCACTGATTGGCTGCCTCCTGCACATCCCCTTCTGGGGATTGAGCCCCCAACCTGGGCATGAGTCCTGACAGGGAATCAAACCCCAACCTCCTGGTTCATAGGTCGATGCTCAACCACTGAGCCACACCAGCCAGGCTGGACTCCACCTTGGTGGAGAGGAGGATGGGGAGAGGGGCTGTAGTTTGCCCGAGGGCCACATGGTGGAAAGGGACAGGACTGGAGCCGTAAACCAGGGTGCCCAGCTCAACCTGTTTGCCCGGGACTTGCGGCTTAAAACTGACGTCTTAAACATGTCCTGGGCAGCGACCACTGTGCTGGGCAAGTGGGCGAGGAATCCCTGGTAGCCAGGCCTGCTGGCCGCTCTATGCTCCGCCTGCCCTGTAGGTGCCGAAAGTTTCCTTGGCTCCACTCTTGACAGCAGCCCGGGTGCGGAGTGCGGGCTCCCCAGGAATGTGCCTGCTCCCGCCATCCCTGTCCCCAGCGCCTGGTCCCTCCCAGCTGTGTCCTGGCCCCTTAGCTGTCTGCTCGCTGCTGTTTGGAGGCAGGCCCTTCGCTGGGTGTCTGTTTGGGGCTTCCTCCCAGCACCCACCCCCGCAGGCTGCACGTTCCTGCTCAGCCACCTCCTGGCTGTGCCCCCGGGGAACCGCCAGCCCCTGGAGCCTTTGCTCTCTCACCCAAGACCAGGCTGCCAACTGCACTCACCTCCCCACACGGCCTGTAGTTGAACCCCGAAAGGCGCGGCACAGGTGGGCTGTGGTCACAGCGGGGTGACTCCGACCCCCCCTAACTCGGGAAGGATGAGTGAGTTCCGTGGCTGCGTGGCCCTGACTTGGCATGGGAGGCGCGGTGCCCGCTGGCATGGCTGCCAGCTGCCGGCGGGTCCGGCGTTTCTGCTCTGCATTTGGTGGATTTAAAAACCGGTGCCTGAGGAGTTGGCGTGGGAGGTGCTGAGTCTTGCGTCTGGACTGGCTTCAGGCTGGAAGAGAGGGTTGGGCTCATGTGTGTTGAGGTCAGCTGTCCAGACCGGGAGCTGGAACACTGGCTCCCAGCGCTGCTGACGTGTGCCCGTGGTGCACAGGAGCCCGTGGGCGAACATGGCACAGTCCACGCTGCTGGATGAGGAGTGGGGAGAACATCAGGCTGGATGGTGGAAGGGCTTTGTGAGATTGAACATATTCAGTGCACACCGCTGGTTTTTCACCCTCCCTCCCGCCCCTTTAACTGTCCCCAGCAGAAGGTGGCTTGTGGAGAAATACATTAAATAAGTAGGGTGATCAATTTCTAACTCTTTTCACTCCCCAGCATCTCTTTGCTCCGTAACCACATTCTGTTCACCTCTGGCCAGCTGAGCCTGCATGAGTCATTCTGTGTATCTATTTTAAGGCGCATTTAAGTAGGTTACTTTCTCCTCTCCAACCAATGCGGAATCCCTGGTCATTTTCAGCTATTTCTTCTTACCTCACTGTTACTTCTTCCCAGGCTCTTGTGCTGGTTTCCTGTCTGCCCACCCTTCTTCCATAGGCAGGCCTGGGCCCTCATGCTTGGGACCCCCTGTTTCTGCCTTCATGCCTTCCCTTGGGGAGCTCATCCAGTCTTCTGGCTTCAATGATTGTTGATAGCCCTGGGCTCTCAAATGTGTCTCTCTACTCTAAACCTCTCTCCTGAGCTGGTATATCCCACTGTCAACAGGCATCCTCTCTGTAGCTTTAACAGACATCTCACCTTAACATATCCCACACTGTACTCCTGGTCCCCCCTCCTCCCCCCCAGCCTGCTCCCCTGTGGCCCTCCTCATCTCAGGTGGGACAGCACCATCCAGGCCCCAGAGATATCCCTGACCCCCTTGACTCTTATCCCCACTTCTAATCTGCCAGAACCCCTGTATCCAACTC
Source organism: Pipistrellus kuhlii (assembly GCF_014108245.1). NCBI lineage: Eukaryota > Metazoa > Chordata > Mammalia > Chiroptera > Vespertilionidae > Pipistrellus > Pipistrellus kuhlii. The sequence goes on from NW_023425449.1 coordinate 3,632,528, forward strand.
AAGAATCCCTTACGTCCTAGGTGCCAGGATAAAGGTGATGTCACCATTGAATATCTCCACATTAGGGGTGTATTCCACCAACAGGCATCTTAGATTCAATGAGCCATGGCGTATCAGGGATGGGGTCATGTCTCAGCCCTCCACTGCTCACATTTGGGTCCCGGCCACCATCATTTCTCATCTGGATTCCTGTCGTAGCTTCTGGAGTTGTCTCCCTGCCTATCTGTCCATGACAACCCATGGTCTATGTTCAAATGATAGCCAGAGTGTCACTTTTAAAGCATAAATTAGATAGAAACTTCCAGTGACTTCCCATCTCCTGTAGAGAAAGAGCTGTAATGTCTTACAAGCTCTAAGTGACCCGGCCCTCTTCTTTCCTCTCTGACCTCATCGCTACTCTGTTTACCCCACACGTGCGCTCCCCCAGCCTCACTGGCTTCGTTGCTGTTGGAGAAATTCAGACACACTTCCATGGACTTTCAAAGTGGCTGCTCCTGGTTCTTAGATCGCTCTTCCCTCATGCTATTTGGTTAACCTCATATCTCTACTAAGTTTGGCTCAAACATCACATTATCAACAAGGCTTACTTTGACTCTAATTAAAATTGCATGCCCTAAGTGGTTTGGCTCAGTGGATAGAGCATCTGCCTGCGAACTCAAGGGTCCCAGGTTAGATTCCAGTCAAGGGCATGTACCTTGGTTGCGGGCACATCCCCAGTAGGGGGTGTGCAGGAGGCAGCTGATCGATGTTTCTCTCTCATCGATGTTTCTAACTCTCTATCCCTCTCTGTAAAAAATCAATAAAAATATGAAAAAAATAAAATTGCAGCTAACCCCTGACCCCTGTACTTAACTCCCATTCTCTGCTCTTTCCCCTCCCCCCTTATAAATACTTCTCTTCCATTACAAGAATGTAAACTTCACCAGGGTAAGAATTGTTTTGTCTGTTTTGCTTACTGATGTGTCCCAGGACCCAGAGGAGGTGCGCATACATATTTGTTGAGTGAGGGAATACATTTCAAATCCAACAAAAGCAGCAGTCATCATAGAATCAAGAGTGGTGCCTGCAGCCTTGCTTGAAACACTGGTGTGTCTTCTCTTTCTCCTTTTCAGAGCGAGACTCCCCAGGCTGAGGCTGTTCCTGCGGGCAGTAGGGGGAAGGAAGGATGGCTCATGAAAAACAGTGAAGTCAGCGTCTTCCGTGAGCTTAGGTAAGTCAGAAGCCGCCTGGCCATGTGTGACTTTCATTAATCATCCTCTTGACATGACATCAACACAAGTGACCATGTTTGTCTGCACCCCCTGCCTCCAGCGCCATGATATATGGCCTGGGAAGAGTCTGGGGCACTAACAGTTGAAGAACCCAAAAAGATGGATGCTCACGTCGTGGCCCGTGAAGGAGGAGTTAATCATGATGAAGGGTGGGTGGGCCAGGCGCACCTGCGCTGGCTGTGGCCTCCCAAGCCAGGTTCGGCTGTTTTCCCAGTGCAGGGGTCTCATGGCTATTATCCTGGAGAGCAGTGGCATTCTCGCGTAGCTTTGTGACCACTTGGTTGTGTGGCTCTTTGAGAAGTCAACTGGAGAGGAGGACAGATGAGGGCAAAAGTGGTGGAGATTAGGCAAAATGGTGAGATTCAGAGCCTCTCCTCTGTACAGGTTCTCTCCCCCCCCCCCCCCCCCCCCCCCCCCCGCTTTCCACTCCTATAGAGGGCTCCATGTGAGAGTATGTTGTTATGGACAGAGATGAGGACTTGGATCATCACACATCTCCCTTTGTCGTTCCTTGTACCTTTGGGCTAATAATTGGTTCTTTTTAGTCTTGACCATGACTTAGAAAGTGGTCATCTCCTGTAGCTGTATAGAATTTAGGTGTCACAAATGCTTTAACAGGTACAAGCTAAAATGAGCCTCTCAATTCTCTAAGTTCAGGGGCGATACAATTATTTTTACTTTACAGACAAAACCCCCCACCCCCCAAGTTTCCAAGAATTTGTCTGAGGTCACAAAACCGGTAAACAGCAGAGATGAAATAAAACTTCAGTTCTTTGTTTCCTGCTCTCTAAAATGTTAAGTCTCTTGGGCATTCAAGTCTAACTCTTTGACACTGAAGTAGAGTAACCAATGCTAGCCATCAGGGAAAGATTCTCTTAAACACAGAGGACATGAAGACAGTGGTTGATTGGAAGAGCATTGAATCCTGAGTTACATTTCTTTATTAATTTCACAGGTTTGTTTTTTTTTTTTTTTTTTTTTTGTGTGTGTGTGTGTGTGTGTACTGTGAACTGTTGTAGTTATTTGAATTTTAGGTTTCATGGCACCTAAATCTTGAAATGTCTTTGTATGGTAGGGAAGAAGATCTTTCAAGTCCTGCAAAAGTTAACCACCCAATGTGGGTATTCATGTGAATAGTGAACAAACTCTAGAACATTTGTGATTCCCAGAAAAAGCTATGTCTTTGTTCCTGCTGTTTCCTCCATGTGTAATGCCCTTCCTTCATCTGGCTGCCTACCTACCTCTGCTTCCCTTCAAAGATTCACCTCAAACATCACCCCTGGATGAGACTTTCTTCACTACCTCATCATTTCCCATAGAATTTACTACCACTGTCAGCTCTTTGAACCCTGCAGACAAATACTATCACATACTTGAAATTCTTCCTAACATTAACTTATTCATCTGACTTCCTGATGTGCCCTCAACCAAGAGATAGTTACCATTCATGAAATTTTGTAGTGTAGAAAAATTTTGTAGTGTTGAAAATTCAGAGACAACCATCATTAACAGTTTCAAATATTTCATTGTATTATTGATTAACATATGCTTAAATATCTTATTCTTCTAAATCTGAAGTCATGTGGCTACATTTCCCTTCTAACAAAGTTACGTTTCCTCCTACATTTTAATTCTTCTAAACTGGGACACTTTTCAAAACTGATATTATATTATTTACATTATAGAGTTTATCAGCACCCAAATTTGATACTAAATGGATAGTGAGTCTTAAATTGCTACCGTCTAGAATTGAGGGAATACTGTGTGTGTGTGTATGTTTATAGTGTTCTTGCATGAATATGCAATGTAATATGCATTGACCACATTATGGTATGAGCATTTTCTCATGATACTAAATATTCCTTGAAAGCATGAATTTCTGTAGATGCCAAGTATCCCAGTCTATGGATTAATCACACATTATTTGGTTATTGTTGGTCCTTAAGCTGTTTCCAGATTTTTGTCAATATGTTTATAATTCTATGGTGAACAACCATGCACATTTATATGATTATATCCTTGAGATACATCCCAGAAATAGCACCACTGGTCCCAAGACAAACATGATTTTGACTGGCCAGTCCAGGACAGGTTATGTAAGCAGCCCCTGTCCAGTCCTCCCAGCAGCCAGGGTCCTTCACAGAGCCACCTTCTTGAGCAAAAAAGCATGCCAGCAATTTTAAGAAACACATTCAGTCTTTTATAGAAGATGAAAAAGAGAGATTCAAGTAAAACTGTTGCATAATAACCCTATCTTTGAACCCAAATTTCTTGAGTCCTGAAGGCCACAAGATCATAGTTGTTTAAATCTGTGATGTGAGGCAGGACGAAGACTACGCCACCCAGGCTGACCTGGACCAAGGAGAAAGAATGAAATAGGGAGTTGCTGAGGTCTGGTAAAAGCACGCTCCATCCCAGCCATTGCACATGAAGGAAATGCCTTCTGGATGTTGGCACTGCGCTGGTTCTGGGAACGCAATGCTTAACAAGATCCAATCTTACCTTCCAGAGCACATGTGTCAAACACAAGGCCCGCGGGCCAAATCTGTCCCGCCAGGCCTTGCAATGTGGCCCGCACCGTGCTGTCATCACTGCACTCCGCTGCGTTTCCATCACAATGACAGTTTATGACTGTTCAGTAAACCATTCGGCCCGCGATTTAGGCTGGATTTTAGATTTTGGCCCCTTCTCTGATTGAGTTCGACACCCCTATTCCAGAGGCTCAGAGCCCATGGGGGAGGCAGACTAGTCAATCCAGGAGTTTGATGAAGCATCACAGTTGCTGTGTTGGGTTTGTGGATAACAGCCAGGGCAACTGGGAGGAAACATCTTGTCGATGGGAGAAGAGATGAGAGTGCAGCTTGAGCGGAGACTGGGAAGATAAATGAGAATCTGACACATAGTGAAATGTCGTGAGATTTGATTTTCTCATTTCTTCATTACTGTAGCGAGCAGGCCCTTTATAATTCTTACAGAGGGCCTGATTATGCTGTTTCCAGGGAAGACACTTACACATCCTTCATCACAGTGACACCTGGTCTGAGGGGACTGGGTACACGGGATGTCTTCTTCAGGTTGGTCCATGAGAGTCACCTGGGCAAGTCTCTGAGGCCAGAATGACACTGATGGAGGACAGGGTGGCTCCTTCCCCCGCATATGTGTCCTGCAATGACTCAGTTTTGCTAAGAGGGCAGAATGGAAGAGGATAACCTTCTGGAAAGTGCTCCTGCATGTGGGAGCAGATGTGACATGAGTCTGGATGGTTTAATGAGCCAGCGCTAGGGGATCTCCCCCAGTAATTTACTAGGACTTTGATAAGACCTCCCTCCTTCAGAGGTCACTTATCTGGCCACATTGGCCATATGACAAACATCTGAGAATGAGGAAATGAGCAACCCCCCCTTCCCGCCCCCCTCAAAGATGTCAAAGGCAACATCAGGAACTGCCAGAGGGGAGCAATGTGCTTTCTGCCTTTGGTGACGAATTTACATTTCTCCCTTAAGGAGCCATTCTAACGTGATAACTTGGCTTTCATAGATATAGCAGATTAGAGACAGAAAGCGAGAAGTCCGAAGAGGAAGGGGAGGCAAGATTCAGCTCAGGCAAGCTGCATCCAATTTGAGAACCTGACAGAGAATGACCAGGAAATGGCAGAGAAAACTCAGTAAGTGGCCACCTCCTGGCATTTTGTGCAAGGACAGCAGCGTGCTTATGGGTCCCTATTTCCTGTGGCTGTCACAGTGCCACGAAGGATGACCCTTGGATACTGAACAGGACTAAAATGTTGTTTATTGTCCTCAAATTACAAAGCCAAGTGAGGCGAGATACTTCATATTGAGTTCATACTTAAAATAGACTTTTTTTTTTTTTTTTGGTTTAATTTGGAAAACCGACTCATTTGAAATTCCTCTTTCTTGATAAAACAAGGTTAATGAAATCCCACTGTCTCAAAAGGCAGATACTATCAAGAAGCAAAGCAGAAGTCCTGTGTGTTTAGCGGATGCAACGAAGCAGTGAATGCAACGGAGGGGAGGGAAGGAAATAGATGTCAGATATGAGCAACTCTGAGGAGCTTGTGATGGGTGGCTTCCTAGGTCTCCATGGAGCCCTGGGGAGGATGAGTGTGGAGATGTTGGCAGAGGTTTAGTCATGGAGGCCCTTACATGGCACAAGGACACCCTGCAGGGTGTTCGGAAGGGGACCCAAGTAGGCAGATACACATTTTAGAATAAGCGTTTTGACCACCACTGGGCAGAGGGTGGCCTGAGTGTATTAGACAGTTGAGCATTCTGTCGCTTCTCCAGAACAGCTCCTTTATCCATGAGCAGAGTGACCGGAGTGCCTGTTTCTGCACTGTGATCTGATCAGTGAATGGATAAGACAGAGAGCCATGTGGGTGTCAGGACATGGAACTCTCCCCCTTACTGGTGCTCTACCTTGGACAAGACCTTTCTCCCCTGGAGCCTTCATTTCTTCTTATAATTTTTAATTTTAATACTTATTTTGTATTGGTTTCAAGTGTACAGCTCAGTGGTTAGACAAGCATATACTTTGTAGAGTGTTCTCCTTGATGTTTTTCAGCACCCCACAGTTACTGCCATAGTATTGACTATATTTCCCTTGCTCTACTTGACATCCCCTTGACTATTTTGTAACTACCAGTTTGTGGAGGCTTCTTTTCTTGATCTGTAACATGGGGACCTTAACCCCTGCTCTTCTTTCTCATTTTGTTTGTGAGGAGCAAATAAGCAAGGAATGGGAAATATTTTATAAAACTTTATAAAACAAAATACCCCCCTTTTCCCATTAAAGAATACCGTGGGCAGTGCCAAGTCTGGAGCTGGGCACAACCGAGAGAGTAATCAACAGGCTTGACTCACTGAATTCTGAAATGGAGCCTGGGTCTTCTGTTGGGTCATCTTGGTTTGTCCTCCAGGTCCATTTCCATCCTCCACCTGCTCTGCCTTCAGAGACTGAATTCAAGGACATGTATTTTCTGGGCTCCTTTGCTCTCTAGCTTCTAGCTGGGTGTTACCAATGGATGGAGAAGCCACACTAAACTCTTTTCTCCCACCCAAGTCTGCAGCTCCAGGTGGGTGGCCCCTGTCCCGTGCTTTAACTTGCACTAGATTTTGGTACCTGTCCTATTCAGATCCCCCCGTGGCAATGGCTCCCCACGGTTGCTAGGCCCTGGGTCCTCCACCACCCTTTTCTGGTTCTCCTAATTCTGCCCACACCTTTGAAAACAGACCCTTCACTAAACTCTTCCATTTTCTTGTGGGTGTGTCATCTGTCTTGTTGTAGGCCTTTAATCTACTCGGATTCCATAGGAATTTCTATAACATTGGAGTTCAAATTCATGGCAGCTGCTTAGAAGGCTTCTTTTATGATTGAACTTTCAACTTGTTTGGGGCTCCTGTGCTGATCTTTTAATTCTTGCTGATGCCACTAGATTGAGATTTGTGTATGTTGTGTTAAACGCCCCACCAAACCAAGTCTCCTTCCCGCCCTCTTAACAATTTTTCTAAATAAACTTCATGGAGATATAATGTCCCAGGTCACCTCGCTGGTAGCTACAAACCCATGATGTGAAGCTTCTTCTTTCTTCCTTGTTGCAGAACGGCTCACACGGTAGGCTATTAAATAATTGTCGACTGATTGGCTGAAGGAGTAAATGGACAAGTGAATGAAAGCAACCTCCCCCCCCCCCCCCCGCTTTTTTTTTTTTTCATGAATGGAATAGGCCCACCTAATGAGAAAAGAAATCAGCTTGGAAGCTAGCCTGTTGACAGGGCGTAAGGAAGGGCAACAACGGAGGGGGTAGGGAGCACTTGCTAAAAAAAGGAAAAGGAAGTGTAGACTATAAATTTACTTGACAGGGTTGCATCTCTGTGGCTTAGACGTTGGCCACTTCATCTTGGCATGATTATTATATAACAGGAGGATGGAGAAATGGCCGGAAAGTATTGCTTCCTATTACATAACTCTTACTCGGTGCCTGACAGCGCTTGTGATAATGGGAAGGCCGAAAGCTCTCTTCTCTCCCGGTGAAAGGCTTCACGCTTCTTGCAGTAGAACTGTTCTGGTCTCCGGCCGTTTGGAGCGTTAACGTGGGGACTGTTTCCTCAGCCAGCCTCAGGCTGTGTCCCCCGGCCCATGTCTTCCCCAGGAAATAATATCTTATAGTCATGCTCCTCCCAGAAACTTTCAAGGTCTTTGAAATATGCCACCCTGGAGAACTCAAAGAGAGAGTTCTCATGGAGAATGTTCTAGAATGTTTGAGTTTTTGTCAATAGGTCAAATCGATCCCCGCCGAGCTGGCCATGTTTTTTCCTCCCATTTAATAACTAACATTTACTAAAAATTGAAGATTACAGAAAAGCATGAATAAGAAGGGCTTTATTACACAAGCTTAATGAACCTACCGTGGACTTGGCCATATATATTTGTTTTCTTACTGTTAGGTGTTCTGATGATAAGAAATTGGAATCTGAATAGTTCCTACTTGTCTGGTTTGTGTGTTTCAAAACACTGGATGTCACAATAGGCATTACCTGGTGGACTGATGGGAAAGGAGCCAACTTGCAGGTTGGCTGAGGTCAATCTTCAGAGCACCCAAACCACCAGTACTTTCTGTCTGACCACTCCCTTTTGACCTACCTAGATCCTGCTCACCGCTCAGTGATTTTTCTATGTCAGCACGTCAAACCAAATGAACACGAGCTGGGTTCCTGTGTGTTTTCACCTGTACAGGCAATCCTCCAGCCACTCCTGAGGACTCTCCCACCTCTGAACCCCTCTGGAATCCAGCACTTCTTTTTACACATGTTTTTATTGATTTCAGAGAGGAAGGGAGAGGGAGAGAGAGAAACATCAGTGATGAGAGAGAATCAGCTGTCTCTTGCATGCCCCACCCTGGGGATTGAGCCCTCGACTCAGGCAAGTGCCCTGATCAGGAATCGAACCTTGACCTCCTGTTTTATAGGTCAATGCCCAGCCACTTAGCCGGGTGGGCTCCAATCACTTCCTATTCTCTGTCCAGCTCCCTCCATATGCCAGCCACCTCCCTGCTATTCCTCCTTTCGCTTTGTATCTCTAATGCCGATTCACCATGCAGAAGTTCATTGTTTCAAACTTGTACAGTAAAGCATGCCATGAGGCTGTAAAAAGTCCTTCTAATGCTTCCTATTGCACTTAGATAATCTCACCTCCTCCCTGACCCCTTAAGGTCCACACGATCTGGTCCTATCCACCTTCTGACTTGACCTCCTACCACTCTTGTTCCAAACAAGCTGGCCTGTCTGTTGTCAAAACACACTTCGTTTCTGACTCTTTGTTCTCGCTCTTTCTGCTACTTGGGAAACTAATCCTTAGGATCCTGGCATGGCTGACCTCAAATGTCATCTCCTCCCTCGCTACCCAATGTAAACTGCCCCCTCATTCTCTATCTTTCCACAATGCATTATTTTCCTTGTAGAACTTAACGCTGTTCCCATACTTTTGGTCTATCTCAATTTATTTTCATGTTCAGTTTCTATCTCAGAGGTTGGCACACGGCTGTGGGTCCAATCAAGCCTGCCTGTTTTTGTAAATAAAGTTTTATTGGAATGCAGCCACACCCACTTGTTTACATACTGTCATTGGCTGTGTTGGCTTCACAAGATGAAGCTGAACAACTGTGTCAGAGACCATCTGGCTTGTAAAATCTAAAATATTTACTACTACAAATCAGTAGTTACCGAATGGTCCCAGGGTGTAAAGTACCGTGTAGAGAAAATAGTCAATAATATTGTAGTAACTGTGTATGGTGCCTGATGGATGCTACCTTTCTTGGGGTGGTCACTTCCTAAGTTATATAAATGTCTAATCATGGGGTTTTATACCTGAAACTAATCCAATGCATGTTCACTGTAATTTAAAAAGGAAAGAGAAGAAAGAAGTACTTGCTTTCTGGTCCTAAAAATGCCCAAGGACTCCTCCTCTCTCCTTGCATGACCTGCCTGCCTTTCTCCCTGCCGGTTTCCTGCAGCTCTAGGCACACGTGGTGCCCAATAAATGTCAGATGAATGTAATGAATGAGGAGACACAGGACACGGTGGCTGGCTTCGGCTCTAGGCGTGTATGTCTTCTGAGCAGGTAAAAAAGAACTAATAAGGTCCATGTGTATGTGCACATGCATATTTGCATGTCTGGGAACTGGAAGGCATGAGGCCAAGGACATTGTGTAGGTTTTGCATCTATATAGTCACTATTCCAACCCTGGTTCCATCACTTAGTGTCTGTATGACTCTGGGGACCAAATTCAACCGCTTATGTGTCTGTTTCTTCACCGTAAAAAGGGAGAAAGACTCCTGCCTTTCATGGTTCCAGTGTGCATGTTAGAGAGAATTCAGCCTGGTGGCAGATGCACGGCCAAGGCGGTGGAGTGCGTAGCCGACTGGGCTTAGATTCTTGAAGGATTTGGAGGAACAGAGGAAAGTGGAGCCCAAAGTGCAGACACCCAACATTTTGGTAATTTGGTTTAATTCAGTCATCTGACCTAACGGACATTTAGTAAGCAGCCCCTGCCTTCCATGAGCTATGTTCCAGAAATATAGAAACTACCCAATTAGACCGTGACAGCCCTCAATTCCTGGGGAGCAGGGATACACAAGGCCAAGGGCTACCTGCTGGGGAATGCGGAGACCAACAAGACACACTGCCACCCCTGCAGTTCTTCTACATGAGATCAGAGAAGTTCACCTACCGCACCTCTGCAGAGTAGGTTGTAAGAACCACAAGATATACACAGGCACCAAAGCAGATCTGAAGAAGGGGATATGACCACACTAAGTTTATTTTTAGGTTCAGACAGAGAGTCCTGCAGTATTGTCACTCTTTTTATTTAACCTACTTTCCTCTGATCTTATTTTTAAATGACCTTTATATACTACCTATTGCCATGTCTCAACACTTACTTTTTTTTTTTTTTCCTAAGTAGGTGAGCAACTTAGTATTAAAAAAATAATAACACAAAGGTCTAGCTTGAGGGGAAGATAGGCAGACATATGATTATTGGTGGCACATCAATTTTCTTCTTGTGCAGAGAAATATGATGGATTGGCTTTGGGTGTTAGTTCATTGGGCACATGTGGCTCAATTAGCCAGGCCCATCTCCACCTGTGTCTTTCACTCCATTGTTTTGTTATCAAATGAAGTACCATTGTGATCGTTGACATGGAGACTACTGAAAAGACTCTTCACTCAGTCTCTGTCTTTTGAGAAAATATCAACTTGTAGATACAGTGCTAAGACCTGAAGATACAGAGATGAACAGCGACTATTTTAAAACTCTGAGTTGTGAGCTCATTAAATGCTGTACATTTCTTGTCAATGAAACAAGAAACGTATGAAAACGAAGCCGTTTTCATCTCTGAGTCACTCAGCGAATGAGACATTGGCTGTAAGAAAGAAAACAGTGAACGCCATCTCTGCCCTCTAGGAGCTTCTTGTTTCGTGGGAATATTGATTGGTGAATAATTCATTGTTGTTGAGATTTTAAAGTTATATGATCGAGAGTATGTTGTAGCTCCTGGGTTCAGATCCCAGGTCCACACCTGACCATCTATTTGACCATAGGCAAATGACTCACCTTTCCACTACCTCAGTGTCTTCACCTGTAACACGGAGTTAATGATGTCTAACTCATAATGCTTTTGAGAGGTTTGCATGAGAAAGCAGAGCTTGGTGCATGGTATGTGACCAATGCATGTTCCTGATGATGGTAGAAGGAATCCAGTGGAGCTAAAGGAATATAATGTACAATAGAAGGCTGGGCCTCAGATGTGGGTTCTCCATTTCTTACAAAGGATCTTTCCTAAAATGTCCTCTTGAGATTTAAGGATGTTTGCCTCATCAATATTGGATTGATCCTCTGTGACATCTATGGACTCATTCTCCCCTTTTTTTCCTTTCGTTTCCTCACTGGATTCCCAATGAGTCCAATGAGTCCAACAAATGTATTTTCGATTTTGCCTAATGGTAGACATCCACGGCACTGAGAGAGTAGCTATGTAAAAAGTCAAGTAGCCACTGTATCAACCAAGTTCCATGGACAGAGCCATTGGACTCTTCATTATCCCCTCAGCTGGGGAGAGGGTTGCAAGTAGCATATTACACTCACATTACATATTCAACTGATAGAGAATAACGGCAAAGCATGTTAATTTTAATCATAGTTTATTAAGCCATAGGAAGACATGATGATATCTACATGCCAAGTAATTGGGTACAATATATTTCTAGCAACCTGTGGAGAGAGAAGAGAAAATATATTCATTTGTTGGGATGCAACCATATGCCAAGTCCTAGGTAAGGCACTGAGTTAAGTTGGACATTTTATGTTTCCTATCCTCATGGCAATACAGAGATAAATCTAATTGTTATTATTAGGGGAGGGAACCAAATAATATTAATTTAATACTTCCCGTGTTGAGTTCATATGCAACTTTTCAATGCAATTCAATTCATTTCACTTCAGTTCACTTCAGCTCATTATTATACCCTAGACCCATGGTCGGCAAACTGCGTCTCGCGAGCCACATGTGGCTCTTTGGCCCCTTGAGTATGGCTCTTCCACAAAATACCATGGCCTGAGCGAGTCTATTTTGTAGAAGCGGCATTAGAAGAAATTTAAATTTAAAAAATTTGGCTCTCCAAAGCAATTTCAATCGTTGTGCTATTGATATTTGGCTCTGTTGACTAATGAGTTTGCCGACCACTGCCCTAGACTGAACCATGCTGAGAATGGTACAGTTAAAGTCCAGGCAATTGTGTCTTTGGGGGCTTGCCAGGGGCTGGAATCAGGTCGAGGAGTTTCTCTGAGTAAAAGCCAAGGCCAGACTCTTTGGATAACAGGAGACAGAAACCAAATCCAACCACTTGGGGCCAATAGGGAAGTTTTGGGGATGGCTCATGCCACCAAGGGGAGGACAGCATGTATTCAGGCCAAAGACAGGTGGAACATCACCCAGATTTGCTGTGCTCATGTCTCTCTTCTCTCTGCCCATCAGCTTCATCATCTCCTACTTTAGTGTGGCTCTTCCACCTGGTCAAGGGCATAGCACTAGAGTCCTTGTTTCCTTCACTGGAGAGCAACTGAGGCTTAGTTTTATAGATCTCCAGTTATAAAATATCAGAAAAGGGCTCTGATTGGCCCATCTCTGGTCGACTGCAGTCACAATTCATAAAACGACTGAACTGACTTGCTTTTCCAATCATTCTACAGACAGACTCCCTCTGGCACTCACATAGCACTTGAAAATGTGGGAGAAAGTTTTCCAATTAAGTTCTGATTAGGTAATGAACTGCTCATCTGATGACAGAATCAATGCATATTCACTCTAGAAAAATTAGTGAAAATTTAAAAGTACAAAGGAGAATACTATGTAGAAACAACTTCAAAGGTAGTTTTAAGAACTCTTGTTATTTTGTAATAATTATAGATTTACAGCAAAGCTGCAGAGATAATATGGAACATTTCTATATCCCATTCAGCCCAACTTCCTCCAGGGGTTAGCATCTTGCATAATCACGATGTACTTGTCAAACTAAGACATTAAAATAGTAAAGTACTCTTAACTGACTCAAGACTTCATGTGGGTTTCAACAGTTTCCCCACCAATGTCCTTTTGCTGTTCCAGGATCTAAACCAGGGGCCTCACTACATACACTGGTCATGTCTCTTTCACCCATGACTTCCCAGTCTTTCCTTAGTTTTCATGGCCATGGTAGATTTGAGGGACTATGAGTCAGGAATTTTAGCAGGTGCACGTGGCTAGTGGCTGCCATATTGGACAGCACAGCTGTGTATTTTTAAAACACTTTCTCACATGCAGGGCCCTCTCTGTCCCTTACATATGAGGGATGTGCATCTTGGTGAGAGGAGGGATGGGCCTGGTCCCCCTGCCAGCAGTGGCAGAGGTCCCTTCTTGATGGCATGCCCAGCACTCTTCCCACACCACCCCCTGGACACCATCCCCACCCGGCAAAGGTCAGCGCTGCATGTGATCTCGTTGTTCTCCAGCATTCGTCTCAGCCCACAGGCTCAGCTGGAATTCCAGCAGCCCCCGCAGGACGCTGTGGTTTGGTTTCACGAAGCGTCCCTCCGCCCAGTGACCTTTCTGCGCTGGGTCTACGGGGCCATGCAGCTATTTTTAAAGCCGGATTTTGCATAGACTTGTGTTATCGCCAAAGTGATCTTACTTTAAAAAAAAAATCGTCATCTCTTTTTTCTTTGGAGACAGAAAAACCAAAACAAAAAGGACAGCTCACGTGGGAGCATGCATTACATAGCATAGTTTAAGAGTCACGACCTTCTAATTTCTGGCCCTCAGGTTCATGTTGAAAGAACACGGACTAAGGGCCACTAGACATGACTGCTGGTCCCATCTCTGCCCTGGTAGGTGCCGGGGTCATCTGAGTAATCACTTGGGAAATAGTAAACCCATGGCTGCCTGTGATGGGTGAAGGCACTTAATATTTATTGATGCCCATCCTGCGCATAATTTCCTTTGCTCTGCTCCTTGCTGGACAGGAAAGCAGAGAGGGTATAAACTCAGCTCTGGGCAAAATCACCTGCCCAGAGCAGGTACTGAAATGTGCATTCTATGGACAGAAAAATGAAAAGAAAGGGAGGAAGAGTAAGAAAAGAGTAAGCAAGGCAGGCAGGGAGGGAGAAAACAGCACCCTAGGTATCAATGAAAGACTTTGCATACCTGATGTCATACTTACGCCAGCTAGAAAGAGACTGATGACAGACAACCCCGGGGCTCAGAGAGGCCAAGGAACTTGCTAAAGGTCACACAACCTCCAAGTAGTTTCTGTTCTATTGGCAACTAACTGAGCTATAATCCATGTTCCCAGATGGCTGTTCTCATTCTCCAGGTTGTGAAGAATGGGGCAGAGAGTAGCTGTGCCCCCAGGCGAAGCCCCATGGGTGATTTGAGAGAGACAAAGGTTTTATTTAGGTCACTTCTGTCCAGCCGCCCTTTCTCTTCCTGACTTTGGGCAAATCTCACACCAGGTTCCTGGGCTGACATTCTCATGCACATGGATTCACAGAGGAAGCAGCTTTCTCAATGGGTCTATGAATTTTCCAGAGGCCCCTTAGCAACTGGGAGGGGCCTTCCTCTGAGCCATCGAATTCCATCTTTTGTCTGAGCTGAGAATGGGCATCCCCGCCCCCCTTAGATATCCTCTGCCCCTCCCGCTGGCCCCTCATCCACTCTTTGTTGTAGGCGGTCAGGCCAGGAGAGGAGAAGGCCAAAGAGGACGGCCCTGCAGTGCGGGCCTCTGAACTCTGAGGCCTAATCCCCTGTAATGACCCGAACGTCTTTGGGAAGCGATGGAAGGAAGTGGCCTGGGGAGGGGCCTTGCCCTTCTCACCTTGTTCTCAGAAGGGCCTGGGAGGCTTCTAGTGAGTAGCTGGGAGGGACACTTAGCTGGAAACTGCTGCCTGCCACAGAAATGGGGCCGGGGCCGGGGTGAAGAGAGGTGAGAAGATTCCCATCCATTCACAGCTAGCCCCATCCCCACTGCTCTGGGACTCTCTCACCCCCAACCCTGGTCCTTGGTAGAGGCTACGAACACTGGCATCTGGATTTCCAAACCAGGACCCTGGTTCTGAGGTCACAGCCCAGATCTAAAAAGGGCCTGGGATAAGTGGCTTATTTTTAAAAAAATTTTTTTTAATGATAAAATAGAAAAGAACAGACATTTCAAGATAATACAGTAACATCTTAAGGACAATATACTGCCACACAGATTGGGGTTCGAACCCAGACTTCATCTTGCTGAGACTCAGGTGTCTTCATTTGTAGTAAGAATTAGAACTAAAAGATCACCAGCAAAGTGTAGGTTTTTACTGTTCAATAGCGGTGTCTAAGTAATCCACTAAATGAATCTCTCTCTTCTTGGTTGAAGAACGGGAGGCCCAGAGAGGGGAGGTGACCTAGCAAATGTTGCACAGCAAGGTAACAGCAGAGCTGAGGGGTGTTCACTCTGGCTGTTGACATCCAAGTGCCACCAGGAGACTTCTGTAATCACAGCCCATCTTTATTTTGAAAGCAGAGTCTACAGGGAGTACAGATTGGGACGTAGCATCACCCACGTCCCAGCGCTGTGAAAAATGACCGCTCGTCTCCTTTGGAATATTGTGATCATATTTCTGGATGGTGTTTTCTTTGGAGCAGAAATGAAAAACCATAATTTTTAACCCAGGAGCTGACATGCTGGGTAGTTATGACTGCTTGAGCACGGAGTGGCGTAGAAACTAATTCTGCTTCTGGAAAGAAAGAACAGGAATGGGGAGAAAGCTTGAATGATAGCTGGAGAGGCACTGTCTGCTCTGCAAGCCCGAGGTAACCAAAGCCAAGGCTCTCTGTTTTGATTAGACATGAATTCAACATGGTTCCTTTAATTGAATTCTTGGCCGCTCTGACTTTGTGGGAGGTGACATTATGTAGGATGAGTCGGACACTTTGCTCAGTCTGAGGTGGTTAGAGACTTTTGTAGAATATGAATGGACAGCAATACAGCCATTGATTAATGTATATTAATACAGTGTACCCTCATTGATAAGACTGGTAATACTGAGCCCTTGCAGACTATAATTCTTATAGAGCTTGGAAGAGAGGGGTATTTTTTTAAAATATATTTTATTGATTTTTTACAGAAAGGAAGAGAGGGAATAGAGAGCTAGAAACATCGATGAGAGAGAAACATCGACCAGCTGCCTCTTGCACACCCCCTACCGGGGATGTGCCCACAACCAATGTACATGCCCTTGACCGGAATCGAACCTGGGACCCTTCAGTCCGCAGACCGATGCTCTACCACTGAGCCAAACCGGTTTCGGCGAGAGGGGTATTTTTATCAGCTGCGTTTTTCAGATGAAGAGATCAAGGCTCAGAGGAAACTTGCCAAGTGTCATCAGCCCGGAAGTGGCCCTGGTGGACATTGGACATGACTCTGGCATTGTGCGAAGTCTTCTTCCTACTCACCTCCAGAATGTTCTAGAATGGAGTCCATCACCCTGGTGCCTGCTGCTTTGGGGGTTATTATCTGTGCTTCAAGGTATTGTAGTTACTCAGGTGGCAGCTGGTGGCTCTTCTTGTCCAATGGACCAGCCAATGCCCTTTCTGCCACTCCACTCTCATTCGGACAGGGCAGGCAGGTCTGCACACGTCCCCACACAGAGCCCTTTGGCACGAAGCCCCATTCATACAGCCTTGGTAAGGGAGTATCTTACTGGCTCCTGTTTCCTGGGCCCGGGTTCCTCTTTGTCCCCTGATCCTGTCACTGGGCTTGAGGTCTCTTTGCCTTTTGGAGCTCGGTAGAGCATCCTTTAATCTTTCTTTCTCACTTTTAAATTATCTGTCTATGTGATTATTTTATAAATAGCTGCCTTCCTTTAGATTATACACTATCTGAGAGGCCAGAGCCCACATCGGTAATAACTCCAGTTTAGCACATAGCTGAAAATAGTAGCTATTACTGTATATAACCAATATATATGTTGATGTACATGCTAGTGTATAAATAATAATGTTACATATATGACTATCATTTATATTTCTGCATATACATAAACACACATCTTTTAAAAAATATATTTTATTGATTTTTTACAGAGATGAAGGGTAAGAGATAGAGAGCTGAAACATCAATGAGAAAGAAACACCAATCAGCTGCCTCCTGCACACCCCCCCCCCCCCCCCCCCCCACTGATGATGTGTTCACAACCAAGGTACATGCCCTTGACCGGAATCAAACCTGGGACCTTTCAGTCCACAGACTGACGCTCTATCCACTGAGCCAAACTGGTTTCGCTGACACACATCTTTAATAACAAAAGGATAATATACCAATTAGACTGGACATCTTCTGGACGTCATTCCAGATGTCCTCTTGAGGAAGCTGGAGCTGGAGGGAAGCCAGCCCAGGTCCTGGGTGCCAGAGGGAAATTGGTGCCGGCAGCTAGGGGAAAGAAGGCTTACTCTTGCACAAAATTTTGTGCATCAGGCCTCTAGTATATAAATAATATTCTTAAGTCCATTCAGTTCCTTCTACTAATGCATCAATCATAGAGATATCAATTAGCATGACTATTGCTGTTCTCTGATTACTTGCTCTTGACAGACATTGCTAATCAATCACCATTCTCTCTTCTGCTGAGACCCAAGGAAGCCTCAAAATCCTTCTCAAGACAGTGCTCCAGGCTGATACTGTCAATTTGTTGGACTTGGCCCAATGAATGAAAATTGGCCATCCCAAACGGAAAACTATTCTCAGATATCACGCACAGTTGTACAATAGTCTTTTGCCACTGAAATCACCTGGGAGAATTTAAAAAATACCGATGCCTGGAGTCCTCTTCAAGAGATGATGATTAATTTATAATTTTAATGGGCTAAGAAGCACTGGCTAACCAAAGGGTGTCTGTGCTGATGGGTTCTTGACTGGATTCCTTTTCTCTTGTGTCATGCAAGTTCAGTTTATTTTCTTTTATGTGTGGTGTGTAGTAACTCTACACTGACAGCTTGGGCATTGAGAATACCGAAATGATAACAAGAGTGATCTTGATTTCCTGGTAGGTCTCACATTAATGAAGGCGACAGACAGGCCTGAAGAAATCTTAAACAAGGAAGATCGTGTGAGTTAACTTGTAGATGTATGGAAGCACAAGGAAGCCCGTGGCAGAGGAGGAAAGATATTGAGAGGATCTGGAAAGATGTTTTGAAGGAGGTTAGGGTTGAAGTAATTCTTGAGGAACAGGTAAGCTGGAAAACCAATCCAGATCATGGAAGACTTTGAATGTCACTCAAAGCCAAACAAAGCCAATGGAGTAAGGGAAATGACATGGTTTTCAGAGTTGATCTTTGACAGCAAGATGGATGATGGAGACTTGAGGATCGGTGCACAGTCTCTAGTCTGACTTGTGGTCATAGGCATGGAGGAGGGAGGGGGAAGCCATAGAAATGAATTAGAGGTGGAAGGGGATTGTGGCACTGTGGGAGAGAGATTGACTACCACTCAAGTGAAATCTATGAGAATTAATTGTGTACTTGCTGTTATGTTGCATTATGCTGTGAACTCCTTGGGAAAAGATTTGCATTCCTAATTGGGGTTAGGTACTGTGTCAAATATTTGACACATATCATCTCATTAATCCTCATAACAATTCCACAGAGTTCCTTCCATTTTTATGGATGAGCACACTCTTGTTATTTCCACTTCATAGATGAGGATCCTGAGCTTAGAAATACAGTTAATACATTTCCCAAGTTTGCTCAGCCAGTAAGTGGCAGATTTAGGACTCAAACATGGAAAGTTCAACCCCAGAGCACATGCATTGACCTGTGATGAGTCTGCTTCAATGATTGCTCCATTTCAATGGTTCTCAGAGACCATTTTATATTCCCCACTCAGCGGAGACACTTAGAAACTTCTGTAGACAGTTGTCTCAATGGGAGTGTGTGTGTGTTACTGGCATTTAATGGGCAGAGACCAGAGATATTGCTGAAAATCCCACAATGCATAGAACAGTCTCTATGTCTCCTCTTACTACCCCCCAAAAAAACTGACCTAGTCCCAAATGCTTATAGTGCTGAGGTTGAGAATCCCTGTCTTATTCCAAGGACCTCACTCAGTGCCTGGCACACAGGACGCTCACTCTACACGTCTGTTGAATTAAATGGAACTACTGCATGTGCGTTCATACTTGTACAAATTTAAATTTGTGTGAGCATATCTCCACACACGTGTGCATTTTTAAATCCTGACGTATCCTCCCGATCACAGAAATTTTTACTGTGTGTGTGATCTTGACTTCCTGTCAAATCTGTAATGTTGGGGCGGTGTTTCTAATTTATCCTAGTCCAAGTCTTATCTCCTGTAATTATGCTGTCTCCTGGTTTGGCCACTGTCCCATGGATAGGAATTTCACTTTAAATCCTCCAGTTGCTGTACCGACTTAGAAAAGATTTGGGGGTTTTTGAGTGTTTTTCTTTCTTGTTGCTATCCCACCCTGCTGGAATTCATTGCATCATCCTATACTTCCCTCCCTTGATTACATGGTATGGGGTAGTTGGGGGCCGTACTGAGGAGGATGGGTGGCCTGCTCTGGCCCACCAAAGAGACTTCCTGAATAAAAGATCCATGTCAAAGCTCCCCGTGTGAAGTGGTTGTGGCTGGAAGCCTCCGTTCTCATCCAGAAGACAACCTATTCCTGAACTCGGGTGACGTGGGCTCAGAAAGCTCCGTCCCTTGTTGTAAACCAAATGGGCTTTGGAAATCCAACATGATTACATCCCCCTATATCACATTTCCAGCGGACAGCTGCTGCTCAGCTTCTCCTGCCCCCAGCCCCCGTTGTGCTCAGGGATTTCTTTTCTTTTCTTTCTTTCTTTCTTTTTTTTTTTTTTTAAGTGATGACCACTTAAGAGCTTTGTTCATTTCCTAAAATCCACATTTTCACTCCATTCTGTCATAATTGCTTTTGGTGCAGCTGCACTTGGGAGAGGGATACCCAGTGGGAAGGCATGTTTTAACAATAGGGTCATTTTTAGGAAAGAGCTGAGGAGTAGGGGGGTCCTCTCCATCTGCATCTTGAGGAGAGGTCAGTTGGCTTCTCCACTGACCCCCTAGACCTGGTGGTAGAGGGTGGACTGTGCTTGATCCAGCCAGATTCTTGAAAGGTGCCCAAGAACATGGCTGGGGGGTGGGGGGGATCATTCTAGTTTGCTCATACCCTCAAGGTCATGCCCATTGACCCTCAAGGTCCTTTATGTTGTTGAGCTCTATAGTATGCCATACATCTGCTGGTTCTGAATGACAAGTGTGAACACAAGCTGAAATGGAGGGAATCCTTTGGGGCCACTGTCCCACCTACTTCTCCCTTTGGGATTTTGCTTCGGGAGCAATGGTTGTGTCAGTTAGGATGCATTACCTTATGGACAACAGGAAAACCAACCAGCAACTAACTGCAAAGCTCAGACAAATCTTCGGTCCCAGATGACACGCTTATTCATGACCTGGTTATTTTCCATGTTTCTTCCTGGTTTCACCCGAAGCCCGCTTCTTTCTTTGTTTCCAAGACACAGACCAATGGCTCCTGGGGCAATGCGTCTTCCTGTCTCATCCAGCAGATGTGAAAGCTCCTTCTCCTGAGACTTCTCAGTGTAAGTCCTGAGACTCCTGAATTGGCTAAGGGTACAGGACTGCTCCGAATCAACTTTCTGCTCTCCTCTGGGAAAGCAGATGGAAGCCAGACCATTAGGAAGGAGGGTGGTGGACAGCAAAGAGATTGCCAACCAACATCCATTATGAGATCTCTGCTTGGTCTTCTTGGCGTTTGAACATCAGTAATCTATTAAGATAGTGACTTGGCCTCCTGCCTGTGTGTGTGAAGAGGCCCCTTCAGCAAATTCTTACCCTAGGAAACCCATTCACTACCGCTGTCTGCATGGCCACTGCCCAAAAACCTAGACCTAATGTATTTAACAGGGCACACAAGTGATAGCATTTTGATAATACTCTTAACTTTAGAGCACGTATAATTGAAGGAAATATTATTTATGAAAATGTATCCATAGATGCATTCCTTCCTATTCCTTCATGTATTCTAATGTCTCTTTATTCGCCATTCTTTTATCCATCCTTCTCATAAAAAATATATTGATAAATATCTGTCATGTGCCAGCCACTGTACAAGGTACTAAACACCACTGCTTCCCTCAAGTCCAAATCAGTGTTATTTTTTCTGTTGTGTGTTGCTAGTCAGTTTCTATTTCCTTGTGACTTTCCTTTTCCAAATACCCTCAATTTGTTACTGTTCCTCACCCTGTTTATGACTGCTATATTTCTTTTACTTATCGAAGCCATCTTGCACTCCACAAAATTTGTAACAAAACCATTTATTGCACTTGTACCTGGTGTTGCCTTCACAAACATATTTCATGATGACCTGAAGAACACTGATGCTTTCTAAATAATTTCTCAGTTTCACTGTGGCAAAGACTAGTTTTTTATTTTTTATTTTTACTGAATTCATTGGGGGTGATATTGGCTAATAGAATGATATAGGTTCCAGGTGTGTAATTCTATGATACACTGTCTGCATGTTGTATTGTGTGTTCACCATCCCAAGCCACATCTCCTTTCATCACCATTTGCCCTTTTCTACCTCCTCCCACCCCCCTTTCCCTCTTATAATCACCATGCTGTTGTCTGTGTCTATGAATTTTATTTCTTTGCTTAATCCCTTCACCCTTTTCACTCAGTCCCCCAAGCCCGCTTCCCTTCTGACAGCTGTCAATTTGTTCTCTCTATGAGTCTGTTTCTGTTTTGCTTGTCAGTCTATTTTGGTCATTAAATATGACATATAAGTAAAATCACATGGTACTTGTCTTTCTCTGACTGGCTTATTTTCCTTAGCATAGTACTTTCCAGGTCCCTCCATGCTGTTGCAAAAGTTAAGGTCATCTCTTCCTCCTCCCCCTCCTCCTCCTCCTCCTCCTCCTCCTCCTCCTCCTCCTCCTCCTCCCTCTCCTCCTCTTCCTCCTCCACATAGAATTCCATTGAGTACATGATGGCAAAGACTTCTTAAGCAAGGAGTCTTTGATTCTACTCTGGCCAGGAGAAGGAAACCTATATTATTCTTTCATGGAAGGAAGAAATGTCTCCTATCTTTCTCTATGCCTGAGAAGTCGCACAGGAACACCAAGGCAGTGGAGAGGGAGTGGATTTGGAGTCAGACAGACCTGCGTTTGGACCCCTGACTTGCTCTTCACTAGCTCTGCTTCCTTGACTCCTAATCTCCTGGAGCCACAGATCCCTTTTCTGTTAAATGAGACCACTATCCGCCCCCCGCAGGAACAGTGGGGAGCTTCACCTTAGGGGCAGGTGAGAGTGTTTAGCACATCACTCGGGTGCAGTGAGCTAGCTCATATCTCCTTTTCTGTTCCTTCCCTTTGACCTGGAGAATGCTCTGTCTACGTAAGAAAGGGTCACAGGGTCATGGTTGGGAGAAAGCTGTGGGCAAAGACTTTTCGTATGTTTTCAATGCCGCCATTTATCATAAGGTACAAAGGACTATGTAGTGTAAAAAAGTTAAAATATGCAGCTAATATAATTTTCATCATTAAGCATGTTGCCATAAAAATGAACTTGTATGCTTATATGCAAAACCCATGGACACAGACAATAGGGTGGTGGAGGCCTGGGGTGGGGGCTGAAGGTGGGCTAGAAGGGGTCAGTGGGGGAAAAAGAGGGATATACATAATACTTTCAACAATGAATATTAATATATATATATATATATATATATATTTATATATATATATGCATACAAAAAAGAATATATATATATATGCATACAAAAAAGAATATAGCAAATGGTGAGCTATTGCCTTCTTGAGCAAAGTGACATATTTTAAACATTTGTCACTAAGGAAGCTCTCAGAGGCCTAGTTTTACGGAAGTGTTTGGAATGTTAGTAGATCAACAAAGAAGTAGCCATTGCCATCCAGTGTAACGCAAGAAAACAATGTTTATTCAGCGGCCTCTATGAGCTAGGGACTCTGCTATGTGCTTCCTGCCTTCACGTATAGTTCTTAATCCCCCTCATAAAACAGCCCGGATTCTTGGACCTCAATGCGGAGAGAGGAATGAGATATTGGGGGGGGGGGGGGGGGGGGGGGAGGGGCTCTGCAAGCTTTTCTGTTTCATCACTGGTATCTCTAGCAGTTGTTATGGGAAATCTCTCCGGAAAGCCAAGCATCACAATCGGTAATGCTTCACACATAACGCACCTGCCCGCAGATGAGGTTACAATCTGCCTCTCACATCCACGCTGAGAAAGGCAGGCCTCGCCGCTGCCCGCTGGTGCCTCTGGACCTCTCCTTTCCCATTCATGATCCACCATCTGAATTGGCGCCAATTTCTAAAAAGACGACTCTGCGCACCAAATATTATCCTTTTACAAGCTACTATTTCAATGTTCTTTTCTACTCCTTTCCTACGAGGAAGACACGTTTTATGAATTTAGCTCCTGCAAGTTGTATGGCCTGCTAACTAAAGGAAGCCCCCGAACTCATCTATGTGTCTCTCTGTTCTCTGCCACAGCTCCGACCACTGTTATGTTTCCGCTGCAAGAGTGTGAGAAGCTTTGAGTGCTTACAATTTGCCAGACACTTTTTGGGGGGTACTTTGTCCATATGTTCACATTTAATCCCAATAGTGTCTTTGGAGACAGGAAGTCCTTGCAAACCTATCTTCAGATATACAGACCGAGGCACCAAGCAATGGAAGATCTGGCCCATAGCTTGTAAGGGACAGAGCTAGGAAGGCAAATGTGGGCGGCCAGCCTCTGGTGCTCACAGGCTGGACCTCTGTCCTCTTCTTTGGCTCTGACATTTATTCAAGAGTTTCCTGTTTGTCCTGCATCGTCTTGACCTTCTAGGAATCTTCACCCTGCAGCTTGTTCAAGCTCATTATGATCCTACTAGAGGCCCAGTCACGATTTTCATGGAAGGGGCTTGGTCCTTGCAACCCTGACTGTTGGTTGCCAAACGGCACTGTAGCCCTGGCCACTGGTCCTTCCAGAAGGTCATCTGGCTTCCAGTCTAATTAGCATATTAGCTCTT
The DNA here is from genome assembly GCF_014108245.1 of Pipistrellus kuhlii. Taxonomy (NCBI): domain Eukaryota; kingdom Metazoa; phylum Chordata; class Mammalia; order Chiroptera; family Vespertilionidae; genus Pipistrellus; species Pipistrellus kuhlii. The sequence goes on from NW_023425449.1 coordinate 3,656,484, forward strand.
TATTATATAGGATCATCCTCATGTTTGAAACTCCTAATGGCTCTTTTCTGCCTTCAGCAAGGAGTCCAGATCCTCATCACGCCCACAAGGCTCTGCATGGTCTAGCCTTGCCCACCTTCCAGCCGCACCTTGCTATGGTCGCTCTTTCTCTCTTTAGGTCCATGGCATCTGCTTCCCCAGTGAGTTACATAGTGCTCCATCCTCCCACAAGGGCCTTCGCAAAAGCAGGCTTTCCTGGGATTGCTGAAATTTCTCCTCTTGCATTAAAAAATATATATATATATATTGATTTTTTACAGAGAGGAAGAGAGAGGGATAGAGAGTTAGAAATATTGATGAGAGAGAATCATCGATCAGCTGCCTCTTGCACACCCCCTACTGGGGATGTGCCCGCAACCAGTGTACATGCCCTTGACCAGAATTGAACCCGGTTCTTTTCAGTTCGTAGGCCAACGCTCTATCCACTGAGCCAAACCGGTTTCGGCTCCCCTTGCATTTTTGCTACCTGAGTTTAATTATGATCTTCCTGTCAGTGGCTACTCCCCTAGTTTTGGACATCATTCTCTCCTCTTCCACTTATTTTCTTCCTCCTCCCTGATTCTCCCTTTCCATCTACCTGTGGGCTTCTTTTCCCTTCCCATTGTACCTCAGAGATCTACCATCAGTTCCTGGCCGCTCCCCCTCACCCCTCATCTACCCATCCTCAGCTCATAAACCTCCTCCGTTAAGCAAACCTATGGCTTAAACTAAGGCTGCTCCAGATTATTGCCAACTCTCATTCTCCAACTCCATGCTGGGTCTTATATGGTGATTCCCCTGACTTCTAGGTGTCCCTCCTGGACATGCGCACAAAGACTGCAAAGCTAACACATCCCAAACTGTGTCCATTATCTTCTCTGGAAAACGGCCAGCTGCTCCTGTATTTCCACAGAAAATGGTGTGTCCATCCGCCTGGCCATCTGTACCGAAACCTCAAGGTCATCCTTACCTTTCCATGTTGCTTACCAGGTCTTTACATCCAGCCACAGAATCTTTAGATCACATGTGTCAAACACAAGGCCCGCGGGCCAAATCCGTCCCGCCAGGCCTTGCAATGTGGCCCGCACTGCGCTGTCATCACTGCACTCCGCTGCGTTTCCATCACAATGACAGTTTATGACTGTTCAGTAAACGATTCGGCCCGCGATTTAGGCTGGATTTTAGATTTTGGCCCCTTCTCTGATTGAGTTCGACACCCCTACTTTAGATGATCAATTGGCACCTAGAAAGAGATAGAGTTGTTAGTAATTCCTCTGGTTATTATTTCTACTGAACCCACTGGTCACTTAGGAATATTGCTGTTTTACAAACGCTGGTAAAACATATTTTAATTGCATTAACCAAGCTTTTCTTCGTTAAGAAGTCTAATTTTGATATTCAAACCACCCCCTCTGCAGTTCACCAGGACGGGTACTAGAATAAATGATCAGCTTCCAAGAATAAATCATCATCATCTTCCCTTTTTTTTTTACTCTGAAAAAAAAAATCTCTTTTTACTCTGAGAAAAAGAAATCATTAAAAAAGACCGTTATTTTCTTCTTCTTGCGCCCCCCCTCCCCCCCCAGCCAAAGAATGGACATCAAAGTGCAGAGTGTTTGACAAGAGGACCAGTTGGTTCCATTCAAGGGCACGTTATGAATTGTTCCTTTCTGACAGGGGGAGCGATTCATTACGTTTTGTTTATGTAGCACCTCCCGGGGGCCGCTCCTAAGTGGTTTTCCAAAGGCTTCTTCTCCCTGGAACACACTTGTCCTTCGGGGTTCCCAGGGATAGGGGATCGTGTGCGCAAATAAAATAAACTCACCCTGAAGGCCGGTAATTTAGATTAATAAAGAGCTATGTTTATACAGCTCCATTAACAAAATTCTCCATGGCAAGTTGAACCCAAGTTTCTCAGGCCGCACAGCCATTTCTAAACAAGGCTGGATGGCGGATGTTAAGGCGGCGGGTCTGTGAAATAAGGAGAAAGTCTCTTTAGGGTCCTCAGATGCTTGTGATGCATCCTGGGACCCCCATACCCCCCATTTCTCAGGAGGCCGCTCAGAAGTTGAAGTGGCTTGAATTTGGAAGATTCTGTAACTGTAGGAATTTGCTCAGACCCCTCTCTCCATCCATTCATCCTTCTTCTCTCCATTCACTCGCACACTTTTGCTTATTCCCAGCTCCTCCAGGAGAACCAGCCAGGAAAAAAAAAAAAAAAAAAAAAAAAAAAAAAGCATTCCAGGGATTAGAAATGCCTACATTACATAACCCCCAGGAGCTTTGATCTGAATCGTCATTGAAACCATGTGAGACAAGTAGGGCTTAGTTTAATTCTCTCCTACTTTTTCTAAAAAGAATGAGGACCCACAGCAGTTATGAGATTTGCCCAGAGGAAAGAAAACTGCTGTTTACTGGATACCTATTTGGTCCTAGACGAGATGTGAGAACTTTTCGTATTCATAATTTGACTGCATGGTGTAGGGAATACTGTGAACTGTGTGTGCGTCCTGTGATGGATGCGGAAAGAGAGCCGCAGGAAAGTTCCAGAATGGCTGTGATCTGCAGCAAGTGGGAAGCTGCGAAGTCTCTGGTCTTCCGATGGCCTCGCGCTGCCTCGCCTGAGACCACCAAGGGTCAAGGTCCTCACCCTCTGCCAAGCCCATCCCTCTGCAACATCCTGGCTTTCTTCCCTTTCCTCCCAAAGTTTGAAGAAGAAGGGTCAGAAAGGAAAACCACAGCGTCCACGCGAATAGCTGAGGGAGGGCTGGGCTGGGAGAAGGGCCATGGGCGTGTGTGTGGCTGTGTGAAGATAACGTTTCCCACCAGGGCTGAGGAATGGGGGGGGGCTGGGGGGGGCGGGGGGAGTGGGGTGCCTGTCCCTCCCCCAGGCTTGCCTTCCCCCCTGGGGCATTTCTTGACCAGTGGTTGACAGCATTGTCTTCTTCCTTTACATCCTTCCCCAGCACCCCTGCTCTGAGAGGTCTCTGCAAACTCCTCCTGGAAGCTGGGTTCTCCTTGGCTCCAGTGCTGGCTCTCATTAGCTCCTTTTCTGCCTGGATACCGGCCCCTCTGGGCTCCAGCTCCCATCTCTGCAGAGAGGAGCCCAGAGTTGCTCCTGCAGCCCAGGCCTTGTCTGAGCATCACCGCTCTGGTTCCCGGAGGTGCCCGATGGGCCTCTGCATCTGGTCTCCCCACCAAGCACCTCTTGCACCTTCTACTCCATCATAGCAACAGGCCGCAGGGTCTGCTAGTCAAAATGGACCGAGGCAGGGACTGGTGCACTTATTCCACAGCTTTTTGATTTCTCTTAGTGCCAGCCCGAGTAGCAGACCCTGTGCTAAGTGCTAGCAGACAAAACATAGAAAACAAACTCCCAATCTTCACGGAGCTTCCAGACCATGGTGGTAGGTTGGTGTGTGGCTGCAGGTGGGATCAGTCAGATTTTGCTCTGCGTGGTGCGCATTCCTCCATCATAACTGCTTTCTTCCGTCTGCTGTGAGGTGTTTTCCACACACTGGTCGCCTCCTTTTGAGTCTGAGCTCCCAGCCACCTGCTCATTCTTCGCTGTGGCCCTCCCTGCTGTAGGAGGCCGGTGGCACAGAGAGGGTCCTCAAAAAATGGTGCTTGAATAAATAAATGAATTTATTAAAAAAACTATTTTTATTGGTTTCAGAGAGGAAGGCAGAGGGAGAAAAAACACCAGTGATGAGAGAGAATTATTGATCACTGCTTCTTGCACGCCTTCTACTGGGGATTGAGCCCACAACCCAGGCATGTGCCCTTGACCCAAAATAAACCTGGGACCCATCAATCCACAGAGCAACACCCTACCCACTGAGCCAAACCTGTTAGGGCTAAATGAATGGATTTAGAGGCCAAGGTGTGGATGATAGAACACCCACCTCTTCCTAGCTGTAGAACAACCTGCCCCCTTACTCACTACACTATTGTATAGTTAACCACAGGTGTACTTGAAACAGACTGTGAACTTGAACCAGTTCCTTGGAAGGAAGAATTAGTAACACATTTCCAGGGTTTAGCCTTATGCCAGGCACTGTCTGAACACTCTGTGAAATCTACCATGATCTTCCCAGAGATCCCAGGGTAGTACTGTTATCCTTGCTTTATAGGTAAAGATACTGATACTTGCGGGGTGTGTGTGTGTGTGTGTGTGTGTGTGTGTGTGTGTGAGTGAGAGAGAGAGAAGATGCTTCCTGAAGGCCAGACAGCTGGTCGGCAGCAACACTTGAGTTTGAACTCTGACCTGGGTGTATGTTCAGAGCCCACCCTGCAGTGCTTCCAGCTCATTAAAAGCCGAAATATACACCTGGCTCAGGATCCGCTCGCCATTTCCTTTTACGTCATTCCATGTTAGATCACCCCGGATCCTCCAGAACCCTGGGGCTGTCCTGGCGAAGGAAGTCTCACGAGCCGGTAAGACACGAGTTCAGCACTGCTCTGCTTTTACATGAGCCGGAAGCCAGTCTCCCCCCAAACGCTGTGAACTTTTCAGCTCTTCCTGGCGGAACTGCGTGCGGCCGGTCAGGATGGGGCTGGCCAGCGAGCATCCTCTGGGGATGTCAGTTCTCCCCACAAGCTCCTGTCTGTCCGGGCTGCCATCAATACAGCCCTTTAAGCAGATCTGTACATCGGGGGCCGGCTGGCCAGGCACGTGCCACGAAGCACCCCTCCCCAATAATCAAACTCTTGTGAGCCGCGCTGAATGGGAGCCTTTCTCCCGGGAGAAGTATATGTTTGTTTGTTGGCATGGGCCTAATGACCTAAAGAAAATGCCGGAAGCCGGCGCCGCTCTCCGCCCCGAAAGGAACATTGGCCCTTTGTTCCCGAAACGCATTGGCAGGCCGGGCCTCGCAGTCCCTCGCGGGGTATAGGCCTTTGTGAGCTCCTGGCATTGGAGAGCAGAGGGTTTTCTTTTGCCTTTTTCTCTCCCCCAATGAATCCATCATTGTATTGGACACGTTCTCCCTCGGTTTTGATACAAACAACCACTCACCAAGCCAAGTGGAGTGGAAAGATGAGGACCCGGAGTGAAATTCCCCGTCCTTGTAGGCTGTTCAGCGTGAAAGGGTTCGGCACGTGGGCACGGAGGCTGGAGCCCCAGTGTATTCTTACTTTCTCTTCGATCAGGAAGAGCATTCACTCTTGTTTTAGTAACTGCAATGCCGCTCAGATGCACAGGGTTTAACATCATTTTCCAGGGCATCTATACACACGCCGCCTTTTGATTTCCTTCCTCTTTTTTCCCCCCCTACTCTTTTTATTTTATTAGTATTGTAAGTTTTTATTCCCAATGATTTTCCTAACAGGCCCGTGGGGCTGACGTTGAGAGGCAATGGAGTGTAAGGTCCTGGGGTAGCACCTGGTTGGCTCCAGTGAAAACATGCATAGGATTTTATATACAAAAGAGCAGGTAGTTCCCTCTCAGTCTCCCTTCTCCAAATTCTACAAGTGAGCAGCATGCAGGCTTCATGGGACTGTCCTTCCCCCAGTTTTATTTGTCCTAAGTCTGGTCCCAAGTCTGATTACTCCATCGAGATGGAAAGCCCCTTGAGGCCAGGATATTACTGTCATGTTCGTGGCTCCCGGCTCGTGTTCACCATGGTGGGTCCAGGAGAAGTACTTGGAGTTGGTTCATTTGGTTCACCATGCATCCCGGTCCACACAGTGTTGCATGCCTGGACTATAGCTATGTTCTCAGTGAACATTCATGCATTCCTTCAGCGAACATGCACTGAGCACACGTAATACAGTCTTTGCTCTTGAGGAGCTTGTAGTTTAATGGGAAGACAGACTTACAGACATCATTTCAGATGAATAAACATGGTTTCATTGAAGTGTGTTGAAGGCAGAGAGAAAGTGGCAGAACTATAGGTAGGAGCATGTTGGAGTCTGGAGGAAGAGGCAAGGGGTCCAGCAAGGCTAGAATTCCAGACTTACCGCTGAAAGCACAGGCCATAGGGCAGCATTATGGCATCACCTGTGAACTCATTGCAAATGCAGACTCTCAGGCTTGACCTGAGGGCTCAGAACCTGCTCTGTTCTCAGACTCACATCAGACATTGGAAATGAAAGTGCCCACACAGGATAGAATATCAGTGAGTACATGGGTGAGTGTAAGAAGAGCCGTATAGTTCTTAGCCCACATTTTACTTTCTCATCAGGGCTGTGGTAAGACTATCATTCCTACCAGTATGTATGCAGCAGCTGCTGCTGCAGTGTCACTGGAGTACTTGCTGGGTCTTCCCACAGCTATTTAATACTTTCATTTAATACGTCAACACCCAGTGAGGGATCACCAGCGTCTCTCTTTTACTGGAGAAAAAACATGGCACACAGAAGTGCCTCGCTGAAGGTCCCTTGGCTGAAGGTCCCAGGGTCTGAGCCCCAGTCCTGCCACTTGAGCCTGGGAATTTTCCGAACCTTTTCACGGGGTCCAGACAAGGCCAAGATGAATGTGTTGGTGATGCTGAGGTTCAGAGTGTCATGGGGCAGAGGGCCACCTGCTTCCCTGTGGGCCTGGGACAAAGCCCATGTTTTATTGGAAAAGAGCTTTTGATGTTGAGGGTGGGGAGGAGGGACTTGGGCGAGGGAGCAGAGAATTCGTTATTTCCCCCTTTTCCCTTACATGTGGGCAGAAGGGGCACGGTGCTCTGCACCCAGGGTGCTAGGGCGATGCTCCTTAGCAGAAGGTAAGGTGCCTTTCAGGGCCCACCGAGCATGTCTGAAGCATGGGTCCCCTGGCGCCATCTCTGTGTTCTCAGCTGAATGGCTATCTGAGGTCACTTACCTCTTTGAGGCCCAGTGTCCTCTCTTTCATTCTCTCATCAGGGCTGCAGTAAGATTGCCGTTCCTACCAGTGTTTATGCAGCAGCAGCTGCTACAGGGCAACTGGTGTACCTGCTGAGAGACTGGAAGGACAGCCACGGGGGCGCTTGCTCAGGGTCCCAGGGACACTCAGTGTGAGGGCTTCGCTGGCAGAGTAGGACCCTTGGAAAGGCTCATGGAAGGAGCCAGCAGTTCTGAAAGCGTTTTGTAGCTGGACTTGAATGCGCTGCACACGCAGGAGCAGGGTCACCCTCCATGGGCTGGGGCACCCGCCGGCTCGCCCAGGAATCTGCCTCCCAACTACCAGGCCTGGGCCCTGGGCGACTCTCTGTAGGCCCAGAGGCTGGCTTTGCCAAGAGGAGCAGACAGCGCCCTCTGTTCAGGTCTGGGGCACCTCTTGCCAGAGCCCAAGGGGACTGGAGTCAGAGAGCCATTGAGGGGAGCTACAGGGACACGTGCTCTCCCTACAAGGGAAGGTTGTTCCACGGCAGCCGGCAGCCGGCACATGCGGGCAAAGCAGCTGCAGGAGAAGAGCCATCAAAACGCCTGGGGAGACAGCGCTGGCGCGGGCAGCACATCAAGACTCGAGGGCGGCGGCCGGGCACACTGGCCCCTTCACCCAGCGCTGGCAGCCGCGCTCTCGCCATTGTCTGGGCCCACGGGCTGTGACGATGGGGACGTGCTGATTTTTTTGTTGAAGAAAGGACCGATGTTCCAGGAAAGAGGGCTTGTGTTGTGTGGACGGTGGCTGCCAAATGAACCCCTTTGGCTGGGGAAATAGTGAGGCACACATTGAACTGGCCCTTTGTCCCTGCGAGAGGAGAAGATGGGGGTGGGGGCAGGGGCTCCATCTCAGATCTGGTCCCTCCTGGCCTTCCTGCTACCGTCCTTCCTGCTAGAGGCCACACTGGTGGCAAATGACATCCATGGCTGGCCCGGCCTCAAGTCAGACTGCTCCCGTCCCCTGAGGTGGTAGCCACCCATCTGTTGGGGTGCCCTCTTACCCTCCAAGCCTCTGAATCATAAGCATCCTTAACCCGGCCGGTATGGCTCAGTGGTTGAGCGTCAACCTATGAACCAGGAGGTCATGGTTTGATTCCTGGTCAGGGAACACGCCTGGGTTGCAGATTTGATATCCAGTGTGGGGCTTGCAAGAAGCAGCCGACCAATGATTCTCTCCCACTACTGATGTTTCTATCTCTCTCTCTCTCACTTTCTGAAATCAAAGAAAACTAAGAAAAAAAGAAGCATTCCCTAAATTTTTACTTACGAGAGGATTGAAGGAGGCAGTCCCTCTTAGTGAGGAGGGGGTGAAGGAATTGGGGAGGGGATTCTACTATCCTTTTTTCCAGAGATAATCGCTAGTAGACTCTCCTTAGGTGTCCATCAGAAAGTGTGAGGAATATATACATGCACTTTTTTTTTTTTGCAAAAGCAATCATATTCTAAATATGCCTCTGCACCTCGTGCTTCCCTTAATAAAGTAGCAAAGAGCTTTTTATTATCAGCATGTAGAAATCTGCCTAATTCTTTTTAACAGCTGCATAGCTTTCTGTAATTCAGTCAGGCTTGTATTATTTTCAACAAAAACATTGCATAAATAAATAGTAATATATATGTCTTTGAAAATATATCTGCACAGCAAATTTTTTCTCTTTTTCCTTTTTATTGAGTTTATTGGTACAGTGAATTTCAATAAGCCTGGGAATTGCTGGATTAAATAGTATGTGCAGTGTTTTTCAAAAACAGATACTGCCCTATTGTCCCGTAAGGAGAGTGATTTCAATTCTGAATAGCTGGTTCTTCCCACACTTATCAACACGGAGTATTACCCAATTAAAAAATGGTTGATATGATAAGTGAGAACTGGTATCTCCTTATTTTAATGTACATTTCTTTATAGGAATGATGCTGAGTATTGTTTCATGTGCATTGACCACTTGAATTTGTCCTCCTTTATAGCGACTGCTTCTGTCTTTGGGTTGGATTTGATATCCAGTTTTGAGGGCCCAGATTTCCCCTTTCACACAGAATCCCTCCTTGTCCGTCAGGTGGAGGGTAAGTAAGCCAGGTGAGGGGAGAGTGATTGAACTCTGTGCTCCTCAGGCTCTGGAACAGCGAGTTATAAATTTCTTCCCACCCCTTCTGCCTGAGCCCTCCTCGGAAAATGAAAGGATTGCAACCTGATCCTGCCTCTTGCTCTTTGATGCTCATTGCATTCTTGGCGGATTAAGGGTGTCCAGTTTCCTTGGGAGGAATGAAATATGGCCAACTAAGTGAGGAGAGGGCAAGCCCCTTCAGCAACCTCCTTAATGGGAGTTTTTATGGGGTGTATTTTCACCTCATTGAGCTTTTTATTTCATCAAGGTTCTTTCATCCACCCAAGGAGGTGAAGAAAATGGGAAAACGATGGCAGAGAGAGGAAGAGCTTTAGGAACTTGTAAAGAAAGAGAAAGCCCAAGCAGCTGTCTCATATTTATTTACACAGAAGGTCTAACAAGCCATCAGATGGATATAGCAAAAGGGTGAAAATTGTCATTCTTGATGAATAGTGTGGCTCGTAAGTTAGGTAATCTATTAAGAGAACTGGGTGATTTACTTAGCTATTCGTTTCATCATTCATGGGGAGTGGCACCCTTCCCAAAATCACCATTCATTCATTCAAAAGCTTGAGCATCTATATTAGAAGTCCTGTCTTTAGCCAGTTAATCCAAAAATTTTTTGATGAAGGGAATGATTTAAAAAATACAAGTATAGTTAATTTATTTTGTTTGATTCAAAACTTGTGTCTATATGTCCATTCAATTGTCTTCTGAAATGAGGCATTTGTGTATTGGTTTTTATCTTTCTTGCAAAACACACACACACACACACACACACACACACACACACACCAAGCCACACCTATGAGAGAGAGATAGAAACACCAATGATGAGAGAGAATCATTAATGGGCTGCCTCCTACACGCCCTTCACTGGGGATCGAGCCCACAGCCCAGGCACGTGCCCTGACCTGAATCAAACTGTGACCTCCTGGTTCATAGGTCGACACTCAGCCACTGAGCCAAGCTGGTTGGACCCAATAACATACCTTTACCAGCTGCCTTCCCTTCTCTCTCACTTCATCACGCACCTGCAGGTACTGCCTGGTCAGGCCCAGCTACCTAATTTGCAGGGACCATTGCAAATGGAAATGGAAGGGCCCCTTGTTGCAAAAGTATTATAAATTTCACGATGATGACAGCAGAGCATTATGCCAAGCACAGGACCCTTCTGGACCCTTGAGTGGCTGTGCAGGTTGCATGCCTACTGAGCTGGTCCTGTGCATGCACTCTTCCCCAATAAGCTACTTGCACTTCCCCGACTTGGGGCTTGCATCTGGGGAGCCCACCCTGAGGTACAGAGATATCCCATAAATATCTCGCAAATATAATTAACTAGATGCCTGGGCCACCTTTATAATATTGGTCTTAATTTTCCGGCTCTGTATTCTTCAATTGCTTCTACATGGCAACAGCTTTCTGATATTTTTCTATAAGGAGAATAGAAAGATAATTCAGTGTTTCCTCTCACATGATGGCACAGAGTCTTTTCTTTTTAATCATTGATAGCTTAGAAAAGTTTCAACTTCAAAGTCCATTATTAATAAGGTCTCATGAATTTTCAGGATTGTCACCAAGTTTTGGAAAATCCTCATCACATTTCCTTCAAACCTGAGCAATCCGATTTCAGGCCACTTCTTGTGCACTGGCTAATCTTAAAGGCTATATTTAATTAATTTTCTAATGCTGCTGTGACAAAAATTACATAGACGTATTATCTTACGGTTCTGTAGGTCAGAGCATCAATACAGATATTGAGAAAAGCACCCTGATGTTGCTGCAGTAAAATCAAGGTGTCCGCAGGGCAGCATTCACTTGTGGAAGCTCCAGAGGAAGTCTGTTTCCTTGTCTCTTCCAGCTGCTAAAGGCCACTCGCATTTCTTGGCTGGTGGCCCCTTCCTCCATCTAGAAAGCTCCACATGTCCAGTGGTCACTTTGCTCTGATCCATTCTTCTGTCTCCTTCTATTTTTAAGAACTCATGTGATTACCTGGGGCCCATCCAGAAAATCCAGGAAAATCTCCCCATCTCTACATCTGTGCTCTTCATCAATCACATCTGCAAAGACCTCCTGGCCGCACCGGGTACCATATTCACTTGTTCCAAGCACTGTCTGGGGTGGCAGCACCAGCTCCATGTGACTGCCAAGGGACTGAAATGTGACAAGGGCAACTGAATTAAAATTTTTATTTAATTAAAAAAATTTGAATAGTCACATGTAGGGTGAGTTGCTACCATATGGAATAGCACATCTCCAGACCCTCAGAGAAAGTCTGTGGGTTGGACAGACACAATTGTGTAAGCTTAAACATTTTTCAGTGTTCAAGGACTCATTTTAGGCATTGAGGAGGAATTTAAGCAATACATAGTTATACCCCAATTTAATGGGACTTGTGATCAGGGCAAGGCTTTGTGTTAAAGGGATGAGCCCAACTGGCGTGGCTCAGTGGTTGAGCATTGACCTATGAATCAGGAGGTCACGGTCAGGGTGCATGCTTGGGTTTGGGCTCAATCCTCAGTGTGGGGCATGCAGGAGGCAGCTGATCAATGAGTCTCTCTCATTATTGATGTTTCTCCTTTCCTTTTCCTTTCCTCTCTGAAATCAATAAAAAAAAATAAAAAAATGGGATGAGGAGGTAGTAAGGAAATATTCAGTGTACACAAAACAAACAAAAAAAAACCCATAAAAAACAAAAACAAAAACAAAAAAACAACAATAGTGAGGATGGATATGCATCACAGCATGGTTGTAAACCACACAAATATGCAAGTGTACAAGACTGATTAAGAAAATGCATCCAGGCTTTGGTATAGCCTCCATCTATGCAATGGAATGCTATAAATTATGCAAAAGTGTATTTATTTCAATAGGAAGATGCTTATGAGATAGTATATAGTAGAAAAGCATATTATAAAAGGGTTATAAAAATGTTAATGAAAATATGCTTGGAGAAAGATCTGGAAGTCTATGCATAAAATATACATACCCATAGTGGTTATTGCTGAGTTTAAGGCAATTGCTTTATTTTTGTCTTCCTTTTTCTTATAATCTTAACAATATTATCAACTATTTTCCTGAAATGAGTGTATATTGCTTCTATAGCCCTAAAAATAGGAAAATAATAAAACGTCTTGTTCTAAAATGCAAGATAGCATTAAGTAGATAGCAAGATCTATTGTAGATCAGAGAGAAGATACTCTCATAGGTGAGGGAGAGCATAGACAGGGACATCTTATCACCAAAAATGAGTGTTGAAAGGAAAGGAGGAAGGTAAGGGCAGAAGACATTTCTTGAGGACTTACTCTGTGCTAGTGTATATATGTGTTATCTCTTTCGATCCTCACTGTGACCAGATAAGACAGATACCATCATCATCCCATTTTACAGATGAGGAAGTTGAGACACTGATTGGTTCAGTGACCCTGTAGGTAAAATCAGAAATCTTGAAGACAGAGGCTAGGGATTTGAGCCTTGGCTTCAATGCTTGCTATCTATTGCTCATTTTTGCTGCGGGGTAAGTTTCCTAACAGGCTGGCCCCCATTCATGTATTGATTTGTGTAATGACTGTGCTTGTGTAATGTGTGTGCAATGACTAGACTAGGAGCTCTGTGGGATAGGGATTGTAGGTGTTAGGTCACAGTATCTACAGCTTTTAACAAAGAACCTGGCACTCAATAGGCTCAGGATTACTGTTGCTGACCGAAGGAAGGTGTATGAATTCCTGTTCATTTGACCCTCAGAGAGAATAGGGAGAGACTCACAGGAGAAGATTGGCCTTACCGTGCTCTGCAAACTGTAGGATCATGTACTCATGTCAGGGGTTTTGATATCTGAATACTTTCCTTTATTGGCTCTTTTCAAGTCAAATAACTTTTTTTTTTTTGTGGAACTGCTGATGATACTCTGGCAAAGTAGATTTAATCTAGAAATTCTTGGAATGCAGCAGAGAAACACAAAGCATTTATTGGTTCTTAAACTGGGTGCTTAAGAGACTTTTTGATTCTTAATGGGATGATCAGAGCTTATTAATGCACATTTTTCAAAATGTCTTTGAAACATCTCTTATTTTAACCAAGCTGAGATAAGTTGAGGCATGCGAGGTGAAATCTGCATGTTATTAGTTGCACAATCACTATCATCAGTCCCTAACACTGTGGTCAAGCTGAAGGAGACTGTTCTTGGCAGAACTGGGTGAGGGTGCGAGGCCAGCTGGGTTCCCACGGGGTGCTGTTGGTCAAACTGCTAATCCCATTCTGAGAAACATGGTTTATTTTTATTTTTTTGCCATCGCGGCAGGCACATCATCTTTGTGTCAGGTGAACTAGGGATGTTGCCCAATAGATAGTGACCTAAGCGGCACTCTGAAGAATATTCCATGTTTTTGTTGCAGCCAAGAAGGCAAATTCTGAGAAGCACAAAATTCTGTGAACAAAGGAACTGCATGCTTTGCAGATCTTTCAGTATTCTTCAACAGGGCTGCTTTATAAGACACTGGCTGAGAAGGTCTCTGAGGTTTAGTGTAACACAAGATTATTACACACAGAGCCCTACAGACAGAATGAAAGACTTCCATGAATGCGATTAAATGTCAACGAGGAATCGCAGACCTGATGCCATGTTGAGTGCATGTGTCTCAGTGACCTCATACAGTGTCCTGGCACTTTGGTGCATGGTATACCATTTCTCACATGACTACAACAGCATACAAATGCATGTGATTGTGTGTGTGTGTGTGTGTGTGTGTGTGTGTGTGTGTGTCCTTTACTTTTCCAACATTCTATAAAGCCTGGCAGATTTGTGCTTTTATATCTTTACTCTTAGGAAAAACCCATTTCTCCTTTGTCAGTTGTGAAAATGTGGCATTATGGGTATGATTCGGGGCAGGAAATGTTGGATCCCAATAAGGCAACTGGGTCTACTTGTCAGGGGGTTGTGCATGGCACAGAGGGTGAGGTGCTGGGAATGAGCTTTGGAGGATGCAAAGACCTGACAAGATGGCAGAACCCTGTGAAATGAGAAATGGCATTCCTCTCCCATGATACCCCAAGGCTTCAGTGTAGTTTCTAAAATCACCAGATGTTAGGATTCTTTTTCTTGGAAATTGGCCGAGACCATCACAATGTGACAGGTGTGAAAGTGGGAAGGGAGGTTGATGGTACTAAAATAGAAGTTGGGGAAGTCATAAGGAAGAAGTGGGATTCAAATGTATTCAATATTTGAGGGGAGGAGGGGTTGGGTTGGGTTTACTTAAGTCTCAGAACTCCTAAGAGTCAGCTCTGTAGCACCCTTGACAGTGCTTTCAGCTTACTTACTGATTTCACATTCTGCTGCAAAAACAAATAAAAGTGTTAGGTCTAAATGTCAGGAATTCTTTTATCATATTACAAATAAGTGAACTGGAACTTTTTTTTTTTGAAACATTAAGATATATATAGCAAGGCCTAGAGCAACCACATTCACCCTCAAAAGCATAGTAAAAAATTATTAAGGAAATGAAAATGCTACGTATGTAAAAGAAAGCAGGAAAAGAAGAATAGAGAAATAAAAAATACATGAGACAGAAAACAAAGTTAAATGTCAGATATAATCCAACCATATCAACAATATATAGATGTGAATAAGTGAAACAATCCAATCAAAAGGCAGAATTTGTCTGACTGGATTAAAAAAAAAATCCAATTAATATGCTGTCTACAAGTGACACACATTAGATTCAAAGCTACAAATAGATTGAAAGTAAAAGGATGGAAGAAGATATATCACACTCAGAGACAGCACAAGTGTCCATCCTACAAAAATAGACTTTAAAACAAACAAACAAAAATGTTACTGGAGATGCAGAGGGATATTTTATAAATATAAAGTGTTGATCCATCAGGAAGCTGTAACAATTATCTGACAGAAATGAAGAAATAATACAAAAGTAATAGTTGGAGAATTCAATATCTCAATTTATAATTTATAGAAATGTTGGCAGACAATCAACAAGAAAGTACAAGAAATGAACAATACTATAAATCAATAGATCTAACAGACATCTGTAGAATATTCCACCCAGTATAAAAGTTCAATGAATTTAAAGAGAGAGAAATAATACAAAATATGTTCTTCCATCACAGTGGAGTGAAATTAGCAGTCAATAAAAGAAAGAAATTTGAAAAACTCACAAATATGTGGAAACTAATCAAACTTCTAAATAACCAAAGAGTTAAAGAGAAAATCAAACGGGAAGTTAGAAAACACTGTGTTATTTGATATGTTGAGTTTATGTGATATAAAACATAAACTCAACATATCAAATTTATGGGATGCAACTAAAGCAGTGTTTAGAGGTAAATTTATTAAAAAAGGATTAGGATTTAAAATTGGTAATTGAACCTTCCACATTCAGAGACTGGAAAAAGAATAAACTAAAATAAAAAGCAAGCAGAAGAAAGAAAAAAAGAAAAATTAGAGTGGAAATTAAGTAGAGACTAGAAAAAAAATTAAGTGAGACAGGAAAGCTTCTTCTTTAAAAACATTAACAAAATTGACAAACCTTTTTTTAGATCGAACAAAAAGAGTGAAGACACAAAAGAGCTGTGAGTAGTTAAATGCAGCCGAGTTCAGTTAAAATAGGACTGAAAAGTGCTCATTGTCTTAGCAGTATAGTGGTCACCAGAGACCATCAGGAGCAGCTGAGTGACAGAGGAAAAGGAGATGGCAGGAGCCTGCGTAGTCAATGGGGAGGTGAGAAGTAGGGACGGCAAATGAAGAAGGCTCTTTCTGGAGCTTTCTAGAAGAAAAATACAGTAGGAATAGAGAAGCAATTGGAGGGAAATGATAGATGCAGAGCGTTTATATTTTAATATGAAAGGCAGTGGTTTTCTTTCTGGGCTCCCAGGACAGAACAGGGAATGGGAGGCCAGGAAGAAAGAGAGAGACAGGAACCACAGAAGGGCAGACGGAGGGGTGCCATGCCGAGGAGGGGCCATACCTCATTGCCTGTGCTAGGCTCAATAGTGGCCCCCAAAGATGTCCAGCTCCAGGCCCCAGAACCTGTGGATGTTACCTTTGATGGCAAAAGGGACTTTGCAGAGGTGTTAAGTGCATCTTAAAAGTGGAAGATTATCTTGGATATTCTGGGTGGGCCTTACATGTGATCACAAGAAAGAGGGAGCTCTGACTGTGGAACTCACCTTTCCAAACCCTGCTCAGCTGCCTCTTCTTCCAGGAACGTTTCCTTGATGTTCTCCCCTCCCAGCTTCCCTGCCCCAGAGAGTGGCGTCCTCCCTTCTCTGCTCACCTGTGCTTTGCAGGACTAGCCCTATTACATGGGATGGAAGGCTCTTCTCTTTGTCTTCATTTCATTCTCCCGCTCACTAGACACTAAGTTCATGGTGTCTTGGGTATCCCTGTGATCCCCATGCTCAGGAGAGAAGATCCACAAACAAACTGAAATAAGCACTGAGGGCCGCTTATGTGAAGGAGAAATTCTGATCAGAGTGGTGAGTGGGGGTTATGGACGGTGCATATTTTAGCTTCGAGCCTATTTTAGTCCTTTTTGGTTGATTTACATCCTTTCTCCAAAACTAGTTGCTTAAAAATTCATTGTCCAAAGTAAAAATACGGTGCAGGTTTGTTTCACCAAAGGCCAGCCCTGCTCCATGGCGAGGATAACATTTCTTAGTTTTTGAGGGCAATCACCTCCACGTCTTCATGCCCCACCACTGCCCAAACCAATAGCTTTTTAAAAAAAAAAAAAATATATATATTTTTATTGATTGTTTTACAGAGAGGAAGGGAGAGGTTTAGAGAGTTAGAAACATCGATGGGAGAGTAACATCAATCAGCTGCCTGTTGCACACCTCCTACTGGGGATGTGCCAACAACCAAGGTATATGCCCTTGACCGGAATCGAACCTGGGACCCTTGAGTCCATAGGCCAACGCTCTATCCACTGAGCCAAACCAGTCAGGGACCAATAGCTTGTTTACAATTTATTGGCACTCCCCACTGGGGGGCTGTTGTCCCCCTTTCTCACTTCACCTCTCCCTCCCAGATCCTGCCACCTGTTCTCCTGGGCATGAAAGAGCTAAAGTCCGGAGGCAGGCCTCAACTCTCTGTGAACCTCACGTCAAATCACGTAGTTTCAGAAAACCCAGAGGCAGTTTGAAATTACAGTGAGGAGCCCATGGAAAAGAAATGACAGGAACAGCTGAAGGCCCCGCCCCCACCATCTTCGACTCCCTGGGCCCTGTCCCCCTACCCCCCTTCCCTCCTCTTGAGCTCCTCAGCACGGAGTTTGCTCACTGGGGATACGAAACCCGAGCCTTGCCCAAGAGTGCACACCACAGAGGGGGGCGTTGATTTGGTCCATCCAAGGCCAGCAGCTGCTGGAGGGGGCGGGTGGGGGTGGCGGGCACTTGAGCTGCTCTCTGGAAGTCCTCAGGAGACTTGCTGTTGGAGGGTCCTTGGGGGCTGCCCCCCTCCTGTTTTGCGCAATCTATCTTTAGAGAATTGCAAGTTCATTTCTCAGAAGTGCCCCAGAGCCAAGGTGACTTCTAAACGGACAAACCACTTCCTGCAATCTTTAACTGAATTGGGGCTGGGGGGGTGGTGTGGCCATTGGAGGGGGCTCCATTCAGACTTGTCCACCCTCCTGTCTTTCCACAGCCCGCCCCTGGCTCTGGGCCGAGAGAGAGGGGGCCCTGGGTGGGTCACAGCCTTGCTCAAGGCGCTAGTCACTTACGGATTCTGGAAGAGGGATGGGGCCCTGTTCAGATAGGCCATTGCAGATTAGACCCTCCTGCACATGATCTCCGAGAGGCAACAGGGACAGTTCTTTCTGCCCCCATACCCCCTACCTCTGGCGAGGATCAGAAGGCTGTTCTAGAAAGAAATGGCTGGAACCCATTCAGAAATGTCTTTAAGTCTCAGGGCATCAACACTGAAAAGGCCATCAAAAGGGAAAGATCCCCAAAGGACATTCCCAAGTAGCGTGGTGCAGTGGAGAGAGAGAGAGAGAGAGAGAGAGAGAGAGAGAGAGAGAGAGAGAGAGAGAGAGAGAGAGAGAGAGAGAGAGTGTCTTCAAGCATAAGCAGACCTCGGTTCAAATCTTGTCTCTACCACTTAGTGTCTGCATGGCCTTGGGCAGGTGTTAACCTCTCTGAACCCTGGTAGATTGCACTTAAGAACAGGAACTACCGCTGAAACCGGTTTGGTTCAGCGGTAGAGCGTCGGTTTGTGGACTGAAATGTCCCAGGTTCGATTCCGAGCAAGGGCATGTACATTGGTTGCGGGCACATCCCCAGTAGGGGGTGTGCAAGAGGCAGCTGGTCGATGTTTCTCTCTCATCGACGTTTCTAGCTCTCTATCCCTCTCCCTTCATTTCTGTAAGAAAAATCAATAAAATATATTAAAAAAAAAAAAGAATAGGAACTACCATGGATAATTGTCATGAAGTTCGCATGAGATAACATATGTACGGTTCTTACTTAATTGCTGGGCCCATGCGACATGTTCAGTAAGTGCTGCTTCTCTTTCCTTCGAAAATAAGAAGGGTAACGAAGGTCAGTTTGGGGCGTTTGCTGAGTGCCAGGCCTCAGCACAACATACATGATCTCCCTTGGTCATGGCAAGGGCTGCATGAGGTTGTCCTATTTTTATTGCAGCTTTTCGGAGTCTCACAAAGAGCGGGTGTCTGGATGGGATTCCAGCTCCATGGCAGGGAAAGCCCGTTCCTTCTTTCCCTGCTGTGCTCCTTCTCCCCTCCCCTCTCCGTGCTCTTCTTCAGGAGCCTGGAGCAACTCTCCCGTGGCATGAGGGACCCCAGAGCTCCCCACTC
This sequence comes from Pipistrellus kuhlii, assembly GCF_014108245.1. Classification (NCBI taxonomy): domain Eukaryota; kingdom Metazoa; phylum Chordata; class Mammalia; order Chiroptera; family Vespertilionidae; genus Pipistrellus; species Pipistrellus kuhlii. The sequence goes on from NW_023425449.1 coordinate 3,675,280, forward strand.
AGTGCCATCTTGTCCTTACTTCCCTGTCCCTCCTGCTTTCATAACAAGTGCCACCTGGCCCACAGCCAGCTGGGCGACTGAGGGCTGACAAGCTAGGCCAGTGGTCAGCAAACTCATTAGTCAACAGAGCCGAATATCAACAGCACAACGATTGAAATTTCTTTGGAGAGCCGAAAACCAACTTCTGTGCATGGGCCACAAAGTTTTAATCGCACTGTACGGGCATGCCTGCACGTGGTATTTTGTGGAAGAGTCACACTCAAGGGGCCAAAGAGCCGCAGTTTGCTGACCACTGAGCTAGGTCCTTGTTGAAGTTTAGGAGTAGAGCTGCCATATTGAGAAATAAAACAATAAACACAGGAACTCCAATTAGATGTGAATTTCAGATAAGTAACAAGCACCATTTTTCTAAGTACATGCATGACCTCAGTTATGCAGGAGACATACTTATTCTCACCATGTCACAGCTGTTTATTTGAAATTCCCATTTGACTGGGCAGCCCTCTCTTGGAGACGATACTCGGTGGTGGGAGCAGTGCTCGTCTTGAGTAAAAAGACCCCAGATCCAGCCTGAGCTCTGACACCAGCTCTCTGTTCTTTGAAGAGTCACCTCCTCTGTCTGAGCCTCAGCACCATTTTCCCAAAAGCACAAGAATCTTCCTGTTTTTACAGTGTAGTGCAATGGTTAGTGATGAACCAGTCTTCTCATGTCAGTCATTACAATTTTGCTGGAAACCAAGATCAACAGTAATTAATATAAGGGTGAGAAGTCCACCAGAAGGCTGAGTTAGGACACCTTGGATATTCACAGGGTGAATATCAGCATTTTATTACCTATTGTTGACTCAGTGGTTTAAAGCAAACTCCCTAGAACCTGATAATCTTACTGTTTAATAAACATTACCATGGAGATGTCTGTCTGCATTCCTAAAAGACAATGTGTATTCTAGTAAATAAAAGCAGCGGGGAACGGGGAGACTCAGTGGAACCTGACTACTCCCATTAAGCTTTCCCTGGCTTCCCCCCATAATTCCAAATCAATATTTCTTGTATTTTAATTTGCGCGTCAGCTCTCTCTCCAAGCCTTTGAACCCAAAAGCCACGCTGGCCTGGCCATGGCTTTTCACACAATTTCAAGTCAGTGACTTCAACGAGTATTTTTATTGAATGACCTGTGCTGGGGGAGGGGGCGGGGGGAGTGAGGGGGGAGATAGGACTTGGCCTTAGAACTAACCACAGACTGGGTGGGATTGTAGACAGGTAGGTAAATGGCTGCAGAGGAGGCCTGGGTGTGGTCATGGAGCACTGGGCGAAGCGGGGGAGGCTGCTCAGCTCTGCCTGAAGGGACTCAGGGAAGCTCCCAAGGAGGTGATGCTTAAGTTGGGTCTGGAAAGAGGAGTAGAGCCGAGCCAGTGTGGCTCAGTGGTTGAGCGTCGACCTGGGAACCGAGAGGTCATGGTTTGATTCCTGGTTGGGGCATATGCCTATGTGGGGCGAGCAGGAGGCAGCTGATCAGTGATTCTCTCTCATCATTTGATGTTTCTATCTCTCTCTCTCTCTCTCTCTCTCTCGCTTCGTCTCGGAAATCATCAAAAATATATATTAAAAATAAATGAGAAAAGAAAGAGGAATATAATTTCATGACCACCTGTTTCCTACAAAACCCACTCTCTCCTTTTGCATAATTAAAAACTATACTTTTATTAACTGTCCTTCAGCTTAATGAGCCCTTCCCATTGGTCAGCATTCTGACTCCATGCGAGTCACTCACTTAAACCTCTAAGGATCCTAAGTCCCATGTTATAGATGACACCATTGGTTCAGAGAGGACTGCCACATTGCTCAAAATCACCCAACCAGTGAGTAGCAGCCTTGCGTGTTGATCCCTGGTCTTCAATTTCTAAATGTCATGTTTTGTTCCCATTTCTTCTCAACTCATTTTTTTAGCCCAAATAATTAGTTAATTCCTCCCTCTAACCTATTCAGCAAAATGTTTCTTACTCTGTTACCATGATCAGCTGGGAGCAGGTACAGGCTTTCAAGGGGAAGTGGTGATGGCGTCTTTGTTCTGCTCATGCGGTTGGGGAAGGGATGAAATGAAATAGTAAAGGCGAAATCTTATTGTGGATGACAATGGCTGGCTTAAGGAACAACCGAAGCACAGTGTTTAAAACCTTGAAACCACACACTCTGGAATCATGATTTCATCCAGGAAGTCTTGCTCTTAAGTACTTCTGAGGCTGAAAAGTGTGAAGGAACAAGGGATGTAATTCCAACTCGGGGCAGATGGGGGCACTCTTGCACTTTCTCAAGGTTGTCTTAACTAGGCCCAGGAAAGGGACCGGCTTGTCTCCATGGTCCTGTTTAATCTTTGGGTCACGTTGGGGGTGGTAGGTTACCTTGTGCCCGTTCTCTGGGTGGGACTGAACATTCCACGATCCCCCCAAATGCTGGTTAATTTTGCCAGTGGTTTTACGGCCCATGTGGGAGCTGAGCACACAGCTCGAGGGACACAGAAAGAGTCCAGTTCAACCAACAGGCATCACACGGTGCACAGAGCACCAGGGACCAAACTGCCACCTGATTGCCGCGTGATGTATGTGCTGGCATGATGCACCTCAGTGGAGGTACCCGCTGCCAGGAATGAAAGAGGCAGCACTGAGCCATGGGTTCCAGGAGATAAACTTTTAAGACCCCAGCCGGCTCGGCTCAGATAGCTGGTCTTAAAGGCTCTGTGCTGTGCTGTGGGTGGGGAGCTGTGGGAAGCCATCACCGAGGGAATGGGCCCATTTAGTGCCATCTCCCATCTTGCCATAGATATCGGAAGCCCGAAGACAGGGTTGAAAAATGGGGAAAGCACATTTGGCATCTGGGTTTGCTGAAACCATCCTAGACCTCTCTGGAGAATAGTACAAAACATTCCCCGGTGTTAACAGTTTCTGAATTTTGCTTAATTACTCTAATATTACTATCCAGAATTAGTTGATAGTTACCGACATGGTGCCTTCAGTACCTCTGTGTGTATTTTCTAGAAACAGTCTTTCACATAACCATAGTGGAATCATCTGAATTAGGAAATGAACACCATTCTAAAATGATTAACTAATTTGTAGACCTTACTCAGATTCACCAGTGATCTGAGGGTAGGTTATAGAGCCAGCGAACACACTGGAGCAGGCATTGAATGTATTGGTATCTCTTCAGCCTCCTTTAATCCAGAGTAGCTTGCAGTCTTTCTGTGGTTTGTGATGATGACAGTTAAGAAAAGTGCAGGTGGGCCCTGACTCGTTTGGCTCAGTGGATAGAGCATCGGCCTGTGGACTGAAGGGTCCCAGGTTTGATTCCAGTCAAGGGCATGTACCTTGGTTGTGGACACATCCCCAGTGGGAGGTGTGCAAGAGGCAGCTGATTGATGTTTCTTTCTCATCCATGTTTCTAACTTTCCATCCCTCTCCCTTCCTCTCTGTAAAATAAATAAATAAATAAATAAATAAATAAATAAATAATAAAGAAAGAAAGAAAGAAAGAAAGAAAGAAAGAAAGAAAGAAAGAAAGAAAAGAAAAGAAAAGTGCAGGTTGGATAGTTGGCAGAATGCTCCTTAGTCTGATTCCTTTTATTTCTGTTCATGGTGAGACTCAAGTCATGCATTTTTAGAAGAGATGCTGTGTCCATTTCCATGCGTTGTATCAGAGGCATTGGATGTCAGTTTCTCCTGTGTTGACTTTGATTAAGGAGATGGTTGACAGCTTTCTCTACTGTAAAATTACATTTCCTCCTTTTTTAAAAAATATTTGTAATAATTTCAGAGAGGAAGGGAGAGGGAGAGAGAAACATCACTGATGAGATTCATTGATCATCTGCCTCCTGCATGCCCCACACAGGATTGAGCCCACAATCCGGGCATGTATCCAGACTGGGAATTGAACTATGATCTCCTGGTGTATAGGCTGACATTCAACCACTGAGCCACATCAGCCCGGCTATTTTTTTCCTTTGTAATTAATAAGTATCTTGTCAGAAGATACTTTATTATGTAAACATTCTGTTACTCTTCACACTTAAAGCAACTAGTTTTATCAAGCATTGATGATTCTTGTCTGACATTTATTTTTATTACAATGGTTACCAAATGGTGGTTTTTCTATTTATATCATTCTTTCTACATTTGTTAGCTTTCCGCTGCAAGGAAGAGATTTTCCTTCTGTATTTATTTACTTGAAACACTGTTCCACAATGCTTCAAATCCTTGAGCTGAAGGAACGTGAGATGGTAATCATTTGATGAGGTGCTTTGTAGTTTATAAAAAATGTTAACAGCTGTGTGTGTCATTGGTTCTTCCCAGCTCACCAGGGTAGAAGTTAATGGGGTCCTTCTGTTACACATGAGGAAACTGAGGCTCCAGAGAGGCCCCCTGCATGGTGACGTCCTACACTGAAAGGTTAGGGGGTGGGTTCCCGAGCTCCCTGAGAGCAGGGAGGTGTGTTAGTCTCATTTAGATATAACTACTCAGCCCAGTAGCAATCAATACTGGTTTGTTCTATAAACAAGTGAATGAATGAATGAATGAATGAATGAGCAAGCAAGCATCCTGTTTACTTAAATCTACCTTCTACCTCCTTTTCAATCCATGGGGCTCTATTCTTCCCTTATTACTGCAGAGCCTGATGCTGGGACGTTCACTGGGAAAGGCAGAGACTCCTTACACGTGGAGTTTTAGGTCTTTGCTGAAGAGAGAGAGCGAGAAGGGGCAAGAAATGGGCCTGTTTCCAACAGGGGAGACAGTGGCATGAATACAGAGAGGCTCAGAGATAGGCCTTTCTCATCCAGCTCATCACATGGAAAAAGCCTGGCCTTCACTCCGGCCCTGTGTCTACATGCCATTAATCAGGCGGCACCAGACGTTCCCACCAGCTTCCAGTGGAAGTTGGTGGTTTTACGGTTTCCACCTGAGCCCGGGTGCGGCCTGGGGCCCCCAGGCCTGTTTGCTTGGTCAGGCCCTCTGCCACCCACACAACTCAGCGTGGGGGACCAAGGGAAGCAGACTCCAAGCCAAATTCAAGATAATCCTGACCCGTAACCAAGCATCTGGGTCCAGAGCCAGGCTGTCAGGCAGGAGGCTGGGCTGTGTGCTTTCCCCTCCTGCGAGCTGTCATTTCCAGCTCTCCTACGGACCAGAGCACTGGAAGGCACCCATTCTGATTTTGTGACCGAAGACTCTTCTAGGCCTCAGTTTTCTAGATTTCGTAGCAAAGGCGTTGGAGTGGAAAGGACGTGGCCACCGTCCTGCTGTAACCAGTAAAGAAGTAACAGTAACAGGTGGGAGCTGGGACCATCTACCTGCTTCACACTAAGAGCCCCGCTAAGTGCCAGCCTGGCTGAGACACAGACTTGGTATCGCTCGATAATCATGTGTTTGAGGAGGAGCAAGAAATACATTTTGTAATGTGTGATGTATTCTGTAACTATATTAATTCTTTTTTTTTTTTTTTTTTTTTTAAAGCTGTGTAGTGCAAACAAATATATGTGCCAGTTGGACTTAAACCCAAGAGCCACCGGCAGAGCCATGCCTGCTTTGCACCCCTTTCTCCCACTTGTCCCCTTGTTCTACATCTGCCATTGCTCTCCTTGTCCCTTGAATACGTCGGCCACACGCCACCCTGAAGCCTTTGCTTGTTGTCCACATAGTCACATAACTGGCACTCTTATCTTCTCCAAGATACCATCTTTTCCAAGCTTATAACCCTGCATGTGCCCTGTCCTTGCTCTGCTTTCATTGACCTCACTCTGTGTCCCTCCATGAGAACAGGAGTCCATCAGAGTGGAGTTTGTCATTTAATTGAATGACATGTCCCTAGAACCTTGAATGGGGGGCACCCAGTCAGCGCTGGCGGAATGAATGAATGGATGAATGGATGAATGAATGGAGTGGTTCTGCCTGCCTCACCCCAGTTGCCTGGGGTGCTGGGATGCAGCCAAGAGCAACACTGAACACCACCCAGAGGTGCCTGCCTGCTTCCCAGGGGTGGGCCAGCCCATCCATTCACCTTCTGGTGAGAACCACCCGCAGGAAGGGGGTTATGTAACTGGAAGCTTTCCCCACCAGTTGTACCCTGGGAGGGTGAGGAAACCCCACTGGCCAGAAGAGCGTCTCCCACCGAAATTTCTCCAGCTTCCTGTTCCAGGAATGATTAGCTGCAGAAGCCAGAGAGAAACCAACGGAAAAACAAGTTTCCTCCAATCTCCCCCTGCACCTTGAGCATTGAGGTTTATGAAGATTACGCGAGAGCTTATCCAAGAGAGCTGTGACCGCTGCCAGCCGCGGCTCCTTCCCCTGGCTGGCGGTGATGCAAGGGCCGGGCCCAAAGGAAGGCACTGGGGTATCCGGAGTGGGGGGCCTCAGAGAGAAAGCAGCTTGAAAAAAACGTGAACCGCTCTGCAAGATCCCGCTGGCAGCTTCCTGAAAACGAACCACAGTTTGTGGGTTTCCCATCCCCGCACCCTCTCTCCCCTTCCCATATCTCTTCCTCTCCTTTCCCACCCTCCACCCGAAAAAACCATGTTCTTGGTACCAGACGAGGCTGTGTTGCAAGGAGGTAGTTTGGGGAGTAGGATCCGAAGGCAGGCAGACTTTGGGGATCGTACCCCGACTGAGGTTCCTGTGACCCACATCAGCTGGGGACATGAGACACAGCTGGGAGGTCCCAGGACCACTGTGCATATAGCTGGAGGGCTGCCCATTCCGGTGGAGGTTGAGGCAGAATTTCAAATGGAAGGGAGGGTTGGTGCTCAGGGCACCTCCAGGCACTGATGGTAGCTAGGGCTGCGGCTTGCTTATTGCCTGGGGGGCAGGGGATCTGAGCAGTTTGTCGTCGATGGGTCACCAGTTAGTGAGTAGAAGAGATGATGTCATGGCTGCCCTGTGTTTTTTTTTGTTTGGTTTTTTTTTGGAAATTTTCAGCTAGGTTTGGAGTCTAATCCGGATAACTTTATTTGTTGTTGTTGTTTTTAAAACATATTTATTGATTTCAGATAGGAAGGAAGAGGAAGAGAGAGAAACATCAATGATGAGAGAGAATCACTGATTGGCTGCCTCCTGCACGCCCCACACTGGGGATTGAGCCCACAACCCAGGCATGTGCCCTGACTGGGAATCGAACCTGAGACCCTTCAGTCCACAGGCCGGCGCTCTATCCACTGAGCCAAACTGGCTAGGGCTAATCCAGATAACTTTAATAAGTTTAGTGCTGGTACCCACCTGGCACCATGCATTGCATAGCTTGACAGTTCAACATGGATAATTTCTACTGACAGCTTGCCTACTTTAGGAGCCATATGCAATACATTGATTTATTGCATTTCCATTTTCAATTATTGTCTTTTCTCCTGCTAGAAAGTCTATTCAATTCTTTCTTAAAGATCCCAGTTATCTAACAGTGTTCTGTTCTATGTTCTTGGCTATATTATCACAGTTTAAAAAACAAACAAACGATGGTCTTTAAAATTTTTTTTAATGAATTTTTACTTATTCAATTATTTCAATTATAGTTAACATACAATATTATATTAGTTTCAGGTACATAACAGTGATCAGACATGGGCATATTTTATGAAGTGATCACGCCCATTAAATCGAGTGCCCATCTGGCACCGTATGTAGTTATTAAATATGATTACTATATTCTCTATGCTGTATTTCTATCCTTGTGACTATTTTGTCACTGTCAATTAGTACTTGCCAATTCCTTTGACCTTTCTTTGCCCACCCCTCGACCCCTCTCCCATCTGGTGACCAGTTTGTTCTCTGAATCAACGATTAACACAATTTTTAAAAAGGCCATGTCTATTTGATCCAATCAGTGGGCCACCTGTGCATCTGTTTCTACTTCCAGTTTTGTTTTGTTTTTTTCCCCCTCAGCCCTGTTTCTTATTCTTTTTAGTAAGTTTTGCACAAATCCTGGACATTTTATGGGGGAAAATGGTAGAGGTTCTGATCGCATCACTGCATTCCGTGTGGCTTTTCCTTCCGGAGCTGCTGGGCAAAGTTCATGGCGGGAATGCCACATCCTGGCAGAGAGGTGACTTCAGTCAGTATTGGAAGTAAGGTGCATTCATGTTACACATTCCACTTTCTGCCTCCTCCGCAGGGACCCTGAATGGTCCCTAATGTTGTATTATCTAAAGTGGGGTGCTGGCCAAGAGTTCCCATTTCGAGGCTCTCCCTTCACTGCCATTGAGCCATGGCTGTTTGATGGAGATTTGCGAAATCCCTCTCTCATCGCATTCCTCCTTGAATGACTGAAGTCAGAAAACTGAGACGCAAGGAGAAGAGATCACCATGTTTTCCTCTAAAGGCTTCCCAGGGCCAAATAGGGCTGAGAAAGGAACAGAACCGGAAGCTTGACAGAGATCCTATTGTCCAGCTTCAGATTTCTAGTGCGATCACGACTGGAAATCCACTCTCGTTTAATGACTGAATGCTCTTCCAGTAAGAAAATATTCTAATAGGAATTCTCTTTTGGGGTAACTTCTTACATTTGTTACAGTGCGCATTGTTTGTTAACGGTAACAAAATTAAGATTTTCTATCGAAGTGTAGGATTACCTCACAATCTCTTCTAACGGTATAAATAGCTTAAGGATTAGCTTCATTCCTTGTTTTCATATAATCATTATATTATATTAATTATATTATATTATATTATATTATATTATATTATATTATATTATCTCAATTTAAGTACTCTTCCTCCAGAAAAGGAAAAGGTCTTCCCCCAGGGAGAAAGTGTAATCCTAGGTAGCTTTTTTCTGTAATAAAAACATGCTCCCCTCCTCACCTCTGTGAGTATAGATTTGATACTGTATGTAAATGTGCCTTGTAAACTCCAAAGTGCTATAAAACGGAAAGCTATTTTACTTAATAATGAACATTAATGCTAATAAAATATTGTCCTCTATTAAAATGCAAATGCTCTTGGGAGACGAAGACATTAAACCAATTATGCATGACTCGGTGAGAAATATTTTATCAGCAACTTTGCTGAGCAATAAATGAAGTGGTGTGATGGATGGAGGGGAGAGAGGGGAGAGAGGAGAGACACAGAGTGAGGCAGAGGCAATGGGGGGGGGGAGGGGGGAGGGCAAGGAGAAAAATCACAGTTATGTGTGCCTGGAGGATACACTGCTAAAGGAGGGACGGGCAGAAAAGAAGAGGCAGGACAGGTGAGCAGGAATGAAGTCATGTTGGGCTTTTGGCCATCATACGAAATCTAGTTTATAGTCTAAAACTGAACTTGTATGCATAGCCCATGGACACAGACAATAGTGTGGTGAAGGTCTGCAGGGGTTGAGGGGTGGTTGCTGGGTGATTGGGGACACTGGGAAAGAAAGGGGACATCTGTAATACTTTCAATGATATAGACAGATAGAAAGATAAATAAAAGCAGTGGTGAACTTAAAATATGTTTTTGTTTGTATGCCATTGACATAGAATATTATATTAGTTTCAGGGGTACAGCACAGTGATTAGACATTGTATAACTTCCCAGGTGATCTCTCCAATAGGTCTGGCACCCATGTGATACCATACATGGTTTTTACTATATTATTATTATTATTTAAAAAAATATTTTTATTGGTTTCAGAGAGGAAGGAAAAGGGAGAGATAGAAATATCCATGACGAGAGAGAATCGTGGATTGGCTGCCTCCTGCATGTTCCCCACTGGGGATTGAGCCCACAACCCGGGCATGTGCCCTTGACCCGAATCGAACCTGGGACCCTTCAGTCCACAGGCCAATGCTCTATCTACTGAGCCAAACAGGCTAGGACTGTATTATTGACTAGATTGATTATGCTGTACTTTACACAGAACAAATTGATGGTTGTCAGGTGGGAGGGGGTTGGGAGGATGGGTGAAAAAGGAGGAGGGATTAAGAAGTATAAATTGTGAGATATAGAGTCACAGGGATGTAAAGTACAGCATTGGGAATGCTGAACTTTAGATGGGTTGTAAGTAGAAGCATTTTAGGGGTACTGAAGGAGAACCAGAGTGATCCTAATGGGCCCTAATGGGAATCTTTCAATAGCGTATGGTTGAGATACTGGTGAAGTTGTCATTTTGGGGCTCAAAGTTTAACATGTCCCCCTGTATTCAAAAAGGTCTTGGATGGATGTGTAAGGTTCACATTGAAGGATGTCTCTAAGCCTCCAGCCTGGCACCTGCTCTAGAAAAGGCTTGTGACAAGAGGCCGCTGTGCCAGGGGCTGCATTGGAGTCACCTGGGCTGCTTTGACCTCCAAAGCCAACATGTGACATATGCTTCAGATACACAGGGCAAGCTAGATTTCAGAGACTCTAGCTCTTCTCTCCTGCTTCCCAATATATAATTTTTAATATATTTTTTTATTGATGTCAGAGAGGAAGAGGGAGAGAGAGAGAGAGTAATCTCAATGATGAAAGAGGATCATGTATTGGCTGCCTCCTGCACGCCCCACACTGGGGATTGAGCCCCCAACCTGGGCATGTGCCCTGTATGGGAATTGAACTGAGACCTCTAGGTTCATAGGTCGATGCTCAACCACTGAGCCATGCCAGCTGGGCACTTGTCAACATTTTTAATCCACACATTTCTTTTCCTACTCCTTCTTCTCTCTTCCCTGCCGCTAAAGGCTTCATGTGAATTCCAGATAAACCCTGAGAGCTTTGTACTGCATGTTTTCTGTGGAAGTCTGTCTCCCCCGGCTACCTTATTTCACTCTCCTGGAACACCTTGGTGTGGGAATTGGAGAAGAGAGTTGGTAGCACCGTCAGCATTATTTCTCTGAGACTTTGCGTGATTGAGAGCAGCTAATTCTGGGGACTTGTAGAAAAGTTATTGGTTCATACACCTCTCTAAGCACATAGGAAACTTCCAGTAGAATTTTTGGGAAAATACTGTGTAAAGAGCCAAAAACAAGTTGATAGTTGTTAGAGAGAGGTCAGAGGGAAGTGGTATTTCTGATGCAAATTTATATGGGTTTTAACTATTTTCAGCTTTATTTGCTACTCCCTGTAGTCTTTGATGGCTTTGTGGGTTTTAATTGAATGATCAATGTGAACTTTATTTGGACTGTGGTCAGATTATTTTGAGTGTTGGTGAGTCTTTTGGGGAGGATTGCGTTGGAAAGATAGACACAACACTCAAATCCTTGGGTCCTGGGTCTTGCAGAGAGGAAGGTAAAAGGCAAGGTGAAGAGAAAGGGAATACCATTTTGGTGCATCTACTATGAGGCACAAGGTTGAACACTTATAGATATTAGTTCACTTACTCATCATAGCCACCTGGGGACATAGATGTTTTTATCCATTCATTGCAATAAGAACGCTGAAGCTCAGCTAAGTCCAAGAGAGAGAGTCCCAATTTATAGAGATAAGGAGAACCAGAACTCGGATTTGACTTTGTAGAATAGAAATTCATGTTCTTCCCACTGCCAGTTTGGAAGAGCCATTTGGACACTAGAGAAGGAGATTTTAATACCAAATAGTGGGATGTGACTCCAATTTTTCACATGTGGGTCAAGTTAAAATCCTATCATTAATTTTATGCTTCCCTTTGATTTTGACTAAAGTTACTGGGTCTTTCTGGGCCTGTTTTCTGATCCATGAAGAAATGCGATGAGATGATAGTAGTGATTTTTAAACTGGGATTTGCAGAACACTGGGTCACCTTCAGAGAAACTGAGAAGCTGCGTGGGAAATAGATGTGCCTCATGGATCCCTTATCAGCAGGAGCTTATGGTCTTTATGTATTCAACTTGGGATGCTTTTGAAGACAGAATTTCATGCCATTGGGATAAAAAGGGAGGGGAGCAGCAGGTCTACAAGACACCTCACACTCTCTGGTTTGCACCCTTCATCTTGGTATTGTGATCCACAAATCTGACTCGACGAGCTTTAGGTCTTAAAACCCAGGAGCTCTTGAGAGGCTCAAATTATGAAAACATGTGACCATCAGTGAACCGACTTATGTGAACAAAGAAGAAAGCCAGAGGAGGCAGAGGGTACAGAAGAATCAAGCTGTCCACTGGCTCTCAAAAAATTTGCTGAAAATCCATTTGCCAAAAGGCAGTTCACCAAGACACCAATTCCATGCAAACCTATCCAGTGAAAATAATTTTTTGGAAACATCATCTGGCCTACTTCTCTAAACACTTCAAATACTATATTAAATCAGATAGAAGGCAGTTTGCTGCAACTGTTTCCTGGCAAGGACTACCACAGAGGCTGGGCTTGGGAGGGAAGGGATGGGCAGAATTATTAGGCCAAAAATTATCAATGGTGGTGGAATTTAAGTGTACTCTTTAGAATACAAAATATGAAAATAGAGACTATTTGAAATTTCAGAGACAGATGTAAAGGGCAAGAGAAAGTGACATTTAGCAAATCCGTATAAAGTGTGCAGTGACCTTGGCTATTATGAACAGTACAGCTATGTATACTTATTTACAAGGTTGCTTTTTTGTTGTTGTTTTTTTTAGACATATGCTGTCATTCTTTCTGGGAAGATAGGATACCTAAGAATTTGTGAAATTGCTGGGTCATATGGTAAGTGTATGTTTAACTTTTAAAGAAACTGTTAAACTATTTTCCCAACATGACTGTGCCATCTTATGGTTCACCAGCAAAATATAAGGATTCTAATTTTCCCACATCCTCACCAATACTTCTTACCTGAGTTTTAGATTTTAACCAGCCTACTTGGTTAGTATTATTTGGAAGTAGTATTCTTTGGTTTTCATTTGCCTTTCCTAATGAGTAATGATGCTGAACATCTTTGCTTGTGCCTTTTGGACATTTGTAGATCTTCTTTGGGTTGTTTGTCTATTAAATATTGATTTGTAGGAGTGTTTTATATATTGTAGATACAAGTGCTTCCTCAGATAATTGATGAACAAAGAGTTTTCATAATCTGTCCATGTTCACAGAGCTACTAAATGATGGGATGGAGATTTGAATCCAAGTTGTCCCTTGAGTGATACATGCTATACGACAAATGCACTGGACTGGTATTGGGTAAATATATTCAAATGCCATTTAAGAGATTGAAGAAAATAATCAAAGTATGCATAGGCTACCTGGAATAGCGACCTCTGCTTGGAGAAGTGGTATGAGGCTCTACTAAGAAGATGGTATTTACTCTTGATACTGAAAGAAGAGCAGGTGTTGGCCAAGGAGAGGTCAAGCACTCAGGTGAGAGGAGCCACAGGGCCAAAGGGCTGAGAGATATGGAAATGGCCATCACCTTCTATGAGTGGTGAGAAGTTCAGAGCAAAGTGGTGCAGGGTTGGGTGGGGGAGCAATGAGGCTGCGCGCTGGAGCCAGGTGGTGAAGGGCCCAAGCCAAGGTTACGGCATCTGAGTGTCGTGTTTGAGCACAGGAATGGTGAGGTCACTTTTGTCTTACAGCACTATGCCAACATAGTGCCTGGGAGACCAGGGAGGGGAGCAGAGTCTGTCTACAGCAGGCTGGTGGAGGCTGACTCTAATTTGTTACTTTGACTACACCAGGTGAATCCAGGGTGACTCATTGTTCCCATTTTGGTGGACACGAGAAAGCAAATTGTGTGTAGGATGTAGAGAGGACCCAATTGCCTTCTGTTCACAACTCAGGTTGGCTCTGGTGTGTGTCCCTGGGTTAATCACATTACTTGTCCGACGGTGGTTTTCTGGAACTTAGAGAGATAAAAGTACTTGAGTCTTGAGGAGATGCTCAGCATAAAGTAGCTACCTGGCATTGTCTTTAAAGACTTCCTGCTTATCTGGCTTAAAAATATATGGGAGTGTGAGTGTGTGTGTGTGTGTGTGTGTGTGTGTGTGTGTGTGTTCGTTTGTTTTAATGGCTCTATTGAACCATAATTTCCACATCATAAAATTCACTCATTGTAACTGTGTAATTTAATTATTTAATTAATTTATAGAGTTGGGTGACTCTCACCACAATCCAGTCTTAGAGCCTTTCCAGCATTTCAAGTGATTCCCTTGTGCCTGTTGGCAGTTAGTTGCTGCCTCCACTCCCAGCCGTAAGCAACCTTGATCTTCCTGTCTGTACAGATATTCCTTTTACAGACATTTACTGTAGATGAAATACGTAGTCGTTCTAGACATTTCATGTCAATGATGTAGACACCGTTTCACATTCATTGGGCTTCTTAAACGTGGCTTAATATTTTGGAGATTCATCCAAGTTATAGTATGGTTGTGGCTGAGGCATGTTGGAAATGAAAACCTGCCTGAATGCTTTCAGTTTTCCGGTGAATGACATTTGGCTGGAATAAGGAGCCTGTTCCCATCTAGGTACCTTCAGGGTGGCTTCCCAGGGTCACCAAGGCCTTGGCCTGGTGAAAGTTCCTTCCTTGGTGGTCGCCCATCAGAGCACCTTGTTCCTACTTCCCATTTACCTGTTGGAACCATTGGCCAGGTCTTTGTTTCCTAGGGGACCAATTTTTATTGTTTGTAAAACTAATCTACAGCACAGCTCCTGACATAGTAGATGCTCAATAAAGGTAGCTGAATGCATGGGTATGTGCTAAGTAGACCATTTAGAGTTTTGAGGTCTATTTTTGCAACAGGCAGCTATTTTGAATGTATCCTAGGTGGACTGAAGGGAAAGGCACCACTTCCTGGCCCCACATACAAGTTCCATGCCTGCCGTCAGCAGATGGAAGAAACGCCGTATGGTTCCCTTCAGCTGCCCAGGGGAGTTTGGTGGGAATCAGCCACTTCTCAGCCTCTAGCTTTCATGGTTGAAGAGCCTGGATCCCTAAATAGCCTCTTCGTGGTGCACGGGGGTCCGAAGCTGCCATCCACTTTCCCCTGAAGATGGCAAACTTTGCATTCAGGTCCCATTCATGTCACGCTTGGCCTCTTAAGGAGAACCTAAAAAGGAAGGCAGATTTAAAGACAAGGATGGCAACAGCCTGCTTCCTTGTCTGCATTCTCAACCCCACCCACATCCCCACAGCCTTCAATCCTCTTCACTAAGAAGCCCTCGCATGTATTTTTTTAAATATATTTTTTATTGGTTTCAGAGAGGAAGGGAGAGGGAGAGATAGAAACATAAATGATGAGAGAATCATTAATCAGCTGTCTTCTGCACACCCTCCTACTAGGGATCAAGCCCACAACCCAGGCATGAGTCCTTGACTGGGATTGAACCTGGGACCCTTCAGTCTGCAGGCTGGCACTTTACCCACTGAACCGAACTAGCTAGGGCTCTAGTAGTCTTTTCAAAGCACACGTCTTATCGTGCCAGACCCCACCTGACCCTCTCCCCTGCAGCTTTCTTCCACTCCTGCCCCCACCCACCGGGGAGGGACCGCAGGAGGTTGGCTACAGGGCGTGTCCGACCTGTCTCTTGCCCAATCCCACCCTGCCGGCCACTTCTAATTAATTTCCTTTCAATGTGCGTGAATCCATGCGCCGGGCCTCTAGTAAAAATAATATTGATTGCAAACTGTAACTGACAAATAACATTAAAAAAAAAAAAAAGAAATCATAGGGATGTGCTGGGGGTAATTTGGCCTCTGCAGTTTTCAGGTTTTATGGGACTCTGGGCCTCTTCAATGGGTCACAGTCCCCACCCATCTGCGTGCATGTTCTCCAGGTGTCCGGGTACCTCCACATCCCTCCATTCCGTCTGCATTCTTGTTCTCTGCCTCTGCTCCCACTTCCATTGCCTCTGTCTGGAAGCCATCGGGGATTCTCCTGAGGCTGCACCTAATTCCCTGCCCTTCTCTGCTCACAGAGCAGCCTTCCAGGCCTGAGACAAGGATCTGTCAGGAGGGCTGATGTGTTGACTCTATAATTCTAACATCCCGGCTACATTTATGGCTTGCCAGTGTTCCATACCACACATCTTTCCATCATAAGTGGGCCTGTTTGCCCTGAAAAATAGTTATGACTGAGAAGGCAGGATGAATATTTAATTATTTCTCTTTAGTTACCAATTGGCAAAGGAAGAAGTTGCTTTAATCACCACTTCCAAAGATGACAGATGACTCTTTGTTCCCAGTTTTCCTCTTTATGAAGTCTCATTCTGGACTCACGGCTGTTCCAGGTTCAATGTGTCTCCATCGCCGTAGTTACTGCCTCCTGTACAGCGCCAGTCATTCTGGCTCTGGGCGGCTTGAGCTCCTTCGAAGCAAGAGGTTCTTGTGTCCAGTCTGACACACCCAATTACTGCCTGAAAGCTTCCTTGCTTTTGAACATGACAACATGTTCCAGGCTCACCCTGTACCTTCCCTGATCCAGTCCTGAGCACAGCCAGTTCTCCAAAAAATTCTGAGTTTGTGGAGCAAAATCAGAGTGCCGATTGCTACTGGGGTGATGTTGTTGCTAGTTGATTTCTAGGGATTAAGATAGGTGATGTACAATTAATAAAATGATATGTTCATCGGACTATTTTCACTTCAATTTCAGCATTGGTTTTATAGTTAATTTTTGCTTTTACAATTAAATTTTTATTCTCTTGGATCATTGTCAACGTAACTCCTCATTTGTTTTACTGCACAAAATAAAGCAAACCGTTTCAAAATGACGATATGAATTTTATTATTAACATAAAAGAGTTGAGTTGAAATTTCTTTGTATTTTTTTCCGTTTTTTTTCCATGGAGTTCAATCAGAGTTCTGTGATCAAAGCATCTTGGGGGGAAAATAATCGTTTGTGTGGTTATGTTACTAAATTGATCTCTGGGTAGATTTATTTGACCTGGTTTATTTTCATTTTTAGAAAAAAAAATTAATTACTTTTAATAGGTGATGGACTTACATTGTTCAACAGGCGTAACAGCATAGGAAAGTATCACAAGGAAGATTTGTTTCTATCTCTTTCCTCTCCACACATTCCCCAATGCACTTCCTGTGGGTAACCTTTTAGTAGTTTCTCATTCTTATTTCCAATGTTCTTTTTTTTTTTTTTTATGGAAACATATGAAACATATAGAAATTCTTATTTTCTTCTCTTAGACAAAGTTTTTCCAGTTTAGCTGTTCTCTACTTTCCTGAGTTCACTTAGCAATGTATTCTGGAAAATTCTCCACTTTACTGCACAGATTGTCCCCACTCTCTCCCAAGGCTGCATCAACCTCCATTGTGAGATGTGCCACTGCTCATTGAACTGATCCCTATTGCTGGACATGCTAGTTGTTTTGATATCTGACTTCCCAATAATGCTACAATGAACGTCCTTACGCATACATCATTTCATGCTTTTTCAGGTGTTTCTGTGGGATAGATTTCTAGAAATAGAAATGGGTCGAAGAGTAAGTGAATTGTATCTTTAGTGTAGATACTGCCAACACCTGAGGGTGTTTTAGCTCTATGCAGCATTGAAGACAAGTAACATTTTCTGAATGCTTCCAAATACATATGTGACTTAGTGCTAAGCATTTTACCTGGGTTAAATCACTTAACATTCACAACCATCATAGAAGATAAGAATGGGCATTATACCATGTCGAGATAAAGGAACTTAGCTCCAACAAGGCTTGGTAATTTAAGGCACTGTCCTTAGCATATTCCCAGCAATAACTTATTTACCATGTACACCCACAACACCAGGAGGGCACTATTGCAGTCTTATCTTAGAGATGAGAGAACTGGGTCTCACTATTCATAAGCTGCAGGGCTGGCATTTGAACCAACCATCGTAACCATGGACCTGGCATTCATTGATGTTGGGGGGGGGGGCAGGAGAATGTTAAGGTCTTGGTTCCAACGTATGAGTGCCTGTAATCAGGTCCCCTCATTGCCCTGAGCTCACTCTCCTTACTTTGGGTTGCTGTGCTCCAACCTGGCTGGCTTGTTCTAGTCAGTGGAGATCAAGTGGGAGCTTGAGACATTTGGTTGAGTGTTTAAGAGGTCCTGTGCTGAGTTCCATCTTAGCTCAGACACTTACTCTCTGTGCAACCTCATCTGAACTTGTTTGACTCTCTGGACTTCACTTTCTCATTTCTTCCGACATCTCCAAGCTGTGAACAACTCCATGAGAGAACAGTTGACAGCTCATTTCTACTCTTTGGTCTTTTTATGGCCTCGCTTTTCATGCCTATTTTATGCAATAGGTACCATTATGATGTTTACTTGACAAATGAAACTACTGAGGAAGGAGAAACTTAAGAAATTTGTCAAGGCGCTCTCTTAGTATGGACTGGAGTTGGGATTTGAACCCAGGCAGGCCTGCATCTTACCTTCCCCAAATAGCAATGTCCTTGAAAGCAGGCAACTCGAGGTCTGAATCAAAGCTTTGCCGCATACCAGATGCATGTCAGGAAGAGTTACTTAACCTCCTGAGCCTCGATTTGCACACCTGTAAAATGGCGGTGGCCGGGAGGATTGGCAGATTTGGTTTCTGCAAATGCCCAAGCTTGGAGCCCAGCACATAATCAGCTCCACCCATTGAAATGTTGTGGAGATAAATTGCTTCCTGAAGGCTGACACCAGACTGCCTACCTCAGTCCACCAAAGAGACTTGAAGGGATTGAGCTGGGCAGCTTTAATGGACCATCTTGTAGTTTCCACATCTGAATGCAGGTCAGCCACACTATGTCATAGACTAATTACCTTTGTCACTCAACAGGGCCTAGGAATAGGTGGCTGTATCTTTGCCTAATTAAAACCAAGGAGTCCTGCAAACAGCCCCTGGTGCTTTCATTGTGGCAGGCTGTATTAATCAGAGCAATGGCCTCTGTGCCTACAGATTGTGTTTCTTTTAGATCAAATTCTCTGTTTAATGTGCCATAGGATTGCACCATTGACTGAAGTGGATGGCAGACTAGT
This sequence comes from Pipistrellus kuhlii, assembly GCF_014108245.1. Classification (NCBI taxonomy): domain Eukaryota; kingdom Metazoa; phylum Chordata; class Mammalia; order Chiroptera; family Vespertilionidae; genus Pipistrellus; species Pipistrellus kuhlii. Next base: position 3,694,093 of record NW_023425449.1, read on the forward strand.
CGGGGAGAGTGCAATGTTTGCTGGGAGCTGAGTAATTACTGTTCTCATGGCTAGTGGCTTCAGCTGTTATTCCTGCTATTTAAATAAAGCCTTCATAGGGAGGAGACACTTGTCCTGTCTTCTCCCCATTGACTCGGACATGCATGTGATTCTTCACCCGTTCGACATTGATTTATTGGGGCTTATTCCTAGCCAACACCATACTAGGTACTGGGTGATAGCAATGATAATGCTTAAGAGCTGGTTCTTGACAACTAGGGGGCAGGAGTCTCATGATGTGTGAGGTTAAGGATAATGCAATGACTCACAATATTCCCAGAAGCTTGAAATGAAAGGTTTCTATGATTTATGGCCAGATGGAAAGGATCCTAAAAGGATGGAGTGAGCATGGGATGAAGTTCTTTTATGACTTCTACTTTTTATTGATATTAGGGAGAGAGGAAAGGAAAGAGCGAGAGGAAGGGAAAGGGAGAGAGAGATAGAGACATCGAGGAGCAAGAATATCCATGGCCGCCTCACAGAGATGTTGGAGAACCCGCTAGCACCGGTCACCAGGATTGCAATGGGGGAACTCATGGAAAGCCTAAAAAGTTACCTCCTCTAGGACCTCTGCTTCACTTCCTCTGTCTTCCAACTCTTCCCAAGGGCATTCCTTAGCAGAGTATCAGTGTGTGGCACTTGGACTTCTCTGTTGAACTGGCTGTAACATCTCACTGGTTACCTCATTAGTTATTGAGTTGAAGAAAATCTTTGATATATGTTTATTTTATATGCATATGATAGTCATGATTCTGTCTTCCTTTGAAAGGTATAACAGTTTGGAACAAATAAATGATCAAGATAATTTCATTAGTATTATTTATCATCAAGAAGACAAGCTAGGGATTGTTCGAAAAAGTGACTATGGGGAAGGTGGGAAGAGGCTAATTAGGAGGTGAAATTTGAGCTGAGACTTGAATGGATAGAAGAGACTCCCATGAGCAGATGGAGGGCAGAGGGTTTCAGGTGGAGGGAAAGCTTGTGCAAATGTCCTGAGACAGGGACAAGCTGCCATTTTCAGGAAACCAATCGCAGTGAATGAGGAAATGAAGGGCAAGCGGTATGATCCAGGATGTTAATGAAGGCCAGATTCTATAGGGCCTTGTGGGCCACAATGAAGAATTAGGAATCTATTCTACGTGCCATGAAAACTGACTTGAGATTTATGCAGTGAAGTGTCATCATCTGATTTGCATTGGAGAATGGATGTGTGTATTTTCTTTTGTGAGTGCCCCATTATCATTTTTCTCCTCAAATTATTATTATTAAGCTTGACATTTTAATTAGCTTATCAAGTCTTCTTATGAATAAAAAATAATTTTATTTTGATTAACAGTTGTAAACAAATATAATCATGAAAGTAACACATAATCATTGAAGAAATATTTGCAAAACAAAAAAAAAAGCACAAGAGAAAATAAAAGATTTAGCTTTATGAAGTATAAAATATAGCTCATGTAGGTCTTTTTTTTTAAATCCTCACTTAAGGATATGTGCTATTTTATTGTTTGAAGAGAAAGAGGGAGGAAGAGAGCTCTTGAGTGTGTGTGTGTGTGTGGAGAGAGAGAGAGAGAGAGAGAGAGAGAGAGAGAGAGAGAGAGAGAGAGAGAGAGGAGAAATATTGATTGATTGCTTCTCATACACACCCTAGCCGGTAACCTAGATGTGTATTCTCACCAGGAATCGAACCTGCAACCTTTTGGTGCATGGGATGATTCTCCAACAGACTGAGCCACCCCACCTGGGCTTATGTATTGTTTTTAGAGTGTGTAGTATCACAGATTCTTGGCCACCCTGAACCAGGGGAGATAACTTACAACTTCCCAGCTGACAAGTCTACTAACATTTGGTGACCAATCTACTAACATTTGGTGATTTTCAAAGTTTCCCGGTGGCATCAGCAGCTGATGGGCTCTGCCTAGGAGCAGCAGGTGCCAAAACACTTGAGGCCTTTGCCCAAGCCCAGTTCCTTTCAGCTCACACAGCTGTTTGACCTTCCTCTAGAGACACCCCCTGGGAAGGCTCTTCTGGCCTGGCAGTCCCAGGGGGTAGGTGGTAATTGGCTGCCCCACCGCCCAACAAGGAACACACCTGGGAAGAAATGAGCCAGCGGAAAGAAAGCTCATACCAAGAAAGCAAGAGGAAATTCAGTGGAAGTGCTCGGAGGCCGGCATGATAAGAAAGAGAAAATGGGCTCCACCCCCACCCCCCTCCAGGCTTGCTATGAAATAAAGGTCTATTCTTTACTCAAAGGTTGCTGTGTAAGTCAATGGAGTCAAGTGCCCTTCAGATTGGGGCAAGAGGCCAGGGAAAGGCCTCCTGTTTTGGATGGAAACAGGCCTGATCTTACTGTGGATGAGAACAGACAATGGAAAAGGGACTGGCACCGTCCTATGGGGTCTCCTTTGTTGGGATGCACCCCTGAGAGCTTTGAGGAGGAGAGCTGACGGGCCCATGGCCAGGGGAGAGTGGCAGGTATGGTGGCTGTGGTTTCATCCTCTTCTCGAGGATCATGGTTTCTGCTGTCACGAGAGACTAGGATGTGGAAGGCCCGCCAATGAGTCAGGACATGTGTTTTTCCTTCCAGGAGGAAAGGCAATAATTTTGGGGTGTCTGCTCTGAGCTGGGCTCTGCGGTGGACACTCCCTCTGTGTTTCTGTTCAGCAGAGTTTTTGAATCTGTGTTTCCAGATGAGGCGTTTTTTCTCTTGGTGTCTCTGGGATCCCCATTTGCATTGATGAGTATGACATAGGTCTGGCTTCAGTACTTATTAACGGGGTGACTTCAGGCAGTTCCCTGACCACTGTGTTGAGCATGGGGTTCAACCTCAGTGGAGGTGACCAGAGTGTGAGCTGGGAATGGGACTGCAATCAGGCAAGGCTGTGGCTGGTTTCTCTTGTTTGTGAAGAGTCTTCATAGATCAGGCTCTGAGATGCCATGGAGACGTCACCCCCAAGGCGCTGCTTGGTGACCACGTGGGAGAAGACTTCCCACACCCGCTCTGTCCCTCTGTCCGTGAGTCATCAGCTGGGCTAGGGGCTTGACCGCGAGCCTGATGGCATCACCGGCCTCTGGTCTAGCTCCGGATTCGGAAGTGGGGCCGCAGTGAGAAGTGGTTTTGCTCCCGGCCACCGTGTTTTGGCTTTGTCCTCTCTCGAGCACATGACAGGATCTGGGGAGCAGTGGTCAGTACGAAGTGTGATGGAGGAAGTAACCTTTCCTCTCATTGGCGCAGATCGGCGGCTGGGCCATGGCCGGCTGGCAAAGGGCCGTGTGTGAGCCAACAAAAGTGCTCTTCTTTTTTTGTCAATGAAAATGCAGTAAACCGCAGGAGGAGATGACCGCACTTCCCCCACTTCATTCACACCAACAAGAATGGAGTCCATTGTCGACAAGCCCTGGGGCGTTATCTGATGCTGCTATTTCTGCTGGTCAGAATCCACACATCACCCACATGACAGGGATGGCTGCCCTTCCCAGTAGGTGACTCTGACCGCCCAGCCTCGTGCAGATGACAGGCTCAGGCCTGAACACCCAGCCGCTCAGCAGGAGCGTGGCCACGTGGCCCCAAGCCTTCTGACATGGGAAATGGCTCCAGGGGACAATCGGCTTTTCTTATGGTTTTTATTTATTTAAAAAATATTTTTATTAATTTCAGAGAGGAAGGGAGAAAGAGAGAAACATCACTGATGAGAGAGAATCATCAATTGGCTGCTTCCTACAGGCCTCCCGCTTAGGGATTTGAGCCCACAATCCAGGCATGTGACCTGGACTGGAAATCGAACCTTGGACCCTTCAGTCCGCAGGCTGACACTATCCACTGAGCCAAACCAGCTAGGGCTCTTATGGCTTTTAAATACACAGTGGCTTTTTTGGCAAATGAAATTCACACACACACACACACACACACACACACACACAGATTTCTCAGAGAGCAGAATTTCCAATGAACCAGAATTTATAAAAATAATTCTGTAAAGTGAAGAAAGAGTCGCCACAGACTCTAATGTTAGATGCGTCACCAAACCCTTCCAGGTAGACGTTGTCATCCCTATTGTATTGGGGGGGAGGGGAAACGAGGTTAAACTTTTGGCGTAAGATGCTGTCAGGAGGCTGGCAGCAGCTGCATATCAAGTGCACGCAGGGGCAGTGCCAGGCCTGCTGCAGACATTCCTCAGCGGGCCCCCATGGACTGAATCACTATCTTCGCTTGTAGGTGATGGCAGGGTTGCAAGAGGATAGGTAGCATTGTCTCATGGCACAGGCAGGGTTGGAAATGGGTATCACACTGCCATGTGATTCTGCTTTTAGGAGCCAGGGCTGTTCATGAGTAAGCAGGCTTATCTCAAGGATGTGATCAAAAAGGAAACTGGCCAGAGCTGACTTCGCACAAGCTCCCCGACCCACGTCAAAAACCGTGTTCCATCAGCTCTCTGCTCCGAAGACATCCTGTGCACAGAGCAGCGCAGAAGGGTTCCAACCAATGATTTTTATGCTTGTGTGACAACCAGCGTGCAGATGCACTGAGTGGCCAGATTATTGTGATCTCTGAACACATAATATGGCCACTCAGAGTGTGTGTGTGTGTGTGTGTGTGTGTGTGTGTGTGTGTGTAATAGAGGCCTGGTACATGAATTTGTGCACAGGTGGCATCCGGCCAGCCTGGCCAGGGGGAGGGAACATGGGTGGTTGGCCGGCCTGCATGCTGGTTGAATTCCTGGTCTAAGAGACAATTTGCATATTAGCCTTTTATTATATGGGATATACACTAAGTGGTCATATTATATGGGATATACACTGAGTGGTCATATGTGTTCAGAGATCATTATAATCTGGCCACTTAGTGTATGTTCACCAGGCTGGGCACAAAGTCGAGGCATGCAGCCTTAGAAGCATTTCAGAAACAAGAAGTTGTTGGTTAATGGAAACATACTGGACAAGGTCTTCCCTACGCTCTGAGCATTACTGAAGTTGGTATTTCAATCTATGCACTTGGAAAACATTCTCTTCGAATCATCTGTAGGCCATTTTCCAAAAAGAAGGTGTGCAACTTAACAAGAAAAAGCTCCATCGATCAAATACCAACTCAGCATCAGGACCAAGCTGTGTTATTACCCCCAAGTTTCACAGTAACCCCGAGGTAGGTGTTCTTTCCCAAATCTTCTCAGATGGGAGCTTGAGACGGAGAGAGAGGAAGCAACTCGAATGTCAAGTCTTCTGCTGGTGTTGGGGAGCCAGGACTGTGAGTTCAGTTTTATGTCGGAGTCTGTTTTCTCTCCTGCAGGCTGAGGTGACTGCACAGATGAAGCTTACTCCTCAGCACAAGTTTTGGAAACCCCTCAATGGGCTTTGTTTTAAAACCCACGAAGCACTTTGCAAGCTCTAGGATCTGGGGGCCTAGATATTGTTAGTCAGTGAGGGCCTAGTGACCCTTATTTTATTTAAAATTTTAGGTTGCACCTGGCTGGTGTGACTCAGTGGTTTGAGTGTCAACCTATGAACCAGGAGGTCACTGTTTGGTTCCCGGTCAGGGCACATGCCTGTGTTGGGGACTCGATCCCCAGTAGGGGGATTGCAAGAGGCAGCTGATCAATGATTATCTCTCATCATTGATGCTTCTATCTTTCTCTCCCTCTCCTTTCCCCTCTCTGAAATCAATAAAAATATATATTAAAAAGCCCCCCAAAAGCAAAACTTCTAAAAATAAAATAAAATAAAATCTTAGGTTGCAACCCCATTGAAAAAGGCAACTCTGTACCTTCCCCGTCAGTACTTTCCCTTCCTCTGTAGGAGCCCAGGGTGCCTGGCACACGGGACGTACTCAGAGTGGTGTTGCATGTAATGTGATTTTGCTTAATTGCCTTTTTTTTTTCTTGCTAAAAGAAGACTAGAAACAGCCACCAAGAACAGTTAAGACAGCAAGATGTGGCAATTAACTGGAAGGAAGCAGAAAAAGAAAACTATAAAAAGTAGATATGTGATTTCAAAAGCATATAAGTTGAGTTATGCAGGCTTGGGGCCAGCAACCCCAGGCACACCGATCATGTCAGTGGGGTTCTTTCTCACCTTTCCACAGGACAGCACTCAGGAGAGGTGGCCTGTGTCCAGTGTCCGCCCTGGGATGCCTTGAGAAGGCTGCTGGCTGCAGGGTGGCCCCCCATCCCCGGGGCTCTGGCCAGTTCCACCCTGGCCCAGCTCCTGAGTCCTGAGGAATCCACCACACCACGGCACTGCTGTGCTGGTGTCCCAGCACATTGACCAGGAAGTGCCACTTTGGACCAAGTGCCACACACATACACCATGAGGAGGTGTCTTACTCTGCACCCCAGTGTGTGGAACTCGGTCCTCAAAGATGTGGAATGGAAGGGAATGGTGATTTTTCATTTTCCAGAAAAGACAATATTGAGCATCCTTGGCTCAAGAAGGCAAGGCAATGTCTAATAAATAGTGCATTTTATTTTTAAAAAATTATTTTATTTTTTATCCTCACCCGAGGATATTTTTCCATTGATTTCTTAAGAGGAAGAGAGAGGGAAAGACAGAGAGAAACATCAGTGTGGGAGAAACACATTGATTGGTTGTCTCCTACACACGTCACAACAGGATCAGGGCCAGAGCCGGGGAGGAGCCAGCAACCAAGCTACATGCCCTTGACAGGAATGGAACTTGGGGCCCTTAAGTCCTCAGGCCAATGCTCTATCCACTGAGCCACACCGGCTAGGGCTAATGGTGCTTTTAGAAATGTTTTGAAATGAAAGCTAAAGGAACAGTGTAGTGGACTTACTACGTCTCTGGGCTAGTCAGCAGCCAAACCTGGGAGCGGACGCAGTGGCTGCTGCTTCTTTTCTCAGTTAAATGGTGCACTTGCACTCTTCTGCTTGGGAGGGTCACATCGAGTGCCCGAAGCTGCCAGAAGTTTCCAGAAGACAGACTGCTGTGAACAGTGCTCCAGGCGGGCACTGAGTTCATTTCCGTGTATGCTGAGAGGTGGAGAGAGGATCCAGAGAGCGCTGCTAATGCATGCTCGGGATGCTATTTTAGCTGTTTTGTGATTGTATGTGTGGTTTTTAAAAAAATCTAAAAACTTCCAAATAGATATTTCCAGTGTCAAAATTAGAGGAGACTTGTGTGCGTGTGGTTTCTTTGCTGGGGAGTAAATTAAAAACCATCGCAAGCTGATGATAGCAGCCGTTATGTTTTGACTAGTCTGGCATGAATTTTTCCCAAAGATACGCAACACCAGTCATCCAAAGACTACTCACTCACAAGAAAAAAGAAAAAAGAAAGCAAGAAAGAATTAAATTGGAGAGAAGGAGAGGGCTGAAGCAAGCTTGCAAAGGCTTTCTATGGCCAAAGTTCCTCTGCCAGAGGCACCTTCTTGAAAGTGATACTGAAGGACACAGGTTCTATTTTTCTCTGCTTTTTTTTTTTTTTAACCCATGCTCTTGGGAAGTTGCAAAAGCTGAACAGAAAGTATGAAATCTGGAAGTTTAAAAAAAGGCACAAAACCTACCCAACGAGCACTCGACCCTGCCCACCCCCACCGCAAAAAAGACATGCTAAGAAATAGAAGACATTTTGCTTACTTTTAATTGTCTCAGATTTCACTCATGAAGTTCACTGTGCTAGTATCTACACTGAGTGCCCAGACTATTATTATCTCTGAATGCATAATAATCCGTCCACTCTGTGTGTGTGTGTGTGTGTGTGTGTGTGTGTATATGTGTGTGTGTATGTGTGTGTTAGAGGCTCGGTGCATGAATTCATGCATGGGTGGGGTCCGGCCAGCCTGGCCAGGGGGAAGGGACATGGATGGTTGGCTGGCCTGCCTGCTGGTTGAACTCCTGGCCAAGGGGACAATTTACATATTAGTCTTTTATTAACTAGGATATACACTGAGTGGCCAGGTTATTATGTGTTCAGAGATAATAATAATCTGGCCACTCAGTGTGTGTGTGTGTGTGTGTGTGTGTGTGTGTGTGTGTGTGTATATATATATATATATATATATATATATATATATACACATATATGGACTTAGAAGCTATGACAGCCTACTGATCATTGTCCTGGGTACTTTCTCAATAAAGTCTTCTTCCATATCATGAAAATGACTCTTGTAAGTTATCAGTAATAACAAAGTTCTACAACTACCACCTGGAACAGAATGAACCACGTGGCTGTCCCACCTGATGCACAGGGCACTCTGGCAGGTGTAACTGGTCAGGCTGGAGACACGTCCACCCCGGGGCCTGTGGAAGCGGTCCTACTTCATTTAGGTCTGGCTTGTTGAGCAAAGGCACCTGGGATCACCTCAGGCGCATGTGCGGAGTGGCCTTCTGTGGAGCATCTGTTTAGATCCAGTCAGTTGCTGACTCTGCCACTTAACTGGCTGTATCACCTCGAACTTCACTTCAGTTCTCTGATCTTCTCAACCATAAAAGTGTGGGTGAGCTACATCACTGAGTAGTTGTGAAAATTAAATGCACAGTGTTTGGCAGGTAGTAAATGCTATTCTGGTCCTCCTCCTGCCATCTTTCAGGAGACCCGATGGGCTATGTGGAGGTTGATGTCTAAACCAAGGAGATGTGAATGTTTGTTTGTGTCAGATGTGTGCACTGAGCTCAGTCCAGGACTCAAGGGGATAGAAGAGTGGAAGGAGTTCACCTTTGTTCATTCTTAGCCGGATGTCAGGTTCTGTGCACATATTTCATATTTAATCCTTGCAAAAACCCAATGGAGTGGGGATTATCACACACATCCTCACCCCCCTCTTATGGATTACAAAACGGAGGCTCAGGGAGTTTCTTACCTTCCTATAGTCATGCAGCTAAGTAAGTGGCAGATCTGGGAGTGAAATTCAGCTTTCTCTGTAGCTTATCATGCAACTGACCAAGTTCTTCATCTGGGGCATGTATTTGAGGAAGTTCCACATAGATAGACGGTATCTAATGTCTTTCATTTTTAACAATGGCCGGGCCATAGGTTTTCTGATGTGCTGATTAATTATGACCCCACTGGTAGCTCTCCTCTGCCTGGAGTCAGTGTCAGACTCCCGCCCTTTCTAATGTCCAAGTTTACAAGGCTGCCTTGTGAGCCTTTGGCCTGAGTGCAGGGGGAGGGACAAAGGGACTGTGACCAGGGCTCTCAGCTCTAAGTGTTCCGATTTGGCCAAGTTCTTTTTCAAGTTTCCTGAGCCTCACCTGACATTCACACCTCCGTGCCTTGGTGTGGGTTGTTTCCTCCATTTTACAAAGTCTGCCTTACCCTCCTAGATCCTGCTTCACAATTCCTTCCTATGCCAAGGCTTTCTTATAGGTAAAATGAAACACTCCTTGTTTTTCATACGTCTCAGCAGTTATTACAATGCAGTGCATTCAACTGATTCCCCACCGGGCTCCTATGAGCTGGGAACTTCTTGAGGGTCTAGATCACATGTGTCAAACACAAGGCCCGCGGGCCAAATCCTTCCCGCCAGGCCTTGCAATGTGGCCCGCACCGCGCTGTCATCACTGCACTCCGCTGCGTTTCCATCACAATGACAGTTTATGACTGTTCAGTAAACCATTCGGCCCGCGATTTAGGCTGGATTTTAGATTTTGGCCCCTTCTCTGATTGAGTTCGACACCCCTAGTCTAGATCGTGTCTCATTCATTTTTGTATATATTGTCCACACATGGCATGCACATAATTGGCATATTAATATTAGTAATCAATGAGCCAAAGGCACTAGCACTGGCCTCATTTCAGCATCCTCATTTTTACTCTTCTAATTTCACGGCGTTCCAAGAATAGTTTCAATTGACGACTATTTTGGTCCAAGCTACACCTCAACTGTTTATTTCTATTTTCTGCCTGCGACCTCTGGGGATTCTGACTTAATTGGGTTGGACACTTGCCTCACAGAATGAATAGTTTAAATAGAACCAGCACAATACAAGATGCTCAGGCTGCGGCGCTGAAATCCCGGTATTTGAGCAAGAGACACACATGCGTGCAAAAGAGAGAAACCATTCATTCATGAATGCCCGGGTGGGGAGGAGAGGGAAAGCCACTTCCCCTTCTCATGTGAGCTGCAACTGGAGCAGAAGTTGTTAGAACCCTTCATCCATAGGCTCATCCACTTACCTGTTTGCTCACTCATTTGTCCCAGGTCAGATAGCGCAGGAGCCCTTCAATGATCTCTCTCCCTCTCTCCCTCTCTCCTGGCCCTTGTCCGGACTGTCTTCTGCAGCCCAGACCACGATCTTTCTATGGTTCTCTGTTATTGACAAGATAAAGTGCAGGCTCCTTAGCATGGAGTCCAAGGTCACGATCTGGTCTCTGCCTCCTCGATTCCAGCCATCTCCTGCAGCCCCACATTTGCCCCTCTCTAAGCTCCAGCAATATTGGTCTTTTAAGGACACTCCCAAAATCCAGTTTGTTTTGTCTCCATGTTTTCTGTGTATGGTTCCCTGTCTTCTAGATGTCCTCCTACCTCAACTTATCTCCACTGTACGGTATTGCCCTGACACTACCAGTGTGGATCTAAAGGACATGTGAATCCTTGGTCTGCCAAACAGCCTTGAAGGCACAGACCTGTCCTAGCTCTGAATGTGCTGGGCTAAACCTGTAGGATACTCATCTTTCTTCCCACTTGTCTGGGATCTCATAGTCACGGTCCAAGTAGTAGTCCTCTCAAGAATGGTTCCTGACATTTGTGACTTTGCATTAGAATTAGTGAATTCTCTCCAACTAATCTTCTGTTCATATCAAAGTGTTTTTTAGCATCTCTGGTACTTATACACACAGTTCAGAGTTGGTAATTATCCACTTAATAAATGAATTTAGTGAGCAAGGCGATATCAAGTGGATTTTTAAAAAGTAACATGCAAGTCTACCAGGACTCATGTATCCTTTATTCATCTATACTTTCTATCTGGCCATTGATATTGCTCCCATTTTTACCTTAAGATTGATCTTTTCAGTCACTGCTCACAATTACCCGAGTCCCATCCAGACTTCTCATTGCCTCCCGGAACATAATGTTCAAACCACACGTCATGTGCCATGCATTTGGATATTCAGTGGCTTAGGTTGGTGCCAAGCCTAATTTTCCCAGCGTCCCTTGCTGTCTCTCTCATTGCTTTTGACAGGAGCCAGGCTCACCACAACACACTCTGCCTGTCAAGAAGGCTAAAGAAGCTGCTCCAGACCCAAATTTTTGGTGGCTGAGCCAGCATGCTTTTGCCTTACAAAACCTTTAATTGAAAACAACACACGGGTTCTAACTTGTTTAAAATGTCTCCAAGTCCTGGCATAGATTGAATTGGACCCAAGACCCCAAGATCCCTCATCCCTAGAGAAACCAGCATTAGAGGGGACCACATGAGGGTGGGAAGCCCCATAGGAATGCAGAGGTCTGCAAAATGGCTCCATCACATCGATGAGGTTTGGCAAAAGCTGGAGCGCTGGTAGCCAGACACGTTCTGCAGGAAGTTGAAGCTGATTTGACATTGTAGCAGGGGGAAGTCCTTGCTACCAGAGTTTATTAATTCATGACTCACTCATCAGGCTTGCGTTTTGTGTGAGGTGTCCAAGATATCTCACGATTCCTGCTGAAATACTGCCAACACGTGGCTTTCCCACTTTCTCTCCCCTTCACAGTGTTGGTCAAGTTCAGGCAGCATTTGAATCTGATTTGGATTTAGGTCTTGGAAGTCAAATAATGTGACAAGATGTAAATGATAAGGTCTATTTCCCCCACTCTCTAACATGACCCATGTTAGCTATCCAATTAAGTCCTCCACGTAGGCTCGTGTGTCATTGGCTATGAAATTGTCTAAAAAATTATTTTGCCCCTGAATTCACCTGGGGCAGCGGGGTCCATTTCCAATACTTACAGCTGGATTTCAGGTTCATTTGGCTTTCAGCAAAGATGAGCCTGGTTATCCCTAGGTTCATTATTCTGATTATTCCTGTGAGTATTAGACCAGGTCTTCTCTGAGAATCCTGAAGCATGCTATAATTCTTTAGGAAAATGCCTGCTTCCTGCTCTAGCTGGCAGCCTGCACAACACTGGGCAGGTTGCATGTATGATAAATGATGGATGGGGCGGATGACTTACAATGCCACACTTCGATGGAAACATGTAACTCTACAATTTTCACCCATCATGAATAATTGTTTAGAGTCTCAGACATTTCAAATTAAAACCTTTATAAATGTGGTTTTATTTATTTATCTCATACATTTCAAATTAAAAACTTTATAAATGTGGTTTTATATGCTTGAGATTGATTGACATACTGATTAATTCAATTCTTTCCTTTATTCATTCAAACATGTCAATAAGCACCTCCTATTTATTGGATATGGGGGATCTAGAGAGAAATAAAACATTTTCCCCTGACCTCAAGAAGCTGAGAGTCTTGTGGGTGATATAGACAAGTATAAACTAAAAATAATGAAAATAAAAGACAACAGAAATGTTGAGCAGGACACTAAGGAAAGTGTGATGCCGTGGGCCCGTAGGGAGTGAGCAGGAAAGCTGATCAAATCCAGTCTCATGCTGCAGTCAATGAACCCTTGGCCTTTATTCAGAATAGACCTCTTTGACCTTTCTGTGCAGTCATCATAACGACCTAGTCACCTGGATGAGGAGTAGCAAGCTCTATTAGGGCAGTGACCGTGGCTGCCATGGTCAGCGCTGAATCCTCAGTGCTTTGCTCAGCACATAGTAGGTGCCCAATGTGTGTTTTTTTGATGACTATGCAGATGAACTAAAATGCCACATGTGCAGTAAAGACCTAGGGTGCAGGTCTGAAAGGGTATTTTGCTGGAGCAGTGTTTCATATCTGGGAGCACATCCTTTGTTCTTGAAAAGGGGTTTCCTTTCCAGTTGAAATGTCCTGTATTGTATGGAGCCATGTGGCCACCTTTGTGGAGCCACTGGATTCCTGGACCACAAGCACAATTCCCGGGGGCTGCAGGAACCCGTGAAAGTCAGACAGGCTCTCTGCAAATGGTCCAGCTTCCCAAGCTGAGAGGAGATATGGAAATCCAGGCCAGAGGCCCAAGTTGCCGATTACAATAATTCCAACATTGGCAAGTGAGTGCCTCAATAAAATAGAAAAACCACTGGCTTCTGCATACCTGCTCTTAAAGTTCACTCAGCCCAGACAATTTCATGCTCAACTCCTCTGGCAATTTCCGGTGTAGGTCAGTTCCTTGGTGTCCCACAAAGGGCACAGGCTTCCTAGCCCAGCTCTGCTCCTCTCTAGCTGTGTAGCCCTGTCAACTCCCTGGACCACTCCTTGGCTGCCCAACGAGGGGACACCCTTGTTGGATGGCCAATATGACTATGATTGGGGTCCAGAGACTGGAACCCAAATCCTGAGTGCAAGACCCAGCTCAGCCACTGGCCATACAGGGTGTGATTGAGCAGCGGGCACATCCATGCCACAGTGTCACAGGTGGAACTCCTCCTCCTGCCAGAAGCCAGGTCACACTTTGGACACTGAAATCAAGATAGAAGTGTTCTATGATTTAAAAAATAAATTTAGTAAAAAAAAAAAAAAAAAGGAAATCAATGTACAATCTGAACTCCCCAGAGCCCTTGAGCTCGCTGGGGGTAGGGGCTGTGTTGTGCCCTGTTCCTGCCATGGGTGGTTCCCGGCAGATTCTCAGTGAACGTTGGTTCGTGAAGGCATGAAGCTTCATCTCTGTGCTGGGGCTGACCTGGGTATTGGTGCCCGCACCCCCCCGGGTGTCCTCTAGATGGCAAACTCAGCTCAGAGTTGGACTGGAGGCTGAGCCTCTGGCTGGGCGATGCCCTGGTGTGGAATAGTTTATTGGAAATCCAGTTTCATCCAGTGCACACGGAATCCTCAGAACAGCTGCAAGGCTTCTGAAAATGCCAACCAGCCAGGGCGGATCTGTCTTCTCTTCCAGTGAGATGACGGGCATGGCCTTACCGGCTCTCCTCTCCCACCACAGGGCTTTCTGAACACGGGGAGATGGCCTCCTGACAGATGGGAAGGTGGGGAATGAGCTAACCTTCCTTTACAGGCATTGTGGGGTGGCCTCCCGCGTATTTCCTCACCTGATTCTCATATCAACCCTATAAAATAAGCAGCGTGATGATTTCCCCTTTATGTGTTTGGGATAAAACAGAGGCTTGGAGGCAGTCATGCATCTCCTCACAGTCCAGCAACTCATTGGGAAGCACTGGGTTGCTAAACCACGTCCCTCCAATGTCTCAGCCACAATGACCTGCCCTCCCAGGTGACTCAGCAAACAAGAGGTTGGAAACCAAGGCTGAGGGACATTGAAATAGGATAGCCTTAATGAAGTATTTGGATCTCATGCAGGACAACAAGCATCATCAGCACCAGAAGTGACGTCTCCTTTAGCCCGAGAGGATGACCAACGCCTCAGGTCTTGGCAAGACAGGGTTGTATGCGTCCCTGGAATTCGGGCTCAGCTTCCAGGGCACAGTCAATGCCAAAGTTCTAGATGCTTTGGGCCTGAGGAACTCTTGTCTGAAATGAGGCCCATTTCTTTAAAAAACATATTCTAATTATCTACTCCCTCTCCCCCCCTCCCCCATGTTTTGGAGTTGGCTGACACTTTGGGGAGAAAGGGAGGGAGGACATTCATCATTTGCTTATTTAATGGGTATAGGTGAGCTCCCATTACAGTGCGAACCGTGTTCTGTTGGGCATAACCCATACAAAGTCGAAGCATATGGAATCCCAGCCTTCATAAAAGGAGACGTTAACAGACAAAAAAAGAATTCAAATTAAGGTAGAAAGTGCCTAGGACCTTGAACGTATTTCTGAGTTTGGGAGGAAGCACATGTTTTAAGTTAGGGGAAGGCTTCATGGAGGAGGTGATATCTGAGCTGGGACTTGGAGATGAGGTAGGATAAGGGTATTCAGTAATGACTTGAAGGGCACAAGTAGTGGCATCTGAAAGCTAAGGAGATAGAAAACCAATGGGTCGTGCAGTCCCCCCCACCCCCAGTAGAGAAACGGGGAGTTATACAGTATTCAGGGAAGAGAGACTGGCCTCGGATTGGAGGGCTCCTCTATGCCATGTTTATCTCCGATTATGATGTTATTTCTGTTCGTCCTCTTCCTGTTACGTTTTACTTTATACAGTTGATATTAGGAGTGTGTGCATGAAAATTTGGGAATTGGCACACCTGGCAAATTGACCTTGCATCATATATGTCTGTTTATATCTGATAATGCATCTGACCTTAGACTGTCTATCAGCTGATGTTAGTCTAGCTACAGAGGGTTCTTTTGGTGAGTTTTGGCAAAGTTCATCTTTTTAAACACTTTGAGTTCTAATTTCCTGTTTCCTTTTATTTAAGGTGTATCACAGGTAATCTTCGTATAGTTTTTCTTTTCCCTAGTCTGACAATGCAGTCCTTTAAATTAGAGACTTTAGTTCATTAGCATTAAATGTAATTATTGATATATTTGTGCTTTAAAACCTTATCATTGATTTCCTGTTTGATCCACTTGTTTTATGTTTAATTTTTTCTTGCTTGCTTTATTTAAGAATATGTAAATACTGCTAACTGCCACTTCTCCTCTGAATTCTATTTTCCCTCTTTGTTAGAATTTAAGTATTGATAGTTATCCTAGAGATTGTAAGATTGATTGTAGATTTATTAAATTAAACCTAAATTAATATTTTTACCATCTCCCCAATAATTCAAGGTTTTTGAATACTTTATATGTATTTACTCTCTATTGCCTTTTTTGGTTCATATTCATTATAATTTAATGCATATTCTAAGTTCATAATATTTTGATTTTTTAAATTTAGTTTTCCAACGTATTTACCATTTCTATTAGTCTTCATTTCTGCCTCTACTTCAGTGTTTCCATCTGGATCATTTTCTTTCTGCCTGAACCATTTCTCTTAAGTTTTCTTTTTGAGCAGATCTGCTCTATATAAATTATCTGTTTATGCTTGTCTGGAGATGTCTTTATGCTACCTTCGCTTTAAAGGTGCTTTTCTCTGAGTGTAGAGCTCTACATTTGCATTAATTATTGTTTTTCCAGCCTTTTAAAGACAGTCTTCCATTGTCTTCTGGCTTTTATAGTTACTGTTCAGAAGTCAGCCTTAAATCTTATTGTTTCTCATTTGAAGTTAAAGTATTTTTTTTTCCTCTGTCTGTTTTTAATATATATTTTTTCCAGCTGTTTGACTGTGATATGCTTAAATGTGATTTCTTTTGTGTTCCCTTAAAATTCATATGTTGAAGCCTAATCCTCCAAGATGATGGTATTTGGAGGTGGGGACTTTCAGAGGTAATTGAGTTATGGGAGTGGAGTCCTAATGAATGGAATTAGTGTCCACATAAGAAAATGAGAGATGGCACAGCATATGGGGACACAGCAGGAGGATATCTGCCTGCAAACCAGGAAGAGGGTCTTCCTCACAAACGGAATGGCTGCCACCTTGATCTTCAACTTCTAGCCTTTGGAATGTGAGGACTACGTTTTCCTTGTTTAAGGCATCCAGAATGGTGTTTTTAGAACAGCAGCCCCAACTGACTAAGACATTTGACATTGTCAAAAGCTCTGCTTCGCAAGGCTTCTTTACTTGTATACACAGCTTCCTGCCCGTGTTAGCTGTTTATGTTTTTCTCTCACAGCCTTCATCTCCCTCCGAGTCCTCACTAGCAGAGTTTTTAACATTCATAATTCAACTAACGGTCTGTTCAAGGCAGGGTAGGCTTTTTCTATGACACCCTCCAAATTATTCTAGCTTCTACCCATTGCCCAATTCCAAAGCCATCTCCGTCTTTTTAAGTATTTGTTACAGCTGCATCTCACTTCCAGGGACCAACATTGGTAGCAGTCAGAGTTCAATCAGGGGAGCAGCTTTGCTGCAATGAAATGGCTTATGTGACTATAGGGGCAGATGAGGCCAGTCCACCATCCAAGGGGCAGGCCAGGAGAAAGGGCAGACTGGAATTTTGGGACCTGGGCTGAATATCGGGCCTGTAGTCTAGCCAAGTTGGTATGTCCAGAAGACCATCACAATGGACATGAACTTAACCTTGCCTTTGCAAATATTTGTTTTATTTTCTCTACTGGATCAAGTATCTCTGATGCTTGGTTTAAATGTTGCCTCTTTACTGCTCCTGCTCTTTCTTCCTGAAATAAAATTAATTTCTCTCTTTTTGGTGCACCCCTGGCATTGTGTATGCTATTCTCTGTACTATTTTTTCTCTCATAATGAGATCTGTAGCTATTTACTCACTTTTTGAACTCCAAGATCTGAGTGGCAGAGACCAGGACACAGTATTGGATGTCTGAGACTCAGCACAAGTAAACAAATATCATTTAAATGTTTATTGATCTCTACTGAAGTGGAAGGTGTATTTTTATTTATTTGTCTTAAAACCTTAATCGAAGGAAGCTGACTTTCTTGTGAAAGGCTCATTTGAGTGGGCCACTGAATTATGCAAATAGATAGTGAGAAAAAGCACAGACATTGCGTTAAAATAATGTATCCTAGGAACTTTGATGACTTTATCAAGAGCGCCACTCTCTAGATCAATAGTATGTAAAGTTGGTCTCTGCAGAGGAGGAGGTGAATACATTTGCATGAAGATCCCATGGCTTTTTAAAAGAGAAGGAACAACAAACCAGTCCCTTCTCGCTGTGATTCTAATTAAGAGAGAATTACCCGGTGGGTGGACCTGCTGAAAATTTAGTTGCAGAAAGAGGCAATGAGCTCCTGAAGGATGGGAAGACCTAGGCTGATGGCCTGAATGTAAATCACCCTGGAGGTGGGCCGATTGCTTCATCCTGTGAGTGGTGTCAGCATCCCTTCCAGATCCATCCATCTGGGCACAGGGCTGAGCTCTGGGGAGCAGTGGCTGAACATGGCCATGAACTTGAACACTGGGCTCAGCCTGGAATCGCCTCGGTTAATATTGTCCCTGAAGGAGCAAGATCATTTTCCTCTGAAGAATAGCAGTGCTGTGAGTAGATGGACTAGTGAGAGACTATTGCTGTGCTGACCAGTATTCCATGACAACACCTGGAATGATCAGAGGACTCACCAGAAGCAGATTGGCATCTGCCATTCTGCCCACTCTGATGTAATTTATTTTTAACAGCTTTATTGAGGTATAATATATATATATATATATATATATATATATATATATATATATATATATACACACACACACACACACACACACACACATATATACTGCCCGTGGTTAATGTAGATGATTTGATGAGTTTGGCCATAGGCATATACTTGTGAAATCATCATCATATCCTCCACCTTCAAAAGTTTCCTGTGTTCCTTTTTATTTATGGTAAGAACACTCAGCATTAGAAGCCCATCCCCGCTTAACAAGTTCTTAAGGGCACAGTACAGTAGTGCTGGCTCAGGCACGATGCTGTACAGCAGGTCTCGAGAACTCACTTTTAAAGAGTGACCCTTCTGGACAATGTGTGCTCTGTGTTTTCGGTGCAATTTAGTGGAGGAAGAGAATCCCAAGGGAAATGACTTCTTTCTAATCTGGCAGGAGGGGGGTCAAGCGTGTCCAGGGGTAACTGAGGTTGGAGGAACCTGTCCGTGAGAGGAGGAGTGGACGATTGTGTGTGCCGTCCCCTCCTGCACGGACTGTGGGATCAGAAAGAGCAGTTTTAGGAATCTGATCCCAGTACTTAGGACTGTGTCCATGGGAGCAGTTGTTTAACCTCTCCCAGCGCCAGTTTCCACTTCTGTCACGTGGGGATGTTCATGTTTATTTCAGAAGCCGGTGGTTTGTGAAACAGTGCAGGCCCCCCTGATTCCCACCTGGACCTGTCCCCGCTTTTCACTGTGGGTCACTGTCATATGGAAACCATTCACAGACCACTGTTTTTCAAATCCTGCCCTGGACACTAAAAGACCGGTGGCTGCCAATACGCACAGGAATCTGTTCTCCATCCAGAACTGAGCGTGAGAACATGACTAGTGAGCATCTTCTACAAAGTCCCAGTTCCCCTCCGCAGCTAAGACCGTCCTCGTCTGTCAAATGGAGACAGTTCTTGGGATCAAAATAGGATCACAAATTCAGAAGGAAACAAAACAGAAGTTGAAGAGAAAGTGCTCTCAAAAGGAAGTGAGAATATCGGAGGCTCTGGATTGCTCAGAGTTGTGGTTTTAGGTGCTGGAAGATCAACTCTTATACTTTGCCTGCTATTTATTTTAATGGAGGGTGGGGACTTGCTGTGCAGACCTATTTATTATTATTATTATTATTATTATTATTATTATTATTAATGATTTAAGAGAGAGAGAGGATGGAGAGAAACATTGATTTATTGTACCACTTATTTATGCATACATTGACTTATTCTTGTATGTACTCAAACCTGCAACCTTGGGGTATCAGGACAACACCCTAACCTGCTGAGCTACATGGCCAGGGCCAGAAGTATTCTTGAATTGTATTGAATTTATCATGTCGCTGGCTATTAAACTTACATCTGGTAGTCCTTTTGGATCATTTTGACTGTCTCTATAAAGTAAGTTTCATAAGGGCAGAGGCTGGGGTTTATCTTGTGGATTGTTGATCACCAATAAATGTATTGATATATTATTCATTCAATCATATTTTTATGCTTCTGCTATTTTATGAAGCTTTCCTGGTTTATCCTAGGGTAGGGGTGTCGAACTCAATCAGAGAAGTGGCCAAAATCTAAAATCCAGCCTAAATCGCGGGCCGAATGGTTTACTGAACAGTCATAAACTGTCATTGTGATGGAAACGCAGCGGAGTGCAGTGATGACAGCGCGGTGCGGGCCACATTGCAAGGCCTGGCGGGACGGATTTGGCCCGTGGGCCTTGTGTTTGACACATGTGTCCTAGGGCTGAAAGATCTGAGAGAGAGTGAGTGAGGGAGAGCAAGAGCAATATCAAGAGTGCATGGGTATATGCACTAGAGGAGGAGGAGGAGGAGGAGGAGAGAGACTAAGATAGAAGTCACAGTCTATTTTTAACCTAATCTGAGAGGGAGGGATTGAGAAAGGAAAAGAGAGAGAGAGAAAGAGAGAGAGAGAGAGAGAGAGAGAGAGAGAGAGAGAGAGAGAAGAGAAGAGAAGAGAAGAGAAGAAGAAAAAGAAGAAGAGAGAAAAAGAAGAAGAGAGAAAAAGACACTAAGATGGAAGTCACAGTCTTTTTGTAACCTAATAAGTGACACCCAATCACCTTGTTGCATTCTATTTATTAGTAGTGAGTCACTAAATCCAATACACCTCCAAGAAGGAAATAAAGACATGAATTCCAGCAGGTGAGGCTCATTGAAGGCCACCTTAGAGGCTGGCTACCACACAGCCAGTCATTAAATTCATGTCGCCAGAGTACACACTCTACCCATTCAATTCTTATGCTTTCTAATGTCCTGACCTTAGAGGGTCATTCCTCTCCTGTACTACGCATCCCAGTCTGTCTTCCATGAACTTATTCTCAATGTGTCTTAACTGTCACAAAATCTCACTAGCATCTCCACAGTCCATCTAGTATATCCAACATGTCCAAGGTCTGAAAAAAGCTTTATACTAATAGCTAACCACACCCAGATACTCTCTGATCCTAGAAGAGTCCCTGCATTTTCTTACTATTATGTTTTTGCTCTTGCCATCACTTCTTTTCTGAATTCCTTTGAAGCTTCTCTCTCCACCATTTGTGAAAGTCCTGTACATGCAGAATCTTCTGCACACAGCCTGTTCCTTTAAGACGACGTTCCAGATCCCCCTTCCCCTGCTGTATCTGCTGGGATTAATCTCCTTTTTCTTACTATACCGGGCTCCTTTTTGTCCCTTTCTTAGTGCTCACACAGTCTTCCTCATTTGAATCACATGACCATTTGTCTGCTCCTGAGAAATTCCTAGGATTCAGGACTGTGTCTCTCAGGGGCAAGGTAAACAGTTGTCCCTCTAAGAAGGCACTTGCTTCATGGGGCTGTTGTGAGGGTTCCATGAGCCCAGCTCACTGTAGAAACCCAATAAAAGAGCGCTCTTTTCATGGACAATGAACAAAACAGAAACAAAATCTCACACTGACCTGACTTTTTAATTTGTTTTGGTCAAGTCCTCAACCTGAAAACTTTTCTGAGAACTCTGCTGCTTACATTTTCCCCTGTCAAATTTTAGTGTCTTTTAATGAGATTGACCTGGATGTCTCTGAGCTCCTTTGATCAGGTTTTGTCTCACTTTATTTCCTCCTGGAGCCAAGTCTCCTACGCTGGAAGTGTATCGGTTTGGGTAGGCGATGCTATGCTATAGCAGTAAACAACTCCCAAATTGCAATCGCTTAAGACAACAAAAATGTGTATTTTTTTTCTTTTTACTGACACCACATGTCTAACAGGGATCAGATCCACGTTGTTCTCATGCCAGAACTCAGGCTAACAAAACAGGCAATACCCCTGGAATATTGGAAGGAAACAAAGGAACATGAAAGAACTATATCAACTACACCAAAAGCTAAGTGCTGTAGCCTGGAAAAGACAAATGCTACTTCTGCTCAATGCAATATTGGCAAAAACCATTCATGTCTCCTGTTATGAGTTGTACTGAACCCTGTCTCTGCCAACATATATGCTGAATTCCTAACCCCGGAAGCCTAGGAATGTGATCTTACTTGGAAACAGGGTCTTTGCTGAAGGGATCAAGTTAAGATGAGGTCATGTTGGATTTGGGTGGGCCCTAATCCCATATGAATGGTGTTCTTATAACAAGGGGTGAAGTCACAGGCACAGACACAGAAGGAATGAATGCCAGATGATGGTGGGGGCACAGACTGAATGCTGCAGCTACAAGCCAAGGAATGCCCAGGATTCCTGGCATTCCAGTACCAGCCAAAGCCATTCCAATGTCATTCAAGCTACCGGAAGCTCAGAAGAAACCAGGAAGGATTCTCTCCTAAAGGTTTCACAGGGAGCATGGTATTGCTGACACCTTGATTTTGAACTTCTAGCTTTCAGAACTGAGACAACAGTTCTGTTTGAAGCCCCCCAGTGTGTGGTACTTGGTTGCAGCAGCCCTAGGAAACACATACCTGGCTTAACCAACTACAAAGAAGGCACTGTGCCTGCAAAAAGAACAGGAATATATATCCGTTGCCATGAAAGGAGCAGCATTAAATGAAGTAGATTTGACTGAAGATTTTGTGGGCTTCATTACTGCAGGTAGCAAAATATTGTCACAATATCTACGTGAGAATTCTCTTTTCCTTTCTAATGTTTTCCCCAACAACTACTCTTTCCTTCCCTTTACAACCTGCAAACAAATACATTTTGATTCTTCTTGCAATTTAGCTCAATGGAAGCCCAGTGGTGAGGCAAACATCAGCCCCTGTTCATTGAATTGGAGAAATCATGTGATTAGAAGATCTGCTGCTAATCTGGGATACTCGGCCAGTGTTTGCTCAGGAGACTGCATTTAATATCCACACACAGTCACAGTACATTTTTATCTTCTATTGAATTTTAGGTGTTTGATTTCCTCACTTACACTTATGAGTTAAGGCTGCAATATAGTGGAGACTTTGCCAATGATGCATTTCACTGTCTTGTGCATTGTTGGCACAACACAACGGTAATTTTGACTAAATTATTGGATCATTTCTATTTCTTACTTTTGGTGTAGTGGCTTGCCTGAAGGCGTAAACATCATCTAATGAGCTTTTGCTGTAGGCACACCTGTTGTAGCAATATATAGGCATGAAGTCATGGAGCCAAGTAAAACCTACTGCATTAAGAGTATATACAAGAGTCCTCTTTGTCTTCTCCTTGATATATTGGAATAGTAAGATGATAAGAAAGGCCTGGCTATTCTGATTTCTTGCAACCAGACAACTAGGGACTGGACCAAGTATCAAGCAGCTGGTACAGATATGATTTGAAGTCAGTTCTCATATTGGTTGAAGGAGAATCAGAGGCCAGGTTGCAAGGGAACTAAGCTAAAATATTCTACCTGTCTCCTCTCTTATCCCTCCAACACACATAATCTTATTAGTGCATCTTTAGTTGAAGGGATAACCCAGTAGCACAGAACACTTCAATTCTCCAGATAGCACACAATCTATAAATATTTCATATGTACTAAGCAATCGCAAGTCATTGCTTCTTCCTAGCAAGACAGGCTGCATACATTAGTTAAGGCTTGACTTGAATTAATATTTATTAGATTACCATTTACATGAAATTATTTTAAAATATTAATTTACGCATACATTGAGCAAATACAATTGTCAATGGGATATTTGCAACTTGTTTGTTGCATAATTAGACACTTATAAATCATTACGAGGGATTCCTTTCTATATAGCCAGATATGTCAAAGTACGCTTTGAGGAAGTTACACTCTCTGAATGTGATTTTGGCCTCTTGGTGCATATTTGCAGTCCTGGAAGATATAATTACCCAAATGTGCGTGGCTTTCTTTAAAACATTAATAGTGTAACACAAATGCTGGTATATACATAAATGGCAGACATGGAGAATTCACAGGTACATTTGTATTCAATGTACCAATTCTTTATGTCTGTCATTTATATATTGAGTACTTAAATATGCTAGGCTTTGCTCTAGGGGTGTCGAACTCAATCAGAGAAGGGGCCAAAATCTAAAATCCAGCCTAAATCGCGGGCCGAATGGTTTACTGAACAGTCATAAACTGTCATTGTGATGGAAACGCAGCGGAGTGCAGTGATGACAGCGCGGTGCGGGCCACATTGCAAGGCCTGGTGGGAAGGATTTGGCCCGCGGGCCTTGTGTTTGACACATGTGCTCTAGGCAGTTCACATTATTTTCATATTCAGTACCTACAGCATCCCTGAGGCAGATATTGATAATATTGCTTTGTTGATGAAGGTACTGAAATTTGTGAGAATTTGCTAATTTGGTGAAAGATAATGAGTGGTAATGCTTAGTAGGGAAGCTAGACTTTGAATAAAAGTCCCTCTAATGTCTCAGCCCTTATTTTGCAGCATTCCATAATAAAGCTCCCAATGTAAGCCGTACTTTGCATTTATCCTCCAGAATTTGTAAACCGCTACCAGGAAGGACCCCTAGCAATCTTGTACAACAATCACCATTGTACAAATAGAAAATCTAAAGCCTAGAACATTAGGAATATTGCAC
Organism: Pipistrellus kuhlii; assembly: GCF_014108245.1. Taxonomy (NCBI): domain Eukaryota; kingdom Metazoa; phylum Chordata; class Mammalia; order Chiroptera; family Vespertilionidae; genus Pipistrellus; species Pipistrellus kuhlii. The sequence goes on from NW_023425449.1 coordinate 3,718,295, forward strand.
TTGAAGTAACCGAAAAGTCCATACCATAATGAATGCAATCTTGACCTATCCAGAGTAGGAGCTATATGGTTTTTACCTTTGATTACTAAAAAATGAATGCAACACCTAGTACAAAACACTTAGATATTTGCTGCATGAAGAAATGCTTGAGTTCACGAGTGAATAACGCTGCACCCTATTTGAATTCTTTGGTGTTTTCCCATCATCTCCAGGGCCAAGTGCTGTCTTGTACCAGTCGACACAGCCTTCATGACAGTCCAGCTTAGTTCTGCATCTGGTCTTCCATGATGGGGAAGAACAGGCCCTGTGCTCCAGCAGAGGCCAGCTGAGTGGCCATCGGAGGTGCAGTTCTTTCCCACCCTCTCTGACTCGGGACATGCTACTATATGCCATGCTGTCTTGAGGTCCCCTTGCTCTTCCTATTGGGTTGATGAAGCCTTGGCTCCTGGAAATGTTCCCAGACAGGCGGGTCCTTCCTTCCTCAGTGTGTGTGGTGCCCGTTGCTCTCTCCATCTCAGTCCTTTCACACAGTGGTGTAAATCAAACCACTGGACAGAGAGCTTATGGAGGGCAGGGCCAGGACTTAGCAACAGGCAAAATAAACATGAGTCTGCTTACTGAGTGTTTACTACATATTAGACCTTTACATCAATTCTCATTTTATTCTCTTAAAATTCTGCAAAGAAGCGTGGCTATCATCTAACATGTAGTACATGTAAATGCTATAGTGTTTTACATCTTGAAATCGTAGATTCAATACTAAATGTATTTTTAATTCATTCTTATTAAACATTATACTATTATAGTCTTATTCAATTTAATGATAATCATATTCTTAAAAAAACATTAGTAGAAGAGTATTTTAAAAAGTGAAACTCTCGCCGAAACCGGTTTGGCTCAGCGGTAGAGCGTCGGTCTGCGGACTGAAGGGTCCCGGGTTCGATTCCGGTCAGGGGCATATACATTGGCTGCGGGCACATCCCCAGTATGTGCAGGAGGCGGCTGGTCGATGTTTCTCTCTCATCGACGTTTCTGGCTCTCTATCTCTCTCCCTCCCTCTCTGTAAAAAATCAATAAAGTATATATATATTTAAAAAAAAAAAAAAAAAAGTGAAACTCTCTTTCTAAAAAATGGTTGGGCATATATAATAGTAAGACCCTATATTCTTGCAAAGGCTGGGTTGAAGAAAGTATTGAACAAAAACTATATGACGGGAGAAAGCTTATTAGAGAGAAAGACTTGCAGGGTAAGGCTGACAATCAAAGGAGAAAATAAAAAGCAAGAAAGATAGTAGTTTTTCTTGAGCACCTACTATGGACTTGCTAATTTATATACTTTGGAACATTTAATTATAATAACAAAGCTATGCAGTTGGCTGTTCCAGGTTGAATAATCTTCCCTGAAAAAGTCCTAACCCCTGGACCTCAGCCCGTGACCTCATTTGAAATAGGGTCTTCCTAGGGGTGATCAAGTTGCAATGGCGTCATTAAGGTAGATTCTAGTCCAATATGATCGGTACCTTTTAAAAAGGGACAATTTGGAGATGGACACACAGGGAGGGAAGCTGATGTGAAGACAGGGCTGTCGCCACCTATAAGCTAATGGTCGCCTGAGGCCCCAGGAGCCAGGAGGGAGGCTCCCTGACAACCAGCCTCAGAGGGAAGCAGCTTACTCATGCTTTCATCCCCCACTTCCAGCCTCCAGAACTGAGATGATAAGTTTCTTTAAGCACCCAGTTCTCTTTGTTATGGCAGCCCGAGGCAGCTAATACACTGGCATTTTAATCTCTGTTTTAGATGACTAAACTGGGGCTTAGTCGAAGTAATGTGATGCCTATGGGACCAAGTCTGGGTGGAAACAGAAACTCTCAGAGCTCTTACAGAAAAGCAAAGCAAGCCCAGCTCAGGGCTGGGCAGAGGTTGACGGGGAACCATCTGGAGGAGGAAGTCGGGAACCCGGAGCACTTTGCTCACTCCGTTCCTCTCAGGGTGGCTGCTAATGTGATCGTGGGGTTTACCTTTCCCTCGGAGCGTTTTCCCCGTCCTGGGTCATAAATGGACCCTCTCCCACATTCCCGGGGATTCTCCGTGTCAAAGGGAATTGAGCTCCTTTTTCAAATGTGTGTGATTTGCACGGGCGTCAGCCTGAAGGATGGCAGCACAGGCCTGAGGGCACCACCTCCAATTAATCACAGTGATCAGTGAGTCCGGGCTGACCTTCCGGAGTCGCAGGGACCATGTCACATCACAGCCATTGATTCCTGGTCCGTGAAGCTCTGGGTGAGGGCAGGGGAGACAGAGCCTTTATCCCCAGGCCACCCAAATGTCCAGGCCCTTTAAGGAAACTGTTCGTTCCAGACATTTTGTGGAGGAGTCAGGCCATGTGGTTTTCTAGCCCAGAGGTCTGCAAACCTATTAGTCAACAGAGCCAAATATCAACAGTACAACGATTGGAATTTCTTTGCAGAGCCACATTTTTAAAACTTAAACTTCTATCGCCACTTCTTCCAAATAGACTCACCCAGGTCGTGGTATTTTGTGGAAGAGCCTCACTCAAGTGTCCAAAGAGTCACATGTGGCTCGCGAGCTGCAGTTTGCAGACCACAGTTCTAGCCAAATGAAGACTAAGTTAGATTGTCTTTGGGCCACTTAGGGAAACCTCTTAAATGAAGTCAGGATGTTATTAATATGCCCCAGACACTGAGATGGCTGCCTCCTCATTGCTTCCTCTCTCCTGATCCCCCTGTGTACCTGGCAGGTAAAATACAGGCATGTACATGGCAGATCCTCCATGGATATTTGTTGAGTGAATGAAAGATCCTGGGATTTGGAGCCCCATAGGTTGAGTTCAGATTTGAACTCCACGTCTTGTGTTTCAGGCACTGCACTAAGTACTGAGAACCCAAATGGGCAAGATTTGTCTCTTGCCTTTAAAAAGCTCACTGTGGGGGTGGGGCAAGAACTGAGCAGGCAGGGAGACAGGTGTAGGGACAGCTCTCTAGTCCACAGGTAAACCCAGTGAGAGTATGTTAGTCAGTCCCTTTGCAGTCAAAGGCACTTGGGTCAGAGAGACCAGTAGGAAGCTCACCTGCACCCGACTCAGCTGCACTCAGAAAAGGAATTCCTGTAGTCAGCCATCTTCTTAGAAACAGATATTAGCACATTGCCAAGGAAGAGAAGGTATTTTTATGGGTCAGCTTATTCTCTGCTGAGAAGATCCCATGAGAAATTCGGTTCTCTTGGACTCCCTGGTAAGCAGTGGTTGGCTTTGCTCTAAATCATGAGCATGAGCTCTGCTTTTTATAATTCCACTCAGTTCCTGTAGGCCACTGTATGGGTACCTGAGTGATCGCCTGTTTTATTCTATCCACATGCATTTATTGCTGACTTACTATACGTGCTGAGCCCTGGAGCAACAGAGGGGGAAAAACCCATTCCCTGCCCTCAAGACTCATTATGCAGAGTCAATAGACAAGCAGTTGACATATAACTGCCTTGGTAATAGCCTCTCATAAGAACATACAGAACAAGAACTTATGGACAGGGATGGAATCACAGCTTAAATGGTATTTAATGAACCTATGAATGGCCATAGACAATGGGAACACGCAGTGGATATAAACTTATGCAGTCTTAAAAATGAGGAGTGATTTATAAATAATTTGGAAATGCTCAGTTGGTTAAAAAGGGGCACACAATTATATACAGAATATTTTAACCATGCAAAACAAGTTAATTAAAACAAGAATATAGCATATAAGATGTTGGAAGGATTTATACAGATATGGAAATTGAATTATTCCCTTCGTTTATTTTTCATTTTTTTTTCATTTTTTGGGTACTTTAAAATCATACATAATTAGCATCTATCATTACAAAAATGGGAATCAAATGCCAATCAGCTTTTTTCAAATGTCCCGGTTGCTAGAAATTAATGAGGCAGCCTAAGTGTGAGGTGTGAGGAGGTTGTCTCTGGATTGGATGGAATGAGTGAGGTGAGACCACTGACCCATGACGATCTCCATTAGACTGAGACTTTACTAGGCACAGAGGAGGCCTAGCCCAGGGCACGGAATTTGCTGGGAGAGCTCACAGTGTCTCTCCCAAGATCAATTGCCAAGGTTGCAATGTGAGCAAAAACACACCGGTCAAGGAGAAAAAGAAGTGAAAAATCTGCTGTATCAATTGAATCATCATCTGTTTTACTATTACTCTATTTCTTTTTCTCTCTGCCCCACTTCTTCCCCTGGCCCTCATTGTCTCTCCCCCAGCATCAACAGAGGGCATGACATATTTAAGGATTTCACCTGCTGAGAGGTACCAGGGTTTATCTGAACCCAACTTCAGAGTGGACATTCTCTAAACAACCTTTTCTGTGCATTTACACATTGGCTTACTATTTTAAGGAGTCATGAAAAGTGTCCCAGAACCTGGAAAGTGTGGCTAAATCATATTTTCCATGCTCTTGCTGTAATGCTTGCTGTATGGCATTCCCCTTATTTATGGCTCTTGGAGTTACTTGAAAATACATTTTCCTGATTGGTCCAGGGTTCTTCACCTGTCTGCATGCTTCTGGATTTCTTCTGGTGAGATGGTGACAAGGTCAATGAGTCAAGATATCCTTGGGGCTAATCTAATCGGTTTGGCTCAGTGGATAGAATGTAGGATTGTGGACTGAAGGATCCCAGGTTCAGTTCCGGTCAAGGGCATATACTGTGGTTGCAGGCACATCCCCAGTAGGGGGTGTGCGGGAGGCAGCTGATTGATGTTTCTCTCTCATCAATGTTTCTAACTCTCTATCCCTCTCACTTCCTCTTGGGAAAAAAAAAAATCAATAAAATATATTAAAAAAAAAAAAAAAGATGTCCTTGGGGCAGAAGAACTTTCGAGGGTCCAGGAAAGAGCTATGAAGAGGAAGGCTGGATTTGGTGCTCAGTGCTTCTGACTTTAGACCAAATGGGCCTATGATGTATTATCTACTAGATTGTTAGTTTCTTGAGGTCAAGGACAATGCCATTCATTCATGTATACCTCTTTCGCACATGGCATGATACCTGCACATAGCATGATGCCTGACACACAACATACACTGAATGAATAATAAATAAATCTCAGTACGAAGTGAATGCTGATACTTTCATAAATGTTTATAGGTCAGAATTAATTATTGCCTAAAATACATTAGAATTAAATAACTTATTTCCTATATAATATTTACAAAGGATCAATACTAAATTTGTCCGAGAATTTATTTGTTTATTTATAGATTCATGTGTTTGGACACAGACTGATCACCAGCTCTGTGTTAGTGATAATTCTTGCCCGCTGTGGTGATTTCCTATCATGTGCAGAGAATGAAGGAGGGGTTCCCTCCATCCCTCCCTCCCTCTTCCCCAGGAAAGGAGGAGTGGCATAATCTGATTGGTCACTCTGAAAGGCCTCAGGAAGGTCCATTATACTCAGAGTGTTTATGGCAAATAGGATGCTATGTGGAGCTTCTGAAGGCCTCCAAAGAATCAAAGAGCAAATCACCAAGGACTTTGGAGTAAAGCCATAATCACATTTGCTAATTCCTAGTCTTCTTTAGAGAAAAAAACCTTGAGTAGCTGAGTCATGCTAGAGACTATGCATTTGACCAACACAACAAATATGAGCTACCCATCATGAACTGGTTGCTATCTGGTCCAGCAAGGCATAGGCTGGATGTGAACAGTAGCAACCCATCATTATAAGGAAATGGTAGGTAGGAGCTTGGACTGGAGGAGGTCAGGAAGGGACAGTAAAATGCTTGAGCAGGTAGCTTAGACACTTCTGACATTTATCCTGATGAATCATTGCCCCACCCCCAGACCTCTAACTCAAGGAGGGTCTCCTATGATAAGCTAAACCTTATTCCAGAGAGTTCCAGCTTCCAGTAATGATGAAGTATTATCGTTATCCCACAAATATTTGATGGCACTGGAGAGCAACCCAATAGAGGCAACAATTGCAGATGAGGAGGAAAGAGTTCAGAGCTGACAGAGAGTCAGGGAGGTGGGAGAGAAATCCTGGAGGAGAGAGAGAGCTCCAAAATCTGAACATAAAAATTGCCCCAAATCCTTGGCTCATCTACAAAGGTGTTGAAGGGATGAACCCCCGTGAGTCTGATGGAAAAGCTGCAGCTGGAAGCAGAGACTTCAGCTTCTGAAACTGCAGGGAAGACAGCGTGGGATTTGTATTTAGCCTGGTTAACTGCTTGCTGGAATGAAAACCACAGAATGCAGGGTGCCTAGAACATTTCAATTCTTATGTCCAGTATCTAATGTGACATTCAACTGTTTTTCTCCATAGTCCAGAGAAAAACAGTCAGTACAGTTAAGGAGAGGGTGAAGACTAGGCTTACAGCTCGGGTTTGTGTTTGTTTTGTGAGGGTTAGGGGGAGGGGGAGGATTACAGTTGGGGTTAGGGTTAGGGATAGAGTCAGGATTAGAATTAGTGGATATGCGGCTTAGGTGAGCTTGACAGTGAGTGTGAGGTTTAAGGCGAGGTTAAGGGTTAGGGTTAGGGTTAGGGTTTTAGTTTGCGCTGGGATTAGGTTGAGGGGTATTGAAAAGAAGCAATAGCTGATGTCCCCTTTTATATTCTAGTCCTGAAACAACTGAGCAAAGGTAAAATGGGAAAGCGCGTAGAGAACATCTCTGTTAATAATGAAAGGTGATGCGTTGGATGATGCCTTGTTCCTTTGGTCAGCTGTTCTTGCTAGCACTCTCCTTCAGAGTTAGACAGACTTACTGTTCAGCAGACGCCCTCGTTCAGCTGAAGCTGTGCTTGACCATTTGGGAGCACACTGATGACTTTCTGCCTCCCCACTAGCAACTCTGTGCTTTTCTGTTTTATGGCTTCTGAAGCCTCTGAAGCTTAGCCAGCGATTTCACAGGTGTAGCCCCCAAAGCAGGGGGATTTAATACCTCAGGGCAGTGGTCGGCAAACTCATGAGTCAGCAGAGCCAAATATCAACAGTATTTAAAATTTCTTTTGAGAGCCAAATTTTTTAAACTTAAACTTCTTTTAATGCCATTTCTTCAAAATAGACTTGCCCAGACCGTGGTATTTTGTGGAAGAGCCACACTCAAGGGGCCAAAGAGCCGCAAGTGGCTTGAGAGTGGCCTCAGGGCAATCTTCCACCAATGGGCAACAGCACATCAAAACTTCCATCTTCTGTGCTAGATAGACAATTCTGAGGTGGATACTATCTTGTGCTTTTAGGGTCTCTGGTGGGATTTCGCATTCCATTGCTCTCAGTGGTGGGTAGCCCAATAATTCTCCATCACCTTTCCTTTCGTCCTTGTCTGACTACCCATACTTCCTTATTTTGGCTTCATGGGGTCAAGTGATGGCACTCATCTCTTTAAAAACATTTTATTTTTGGCACTCATATCTCTGCCTCAGTCATGCAACTTTGTCAAAAATCAGTGTGGCATATAGTGTAGTTCTACTTCAGAGTACATCGATCCATGTGTCTGTCCTTCTGCCAATACCCAACATGGCAATGATTGCTACAGCCACATACTAAGACTTATCAATGGAAAGAGTAATTCCTCCCAATTTGTTATTTCCAAGATTATTTTAGTTAGTCTTCAGCTGATACCTTTCCATATAAATTTTAGAGTAATATTGTCTGTCTCTCTAAAAAGCCTTCCTGAGATGTACATAGGATTGTGTTAGACCTATTTGTTATTTTGGGAAGAATTGACATTAATATATTCAGTATTCCATGAACACAGTATATCTTTCCATTTATTTATATTCTTTGATTTATTTTACTGTCCTTTGTAGTTGTCAGCAGACAAGTTCTATATATATCTTATTGAATTATACCATAAGTATTTCATTTTTGAGCAGTGATGGTAAGTGATGTCATGTTTTTATTTTCAATGTCCACATGTTCATTGCTAGTATACAGAAATACATGTGTGTGTGCGTGTGTGTGTGTGTGTGTTAGTCTTATATTCTGTGATCTTGCTAAATTCACTTATTAGTCCTAGGTATGTTTTTTATAGATGCATTGGGATTTTCTACATAGACAATCATGTCACCTTCAAATAGAAATACTTTTGTTTTTCCCCTCTGATCTATATGCTTCTTTTTCCTGTTTCTTGCTCTATTGCACTAGTTAGAGCTTCCAGCTCATTGTAGAATAAGAATGATAAGAGTGGACATCTTTGTATTTTCCCTAACTTTAAGAAAAATATTCAGTTTTTCATTACTAAGTATAATGTTAGCTGTAGAGGCTTTAAAAAAATCATGATAGGTATTGAATTTTTGTCAAGTGCTTCCCTCGCATGAATTGATATGATGGCATAATTATTCTTCTTTAGTCTGTTAATACTTACTGATATTCAAACCGGAGCCAATCTGGCTTTTTATATGTTGCTGAATTCTATTTGCTAATATTTTGCATCTACATTCATGAAGATTAGTGACCTGTAGTTTTATTTATTTAAAACAATTTTGGTACTGTCTTTGTCTAGTTTTGGCATCAGGGTAATATAAGGTACTAGCTTAATAAAAGGAAGTGGGAGTGTCCCCTCCCCTTCTATTTTCTGGAAGAGCTTGTGTAGAATTGTTGCAAATCCCTCTTTAAACATTTGGTGGAATTCTTTAGTGATACCATCTGGTACTGGAGATTACTTTTATGGAGTATTTAAATTACAAACTTAATTTCCTTAATAGTTATAGGGCTATTCACATAATCTATTTTATATTGAGTGGGTTGTTGTAGTTTGTGTCTTTCAAGGAATTGGTCCATTTTACCCAGGTTTTCAAATTTATATGAGCAGAGTTGTTCTTAGTATTCCCTTATTCTTTTGATGCCGAAGGGTTTATATTAATATCCCTCTTTCAGTCATGCTGTTGGTACTTTGTGTCTTCTTATTTTTCCTTTGTCGGTTTTATTGATCTTTGCAAAGAATTATCTGTTTATTAATTTTCTCTACTGATTTTATGTATGTAATTTACTTGGTTTCTGCTCTTTCTTATTTATTTTATTTTCTTGGCTTTGGGGTTGCATTGCTCTTTTTCCAGGTTCTCGATATCCATTATCTCTTAGATAATTGATTTGAGACTTCTCTTTGTTTTTATATGTATGCATTTAATGCTATAAATCTCCCTCTGAGCACTGCTTTGACTGTGTACTACACATTTTGATATGTAGTATTTTAATTTTTATTCACATCAATGTACTGTTAAATTTCTTTTGAGATTTCTTCCTTTACCCATGGATTATTTGCAAGCATATTGTTAGTTTATTATATAAGTATATGTCTTATTACCTATATAACTTTAATTTTATACATGTAATTATAAATTATATGTACGATCTTTAAGGGGAAAAAAGGGAGATACCATTTCTATACTTCACAGACTGGTGAAATAATACCATATCTCTGCCTACTGGTGGTATCATTTTATCAGTCCTCGTGAGGTATAGAACATTATCTCCCTTTCTTGTCCCTTAGATATTTTCCTATTGCTTTTCTATTATTGATTTCTGTTGGATTCATTGTGATCAGAAAATATATTCTGTGTGATTTCAATTCTTTTCAATTTGTTGAGATTTGTTTTTTTGACCCAGGATGTGATCTATTTCAGTAAATGTCCAGGCTGTACTGAAAAAGAATGTGCAATCTGCTCTTTTTGGGTGAAATGTTCTAACATGTCTAATTAGATTCTGCTGGTTGACAATATTTTTGAATTCTTCTATATCATGTTGATTTTCTTTTCATTTCTACCAACTACTGAAAGAGGGGTATGGAAATAGCCACTATATTTTTGGATTGATGTATTTCTTCTTTCAGTTTTATCAGTTTTTGTTTTTCACATATTGCATTTTTTTGTTTAGTTCATATGCTTTAGGATTTCTGTCTCTTCTTGGTGGATTGACCTTTTTCTCATTATGTAATGTCCCCCTCTTTCCATGATAATTTTATTTGTTCTAAAATCTACTTTATCACATATTGATATAGCCACTCCTGCTTTCTTTAAAGTTAAAGTTTGCATGATATTACTTTTAAAACTCCTTTTACTGCTTACATTTGAAGTGATTTTCTGGTAGATGGTATACTAGATGGATCATGATAATAATCTATTCTGCTAATCTCTGCCTTTTAATTGGTATATTTATATCATTACATTTAATGTAATTATTGATATTTTAGGGATTAAGTCTGCCATTTTTTTTTGTTTTTTTTTTCCCCCTTCAGTTTTTCATCTTTGTGTTTTTTTTTTCTCCTTACCTTTCTGTGGATTACTCAAATATTTTTTAAAGTTCCATTTTGACCTTTAATGTTTTTGAGTATATGCCTTTGTATAGATTGTTTAGTGGTTGCTGTAGCTATTTTATACATATTATATACATCTTATCACAGCCTACCTTAGTTGGAGGTAGACTTAGCAGTTTGGACTTCTTTGAAGGGGAACTAGTATTATGCAGTTGGATTATCCTTACATTGCCTGTGGTATTTGTAAGTCAGGTCCCATTGGTTCCTCTTACTGATGAGAATTTCCGCCTAAACATCTTGTCTAAGCTCACCCCATTTGTTTACAGCGCTAAGAAAGCAGGCAATAAAATTTTTTGAGTAGATGAGTGAGTCAGCACCAAATTTCTGATTTCTTGACAAGCAGAGGTGTGTCAGATTTCAAAGTTCCAGCGGGAGAATGTGGAGGCTCTTCTATTCTGCCAAAATTGTAGAACTTCTGCCACTTCTCACAAACAACCCTCAGGAGACCTCACCAAGCACAGTAGTCTAATGGAAAATAATTTGCTGGTGCTCTCTCCTCATCTGTAGATGTTTGCACTTATGTTATAAGGTCTTCAACATTTAGAAAAGTGAAAAACGTAGTCTAATGGAGTGCTAATGTGATACCCAGGCATTTTTGCAGAGAGTGATCTCGGGATGGGGTGCATCGTCACCCCTCGACCATTCGTAAGGGAGGCAGTCTCTCTAAAGTAAATGCTAATCCACCTGGTGTGGCTCAGTGGTTGAGCATCGACCCATGAACCAGGAGGTCAGGGCATATGCCTGGGTTGCGGGCTTGATCCCCAGTATGGGGTCTGTAAGAGGCAACTGATAATTAATTTTCTCTCATCATTGATCTCTCTCCCTCTCCCTTCCTTTCTGAAATCAATGAATATATATTAAAAAACAAATAAAATGATGCCAGCAAATCGCTGCTCAGAGACATCCTGTGATTTGCTCAGAATCCCCCAGCTGCAAAGTAAAGCCAGGCCAAAGCCCCATACTTTCTTATTCCAAATAATATATTTTATTATTACACTTTCTGTAAGTATAAAATATATTCTTTAAAATGTTTCTGTATGTGAAGCAGTATGTTAGACATTGGAAAGGTTTTCATGAAAATATAAAAATTATTGCTAAGAAAAAAGATTACATTTCAGTTTCCTGAACCATACATTTATGCTGTACACCTTGTTTCTGGCATGAGTTTAATTTTACTGTTATTGTCAACATTGGGCTTCCTATGTATCATTTCATTAAATTCCTACAACTCTATGAGGAGGCCACTATGACTGGCCCCATAGTACAGACAGAGAAACTAAGAGTTGGAGAACTCCAGCTCAGAGAGAGAGGACCGAAGTCCATGTAATCTGACTCAGGCATCTGTTCCCAACTCTCAAGGTCACACCTGCAACTGGTTCAAAGTAGAGCCTCAACTAATCACCTCATAGCTCTTTCCAACCCATTTTGCTTTCCAGCACATTCCCGAAGCTGTCTTCAGCCTTCTTCTGACTAAATAGCAGTTTAATATCTTTAGTCCAAGGACATGTGTCCCTACCTTTAATAATCTGTCCTGACCTTTCTCATCAGTTAAATGGCAGTAGTTTGACACTGGACCTCACCCGATGCCTCTGCGCTGTTTGGACTCTGGAGAAATGCTCGCCACGGTGACAGGTGTCCTTACACTGGTTGGTGCCATGCCTCCCAGCATCATAGAGCCTTCCATTTGGAAGGCACTGATTTGCAGTGCTTCCAGGCCTCCAGGCACAGATTAAATGCAATTACACAATTTATTACTGTATAATCGTTATATACCTGGGGCTTTCCAAACAATAAACCCTAAATTGCATTCCCCAAAGGTCAAAAGCAATTTTTCTTATCCTTGCAAAGTGCTTAATGAATTTGAGCAGAACGGAATGCATACATATGAGGAGTAAATGAATATGGGAAAGAACTGGTTATATTTTGAAATGTGAATTTGATCAAATTCCTGATTTAAAAATCTTCATCCATTCCCTGGATTAATAAGGAGTTTGCTGTAGGGAAACATCAGGCTAGACAATGATGCTTTTATTTGTTTTATCAAATTTAGATCATCAAGTGTAACATGCTCACGTGTCTTAGCTTGGGCTGCTATAACAAATACCGCAGACTGGATGGCATAAACAATAGACATTTATTTCTCACAGTTTTGGAGGCTGAAAGTTCAATATCAAGGTGACAGCCCAGTGATTCCTTTTTCTTGGTTATAGATGGCAATCTTCTCCCTGTTCCCTCAACTGGGGGAAGGAAGGAAAGGAAAGAGGGAGGGAGGGAGGAGTAGAGGAGGAGAGAGAGAGAAAGAGAGAGAGAGAGAGAGAGAGAGAGAGAGAGAGAGAGAGAGAGAGAGAGAGAGAGAGAGAGAGAGAGAAAGAAATCTGGTCTCGCCTCCTTTTCTTATAAGGATATTAATCCCATTATTAGGGTTCCACCCTCACGACCTCATTAAACTGAATTGCGTCCCTAAAGTCCCACCTGCAAATACCATCACACTGGGGGTTAGGGCTTCTATATGTTAACTTTGAGAGAACACAAACATTCAGTCCACAACACCTTAATAGATGAGGAAACTGAGGCCCAGCTCCTTGAAATGGCATGAAGGCAGGAGCACCAGTTGGAGACAGTTGCCTTACTCCTACTTAGAGAGTGCTATTTCCTAGAAAGGTAGAGGGTTTGAAGAGAAGAATATTGAAGAAAGGCCTTACCTTGGAAAGGAAATAATGAATTCCGAATGAGATGGAATTATCCCTAAGTTTCCTCAGATCTCTACCTGGAGAATACCGTAAGGAAGAAATGGCAAATATGGTTTACATGCACGAGCTATTCTATCTCATGCCTTCTGCAGTCACTGCTAACACACCCTTTGCTCTCAATCTCTATGCAGCCTCAGAATCATGTTTGCCCTAATTCTCTAGTTGTTATTATGGAACCCTTAGAGACAGGGGGTGAACCGAGACATTTGTGCCTCGGTTCCAGATTGAGTAACAAAACACTGTGTTTCTGGATCACAATTACGTAAAGACTTGCTCCAAATTCTTCCCTCCTGGCTCCTACTCTGGCCTTTTGCATTGCTTTTGGATGGTCACGGTTGGCCTGTTCCCTTCACCTCATGGCCTCCCGACTTTCAGAACATCATATGCTTTGAGAAATTAAAATATTCATTCCCTTTGGATGAGTCAGTCTTCTCCTTGTATCTCAAATGCCATGATAGCAACTCTGCTCAAGTGATGGAAATAACCCTCTCTCTCTCTTCCTCTCTCTCTCTCTTCCTCTTTCTCTCTCTTTCTCTGCCCATTTTTTTCCTAGTGAATAATAAGAGGTATTGACAATTGACATATGCAACAACATAGATGAAAGAAGCAGATAAAAAATAGAGTGCATACTATTGGGCTCTATGTCTAGGCAGTTCTGAAAAAAATGCAAACCAGCTTATAGTGAGGAGAAGCCAGATCTTGGTTTGCCTGGGACTATGGATGGGAGTGGGGAGCCCAGAAGGGAAGGAAGGGAGGGTTATACAGGGGCACCATGAAACTTTTGGGGGTGATGGTTAAGATCTTCATCTTCATTGTGGCACTGCTTCCACAAGTGTATACATTTTGTCAAACTTTAACGAATTGTTAGATCCTTCTAGGGTTTGCTTTTAAACTCTGTGAAGCAACATTTTATCTAGGGCTATTTTTCCCCATTACTGAGGCAAAACTATTCCAAGTATTTTACCCAATACTCCATGAAATATGAGATTTTCCACTCCGGCTACTGGGAAAAGGAATTATTCCTGGACCCCTGTCAGCCCCAGAGAACGATCCTTCTACTCAGTTTTCCCGCTGGCCTCTGGTGCTCTCCTAACATGTGAGGTTAGTGCTCAGCTGGAGCACTCAGCAGTCCATCAGGGGGACTGGGCTGGTCTCTGGTGCTCCATCACAGAGCATTCTGGGCTCCTGTCCTCTGTCCTCCAAACTCCAGCCACTTTGGTTTCCCCACGTTCTCAGCTCCATCGCTTCTCCTCGATGAGACCACTGGGCTTCTTGTCTCTGTCCCAAGAGCTGGACTCTCCCTGCAGACAGGGAGCTGGGCAACGGTAGGCCTGCCTCATCACTTCCCTTCTCTCACAGATCACTGCCCTTTATTGTCTTATGTCCAATGTTGTTTCATATGTAAGTTGGATTTTAGATGTTCTAAGTGACAGGGCAAGTCTGGTCCGTATTGCTCCACTTTGACCGGAAAAGGATGTCTGTTTTTCCCTCTGGGTTTATGAAATGAGTTGAATCATTTGATGAGGCATTCCCTTTGAGTTCTGCTCCCAGAAATTGCCTTTAATGGCACCTCATTCTCCTTCTCTGTCCCCACCATTTAGAGAAGACAGTTTGGATATTGCACTAAAAATCTTTCTCTTACGATTGACAACATAAGGCAGATTTCTCAAACTGGAGGCCTATAGACTAGATCTGGCACAAAGATGTGTACATGTGTGTGTGTGCGCGCGCGGGCACGCGCATGTATGCGCAGGCATGTGCATGCCTGCCCAGTCCTTAAAAAAAATGGACTTGAACTTAAACAGTGAAGCACTGGAGTTTCCCACGGGGGTGTGGCTCTCTGGCTTCTCTTGGAAAGTCCCAATAGCTGACATGGTTTGCTCATGTTCCACTTGTCTAAAATGCATGAACAGCTTGGTTGGTGTGGCTGTGGTTGAGTGTCGACCCAGGAACCAGGAGGTCATGGTTCAATCCCTGGTTAGGGCACATGCCCAGGTTACAGGCTCAGTCCCAAATAGAAGCATACAGGAGGCAACAGATAGATGTTTCTCTCTCTCTCCCTTCCTCTCTCTCTAATATAAATGAAAATGTATTAGAAAATAAAAATAAAATAAAATAAAATGCATGAGCAGCTGCCCCCCTTGAAGGGCCACACCCTGTCCTTTTTAACACAGACCTCCTCGGGCACCCTCCCTCACCTCTGTTACTTGGCTGGCCCCCGGAGGCATGAGGATCTGTGGCCCGCAGTGTGGAGGTGAAGAGGCTCTGTTCTGGAGTTCCAGGGGTCCTGGTTCAAAACCCTTCTCTGGCATTTTGGTGACTCACTGCACTACTTCTCTGTCTGCCTGTTCTCAATGCTACAGACACACTTCTTGCTGCTTCTGTGCCCCATGTAATGAACCCCTGCTCCTTGCAGCTTCTTTCTTCATTAGCAACCAGGTTCTGCTTCCTTTGTGCTCCAGGTTTTGGCATCAGAGCCTACGGCCAGCTGCTTTGCTTTCACATATCTCCCATTCAAGTTTCCTTTATTTAAAAAAGTATATATTTTATTGATTTTTTTTTTTTTTTACAGAGAGGAAGAGAGAGGGATAGTTAGAAACATCGATGAGAGAGAATCATCAATCAACTGCCTCTTGCACCACCCCTACTGGGGATGTGCCCACAACCAAGGTACGTGCCCTTGACCGGAATCAAACTCAGGACCTTTCAGTCCGCAGGCCAATGCTCTATCCACTGAGCCAAACTGGTTTCGGCCCAATTTTCCTTTAGAAAGACTTTCTGATGGACTCAGTGAATCATCATCATCCCATTTGGGCAAGTGTTCGGCACCAAGAAAACTCATGAAACCAGAAGCCACTAAACTTTTGTTTGAAAGATTTTTTTTTTATTGATTTTTAGAGAGAGAGAAAGGGAGAGGGAGAGAGAGAGACATTGATGTGAAAGTAAAACATTGATTGGCTGCCTTCTGCCTGCCCCTATTTGGGAATCAAGCCCCCAACCCAGACATGTGTCCTGACCAGGAATTGTACCAACAACCTCTTGTGCCCATTTTTGAGCCAATGAACTTGACTCACAGTATTGCAGGTCATAAGATCAACTTTCTTCCAAAAGATGCTGGGCTTGCCAGGTACTGAGAGCAGAACAGATTTCTCTGCGCTGCTACCTCTAGTTCACTTTGTATGCTGCCTAGGACCTCAGACATATTAATACAATAACTTACAGTCATGACGCTGACCACAGCAACAATAAATACAACAGTAATGACTACCCTTTGCAAAGCGCCTACTGTTTCCCAGGCATCGTATTCTGCACTTTGTACACATTGGCTCCTGTGTTTTCGAGGTAACTCTAATGGTAAGAACCATTTTTTTTTTCGTTTCCATTTTAAGGATGAGAAAACACTCCCAGAGAATTTAAGTGACTTTTCCCAAGCTCACGTTAGAGTCAGGAATGAAATTCAAACCCAGACAGATCCGATTCTCAAACATTTTGCCGTAAGGCACAGAGAGCAAACCATGTGTCCACAGGGGGTGTCGCTTAGAATGTCTGGAGGTTCCTCCGAGAAAAGAGGGAGGCCTTTGGAACCGGAAGTGGGGCAGGCAGGAGGGGCACCGGGTACAATCAAAGTGGCTCCCACGAAAGGCGGAAGTTTGCATCATGGAAACATCAAGGCTTCTGCAACCGCGGACGAGGGTCCCAGCCTGCCATTCACGGGATCCATGACCTTGTGAGAGTTCCTTAACCTCCGTGAACCTCAGCTTCCTTTTCCTAAAATAGAGGGAACAGTATCCTGCAGCAATAATTACTCTGGAGAGCTGTTCAGAGGGTTCAAGGAGCTGAGACATGTCTGTTTCCTGGGACATGGCAGACTCTGTAAACCCTACTAGGGTTCCTCAACCCTGGACCTCAATTCCTCAGCGTTCAACGCCTCTGAAAAAGTTTGGAGCCAGAATAAATCTGGGGGCAAAAAATGACCCAAATGGACATGAGGCTACTTACAAGTGTTATATGAACTAGATTTGATAGCGGGGTCCTGTGACATACAAATATACACATAGAGCCTGTCTCCAACGCCTGCAAAGGTCTGGATCCTGAAAGTCCTCCGGCCTCAAGGATTTTGGATAAGGGACCTCGGATGAGTATTTTAGTTACTATTATCCCCTATCTGCCTCCTTTGTGGCTTGCTGAGTCCCTGCAGAAGGAGCTGTCTGTCTTGTTTAGTTTTCCCTCACCCCTGCATGAATGCCTGCGACGTGGTGGGAAATGGGTAAATGCATATTGATGAGATGAATGAGAGGATGATCAGGTCTTGGTGATGAAAAAAATAAAAACGGAGTCCCAGAAAACGAGAGAGGGAAAGTGTGCGTTCCTCCCCCCTCTTCTATCCTTTGGTCTCTTAAAGGGTTCCAAGCCTCTGGAGGGGCCCCTCGTGAACGGGGGAGCGGGAGGAAGGGCTGGAAGCCACCCAGAACCTGGAGGAGGCGCTGGGGGAGCGGAGCTAGCAGCAGTGTCTGACTCTGAGCAGGAGCCCAGTTGCCTTTTTTGGAGGCCTGGCTCCCGCACAGCTGCTGCGCCCAGCTCTGCAGCCAGCATGCAAGGGAGAGCTGGGAAAATCCCACAAAGTGATATTGTATCTGCTTGTGGTCAAGTCCGGTCTCCAAATTTGGACAGTGGAATTTGGTGGGAAAATGGGAAATGCATTAGGGCGACAGAGGGAACCTAAGATTTATCAGTAGGGCCGGCAGCTATTTCCAGAGGAGCCAACACGTGGTGATGATATTTCTGAGAAGGAGGAGGCAGGGGGGCAGGGGTGGACCCCACAGCTTGCTGTTGAGCTGATTAACCTGTTAAAATCTCTCATCAAATGGAATCATCAGCGCCGTTCCACCATACCTTCCCGATCGCCGACACCAGGATGAACAAGGTGGCAAAGCAGGCTGATGGGTGGGAGGAGGCGAGATAGAGTGTATCCTTGGATCCTCCTTTATTCATTATTGCATTATTTTGCATAGGAACAACTGTAAACCTACTTTTGCCCCAGTTTGTATCTGGACATTTAAAAAGCATGAAACCAACTGATTAGAACATAAAACTACTAAAAGCAGTCAAAGCAATTGTACTCAATGCCAAAATTGCATGTTGCCAGGCTCCTGTTTAAAGCTATTGAACTGGATCTCCATGAGAGTTAGAAGCCAGGAATGGCCAGCGCAGGCCAAGAAGGCTCTTATTGCCCTCCCAGGGGTGTGTTCAGTAGTGAAGCCATCTGAGACTCGAAGCATAGAGGCACACCGCCTCTCTCCAGCTCTCTGATGTTTAGTCTGGTGGATGGAGCCTCTATCACATCTCCTACCTCTGCCAGGGCAAATAGATTGTGCATATGAAAGACCTTTGTCACACACTGTTCAGATGTGGCATTGAAGAGGGCTCTAGGGAGGCCAATGTCAAAATAACTGGTCCTCAGTGTTAGAAATATCCTCGTGGTCCAGGCATGAAGCCAGAGGTTGCCCACTCCACTGCTGGCTGAGTTGGGTTCACAGCATCTAAGAACCAGGATACGTTACGTAAAGTTCTAGAATTTCGATTTTGATCGGAAGCTCTGGATACACTGATCATCATTCCAACACAGACTCAGGGTCCAGAGAAAATGAGGGAATGGACAAGGGCTTTGGGGGACCCCAGAGGGCACTGCAGTGTATGTGGAAGAGTCTGGTTTCATCCTCCCTCCCTCACTCACAGCATCTGAGCATTTGAGATTTTGACCTTTGAGGTGCTGGAGACCTCAGTTAAGATGCTAATGATTTTGGAGAAAGTTAAAACATCAAGCAATTAGGAAGCACTAACATCCTAATTGAAATCTATTGAATAACAACAACAATAACAAAAAGCAAACCAAAACACACCTCGTTCTTCAACTAGACACGGGGGCCAGCTGGGGCTAAAGTGGGCTGAGAGTTGAGAATTTTTGCCAAAGGTCCATTTAGAATTCTGAACAGTAGCTGCGGATTGCTGACAGGGCAGTGAAGAGCCCACACCATCTAGGCTTGGGCCCAACAAGAAAACATTGTATGTTAGCTTCATACCAGAATCTTACTTAAGAATTGGAGAATTAACCCTACAAACCCCTAGAAGCCTGTCATTTTTTGCTGCCACCTACACACACACACACACACACACACACACACACACACACCTCTGGCCTCATATCACCCACTTCTCTGTGTCTTTCCCCAGCTGTCCTTGAAAAAACTCTCTTCTTCAGAGCTCCTAAATTATTTCTGTCCCAGGGACCTTTTTGCTAGTTAGGCAAAGCCTGTGAATCTCTTTTGAAAATTATGTCTTTAAATGTATCCAATCTACCTAATAAAAGAGTAACATGCTAATTGACCATACCTTTGTGACATTCACTAGCCAATCAGGAATGAGAATGCCAATTAACACAACAAAGATGTTGGGTTAATTTGCATATACAGGCACTGAGTGGCTGGGGGCAGGGTGGGATGCTTGCATCATTGCCATGGCGACAACTCAGGCGTTCAGCACCACCCAGCTGTTCCGGGCCTCAAGGCAATGTGGAAAGGCGGAAAAGTGACTCCAGCCAGAGTGAAGGTGGTGCCAGCAGCCAGAGGGAGGAAGGCCCATTCTTGCACAAATCTTTGTGCATCAGGCCTCTAGTCATATATATTCTAATATATGAGAAATAATATGTATCATGATACATGCTACGGACCATATTATTCCATATGTATGCTCAAAATCAAAATAAAACCAATTATATTTAAATATAGTCATCAAAATATCTTTAAAAAGCATTTGTGTTACAGTTACATGTGGGCTTCTTTATTAACACATCCAATAACAAGATCTAGAAGCAAGTTTAACAACTACCATAATTCCAATGTGGTAATGGGAATAAATGACATTGTGTGGTATTTGCAACATGGGAATGTGATATGAAAATCCCTGTGATTTCCACAGATGACAGCTACAGTTGCAGTCCATAGTTCTGTGGTTGGTTGCTTACATTCAAACTTGAAGGGAATTCCAAATGAAGAGGATTGTATTCCCAGCCAAGTTCACAGAAGACCCTCTCCCCTCTCCCCCCCCCCCCCTCCAAAAATGCTCTTTCTCGATTCTTCCCTTCTGTCTCAGAAGTAAGCCGTTGGTTTTAGGGTCAGTGTTTGTGCCTTGCTCTATTTCTACATGCATGACCTGGGCCATGGAACTTGACTGTGCCTGGTTTTCTTAACGCTTAACTGGTAACAACAAGGCCATCATTGGTGCTATTGTTCTGATACAGTCTCCGCATCCTGACCCCACCCTCTCCGTGGAGTCGAGGCAGTGTCCCTTCCACCTGGTGCGGTTGGCTGGCTGGTCTGCGTCTGTAGGATTTAGGGCTAGGTTCACACATCTCAAAAGTGCAGGACAGGTGTTCATCCACCTGGAAATTCCCAGCTGGTAGAGGGCCTGTGTGCTGGCATCATCTGGCTGAGTGTGGGTGGGGATCCAGCTTTACCTTACTGTGAAACTACATCAGGGAGCCGCAGAGGAGCAGCCTGACTCTGGCTTGATGGTTTCGACCACAGTGAGCAAAAAGAAGGCTCATTTTGCAACAGGCATCCGTGAGCCTGAACTGAGGATCAGAAATTCTGGGCATGTCTCATTGTGCAGATGGTACAAAACAATTAGCATGGCTTAGTTTAGTTCATTTGAGGCTCTTTTTTCTTCTTTCTTTCTTTGTTCTTTTTTATGGACTGAAGGAGGAAGGTGGTGTGTGAGTGTGTGTGTGTGTGTGTGTGTGTGTGTGTGTGTGTGAGAGAGAGAGAGAGAGAGAGAGAGAGAGAGAGAGAGAGAGAGAGAGAGAGAGAAAACACTGTCCCCGCCTGTTTGTCGGAGACCTGGGAAAAGAAGGCATCATGGTGTCCTTTGCAGAAATCCATCCCTGCCCCAATCTTGAGTCCCATGGAGACACCTTGTCTTAGTCACATCAGGCTGCTATAACGGAATACCACAACACACGTTTACTTCTTGCAGCCTGGTCGGGTTAGAGTTCTCTTCTTGGTTTACAGATGGCTGCCTTCTTGCTCTCTTGCCTTCTTCCTGTATCCCGCGGGTTTCTATCCATCTTGTGTCTTCTAACAAGGACATCAATCCCATTCATGAGAGCTCCTCCTCCCCAGGACCCCACCTTCAAATACCATCATGTTGGGGATCAGCGCTTCAACATATGAATGCTGGGGGCAAGCACACATTCAGTGCACAGCAAGCACCAGGGAAAGCTGGAGGGACTCTTTCCTTACAGCAGTCTGTGAGACACCAGGATCCAAGTGTCTTTGCTCAATGCCCAGTTTCTTATTCCTGGAAAAGAAGGCGAGGGAGGCACGGAGTGCCAGAGGAGATTGGATGCCATCTGTGTTCCTGATGCCTTTGTATGCATCTTCCCACTTAGTCCTCCTTCCAGCGCAGTGGAGTAGGGGTTTCTAACCCCTACTACACAGTTAAGAAACTGAGGCGATGGACAATCACCTGTCAGCAGGTCAGTGGCAGGGAATGAGAACAGAGTGGGGTTGAGGTATTTTTATTCACCCGGGAATTCACTTATGCGTGGAATGCACCTTCTGCCAGGCCCTTGAAATCTGGCAAAAGCAGGAGCATCCGGAAGCAGCCCCTTGTTGAGAACACAACCCTTGTCCTCTGGGGCACTGGCGGTGGTGAGGACCCCTCCACTGGCTCCATGTCCAGCCTGATTGAGGTCACCTGCAAAGGTGAGAACACAGACGCCAAGTACAACAGAGATAGGCTTGTTCAAGAGCAGTGCAAGGGCCCTGCTGGGGAATCCTGGTCACAGATGGTGACATTCTGAATGGAGCTGAAGTGTGAGCGAGGAAGGCAGGAGAGTAAGAGATGAGTGATCACTGCCCCTTAATCTCGTCTGTGCCCAGGGACAGGAGAGGGCACCCATAACCCCTTACCTGGATGCATTACTGTTCAATGAATTTGATAAAAGATTTAAAATTTGCCTCCCGTTACTTTGTAATAATTTTTTACCTGAAGTTGTAATCTAAGTGAGTCGATGTGCAGATGTTTATAACAGTCTTTTTAAGTCATTCAAGCCTCCTTTCCTAGTTCTCTCCCTCTTTTCGGAGCATCTCCTTCTTCTGGTCTTCCTTGTTGCCTTGCCCATTCCCTCTCCCTCCTCCAACCTGCGCCCTTCACCTTTTGCTCTCAGGGATTTCCTTCCATCTGAGACCCCCAGCGATGGCACACAGCGGCAGTTTGTCTCCCAGTCAGGGCAACGCAGATAAAATATGAATGGGCTTAGGGAATCGCCTTCCACTTTCATAAAAGGAAGAAAAAAAATAGTAACACCTCTGCCAGGTTACCCAGAACAGGTTCCAGTTCCCAGGAGCCAGGGGAGAGTTTCCCAAGGAAAAAATCAATGGTTGTGAGATTACACATTAGTCCGGGGGAGAGCACTCGCTCCGTTTTCCCAGGGAACATCCATCTTGCCGTGGCCGTCGTGGCTCAGACAATTTGCCGCGGTGAAGTTGATCTATAACTGTTTTAATTAAACTTCTGACAGCCGGTGGAAGCCTTTTTTATTTTTTTGGATGTATCCTATCCATCTTTTCTGCCTGCGGACGGCCATGCCTGGGGAGTTGAACCTACTAGGAAGGTGTACGTTAATGCTCTGGATGCATTAACCAACTGGGAAGGAAGGGGCGTCCGTGATTTCTGTTTCTTTTAAGTTCCCCGAGCTCAAAGTTCCAGAAAGGAATCTCTTAGTAAATGTGTGTTGAACATGAAAGTTGACAAAGATTGCTCTGGGTCTGTGGTGTGAAGAAGGCGAAATCTGAATTCAGGCCTCCTCACTCGGTATTGGCTCATATAAATTGTATGCTTTGGGACAAGATACTAACACTTTCAAGCTTTCCTCCATTCATTCATTCATTCATTTAAAGTCCTCACCCAAGCCAAAACCGGTTTGGTTCAGTGGATACAGCGTCGGCCTGCAGACTAAAAGGTCCCAGGTTCGATTCCGGTCAAGGGCATGTACCTTGGTTGCGGGCACATCCCCAGTAGAAGGTGTGCAAGAGGCAGCTGGTCAATGATTCTCTCTCATCGATGTTTCTAGCTCTTTATCCCTCTCTCTTCCTCTCTGTTAAAAATCAGTAAAATATATATTTAAAAAATAAAATAAAATAAAATAAAATAAAGTCTTCACCCAAGAATATTTTTCTATTGATCTTTCAGGAAGAGGGAGGGAAAGACAGACAGAAACATCCATGTGAGAGAAACACATGGATTGGTTGCTTCCTGCAGGAGCCATGACCAGGGCCAGGGAGGAGTGTGCAACCAAGGTACATGCCCTTGACCAGAATTGAACCTAGGACCCTTTGGTCTGCAGGCCAACGCTATGTCCATTGAGTCAAACTGGTTAGGGCTCCTTCTCTCATTTTTAAACGGGGACAATTAATACCCAGCTTTGAAGTATAGTTATGCATTTAACACCTATGTCTCTGCCATTGTTCACCAATATTTTATGGGCTATTCGTTGGGGACATCATTCCTCTTAATCAGCCCTGCTGGAATGATCTGAAGTAAAGGACAAAACATATGCCTTAAGGACATAACCCAGAGTTTATCAAGAGTTCAATAGTAAGCCAATATTGACTTGGAAAATCCTGGGTAACCCATCTGTCCAGTTAGCCTTCTACCCCCGAACATTTTTCTTTCTCCAGTGGGCGTGCGAGACTGATATGAGTGCCCATGTGGGCTCAGCCTCCTCCTTCACCTCTGTTGAACCTGTGATGTCATCAGTTGCCTTTGCCATCTCATTCCCCCTTGCCTCCATGCCTAGTAACTATTATAATTTCAAATTTTACCATCTGAAAAGGCACAGACCCCATGTTGCTGTTGATGTCTAAGCAAACAAGCTCCCCTAAGGATGAATTAGAGGGAGGGGACATGACTCTTTCATGGTCTTTAACTCTGTCTCTCTCTCTTTCCCTCTCTTTCTCTTTCTCATTTAGTTTCTGCCTTGGATGAAAGGTAGTTTTCTATCTCCACTGAGTCTTACATGTTTCTCTCTGTTCTTTCTATGCTTCAAGAAGAGGGCACACAATTACACATGTGAACCAACCATGTAGCTGTGAAGCATTCTATGCTTATAAGATGATAAAATTATTAACTTACTGTCTGCTTCATACTGATGTTCTTGGCAGGGGAGGATACATAGGGTGATAGACTGAGGCCAGTCTAATCATAGCAGGGAGAGTTGAAATAAAAATAAATAAGTTAGATGGCCAAGGCAAGACGGAGTGCTTTTCCAATGACAGATTTTATGTGAGGTAGAGTGGGCACAGAGAAAACTAATCTTGGCAACTGTCCTTGAGGTGATCCAAGTTTCAAAGGGGAAACACACACAGCACACCGTAAAAATGCAACATGATGAGTGACATCGTGTTGCATTTTTATCCCGTGGCATGATGCCATTCCAAGGTGTTGCTCTAATCAGAGGTGAGTGCCTAAGGCTTCCCAGAGGAGGTGTAAGAACGTAGGACGCATGGAGATGGGAGCTGGTTTCTTGGGCTCACCACAGTGTTCCCAGCACTGAAATAGTGGTTGGCCCATAGTAGATGCTCATAAAAACTTGTTGAAAGAATAAAAGACTGATTTTGAACTATGACTTGAAAAAAGGAGACAGCAATAACAGACTTGGGGAGGACATTAGGACAAGGCATTTCTGCAGAGGGACTCAGACTTCTCCTGCACCTGCTAAGTGGGGGCTCCTCTTCTATCCTCCCAATTGCTTTCTTAAGCAACTGTATCCTCATTGCAAAGAGCAGGATTTGACTCAGTGATTGGACCAACTTTGCTTTTATCAACCAATTGCAAACACTTGATATTGCTCCTTAGCTTGGATTTCTGGAACATTTTTGGAATTGAATTCCGAGAGTTATTTGAAGAACCAGGGAGTTGACTACCTTTCCAGGATCACCAAGGATGTTAACTTGGTACTAGCAAAAATCCCACATTCCTTGTGGTTACCATAATTCAAACTCTTGGAAGCAAGCAAGACATTATACAACTGAAGAGAGCCAACCTGATGGTCAGCGTCCCAAATGCAGAAGTTTGATTAAGCATGGGCTGCATTTTTGGCTGTTGGAATTACAAGAAAATTTCAAATCAAATCAACACTTAATAAAATACTTGTTGAATAAATAAATATTGCTTATGTCTTGTTGCCCTACAGTTTGAGTTATTATTATGATAGGAATTGTTGTATGATAGAGCGTTATCATTGGATTCTGACGTGTGTGTGTAGAAACAGGGACTGTGGAAACAACATTTGGTAACACAGAGGATTGGCAGTCTGGAGAGGTGACTTGAAGCCCCAAATGTCCCATGGTGTGACTTTGGGCTGGATCCTTCTGCTGGAGGAACCTAGATTCCATCACTCTCTAAACAGGAGTTTCTTTTGGCTCAGATTTCATGATCCACAATCAACAGTTGGATGTGCCTAACTCTTGTCAATAACAATGAGCTTTTTTGTTCTTAAGGGATGAAGGCATTCACATGTGTATTTGTATCTCCCATGGTCTTGAAATCAAAGAAACCACAATGACCTGAACTGGCCTCAGAATTTCATTTTCGTACATGGGAAGTTCAGAGATGGGAGGTGAGTTTTCTGGAGTCAGGGAGCAAGTTTGGATGTGGGCCTGGAACCTAGAGTTAGACCGTCCATCTAAGATTCTCCAGATTTCACCATCCTAATCAGCAATAGTGGCATTGTGCAGGACAGGGTCAGACTGAGGTGCACAGAGGTCAATGGCTTGTCTAAATGATGTATTGGTCTCCATGGCCTTGAATGAACTGATTGTGGGTAATAGAGGCCTATTGGCCAGGTTTTCCTGTGGTCATTTTATAGCTTGCCATGAGATAGGCTCACCTTAAATGTGCCTGTACATCCAGAATAACCACCTTGGTTGTGGGCACATCACCAGCAGGGGGTGTGCAGGAGGCAGCTGATGGATGTTTCTCTCTCATCGATGTTTCTGACTCTCTGTCACTCTCCCTTCCTCTCTATAGGAACCAATAAAATATATATTTTAAAAAAGAAAGAAACAGCAGAGTAACTCAAAGAGCTATTTTCTGCTGGGGTTTGGGTAGAGTTGACTAAGATCCTTTGCTTGGTTTATGGTTGAGATAACCAGGCATATAACTCACTTTGAGAGCAACCCAGTTAGACAGAAGGATTTAGAGAATCCAGCATCACATGGGCTTTGTTGATGTCCAGTGTGGGACATGGGATTTTTTTGAACATTTCCAAGGCTGCTGATATATGTGCATTGCCCACAATCCATATAAAGTTCAGAACACCTCATATAGTGACTATAGAGGGAGACGAAGAGGGAGTTTTATGAAATAAAGTCTTCAAAAATATTACTCAAGGAGTCTATGGATACATATGTGCAGTCTCTCAATTAGGAGAGAGCCAGGAAGACATGGGTCTTAAATCAAAGGCTGTGCTGCCTTTACTTAACTAAATTCAACAAATGACAGGCACAATGACCTAAAATTGGGCATATGTAGGAACATGGAGAAAGGGGAAGTGACATATAGCGGGCAATGGCATTTTGGAAAGGCTTCTTAGAAGAGATGAATTAGACTAGGTATGTGTAGGGGAGGGGTTAAAAGGCTTGAATTTTGAGTGGCCTTGAAAAAATATTTACCTTAGTTTTCTTGCCTATAAAGTAAGAGTCATGATGGCATCTGCATTTAGGGTTATGAGGACTAATTCATTATTCTGTGTTATAGTTCAGTGTTTTATATAGATCAAGTACTAAAAGTTAGCCATTGTCATTATTATTTTATCGAATGTGATGATTTTTTAGAATGATTCTGCAGCCTTGTCTGGCTGGCTGTTTGGGGGTGGGTATTTGGGATATGCTGATTTTTAGACCATTGTCTCTCAGCTAGAAGTCCATAATTCCATATGTTCCTGCCTTTGAAGCTGGGGTTTGGAATCCGCACATTTTATTTCTCCTTTGTGTGGGCTCCCTGTTCGTTTCCCCCAACAGGGGCCCTAGAGAGAAACTGGAAGGTAGACGGAGCGGGTGGGGATGTGCTTCTTTCTGGTTGTTGCAGCTGCCCTCCATGCCATCCCGGAAACAGCCCTCCACCCCGCTATGTGCCTCTGCTACGGCTCATTCCAACGTCCAGGCTCCTCCATAGCTTCGGTGCCTCCTCAGAGGGTGGCATCCTGCCTTGCAGGGCTGACGTTTCTGTTCCCTCCGGCATGACCCTTCCTCCACACCCAGGAAGGAAAGGAGCAGCCAGGCAGCACCCCCTCCCAGACAGGCCGAGTCCCAGCTCCTTGCACCCACTCCTCTGAGCTTTGGCTTCTGATAACCCCAACCTCTGCCCTTCCATCAGCCCTATGGGGCTCCTGGCTGCCATGTTTCCATTGTATTGCCATTCCCCAGTGTTGGTTGGCCAATCCTCCAATGACATTTTTTTTTATTATTCAATATATTTTATTGATTTTTCACAGAGAGGAAGGGAGAGGGATAGAGAGCCAGGAACATCAATGAGAGAGAAACATTGATCAGCTGCCTCCTGCACACCCCCCACTGGGGAATGTGCCTGTAACCAAGGTACATGCCCTTGACCGGAATCGAACCTGGGACCTTTCAGTCCGCAGGCCAACCTTCTATCCACTGAGCCAGACTGGTTTCGGCCTCCAATAACTTTTCAACCAGTTCCCCATATTAATTGTCTTGCAAGCATCTGTTTTGCTAACTGGATGGGACTGATCCAGAATAACACTGAGCAGCTAGGAGGAAACCTTCAAATTCTCCCATGACACAGGCTGTGGAATCCTGCTGCCTCCTGGCCGGGGCCTCAGTTTCACAGCCTCTAGCATCGCTTAGGTGAGCATACGGTAAGTGCCTAATAATAATAATAATAATAATAATAATAATACCGATGATTATGACTCTGTCTTTCTATATTCCCGACACCCCAGTTTGCCCCAGCTTAGAGGCAAAGCCTGTGCTTCCATTGCCATTTGGGTCCAAGGTGTCCTGATGTTTTACCTGAAGCAGAGAATATTCTAGACACCAATGCTGGCCATTGATTCTCAGAAAGAGAAGCATATGCTCGGCGTGTCAAATCTGGATTCAGTTCCTGCTCCAAGGTCATTCCCATGCGCTGCTACCCAGGTCCTTCCCCGCCCCTCGGTGTCCTGGCAGGAACTGTGCGAGGTGCCAGCCAGGTCTGCGTCTCTGCCTGGGCCTCACCACGCAGCTGCTGACCCAGAGAGACCGCGAGCCTCCAGCAGGTCTCTCTCTGGGCGGGGAGCTCCCACGGTGCGTCAGGACTCTGCAACTCACCCTCCGCGAGGTTCCAGGAGAGAGAGAAATTGTTTGGCTGGGAGAAATGAACCGCGGATTGATCCTATCTGTTTTAATTTAGCGCAGGGTGCTTGGGCTCCTCCAAGGAGCACATGGGCTATTGATCTGACAAGGGGATCATCAGAGCATCAAAGCGGGGGGAGGGGGGGGCGGCAGGGAGCGCTTGGGGCGTTGCCAGGGTGGCTTTCTGCCTTTGCCTGCTCTGGGGCCTGATTGGAGCAAGGCTGGGGGTTCTGGACCTGGCACAGCAGGCGTGGTGGAGCCAGGAGGCCCGACCTGTGCCGGACTTGTGGGCAGAGGAATGAACCTGGCAGTGGGAGGGAGATGCGCTGAGGGGGAGGGATGTGAGGGCTGGTCCCGGGCCCTGGGCAGGCCCCGAGGAAAGATGAAGATGGAAATGGGACAGCTGGGATGAGAATCAGCTGGCAGATCGCGAAGACCCCAGGGTGGGACCTTTCCTGCTTTGCTTTCCTCTCAGAGCCGTTCCTGAGTCCCTTCTCCAGTCTGTTTTGTTTCTGCCTCATCTCTGCGCCCCCCCCCCCACCCCCTTACCTCTGCAGGCGCCCCGCGATGGCCCTGATGACACTGGGGTTCGGAGGAGCCGGAGCAGAGGTGTGTGCCCAGGCTGTGTGTCCCGCTGGGCCAGGGCCCCGGGGTGAGGGGGCCACCTGCTCCCCCCCCCCTGCGCTAAAGCTCCACTTGGGGCTGATGGCGAGTCAGGAGCTGGCCGCTTCGGAAGCTCCCAGATGGGCCAGGCAGAGTTCCTGGGATGCCAGAGTGGCAGCCGTGTCAGGGCGCCCTGACATGAGAGCCCGCGGGACACCCAGCCAAGGCCTGAGCATCAGAGGGCAAGCGGAGACAGAGGCCCAGAGAGAGGGCAGATGATTCAGCAAGTGACACTTGGCCTTGCCTTCTGCACCCTCCCTGTGCCTGACTGGCATGGCCCTGGGCCCCCTGAGGGGGTGGGGGAAGGGGAGGGGGCCTCTTTCTGAGGGTAGGGATGGCAGCAGGCCCCGAGAGCTGTGGGCAGCTCTGGGGGTCAGCCATCAGACTTCTAGGTTCTGGGGAACCGGCAGTGACCTCACCAGGCTCCTGGAACCTGCATCCTAACTGGGAGAACAGCAATAAGAAAAAAGATTTATTTTAAAGACATTAATATATACATATGTGTGTGTGTGTGTGTGTGTGTGTGTGTGTGATTGTTGTCATGTGAAGGTCAAAATTAATCCTTAAAATGCAGCAAACGCCACGCCCTCTAAGTACTTATTCAGGGTCCCTTCCCTTTTTAAACTGGTCTTTTCTGGTTTTCGATTCAAGTTTATGGGTGGGAAACCAGAGACAGGACTAAGCTTACACACCCAGTTTGGACTTTTCACACAGCAAAGCCTGTTTGTGCTTCCATTTTCTGTTCATTTGGAGGAAAATAGGGTTTTTGATGCCCGAAATGATAATGATTTCCTTTTTTTCCATCGAAGAGAAATATGACTGGGGAACAGCGAGGCTCTTGCCACGATGGAAAAATAATAAAGTATATTAATAGCTGAACAAATGGATCTTGCTGGGAAATATTTTAGACTTTCAATGGTCTCACGGAGATAGAATATTCCTTGAACCTAAAAAGATTTCCTTTTTCCTTTTTCCTTTTTTTTTTTTTTTAAACAAAAGACCCACATGCCTTTCAGTTACAACTGCCAGGTCATTTGAAGTGAAGCTGTTCAGACCCCTGTGGAACGGAGGCCCCAGGTGCTGGGGGCGCTGCAGCCCACACACATGTGTGTGTGTGTGTGTGTGTGTGTGTGTGTTTGTGTGTGTGTGTGTGTGTGTGAGACAAAGGCCCATGGACTGACCCCCTCTGCTTCTCCTCCCTTTTTGACATTCCTGTTCCGACTGGGGCCCAGGGCTTATGATCTGAGGCTGTAAAACAACGAATCTCACATGAGAAAGAATGAGGACAGACTGCGTTTCATCCATGGGAGATGACTTACTAGGGAAGGGGGTTTCCTATCTTTGCTTGCAAGCTCCTTGGTCTGAGGGAAAATGCAAAGCAAGGCCTTTGCTGCCATAGACCTGGACAGAGTTTCCTGTGCGATACAGGGATCTGGGGCAGCTGGATGTGGGGGAAAGAGATTTGGACTCCACAAAGCTGGTTAAGTGTTAGCCCTGAGCTGTCTGACCTTGGGCAGTGCCTGGGTCTGTGGTCCGCAGAGGAATAGGACCAGCACATCTAGATCCTGCTAAGAGAAGTCCTACCATCTGCAGCTGGGAAACTGGTTGTGTGATCAGGCCTGAGTCTGAAGGCCCGAGACCAAGGGGAGCCGATGGTGTGGGTCTCGGTGTGAGGGAGGAGAAGACCAGTATCCCAGCACAAGTAGCAGGGAAGGCCACAGCTTCCCTTCCTCCTTCTTCTTTTTCTACGAGACCCTTGAAGGGTGGAAGGATGCTCATCGTAATGACGAGGCCCACCCGCTTCACTCTGTCTACCCACTCACATGCTGACCTCACGAAGAAGCACCGTCTCAGTCACCCCAGGTAGATGCTTCCCCAAGTCTCAGGCCCCTCGGCCTCTCTCAGGTTCATACACAGAATGAGCCACCACGCACAGGTCGCCTAACCTTTCTTGTCTTCTGTTTCCCCGTCTTTAATGAGGGAAGTAATGCCCCTCCCCCCCCATCTCTTGTGACTGTTCACAATATGATCAACTTTACATACTTCTAACATGTAAGGGTCCAGCACACAGTAAATGTGATACGTGCTAGTTCTGAGTTACTCTGGATCTCACTTTTGTGACTCATGAGATGAGGTAAACAATGATACCTTATATAGCTCAGTTGTTTGAATGTCATGGAGCAATGCGCCGTTTTAGAATTAGTAGTATATTAAGTAAATGGAAACTATGCAGCCCACGTAAATTTTTTAAATTTAAACTTTCCCATTTAGACAGTTTGATTTTTTACCCTCTGATTTAATCAGTATTCAATTAAGTAAAACAAAAATAACCTCCCAATTGGCCTTGATCTATTTTAACGTGTATTGCTGGTGGTTGGTGAGATACTTCAGAAGGATTTTTATTTCAGTGTGCTATGAAAAAATCAATACAGTGCATTAAAAATTATGAAAATACAACAAATGAGAAAAACAGCTCACTATTTCTTAGTAGACCTAAAGGTAAGGGAGGCCCCTTTAGAACACTTACAGATAGATGTTAGGAATAATTCAACACAGTATAATCCAATCCTATCAACTTCTTCACTGCATATCCACTAAGCATCAGGTGCTGCAGTTAGCATTTACATTTTTCTGCCCCTGAGGAAGTGGCCTAAATTTTCTGTGATTTCAAAGAAAGCTATTCCACTCACTAAGTAAATGGGAATAGAATCACAACTTTTTAAAGTCAAAAGAATTTAGAGGTGAGTTTACCCAATCTTTTATGCAATTAAAAATCCTATAATATCATTTATTCATATGTCAACTTATTTGCTCACTCACCCTGCAACTCCTGAGTGAATCTTGTATGTCACAGATGGAGGAGAGCAAAAGTTAAAAGGACATTGTGTTGGTCAGGATGAGAGAGAGAGGGGAGGGAGGGAGAGAGAGAGACACACACACACACACACACACACACACAGAGAGAGAGAGAGAGAGAGAGAGAGAGAGAGAGAGAGAGAGAGAGAGAGAGAGAGAGAGAGAGAGAGAGATTTTAATTATAAGAGGACGAATCCAAAGTTGGCAGAGGAAGCAGGCAGGCTGGAGACCCAGGGAGGAGTTTCCAGTTCAAGTCCAAAAGCAGAATTCCTTCTTGCTTTGGGAGGTCAGTATTTTCTCTTAAGACCTTCAACTGATTGGTAGAGGTCCACCCACATTATGGAGAATAATCTGCTTTACTCAAAGTCTGTTGATTTAAATGTTGTCATCAAAAACATAACTTCACAGGAACTTCTAGAAACACGTGTGACTATGTATGGGTACTGTGGTCTAGCTAACTTGACACATAAAATTAGTCATCACAGACACCGTTGTTGCCCCTGACAGCCTTATCATACTGAGTGAGATACATAATGAAAAAAGCTTACTGCTCTGTGTAATTATTGTTTGTGATAGAAAAATATTCCAGGTGCTTTGGAGAGTGTCAGGGAAGACATCTCAGAAAGTGATTGTACAAACTGGATCTTGAAATTTGAGATATGTAAGGCTTGGCAAAATTGAAAAGGGCACAAAAAATGAGAAAACACAAGCGCTGGAAAGGAGAAATGAACACACCCACACACACACACACACACACACACACACACACACACCACTATAATCATAGCATGCAAGTCAAGGGTTGTCAAAGACAGTCTGGCTATTGTGACACATCATCATTTATATTAATCAATATATTAATCATAACAAGTTAGGAAAGCTATCTTGTTTCCCATAAAGCTCTGGTCCTGTGTATTGAACTTGCTTTATTTAAAAACATCCTTTCCCCAATGCTTAAATCTCTACCATCAGCGATACCTTCCTTTTGCTGTCCTTTTCTTCTAGTATGAATTCCATTTCAAATAATATGTCTTTTAATGACAACGTGCCTGACAGTGCATGAACACTACATCTAAGTCTCATAAACTGTACATATGAGATAACTTTATGTCCATGTGAAAAGTCAGAAGACTGAGAATTTCAGACAGGATAATTGCTTGTCTTCCATTACGTAGGTATTAAATGGAAAAGCCAGAATTTGAGTCTAGGATTTTCTTGCTCTGTTTTAGCTGCACCAGGAGATTATCAGAAAAATGGCAGCTGGATCCAAGCAGTTAACTGAAAAGAGTGAAACAGGTGTGCGAGGATGCACATATACCTGCCTGACAGGTGGGCACTGCAGTGAATTGTAGAGCCATAAGTTACCCAAAAGGGCAGGTGTTACTCAGTCCTGGCCAAATGTTCCCTTTGGGAAAAGCAGGCCCTGTTTTGCTGGCTCTCCAATTTTCAAGATAAACTGGAATTCTTTTTCCCCCCTTCTTTTAAAATATCAATTCTCCTTATTTTTAAGTGCTGGCCCCAATACATAAAAACACCACGCAGGCCAAATAAAACACACCTAGTGGCTGGGTGGTTCCCATGAGTCACCAGTTTTTGACTTTTGATCTATAGTATTATTCCTCCCAATATGTAGATGTTTCTAACACATTAGCATTGCAGCACCTCTGAGTGCTCAAATATGTAGGAATAATATTTGTGAAGCCAAATGTGGTCTCATATGACTTGCATCATAACCACGTGAGGCAGGCAGGGGAATGATCATCATACCCCTATTGTCCTTGAAGAAACGCAAGCTCAAAGGAATGAGCAAGCCTGCCCTAGTACACACACGGTGGAAGAAGGACTCATGTCCTCCAGGCCAGCGTCGTCCCCACTATCCTATACTACTTTCTTCAACACTGTTCAGTGGGTATGAAATTTCAGATATGCAAGGAGAATGAGTGTTATAGACCCGCTGTGCAGCACTGAGCCTGTACTTAACAATGCTGTATGGTGCACTTGAATTTTTAAGTGGGTAAATCTCATGTTACTGGTTATACCACAATAAAATTTTTTTAAAAAAGAATTAAACTAATCAACTATCAAAAGCACAAGAGGAAAACATCCATGGCTTTTCACAGGCTGGTGTTTGAGGAAATTAGAGAAATGGAAATGCAGAGAGAAATGGCCAAGAATCAGAACCAAGCTGGAGGTCAGGTCTTGGTTACTCTTTGATTCCCTAGAAAGGTGTAGGGTGTGGAACACCCAGACTCTAGCCTGGTGTCCAAAGTGGGCATCAATCCAGGGTTGGACGGAGTCTCCCTGCTTACAATGATGTTGGAAAGAAACCTTAAGATTCTCTGATGACTCATTGGTTGAATACATATGCTTAACAAAGCCTCATGTCTACCTCTCCAGTCCCATCTCCTGTCACATCCCCTTTTTTCCATGATTCAGCCATTCTGGGCTTTTTTCAGTATTTCATGCCCTTTCCACTATTCTTATTTGCAGTTCCCACTTAAAGGTCAGTGCTTGTTGTCTTAATTTTCATGAGTAGAGTATAACCTTCTTGTTGTGGAAGGCTTTCCATGAATTCGTTTTTCCTGAGGAAAACAAGTAATCTGCTTTTAAATAAAATTCAACAAGTTGCTTGGCCCAGGTCAAGTTGACCAGACTCCCTAACAGGCTCAAGATATTGCCATGTTGGCTAAAACTGTGGAAGTGCAGGGTATTGGCCCAAGGAGGAGTAGAATCCATGGGTCAAGTAGAACAAAGAGTGGTGATACAATCTCTGAAGCAGACACATGTATAATTTACATGTAACTGGATGTGTCTGGCTCTCTTCCCTTCTAACAAAACATCTTCTCTGCCCTGGCTTATGATGGCTTAATTGCTCTACAAAGTCTGGTTTCTCTCGTACTTGACAAAGGTGAAATCCACACACAATGGGTCAGTTAACCCAAACTCCACCAGTATTGCACAGACTTGTGCTGTGCCTTAGGGACATTAATTCTCTAATAACAATGGGATAATAACATCTTACATTTATTCAGTACTTTTCAGCTTATAAATATCCTATGTATTGATATATGCATAAATACCCTGTCATCTTTACAAAAGCTCAGGGAATTAAGATCGTATGGACCAGTGGTCGGCAAATTGCGGCTCACGAGCCATATGCGGCTCTTTGGCCCCTTGAGTGTGGCTCTTCCGCAAAATACCACGGCCTGGGAGAGTCTATTTTGAAGAAATGGTATTAGAAGAAGTTTAAAGTTTAAAAAATGTGGCTCTCAAAAGAAATTTCAATCATTGTACTGTTGATATTTGACTCTGTTGACTAATGAGTTTGCCGACCACTGGTATAGACTCAGAGTGTTTAGTGGGGTGGTGTTGATTCAATCCAGGAGGAGATAGTGAAAAGACTCATAGTTTCTGACCTCAAGAGCTCTTACTTATTGGTAGATATAACAGTGTAATTAAATGATTGCAAAAGAGTTCTTGCAATGAGTTCACCACACAGGGTTCTGGAAGTACCTTAGCAGAGGTGCTCCCAAGTTGTAGAGTCTTGGTTCCCAAATTGTGGTTATAGATCAGCATCATCAACATCACTTGGGCGTTGATCGGACATGTGGACTCCTACCCACTTCATCTCCACTGAATGGGAACCTGCCTATTAACAAAATGGCCATGATTTATTGCCACATTCAAGTTTGAGAAGAGTTGCTATAAAGGACATGGGGAGGGATATATAACTATATAATTTTCCCATAAAGGGTGACATCTGAGGTGAATACTGAGCGATGACTGGGATCTACTCCAGAAAAATTGTGGGAAACAGGAGGAAGGGACATGTGTTTCCAGGCAGACAGAGCTTTAATAGGAGAGACTGGAGTGACAGCAACTTTGAACGCGAGGTGAGCAGGGCAAAGTGGGAAAAGAAGCTAAGTAAGTGGATCAGCTGTGTCTGTTGTGAGTCACAGGCAGCTCTTTACAATAGCAACACATTATGTTGAGGAGTCTTCAGGGCAACCTGGTGAATCATGGCTCTGGTGACTGGAAATCCATGGTGGAGGGAAGAATTTACTATATTGCTCTCTAAAGAGCCATATCCCGAGGAAGGATACATTTCCCAGCTCTACCGTCCCTATGGTCAGAAAGCATCACAAATTACCATTGATTCCCCCAACACAGTCTGCCCATATTACACCCTCAACAGCCAAATTCACTCTTTTCCAGGATTGCTAGAGTTTGTCGTTTAAAGGCTAGTCTTAAATTGATTCAAGATGGGGGATTAATGGCTAACCTCATGCCTTCCCCGGAAGACCAGGTCTAATGGTGTTCTGATTTTAACAACAGCCAGTCACTGCATTTCCCTGAGTCATTCTCCCCATCTCCTGAAGATATGGTTTGGAGGAAAATCTCTCGAGTTCCTTTGGGCACATGTCTTGCAGTCTGTAATGAGATGGGAGAAGATGGAAATTAGGATAAAACTATGGATAAAAAAGTGAAGCAAGATGATGTTACATTAAATTTATGATGTGACAGGGCAAGCTCATTTTGCTACGTGAATAATGGGTAAATCACTGTTTTAATCAGAGACTATTTACTAGCTGGTTCTCATAAATCAGGGTTGGGACATAGAAATATTTATCATGAGCTAATGTCATGTGACTTTAACACAGGCAAATATTTTAATAAGATTGAAGATTCTTAGACACAATGTTTTAAATGATGACAGACCTCAAGGCACTAAAAGAGGAACCTCAAGATTCTGGAAATCAAGCAATGCCTTTTGAAAATTGAACTTAATGATGTCCATCCTGTTCCCCCAACATGGTCCATCCTGCTTCCTCCATCCTTCGTAGTTAAGATATTGCCAGATTTATGGCATCTGGGTCATTTTCTAGACTACTTTCTCTATTGTATACACGCTATTAAATGTAATTTATGAGAGTGAGGAATGCATTTTAATGTGAATACTTTTGCAACTAGTAGGGTGGATCAAATGAAGAAGGCTGTTTGAAGCACTAACCAGTGAGCCTAGAGTATTAAGATTTAATGTCATTATGAAAAATTGCTGTGTGACCTTGATTAAGTCACCACTCATCTCTTGTCTTCATCCATAAAATGGAAGGGACTGTGTGATCTAGCCACTCTCTGCCCCTGCTCAGACTAGTTAATCTCAAGAATATGACTTGGTGCCATCACCCATGTACATACAAAATATACTCTTGTGTGTGTGTAGAGGGGCTTAGTTGTAAAAGGGAAAAGTGATAATGTGTCTTTACTAAAAAGACATGTGAGGTTGGGTTAAATTTCTTGAAAGGTAGGCTTTGTCAAGTGTAATATTCAAGTGCTAATGGGAAAGGATCTTGCAAAATGGGATTTTATGGAAGGAGAAAGCCAAGGTTGATAATGTAAGATATGCCCAGAAGAAGGCAGGGGATGGGACCCAATGTGGAAGAGGAAGGAATGGTCTTGGATAAGAGAAACCACTCATCTATTATGACGGGAGGAGAGTTGGAGAAAGTGATATAAGGTTTCAGGACTGTTTAACAAAGGCTGCTGAAAGAACCATCGAAGAGGCAGTGTTCTTAGAGGAGCGCTAGGTTTCCGTTAAGGAAAGCGAGTGGAGAGAATGATCTGAGAAGACATGCACAAGAGGGCAGAGTTTTCTGATCATGAGGCTGCCTTGCCAGAGGGCAGAATAGAAGTGGAGGGGAGTCAGAAATAGAAAGTCAAGCCCGGGGATAATGGCTCGGGTTGGAATTTAGCTTGGAACTTTTACCTAAGGAAGCTGAAATGAGAGGTAAGATGGTGTTATTCCTGATGGAGTATGTGCAGAGGGTGGGCCTTAGACACAGCGGATGGAAGAACTCAGTAAGCTTGAGAAGCTCTCCTCAGTCTCAACGTCAGGGCTCATGGAAGCATGGGGCAGGTTATCCCTCTTCTGACTCATGGTATTTTGCCTCCTGAGATTAAAATCCTTTCAGCTTACCTACCTTGGGATACCATATTCACCCATCTGTTCAATTGTTTAATCATTTCTAAGTAAGACTCTATAGGCCATAAGTTAATTAGATGGAAGTTACAGGATGTTTGCCTTTAATTCAACTTAAAAAAACCCCAATAAATTCCTCCCACTCTGTTCCAGCCCCAATGGCATTTTCAGTGTTATGGGAACAATCCAGGTTTGTTCTGTATTTTTGGTTCTTATAATTTTTTTTGTTCCCTCTGTCTGGAATGTTCTCCAAACCTGCACATGACCTGTTCCTTCACTTATTTTTGCTCAATGTTCACCTTTTCAGAGACTTACTGGACCAATTTATTAGAGCCCCATTATAATACTCCCTTCTCTTACAAAGCTTTGTTCTTTCTTGTCTTCTTGTCTTAGGTTTTTATTGTCTGTCTCGCCCACTGGAATGTAAGGTTAGGAACTTTATTTTATTTCTTTTCTTACCCACATGCCTAGGAGAGTCCCAGTGTGCAGTAAGCACTCAATAACAGTGTTGTTTTACTGCTTAGTGAATGAATGAACAAACTTGAGCTCTTTTATAAAGCACTGAATTACCTCCTGTGTAGGTATCCAGGCTGTCAGCTGGTCATCTGTGAGAGATTTGTCAAGATGAGTTTTGCATTGGGTGGGAGGTTGGGTGAGACTATGTCTTAGTTTCCTTTCCACTTTAGTCTTTTCTACAATAATTCATCCTTTGCCTATGTATTAGAGATATTTCTTGGACAACTGGAAAAAATTATATAAATTGAAAGAAACGCTTGAGAAATTGGTAATTTTTTTCTCAAGTCCAAGAAAGGAAATGAAGGGATGTTCTCATCCAACACAAAGGTCATGACTTGTTCTGGCCAATGGTACACTATCAACTGTAAAGTATATAGAGACTTGCAAAGTGCTTGTGCCTTGTGGCCTGTTCTGTCTTGCTGCTATTGTGATGACAGCTTCTGCCAGCAGTCAGCTACCTGCTAGACAGGTGTGAATTCCTCACCAGCAGCTGCCAGTGCCTTAATGAGCCCAGCCAATGCATGTGAAGCAGAGATAGGCCATCTCAGCCAAGCTCAAATGACTCAGCCCCAGAGTCATAGGTAAAAAATGGTTATTGTTTTAAATCATTAATTTTGGGGTAGTTTGTTACATAGCAAAAGCAAACCAAGCCAAAACCGGTTTGGCTCAGTGGATAGAGCATCGGCCTGCAGACTGAAGGGTCCAGGTTCGATTCCGGTCAAGGGCATGTGCCTTGGTTGAGGGCACATCCTCAGTAGGGGGTGTGCAAGAGGCAGCTGATCAATTATTCTCTTTCATCGATGTTTCTAACTCTCTATCCCTCTCTATTCCTCTCTGTAAAAAATCAATAAAATATATACTAAAAAAATAAAGCAAACCAATACAAGTATAAAAGAGTTAATTATTTTTATAATAGTGGGGGAAGAGGAATGTGGGGAAATCCAAGGCAGAAAGGGCATCAAGGGAAAAAAAATGGTGCCTCTAAACACCAATTGTAATTGGTTTGCACAAGAACCACCCAATCTTTCTCTAATGAAAAATAAATCAGTCTATCTATCATCTATCTATCATCTATCTGTCTATATCTATCTATGTTAATTTTAGTTTAGTTTTTGTAAAAAACTCAAACTACTTGGCATAATAAACTAAAAATGCTTGAAATGAACTAGCAAGACTCTGGTTGACTTGGAACTTTGCAAATTACAGGGTCCGTGTCATAAATGATCATCAAGAGCATATGTCATAAAGCTAGCTGAGGTTTATTTGTAGAGGAGGTAATTACCATTTATTAAATGCCTCTCTGAGTCTGCTCAACAAAATGAGATAATTTGCTCATGTGTAAACAACTTTTTAAAGTAACAGAACTAGAATCTTATTCCAGGAATTTTTCCATATGGGTAGTCTGGGATTTTTCCTCTCAGAGATGTCTGCTGCACACAATCTTATAATGAAGAAGAAATTGGTTCTCCTTTGTCCCACTATCCTTTTCTGATATATATATATATATATATATATATATATATATATATATATATATATATATAGAGAGAGAGAGAGAGAGAGAGAGAGAGAGAGAGAGAGAGAGAGAGAGAAAGAGAGAGTTATCTACCTGGTTTTGAATTGACGTCATTAGCTCTACCTGGGAAAGTTATATAACCACAAAGGCCTCATTTTGCGGAGTTTTAAATGGAGATTGCTTTCTATATCAAACGATTTTTACCTGGCTTATAGGAGAGAATTGCATGTATGAAAAATACTTTGCAACCTGTGCCCTGAAGCCCAGTAGACAGATGTACTGCCTCAGCAGTTTTACCACTGGCTTCAGGTCCTTCTTCCTTCATTATCAACTCTCTGTGCCTCAGCTTCCTGATTTGTTGAAAGAAGTCAATACAATACAACTTTGTATGGTGCTTGGTTGAGCAAGTGAGATAAAGGGTATAAAGAGATTATAACAATAACTGGCATAGAATGGGCACTCAGACACAAGGACTGTTTTGATCTTCCTCCTCCTTCCCTCCTCTCCCACCTCTTCCTCATTAGGTGCCATCACTGTCATTATTAGACTGAAAAGTGTGTTGACATGCATATATATTCACAGGGTGTTTCAGATTCATGGGACTTTAGAAATAATATAATAAATTTTCTCATTTTATTGAAAAAAAAAAACACACAAAAATTAACTTGCCTATGGTTACATGGCTGGTCTATGGCCAAGTTTCGATGCTGAGCTTATGAATTGCTCTATTAGTTTTCAATTATTTATTTATGAAAAAAAAGAAAAGAAAAGAAAAAAACCTCAATGGAAGGTTAGACTTTGAAATCTACTCAGCAAATGAGGTTTCTGTTTGTGACTGGATGGCAGTGGAAATGACAAGTACCCTAATGGTTACATGCCACTGTTGAAACCAGAACAGAGGCCACCAAGCTTAGAAAAGGCCACATGTCAACAACCCCCATTCCAAGATCCAGTCTTTCAAGTTATATATCACCCCGGAAAGGCCATCTGTCTAAAATTGCTTCGGCTTGGGAAAGAGGTTTTAGGTCAGATGTATTACTCTTATTCCACTTGAACTTTATTTTTTTCCGTCTCCTCTTGAGATCTGAGACTCCGTGATTTTTGTCACAATTCATGATCCCGAGAAAATTTGAAAAATACATATGATATAAAAACCAGGAAGCAGAACCTTTGTGTTTGTAGCTCTGGAAAATGGAAAGAAGAGAAATCTGGGTAATGTTCAAAATAAATGGGGACAGAGAGGGTTGTTTTTTTTTTGCACTCTTGTAGGGACGACTTCCCTGCCATGCTCTGAGAGCTGCCCACTCCCCAGCCCACTCGGAGAAGGTGTCCATGGTGCAAGCCACACCCAGTGCTTCTTATTGTCTGACTAGAAGCCCGAGGCATGAAATTTGTGCAAGAGCAGGCCTTCCTTCCCCTGGCTGCCAGCACTGGCTTTCCTCACAGCCAGGCTTCGTCCAGAAGATCGTCTGGAAGGACGTCTGGAAGGATGTCCCATCTAATTAGCACATTATGCTTTTATTATTATAGATTTATACTTTCCTTCTCACTTCCTGCCCCCTCCAGAAAGGAAAGGCTGAGCATTGTAATCGGCCTGGGGGCGGGGGGAGTTTTTGGAGTAAAATTGAGATCAGAGAATAAACTCGTGTTGGTTTAAACTTTAAACCAACTTTAAAGCATAGACTTTGGAGTCCTTGGAGCTGGGATTCAAAATTGTATCCTGCTCTTCCCTGGAACTCTCCCAGCCTTAGGTTGTGCAAATCAGGGATCATAATCCAGGGTCCACTCTGCAGATTGTTGTCAGGAATATATTTTTAAAATACATTTTTATTGATTTTAGAAAGGGAGAGGAAGAGGGGGAGATAGAGACATTAATGATGAGAGAGAATCATTGATCAGCTACCTCCTGCATGCCCCCACTGGAGATCAAGCCCTCAACCCGGGCATGCGCCCTGACTGGGAATCTAACTGTGACCTCCTGGTTCCTAGGTTGATGCTCAACCACTGAGCCATGCCAGCCCGGCTGTTGTCAGGAATAAAGTGAGTTATGTGCACCATTTGAACTGCAATGGCAGGTTCATGGTAAGACTACAATGTACCTACCCTTAAAGAAACAGACATTCATTCCAAAGGCATGCCCAGCCATTTCTTCAGACCCAGCTAGTTCTCGGACAGTAGCTGCAATGGAAGGCTCTGTCATTTTTCTCTGCCTCGAAGCTGGTGGGTAGGGCAGAGGGCCAGCCCTGTATCTGTCCTGGCCACTCTTTGCAACGGGGCAAGAACACTGGAAAGTGATAGATCGAAGGGAAAGGAGAAGTCAGGGAGGCCTGCCATCTAAAAGAGACCTCAGAACAGACAGGGAGGAAATGGGTGTCCACTGTGGTGCTGACTGGGGAGCCTTTTAATAGAGCCATTTTCCAGGAAAGGGCTTCAGTAGGGAAGTTCCCTGAAGCCACATGGGAGCACTTCAGCAGCAGAGTGACAGCTCATGGGGAGTATCTCTCTTGTCAGTTTTATACGGCCGCATTTCTCTGACAAGCACTAAACCTGGCTAATATTCATTGAGAACTTACTATGTGCGGGTGACTAGCAAGCATTTTCAATGAATGCATCCATTGAAGATACAGTTCCTGCATCTGCTCTGTCCCAGGCATTCTTCTGAGTGCTGGGGACAGAGAGAGAACAAAAGAATCTGGTCATCACAGAGTCTTCAGCCACCATCAATATCACCGTCAGTAACTGCCAACTCTAGCAGTAATCCTGTTGGTTCTTTTGGGTTTACCAGGTACATAGTCATATAACATAGAAATAATGAGAATCTTGTCTCTTTCTTTTTAAAAAATATATTTGTATTGATTTCAGAGAAGAAGGGAGAGGGAGAGAGAGACAGGAACATCAACAAGGGGAGAGAATCATTGATCAGCTGCCTCCTGCATACCCCCTACTGGGGATCTAGCCCACAGCCCTGACTGGGAATCAAATCATGACCTCCTAGTTCACAGGTTGATGCTCAATCACTGAGCCAAGCTGGCCAGGCTCTTGCTTTATTTTGAGCATTTAATTTCCCCCTTTCCTAAGTCAATCCTGTCCAGTGACATTGGGGCTGAGCTGAGCTGGAGCAGTGGGTGGGGTGGCATCAAAGGGCTTTAGCTGTGGGGAGAGATGGGAGGCAGAAGCTGGAACACAAGTCAAACCAGAGGATATGGGGTTTCTACTAAGATCCCAGAACCTGGAAGTTAAATATCACATGGTTTGGGAAACATTGGATGCCTTGAAAAGTGTCCCATACATGGAAGGTGTCTTTGGGAAGTCTCAGAGCTGGGGTGGGAGGGGGGGGGGGGGGGGGGTATGGGGGGTAGAAAAGGGGTCTCTCATTTGTGGGCTGTGCAATGCATTTTGCATAATTTTACCACCAGGCTTTCCACACTATAACTGTAAACATTTGTTCACTTGTCATTCATATTTTTTTTTTCAGACATCTACTTACCTGTACAGTGAGCTCCTGGAGGGTAGAAATTACGTTTCCTGCCTCTCAATATCCCCCATTGCTAGCAGAATGCCTGGAGAAGTGTAGTCGCCCGATAAATGCTAGCTAATGAACCGCTGTTTTGCTAAATGTGTGAACGAATAGATGCATAGACAAAGCCTTGCATTTTTGTTGGCTGTTGAATGAATGAACAGACAGAATCATAACTCCATTCAGTTTTTCATGCCTCAAAACGGAAGGACTAAATGAGGCTGAGACCTTACTTCTCTTTCCCTGAGTTCAGAGTTGAGGCAGCCAGTGGATCAAATGAGCTGGCTTAGTTCCTCTGTTGGACTTCCTTTCTTCTTTCGGGATTGATGGTGTGGTAGAGACTTGATTTAGCAATGTCTCCTTTACATTTTGCCCAGGAACTACTGTTCTTTGGAAGCAGAATTCCCCAAACCCCCCTCTTTTTATTTATTTATTTCTTTTTTTTAAGCCCGAGAGATTTGCAGATCTCCTTTACCAGCAGTACTATCCAAAGCTGCTGGTCCTTTTCAGGAAATAACATCAACTTTATTCAAAGGCAGAGCATCAGACATGGGAATGGTGAGCCTGCTGTTTGCAAAGATTATCACATAATGATCTTGCAATTACTTGCTATCTCTGGACAGTTTACACACACACACACACACACACATTTATATATAAATATATAAAGTTCAAGTTTAGTGCTTAAATTGAGGTCTCATGAATTTATCAAACAATAGATTTACCTGATTGCATTTAATTTGTCTATTTTTTTTCCCCCTCCAGAAGGACCAAATTATTGAGACTTTAGCACCTAGTAGATTTAGCCTCCAACTCCAAGATGGTGAATATAGATTCTATTTGGTATGCTGAAAATGGCTGACTGTGTGGCTGTGTTATGCTATGGATGGCCGTGTTTTGAAATATACTGAGGTTGTAATCTGGGCTTCATGCAAAAAGTTCTACTGTGGTTCTGGGAAGAAGGAAGTGTGGCTTATACACTGTGTTTATTTATAGTCTATGCTCTAACACATGAGGACAGGAAATGTTTCCCAACTCAGTATCATCTCCCTCCCAATCTTTTGGCCACCTTGGCCCACAACGATGTCATTCTTTTTTTTTTTTTTTTTTTTTTTTAAATATATTTTATTGATTTTTTACAGAGAGAAAGAGAGAGGGATAGAGAGTTAGAAACATCGATGAGAGAGAAACATCGATCAGCTGTCTCCTGCACACCCCCCCACTGGGGATATACCTGCAACCAAGGTACATGCCCTTGACCAAAATCAAACCTGGGACCTTTCAGTCCACAGGCCGGCACTCTATCCACTGAGCCAAACCGGTTTCAGCAACAACAATGTCATTCTTAGAACTCCTTCAGCATGGCCTGTCTGACCCATTCAGTCACAGCTTCCTAAGTCTTTTATGG
Organism: Pipistrellus kuhlii; assembly: GCF_014108245.1. NCBI lineage: Eukaryota > Metazoa > Chordata > Mammalia > Chiroptera > Vespertilionidae > Pipistrellus > Pipistrellus kuhlii. Next base: position 3,763,239 of record NW_023425449.1, read on the forward strand.
ATCTGGTCAAGCATGTATGTTTTGTCTGCCCATGTGGATGTTATAGAAAGTATGCATCAGTGGAAGCCTTCAATGAACTTGAAGGTACTCAGAATCTTCACTGTGCCATCTAATGCTGTAGTCATTGGAGGAAGTCATTTACGCTCTCTAAGACCTAGCTTACTCCTCTGCAAAAAATAGTCACATGCCTAACCAGTTTGGCTCAGTGGATAGAGCATCGGCCTGCAGACTGAAAGGTCCCAGATTTGATTCCAGTGAAAGGCATGTACCTTGGTTGTGGGCACATCCCCAGGAGGGGACATGCAGGAGGCAGCTGATTGATGTTTCTCTCTCATCCGTATTTCTAACTCTCTATCCCTCTCCCTTCCTCTCTGTAAAAAATATCAATAAAATATATTTTAAAAATAGTCACATAACTGAGAGGGTTAAACAAGAAATGCAGTAATTAGTACACAGTGGAGTCTCAAAGAATGTTGTCATGGTCACCTTGAAGGACTGTAATGACTTCCAGACTTGTAAGACAGGATTGCAATTTCTTCGAATGGCCATTGGGCACACAGAGGATACTGCCTAGTAATGGTCTTTGATTATTCTGGTTCCTTATATGAAGCTCTTGGTAAGGCAATGTAGCAAATGATTGTTGGTATTCTGGTTCCACTGGTGCAACTGTCCTGGTAGGAGAATGTTTTAGGTTATCTTAACCAAGTTCCATTAAGCATTCACTACTTTAACATTTTAAAATCTGATTTTGTGTTTACTAAGCCGTCTGCTTATTCTAATTTCTGCCTTTATACAACTATAAAATAGTCTTATGATGAGGACAGGAATGTTCTGGTCACCATGACAATTATTTGTAACCGTAATTTACTAAATTGGCAAAGGTAGGACAGGCTGGTCATGAAGATGCGAACATCTCAGTTTCTGTAATGATAATTTCTCATTGCATATTCATCAGTTGTCATTGTAGCAGTCTCACAAGTTAGACTAAAGCACTGCTTTCAGTACTGGCATCTTTAAAAATATAAACCTACAAAGCTGTGGACCAGACTCTGAGCTGTGGTGAATTTATTAAGGTACTAAATGCAACACTGTGAGGAATTTTGTAGGGCAGACTGCTGCCTTTCCCCCTTAGTGTATCCCACATAGACATTGGCAGAGATTACTGAGATTTTTTTTTTCTTCTGGAATGTCTACAGGTCAAAACTCCATGAGGTCGCGGACTATGAATTTGTTGACTTTATGTATTATTTTCTCTCTCTGGAACACATTTCTTCTATCTTCTCCCCAAGGCCTGGGAGGATGTGAGAATCAAAATTGATAATAGATTCAGTGTTCCAGGGATACTTTGGGAATACAGTGGTGAATAAGATGGACAAGTCTTGCTTTTATGAAGCTTGTATTCCAAGAGGATGGATCTGGAAGTACTTTATATTTTCAAGAATGTTCTACAAATGTCACTATTATTAGAACTCAAACTCTGATGACTCAGTTTAAATATCGAATCTTTGATACTATCTCTGGCTCTCACAGGGAAACTGAAATCTTTCTCTGTGCTTTCCCCAAACCTCAAAGTCCCTTTGAACAGGATGAGCACACTCCATGTTTTGATTATCTATTTACATGTCTTTCTTCTCCATTACTTTCTAATTTTATTAAAGACAAGAACTCTGCCTGGTTCTTATTAAATCATTGGCAGCCAGCACAATCTCTGGAAACACAGTAGATGTTATCATATGTTTTCAGTAAAGTGTAAGGGTCAGATTTTAGTCCTATTATGGTCAATGACCCAACTATTTCCAAACCATGGCCAACTAATCACTATCTCACCTATGGGATTTTACATAAGGAACAGGCAGTACTGAGATAGTATTGAAGGAAGTTGAATAAGTACCTGATTGCCCTCAGCAGAAGGTTATTCTGGCCAAAGCTGGAATGAAGTAGGTGACTTAGAACTGAGGCCAATGTGGGGCCTATTATTGCTATTATCACCCACCTACTACCATTGAGATACCAAATTCAAACAAGAAGACCAGGGCATTCAGTTGCATCCACAGAGAAAGGGACTCCAGGCCCCAAGAATATTCCCAAGTCCAAATACCCATCTGGCCTGATGGGATGAATGGAAAAGAGAATAAAGGAGAATGATTCAGCACTGTGAGTGGCTAGATTGTCCTTGGTCTGAGACAGGCAGCCACCAAGCCTGTAATGTTAACACATACCCCAGAACTCCCATTACCCATCAACCAATGGCTCTGGTAGTCACTGGTTCAATTACCAAACTTTCTTGTCAACACTGAATCCCTCTGAAAGGTCCACTTGAGATTTCCCTCAGCCTTACCTGTTTCAGGATATTTCACTAATCTTAAGAAAGCCACAGTAGTGGCAACCAGTTCTGGGTGGGCTCCTACCAACTTCACATAGACCAACCCACAGCCCGTCATCACAGGCCCTACCTGAACTCCTCTTGCCTCCTTCCCCAGGGGTTCCTTTGGAACCTGAGACTATGTGGAACACTAAGCGGAAGGATAATTTCTTTCTCTACCCTCTCACTGTGCTAGGATGCAGTTGTCCATGCAACCTCTCTCAGCACAATCTCAGAAGATTGATCCATCAGTTCTGCTGGATTCAAAGGGTGGCCAGCTCAGGAATGGTTTGTTGGCTCTCCCTTCCTCTTTTCCTGCCTTAAGTTTTGGGGAGCTATGGAAGAAGCAAGTCTATCTTGGGAAGGAAAGGCTAGGTGACCCTCCCCCTAGAGTTGTTCAATGACTTAACGATGAGACCAATATTTAATGGAGTTCCCAAACTCATCTGTACGTTAGGATCAACTGGGGATCTTTAAAGAAGATTGTCTGGACTATTTCATTCCCCATCTGTGGGGATGAGACGCACCCAGGTACTGCTACCCTTTGAAGCCCTCTAAGTGATTGCAATGTGCAGATGAGCTAGAGACCACTGAACTAAACGAATGCAGAATTAAACCAAGATAAATCTTCCGCTACAAGTTTTAATTAGAACATTATTGTTCAAAAATTATGAAGGGAATATAAGTCTGTCAGTCATGTTTGCACATGATGCAGAGAGAAATAAATATACTGACCAATGACTTAAGAAAATTCTGTGGAAAGGAGGAAAGAGACCTAAGTGTCCGCAGAAAGCCTTGAGCCACTGCAGAATAATGTCTGTCATCAGGTGCCTTCCCAGGGTGACCTTTGGCATTGACAAAGGAAGGGCTGATTGAGAAACATAAGTGCCGTAGGGTATCTGTGGCTCTTTAACATTTTGGAAATGCCCATTTTTGACTCACCTTCTATACTTGGCATTTTAACTTTCATTAAAAATTAGTTGATAAGATCGCATAGCCAGGTCATCTGCTCTGAAGTCTCCATGGTAGCTGGCTGCTCCAAAGAAGATATTTTAAAGCTGAATGTTTAAGAAGAGAGAGAGAGAAAGAGAGAGAGGGAGGAAGAAGTAAAGTACAGAGTTTGCAGATGACATTTTATATTTGTGGACAGCTAGTTCTGAGAGGAAGAAAGGTCATTTTATCCACGCTACTGCCTTTGTGAAACTCTGAGCATAGCTATAATTTGTCTGATTAATGCTTCAGATGCAAAGAATGCACACTGTTCAGGGATCTCTGACTTCCTCCGTTATTGAGTTTGGAAATTAGCATGGTAGTGAAAAGAATTTGAGTTTTAAATTCAGCAGAAGCAGAGGTCAAATGTAGATATTTCCCCCCTACTTTTTAGACTTGTAACTGTGCAAATGTTAACCCAAAATTTAGTGTGCTTTTTTAGCTTGTTTGATCATTAAAAAAATGACATTGTATAAACATCCAATAGGATTGTTAGGAAGACTACTTGAATAGTGCAGCTGAATTGATCCAGTGTGTAGTTCAACTAAGCCGTAGTTTGTTCCCTTGTCCCTTTGTTGTTGCTCTTATCCTCACTCGCATGCCTCATAAGAGTTGATGAACTTGCAAAGTAGTCATTGGACAATATGAACTTTGCACAACTAAATATGAAATTATGTCTTCTTTTATGTTTCTTAAAATAATGTTTCAGCTTTATAATTGTTATATGCTATAGAATAGAGTAAAAAGAGCACAGTGCCTTTATACAGGAGGTCCTCAGGTTACATTGGAGATCTGCTCCTAAGGCGCAATATAGGGCGATTTTTGCTGTAAGTGGGAACCCACCTATATAAGCACCTACATCACTCACATGGAGCACATAAACAGCAGTAATGAAGTGACACAGTGAAAAATTAAAGATAGCAATTCCTGATCTTTACTTGTGGTAAATATATAATAAAAAATATAAAGCACATATGTACATATGTTGAAATGACGTAACTTTTTTAAAAATAAATAAATGGGAGATGGCGACATAATCATGAAACAACGTACTTTGAGTCCGACATAATGAGAGGACTGCCTGTATTTTAAATAAATGAATGAAAGAGTACGTTATTGTATTGTGTTGGGACTTAGAAGATGAGGGATCAAGTTCAAGGACTACTACCGTAAGTGGTGAGACACTGACCAAGCCATTGCCTCTCTCCAGGATCATTTTTCTGATCTGAAAAACAAGCGAGTTGCAGAAAATGATTTTGGCTATTTTGCTCACCTCTAAAATTCTGAGATTTTATTAATATGTGAGCACTATGTCCCCTCTGACATGTTCATCTATGGCTATGTAACTTATTCATTTCTCAGATAGGGTTGCATGCAACCCATCATGTACTGCAACTAGCTACTTGCTCCCGGATTGGGCATGTCCCATCTTCCATGTGGAAGGCAGTAAGAGAAGGGGTTCACAGCACAGGCTCTGGAACCAATGTGCCTCAGTATAAGGTCAGATCCCTGTGGTGTGACCTTTAGCAAGTTACTCAACCTTTCTGTGCCTCAGTTTTCTCATCTGTTCAGTGGGGTTAATAACACTAGTCTTTGCCTTCAATGGTTGTTAGAATAACTAACCAAATCAATCCTTACAAAGCACATAGCATGCTCAATAAGCATTAACTCTCACTCCCAAGTTTTATCTTTATCCAGCAATTAGTCCAATGTCAGGTAAGTATATATTTATTGAGCGTATGAATGAAACATTTAAAAATATGCCTGCAGAGTATATGCCTTATGCAAAGTACAGTTTGTAGTTTCTGATATGTAAGACTTGGTCAGGTAGCCAGAACTCAGGAATTCCTGGCAGTTCTGAAAACTCACGAGTTTGCAATACATGATGGAAGCCAAGAGCGTTTCATCTGACAGCTTGTCATGGTTCCATTTGGAATAAGTCAGCATATAAGGAAAAGGCTTGGAATTCACACTCCTGGCTGTTCCACCCATGCTTATTACTTTTTGGGGTTTGCCTTGATCAGAGTCTTACTGCAGTGGGGGGTGGGTGGAGGAAGACTGAGCATGTCTTCATTAGGATAGGACTGTGACATCACTTTCCTGGGGGATACTGAGCTCCTTCTCATTCCTAACCCTTTTCCCCAAGTTCATTTAGTTACAGCTGCTCCACAATGTATTCAGATCACTGGGGTCCCTTGCCAGTCTAAACATGTGGATTGTGGAGGAGTTAGAAAAGTCTCTTAAAAATAACTTTATAGGGATACCATCCACATTCCATATACCTCACATATTTAAGTATACAACTCAATGATTTTTGGTATATTCGGAGTTGTGCATCACCATAGTCAATTTTAGAACATTCTCAACTCCTCAAAGAAACCCTACCTGTGCTCATTAATAGTCCCTCCCTGTTCTATGCAACAACTCTGCAATCTAATCTATAATAATAAAAGCGTAATATGCTAATTAGACTGGACAGTCAAACAACCTTTTGGACGTCCTTCCAGATGGCCTTCCCAGATGAAGCCAGGGCTGGGGGTTGAGGCAAGCTGCTGCAGCTGTGAGGGCCAAGCCTCTTGCACAAATTTCGTGCATGGAGCCTCTAGTCGTTTTATAAAGTGCTCCATGTAGTCCAACCCTCAGTAAGCCCTCCAACATTGACTGAAACTCCTCTGAATGAGATGCTCTTCCAGGCTCTAGGGATGGGAAGGGGGAGACAGGCAAGTAATCCCAGATCTCAGGGACCATATGTTCCCCACTCGGGTCTACAGATGGGCTCTCCATCCAAAACAAAGCAGAACAAAACCCATGCTGGAAACAGAAGGGAGCAGGAAGCCGGTGGTGATATTTCTACTTGGTGCCCGGCTCTCTGCTGGTAAGTAGTGGACTGGCATCTGTCTGACCTCAGAGCCTGTGTTCTCTGAAAGAGGGCCTGACAGATACACACTCAGCTGAGCGAGCCTATTCCATGTTTCACTCTGGCCAGCTGTGAAAATCCCTGGATTTGCTGCCTCGAAAGCCAGCTGCCTCCTGAAACATGACTTCCTGTTGTTTCTAAGAAAAACATAAAGTAAACAGCCCCAAGACCTTCGGTCATCTGTGGCCAATGTGAAGGCTTTTCTGCCCTGGATACAGTCAGCTTAACCAATGGCATCTCTGCGAGGGGAACCATGGGGGTGGGATTGGGGAGAGGAGAGTCAAAGGGTAATTGCAGTGACTTACATTTCTCCTTCTCCCTGCCATAATCCCGAGGATTTAAATTCCCCAACAAATCAAATTCGGGTTGAGTTGGGGCCTTCTAACATGAAAAGCCAGGTTTAAAAATAGCTGCTCATGCTCCGATGACTGTAAACAAACAGTGGAGAGCGGAGTCGAACGAAGGGCAACAGACATTACGCATCCCTGCAGGAATGCGGGATCTCGCAGAAGCAGCGGAGTAACCTCTGCATGTATGGGCTGGGCCTTCGCTCTCTACTGCCAGCAGACCTCTTTGGGGGAAGAAGCATCATAAAACATTGGAGCTGAAAAGGGCTTTGTAACTCATGGAGACTCGCTGCTTCATGTTAGCAATGGGGGTGCTGAGCCCATATTTAGCTGGTGGCAGAGACAAAGGGAAAACCTATTGATAGTTCTCTAGCATCCCCGGTGATACTAAAACATATGGGAACGGCACTGGCACGCCCCTGAGCTGACGGGCTGATGACTTCAGATGTCACAAAGCTGGCTCAGGGCAGTGGGTATGAAGACAGGGCACCTGCGTTTCAGTTTCAGTTCTGCTGTTGACCACATGGCCAATTTAATAAGTTACTTTTCTGGGGTGGAGAGGGGGGAAACCATAGTATCTTCTGCAAATTGTTGAGATGGTTAGGTGGGACCTAGAAGTAACTCTGTAAGTCACATGGGACGCCTGACAAATGTCCTGTCTTTTCTTCTGACTCTTGCTTTTCTCTCCATTGAGGATATTTTACATGCCTTCCCACACTTCTTTGAATCGTTAAGTAGGAGCTTAGAGAATTTGACTTCAAGCTGTGGGATCCTGAGTGTGTTTATTAGCCTCTCTGAACATCATTTTCTTTGTCCTAAGGTGGAAACATAATAATTAGTTTTCAATGATGTTGTGAAGATAAAACGTAATGGACATAAAGTGTCTGGAGTAGAGGGGGGTCCATGTGGAGGACAGCATCTTCTGTGTCACTGCAAACCTCTTCACCTCCTTTCATAATCTCAGAGTTTGGGGCCATAAAATAAACAACAGAAAGGATTATTTCCCCCAATGAGTCATATATGTATTATTTCTGGACAATGAGTCATATGACTTTTTTTCCCCTTGATTTCTAGGAATATTAGAACTAAGTGTTGCATACAGCTATACAGCTATTGTATCTTCCTCAATTCTCTGCATATGAGTTTTTCTCTATCAGACACACACACACACACACACACACACACTCACACACTCACACACACACACACACACACTCACACACTCACACACACACACTCACACACACACATACACACACACACATTTGTACCTTGTTTGAAAATTTTTAGTCTGACTGCTTTTATTGTAAGCGACTTCAAACAACGCCTTGCCAGAAATATAGAATTAAATATGAAATTAGTAGATTGATAGATAGAGAGATAACCATTCTGAATACCTAATTTGAAGAAAAAAGTGTAAAGTCACGCTAGAAAAAAAAAATAACCCTCACGAAAGAAGCACAGATGTAATTAAAGCAAAAAGTAAAAAATGTCATGGGCTTTTCTGCAGGTACTCTTAAAGGGGAAGTATTACAGTTATGACCACTATCAATAGTATATCAGCATACGTGTATTTTGCTGTCAGTTTACTTGATAAAACATGAGCCCTTGCATTTCCATTATCTGTCACCTTGGAGAGGCAGAGCTGGGATCCAGGTGAGTTCTCTGCGGCCAGAGATGGGGTGTCTCCTACTCATCCTTAGGACTCTTCGCCTAGGGCAGTGCCTGAAACATGGCAGATACTCAGAAAGCATTTGTCGAATGAGTTAATACTATTGTGTGATCATTACATACCAGACATTATACTCATGGACATACATAAATGATCATATTTAACCTTCATAACAACCTTTTGAGTCAAGAATTGATAAGAATTACTTCCTTTTATAAATGAGGAAACTGAAGCACAGAGAGGCTAAGTTGGAGGGAGTATGTGGCAGAATCCATGCTCTCAGCCCAGCTTAGAAGGAAGAAATAAAGAAATAATTCATTTCCCCTGTGCCGCCAGGTATAGGTCAAGCATATGAAGGGGTCTGGATCAACTGGACCAGTATTGGTTGGTTACAAAGAGTACTTAATGCACGTGGTTCTCACTGAATGGCAGAGGCGTGCCCAAGGGTGTCAGAAGTAAGGACACTGAACTGTCTGGACAATGGATGTGTCCAATTTCATTCACCATCTTCATTGCGAGCCTGGATGTGATGGATCTGCTCTCCACAGTGTTTACCTGCAGACTTCTTCGGTGGAGCACCTACAGGTGTGCCTCTCGGGTTCATCCTTGTGTTCCGTAGTCCACTGCACCATCTCTGTGAAACAAGGGGATTTGGGATAAAGCCGAGATTTATCTCCATGGCAACCAGTCTTGTGTCATTCACTCATTCATGGGCCCATAAAAAGCACTAAAATGAAGAAACTGATATGAAAATGAGTGTAACTGCACCTAGTGTGAGGTTCCTTTCCACCCTGCAGCTCCATTTGAATGTTACCACCACGTAACTTTGCGGCGTTGGACTGGAGTTCAGAACGCTAGTCACGGTGGCATGTCGGTTTACAAGGAGACATCCTCTTTATAAATACCACAGGACCTCAACAGCATCCTCCCATGCTATTCAGGGAGGAAAGAGTCATTTGGAGAGGCAAGGGTTATCAGATTCCTGCTGCCCTCATGGTGGTTTGGGGACATGGTTTGCAGTGAACCAATGGACATCACAGCAAGCCAGCAATGACTCCCTCCTTAGTCACCTCGCCCAGTGCCCGAGCTGCCAGCACCCCAACAGAACATATTGAGTAAAAACGTTTCCTCCTCTCTCAATCTCCGAGCCATCTGACAAACCTTTTGTCAACCACTTTTGCAAATAGCAGCCTGGCTCCTGAGCAAATCCTCAAGCGGAGAAGCCACTGCCAACGCCGAAGTTTCCTAGATCATTTTCTCTGGTAAATGAGATGCCACACACATGGGAGAACCCAGCACGGGGCCTGGCATGGAGCAGGGGGTGCAGCCAGGTGGCATGGAGGGCAGGCATCTTTGAATCATCTTCGTCACGATATTAAGCACAAAGATGAACCGTTTCTCACTGAGCCGTGCAGACCTTTCCTGTAACAATATGTGTTCCAGTTTCCGTGACAATTTCCCTTTGTAGCAAGGTGACGGGGTTAAAACATCAGCTCAACTGACCTTTAATTTAAAGGAGTGCAGGCGCTCTCTCTCCCCAGCTGCACCTTGCTTCCCAGGAAAAGAGTCAGATATGAAATCAGAGCGTTCCCTTAACATCAAGATGGGGAACTGGCTTCTTTCTTCACAAATTATTTCCTTTAAATGCTCCCAGGCGCCTTTAGGTACCAAGATGTTTGCAGCAGGGTAGCATCTTATGCAGTATTCCAGGGAAAGAAAGGAGGGAGAAAAGAGTGCAAATGGGGTGTTCTGAGAAGGGGAGCCTGGTGGGCAAGCTGTTCCCTCTGCAGGTCCTCTCCTGAGGGCAACCACAGCCCCCATTGGCAGAGAGAAGGCTTCCCTAGCCCAGTTTGTTGTTAACTGGGGAGGGTGCTGCCATGGAACATGAATAGGGCATCCATTCTGGAGGAGGAAAAACCCAGGTTTGGATCTGGGGTTTCTCTGATATTAGTGGTCCTGGAGCAAGGCCATCAGCATGCCCATCAGGCTCCAATAGCCTTGGTCTAAAGTGCAGATGATGCTCTCTGTGCCCTGGGGTAGTGGGAAGTGACTCAGCTCATGCATAGTAGGAGTTCTCTGGTGCTCCACCTCATGTGATGCTCCACCTCATGTGATGCTCCACCTCATGGGGGAGCAGGTTCCATCCCTTAGCTCTTGGGACTCTTGACTGCTACCAGTCCATAACCACGTCCCTTTGCACTCTGCTGATGGGAACTGCCTCGTCTAGAAATTTCTGGGATGCTATTCTCTCCTCCTGGGTCTGGAAAAGGTCTTGGTCAGTAGACTACAGCTAATGACTAAGTGATTTGGGGGTTCCAAATGCCTCTGAAATTAAGGTAGGAACATTAATTCATACTTTGTCATTAATTCATTAGTTCATACTGTTGTCATTCATACTTCAAAGTGCCCCATGGAGTCAGGCCGAGGTCATACCTCCACCAACTCATAACTTTGCCTGATTTCCCCCCTGCCTATCCTGAGAGCGCTCCTGCAGTAAGTTACTACTCAGCAATAAGTTGAGAATACTCAGCTCAGGCTCTCTTTGGGGGAAATTGACTGAGATAATTCATAAGTACCTGCCATAAAGCGCATACTCAAAAGATTATTAGTTCCTCTCTCATTTGACTTTGTTCTCCCAGAAACTGTTTCTGATTATTAGATTTGTTTTGCTTGTGAGAAATTACTAGAAAATAATAGAAAGTTAAAAAAAAATCTGAAGTAAATAAAAGATACTTTTAAAAAAGTAAAAAGGCAGGCAACAGATTCTAAGTTATTTACCATACAGATAATATAGGATTTTTGTCCAATATAAAGAATTACAAGAAAGAGAAAAACAATAATAATAAAACAGTGGAGAATAATGGTCCATTGGCTTACAGAAAGGAGACTGGAATGGGCCAATACATACATGAAAATTTTTTTATCTTCATAGGGAAAAATGAGAGCATGAATCCATTCCGTAGGCGAAATTTGAATGCCTGACAATATTAGTGTTGGCATAAATGTGATGCAAGCATGAACTCATACTTTCTCGTGGAAACATTCGTTAGCATTAATTACCATTTGGGATCGCAGCATCTTCTCCCATAGTTGGCCTACAGTTTGAATGGGTACATTATAGATTTGCTAAAAAGTTAGAATTATGATCATTTCTCAACCATCTTCTCTTTTGAATAGTACAGCTGTTGGGAAATTCAATGGCATGCTAACTCCTGGCCTTCAGCTTTTAAGAATTTCCGTTGCACCCTTTTCTCTCTTCTTTCTTTCCCAAACTCATTTTTATGGATGGCTGGACTTTCTCACAGAGGCTCAATTTTTAAAAATATGTTCCCACTTTGTATTCTTTGTTCTTTGGTTCCATGATCCTGTAAGTTCATTTGATTTTTACATTGCAACTCTGCTACTGAATTTTTTATTTTGATGGTGGAGTTACTGGTTTCTAAGAGCTCGCCACTGTTCTCTGCGTGTTCCTTTGCCCCAGCAGGTCGTTCTTTCTAGAAGCCAATATGCTCTATGCTGTCTCTCCAGATGTTCTATTCCAAGCTCAGTACTACTTAGATGTTTATGCAACTCCCTGCTCGAGTCATTTTGCCTATCGCTGGTTATGTCTGATGGTCTTGAATTGAGAGTGACCCTCTTTGATTAAATATAAAACCCTCATCTTCCTTGACATGGGAGAGGGGTCCTATATATTTCAGCACACTCTACTCAGTATTTCCATCAGTATTGTGTCTTTAGACCAGCACCCAACTGCCCAGGCCTTCCATCATTCCTGATGCTGCTAAATGCTGAGCCTCAGGGATTCCACAGGCCAAATTGGCTCACTTCTTTGGGGTATTTTCATTGATAGACATTTAGATGCTAACTTTGTCTAATCTGCTGAGTCAGATACTAACTCTCTACCCACTTTTACTTTTCTGGAATATAGCTGAAATCGCCGATATGCTGGTGATTCCTCTTTTGGGCAATTTATCTTGTATTTCTTGTCATTGGTTTGATTTCATTCTGGCTGGGTTTTGTGTAGAATAAGTAATAAATGTCTGTGGTCTATTTGCCATTTTTTTTTATACCTGAAGTTTCCCTTAGGAAAGTAACTTCATTGATTTGTAATCTAAAGGAGATTTTTTAAAAAGGATTTTTGATGGGTAGGATATGCCTTCAATTCTCTAAGCCCTCCTGAATGGCTGAATGTTTTATTTTAACCTGAAGAAGATACTGGATGCCCAAGTCATCTTAAGTAGAAAAGATTTTTACACTACACATGTTTTAATGCTCTGCTGTTCCTGCCTTGATATTTCTAATATTTTTTAAACAAAGACTCACATTTTTATTTTTCATCGGACACTGTAAATTACAAAATGGATCCTTCTCTGAAATGTGAATACCCTAGTGTCCAGATATCATTTGTAGGGTCATGTAGTCTCTGGGCTTTCAGCTCAAATGCTCCTTTTAAATTTCCTGCCTATAGCCAGGCAGCTGCTGCTGGCTCATCACCAAGGTTGACTTCTTAGCGATTCCCTTTCCCTTGGGATCTCTCCGACAGAAAGTCCATTCCTACCTGAAATGAAATGCATGGCCTTCATGTTGTTTGTGCTCATTCTATGTTTTACATATATATTTTAGTAATTTACTATATATATTGTTACAAAACAAGTATAATTTATGTGTTTATTAAAAAATACATACAATAATTAAAATATTAGAAAATGTTGAAAAGCATAAAATTATTTACTAATCCTTCTATTGAAAATTATTAACTTGTTGCCATATTTTTTTCTTTTCTTTTCTTTTCTTTTCTTTTCTTTTCTTTTCTTTTCTTTTCTTTTCTTTTTTTTTTCTTCTTCTTTTCTTTTCACATGGACGTCTGTATGTCCCCAGTCAGGATTTCTAACTTTTACAAGGCTAAGGAAGAGAAAGAATATATTTTCACTTTTGCCTGGGCTTCCCTTATTTATCTCTTGCCATAGCCTCAGTTTTCTTGATGTTGCCCTCAAGATCCCTCATGAGATGTAACTTGAATGATGAATTGGTGGGAGCCTACGATGGATGCAGAGTTTACTTTTTCAACCTTCCCTTCTTTTTTTTTTTTTTTTTTTTTTTTTTTTTTTGAACTTTACAAGTGTAACAATCCAGTTTTTTCCTTGAAAAAACAACATTTTATTCAATCCAGGAAAGGCCAAAAGAAAAATTTTTATTTGTCCCACCAGTATAGTACAACTAAAATATACTCACAGGAAATTGGTAGCACAGAAAAGAAAAATAGGATTTTTAGCTTCATACATCAGCCATCATGTTAGTATTATTTTATGTTAAGTATTAATGGTATAATTTTGGATAAAAGTACATGTGCAGCTCCAATATTTCCAGGATTGTTGGGAAAGAGGTAAGCAGAGTATGCCAACTTATAATTTTCTATGAATATTATTATTTGGGAAAAACGAGTCTAAACGTGCACTAACAGTCACATTACCAGTATTTTGGAAGGCAGCTATGCTCACCACTATACCACCAATGCGGACAGTACATTACCAGTATTTTGAATCCAAGCCATGGTGACATAAATAATGGCTATAAAGTTCAACTCATACCTAGAGAGAAGATAGTAATCAAGTTGGAAAGATAAGATATTCCCAGATGATTGAGCTATATAGCTTTTTTTTCTCTCAAGTAAATTATATCCCTCCATCCACCCACCGATCCATCCATCCATCATCCTAAAATTTGTCCAACAATTAATATTCATTCAGTAAATATTTATTGAGGGCATCCAATGTTCCAGGCACCAATGCCAGGTAAAAAAAAGTCCCAATATGCTTATCCCAGGAGATGTTGTGAAAATCAAATGAGCTAATGTAGATAGAAAGGCAATCTGTATACCTTGACATGCTATTAAGACATGAAGGATCATTATGATCCAGTCTTTAATATTACTGCTTTGTAATCCTGTGTCCTGATATTTTTCAGCCTGCTGACAGGCACAGACATTTCTCAGGACTCTATAAGCCTGCAATTAAGAAACTAAAACACATTCATAAATACACAAGTTGACTAATTAATCCCTAATTAGTTAGCAGATTGGGTATTGTAATCACCCTAAGATATATTGGTTAATGTCATGGAATGGAAAGAAGAGTTTTGTTACATTATATTATGTCAAAATTTGCATAAAGATTTCATTAAAATAGTTAATGGGACCTGCCACTTCTGAGCCATGGCCAGCCAGCTAGTCAATGGCAGTTTGGGATCAAATTAACAGAAGATCTTTTAATTCAATAAAACAAAACAAATATTTTATACACTTACATTATTTCAAGATTTTTTATTGACTGCTCAGTAATGAAATACAAGCATTATTAATTTGTCTTGCATTTGAAGAGACTGAAGTGCAGAGAGGCCAAAAAATGAGCTCAAGATCATACAGATGGATCCTTGGTAGTCTAGAGTTATGCTTGGCTTTCCAATTGTTCTTTTGTAGACCTTTGCTTCACCTCAACTGCCTAAAAGGAAGTCAACAATTAGATGGTCTGTCTTTCTTCTTCAACTTTTTAAAAATTACATTTGTTGGGTTGACATTGGTTAATAAAGTTATATATGTTTCAGTATACCTATATAATTGCATTGAGTGTTTACTACCAAAAGTCAAATCTCTGTCACTATATATCTACATCTATCTATATCTATATCTATATCTATATCTATATCTATATCTATAATCTATATATAATATAATATATAATATATTATATTATAATTAACATAATAATTTGATATATTATATTAAATATATATTTTTAACACCCTTAACCCTTTTCTAGTGCTCCTCTAACCCCTTTTTCCTTCTGGTAACCACCCTACTGTTATCTGTGTTTATGAGTTTTTGTTTGTCTATTTATTTGTTACTTGAGTGAAAGACACTTAGTTATTCTTCCCTTTGAACTTGCATATTTCTTGCTGTCATTTTCACTTTCACTGTGTTATGATAGACTTGGATGTTCTTCCATTTATTTGTTTTTAATCCAAAGTCTCTGTGGCTTCCCAAACAATACCAGAGAAAGTATAAAAGAAAATGGTTTCCACATACATTTTCCTCAACTTTTTAAAAATTTGATAGTATTTCAAGAGATCAAAAAGAAACACTGATGTATTGAGTAAGTTAAATGGTGCTTTGGTTTTAGCTCCTATCTCGATATATTAAAGGCTAATATACAAAGTGTCCCCTCGAGAGTTTACCTGGAGAACGGGAATTTGATTGCTCGCCATTGCACAGAACATGGCTGGTGACCAGTGGCAGTGGGGGACTAAGAGAGCAAGGGAAGGAGGAGCCCCTGAAAATCCCTGGAAATGCTCTCTCGGACTTGTTCCTCAAAAGAAAAATAAATGGTTCTTCAACAGCCAAGGCCTGGCTTTGATGATAATAGCTGTGAGGCAGGCCTTGGCCTCAGACACTTCCGTCTGTCCCTACTATTCTCACACCACACCTGAGCCCCCATGAGATGACTTTTGAATCCTCCTTTTCTCACTGCTTCTTTCTGACCAGATGGTTGGCATCTACCCTAGTTTGGGCCCCCTGCTCAGCTGTAGAGATTGGTAATGAACTTGGGGATGAGTGTTCAGAGAATCCTTCTGCCTCCCAAAGAGAGCCAGTACTCCAGCCTTCTCAGAAGCTCTGCACGGATCACTTGCCCCTCTGCTTCTGGTTTCCTTCCTCTTTTATGCACCAACATTCTGTTTAAAACACCCTAAGAAACAATCAACTTCCTTGGTCTTACCACATCCCTTCTCATAAATCTTCAGTGACCGTCTGGTATTTGTGGGTACCGGGCTGAGCATCCTGGGAATGGCAGCCTTGGTCTCTCATGATCTAGCAGTGAGCTCCCATAGCACGTGGCCTGAGTATCACTTTTGGAAAACGTATTCCTTGTTATGTGTGTTGCTACTTGTATGTGAGCATCTTCTCTCTTGCCCGCCTTTGCGCCTCTGGAGGATTAGGTGCACATTGGTGTGCCTGACTGATCCTGATACTTCTCACAGCACCAAGCAGAGCACCTAACTCAGAGCAGATGCTCAGCCAATATTTGCTGAATGAGTTTCATAAGGAACTTTCTCCATTGAAAAGCTGCAGATCTGGCATTGAATGACTGGTCTGGATGACTAAATTTTTTCTTGCATGTTCTTTTATTTGGAGAATATTTTTAGAAAGCAGAAAAGTATGAAGAATAATAGAAACCAAGTATTATGCCCCCCATTATCACAAGCTGAACCATAGGTAGCATTTTTTTATTCTTGCTTTATACTTTTTAATGAAAGAAATAATACATTGCAGACAAAGATGGCCCTTTGCTCTATGTCTCCTTAGATGTAAGTAGTAGTATGAATTATCTGTGAATATATTTTATCTTTCCTTATACTTTTACATACAAATACATGCACCAACTTATATACAGCAGAAGTTAAACTATGGCACATGGGACAAATCCAGGTCATGACTCATTTCTCTAAACAGGCTAAGAAAAGCTTTTACATTTTAAAGAATTATAAACAAAAGGTAACAACATAAAATAATAATATGGGAGAGATATCATTGATGGCCTGCAAACCCTAAAATATTTATTATTTGTCTTTTACAGAAAGTTTGTCTCTCATAGCTCTGTTGGGATCTCCTGGTCCATGTAATGTCACAACCCCTGATATATAATATTGGCTTTGTTTTAAGCTATCAATGGGTATCCAACAATCGTTCTGAAGCTTGCTTTAATTTTCAACCCTATATTTCTTCAGCTATTAAAATCCAAATACAAATCAAGATGAAACCAACAACTAATCAAACAACCAAACAACTAAAGCCCAAACCATCAAGAAACGCAGGACTTGTCCCCTCTAACGGTGATACTCATCTGGAAACTTGACAATTTAACTAGAGCCAATACATGTGGAAAAGGCACCTTGTAGTTCTTATCAGTATTAATACAAAGTGACTGGGTTGCTCATTATAACTTTATTTTTCTCTGGGGCTTCTGCATCCAGAATATGTCCCATTATCTGTGAGGAGACATGTTTATGCATCATGAGGCTTTACAGAATAGGGACAATGGAGGCCAGGACAATGTTCTAATTTAAACCCAATCTTCCCAGGGCAGTAATGCTTCCCAGGAGAGCACTGGGCATTTTTCTTATTATGTTCACAAGTAATCAACCCCCACAATAGCTGGGTGAAGAAGGCATGGATTTCTGCTACTTAGTTCAGAAGACGTTTGTCTGGACCATCCTGTGTCAATTCAAAAATTGTCTCCATGTCATATAGGAACCAGAGACTCAAGAGGACTGAGCAAGGAGACTGCACGCACCCTGATTCTCTTGTATGTCATAGCCTTTCTCCTATGTCCGTTCTCCATGTTTCCCTTATACCCCAAAGATTTGGTAGGGCATTTCCTAATATTCTTCTCTTTCAAATAAATGGAAATGCAAGGCATGGGATGTACCTTCTTCCTTGACATCGTGAAAAGGCATTAATTGATCCTAGAATTTTTTAAAATCTAGGTGAGATCTAAAAATCTTTCCTGGCAACCACAACCAGATGTGACAGAAAAACTATTTTTACTCTGTTCTATAGCCTTAATTAGAGTGGGTTTTTGGCTAAATATTAGGTTGAACCCCCTGAAATGACCATTTTTTAAAATCATGGCTTAAAAGGGTCAAATATTAGGATTCCATACAGTTCATGCTGAAGAAATTTAATAGCTTGACTTCATGTCCCAGAGTTCCCTTGGTAGATATGCAGATCAGATCTCTTGATATGCTTAAGTAAATGCAGTACTTAAATTACAGCTTCAGAAGCTGATCTGAATAGCCCCTCTTTATATATATTTATCATGCAATCCCAGAAGCGGATGTTTCTCAAAGTCTGGTCTGCCATAAAGAGTTTTGCAAGAAGTACCAAGTTGGGTTTTATTTTCAGGGGATTAAGTAGACAAGTCAGTGGTATCATTGGAAGGGTTCCAAGGAATCCTGCCATAGAAATGTATCCTTTCATGCTGAGGCATTGTATCTCCAAAGGAGTCCTCACTACCAAGCAAATATCTAGAGAGTTGACGTCAGCCAACATTAACCATTGACACTTAGCACGCATTTGTTACAGCAGTAGATCAATGTTTTTTTTAATGGAGGTGACTATGCCCCTTCCCCTCTTATCCCCCCCCCCCCCCCCCGAGGATATTTGGCAGTGTCTAAAGACTTTTTTTATTGTTACAGTTTTGGGGGGGTTGCTACTGGCATTTAGTGGGTAGAGGCCTGGGATGCTGCTATACTACAATGTATAGACCAGCCATCTAACACAGAATTCTCCCGTCCAAAATGTTGGAAGTGTGGAGATTGAGAAACTCCAGCCCAGTTATTTTAGAGGGAGCAGAGTGGAATTTGGCAAGAGACAGATAGATGGCATTTGTTATTAGAAAGAGGCAGAGACATAAATCTGGGAGTTGGGACAGTCTCCAAGATACGCATATCTGGGTGCTCTGGAATAAAGGCCAGCTACAGGGTGACTTTCCCTAGAAGCAAACTGTTTGACGTAGTCGAACAGGCAGGTTTATTTGGGAGCTCCTTTGGAATCTCTGATTTAGACCAGGCAGAGACAGAGGGGGAGCTGTGAGGCAGCCTCAGCATAGATTTAAGGGGCACCCAGTGGGGAGCTTTAAAGAAAGAATGTCCTTTCAGAGCCATCCCTATTTGGGACAAGAGGGTGAAATAGGTCAATCATTGGATTTAAGCTTTCTCAAAGGGCCATAACTTTGGGTAGGGCAGTTGACTTTGCTGAACCAGGTCTGAGGGAATGACACTCCCAACAACTGGGGGTGATGTTGAAGGTGTGTGTGCATGTGTGTGTGTGTGTGTGTGTGTGTGTGTGTGTGTGTGTGTGTGTGGGGGTGATGTGGGCATTATGTGTGTGTGTGTGCGCGCGCGTGCGTGCGTGGCAGGGCATGAGGTTGACATTTAACAATGAGGAGGAGAGGGGCTGGTGTTCCCATGAATGGCAGAACTCTTGTTCCTGGTCTAGGAACTCCAACTTTGTCTGTACATTACTCACCCCCAGCCCACCACCTGTTCAAAAAATCTTAATGACCACTCATTTCAGGAGCTGTAACTGAGAAGCTTTAAGTCTTAGGAATTTTAGTGAACTTATGGGGCTTCTGAGCTGTAAAATGAGTAAACGTGATGTCATGCTTTGATCCCCACGACTGAGATGTAAAACTCAGGAAACTGAGCCAGAGAGAATCTGAACGGAGGGAACACCCCACAGGCTGGGCCTCATTTGATATGCATTCAAAAGGATTCAGGGATGGCATCTCCCAACCCAAGAGGCCTTTTTTCACTGAAAACTGTGGCTCGCAGAGAAATCCCATTTGTTAAGACCCGTTGTATTCGTTTCCTATGATGTGTAACAAATTACTGCAAATCTATGGGCTTAAAACAGGACCCATTTATTAGCCACAGTTCCTGTGGCTCGGGAGCCCAGGAGTCACTTAACTAGGTCTTCGGGGCAGCATCTCACAAGGCTGCAATCCAGGTGTTGGCTGGAATGCATTCTCATCTGGATCGTGGGGTCCTCCTCTAAGTTTATTCAAGTTATGGGGAGAATTCAGTTCCTTGTGGTTATAGGAATGAGGTCCTCAACTCCTAGGCACCAACCCTCTCTATAGGGGGTTCAAAAAATGGCTGTTTGCTATTTCAAGGCCAGCAGAAAGCCTTTTTCTTGTTTCAACTTTGTTCCGCCAGGGAAGACCTGGTCACTCCCTGAAAGAGCTCACTTCATACCTGGTAGGTTCAGCCAAGATAATATCCTTTTTGATTAACACAAAGTCAACATATCAGGGACCTTAATTACATCTGAAAATTTCATCTCTTTGTCATGTTCTTTTTAAAATATTCAATATGTATATTTTATTGATTTTTTACAGAGAGTAAGGGAGAAAGATAGAGAGCTAGAAACATCAATGAGAGAGAATCATCGACCAGCCGCCTCCTGCACACCCCTCACCAGGGATGTGCCCACAACCAATATACATAGCCTTGACCGGAATTGAACCTGGAACCTTTTAGTCCACAGGCCGACACTCTATCCACTGAACCAAACCAGTTTCGGCTCTTTGCCATGTTCTATTGGTTAGACTCAAACCATAGATTCTACCCTCATTCAAAGGGAGGAATTTGTATCCAATGTAGGTACGCAGGAATGAAAACCTTAGAATTCTGCCCTCCATCTCAGCGGATTCTAAAACAAGGTGTATATTTAAGTTGCTCATGCCCCATCAGGTTTCAGGGACACATGTGAGAACCTCCATTTATACCTCTTATTGCATTTATTTTAAATTTTGTATAATTTTCGATGAATATAACCTATTAGAAAAGGGGTATATGTATATAATTTATAACTGCATCTTGGAAAGGTGTGCTTTTTAATTTTTTTCTAATGGGGAGGCTGGTGACTTAAATAGATGGTCTGACAAGCCCAGTGTGACATTGTTTTTGAAAATAAACCGGTGAAGCCAGAGATGGAGAAGGTTCTGAGCATATTTCACAGTGTTAACTCTACTCTGCCAGAGCCACACAGGGATCCTTCTTGTCTCTTCACCATGAACAGCTGGTACGTTTGCTAGAGATAAAACCAATAAAAATGTGGGTATCCCTGAGACAGTGTTCCCCAGGAATTTCTCACTATTACAATACTGCACACCCAACCTCCAGTAACTCATTAGAACTACCATTTAAGTATTCCTACCAGTTTACAGTTCTCAGAGTCTCTGCTTGAGGTAAGGAAGTTTTGCTTGTGTCTCTAGATTTGCCTGCTTCTTCAAATTTGGGAGGTGATAGTTTGCCCTGCAGCCTCAGTTCTCTGAGAGGTCCAAGGATAGTCATTAATTTGCAGTCTCTGCAGCTCCATCTTGCTGTAACAATGGGAGTGCTGAAGTTGAAATCATTAATCCTCTTTTTTTTCTTTCTTTCTTTTTTTTACACTTATTTAATATGGAAACAAACCTGGATTCAGAACGGTCTAGAGTGACTTCCATCTCCACCACTTCCTTCCTCTGTGATCTTGGGTAATAAAGTCATTTTTAAGGATTTGCATAGCGGTATGTAGGTCAGCATGTGACTGGCATAGAGTGATTTCTCAGTGATGACTGGACATGACCTCAAGGTTTGTCTAATCCAAATCTACACCTTATGATTCAATCTCCTCTGTACTATCCTCGCTAAGATGCTGTCTAGCCTCTGTTTGGGAATCTTTAATGAAATGAAAAGCTAGTTCTCAAAGAACCTCTGGATGGTGCAAGAGCCGATGCACAAGAACTGTTGTGCGTCGTGGTGCAAAATGAGACCTCGAGACAATGTTCCTAGGGCTGGGTGGGGCATGATGGGAAATAAGATGCTTTTCAGAGGGCAGGGCAGTGGAGGGTTCATGATCATTTTGAGCTGTATCTTGTAGGAGAGCTAATCTCCTAACATGTGCTCATGTGTCTGAAAGGGATTTTGGGAGAAGTAGCAGAATGACAGAAAAGGACCTAGAAGTGAAACCAGAGTGAAGAAGGAGGAAGGAAGAGTAACTGCTGAGTGAGGGATGACTCTGGGATTTTGCATGTCCTGGCTTCCAGATGAGAAGACCTGAGGAGATATTGCTTTGAAATCCTTTCCTAGGAGTTAGTTTGAGTTTAGAAGTATTTATCCTTGGTCTGGCCACAACATATTCTCTGTGTTGCTACCATAGCCCCCGTGGTAGACTGTTAGTTGCCTACTATATCTGTGATCTCCTTTCCTGCGAACAGAACTATAGTTTTCTATGGAGTAGTGATTGGTCTGAACTTTGCAATGATGCATAATTGGCCTAAGGGTAAGCCAGTTTCCCTCTTCCCAATGCCTTTTGCAGTCAGAGATTCCATGTGAGTAGCCTGGCATGAAGTGGAAGGGGAAGTTGTCCAAAAGGTGCCCAGGAAAGCTTTTGATTCCCCAAACAAATAGGACTTGCCTAGAAGGAGGATCTGCTACTTAGACCCACAGTATCCACCTTGCCAAGGTCTGCTTCCTGTGTGCTTGTTAAATGAGAAAAGCAAACTAATTAAAGTCACCACTAATAAGGTATTTTATGTATAGCTTACAATATTGCTAATAATATCTCATCTTCTCACAATGTGTATTTTTTATCTTCCCCCTTGCCTCCTTATACACTATCTTCAATCCCCACTCCCCCTGCCTGAAAACTCGCCCATTCTGACATTTGACATGGAGAGCAGCTGCAGGAGGGAACAGGTTGATGGGGCTCATTTCCAAATATTGGTGGTGATACGCAGGCTATCTCAGGGGCACAGCCCTAGAGTAAAAGCAGACACTTTCCTTCTGTGACATCCAAAGTGTTGTATGAGAGAGAGAGAGAAAGGGGGGGGGGGAGAGACACAGAGTCAGAGAGAAAGCACAATACCAATCAATACTCATTAGGAAGCAGGACTTGGAAAAGAACAAACTAGCTGAAGGAGTAATGTAGAATCCATAGCTAGAGTGGTGCCTGTTTATAAGATTTAAAAACTAATCATGATATAAGACATCGGATATAATCATGATAAGGCCCTGCAATGCAGATTTCAGTGGGAGCCACCCTGTTTTTTGCATTGTAGATCAGATTACCCAAAGCCTCCCCCCCCCCCCCCCCCCCCCCCCCCCCCGCCCTTGGATTCCTAAGGAGCGTAAATTCTCTAAGACATCATTCTGGCTCTGAATTCCTGCTGCGACTGAAGCTGTTTATTTTATGAATTCCCCTGCCTTCATGAAGGTGCTGTCTCTTTTTTCCATTGATCAGTAGCTGGAGAAATATGCCTCTATTCATGATTTTCAGACATAAAAACAAGGGGAAAAAATCACATAACTGTTCAAAGCATTTGAATATCTGGCTTTACTGGAGGGTTGGGGGAGCTGAGGTGTTTACTTCAGCAACATATGTGACATCAAATAAATTAAATGTTCCATTTGGAGATACACATCAGGTGGTGAGGGAAGACCGGGAGCTTGAACTTTTGTGGGAGCCAAGAACAATGGAAATAATACCTAGATGTCTAAGAACATGAATGTAGAGATTATAGACATTGTACCTGGAGTGTCTGCCTGGCACACACAATAAGCAGTAGCTTTAGATTTCCCTTGAGCTCGACAGTAAGCCAGTAGTTAATAACAAGTTCACTCATTAGCCAAAACTAGATGGTGTCCAGACAAGTTAGATGGTGGCTCCATGAGAAGCAAGAAGGGACATGTCATGTGCTTTTTAGAACTATGTCCATTAAGAACAAATCAAAAGCCATGGCTCTTAAAGGAAGTGTAAAACTTGGCCACCTGAACTGGTTCATTTTCCCAAGGGTCAGAATAACATGGATTCTCTTTTTATTGTCATTGTTTGGGGTGGGAAGGGAAAAAAGGGGAGACCGTAGATTTAAAAGGAAAAAGAAATAGCATTATTAACATATAACTGATGTCCAGTCTCCAGTTCAGTGAATCATATGATTTAAGTAAAGCACTCTAATTATTTCAGGTTGAAAATGATTTTTCGAAGGTGTTTATTTCTAATTTGTCACCAGTTTTTACCTGATTATTTTAGTGAGCACCTGCATCTTCCCAGAGTTTATGGTTCTTTTGGAAAAAATAAACATCTGTTAAATACAAGATTTACCAAAAAAAAAGACATTCACACAAAAGATTGACTTGATATTATCTAGTTCAATAGTCCAACTCTTGGCATGCCTTCTGATGGTGACAAGTCAACGTCCTTTGATGATAAGTTAATGAGGCTCCTGCATGTGTGAAATGAAAACCCTCGAAAAAACCAACTGAGTCTAATGGGTGTGTTGGCCTCCTTCATGTAACTTCTCAGAATATAGTCAAAGGGGTATCTGATCATTAACACAGAAGACAAGGGTGGAGGAATCTGAACCAGATGAAATACACGGAGCTTTTCTCTCTCTCTTTCTCTCTCTCTCTTGCACCTGTTAGGTAAGCAACCATCTACCACAGCCAGATGGAGCCTCCTGTTAACAGACTTCTTTGATTGCAGAGAAGTACCTGGGGTCTCCTTGCATTTGCTCTTGCTTTGTGTTCCAGTTCTCAAACACTTTTGAAATATTGGGGTATTTTTGGCCTTCAAGACACCTGCTACCATTGCATAAACAAGCAGTTATGAGATATTTAATGGAGGGTAGTGGGTGACAGTGAGTTTACATACTTCTGGAGCACAAAATTTGACTTCATTTGGTTTCCTTCTGTTTCAGCGAGGCCTGAATAGAAAAGATACAGTTCTGCTGACTAAAGCAGACCATCTAGAAGTTCCAAAATAAAAAGATGAAATAAGTCACCCACCAAACTGTAAACATACTTACTCACTTCTCAAATGTGTCTTCAACTTGGTGATTTAGGACTAACCATCTTGTGCCTCAGGTCCACACTAACTTAGATTTAAATGATTTCTTGAAAAGAAGCAAGGGATGGAGGAGGAGGAGACAGGAGAAGGAATAGAATTTAGTTTTTTATTTGAGGACAGTAGTGACTATTGCCAGTTTTCATGTTAACTTCCCCTTCCCATTAAATCACCAGGAATCACTAGAAATGAAAGTCACAATTTAGAGCCAAGTCTAACTCTATGTCGAGAAGATGAAATCTGACCAAGCACTTGCATAGCAGCTGCAGAAAACCCAAAGGTGGGTGGGAGTGGGGTGTAAGATCTTCAGTCTCTTCCCAGGACTTCCTGGCTGGGGGTTACTGGACCAGACCCTTCCATTTTCTGGGGCTCAGTTTGTTAATCAGCAAATAGGGAAACTACAATAGAACAAGATGGGTTCCCAGGGCTCTTTGGTGTCTGGGCAGAAGGAGCTATCATGAAGGTTTATACACAGGCTCTTGAATGTAGCCTGAGAAACATGGTGATGGGCAGATCCGTGAACACCATCCTGGGAGAACTCACTGCAAGACAGCGCACATTGGTTTTTTGTTTAAGTGCTATCTTGTTGTAAAACTATGGTACTCATGGTTCATACAAAGAATTGTGGCTTTTAACATGTCTCTCATATGTTAGAGAGTTTGTTTCCTACCTACGCCCTTTCTCCTGGAATGTGAGATAATACTTTGGTCTATGAACAAGTTTAAGAGTGACACCAATGTTCCTTCTCTACCCCCTGATGACTTCTTATGTGTATATATATATATATATGTGTGTGTGTGTGTGTGTGTGTGTGTGTGTGTTCATCCTTCTCAGTGCATTGGGAAAACAAAGAAGCCACAAATAGTACCCTTGGCCTCCCTGAAGTAACCTGCTAAACAGAATGCCACATTTTCCTCTTGGAGAATTCGACTTGAGCCATCATGTGGGGATTTACTGAGAGCCAAGGCTATTTCTTCAAATATTAGTTTCTGCCTTCACCCTGGCATCGGCTTCCTCCTGGCTTCTACTCTGTTCTTGCTTAGAGCTCCCTTCACAGCAAAATAAGGGTGTAGAAAGTCTTTTGGATTTTCCCTTTAGGGAATACACTTAGGAATGTTGCAATTCTCCTCAGTCTTCGGGGGAGTCTTTGAATAATGTAACTTGCTATGTGCTTACAGTTGGAATCTTATTCTTGCTTTACCCAACTGCCTGCCCTGTTTCTCCAAGGCAGGAGCTGGATTTTGAAAGAAGTGAATTGTATTCAAACGAGCCAACCACAAAGTCTGATACTATCATGATGGAATCAAAGAGACACAAGAAGTGAAATGTCAGTGTTGAAACACTTTTCCAGCCACACCCACTTGGAGCCTCGGTTTCTTCATCTGGAACATGGGCAGATTGTGTTCTATGCGAGGTCAGTTTCTAACCTTTTGCAGATTTATTTTAAAAAGCTACATTAAGAACATTAATATGATTTTGGATATACTTAGTTGTCTTTTAAAGGATCAGGCTAATTACCTCTGGAATATTTTAAATCTCCAAAGACTATGGAGTATTACATATATTTTTTTTCCTACTTCACCAAGACTAGGGCATATACTTGGGATATTTTGAACATCAACCAGTTATGAAGTCACTGAATGATCGCCCAAGGTGCTCGATGGATAGTTAGGATGGCATTACTCATGCTCCTGTGTTTCTGGCTTCTAACTGGCAGAGCACACATAGTCCTACAAATCCTAGGAATGAAACAATCTGCTTGGTGAAGAGGGTTTCATCATTCTGCATGTTCAAGACTTTCCAGTAAAGCTGGTGGCTGACAACCAAGCCCAAAGCTGGTTTCCAATTCCCTCCAAATATAAACTTGTGCATCTGACTTGAGAATACTTGTATCTGCAAAATAGCATCTGTGTATTCCTTGGTTGGTCTTCATGGAGGACCTAGGGCATGGGACATATTCACAGTCATTGGCAGAATGAAGTATTCAAGAGAAAGGATTGCTTGGTCTTTTCAGGGAAGTGGCCAAAGGTTCAGTGGGTTATAGACATTTCCTATGTACATCAACTTGCTGCTTCTTTCCCTGGAAAGAATAATGAGTATGGGGCAGAGGGCAAGAGCAAGGTGAGGCAGTAGAGAAGTGCTTGGCACTTTCTCATGGCACTGGGAAAATGAGGAATGGCAGGCCCAGCCAGAGGCTTGGAGTTGATAGGCCTGGGCTTGGGTCATTAATTAATTGTGCAACAGGAAGCGATGTTTTCTTTGTTTTATTTTCATAATTTTACCTCCTAAGGTCTAATTTTTCCACATCTACAATCTGAAGAAAATATTACCCATCTTGTAAGGTCCTTATGAGAATTGAATAGAACCATGTAGACAAACTAATTGGTTAAGCAACCTGCATATGTTAAATTCTCAACACACAATAGCTATTTCCATCATTATTTAGCAAGACACATCACTGTCCAGGAACTCAACAATCTCACCTAAAAATGAAGTGATACATTCAGGTCCTTCCAAAATCTAAAACAACTATGATAGGATTTCCCAAACTTATTTGTCCACAGAAAAAAATTTAAAAATTACTAAATACTAATGGACCCAACAGTCAATCTTGAGGATATAAGTATTTGATGAGTAATAAACCCTGGATTATGTTCCAACATATTGAAAAGATGTACCACCTAACCTGTGATCAGCACCTGTATGGTGCACAGCAATGTACTGGTCAGCGCTTCCTGCTATCCCCAGCTCATAAGCCAGGGACCCCAGGCAATTTCCTTTTATTCTCTGGGAAAGCACACCATTTCTTATAGGACAATGGCAATTTTAATGATGTAGGTGCATTTAGATTGTTTGTGTTCTCAAAAACACAGTTAAATTCTATTTGCAAAGAACAATTTGCTGGCATCCATTTTATTTTGTGAAACATCTATTAATATCATGTTCCACAGGAACAGATTGGCTGAACCTCATACCCTGGCTAAGCTAATGCAGTGTTTTTCAAACGCTGACAGAGACTCACAGCAAGAAATTCATTTTGCCTTGCAACCTAGTGCACACGCACAAATGCATGTAATCGGAATAGAGTGTTTCATAATACAATGCCCTCTTCTAAAGCCAAGCACTCTATTATTTCTATTCTGTTCTATTCTGTTCTATTATTCTATTCTATTCTATTCTATTCTATCCTATGCTATTAATTATCTTATTTAGTGTACTGCTGATCAAAGCCCACGACTTTGATTTCCAGACCCACTAATGGACAGTGCTCTCAGTTTGAAAAAGGCCTAGGGATTAAGCTAGGAAATTCATGGGGTTTGTGGCGCTCCTTTTCCCAGGTGGGGTCCTTCTTATATTACACTTCAAGTGCATTTGAAATGGAACCTTCTGCAGCCTCCAAAGAGCCTACGGAAGGGGCATTATGGAGGAAGGGTCACATTGCCCGGCGTGACGAGAGACAGCTGCAGACTCCCAGGCTCAGAGGAGGGAGGAAGGTGAGGAGGCTCACGGCTCCTTTGGAGAAAGGCCCAAGTGTCGTAGGAAGAGAGTTTTGTGGCTCTGCCTTCTCCTCTGGGGCCAAGAAGAACTGGTGCTTGCCTTTCTGTTCCCAGGACGCACAAGTCTTTTCACAGCCTGGTCATCGCCACCACCCAACCGTGTCCCTCTCCCTCTTCTCCTGCACCTCACTTTTGCCCAAACCTTCCCATGTGTATATGTCTCAGCTTGAAAACACTCCTTGTTCCTTTCCCTGCTAATGTCAAAATCTTATTCCTATTGATTAGTCATATCTTCCCTTGAAAATTTTCTTACCAATCCCCGAACTCCAACCTCAACCCTCATACCCAAGACTGAAACTTCCACCCATGGCATCTTTTAACTTTCCCCTTTATAACACATGTTGCATTGCATTTCACTGATTTTCTTTCCACTCAACTGTAAATCCCTCCTAGAGGGCCCTGGCTGATCTCTTCGTATTGTTTGATCTATACTTCCTACCACATACCTTCGCCTATTATCATGTCCAGAGTATTTGTCAAATAAGTGAAGTTATGAATGTATTTTAGAAATTGCTTACTGTTGGCTGGTTTGCTTACTGTGAGCCATGTGATTTAAAGTCTACCACATCCATGACAAAATTGACAAAACTGTAAGGTAATGCTGCTTCTAGATTAAGAGACCGAGGCTCAGAGAGGTGAGGAGGCTTTTCTGAGTTTGCACAGCTGGCTGGTGGAATAGGCTTTGGGTTTTGAACATGGCACAGTTCATAGCCATAGGGGCCTCTCGGTGGGACCCATTCTCACTCATGACCTTCAAAGTCCCAAACAAAAGTCTTATGGATTTGTCCTCCTAATCAGAAGTTTCTGTTAGATGTGTGAGCAGAAGTGCCTAGACACAAAAGTTTGGGTTCAAGATTGGGTCCACTTTACCCATCATGATGACTGCATTTCCTGCAAATTCTAGAAGCCTTGAGTGTAACAGAGGGATTTCAGAAACAGAATTTCTCCTTCCAATTTGATTAACGCTGACATCTGATTGCATAGCATTTGGAGCAAGAGTTATCAGCAGACATTAAGGAGACAAAATGTGTTGTATTGACTCACATCCTACATCAGAAAAGTTCAGATACATACAGAGATGCTTTTGTATAATTCATGTTATTTACTAGAGCGATTTTAGTGGCCCTTCGAACATCATTGTGCTTTCGACTATAAATATGCATTCAGGCCCTTTCCAAACCACTAGTCATTTGCCCAGCAGGCCATAAAAACCATGTATCATGTAACCATGTATTGGGATGAAATTTCAAAAGCTCTCCATTTAGGCAGCAGGCCTTAGTGGGTTTGGGGAGCTGTAACATTATCCATTTAATTATACATTTGGACACACTGAAAAAAAAAAGCTGTATTATTTACACAATTGCCTGTAATATCTCTCCAAGCTGTTAGACCTGAGTCAGAAACCATTAGAATGCTAATCAAGAGAAGAATATGAAATCTCTTTCCTTGGTGCAACTTCAGCAAGTTTTCTCAACATTTTTATTTCAGGCACATGTTTCCACACCAGGAAGTGCTGTCTGAAGTGGCCTCCCAGAGCCCTGGGAGTGACTGCTGGTTTAGGATCACAACCCAGCCTGTCCTATTTCTCAGAGACAATGTCTGTACAAGGTCTGAGACTTTATATTCGAGGAGGGCCAGATTGTTGGAATGGGGAAATTATTCTATTCAGGGAACGAAGTTGCTCAAGGGACAAACATTGCATTAAGTATTATGGTTTAGATTAAGTACCTGAGAGATACAGAGAATGTCTCTTTCTGGACCCCAGACATTTTAGAGTATGGTAAGGGAGAGGCAGGTATGTGGAAGCAAACCCAGAAATCTATATATTTCCCCCCAGGATTTTTGAGCACTCAGTGTTGGCTACAAAGATTGAATAAGAAATAATTTTTGCCCTACCTGGTTTGGCTCAGTTGATAGAACATCAGCCTTCGGACTGAGGGGTCCCAGGTTCGATTCCGGTCAAGGGCATGTACCTTGGTTGCGGGCACTTACCCAGTAGGGAGTGTGCAGGAGGCAGCTGATCGAAGTTTCTCTCTCATCGATGTTTCTAACTTTCTATCTCTCTCCCTTCCTCTCTGAAAAAAATCAATAAAACATATTTTTTAAAAAGAAAGAAATAGTTCTTGTCTCATCGGAGTGTAGCCGTTAGAGGGGAGGCGGGTAACAAAGCAGAAATAAGGGCAGGTTGATAAAGGCTCTGAAAGAAGAATGAGGACCAGAGGCCCTGCCCAAGCCCAGAGGTTTCAGAGGCAGCCTTGCTGCCCCCAAATGCATTGAGGGCCTCACAGTTCAGTTTCCTTTCTCCCTGGCTGCACCCTGCCCACCCCAGCAGGCTGGTGTCTTGGATTTATGGCTAGGACTCTGGAAAACGAGGTTCCTCTTCGCTCTGAGGTAGTTAATTGTTACTTGGCTCTGTGTGGCTTCAAACGCTCCCTGACTCATCTTCTACTCAGAATATTCGGCTTTGTCCTTTTATTTTTCTTGAGGTAAGTTTGATGCTGCCAGAAATGCAAAAACACGGATAGCCTGACCTGAAATGAGACCAGAGAACTCAGACCACTCCCCCATCTAGTATCTGACTGACCTCCTTTAAGCAATAATAACTAAGAATGACTTTTGAGTGGCCAGGCATTTGCATAATAAATAGACCATCCCTTTGTTTTATATTTGGTTGTCATGCTCACTGCTTGATATTGTTACAACAGCTTTTCTCTTGATACAAAACAGTTCCACTGATGTGTAATATTTAGGTGGTTTGATTTACCGAAGCATGATTTCCTTCTATGGAATTCTTGGAATACCAAAGGAGACCTGGACCATGGTCATAATCATGCCAAAATCCCTTTTTCTTATCTCTAATTCTACTCCAATTGTTTGGTACTGAGACATAACAATAATGATCTCAGCAAAATGCCCTGAGCTGCCCACCTAGTGTGGCTCAGTGGTTGAGCATTGACCTAGGAACCAAGAGATCACTAGTTCAATTCCAGTCAGGACACATGCCTGGGTTACAGCTCAATCCCCATAGGGGACATGCAGGAGGCAGCCAATCAATGATTCTCTCTCATTGTTGTTGTTTCTGTCTCTCCCCATCCCTTCCGTTCTGAAATAAAATATATATGTATTTTTTTTTAAAAAGGACTTGAGCTTAGAGTAATGGCATATGTTGAGTCATGATGGGTTACAAAGAGGTAATAGGATTTGGGGGCACCTATTATACATTTTATACAATTTAACATTAATGAAGAGTAATTACTCTTTCACATTAAACATCACCCTTGAGGAAGTCTTGGTAGACCATGGATCTACCCTTCCTAGACACTTCTTTGAATTTAAGTGGTTTTGCCAGCATTGAAAATTTTTTTGGTGTATATTTTAGGGCTTTGAAAACCAATGAATGGACCATTAAATGGACTGTTCATTTCTACTATTAAATGCATTCCACCATTTCATAACCATAGTATGCAATGGAAATAATTTAAGATTTTGTCTAAGGCTCAGTTTTCTCCTCTGTATTATAGAAATAGTAATAACCACCATACAAGGTAGGATTAAATAAGATAACTTCAGTAAAGTACCATGTCTCTCTCTTGTATATAGTAGGCATTGAATACATTGCACTGATTTAATTACCTTTTGCTTATCAAATAGAGCCCCAGGTTCACAAAATTCCACTGCCAACTACAAATGATTTTGGTATCCAATATTTTTTTTCTCTCTCTCTCTCTCTTTTTTAAGGTATATTTTATTGATTTTTTACAGAGAGAAAGAGAGAGAGAGTAAAAAAATCAATGAGAGAGAGACATCGATCAGCTGCCTCTTGCACACCTCCTACTGGGGATGTGCCCACAACCAAGGTACATGCCCTTGACCGGAATCGAACCAGGTCCTTTCAGTCATCAGGCTGACGCTCAACCAGTATGAAGGAAGGAAGAAAGGAAAGAATTAAGGAAAGAAGGAAGGAAGGAAGGAAGGAAGGAAGGAAGGAAGGAAGGAAGGAAGGAAGGAAGGAAGGGAGGGAGGGAGGGAGGGAGGGAGGGAGGAAGGGAGGGAGGGAGGGAGGGAGGGAGGGAGGGAGGGAGGAAAGCAGGGAGGAATTGGGTGTTAGACAATACTAAGAACAGAGAGAGCATGAAAGGTCACATTTCTTTGCACAGAAATCTGTTCCGCTTATCTCCTGGGCTGCTGGGCAGGCTATCTCTGCTGTAGGGATCAGAACTCCAGTGTTTATTTGTGTCCTCCTCACTTCAGCCAGCAGCTGCTCCAACCAGGAATTTTATAGCAGGAAACATAAAGTGCTGTTGGATCTGGGAGCTTTAGAGTTCTGGTGGAATTGTTCCTTCTTTAAAAAAAAAAAAAGAAAAAAAAAGAAGAAGAAGTAAAGAAAAAGAAAAAAGTAAGAGGGTGACAATCAGCTAAGGACTATTAAGTTTCATGGCCATGATCTGATCATATTGCATCTACTCTTACCAGTTCTTAATCACTACAATGTAATAACATCTTTAAAATTTATTGAGACAATTAGAAGCAAACAGTTCTTTTGACCCTCAGCTCGTTCAAAGTTACATGATGCTGCAAGGGAGAGTGGGGCCAGGAGACTGCAGTTTTTTTCAAAGTATTTGCAGTTTCAGGTCCATTTTAAATTTCAAAATGCCATGAATAAGAGGGAATTGGATTGCAGGATCAAGAAACTTAGAATTCTGATCTCAGCTTCCCCTTTAAATTGTGAGTTGATCTTGGGGCTGCATTGTGGCTTCATTGAGCCTTAACCTTCTCATACGTAAAATGGGAATAGACCTAAGGTCTCTGCCATCTGTAAAGTCAAGGCCAAGACTTGGATTATAACCCAGATTTATCTGTCAAATCCACATGATGGAGGATCAGCTGTCCCTCAGTGGGCACTGTGTTTCTGTTTTATCTGGTTGCATGGGTGAAGGGTAGGCCTTAGTCAAGGCTTTGCTTGTTGAGTGTAGGGAACTGGGGATATGGGGTGCATCATAGTTCCAGGATAGGGAGGCTCAGCCAGATGGAGAAACACTACCAGCAGCCTGAGTTCTCACTTGCGTCCTGCACTGGATGTAATGCCTCCATTGCTCACCTTCCCAGGCCTTGAAGAGGACTCTCACAGGGTCTCTCCTCTTTATGCAAACAAATGGGCTGTGGACCCACTCCATGACCCTAAGCAGATTTTCTTAGCAGTATAGGCATCTATTTCTTCATATATGGAATGAGAATAATAATGATTATAGGCCTTATAGGAGCTTTAATAATATAATGCATATGGCTCATGGATAAAAACTCAAAAATATCACCCTTAATTATTATCACTAGAGGCCCAGCGCATGAAATCGTGAGTGGTAGCCCACTCACCCACCAACCACCCTACTGTGCTTTCTGCTCTGCCTGTCCACCACCTGCCTTGCTGTGATCAGCGCCTGTGGGCTGTGGTGGAGGAACCAAGAGGTGCTAAATGCACCTCATGGTGACCAGTCGTTTGGTCGTTCTGGTCATCATGGACACTGGCTTTTTATATATATAGATTATCCATGTCATATGATGACTATGAATGAAGAGGAATGTCTAAGCTTCATAGGTAGGAGCTGGCTAGGGGAGCAAGGGACCAAGTGCTTGAGAAAAGGCATTCTGGGCAGAGGTGGCATCTCATGCACATTTGGAAGGGATTAGATAACACGCTGTGTTGAGGGATCTCTAAGTATTTCTGACCCTGGAGCTTAGGCTATATGCTGAAGACATAGAAGAAGAAGCAGGAAAAATGGGACAGGATCAGGTAGAGAAAGGCTTTGGTTGCCAAATATTTCAAGTCACATCAGTTCCTTCTGCTTATTTGCTAAACCAAGAGGCACTGCTGGCATGAGAATTCTCAGCCGCCCCTGACTGGCCATTCAGCATCCCATGGGCCACTCCAAGTGTCAGGCTCAGCCCGCCACCAGCAGCACACTCTGCTCCTGTACAAGGTGGGAGCTCTCAGAACTGCATGCTAAGAGGATGTGAAGGATGTAGGGACTATGCAAGTACAAATATTTTAAAGTAAATGTTGCCTCATGCTGCCAAATATTATATTGAAAACAGGATTTGCATCCCACCATCTTCCGTGTTTCCCCGAAAATAAGACATCCTCCGAAAATAAGACCTACTTACAGGTTTCCTTCTGAGTGAAATATAAGGCATCCCCCCAAAAAATAAGGCCCCCCCCCTAAGCTAGACATGAGAGATTTGGTCCACTGATTCTGAAAGAAATGGAGTCACAAGAAATTCAATAGGAAATTCAGGAATTGGATTGTTATGATGATGTTCCAGAAGATGATGACATGATTGTCATTGAATAAATGAGTAAATTCTTGATACTGTAGGATTCACAGTTTGTCTGGTTTGTGTTGACAACTACCGTACTACCGTACCGTATACAGGTTATAAATTTCCTTTATTTTCATTTAACAATAAATGTGTACCGTATTCTTCTTCATGGAAAAATAAGACATCCCCTGAGAATAAGACCTAGCGCATCTTTGGGAGCAAAAATTAATATGAGACACGGTCTTATTTTCGGGGAAACAGAGTAGACATTTTAGCCACATAAAATACATGTATATTTGAAATGACAGTAACAATAATACTAATGCTATACTGCTAGCCATCGTTTGAACATTTACTAGGTGCCCCTGAAAGAACACTTTATGTATATATGGTCCCATTTAATCTTCACAGCAACTCTATAAATATTGCTATTATTCGCACTTTACAGATGAGATAATTGAGCCTTAAGAAATCTGCCTACAGTCATAAAATTTACAAATAATGGAGTTAGGATTTGAATTAGGGTCAACAGTTCTTTTGGTTTGGACATGCTAAGGAAGAAATAAAATTGGGAAACATTGATATCCTGGAAAACTGTGTAGAAAATATTTATAAAAATATAGAGATAGGCAAAATGCCAGAGGGGCACATTCAAACATTCATTTTTTGTTTGTTTGTCTGTTGTTGTTTTGTTGTTGTTTTTTGTAAAATGCTAGCTTGATTAAATTTCACCTTGTGGCTTCTTCTCTTATCCTTCATTCCTTCATCTCCTCCATATTGGCTTTATCGTATAACTACAGAAATAAGGAAAGAGAGCCCTGCTGGTGTTGCTCAGTGGTTGAGCATCAACCCATGAACCAAGAAGTCACTGGTCAATTTCGCTCAGGGCACATGCTTGGGTTGTAGGCTGGATCTCCAGTAGCAAGAGGCAGCTGATCAATGATGTTTCTCTCTCATTGATGTTTCTTTCTCTTTATTCCTCTCCCTTCCTTCCTCTCTATACATCAATAAAAGCACATTTAATAAAATACGGAAGAGAGAGGGATCCTGTCATAGTCACAACAATTATTAAGCTACTGGTAGAAGCATAATTTATACAATATGTTATGAGGAGCAGAAGGAGACTTAGAATAGGGACTTCTCAAGGTCACACTGTTGGCCAATAACTGACCTTGGATCTGAACCCTGACTCCACGACTCTTTCCACTGCAGCATGCTGCCTCCACAGAAGTCATCATTATCACAAACAGCAAGCACCTTGGTTTCTCCAATTCCCAAATTTTCATTTGAAAGCAATACCGGCTCCGGTGCTGAAAGCTGATACCGCTGTTTCTCAAATGGCAGAATTAAACTCATTACTAACGCTTAGAACTCAATTCAGGTCTGCTCAGCCACCCACCAGGGGCTGAAGCAGGACACCTATAATCATCTCTTTATTGTTTGCTCATTTTATGGGGCCCTAACCTCCCCCTCTTCCCTCCCTCCTGCCATCAGGAATTCACATCGCTGAGGCTCCTTTGTGGCCGCCCGGGCAAGCATCTCAATTTCCAAACATCTGGCCGGTTTCAATTATGGAGGCTCTGAACACACCGCTCCTGGGGCTCCAGTGGTGGTGGTGGGGATACCTGGATTTAGGATACAGACCCGGTAATAAGCAACCAGAGGGCCTCCGCTTCCTTTTGTTCCCGAAAACCTGGATCTATGCTGCCAAGGCTGGGCCGGACAGAGGGAAACATGAAAACCAAGCCAGCGAGCAAGCTCAATAAAAGGGGCGGGGCTGTCTTCTACTTCTCTCCACCCTAGATTTCCAATTAGACCTCGAGAGAACAAGATGCAAACAGATTTGCAGAGCTTTGAGGGCACGAATGGGATGTCCAAAGCAGGGGAGACGTGTCTGATCTGAAGAGGGGATGACAAGGAGAAGTTCTGTTCTTTTATTTTTTAAATTTTTAAATATGTTTTATTGATTTTTTTTTTTTTTACAGAGAGGAAAAGAGAGGGAAAGAGAGTTAGCAACATTGATCAGCTGCCTCTTGCACACCCCCTACTGAGGATATGCACACAACCAAGGTACATGCCCTTTACTGGAATCGAACCTGGATCCCTTGAGTCCACAGGCCAACACTCTATTCACTGAGGCTAAGTTCTGTTCTTTGACGAGTGCCTTATCTATAATAATAAAAGTGTAATATGCTAATTAGACCAGACGTCCTTCCAGATGACCTTCTGGACAAAGCCATGGCTGCCAAGGAAGCCCAGGTCCCAGGTACCAGAGAAAAGCTAGTGCCAGCAGCCAGGGAAAGGAAGGCCTACTCTTACACAAATTTCACGCATTGGGCTTCTAGACATTAATACAATGTTATCACACACGTGGAGAGGGTAATGAGCAGAGACCCTATTGCCAGTGGACGGTGTTCAAATCCAGCTCTTCTCAATTATAAGCCACCACACTTGGTGGGTTGCTGAACCTCTGGGTGTCTCATTTCCTGGGGAAGGTAAGTACTGATGCTACCTCTACCTTTTGATTAAGATAAGGAATGTGACATGTACAGAGCATGCCTGCAACATAGAAATGCCTAGTTTGCTGTTATTATTTCACTTGCTCTTTACAAACAGCCTGCTGAGGAGGTAGAGTAGATAGTATTTCCATGGGAAATGTGGGGACATGGAAGGTCACCATGGTTCAGAAGGTTACTGCGCCGGTACTAAGTAGTAGAAGTAGGTGATCACCTAGCTCCAGGGCTTTCCTTAACTCATCCCTCATCCCCTCACTCCTTGTGCATCGAGCTTGCTATGTGCGAGCCACACAGGTGGGGACACAGAGGTAACTCTTGACAAGGGGGTTCCTAAAAGGCATCAGAAGGTAATGATTGCTGCCAACGACTCGAAAAAGGCACTGGCTTGGAGGAAGCGGGATGTGATTGTGGCGGTGTGGCTGGGGAAGATTTCAATGAGTAAACAGCAGGCATTTTCTACTAAGCCAAGCGCTGTCAAATGTGTTTAAGTGAAGGAACACCAAATGTTATGAAGTTTTGCTGTTTTTTGGGAAACACCTTGAACTATTGATCTCTTCCATTGATTTCTAGCAGGGGTCCTCAAACTTTTTAAAGTGGGGGCCAGATCACGGTCCCTCAGAGAGCTGGAGGGCCGGACTATATGAACTACTAATTCCTACTGTAACACCTCGGCTGCGCTCACTGCCCAAAAAACCTGGCGAGCCGGATCAGACTCCTTTGCGGGCCGCATGTGGCCCGCGGGCCGTAGTTTGAAGACCCCTGGATTAAGGGGACACTATGACATTTATATTATACCTGGAAAGTTTAGGGATTAAAATTCCAGTCTTGGCGTTAAATTCTCTGGATTTGAAGTTTGTTTCATCTCTTCCAGGCTGTGTGACTGTGAGTGGATTGATGACCCTCGCTGAGTCTCTGTTTGCAACTCTTTTAAATGGGAAGGGGGGGTGGTCAGTCAGACCTCCCACTGTGGGTTAAGTGAGATGTGGCAGTACTTCCCAGGCATTTCGGGGCTGTGTCCTCTTATTCTGAGAATACCCAGTGACATCCTGCAGGTAACCTGTAGGGCATCAACTTGGGAACTGGCTCCATGTCTTTATTTTAAAAGGTTTGTGGTAAGTTTTTCTCGTGGCTGTGCCTGAGGAAGGGGACTAGACCGTAGATTCCTGGGGCTGCAACTCCATCTGCCCAGTCACGGGCAAAAACAATTTGGTGTTGGTAAACTTGGGGTCTATGAGGTGTGCTTATGTACTAAAATCAGCTGATGAATTTTTAAGCAGTGTTTATCACATGCTTATGATGTGTCAAATATTGTTGTAGATACCCCAGAATCAAGTGATTAAGCCAGAGAAGGCCCACAGAACCCTAGAACTTATATTGTAGAGGAGTGACAAGTAAACAAATACACAATAAGTTAAAACAGTAACAAATACACAATAAGTTAAAACAGTATGCTAAGGAGGTTGGAAAAGAATGATACTACCACCAAAATGATAATAATAGTGATAATATAGGCAACAGGAGATGGCTGGCTAAAGAATATGCAGCCATGTGATCAAATTCATTCACTTGTCATGTCTCTTTTCATGGAGCAACTATTAACATGTCCTCGACTAGTTATATGTGGATTATGGTTTGCCAACCATTGCTATTCATTTCAAACAAACCGTCTCCAAGTGCAGCCTTCAGCACTCCTGCCCCTAGCATGTGGAGGGCCCAAGGCAAAAGACAAGTAGAGGCCCACATACCATCTGTCTAAATATTTAAATATTACCAAGCAAGCTCATAAGCCTTTAAATCTGTCCTTTTCCCTTGACAAATATAATGTCATAACAACCTGAAGGCCAGGTTTGGACTCAGAATTCTCAGACTTTTAGATTTTTCTGGGAAGAACTGGCTCCTGAGAACCACTCTCCTTCTTGTCCCCAAACCCTCCCCTACTACCCTTCCCACACACAGAAGGGACTTCACAGGAACGGTGAGAACCCGAGTCCATCCTAACAGACAGCTGTCTCTTGAACACCTCTTGATGAGGATTATGGCCAATGTGGACCAGACTTCTGGGTACTCAACGAATAAAGACACATAAAGCAGTACTCCGATGTCTCATTATTTTCAAAGTCTTTCCACCCCTGACCTTGAACGATTTGGTTTCCGGGGCTGGAATTTGGATGATCTAAAACCTGCACAAAGTTGATACTGTGCTCTTCTTTTGTCTAGAAAGAAGTGTGTCTTGTGGGAAATTCTAAACAATGGCCTAGGAGAACACAGAATCAGGAAACATTGTGCAGACATGTCTGGACAATAATATTAGTAATTGATCACATGGGGCTCTAGGATCTAAACAAGTGTCAAACCTCACAGCAGGTAAGAGAACCAAGCTCAGAATTAAGGGCCAAACATTTCCCTTCCTTGGACTTCAGTTTTCTGCATGAAAATGATGCTCTTTGAATTCTAAGTCCCTTTCTAGCATTCTTCTGTTATTTTTAAAAATAAATCTTTATTGTTGAAAGTATTACATAAGCCCCTCCCCCCATTGTCCTCTCCTCCCCTTCCCCCATGCCTTCACTACCCTATTGTTTGTGTCCATGGGTTATGCATATACTCATATGAGTTCATTGACTGATCTCCTGCCTCCCTTCCCCCAACCTTCCCTCTGAGTTTTCAGTCTTTTCATGAATCTGGGTCTGTTTCTGTTCATCAGTTTATGTTCTTCATTAGATTCCACATGTGAGTGAGATCATGTGATTTTTATCTTTCTCTGACTGGCTTATTTTGCTCAAGTATCACAGGATCTCTTTGGTTATTTAATGGGATCGTCAAGAGAGTTTGTCTCCACTAGAAAGCAGGGCTTACTAATAAGCCAAGGGTCTGAACAATGGGCAATTGTTATATACGATGGTCTAGTTTTTTATGGTTTATGTAAAGGGTTTTTGAATGAATTATCTCATTGAATTTTCATCCCCAACTGGTGACGCTGGTATCTTTGTCACCATTTGCCACGGAAGCAAACGAAGCCAAGGGAAGGTATGGGAATGACCCACAATCTCTCCACATATGAGTGACAGGTGCAGGTCTCAGATTCCCTATCCTGGCTTTAAATTCGGAAGCAGATGTTGAAACCATTGCATTTGGGAGAGATGGTCTTGCAGGTGAAATCCGTTCTTTCTGAAGGAAGAGAGGGATCAGAACCAGCAATCAGAAACAGGTCTCTGATGACTCACTAGTCACCTTAAGGAGGACCATCACTGCAGACGGGACAACATGATTGCAGCTGCTGCCAGGACAACACACAGGGGCTCATGCCCCTGTCTGCACTATGGTCTTGCTTTTGCCCAAGACACCCAAGCTCTGCAGTGCTGCAGCCAACAGGGCACTTTCCCAGTGCATAGGCTGTAAAATGCATAAGAGCTGAGAGCGTGTCTCTGAGCTCTGCTTCTGTTCCAATCCCTGAAACAGATTGTGTGTGCAGCTGGGCCTGTTGCCCATAGCATCCTTCCTGCCGCACCAGGAGGCTCCAGTTTCCAGGATGCTTTTCCATGTACACATCCTGAGAACCCAGGCAGAAAACACAAAACATTCCCATCCATAAGGGTCAAAGGGGAGTGGAAAAAATAAAACAGAGAGAAAGGCTCTGTGAAAAATGAAATATGCAAAGCAATATAAAGATAGCAAACCATGAAGTAGATTTACTGGGGATGAATCAAGATAAAGACAGTAAATTGCCTGAATAGTTTGGCTCAGTGGATAGAGGGTCAGCCTGCAGACTGAGGGGTCCCAGATTTGATTCCGGTCAAGGGCATGTGCCTTGGTTGTGGGCACATCCCCAGGGGGGTTGGGGTGTGCAGGAGGCAGCTAATCGATGTTTCTCTCTCATCAATCTTTCTATCTCTCTATCCATCTCCCTTCCTCTCTGTAAAAAAATCAGTAAAATATATATTTTTTAAAAGACAGTAAATTAATACAAGAGGAGGGAAGAGCGCTAAGATGATAAAATGGAAGTACACACTGTAGGGATCAAAGCTTTCTGTGCCCATCCACCAATGATGGGCAGCAGGGGTGTATCTGTGCCCTCACCACACTGTTCCTGGGGCTCAGGAGTTTGAATCAGGAGTTTGATCTCTGCTCCTTCCCTTAATACCTATATGACATTGGCTTCATTAAACTTTTAAGCCTTAGTTTCTTATCCAGAAAATGGGGATGATTATATCTTCAACACAGGTGTTTTGTGTTTGTTTGTTTGTTTTGTGATGAACATATGTATTATATGCAAACTGGCTTACATCATTGTCTGAAACTTAGTAGATGTTGAACTCACCTTTTCTCCATTTTTTCCTTAATTCTGTTCTCTCCCTGTTTTTTTGTTTTGTTTGTTTGTTTGTTTTTAATCTTGTCTTTTGGATAAAATCCAAAATCCTTAATATAGTCTACAAAATTCTTCAACATCTAGTCCCAGATGACTTCAACTTTATTGCTCATTACTCCTTTCCCTGAACTGAAATAGTCTCATACCACCTGACTCTCCATAGCACTTTACAATTTCATTTATTCTAATCATTCATTTATTTCTTTACTTATTCATTCTTTCAACCTACTGCAGTGGATGTGTTTTGACTTCTCCAGATATATTCTCCACTCTTCTCGCCTTTTCTGGGCCCTGACACTGTTATGTAAGGACTATATTAATGGGTCTCTTTACCTGTTATGTCTGATTGTTTTTTTTTGTTTTTTTTTCCAATGAAGGGTAAAGATCAAGGCAGGAGTTGCTATGAAATGAATAAGTCTTCCCAAAATTTGTATGTTGAAGTCTCAGTAGAATTGTGTATGAAGGTAGGGCTTTTATAAAGTAATTAAAGTTAAATGAGGACATAAGGGAAGGGTCCTAATCAGACAGAAGTGGTGGCCAAAGATGAGGAGAAGGGAGGAGAAAGAGAAGAAAGAAAGATTGAGGAGTAGGAAAGAGGAAGGCGGAGGAGGAGGAGGAGGAGGAGGAGGAGGAGGAGGAGGAGGAAGAGGAGGAGGAGATGAAGAAGTAGAGAAGACAAAGAAGAAAAGATCTCTTTTTCTGTGTGCACGCATAGAGAAAATACTATGTGAGAACATGATGAGAAGGTGGGTATATCTGAGCCAGAGGGAATGTTCTCTGCTGACACCTTGATCTTGGATTTCCAATGTTCATAACTGTGAGAAAATAAATTTAAGTCACCAGTCTATGGTATTTTGTTAAGGCAGCTTGAACAGACTAATAGAGGACCAGTTTAATAACAATATAACATACATAATAATTATAATATACCAGTAGTATATATATTCTTGAAAGAAAACATGTCTGAATCAAACGTCATAATTGAAGAAATATATATGTATACACTAAGTGGCTAGATTATTATGATCTCTGAATGCATAATAATCTGGCCACTCAGTGTGTGTGTGTGTGTGTGTGTGTGTGTGTGTGTGTATTAGAGGCCTGGTGCATGAATTTGTGCATGGGTGGGGTCTGGCCAGCCTGGCCAGGGGGAGGGGACATGAGTGGTTGGCCAACCTGCCTGCTGGTCAAACTCCTGGTCGAGGGGACAATTTGCATATTAGACTTTTATGATATAGGATATACACTGAGTGGCCAGATTATTATGCATTCAGAGATCATAATAATCTGGCCACTCAGTCTATAGTTGATAATTATATATATTTTATCCATGCTGCTTGGCACTAGAGAATATTATGATAAATAAGACAGACATGCTTCCTGACTTTATATAATTCATGGCACAGTGGATGATACAGTCATATATTTATGGATTTTCCTCACTCAGTTCACCCTGTATGTATTTATGGGGAGTAGAAAAGTGGGATTAGAAGACTGTTAGATCAAAAATACCTGGGTTTCAACAATAATTCTGCCACCTACTGTACAATTTCCTTAGCTATAAAATAGATTACATGAGATCACATATACTCATTGAACAAATAATTATCGAGTGCTTGCAAATGCCAGACTAAATGATATAGAACACTGAACATAAACTGACATATCATCACTCATAAAACTCATAATGCAGTCAGTTAATATAGCAACTGAAATATATTAAGAACTCAACAAATTTTACTTCTTATTATATTACCTTTTAAATGTTATTTATCTTATGATTTACATGTTTGTTTCTCTATTATTATAATTTGCAGCTTATACTCTACCAATCCTCAAGGTCATAAATTGTTTTATTCATTTCTGTATTCCCCCATAGTCTTTGCAGTTCCTGGTGAATTAATGAGTAAATGAATTAAAATATTTTAATAAGCACTATTATTCCATGAGCTATTTCCATGGATAATATTACAGATACCCACATCTAAAGTTTTTTACCAAGACGGTTGCCTAGTAAACCAAGTATAAGCTTATTACTTTTTATGAGTACACTAGAGGCCTGGCGCATGAAATTCGTGCTCAGGGGCCAGGGGGGTGTGTCCCTCAGCCCAGCCTGCATCCTCTACAATCTGGATTCCTCAAGGAATGTCTGACTGCCCATTTAGGCCCGATCCCCCTAACTGTCCCACTGGGGATCAGACCTAAACAGGCAATTGGTCTCTCCCAACTTCTTGCCTGCCTGCCTACCTGATTGCCCCTAACCACTTCTGCCTGCCAGCCTGATCACACCCTAACCAATCCCCTGCCAGCATGATCAACACCTGATTGCTCCCCTGCTGACCCAATTGCCCCTAACTGCCCTCCCCTACAGGCCTGGTAGCCCCCAACTGCCCTCCCCTGCAGGGCTGGTCCCCCCCCCAACTGTCCTCCTCTGTAGGCCTGAGGTTCCCCCCCCTCCATTGCCTTTCCCTGCAGGCCTGGGTCCTTCCCCACCTATTCTCCCCTACAGGCCTGGTCTCCCCTAACTGTCCTCACCTGTAGGCCATCTTGTGGAGGCCATCTTGTGTCTACATAGGGGCAGTCATCTTTGACCACATGGGGGAGGCCATCTTGTATATTGTAATGATTCAATTTATATATTACTCTTTTATTATATTATTAAATAGGATGACCTTGTCTTAAATCTTGCTCACTGTTGAGAATTCTACTTCAAATCCATGCAATTGCCTACAAGGTCAATATATATGACTCAGTCTAGTACTTGACAAACAGTATAGGTTCTTCAAAGGCTTGATGAACTGAATCTAACTAAGAAAATATCATTTAGAACTGATATATATTAATAATATCCAGCTCTCTAAGCACTTCATGCTGGTTTGCTGTCTTTTTTTATGCATACATGTGTCTACACTCATTTCACCCCCCCTCTCCATTACATGCTTATTAATTTCTCCCTCCACCACCCACATCAGCATTTCAATTTGCCCAGGTGTACTTTGCATTTGACATAGGAATTTGGGTGCTATACCCTATTTGGGGCTAAAATGGATTCAATGTCCTCTTCAAATATGTAGTCAAGAACATGTCATAAATCTCCCCAGAGATGGAAAACTTCCTGAAATGAGGAGAGGGGGCTTGCACATCTTTGTTCAGCTTTGATAACTGAAACGTTTATGAGTTTGTGTGTGTGTGTGTGTGTGTGTGTGTGTGTGTGTATAAACAGTTTAAAAGCAAGGATTTCTGTGACTAA
The DNA here is from genome assembly GCF_014108245.1 of Pipistrellus kuhlii. Taxonomy (NCBI): domain Eukaryota; kingdom Metazoa; phylum Chordata; class Mammalia; order Chiroptera; family Vespertilionidae; genus Pipistrellus; species Pipistrellus kuhlii. The sequence continues at coordinate 3,807,969 of NW_023425449.1, forward strand.
AATAAAGGAGAGAAAGGAGGGAGAACACAGGTGAGGAGAAGAAAGAATGGAAGGAGGGGGAGGAGCAGAGAGAACAGGAGAGGTAAATGAAAATTGAACGTGTAAATGCTCTAGTCAGGTTGTCTCAGGGAATTTCAATGGAAAATAATAAAACATAGGCCCAAACAACTAGGCATTATACAAAAATATTCTTTCTTCCTTTAAAAAGAGTAAATGACTTTTTTTTTTAACTATAGAAGTGTTTAAAAGAAAAGGGAAACAACATTTTAAAATGAAAAGTTTTTAAAGTAGAAGAAAATAATAGGGGCTCATCGTTTTGCTAACTTGAGATGGAAAGTTGTTCAGTCTGCTGGTGTCCTGTCTATCTCTTTTGATTATTCTCATCACGCTGCAGGTGCTATGAGGCTAGGGACCATGCCTCTATAGTTCATTGGGTTATCTTCAATGGTTAGAACAGTGGTTTGCACAAAATAGATGATATACTTGTTCTGTTTGAATAAGAGAATGAATACATGTGTATGCAATGTATTTTACAAAAATGAGAGTTTAGTATACCCACAATATTGCAACCAAATATTTTATGTTTATTATATGTTGTGTGCATTTTGCCATATCAGTAATGGACATTCACATGGTTTTTAGGTACTCACAGTGGTGTACATTTGGCCTCCATGGACATACAATACTTTATTAAAGTAGTCCTTCAATGATGCATATTAAAGCTGTTTCCATTTCTCCTTATTGCAAACAATATTGCAATACATATTTTTGAAAATACTTTTGCTATTTTTACATTATTTTTATGGGATAAACTCCTGGATAAGGAATTGTAGGATATAAGTCACATATTCTTTTGGCATTTAGTTCGTATTGCCAAACAGCTTTTCAAAAAGTTGGACCGTTTACCTTTCTGCCAGCCCCAGATGAAAATGTATTTCCTAAACAGTTGTTATTAAAAGATAGGCATCGCCAACCTTTTAAAATAAGCATTTCTATAACTCTAGGTAAAGTGGAACTTTTTTAAAAATCTGTTACCCAGCATTCTTTTCTTTCTTGTTGCTATTTGCATTTCTTCTTTTTTGGATTACTTTTGTGTCCTGTGACCTTTTAAAATCCACCTCTATATCTTTTCTTACTGGTTTTAAGAGTTCTCTATAGATTGAGAACATTCATCTTTATAGTATCTCATATATTGCAAATATTTCCCCTCCTTCCTGCCATTTGCTTTCAGGTCTGTGTCTAACAGTGGCCAAGGCACCCGGGCTGCTGCTGGTATTGTTAGTTTTGGTGTTGTTGTTGGTGATGCTGTTTCCTGGTGGTGCCAGTCCTAGTGTTGTAATTTTCAGTAGTGATGATGGTGTGTCATTTTCTTTCACAAAAGTTTAAATTTTACCAGTATTTTCTGCTATTGTTTCTGCCTTTGGTGTCCCCTCCCCCTGCAAAAAAATACCATTGCTACGATAAGGCTAGAATTGAAAAAAAACAAACACACTATTTTGTTTTAATGCTTTTATGATCATATACACTCACATGCATTTTAAAATTTTGCATATATATTTATTTTTTAATTACAGTTGAAATTCAATAGTACATTAGTTTCAGGTGTACAAGATAATAGATGTTAGTATAATTTTCAAAGTGACTCACGCAATATATTGAGTACCCATTTGACACCATACATAATCATTATGATATTATTTTTTTCTGAACATTTTCAATATTATGTAGTATTGGTTTTGGTGTATAGCATAGTAGTTAAATAATCATATACTTCACAAAGTGTTCCCCCTAATATTTCCAGTACCCACCTGGCACCATGCATAGTTACCATGATATTATTTACTGTATTTCCCATGCTGTACTTTACATCCCTGTGTCTATGTTGTAACTACCAATGTGTACTTCTTAATTTCTTTACCTCCTTCACCCCATTCTCCAAAGACCCTCTCCTTGGGCAACTACCAGTGTGCTCTCTGTCAATGAGTCTGTTTCAATTTTGTTTGTCCATTTATTTTGTTCTTTTGAATTCGCATTATATTTGACTTTCTCTGTCTGACTTACACTCACTCACATGCATTTTAGTTTTAATATAACTGGAATTAATGTGAGCATCACTGACCCTCTCAGATTAAAAGACAAAACTGAATGCGTTGCTCCCTTTTAGGAGGAGCTGTGCTATGGGGACACAGTGTCCCCAGCCGGAGCTGGCAGTGCTCTCACAGGTGCTGGGGAAGTGTAGTTCAGGTGTTGGTGGGTCTTCAGGAGTGCAAGTCATCTGGCATCTGCAAAGGGGGTTTAGTTGGGTTAGATTGCTGTGGTGTGACACCTACAGATGTGTTTCTTAGAGTGAGTCAGTTATTGATAAGCTGTCACTGATTGATTGGCTTGGAAAAGTAGGTTCTTAGAGAGACTGGTTGTTGATCAATTCAACAGGTGTGAAAGCAGTTTTGGTAGCTACCTGTTACCATGGCTACAGACAAATCAGTCTTCACCTACTATTATGGGAACTTTTACAATTCTCAGTGGGGATCTATTTTTTTCTAAGCGCTGCAAAGAGATGGCAAAATTTTGATTGTGTTTAAATGTGTTTATTTCTTCCTACAATGTGAATTCCATTCACCTTGAGGGTAGGTACCTTGTTTTCTCTTTTATTCCAGCTCTGGGATATAAAAATGTTTTAATAAGGTGAATTCTGGAAGCCAGGCTCTCAAACATGCAACCATGCTATGGCCATAGACAACCATTTGAATGATCATGCATTCATAGACTTTGAATTTTGACACTGGGAAGATTTTTATCAAAAATCATTGACAAACACTGTTTTACATTCCCAAAGATACTCTAGTTGTACTTGAGAATTCAGACAAAATCAGTGAGAATCATAAACATTCTGATGTTTTCCATCATCAAAACAGCCAACATGATTCAGTACTTATATCAGTCAGTATTAAGTCCTTTAACAAGGTATATAAAAGAGATCTTCAAATAACCCTTTGTAGTACTTACAATGTTTCCCTTTTACAGACCAGAGAACTAAGATTCAGAGAAGTAATTAATGAGTTACTCGGGGACTGGGATGAGGGATGAATAGAGTTAATATTCATTTAGGGAACATTATCTATAAAGTTTTTCAAAATATATAATCCCAATTTGCAACCTGGATTATCTCATATTGACCTTCTGTAATTGAAAAGTGTTTAATTGTAGAGAATGCCAAGGAACTAAAGTTAAGTGGTGCTCTGCCAGGCACTGGTCCATCCATGATGCAATTTCATCTTTATAATAACCCTGTTTGGTGACTATAACCATCTACTTTTTATATATATGGAACCTCAGGCCAAGAGAAATCAAATAAATTGCCAAAGGTACATAGTGACTGAGCCATAACTTTAAACATAACGAAGCTGTTTAATTCCAGTGAATAGATTATGTTGTTCACCCTACTCTTCTTGTGTCTGATAACAAAAGTGATATGGTAGACTCTGATTTTTGATGAGCTGACTTAATCGTGAGCTGTCTTAGTTAAGAGGATTTCAGGGATGGGGCCAAAATCTTATCTTTTTTTTTTCTCCATAAATTTAACCTATAACCTGAGTTTGACTGATTCATACAAGTTCTGTGACAAGTCTGAAATCCATTTCTGTACAACTCAACCCCTCATGCCTTTGTTTTGATTCCTATAAAGAAAGTAATGACTTCTCTAATTCATTTTCTATTATTTTCTGATTCAATCATGGTCTTGGGGACAATTAATCACTGGATGTTAAAGTAGAAAGAAGGTGTGCTGAGCATCCTAAGTTGAAGAAGATGTCATTAACAGAGTCTTCCCATGAGAAGCAGTAAAAGAGCCCTGTGGTTCTGGGGTTCCCACATTCTTATTTTAGTCCTCTGCATGGTCTCTGATTGGCTCTTGATGGCTATATAGTTTATTCCAATAAATATAGTACTTTGCCAGATGTCTTATTGCAATCAAGAAAATGACACTAAAAAGTAGTCTAGTAATATCGTGGCGGTAACTAATTTCAGAAGAAAAGGTTTTACTATGTTTGTGGGATTTTAATCACTCTGGCAAAGTTAAATGTGTTATTCTCATGAGGTCTTTCAGAGGAAGGGTGATAGTTAAGCTTAGGAGGATTGACAAGTGCAAGTATCACTAGTGACAAGTATAGGCTTTCTATCCTAAAGTGACTACACAATGGTTTCTGTTCTGCACGAAAATTCCATCTCTAGAATGAGCACACTCGATAAATATTTGTTGAATGAGAGTTAGGTACTCTCAGTCCTTTCCCTCAATTAGCAGCGCTCTTCCTCTGTGTAGGAATTTTCTGTTTTCATCAGGAAAAAGAGGAAGTTGAGTAACCTTTATTCAATATTCAGTAAGTACTACCATTTTTAAGACACTTTTGAGAAAAGGGGGAAAAAATGAAAAGAACAGATTTCTGCACCCAGAGGCCTCAGAGTTTGGTTGTGCAGACATATATGCTGACAAATAAATAAAGCACTATAGTAATTCCCTTGGTAGATGTATGAACTACAGGGTGGAGGAAATGCCTTGCTGCCCAAGAACTAAGTCAGAGAACCTTCCTGGAGAAAGTGATATATATCTAAGTTGGAAGTAGAAGAAGAATTATGATAATATATGAAAAAGCAAAAAGGAGAGAAAGCTGGGTTTGTGTGAAGTGAGAAGGGCTTTACAGAATGTCAACAGAAGATGAGTTTTATCTTTAACATGTAAGTCATTCACATTTATTGAGTGCCAGCATATGTGAGCCATTCAGACCGGCACTGAGGATACTGAAAATTAAAGAGACATACTTGGGCTCTGCTGTTACAAAGATTCTTATAGTCCAGTGTGGAAAAAAAATTAAGTCATTCCAATTGATTGTGGTGAGGACAACAGTGGAAAAATACAGGGGGATTTGGCAACACATAACCTAGAGAACCTGACTCATTTGGGGGACAGGTTATACAGGTAAAAAGCTGGAACTTGAAGAATGATGAGGAACCAGCCAAGCAGAAGGGACACAATAAATAGTAGAAATTTCAGAAATGTTCAAGAATGGTCAAGAAACTGGAAGATGGGACAACTAGATTTTAGAGTTTCAAGCAAGGTACTTCATCTGTGAGAGATGAAGTTGAGGAGATGAGATGGTCACATCACAAAGGTATTACTAGTCATATACTGAGTATTAGTGAACATTACCACAAAGAGCCATGGATGCCAAGGAAGCATTTAAGGGTGTTGAACAGGCAAAGAAAAGAATTTTGCTCTTTCATCTTTTGGCATGGCTGAATTTTTGTATCTAGCTGCAGGAGCTAAATGATGGAGGAGGTTAATTCTGGCCTTGGAGAGACAGGAACCATAGTGTTACTAACCAGGGGGCAACTGAAGTCAACTTCCCTGCTTCCTTAACGCCTTTGCATTTATGATCTCTCACAGTTCCATGATAAAGTCAAGGGAGAGCAATATTATCCCATTGGGCAGATGAAGAGCCCGCATCTCTGGCTGGTTCAGACATATGGTCAAGGTTAATTAAGTGCTGTGTTGGTTTTGTAGCGAGGCAGCCCTAGACCTCTGGCCCTCTGCCTTTTCCACTGCGTTTACTATGTGGGTTTCCAAAGCCCCACACAAAGCCAAGTATTCTCTTGAAAAATTGATTCCTTCTTCTATTTTAGGTCTCACAATGACACAATCTTTCATCCCTGACTGCTCAGGCTGTTCTTAAAAATACGTCTACCATGTAACCAATGCAGGCAACTTCATTGGAGGGAGAAGTCCCCCTCTGTGTTGTGACGTAAGGGCAGTTCTGAAAGATATTACTGTCCTTAGAAGTCTTTCCAAACTTGCCTTACAGAATTATGAAACATATTGCCTTTATGTTTTAATGTGTATGGATGATAAGATCAATATAGACAAGAGGAGTCAGATCTCAGCTTATATCATCTACCATCCAAGCCACTGATGATTCTTCCACCATGGCAGGGACCAGATGATTGAGAATTTGTAGCCTGGCCACTGTGACTCAGTGGTTGAGTATCGACCTATGAACCAGGAGGTCATGGTTGGATTCCCAGTCGGAGCACTTGCCTGGGTTTCAGGCTCGATCCCCAGTGAGAGGTGTGCGGGAGGCAGCCAATCAATGATTCTCTCTTATTGATGTTTCTATCTCTCTCCCTCTCACTTCTTCTCTGAAATCAATAAAAATCTATATTTTTAAAAAAGAGAAAAGTTGTAGACAAGAATAGCTTGATAAATGGAAGAGCTGGAAAAGACCACAGGCATCTTATTATTTGTTTTCCCCATTTTAATATATAGAGATAAATTGAATGTGTGAAAGGGAATGTGATAAATGTAAGGTGACAGGTACCTGAAACCTGGGCATTGCTATATCCTGGTGTCCTGGTCCCTGGCCTGATTGTCCCTAATATGATGCCTGCACTCACTGTATACCAGGCACTGTCCAAACGTCTCAGATATATTATACCCTCATAGAAACCCATGAGAGAGACAATATTATTTTACACATGAGACACAAAGATATTGGCTGTGCTGGCAGATGTCAGAGCTAGGATATGACCCCAGGCAGGGTGGTGCCATAGGCCAAGTTCTCAACCATTATAGTCTACCACCTTTGGGTAGAAGCCTGGCAGGTAGGTCGGGGTGGAAGAGAAACGGGAGGTATTCAAAATGCTATCCAGGTGGACTTTATGATTTTGTAGAGAGGATCTGTTCTGGCAGCATACTCAAATATCTATGAGCACTTCGACTCTCAATGTACTCCAACTTGTACCTTGATGAGAAATCAAATCTCACAAACTGAGAGGACCAACTACAAGCCAAATGAGGCTGAAAAAATTAAAGCATGCTTAGGCAAAATTAACATAGGTGGAGTGTTCAGATTGGGATTGGTGATAATTCCAATCACTTTCCCTGATACATCAGCATGGGAGGTGCTATTTTAAGTGTAGGGTCTCTAATTTTACAGTGTGCATTGGTCAAATGGCACCACATTGGGAAGCATAAGCAAGCTGGGGGTAGGATCTGAGATTTATGTCCCCCCAGGGATGGTGGAGGAAGTGCGCATGCTTAACATGGGGAAGAGAAGACTTGTGAGTTGTGTGAGGTGCCTTACCCATCATTGAAGAACAGCTGTACAGTCAGAGAATTAATGCTTCTTGCCTTGTTCCAAGGCAGTCTATTTCTAAGGCTGGATATTTCACTCTAATAATTGGAACTGTCACACAAAATAGAATGGGATGAACCATAAAAAAAAAAAGCAGCAATAAAGTACCCAGCCAGTATTGTCCAGTGGTTGAGCATCAACCTATGATCCAGGAGGTCATGGTTAGGTTCCTGGTCAGAGCATGTGCAGGCTTGATCCCCAGTAGAGGGTGCACAGGAGGCAGCCAAACAATGATTCTCTTTCATCATTGATGTTTCTATCTCCCTCTCCCTCTCCCTTTCTCTCTGAAATCAATAAAAATATGTTTTTTGTTTTTTTTCTTAAGTGAAGTTCCATGTCTATTTGATGTATTCAGTGGAAGTTAGATAAAAATTTCCCAAGAATTTTTTTCAGGGAGAGGGCAATGGTGAGATGGGGGTGATAAGAAAGTAAATTTAGCTCATGTGATCATCTAGTTTCCATGAGACTTGGAGAGTTTGGGAAATCTTTTGCATATGTGATATAATCAAAAATCCCTTCCCAGGCCTGGAATGTATATTACTGTAAACTAAAGATGCCTAATAAAGAGGAGCTCTGCTTTCCAGCATGGAAAGCATGATGCTTAGCTTCAGCTGATGGAGTGAATTAACCCCCCCTTACTTCTAGACATAAGGCAGCTTTTGCAGATGGCTGGCCTTCACTTTTGTGGGTGGCAAAAAAAGAATAGGAAAGCTAGCTAGCATAAAGCAAAATACATGTGGTGGCAACTAATGGAATTACTTCTTTTGCTGTTGGCCTGGTGTCTTGGGAGTGGACACATCTCTTGTCAGTGGTGAATGGAAGCAGACATGAGTTATTATTATGGTCTCTGCCTCATAATTTCTGTGTCACCAAGATGTACTCTGTTTATTAGTGCACTTAGAAAGCTTCGGAATATTAGCCACATAAAGTCTCTCTCCATGGATCCTATTACCACACTCTTCAGTTGTTCCAGGAAACTGAAACTGTAGAGTCATATTTCTGGGGAGGAATAGCTCTCAGCTGTGTCCTTTCTTGGTTGTGTGGTCCAGTGGGAATGTTTTCTTGTAGGTCATGAAAGCAGGAGTGATCCTCAGTGATCCTCGGGTTTATCTCCCTGTGCCCGGTGTGCACATTTGAGAAACTGAGACCCAGGGAGATGAGGGGACCAATTCGAAACTATGGAAGACATTATAGATTTGGTTTTCCTATGTCACATATTCCTAGTTCTGTGAACTTACTACTCTGGGATCCCTCTGACCTCCTGTGGGGGTTCTAAACACATAGAAGAGGGTGAAGACAGTAGGTGGTGACCAGCTTACTTGTGAAGAATGGAATGGCCCAGTTTCCACAGGAGAGAAAAGTCTAGGCATCTTGGGGATTGAGCAATAAAAAAAAAAAAAATGATTCTAATTCTATCAAAGCTCCTCAAGGAGGCTCTGGTTTCTAAACTTCTCTCCATTGGTAAGAAATAGAGTATATGGTTTTCTCAAGTGAGCACAGTGAGTCACAGTCTCGTCATCTGTAAGAGTGGGAACTGGCCTTACAGGATTGTTGTTAGGATAAAATAAGATCGATTACATAGAGCACCTAGCACTGTACAGGATGACCTTAGTCCCCTCCCCTCTCCCTTTCATACTTAGAGATGGAGAGCTGTAGCTCCAAGGATCAGTAAGGTACTCTGATCTCTGCATGGTGGTGGGGGTGGAGTAGGTTTTTGGGGATACAGGGCCAGCTCCTAACTCCAATCTCTTCTTTAAGATTTTTAAAAAGCTCCTGAAGGACAGGGATCAGACAAAATCATTTATTTCCCTTACACTAGCTCCCAAAGCACTGAAACGAAAGTCAAAATTCGATAAGGACTCATGGACCTTACATGTCAGAGCCCTGGTTACCCCTCTTCTCATTTTCCACTTCCCTTACTAGTCTTGCGTGTAGACTAAGAACAAAGACAGTGCTCAACAAGTGTTTGTTAGCGAGTTATCTCCAAATCTCTATAGGGACTCAATCAGTAGTAGTGAAATAGTTCATTTAAGTTAAAATTCTTCAAATTATTTTTATACCTCCTAAATTATTCAAGAATTAAAAATTGGTAGCACCGAAGACTGGTAGGGCTCACTGAAATTAATGCATTAAAGGTCTACTACTGGGTGGTGTGCAACTGGTCATTATTTTGCAATTGCAATTGGCAATATGTATCAAGAACCACAAAAAAAGATAATATCCTTACACAATGGAATACTACACGGCCATAAAAAAAAAAAGAAGGAAATCTTACCCTTTGTGACAGCATGGATGGACCTGAAGATTATTGTGCTAAGTGAAATAAGCCAGTCAACAAAAGAGAAATACCAGCTGGTCTCACATATATGTAGAATCTAATGAACAAAATAGAACCAGAGGCATGGATCCTTGAAACAGACTGACAGCTGTCAGAGGGAGGCAGGAGGAGGACTTGATGAAAGAATATGAAGGGATTGGCCAAAGAACATATACACATAGCCCACAGACACAGACAGTATTGTGGCGATGGCCAGATGGAAACACAGCAGGGCTGGCTGGAGGTGGGCAAAGGGGTGTGTGGAATGGGAACATCTGTAATGGTGTCAACAACAAAAATAAAGTAAAAACATAAAGGGCATTGTTAAACAATATCCTTTGAGCTAGTAATGCCACTAATAGGATTTTATCCTAAAGGAGGAAACTAATTGAAATAAAAAGGCCATGTTAATAAAGAAAGCCTTTGCAAATTCACATATAATTATAAAAACAGTGGTCCAACTAAATAAATTGTTTTCTCTATTTAATGGAATGTTATAAGTAATTAAATATAATGATTTAAAAAGAATAAGACATTTTCAAAATAATGATAAAAACAAAAACAATATCAAATAGTATCTCCTCCGTGATAATAATTGTATAAATGTAAATTTATCTGGACAACAATAGTAGGTACTTAGGAAAAATAAATATTGTTGCATTAGGTTATGGAATTATGCTAGTTTAAAATCAAGTATATACTCATTTTTATCCAGTAAATATATCTTTAAAAAGAAATGAGCAATAAATTAATAAATAAGAAAATGTTACTTATTAGAAACAAATTTTAAGAACATTTTTAGTTTTATGATTTCTATTAGAAAAAAAACACACCAACATTGCTTCTTCCTATTGCTTTGTGAAAGTGGGGAGACACTTTAACTATTCTTCATATGGGAGGTGGAGTTGCATTTCTTATGAGTTTTCTTTGTAACTTTCTCTGTTCTTTGCTTTCAATAAAAAATATGCTTTTCCCAAACTTCACCTCCATTGCTTTATCCAAATATCTAATCTCTAAGAAGCATTCCGAAGCCCTCTTCAGCTACTATTCCACTGGTTTATTCACAGAAGATGTAAACATTTTTGGATACTTACCCATTCACCCATTCGTCCACCTATCCATCCATCCAACAGGAGACTCAGCTTCCCTAATCTGTCAGTGGTCAATTGGAATTTAAGATATTCATGTGAGACTTCAAGTCTCAAAGATTTTGGCAAGAAGGAAAAATGACAGAAACCTGTTGTGTCTTTACCATTTTTTAAAAAATTGGTTTTGGCCACAATTCTTGGTGGAGCATTTGTCTAATTTAACTATATTTCTTGTATTACCGTGAGCCAATAACCAAATGAATTGCCTTTATTGCATTGAAGTTGAGCTTTAGCATTTTTCCAATATCTGGTGAAAATACCCATTCACATAAACAGAAACGCCATAATAGCTACATGTGGAAGTTCTGAGGTAATGTCTCCTTTCTCAAAAAAGCTTCAATTTGGAATTTTCCAGAGTGACCCATGAAACAGTCTGAGATTCTCCACTCCCATTGGCTCAGAGAAGCTCAGCGAAAGCAGACAGGAGCAAGGTTGAATGGCTGCCATATTCCAATCAGGGCAAGATTTCTAGTCTCTGGTTCACAAAAGGATTCCTAATAACAGATGGAAAGGGAAATAGCTGAAGTGCTCTAGGGTGAGTGGGTGGGGAAGAAAGACATGGAATAGCATGTGTGGAGTGTCTACAACGTGCCAGATCTATACATATGGTTTTTCGTATCACGGTTCGTTCTCAGAAGAGCTATGTGATTCCTCAGGAGGCTCTTAACCCATTTTATAGAGGAGAAAATGAGATGTAAAAATGAAAAAATCACCTTGAGAATAAAAAGCTTAAGATTGTTCAACAAATAATTAACAGAACCCATTACTGGCTCAGAAGGCAGTCTATAATAATGACACTCTATGTAAGTGAACGTGTTTTGGCCTTGAGACCAAATGTAGGCTAGGTGAATAGGTAGAAACTGAGTAGATGTTTTATTGAAGAACAGGCTAGCTCATTCATTTTACAAATCATTCCATCCTCTCCTTTATATGTCACACCTGTGAAGATATTATGAATCTCTTTACCTAAAGCCCTCCATGTCTAAATGCCTTATTTTCCAACTGTCTGGAGCATTTTCCTGGCTGCTGATTTCTTTATTAACAAACCAGGAAGGCTGGAAGGGTTAGAAAAATAATGTTGATAGCTCCTCAACCAGTGACAGATTTGAGATGGTGAAGAAAACCCCCAGCTCCTTCACCCTCAGCCCCACCACCATGGCTTTGTTTGGAAAGACATGCAGAAGATATACATTTGCTTTGCAGAGGATCTACAGATATATTTATATTATAGTACATTCTTATCAGGGCAGTATTTTTCATAGAGTATAGGGCCTTTGCCCTGTACATATGTAACTCTATCTTCTCAAGCTCTTTCCTAAAGATGTTATATATGTACAATATTTGGTGAGTTTTCTTTTCTTTCTTTCTTCTTTTTCTTTTAATCTTCACCTAAGAATATGTTTAGAGATAGGAAGGGAGATAGAGATAGAGACAGAGACAGAGACAGAGACAGAGACAGAGATAGAGATAGAGATAGAGATAGAGATAGAGAGAGACATCTATGTGAGAGAGAAACATCTTTCAGTTGCCTTCTATATGTGCCCCGACAGGGTATTGAACCTACAACCTAGGTATGTGCCCCTGACTGAACCTGCAACCTTTTGATGTATAGGACAGTCCTCCAACCAACAGAACCAACCAACGGGCTAGGGTTTAGTGACTTGTCTTATCCTTTCTCATCTTGGTGAATTATTTTCACCTCTTGAGTTTAATAAATTGTCTCTGGGACCCAGTCTTGGGCAATTCTATTCATGTTGTCACTCAGTACTAATACTACAAAAACATCTCTAAAAATATTCCATCATTCCCGGAAATAATGGTTCATTTGTCAAGCCCAAGCAAATGTTTTGTTCTTGGGAATCAATACCTACAGCCATGATTTGCAAAATGATAGATCGTTGTATTACTCGACACATACCTTCTAGAAGTGATTTACCTTTAGACAGCACCATTATCCAATGTTTTAGTGTTATGGCCCAACAGAATTTTTGGAGCAAAATGGTGTGATAGGATATTTGTGGAATGCTCTCAGAAGGCAGAGTCAATCCACAAGAAAATGCCCATTTGTATTTTTGTGGCATTTCGAGGTCGTGGTAACTTTTCCGGTAGACTTCTTTTCTGTGGGTTTCTGCAGAACTTGGTCTCACACGTGCCAGGGCATGGCATTGCTCCCTTATGCTCCATCTCATTGTTTCCAACTTATTTATTCAGATGGCTCTTGGGCACATCCCGTACAAAGCCAACCACAAACATGAGCAGTTGCTGTGTGTAAAAATCCACACATTGTTATATAATCCATATGACAGCATCAGCATGAAATGCTGTTAATATGCAGCTTCAAGCACAGTTTTAACACTGTAGACAGCAAATGTGCTTCTGGGGTGTCCAGTTTTGCATGAGCGTAAGTCCTGGTAGAAATGGAAACTTCATGAGCTGGGTCTATGGCACTGAAATTTATTTATGCCTGTGCCATGCTGAGGTATCAGGGGGCAGGGATTTAGACCACATAAAGAGCTAGAGCCAGCTTTGCACAGAGCTCTTGATTGGTTCTGCCATAATCCAGAGCTCTGAGGTATTTAGTTGTGTGCTTATTATGGCATAGTGTCCACTTCAAAATACAAACCTGAACGTTTCTGCTTGCTGGGTCATTTATAGAACTAACTGCCATCTCTCTCAGGGAACATAGCGCCGTGCCTAGAAAAGCCATTTAAACACGGCAGAAAAAACCACCAAAATAAAATGCACTAACTACTAAAACAACTGATCAGAAGAAAATTGGGGGCATTTGTTAAATTATTTCAGGTACAATGTATACCTCTGTCTCAATTATCCTGATATTTTGAGATAAAGCCTTTCTGTGTCTCTGTGTGTGCACACACACATGCGCGTTTCACTTAAGTGATTAGAGTGCTTACTGTCAATCTTTCCTTATGTAAGCCTGCATAGACGAACCAGACTCATTCACTAAGTGGCCAGAGGACTCGGAGCAAATGTTAGCTTTTGAGGTTCTCAGACCACTTGCATTAGTTTTCTACTGCTATGAGCAAATGGCCACAAAAATCAGTGGCTTAACTCAACACCCATTAATTAGCTCACAGTTCTGTAGGCCAGAAGTCCAGCATAACACATCTGGCTTTTCTGCCCAGGGTACAGAAAGGTTGAAATTGAGATGCCAGTTAGACTGAATTCTCATCTGCTGGTTCCAGCAAAAAACATCCTCTCCTAATCTCATTCCAGGCAGAATTCATTTCCTTATGATTGTGGGACTTAGGTCCCCATGTCCTTGTTGGCAGGCAGCTCTCAGCTTTTACTGGCCTTTTGCGTTCTTTGCCATGGAGCCCCTTCCATCTTTAAGCCAGCAATGGTGTGTCTAATACTTCAAGCCTTGGACTTTCTTTTTCACTGCCAGCTGGAGAAAACTCCCCGCTTTAAAAGGGCTCAAGTGTTGAGATCAGGTGCACTCTTATACCCACTTTATATTAAGGTCAGTTCATGGGAGACCTTAATTATATCTGCAAAACCCCTTCACAGCAGTGCCCACATTAGTGTTTGCATAAATAGTGTGCATGTACACTGGGGCCAGAAATCTTGGGGTGCACTTCAGATCGCTTACCACACCAATAAAGCGAACACACAAAAAGTAAATGAAAATAAGTGAAAAGCAAATAGAATATCTACAGCAAAATATGGCAAAAAGAATTGGGTTTGGGTGGAAGAAGACATGCAGTGGTTTTTGAAGGGACATTTAGCTTCCTGATATCATGCTTGATATGACACATTGTGAGACTGGTCCAATGTGGACATCAGTAGATGTCAATTATAGTCTATGTTTCAGTTTCATCTTCGTGTTTCATAGAGTCCTTGTTCGCTCCCTCTGATTGGCCACATGTTTTTTATTTTTGTTTTAAAAAAATAATATATATATATATATATATATATATATATATATATATTTGATTTTTTTACAGAGAGGAATGGAGAGGGAGAGGAATAGAGAGTTAGAAATAACAATGAGAGAGAAACATCAATTCAGCTGCCTCCTAAACACTCCCCACTGGGGATGTGCCTGCAACCAAGGTACATGCCCTTGACCAGAATGGAACCTGGGACCCTTCAGTCCACAGGCCAATGTTATATCTACTGAGCCAAACCAGTAAGGGCTCTGGATCATGTTTTACCAAATTCCTCTTCTTTCTCCACTTGCCTCACTATTGTCATTGTTATTATTTGGTCACCACCATTTGTTGAGCACTTATTCTGTTTCAATGTGCTGTGTCACGTATGTCATCGAATTCCTTCAATAACTCTTATTCAGTTATGACCATGCCCATCTCATAAATTCATTCGGCTCCTAAGTGACTGAGGCTGTGATTGTCTGACTCTAAAGTTCATTCACTTCACCTCAATATTTTATGTGTGTCTTTTGAGAATTCAAGAAACCCAATTCATTCAGGAGCATGTGTGGAAAACACAGGATTAGAACTCGGCACCTCGGACTTCCAAGCTCAGCCTTCAAACCCTTTGTATGTAGAGTCAGTCACTGAAGACTCACCCCACCCACCTTCTGTGAAGGTGGCTCTTGTGGCAAACAACACATTCATTCTGCAGTTATTTGCTCTGTCACTCTTAGTTAGCTGTGCACTAAGAGGCCAAATCATCTTAATGAAATTGGTCTCTAAATAATGACTCGTAAACTTGCATGAATCAGGATCATGTGTGCTATAAGACTTTTCTCTCTCTCCTTTTAAATTGAGTTTCGCTTCCACATTCTCAGTAAAATGTAACAATAGGATGCTCTGTTTCAAGTTAGTCAGACCCAGCTGCTAGGAAAATAATACGTTTGAGAAAATTGACTTGACATTTGATGGCCTTACGATCCTTCTGACAGGATATAATCAACTCATTAGGGAGAAACAGAAGCCTTCCTTGTGCCACCACTTATTTCTGGGCACGGCTGCCACTCCCTCCAAGTGGGGTGGGAGAGCTCTTAGGGACACTGGGTGCCAGCAGGCAGTGACCGAATTTACGTTCTCTTCCTCTGTCCACTGCCATTGGTCTGATGAATGGGAAACGTGACTTTCTTAGCCAATGATTTCTTTTCTTCTTCCTTTTTCTCTCCCCTGAAGTCTAAATTTGTAACCAGGACTTGGATTTTGAAAGATCCTCCCAGCCTGCCTTCTCTTGGGGAACAGCTGGGATGGCTCTCTTGGGAGAGTGATTAGAAGCAGGAAATGCAGTTGGGATTCCTGGTTTCAGTTCCCAGGCTCATCCTGCATTCTCTGTGGGACTCGCTCCGGAGCGATCATCCCAACCTCTTTGCTTAGTTCCCCACCATGAAATTCCAGCTTCCAACTCCCTGCTGCTTTGCCTGTGTTAGTCCCGGAACAGATGACACTGAGGAAGGGAAAGAGAACCATTGCTAGAGTCTAACTCTCAGCTCCTGAAGACCTAGGAAGTGATCAAACTTCTGTAGGCCACTTTTCACATCTGCAAAACGGGACCATTTTGAAAAGATACTGTGAGTGTCAAATAAGGTCACATACAGAAAACACCTAAAAGAGCTATTGGCATGTCTCTTAAATTGTACAACTTTCTGTAGTTTCTGTAAATCTTTCCATTCATTTAGTCGGTAAAGATGTGCTTGACATGGCTTTCAAAAATGCCTGCATATATATCATTGAATATTAAATTGAATCATTACTGTGAGGATGATTTATATGCATTTTATTATTTTCAGTGTACCATGCTTTTTATTAAGGCTATCTCACTTAATTATGTTTAATTCACTGCATTATTACCTCCATCAGAAGAGGGACTGTGTCTTTTTTGTCATCATTGTTGCCTGAAAATCTAGAATAGTTCACAGTACACAGATGGCATTCCTTCTTAGACATATACCAAATGAGTGAATTAAGTCATTAACTAAATGTCTTCCCAAATATTTTCCAATCTCTGTGCTTGACTTCCTCCTCTATGCTTCCTACCAGGACCAGCAAACTATAGCCTGTGGGCCAAATGCTGCCTGCTGTCTACTCTTGTAAATAAAGTTTTATTAAAACACACCATGACCCTCCATTACTATTGTCTGTGACTGCTTTTGCCCTACAGCAGTGGAATCCAGTAGTTGTCACAGAGACTGTATGGGTCACAAAATACAAAATATTTACTACCTAACACTCAAAAAAAAAAAAGTTTGGCTACCTCAGCATTTACCAGACATAAAGTGATGCTTGCAGAGTGCAAATCTAATCATTAAATATCTCTGCCTTAAACCTTCAATGACTTTCAGTTGCTCTTATGAAGAAGTCCAAGATTCTTCTGCCATCAAGTTCATGATCTAAATCTTGTCAACCTCCACAGACTCCTCTGCTCCCCTCTCAGACCATGCATTCTTTCAGTCTGTCCAGGGTAACATACATTTGCATAAACTATTGCTTGTGCCAAGAGCAGTGTTCCTTCCCATTTCCAATTGGTACCCTCTACACCTCTTTCTTAAATTTGCTTACATGACATTTCTTCTGGAATGCCTTCTCTGAAGATTGCTAATTAAGTGAGGAACCCTTGGTCCGTGGTCTAGGTCCATTTTGCACTTTTTCTGTTATATCACTGATAAACACTTTGCAAATAATGATTTGACCACAATCACTCTGTGGATACACTAGAAATAATTTAATTGTATACTTTAAATGGATTTAATTCATGGTTTATAACTTATATCTCAACCACACTCTTAAAGAGCAACCCTGAAGAAGGGATATTAATTTTTTTTGTATTTTACAGATGAGGGAAATAAGGCCACAGAAAGCATAGTTGATCAAACCGGGATTCTCATCAGACCAGAGATGATTACAAAGCCCATGTTTTGCCATTATACATCCTTCCCATCCAAGGAAATGGCCCCCATGCATATCCCATTGTTTAATGTTAACAATGAGGACCAGCAGGATCCAGAATGGTAAGTGTTGCCCATGAAGGCAAACACAGTATACGGCCTTGGCACACTGAGTCCTGAGCACTTAGATGAAAAGCAAGGGAATGGAAAGAAGGAATTGAGAAAGGGGATAATAATCCCTCAACTGAATAGGAGTATTGGTAGTCTTAAGGAGGTTTTGTGATGAGCCTGCATTATATCCCCAGTTGAGCAATATGGGGCCAGAATCTCAGAGGGGTTAACTGGTTTGCCTCAAGTCACACAGTTGGCAAATGGATGGGTGTCATACATCAAAGATTGGTTTTGGAGTTTTCCCATTTTCTCTCTGTGATAAATGGTATAGAAAAACAATGCTCTTTATTGTGGCAAAATTTACTCACATTGTTACAATTAAATGAACAAATTTAAATGAGAAAAAAATAGCTCTCAGCATTTTCTCATCAGCTGGTAATTTGGAATAGGACACAATACATAAGTTTTATTTCCTTATAGAATATTCTTTTATAATGAATATTGCAAGTGGCAATATTTCCAATGCTGCAAGCGAGTATCTAAATATGCGAATAGATTTAAGCTATTATAAGGACCGTAAACACAGCTGGAGTGTTCCATGACACCGGCCCTGAAACAATTCTTTTCATCAGGAATGTTCCACATTCACAATCTTATTGTTCTCCATTTCTAAGCATATGTGTTCAAAAATAGATTCTCTCCAAGTCTGTGAAGACTCACCCTTCAAGGACTGAGATCTCAGATGTTCTTGGCACACTCTGTTCTGGTGATATAGGCAAGAGAGTTGTGTGTTCCAGGCAGGTCATCCAATGGACCCTTCTATTAGTTGGTTACCACCATGAGTGATATGAAAAAAAGGTGTTTATTGTCAAAAACCTACAAAGAGGATTTATGGTCTCAAGAGATATCCTTGTCAAAGCCCTCAGAAGAGGAGCAAATGTGTACAGAAGGCATTTTAGCTCCCGAAGTCTCATTTGAGCCTTGCAAAATTGAAGATGCATATTACTATCTCTATTTTTATAGACAAGGAAACTGCAGACCAGTGAGGCTATGTAGGTTGGCCAGTCTCACAGAGATGTAAAAGGCAGCATTGGCATTTCAAGTCTGTCTGAAACTGAAGACAATGACTTTAATGAGTCAAACCCATGACCTTCCCGCTGCCTCCTGAATGCTGTGACCACAGCAGAATCCTGGGTATTTGCCTCTTTCTTCAGAGATTAAGCAACTCAAGTTCAAGTTCCAAATTGATCACCTCTGGAAGAAAAACCAGTCAGGTTTAGCAATATAATGAGCCAAAAATTAAAGAAAGGGTATGATTTAGTTTTTTTCTCCAGTATCACCAACCTCTTCAAGGATATTCTCATTTCAACACCTACCTAATGCTTTTATATATAAAGACCCATTTGTTTCTTCTGATAACACTGAGAAGTAAAAGAAATGCTGTGCCCATTATAAAGATGGGGAAACTGAGGCCCAGGAGATTATGTGATGAGACAAAGGGAATTGACACAGCAGGTTGAAACAGGGTTATGTTTCCTCTCACTACACCAAGATTTTTTTTTTTTTTGTGTGTGTGTGTGTGTGTGTGTTTTAAATTGAATTATTGGGGTAGCATTGGTTGTTGTTTTTGTTTGTTTTTATCATGGGAGAAATAGTCCACCACACATAAATAAAAATTTCTTTCTGTCCTTTGTCTTTAAGATAAGGACATTTGATTCATGCTTCTATACTTCCAGGACCTCACACCAGATTTGGGGTTTAGTCCCGATTTAAGATCTTGATTCCCGACATGGCCTTTTGGCTTCTTGACCCTCCTGTTAACTTACCAAGCTTGAGTCATAATTCTGGGTGATCTTGCAGGGCAGGGGAGCTTTGACTCAGGAGAGCCTCATAAAATCTCTTCTGGGAAGTTAGACACTCATGCCAGTATTGCACACAATTGAGGTATCTTTACAGAATCCCAGATCAATACCACCAACATGCTACTTCCCCGCAACACCTTGACTAAAGGCCCTAGAACGAAAATAAGTATTTTATTATTGAGGGGAGGTAGTTGTCAGAGCTCCACTTGTCTTTGCCAAACAGGGTCAGAAAACCAGCCCAGAATGTAGGGTTGTGGTTTGTTTTCTTAGACTCATAAAATGTGAGTGCTAGAAGTGATTGTAGAGATTGTCTGCTTCAGCGTTGTCTCGCTAAGAGCACTGAGACACTTAGATGAGAACCGATTTGGCCAAAGCCATATAAGGTGTTGGTAGCAGGGATAATATTAAAATATAGGATTCCTAACTCCTAATTCAATATGCTTGCCTGTATCAATTGACCCAATTCTGTCTGCTATACAATTATTGACCTACTTCTATTACAGGATCAAAGCAGTAACTGCTATGAGGTGTGATTTGTCAGGCATGGTGAAAACTTCCTATGGACCCTTGTTGAAGTGCTGCCCACTTCATCAACATTAATTGTTAAATTATTTATATTTTATTCAACAAACATAAATATTTAGAGTCTCTGAGCTGGGGCCCAGGTCAGGGCTCATGCAGGAGGCAACCAATTGAAGTGTTCCTCTCACATTGATGTTTCTCTGTCTTCCCTCTCTCTTCCGTGCTCTCTAAAAATCAATAGAAAAATATCTTCAGGTGAGGATAAGAAAAAAAAAAGAAAGGAAGAAAGAAATGTCATATCCTATGAAAGAGACATCGTGAAAATGCCTAAAGAAAGTTGTCATTTTTTCATGGTGAAGGGGCTAGGGTCCATGTTAATGAAAACACCTTGCTGGCTATGGTGGCCAGCAGTGACAGCAGCAGTGGAATGATGGGGGTGGTGTCTTCCCTGATCAGCCAGTCACTTCCCACAGAGGGAGGCTAGACTTTGTCATAGGCCCGCTCCCTGGAGGAAGCGGGCCTAAGCCATCAGTAGGACATCCCCTGAGAGCTCCCAGACTGTGAGGGGGGCAGGCTTGGCTGAGGGGTCCCCCTCCAACCGCTTCCCCCCAATGCACAAATTTTATGCACTGGGCCTCTAGTGTATTCATAAAAGGCACTTATTATTTTATTCCACAATAACCCTTCACAGTGGTAATTCAAAGCTCTATGTAACAGATATGAAATCAGTGGCTCAAATAAGTTATGTAATGTTCAAAACCCAAGATTGGACTGAGGTCTTCCTTGCACCATACCGAAGATGCTTCCTTGTTTCAATTAAGCAGGAAAAATCTAAAGTGCCAATAGTTTCCAAGAAAGTCATTATATTCCTTTTTGTGTTTGTAGGTTATACAGAATCCACTGTAGGAAGGATTCTAGGAACAGCTAGTGGATCTAGCTACATAATTAGCTGATATAATTTTTAATCATTTGTTCCTCTTTAAAGGATTACTTTTATTATTTGAGAGTAGTTTGGTCTTTTAAAGAGCATATACTTGAAATTAACTTATATAGACCTGTTTTATAATTCCAGCTCCAATATATTATAATCATCCTAACCTTATTGTGAAAAGTATAAAAATAAAAGCATTTGAAAGTATCTAGCACAGGGCGTGACATATGGAAAATTCTCCATGAATGTTTAAATAGGCTATAAAAATAGTGGAGAATTAAAAAAAATAATGAGTTTTCATTTTGTAAAAAAAAATTTAAAAAATGTCAGACTCAATCTCCTCATCATACATATTAATCTTACTGCTTGAAATGGTCATGATCATTATTGCATGAGGGAATTTGAGATTCTGTAGGATACAAGGTTCCATGGAAATTTCCAGTGTCCTAAAACTTCATAGCGTTGCAACTTAAAATATGAAACCACTTGGAATGGATGGAAAGCTCCTCTGAAATCTAGTATCTTTTTTTCATTTATGAATTCACTTGCTTTAAACAAAGTGCCAACTGTATGCCTGGAATGTTATTTTGGTCTCCCTCTGTCTACTTGAAGCAAGATATTCTTTAGACGCTTTTTGAATTTTAGTACTTTCTAAACTTATAATTCATTTCTTTGATTCATCATTTACAGTATCTAAAATGCTCATTTAATTGTATATTACTACTTCAGTATTTCATGCATTTACCCAATCACTTTGTCATCTAAGAGATATTTATTGACCACTCAGTTGTGCAGGATACTCTGAAGGGAGAAAAAAGGTGAACAAGGAATGATACTTACTTGTATGGGTATTATTTTTGTCCACCCAGTTCAGAATATCTGTAGCCATTCTATAACCACAACAGATGTTAGTCTGCAGAAGCCAGCACACCGGGAAACCATGCCAAGAGAAATGCAACCGAAGCCATTGTATTACACCAACTCTGAAACCTGCCTTCTCTCTGCATTTCTATTCCTCGGACCTTCATGAACTATTTCCATAAAATATAAGCCAGGTTCAGTGTGATTTTCTGTTATGTGCAGTCCAAGGTATGTGAATTGATATACCTACTCTTATCTCTTGCATGAGACCTAAGTTCCTGAAGAATAGGAAATGGCTTATGCGTTCATATACTGATTGACACAGTCTTCTATAGTAAGCCTATATTGGGTATACAGAATTTGAAAGCAGATACTTCTGATTCCATAGACCAGGATAGCACATAGAATTAAAAATTGTGATTCTTACTCTTTTTAGGGCCATATCTTTCAATGACTGGCAAAAGTTATTGGCCTGAGAAATATATATGTGCAGCAACTGAAATGTGTACTTGTAATTTCAGGGCTTTTTGAGCCTGTTGAAGCCATTCATGCACCCAAGGACCACTGCTAAGTATCCCATTCCAGGTGATGACTTCTGTCTACAAATATCCCCATTCCCTACAGTCTTCTTTGAAACCCACCTAATAGGAAAGGGGAAGTTCCAAGCTTGTGTGAAAAAAGCTATTGTTTTATACTTACTAGTTAATATCATCATTATCTATTCACACTTTAAGCTATTATTTTTTTTGAAAGATTCTATTAATTCAGTGCCTGATACTAATAAAATAATATTTTTGGTAAAGGAAGATAATCTTCAAAATTATAAGTAACCATGTCAGAAAGGGTGAGATACGTGCTCTGTCTTGGTTTCTTTAGGTGCTTTAATTTTTTCACAAATCCCTGTATATTAGTAGTAACAACAACATAGTAATGAGTGTTTGTATCATGGGTTTTAGTCTTCATAGCTTTTGTCTCTAATTTATTCCAACTCAACAACCTGATGTGGTAGAATGAGTGGACATTTGTTGATTTATGACTGTCCAACATCCATTAATTTGAGGGACCTAACTAGCCCCTATTTTTGTTCTCAGTAGGACTATAAATCAATGTTCCTGGCCCTCCCCATAGAGGACTAGAGGCCCCGGGAGGCTGGTGCAATCTCTTCCTTCCAGACTCTTTCTCATACTACCTCAAAACAGCCAATGGGTTTTATACTTAGTTGACCAGGCTCTTAGGGTCTGACTCCTTCATTCCTGGTGTGACACTCTGATGAGATGCTAGAATTCTTTGATTGTCTTGATCCTATCCTGATCTTTGTGATATTTCTAATCCTGGACACTTACCTACATCCAGCTCCTAGCAATACTTACTGGGTGCTTGAATGAAGGCATGAATGAAGCAGCGGAGCTATGATTCAAAGTCACTTCTGGGCAATTCCAAAACTTGTGTATCTAACTCTACCTATGAATGTAAGGTCACTTCCGAGCCCCTTCTTAGCAAGAGAGAGACCTGCCGCAATGTATATAACCCATCATGGGCTTTATCTCCCCGGAAAAGCACTTGGCCACCTGGATTTGCCACAGAATGTAACTTACCCTACATGTGTGCACCATGTTCTTTCACACTTCATCTCCTGTCTTGACCTGAATGCTCATCAAATGTATCTTTGTGTAACTTGTATCATGATGCTTGATTTCCATGATATTCCGCTTACAAGTGTTCCTTTTCAAGGCACCGGAATCCTAATGGTCATTGGGAAGGCCAGCCAATCATATGGGGTGTGTCACCAAAGAGCACTGATTGCGTCATCAGCCCCATGAACTGGAGATCTGAACATTTATGTCTGTCCTGTGGGCCAAGTGCAGTGTTAGCATTCCTCACCCTCTGGGGCATTTTCCATCCTTAGCTCTTAAGATTCTGTAAGCTGCGTAGGCTGGGGTTTGATTTGACATAAAGAGTAGGTGAACTCAATAAATAAAGGCGATTTCCCACTCTTATGGTTTCATTTCCAACACAGCCCTGGCCCAGACACGGCAGAGGCCATTGATCGTGGACACAAAGCTATGACTGAGGTGAACGGAACAGGGTGATATACATGCTCTGTCTTGGCTTTTATAGGGCAGCTGTTTCTCAGAGGATCAAGCTCAGGTATCGAGAGTATGAATTATGAGGTCTAATCAACTTGGTCACGCTTTGCGGCCTGGGAAAAGCCTCAGTGTTTCCCTTTTATGATTTGAGAGTGCACTTTTGCAGCCTGCAGAGCAATTAGCCAATCTTTGAAATGGATACCCTGCAAACACAGCGTGTCCTCGGAGAGTCACCACGACAGGTTACTGTGGAAGGGGAGGCCTTACGAGGGTCCCCACAGCAACTGTCTCAGCTCTGGCTGAATGGCCTGCAGGGCAGTGGAAAACCTGACAGTGAGAGGAAGGAGATAAGACTTCCAGACACACAGGAACATCAACTCATCATGGCTGTTCCTACCCCCACAGCATCACCAATGCTTGAAAGGGATTTCACAGCATGAAGTCTAAAGGTTGATGAAGATCACATCATTTATTTTTCTTTGAAAGTTCAACTATTTCCCTGATTGTAGCATTGGTTTTGTCAGGTCCATCCTTATCTTTGTGTAAAGGAAGAGAGGCTCTTTGAAAGGGTTAGGGAGACAGAATATCCCTCATGTCCAAATGAGAACTTGAGCCAAGGAGAAGTAGGGACTCTGTGATACTGGTGTTGCTATTACTCCCAGTTCATTTTTAAAATTGATTGTGATAAAATTTATTTAACCCAAAATAACCATTTCAAGCAGAACTGTTCAGTAGTATTTAGTACATTCACATTGTTGTGCCCCACCCTCTCTATCTAATTGCAAAATATTTTCATCATTCCAAGGTAAATCTCCAAAGCTATGCAGCAGTTACTCCCCATCTTTCCACTCCCTGAAGCCCTGGAAATCCCCCATCTGTTTTCTCTTTCTATGGATTTGCCTATTCTAAATGTTTTATGTAAGTAGAATCATATACTAGTGATATATGACCTTTTGTGTCTGACTCCCTCTCTTGTACACATTTGGGGAAACAGAATTAAATTAGGTGACTTCTTGTCAGGTGAAAAGATAACTTAGCTCCTTAACTCTGGTTCTAGAGAGCCACAAATTATTACTTTTTTTGATATGAACAAAAAAAGTAATACTATAAAACAAAACTATTGGCAGTAAATTATTATTGTTCTTAATATACAGTATCATCATCCATCTCATTTCCAAGCTCCAAACAGCCTTGATTCCTCCATTTCCTTCAGCACCTGCATTCATCAACTACTAAATCTTGGCGAGTCCCTAAAGATTCTTCAATGTACCACTGTTTCTCCAATACACCCTCATTTAAAAAAATTTCAAGACTATTATTTTCTTTCTGAAACACCAATATAGCTTTTTAGTTGGTTTCTTGAACCCCACTAGCCCACTTACCAAACAACTTTAGGGATATTCTTTAAATACACACATTTATCACCTTATTAAAAAAAACTTACAAGTTTAAAAATATATTTTTATTGATTTCAGAGAGAAATGGAGAGGGAGAGAGAAATAGAAACATCAATGATGAGAGAATCATTGATTGGCCACTTCCTGCATGCCCCTCACTTGGCATCAAGCCCACACCCTGGGCATGTGCCCTGACCAGGAACTGAACTGTGATCTTCTGGTTCAGAGGTTGATGCTCAACCACTGAGCTATGCTGGCTGGGCAAACCTTTCAAGTTTCTGCTGCCTTCAGAAGAAGTCAGAACTTGTGTAACCTGACAGGCATGTAACTCTAGAGTTATTCCTCTTCACTCTTAATCTTTCACAGCTTCCTTACTATGTTGCCTCCATTCTGAACTTCTTTCAGGTCCCGATTGTATCCTGCTTTTTTGTGCTCCATAGGATGTTTTTTACGACTTCCTATTCTGGGAAGGCCCAGTCCCTCACCCTTCTTCACCTGTGTATCCCCTACATTTTATTTTAGATCATTGCCTAGCGGTTGTTGCTTTTAGAAAATCTTCCCTCCACCTTCTGTCTCTCCAACACCCCCACTTGCCACTCTTCTTAGCTCTCTTCAATGTTCTGGAACCAGACTTTCAATAGCCTATTTTTGTGCCTGTCTCTTCCCTGAACTGTATAACATTTGAAGAGAGAGATCATAGCTCATTTATTATTGATTCTTAGGTGCTTCACGTAACACCTTGTTCTATTTATTGGTGGATCATAGATTATTGGGAAGGTTTAATTGACAGGTCCTGAGAGGTCAGAGATCAAAGGCTTTACTATTTAAGTCCATGACCTATGATATGATCCTTGATAAGTTGGATGAAAGAATGCTCATTGAGAGTTAAAGGCTAAATGTCAGAAAGTTCTTGCTCAGCTGTGCTGGAAGAAGCAGCATCTAAGTAGTAATAGTTTTGGTCATTGTTTCCATTGAGACTATTGTCTTTCCAAAATCTGGCCCTGCGTGCACATGCAATTATATTTTTCCCTTGTGAAAATTTTATAAGACTTAAGAGTTGATTTAGTCATATTCTGGACTGGCTTCCTGACCTCACTTTATAAAACTGGAAGAAGAGAGTTGAATGCAACAGCTCTAAAGGAAATTTACCCAATGAAACCCAGCTTATGCCAGAGTAGGCAGGCAGTTAAATGTATCTGTGTGGTCACTGGATCAACCATCCTTGAGTTGGGATTTGGAAGACCATCTTAAAGGACCAAGACTGACTGATTTTACTGGTCACCCAAAAAGCCTCAAATGTTTGTTGGATATGTTTTCACAAGTTTTGCCCTCCATGTAGAATTGGTCACTCCCATGTATGTTAACACAGCACATAATATAGATGCCTGCCATGTCATTATCAACATTGTATGCAATTAATTGGGAACATATTCCAATGCTTTCTTTTAATTAAATCAACCACAGTCTTCTTCAATATATGCAGACCAATGGGCAACATTTTACTTACAATAGATATATAGCAGGTTTCTTAACTTGGCACTACTAACATTTTAGGCTCTATAAATCTTTGCTGTGAGGACTGTTGTGTATTGTAGGATGTTTATCAATATCTCTGGCCTAGAGGCCAGTAGCAACTCCTCTTCTCCAAGTTGTGAAAACCAAAAATGTCTCAGACATTGGTAAATCTGTCCTTGGGACAAAATTATTCTTGCTAGGTCACTCCTAACCCAAGAAATATAGTTCTTCAATTGAAAATATGAGTAAATCAATGAATGGATATCTGAATGTAAAAAGAAGAAAAAGACTTGAAAGGAATTTGTTGTACTTCATGAAACAAAGTCTTTATTTTTTAATATTCTAAATTAGTAATAGAAATAGAAAAAATACATATGTGTGTCTGCTTTCCAACTCTGCATATACAGGCATAAACACACACACACATACACACACACACACACACACACGCACACACACAAACACACCACACCTGACCTGCAATTTCAGGGATCTCAATATTCCTAATTACAGCATTGGGAATATGGATTGAGATACTAAGGTACTAGGGTAGTATAAAAATCAATTGTTAACTATCTGTTGTTTCCTGGAGTCACTCATGTAGCAACTATTATGGATTACCTACTAGGTACCAAGGTCTGTGTTAGGCACAGGCTGGTGAATTTAAACACATGACTAATTATTTATAATATGAGTAATACAATAGATGCCACTATCATGGAATTAAGTACATATTTCTATGAGAACATAGATTAAGTCTCAGGGTGTGGGCGGTTTTGGAAGGATTCTCTGAGGAACACAAGAAGTATCCCACAATTAATCATTTGTATAGTTTTCCCAGCTCTGTGTACTTCCTAAACAATCTATCATTTGTTTATGTTATTCTATAATTTTTAAGTGCTAAACCTTATCTACTTAATTGCTTCTCTCTTTTGTCTTGAGAAGTAGTAGGAAGGCTATTTGAAAGGCATTGTGTTTGGTATGCCACATGCTATAACAACGAATAAAACAGATGTAGTCCTGCCCTCCAGAATGTAAAGTCTGTAAAGCAAAATTCTAGGCTTTTTCCTTCACTCACTGTATGTATAACTTAGGTAGGCAAGTAACTTTATCTCTCTAAATCTCTGTTTCCCTAGGTGTAAATTTAGGAGGTAGGATGAGATGATTTCAATGAGTCAGCATCTGACCTTCTGTTATTCCACATTTCTTTCATCCCCACAGACTTTAAATCACTAAGTCCTCAACAAAAAATCAATTCCTATTTGGTTGGGGGAAACACAATGAATGGAAAACTCATCCTATTATAGGCCCAGGTTCTGAGACATAGCACCACTTTCTTGGGTGACTAGATGTATCCATTGGAAAGTAAGGGAACTTAGAGGAAATGAGAAATAAAAAATGTGAAATGTCAGGTTCTGAAAATACTCTGTTAGTGCTGAGGCCCACATCTGGGAACATTATTTTAGCCTTACAAGATTCATTCCTGTATAGGATGTGTAAGTAAAAGTTCTTTATCCCATGGATATGAACCAAAGATATCACCCTAACAGGTGATTTATAGCTAACCTATTTTTCTGCCCAGCAAAAAATTTGAATATTTGTTCCTCTGGAAACACCTTAATTACCACTAATGTAATATAAATAATCTATAATAGTTATAAATCATAGTTAAAGTTCTTGACCTGGATATTGTATAAATTATCAAGCTCTTTCTCATATAGTATCGCTTTTATTCCTCCTAATGATGATATGATAAAAGTTAGGCAGTGGTAATTATTCCTATTTCACAGGTAGGAAACTGAAGTTCAGAGAGGTTAATTAACTTTTCTGAATTCTCAAAGGTAAGAAGTTGCAGGGCATGATTCTGGTCCAGATTTAACCACAGAAATGTTCAAAAACTGAATAAGAGGACACAAACCAAGGAAAGCCACAATGAGATAAAACATTTGCAATACACATGCTAACCATGAGTCTACAAAATATTTAAGAAACTTCTACAAGTTAATCAGTAAGAGATAGAGAACTCAATAGCAAAATCTGGCCAAAACACTTAAATAAGAATTTCACATGAGAGTATATCCAAATGACCAACAAAGTTATGAAAGATTTCTCACCTTCATTAGTCATCAGGGAAATGAAAACTAAGCTCACATTATGGTATCACTGTACATATACCAAAATGATTCAAGTGTAAAAGATATCGATAGAACATATCAAAACATGTTGAACGATGGGAACTATAATTAGTTAGAACTAACTAATAGGAACAATGGTAATTTAATAGGAACAATAGTTAGTGAACATTTTGAGCAATAATAACTCTACACAATGTTGATGGGCATGTACATTGCTGTATACAGCTATTGACAAAAATAACATACAAGAATTTTTATATAAGCACAATTTATCATAGTCCCAAACTGGGATAATCTAAATATTCATCCACTGAGGGATGGACAGACAAATTGTGATTCACATAATGGAGTATTATAGCGCAGTAATAATAAAAGCTAAAACTGTAGTTAACAACATTAATCGATTTTATAAATGTGGAGTGTAATGAAAGAAGTCCCGAGCAAAAGAGTTTTTACTGTACCCTTATTGGTGTTAGAAATAAGGATAGTAGTTACCTTTTAGTTGTGGTGACCAGAAGAGTGTATAGGAGGTTCTAGGATGATGAAATGTCCAATTTTATAATAGGGATGATGGTTACATAGTTTGATCAGATTGTGAAAATTCATTAAGCTCTACATTTTTGGTTCATGGACTTTTATGTATGTATGTTATTCTTCAATAAAATTTGACTACATCCAACAAAGAACTGAAGTCACTAGGACATCATGAGTATCTCTGTATGCCAAGAAGAGAGATGATCCCATAAAAAATTACAACAAATTTGGGACTAGTTTATTTAAGAAAATATTAGTAAGGAAATGAAGAAGCATAAAAGGAGATATATCAGCATGTGAATGGACTGCCAGCTCATATGAAGAAGGAAAGCCTCAAGTGGGTTAAATAAGTTGCTGAAGGTCCAACAGCTCATAAGTGGTTCAGCTGGAATTCCAATTCAGGTCCTTTTATTCTAGAGCTCATGTTCCTTCAAGGACACTGTCCTAGCAGGCAATGTTTCACTCAACCCTAAAACAGTGAACAATAGGAAAAGCAGCAGCAGGTAAAAAGATAGATGCCATCGAGAGCAATTTTTAGTATTGCCTTTCACCATAACCTCTATGAGGATATAGTTCTTATCTATCTTGTTAGCTACTCTTTGCTCAAGAATAGTTCTTTAACTAAAAGAATGAGTACTTGAGTGAATGAATGAATAAATGCAAAGAAAGGAAAGAGAAAACAGTTGGGAAGGATGTCATACTCCATTAAACTAATAACAAATTTGGGACTAGCTTATTCAAGACAATATAGTCTTTGCTTTTTAATATTCTATGTTAAGAAGTAAATAGAAATATATATTAGTATAAAAGTGGGTATGTTTGTGTGTATGTATTTATATGTCCCCCCCTTCTGTCACACACACACACACACACACACACACACACACACACACACTAGAAAACATACTTACTTGGCCTCCAACTTCAGGGATCTCAGTATCCCTAATTACAGCTTACATCGCAGGCTACACAGAAGCACTGCTGATTCCAGCCCTGGCAGGATTCCTGTTTAAACATAATTCCCAGAAATCTTAGGCAGCTTGCCATGGTAAGGAAACAATTTACGTCAGATTTTGAGCAGGGGAATCCGTCGAGGGTGGGGAGGAAGGCGGGGGCGAGTCGTTAACCATGGTAAGAGTGAGGCTTTTCATGGACCCTACAGCTCATCATTATTTCCCTGATTCAGGATAAGGACAAAGCAGTTATTATGCCTCTTTGGCTTACTATTGCCTCAACAGCTCTGCTCTGAAAGTCAATGGCTGCCTGAAGATTCCTTTGGGGATACCAAAAGAGTCTGGCTATGATGCTAAAGAATTTTCCCCTCTTTTGCTGGCAGCCTAGCTGGTTTGCCTTAACTAAAAGATTTCTTTTTATTAATGATGGATGGCCTTTAATGTTCTGTTTAGTTCATAGACTGGTCTTGAAATGACCTGAGGAATGATTTAGTCCAACTTCTTCTCATTGCAGGAATTATTTGTATAACAAAAGATCCTTCTCCATTCGATAAATATTTATATATCGTGGCAGATATTATTAGTATTCTACCTAATGCTTGACAACTCTTCATTTTTCCTTGTTGACAGCACTCTCATGGCTTTGTGTGTGTGTGTGTGTGTTTGTGTGTGTGTGTGTGTGTGTGTAAGCATTAGGCCCACATCCAAGCAATAAATTTTTATTGGTGTACAGCAATCATGATAATCCTATTCTCACTCTTTTAGCATTCTTGGAAGCCTAGTGCACCTTCATTCTGGCCAAAAGGACCCATGAAAATGAAGTTTTTCTGCAGAATTCTTGAAAAGGTTTTGATTTTCTGGTAAAAAGGGACAGATACACTGCAATGTCCTTTAAATTTTTTAAAAAACAATGTTTTTATTGATTACTTTAGAAAGAGAGGAAGGGAGAGAAAGAGATAGAAACATCGATGAAAGAGGAACCTTGATCCACTGCCTCCTGCATGCCCCCCTCCTCCCACCCTACTGGGCTCTAACTAGGAATCAAACCAGTAACCTCTTGCTTCATGGGTCAATGCTCAAACACTGAGCCACACCAGCCAGGTGTAATGTCCTTTTTAATTCTAGCTTTGAATGTGAATATGATAGTTGCTACCTTGTGATCATGGAGATAATGGCAAAAAGGCTATAGACATTGGATCTTTTGAACCAATGCAGACATGTTGTCATAAAGAGAAAACATGTCACTGTGCTCTTTTGGGGGCAATAAATATATGCATTCAAGATAAACTATGTTCCAGGTACTATATTAGGGAGGACATGTGGTAGACACAGAGGTAATGGTCCAGATTCCCCTGTATGGAGGACCTGTTGCCCAGCAGTGAGGACTGGGATCAGCAGACAGCCTCCAGTCTTCAGCTTTTTCAGGGTCTATATCAGCTACGGAGAACTACCTACCTTGAAGTTTCAGCCTTCCTTGAGTGGGCTACATCTGTGACTAACCGAGGTAGGGATACACAGACACAGTCATTTGGGGCCAGCGTGGAACACTCTGATGTGCAATACTTACTCCAGAGCTCGCCTCCAGGTTGACTGAGGGTTTGTTGAGCTGGCATTGCATCAATGGCCTTGAAAGGCAGTAGCAAGGAAAAACACTCCCAATGGGCAGAGCTTTAGGCATTGCCTCTGGCCTTCACTTTGTATGAGAAGATAATTATCCAAGGTTAAAATACATATGAACACATGGGCAGTGGCAAATAGTCTGGCAAACGGGTCAGTGATATGGAAGGAAAAAGATTGGAAGATCAGGGATAGGAGTTAGGATAGAGGCATATGGATAAACATTTGATAGTAGGCACAATGTACCTTTGTATCACAGGTGGACAGCCACCAGAAAGTATCTACCACCAGGAAGGCCCTAAATAGCCAAGGACTAGTAGACCAAATGACTTGTCTAGCAGTCGTTAGTCAGCCTCTGTCATCAGGCACCCCAGGTTTAGCATGGCAGGCATATGTGTGATGGGCCAGGGTAGTAGAAGTGAAGGCTGCATATGGGCCCTGCAGCATGGATTCCACTGACCAATGCTAATCAACTGCTGACCAGGCATCTCCCTGGATAGTTAACCTGCCAGCAACAGAAATGTATACTGAGCGCCTGCTATAGCACTAGTTCTTGAGAAGAGCAACTGCCTACATGATTGCAAGTTAACCACTTCAGGGTGGATCAATAGGTTTTACTCTCAGAAACAGACACAATATGATGGGTTTGGATTTACCTTTACTGCCTTGGGATTTAAGCTATCACCACTGTCTAAGAGCTTATAGCATGGCGCACCAATGTGGGATTCCCATAAAACATGGCCTGGGATGAGCAGACCCACTTTATTACAAAGGATACCTGAAAATGTTCTTCTTTCCTGTATTGAGCAACATTTTACTAACACTGTACCTCTCAGTGTCATGGTGCTGACTTGATGTTATTATTTTATAAATATAGGCTCATAAATGTGTGCCATGCATTCCTGGTCTGATCTTCTAGATGAATGCTGGCTGAACTGCACATTTGGTGATCTTAAGCCAGCTTTGCGCCTTTAGGTACTCTGTCCAGTCCATCAGGAAGTGTTAATCAATAATTAATCAATAAAATCAGACACTGACTGTTAGGTCAGACACCATTTTATGAATGAAATGTGGAGAATATAATAATAATGGGAACTAAAGAGTTCTTGTTTGTCATCATGCTTCCCCTGTGGGGATGTTCCTAAGGAAGGTCACGTCAATATCAGTAGCTTGCCTACTGAACAAGTCAGTAGACTCTAAAGACCTTTTAAAAGCTGATTTTTGGAACCTGAATAGATAAGTTGAAAGAGCCCAGGTTTGTGGAAATAAAAAGATCAGACTTTGATTCTCAGTTATAGAAGTAATTAGAGCAATTTTCTCATTCTCCCTGGACCTCAGTGTTTTTATTCCATTACAAATGGGTAATGATTTCTGCCTTAAGATTCTTGTGGGGGACTAAATGGGATTTCCTGGCACTCCATACACAGTAGTCTCTATTTTTAGGGCATCAAAATCCTGAAATTGGCTTCTTCTTCTTCCTTGGACTATCTTATTTGACCTTGACCCAATTTCCATCTCCAGGCAACCACATGGATCTGTTAAGAGATCTTTCCTCAGAATGTCCAGTGTCAATTCAATAGATAAATCCCTGACTGTTCTGGGTCACATTTGAGATATGAAGATTTACAAAGTGACTGTGATTTAATTTAGGTGATTTCCAAGTTTCTCTGGGAGCATAGTTACATGTCATGTCTCAGGAAGGACTACTTCTGGATGGACTGTTTATTACTCACAGATTGGTTTTAGTCACTGCCAGGTACCTTTCCTCACCTTATTCCAAATTTTGAGAGACTCAATATATTCAACCAATTCTTTTAGAATATCTATGATGTGCCAAGCACCATGTGAAGAGTTGGAGATGTGCATGCTAATAAGATCTGGTTCCTGGAGATGAGGTGCCAGGAATATAGACATTTCATTAAAATAAAAATGTGATCAATGTTAAAGCAGAATTATAACTAACACTTTTATATCATTTTCTGAATCACATCTTCTTGAGCTGCTGTAAGGCGGAAGTCCAATTTCCTATTATCATGTTTTAAGGAAGAAACTCCTAGGAGAGAAATGAATTGCAATTGGAACATTTTTGACTTTTGAGCCACCCTCCTCTCAAAAGAAGCACCTGATCTGAATGTGAAGTTTGTGCTCCCCCCCTCCCCAATCCTCCTTGGAGCAGGCCTGTCACTGTTGAATTTCTACCCAGAGAAAGGTTCAATTTGATGAAGATAGTGGTGGTGAAAAGGGTGTAGTTGGAAGCCTTACTCTGATAAAATGTTAAAGCACTTTATGTAATTCAGCTTCAACAGTAATAAAACTTCAGTTTTCTGACCCCCTCCCAACAGTTTTATTGTCTCTGCAGTTATAGCATGCATGTTCTCTATGAGTCAAGTAATTCGTGTTTGCTTTTCATGTTACTCAAATGTCCTGCATTCTTGCTGATTTTTTGTCTGCTTATGTCATCAGAACTTGAGCAAAGTATGCATTCATTTCTGCCAAATGACTGTGGAGTTGCCTATTTTTTCCTCTTAGTTCTGTTACTACTTGTTTTATGTAACTTGAAGCTATGGTATCAGGTGGATGCAAATTTAGAAGTGGTATATTTTCTCATATGTCGACCCTTTTACCAAAATACTGCACTTTTTTTATCTGTAGTAAAGTTTGTTGCTTTAAAATTACTATATGGGCTATTAGTATATATCAAACTTCTCTTATTAATGCTTGCATTGTATTTTCTTCAAACTTTTACTTTCAATTTTTTTATATTCATGTATTTAAGTTACCTTGTATTCAGTCTTTTTTAAGAAGCATATGGTTGGTTTATTTTTTAATCTATGCTGTTAACCTTTACGTTTAAAATGGAAATATTTAGTTCATTTTCCTGTAAAGTAACTACTACTATTATTTTTATTTAAGTATACTTTATTCTACTAAACTCATTTTTTTTCCAATTTTTTTTGCCTCCACTTAGAGTAATTAAATTTTTTTTTAAAAAAAATTAATTTACTATATATATGTTCTTTCACTATGTTTACATTATCCTAAAGAATTCAACTTAATTGTGTTCCATCTTATGAGCTATTATTATCTTATAGTTTAATTCTACATATACTTTTATATACCATGAGACATTTCCATTTATATACTTAATATTCACTTAGATTTACCCACATGTTTACAATTTCAGTTGCTTCTCCTTCCTTACCATTTTTCCTAGCACCCCTCCTTTTCCTTCTTCCTGCAGAACTCCTTTAAGTAACCTCCTGGTGTAGGACTAAACATGAAAAAGCATTATTTTGTCTTTTACAAATATCTTTACAATTCACCTTTATTTTTGAAAGACGTTTTTACTGAGTATAGAATCTCAGTTGCTAGTTGTTTTGTTCAACACTTTGAATATGCTATTTCAATTTTTTTCTGGCATATATATATATATATATATATATATATATATATATATGATGTAGTCAACTACCAGTATTTCTAGTGTTGATGCTCATTTGAAATCATCTATCATCTATCTGTCTATCATATCAGCTGCTTCTAAGATTTTTCTCTTTATTAGTGTTGGCAAATTCTTGACCATTGTGCTTTCAAATATTATTTCTTCTCCATCTCCCTCTCTCTCTCCCCACTCTTCCTGGGACTCTATATATGCTAGACTTTTTTGTTAGGTATTATATGCCTCTTAGACTATTTTCTGTATCCCATGTCTCTCTCTTCATTTTTGTGCTATGAGTCAGATTTTTTTATTTTAATGATCTATCTTCCCAGTTCAACATTTCTCTTCTGAACTTTGGAAACTCTGCTGTTAAACACATGCATCAAATTTTAAATTTTAAATTGTCTTATTTTTCAGTGTTAGAGTTTCCATTTTATTTTTTATAGTCCTTAGTTTTCTGTTAGAATTCTCCTTCTTGATATCTGATTTCTTTAACATTTCAGGCATAATTATTTTGAAGCCAGTGTCTCACAACTTCTATATCTGGCTCTCTTGCAAGTCTATGCTATTTTTTTCATCTCGTCTCTTCATGTGCCTTATAACTCCTTTATTGATCACAGGACATTGTGTGTGAATGGTATCTTTTTCCAGAAAAGATGTATTTTGTTTCTGATAAGCCATTTGGGAAAGAACACATATATTCTTAATTGGGTGTGAGATTAAATGGAATCTGTTACTCCTTCCTAAATTGTTAGCCCCTCTTGTGTCCCAACAGCTAGAAGCGGAAGTGATGTTTTCCTGGGTCAACTTGAATTGAAATCGGAGGAAAAACTATTCGGACTACTTACCACCCTTGAACAACCAGCAAGGAATCCAGGGACTGGCAAACCGAGGGAATAGACCTAAAGACTGGCTCTAACTTCACGTAAAGTTTGTAGAGATTGGGTCCCTTGGTGTTTTGTAGCAATTTGCATTCTTCTTGGCGCCCATAGCTAAGTGATTGCTTTGTTTTTAGGCAGAAGACTGTTTTATAATTGTTGCTTCTTAGGCTTTCCAAGGAGTTCCAGGTCTGAAATTGACTTAATCAGGCACAGCTCTAGTGGGACAAGGTTGCCCTGGAAACAAGCATATAGAGTGCTTATGCACTGATGGGTAGAAGACTTTTTATCATGTTTACATAGCAGGAGGACAAAAACATCTTTCTTACAAATGGATACTAAGAATAGAATTCTGTCCTTTACATTTCAATTACTACCTTCTGGTAAGTATCACCAGATCAGTGACTCCAAAATCTGATACTCTTTACATTCTATTTTGTGTGTGAGTGCATATAGGTGTATGGGTTTTTAGATACAATACTTATTTATACATTTATTTTACTTATAAGCAGACATATATTTATATGGTATATCTTTACATTTTGTTATCTATATAAATACTTATATATCTTCTCCCATTCGACTTGGGGTGAGGGACAAACAAGCATATGCCTCCCCACCCTGGGGTGAGGTTGGGGGGTGATGACACAACAACTAGGAATCGGTGCACTTGAACACTCTAGCACTGTGGTCAGCAACCTGCGGCTCGTGAGCCACATGCGGCTCTTTGGCCCCTTGACTGTGGCTCTTCCACAAAATACCACGGCCTGGGTAGTATTTTGAAGAAGTGGCGTTAGAAGAAGTTTGAGTTTAAAAATTTTGGCTCTCAAAAAAAATTTCAATCGTTGTGCTGTTAATATTTGGCTCTGTTGACTAGTGAGTTTGCCGACCACTGACCCAGCATCTTCCACTTCAGCTCTTTATATCCTCAGGTTTGATCACTGACACTCCAGCTTGGTCTTTATTTAGATTTACAATCTGCCAACAGGAACATTTTGAAGAAAATACACACTGAGTGCTAAAAATATAACCTATGAGTTTGGTCTTATTGTGTAAAATTGCTATTCAATTTCCCTTAGGCTTCTCTCTTTTCTCAAATGTTGTAGTGTGAGCATTTGTTACTTTTTGTAACATAATTTTCCTTTAAAAAAAACAAAAAACAAAAAAAAACCTGGCATTAAAAGGATTACCTCCAAATGGGTCCTGAAAGTCTGTTGAATGATTCAGTTAAGTACTTGAGTTGTAATTAAATATTAAAATTATTTTGTCTTTTAAAGTAATAATTAATCAGCCCTCATCCTCACCACCTCTTAGTTTTCTGACAGTGTCTGAGGAGTGGAATGTTATGCTTTCTATGCAATATTGCTTTCAAATCATATCTGGAGCCTCTTAAGGTTAATGTAGTACTTTAGGATAGACAGAACTTGTCTGTTTCAAGTGATGTCACCCAATAATGTCCACTCATGTCTGCGTTTCTTCTCCATTTGGTTGGCTGGAACCCCATGGAGCCTCACCCAAGGCTGCTAAGCTGGAGACTCAAGAGAACTATCCAAACAGTATCCTCTCTTTGCAGTCTAAATGGGAAAGAACACTCCCAGGCAAAGTAATAATAGGTGTGCTGTGCGCACGAGCATTCTGAGAAGGGTATTGTCTGCACCGAGGAGCTGTGGTTTTGGCTCCGTGGCCGATGACCAGAAGCCTGTGAAGTTCAGGTCCAAGGAAGCAGATTTGTGCCACCGCAGGCTCCTTAGGGCTGATGCTATCCTGGTGGTAAAAGGGAAACCTTATGTTCACCTCGGGGCTGCCAACTGTCCAGCCGCCATCCCCATCCGCAGTGGCAAGAAATGCTCTGAATCTGGGCTAGAGAAAACACAGCCAGAGCCAGGCGAGTCAATGAGCCTAATCATGATAATGCTAATAATAGCGAACTTTATTGAGTACGTACTGTGAGCCAGACTGCTGAGAGCAGTCCATGCCTCATTCCATTTAATCCTCACTCCCATCACAGAGCCGAAGCTGTTAGGACTGTTTTGCACATAAGACATGAGGCTCAGATGGATTAAATAATTTGTCTACGATCGCTTAGCGGGAAAGTGATAGGACTCGGTTCTAGACAGCTGCCCAGGACCCCACCACTTGGCTTTTCCACCTCTGAAGTCCAGCCTCTCAGAGGGGCATTCTGGCCCTCCAGGCCATGGCTTGGAGCCTCCCACTCTCTCCCCAATCAGGGTCTCCTCTCCCTGTCACCCCGCAATGCTCTTTTCTGGTCCTACCAGTTCGGGCTCCACTCCCTGAACACATCTTAAACTCCTAAGATTCTTTGTTTTTGTTCCATACTTGTGCCTTACAGGTACTTTCCCTTCTGTGCCAAATCAACTTTGCCCTCCATCAGTTCTCTGTGCAAATATCACTTCCTCTATGAATCCTCGTCTCCCTTCCAACTCTTGGCCTTCTTAACTCGGTTCCCTCAGCACCAAACTCATATTTTAGCACAGAGTTCAACCAACTATGGTCTGTGGACCAGCTTGGGGCTGCTGCCTGGTTTTGTATGATCTACGAGCTAAGGATAGTTTTTATATTTTTAAATACTTGGATGGAAAACATTAAGAGAAGAGTAATATTTTGTGGCACATGAAAATTATATGGAGTGGACATAAATAAAGTTTTATTGGTATACAGCCATATGCTTTTGTCTATGGCTGCTTTTGTACTAAAATGGCAGAGTTGAACAGTTGCAACAAAAGACATATAACTCAAAGTCTAAGTTGTTTGCTATCTGGCTCTCTATCCAGACAATTTGCTAATTCTTGCACTAGAGTATTGTCATGTGATGCTTCACAATAACGGGCACCCATGCATTGCTGAGTTTTATACCACATGTGCCAGCACAGGGCCTGGTTCTCAGGAAACAATTAATTAATGAACATATGAATGAAAGTGAAGTGAGTGTAAAGAAAAAATTCTACACCAAGAACCAGGAGTCTTGGACTCCATTATCATTTCTGTCTCTTACTGTTATCTGTATCCATCAGCAACACTCAAAGTCTGATCAACAATTTTCATAAAGGGATAGTGATTCAGCAATTCAGAGCTGGTAGCAGCCAACTTGTTGTAGTCCGTCGACCAGATGGGTCCAGAGGTGGAAGAAGTTTCAGGGTTCTTGCCTGAGAAAATCGTGTAAAGTCGGCTACCTGGGGAGTGCCTGTAGTCTTCCATAGAGATGCACAGCCAGTGATAGAAACCTGGGAAGGAGTTAAGGAAAGAAATGCCCTGACCTCATTCTCCTCACTCTTCCCATCTTCTGTTGGCTCTCCCCGCTGGTGGAAACTGCCCAGGCACACTGGTCCTCTGTCAATGTCATGTGTGGAGGTTGGCCCCTGGAAGAAGAAGCAGGATGAAGAAGATAGTCACTGGAGGAGCAAGGGGAAGATATTCTATGCACAAACTGAGTGATAAGTCACATCTATTCTTCAGGCTTCACTCTCTTCACCCATAAAATGGGCAAGTTGGATGATAACATTTTATAATAACAATAACTAAAACAAGAACAACACTAGTAGGAGTCTTTTGTTGAGACCCTATTATGATCCATACATTCATTTTGTCAAATAGCCTTCGGAATAAATAGCATCCCCATCATACAAATGGGAAAAATGAGGCTCAGAGAAATGTTGCCCAATATTTGTTCATACTGCTAATTACTTTTCCATTTGAAAGTACACTTTCCTGAAGTCCCTCTCTCACTATTATTTACCATAACCCAAATCTAGCAGCACCGGTTGGGGCAATAGTGTCTTGGGGCTTCTGCTGTCTTTCAAATGAAACTCCTCTTAGGCTACCTGGTCAGCTCTTCTGGATTCACCAAATTCAAACTGCCCTCCCTGATCTCACCTCTAGTTTCCTTTGGACACCAAATCCAGGCACGGTTCCCCCTAAACCTCCCTGAAGGATCAGATCTGCCAACAAAACATGTGCCCTTCCCCCAGCACAACCTCACCTCTTTCTTGTTACTATCGTAATAGAAGACTTGGGACTTCCTTCTGGTAATCCAGACCTCATCGGTAAATTTAGTCTGGTGACAGATGTACCAGTGTTTTCCAAGAAACACATCGAACACCGAACATTAATAGGTCTGAACCCTGGTATGTTTATTTATTTATCCTGAGCAATTTGCTCAACAGTGGAACCCTTGTACATCATAACATGGATGTGATTTCTTAATTATTCATGCCATTAATAATTGAACCCATTAGAAACACTGTAATACACATTAATAATTGAGTACATAAAATGGAATTCTCTGGAATTAATTTATTATCATTAATTTTCTGTGCCAGATCGCCAGAGCTCATTAGAATGGTGGTCAGGTTCTGCACATCAAGTTATTTAACTAGTCGTCTTAAGAGGCCAAGGCATTGTGGAATTTACGTCAAGCACTTCCTGTCCTTGCCATTACCATGCCTCCTTTGTCTTTCCTCTCTCCAGAAAAGGGGAAAGGCTTCCACAGAATTCAGCATATCTCACCACTGGCTTATCCAACAGAGCCTAATGATGAGAAGGAGGGAAGAACAATGCCTGTGGCACTCCAAAGCCTTGCAACCAACTGCCGTGAGAGCAAAAGTCCTCCCAAGCAAGGTCCAGGGCCTAGCCCCATTCCTGTCATAGATCCTAAGGACTGGGCCTGCTCCCCTTCCCCGATTAAAGCTCTAGCCACGGTTCCCTCCTCCAAAATCCCTCTTTCTCAAACTGAAAAATATGTCTGTCTTCCTCCATCTTCCCTTGATCCTACCCCCAAAGATGAGCTCAACTGACTCTTCTAAGAGTTTCAGACCCAAGGATAACAGAGACACTGGAAGGAGAGAAGAGCTTGCACAGAAGCTCACTTCTTTTGGTTTTACAGAGCCCCAATCCTCCTGCAAGGTATTGAAATTCACTGAACCTAATTTCCCTACCTACAAAATGGCTCAGTGACTACAGCAAAGGTAAGAGTGGTTGCCATAGAGACACTGCATCACCTGCCCATTCTAGGAAGGTCCTGATGCCCAGGTGAAGAGAGGGTGAGCCTCCAGATGTCAGCACCTTTAAGGTCTGCTCAGGTGTGAAGAATTCCCAACTCTGAGGTCACAGCCTTCTCACGTAGGTAAGTCCTACATCCCAGCATGGGTCTCTGGGCAGCATCCAACCCCAGGGGAACATCTTTAAAAGCAGGAACACTTGCTCTTAACGTGTGAAGTTTTGGGTGCAATATCTGGAACAATGGACCACAGTGATTCTGCTCTTCCTTCCCTCCCCCACGCCAGCTGAGCCAAGTACAGCTGCCCACTAAGCCCACTGGGATCTTCTGACAAGAAAATTAATGTGATATATTCCTCCTATGAACTCCCATAGCGCTCCATAACTTCCTAATGGTGCTTTCCACATTCCAGCTAAAGCGATTGCCGAACTTGTCTTCTCTCTCCCTGGACTTTGAGCCTCAGGCCACATGACAGTGGCTGGCATATTTTTGTGTGCAGAAATGAGGGAATGGATGGTGTATTGCAAACTACACTTCTCTCTGTGTGTGTCTTAAAATTTAAGAGAGGTCCCAACTAAAATGGGCTAAGCATCTATGAAAACCTGTGACATCAAAATCCTAGGTTCTTTAGGAAAAGAACCTCCACCTGAAATCCAAAATCTGTTTTGCTTAAGTCTCAGTTTTATTTGTGCATGAATAAATCAGCACACTAGACAAAATCACTCTAGTAATTATTTCTGGTGAAACCTAGAATACTCGGTGTCTCTGTTTAAACACTGTCTCATCCAGTCTTTGAAATGATCTCAAAAATGTGTCAATATTGTGATTCTAACTTGTATTGACGTTCTCTGATAAACATAAACGAATGTATTTTTAAAATATATATATTTTTATTGATTTCAGAGAGGAAGGGAGAGGGAGAGAGAAAAAAACATCAATGATGAGAGAGAATCATTGATTGGCTGCCTCCTGCATGACCCCCACTGAGGATTGAGCCTCCAACCCCGGCATACCCTAACCTGGAATCAAATCATGACCTCCTGGTTCGTAGGTTGATGCTCAACCACTGAGCCACACTGGCCAGGCATAATAGCTGATATTTATTACTGGTGGATTGAATGATTCCCTTAGCTTTTTAAGGTCTTTGAAAATTTTATCTGTATACACTAAAGCCTTTTTCTCTTGTGTCCCTGGAGGTATGTATAAGCAGATACCAGCATGTGCTCTAGAATGCAAATTGTGGCTTCTTTTCCTTCCCCCTGACCTTGTTGAACCCTCCTTCTGGATTTAGTCTTCCTGATGAGCCAAAAGGGAAAAATTCATAGTACCACCTGGTTGCTTCAATGAAGGATACCAAACCCTCAAGACAGAAATCATCTTGTCCCTGATGAAACTTATCAATTATTAATTAGTGCACTGAATTGACCAGGGATCTACCTGCGGTTTGCCGACCACATATCTAGGCTGTTGCAAAAGTGTCTTCATCCAAAAAGGACTTCTTGAACTGGCTTGGTGACTCTGTAGAGAAGTGGGCCACCAAATGAGGGGCTGAGACTCAGGGGTAAGGTGGGGCGAGAGACAGGGCCAGGTAACTGGAGCTGCAGAGGAGGAGGGCTCCCAGTGGAACTTCTCATAACCTTAGGGAAGCAATCCAAGGAGACATCATCCCTAGTGGGAATCTTCCACCAGAGGGCACAATGACCAGGGTATGTCTAGGTCCTCCTCAGCTGTGGGAGAGCCCAAGGCAGCCTGATGAGGGAGAAAGAGAAAGGAAAGAAAGAAGAGAAAAGAAGCTGACCTTGCATATTTTCTTTAATGCAGGGCCCCACATTGGCATGGAAGGCAAATCTTAAATGTATTAGTGGATGGTGTTAGGTACTAGACTGGATACTTTAATTATTAAAATGAGATTGATTAGAGGATATTATACTTATTTTCTAGAATATGTTTTTATTGATTTCAGAGAGGAAGGGAGAGGGAAAGAGAGATAGAAGCATCAGTGATGAGAGAGAATCATTGATCGGCTGCCTCCTGCATGCCCCCTACTGGGGATCAAGCCCACAGCCTGGGCAAGTGCCCTTGACCAGAATTGAACCAGGGACCCTTCAGTCTGACGCTCTATTCACTGAACCAAACCAGCTAGGGCTAGAGGGTGTTTTAAAATCTGAGATGATCTGGAAAAGTTAAAGTCTTGCCTCCAGAAGTCCATCGCACAGGTTTAAAGGGACAGCTAACAGAAATAAGAAAGCTGCTTTCTGTTTATAGACTCTTACATAGCATTGATGTAATACAGATTACACAATTGTGAATCTGGCCTTATCATTCAGGGTTATAATATGATCACTTCCTCACACTAAAAAAAGAAATTCCATAACGATGCCATGGCTGCATAATGTCCCATTTCAATGAATGTGCTTCCCCAGTGATGGGATGTTTGGGTTGCTTCAAGTAATTTATATTTTACACTCAAAATTGTTGCCTGCGCAGCCATATAAGCCAAATGAAATGAGTGAAGTTGAGTTCTAATTCTTTTTTCATGAAGCACTGGATTAAGTGAATATTATTGCTCACCCAGGGGACTGGACCTGAAAATTAGATTTTCAAGAAACTTGGGCTTCTTTCAAACAAGGGCTGGTTGTCCCACATGAATTAACCTCAGAAGGATGCTAGACAGGAAACGGGAGGAGGTGTTGGCCGGCTCAGAGCAGGGATCTCAGGTCTTCCAATTAGCTCAGCTGTAAGCTCTCACAGAAGATAGCAAAGATGACCAAGGTTTAACAATGAGCAACACCCTGAATTGTTTTAATTCTAGGATAGATAGTGTACATGAGTTAAGAAAATCCCTTTCTCCCAAAAGTCATTGAACATACCTGCTTCACTGCGCCTAGGACCAGCATTATTTCATTAGGGCTACAAAATAACCTTGACCGGAGAGCAAGACAAACTCACTAACCCATTTATCAGGTGAGGAAACAGG
Organism: Pipistrellus kuhlii; assembly: GCF_014108245.1. Lineage (NCBI taxonomy): Eukaryota > Metazoa > Chordata > Mammalia > Chiroptera > Vespertilionidae > Pipistrellus > Pipistrellus kuhlii. Next base: position 3,852,283 of record NW_023425449.1, read on the forward strand.
CTCAGAACATTTCCAAACACATTCTACTCACAATCTTTTGTTTGGTAGCAGTACCTGGGGACTGACTCAGGCCTCCCCTCTCCTTATTTATCTATCATCTATCCATCCTTCGATATTTATTCTTGACACTATTTGCAATGGTTTCACTTTCTATTGTTTTTAGGTTATCCTTGGCTAACCACAGGTTGAAAATATTAACCATTTGCACGCCATAAGCATTTATAGACGCAAGCGGCCGACCTTTATTTAAATTAAAATTCAAAATATTGTGCTGGTTAGCTGGTGAAATGGAAAAATCCTAGAAAGAAACAATCCTTAGATTGTTTCAGATTGTGCACTCTTCTGAGCAGCGTGATGAAGTCTCGTGAGTCTTGTGAGTCTCGCGAGTCCCGCAGTATCCCGCCCCGGACGTGAGTCTTCCCCTTTCCGGCGTCTTCCCTGGGCTCATAACTATCAGATCCGTAGCCTGTTTGGGATGTCGGGGCTGGTGTTCCAGGCACCTGGATTGAACTTCGAAATGACCTCCAAGTGCGATGACAGTGATGCCTGCGATGCGGAGGCGCCACGGAGAGGTCGCCCAGTGCCTCCTGCAGGCGGAGAGGGGAACGTTCTGGGCTTACTAAGGAGAGGAAAGCTGGTGCCCAGGTTGCCCAGATCCACGGGAGAGCAGATCTTAGAGCGGATCTTCTCCCTGCGAAACTGTGAAGAAGGGAAGCGAAATTGGTGCTGTGTTGCTGTCACACCTCAAACTGCAGAAGGTCGGCCAGATGAATGGTAAGTGCCTATTAGGATGGAAAAGGCGTTAGAGCCCCCGCTGGTTTGGCTCAGTGGATAGAGCCCTGGCCTCGGACTGAAGGGTCCCGGGTTGGATTGCGGGTCAAGGGCACGAGCATCGGTTGCAGGTTTCCCGGCCCTGGTCGGGTGAGAGTAGGAGGCAACCGATTCACGTTTCTGTTCCTCCCTCTCCTTCCCACTCTCTCTAAAAAGGAAAATCAGTGGAAAAGTATCCGCGATAAGGATTAACAAAACAAAACAAAACAAGAAGAAGAAGAAGAGGAAGAGGAAGAGGAAGAGGAAGAGGAAGAAAAGGCATTAGATCATTAGATTTGTGAGGACGGCATTAACTGAAACCGTGTCTTGATGGAGGGCAGACACTGAGCCTGAAGGAAGACTTCAGCAAAGGGTCCCGGCTGTTGACTGCAAGTGAGGGACAGTGTGACACGGACTCAGTATTGGATTTGGCATCTTATCTTCTCACATCACCAGAAGAAGGGTGAGTACAGTACAGTGTCTAATTTAGAAATTAAACCTTATCACGAATATATATATATATATATATAAAATGCAGCATATACAGGGTTTGGCCCTCTCTGTGGTTTCAGGCATGGATTTGAGGGGTCTTTAGCATATCCCTCTTGTATTGGGGACTCCTGTAATCTGGTGTGTGTATGTGTGTGTATGTATGTGTATATATAGATGTAAAATCTTGATATGGTTTGCAGTGATCTCAGACTGGATTGGTTTGCCTGGATAATGAAGGCCTTGGAATGAGATGTGGTCTGATTTCACTGGTGCAGGGCATGGCATACAATTCTTCAAATTCTTGAATTTCAAGCCAGAGCTACACATCTAGCAATTAGGACAACTGAGTGAAGTATGGCATCGCAGAGGGAGAGAGCTCTCTTCAAAGTGCTTTTTAGAACACACAGTGTTTCCTTACCTCCGTGAATACAGTGATCTAAGTGCTCCATTATTCAAACACAAGGTGAATAATAATAAGGCGCCTGGCTGGAACTATTAAGAAGGGAACTATAGTGGGAGGGGTTTATGAGCCTTTGTATTTCAACTTGTTCAACCTCTCTTTTGGAGAACACATTCCCAAGACCTGATTCACCTCCTTTGCTGCACGCTCTTTTCTTTTCGGTGCAGGTCAGCGTTGCTGAGAAATCCTGGCTGTCTCCAGTGTGAGAGGCAATAGGTTATGGGATCCTCAGAAATAAAGACAGGGGATAGTTGCAAGGCTGTTCCTTTGTCCTGTGGGGACATGCTGGATCCCACCCTCTAATACGTTCCTCATGTGGTCTGGGTGAGTCTGATTTCAGCGGTGGGTGTAACCAGAGACCTTTGCCCCCACACTCATTGCAAGCGGCTGTGGACAACAGAGTCCACTCGAGGCCTGACAGGGAGCCCTGTTGGAATGAATGTAATCCAAAACCCATCGCTGAGTTTTATTAGAACCAGGGAAGGCGACGGAACCATTGGTCACAAACCCAAAGAAGCTCAGGGAAACCCACGCGCTTCGGGGACTGATGCAAAGTATTGCCAATGCCAGTTTTTTTTATTCTGCTTTGACTGAGGGCAGGAGAAAGTGCTAGGATTGTTGAATTGGGGCCACTTACTTTGTTTTGTTTTTTGGTGTGTGTTTTTTTCCAACGCTTCTGAAAAATGTGACCACAAAACCTAAGACAGACAACGTCTTCTGTGAGTTTAAATTTGACACGTGTCAATTAAGATAACTCAAAACACGTATGAACACTAAGTAGCACTTAGCTTTCGCTTAATTTGTTCCTTTCTTGGCAAATCCACTTATTTATTATTATTTTTTACAGGAAAAGGTCTGAAAGAATTAATGGAAGAATCTGTAGACTGAGAGTCACAGGACTTGGTGCCAATGTAACTTAACAGTTAATGGGATGTTACCCCAAGACAAATTTTGAACTCTGAGCCTCAGAAATAGCGAGGGTGGGCATAAACGATCAGATACTTGGGGTCCAGCATCTCCAGATGAGAAAAAAAATGTTACAGATGAGAAAAATTCATGTGTTGCACCAAAAAACAGACTCAGCAGTTTTGGAGCTAGCTACACATCAGCACTGAGACTCAGTGCCTCTGCTGAGTCCATGCCAGAGTGTTCCGTCCCTAGAACAAACATATGTTTTCTAGATGGCACCATTTAAAGGGGATGCCTTCATCTTACCCAAAATCCATGACAGGTTTTAATACATTTTACATTTTGGAGTGACCAGATCTGATTTCAATTTTTCAAGGACATTAGCATTTCTGTGTGATGAATGCATTTGAAGGGCACAGGAATGGGTTTGAAAAGGCGAGTAAGGATGCACTTATGTTGGTGGCTTTCACTAGAATGAATAAAATACAATAAAAGGCAGAGAAAAGTGGACGAATTTGAGAAGCTTTAAGGGAGTATAATCAATAATTTATAGTGATGTGTTCCACATAGGATGAGAAAAAAATCGCGATTCAAGATTCAGTTGCAAGTTTCTGTTTTTAATAGCTGTTGGATGGTAGGAAACTAGCAATTATCCATATAGAAAACCCAGGGAGAGAGCAAATTTGGGGTGGGGTGGTCACAATAACTTTGTTGTTTGGCATTTATTGAGCATTTACTGTGCACCAGAGACTGTTATTAGTGTTTTCTATAAGTCTATCTACTCTTTTAATTTTCTAACAACGCTGAAGTATATACAGTTATGAACTGTATATACAGTTTATATAATCTACTCAGGGTTCTGTAGCTGGTCACCTAGCAGGACAAGTATTTCAACACTGAAGTCTTGAGTGTACTTACTACCTAATTGGAGGGTCGCTGTAGGAAGGCTGAGTAGAAAGCGAAATGCATAGTTCTGAAGCTCAGAAGCAAAGTCTGAGCGAGAGAAGTAAATCAGGGAGTCATTGCGTTAGTCATGGTAGGCTGTGGAATCTCAGTGCCTTAACACAACCAGTGTTTATTTCTTGGCCACACCAAGGCCAATGTGGATGTTTCCTTCTGGTGGCTCTGGGAGGCAGCTCCCCTCTAAGGGTTGACTCTGCGATCTAAGCTTCTTCCAATTCATGGCTTCACCACTCCCTGCGCTTCTTGGAGTCCTTCATTGATTGCTGTGCATGCAACTAACTGATGAACTGAGAGAGTTTGGAGCTTTCCCAGGAAGATTTTAGGGGCCAGGACTAGACATGGTGCTCATCATTTCTACCGAAAGTATAATGGCCAGAACATTTCATCTAGCCCAACTGGCCTCTGACATTGAGCTGTGTGCTCAGGAGAAGGAGGAATGGATTTTATACAAACATAGAGATGGCAGTTGAACCCATAGGAGTGACTAGGCTCACATTGGGAATGACTATAGCGTGAGAAAGATGGCCTCTGTCAGACAATCTGACAAGCTTCTTAGGATAATGGCGATGATTAATAATAGCTAAAACTTTCAGAGCACTTACGGTGTTCCAGGCATATTTACATATATTAATTCATGCACTCTTTACAAAAGCCCTTTGTGTCATGCCATCATATGTCTCTATGGCTATAAAGAAACAAAGCTGCATACAGTAAATAACTCTCCTAAGGCCAGAGAGCTCGTGAGGGACAGAACAAGAATTTGAATGCAGGCAGTTTGGTTCCAGAGTCCACGAGTGTTATCCATGTTTGATGCTGCATAATTACTAACTTCAAGTACTTGAGAAATGTCACATTAATATGTAAGTATCCTTGCTATGGGTTCCCAAGAGATAGGACTATAACTAATAAATGGAATTTAAATGGTGGTAGATTTCAGCCCAGAAGCTAGCTCTGTTAGCGCTGTCTGAAAGGAAGCAAACTGCTTCCTGAGATAGTGGGGTCTATGGAGGTGCTCACGTTTAAGAAGAACACACTCCTGGCGAAAACATCAGAAAGAGGATGCTAGCATCCTCTGAGTGTTTGGAAAAGATAACATTTACATTCGCCTCTAACCTATAAGAGTTAGGAAAATTTTAAGTGTGTATTGGCCAAGTTCACCTCCTGAATGTATAACCCTTATACCAGTCTAAGTTCTGAATTAGCTAGTACGTAAAGTAGATATCAATGCCTGTATTTTCTAAGTATTGGATTAAGGTCTGAAAGGAGGAGAAATCAGAGGTAATATGAAAGAGGCATCAGCCCCTGCCCTTGCAATTCTTACAGTTTACTAAGAGAGACAAGACACATCTTGTGTGTAATTCTTGTGAATCACCAGAGTACCCTACTTAGAATCCAGTGGAATGGACTGAGAAGTGATTTATAGATGACAGAGGATGTCTCGGTTGGCTCAGGTGTGATGTGTCTGCTCAAAGTTTGTTTTGCTTTGTATCAAGGTATTTCCACAACTTTAGCATGCGTCTGTATCCTGTGGTGAGCTTGTTAAACCAGCCTCAGCTTTCTGACTCAATAGGTTAGTGTTGAGGCCCACAAAGTTGCATTGCTAACAGGTTCCCAGGTGATGCTGATACTGGGCAGGTGATTACACTTAGAGCATCACTGATCTAATCGAAGACTTATCACTCAATATCATAATCCTGTTTATGTGTCTGCCCCCCATCAGACTGCGAACTCTTGGGACAAGAACTGTCTGGTTTGTCTTCATGTTCTGAGGGTCTAACCCACTCCTGGTTCCTCAGTAAATTTGTATTGAGTAAATATTTAGAAAGAAATGCATATTTTCCTAGAAGTACTAGCGGGTAAAGACATTATCTATGGGAGTGAGGAGAGGAATCCTGTGTCGCCTCTCACAGATTTGGAAATGTAATTCATGCAAGGAGGTGTCTGAGCTGAAAAGCAACATTATCCACACACAAACACCTCACTTCACATGCACCTGGGACTGCAGTCCTTGAATAAGCATCGGAATCTTGTCCCCTCTCGTGGTCCTCATCTTTCTTCCTTTTCTGATTATCACAGCCACTTCATGGAAGGAAAAGACTGGTGCGTTGGCTGTAATTTCCCTCCTCCTGAAGTCCATTCCCTTTGGACTGTCTTTGGCTGAACTTTGCAGTCTTCACTGAAGAGGGAACCCTTTCCCACTGTTCTCTGAGAGAGCAGCCCCTTTGAAGTCACAGCTGGCTGGACTAAACTCATTTCCTCTATCCACAATGTGTGTCTGATGCAATGTTGGCTGATGCTCCCTCTTGCCGGCTCCTGCTATTGAACCAGATCCAAGTGTAATGTTTAATGTGAGTGTTTGGCTTGGCTTAAATTTAGCCAAATCATCTGTACTTTGTTTCATTTGAAAGTTTCCTCCCTCCCTCCCTCCCTCCCTCTCTCTCTCTCTCTCTCTCTCTCTCTCTCTCTCTCTCTCTCTCTCTCTCTCCCCCCCCCCCTCTGTCTTTCTCTTCGCTCTCTCAACTAGTTTATTCCAGATGTTTTAGATTTGCCCTTTTGTGGTCTACTCCACCCAGTTCCTAAATCAGTAAATCATTTTCATGCTTCTTCTAAAATCTAAGGAAAGAAAGTGCTCGATTAGAGAGAGCAACTGATTCTAGATTTCCTTAGAGCTTACACTTAGGGATGGCAGCTCTCTCCAGGAAATACCTTTGAAAGATATGGGAAAATATTTTGTGATTGAGAATACTTAAGATTTGACTTTCAACTTCTTAGCATTTGGAATAACAGGATAGACATAATGTTCATGTGCTAATATAAACACCCGAAACTCATCCTCTCCTTCGAGGTCCAAAATAATTGCTGTTCTTGTTTGAAGTTGTTCTGTTACTTATGTATAAATAGAGATTCCCATGCTATGAACTCATGTGAGTGAAAAACATAGTAACATATAATATTCATAGCCTTTCCCCTCTCCCATCCTCTTACCCTTTTCAGCCAGTGGACAATGGTGATAAGTGTCAAGGTAGACAGAATGCAAGAAGGGAGAAATGTTTGCTTTATTATTATTATGAAGAATAAATAATTTCTAGAAAAAACACACACAAAAAACCCCCCACATAGATCTGATAGGGTTGCCAGGGAATTTAGAGAGAAAAGTCAGTAAAGTCTCTGTGTTAACAGAGTTTTAGATGTTTTTGAGAGAAGAGATGAGATAATGAGGACAGCTGATTATGTAAGAGATTTCAAAGAGAAATGGAGATTTTAAGAAATTTGTGTGGCCCTGGCTGGAGTGGCTCAGTTGGTTGAGCATCATCCCATGCACAAAAAGATTGCCAGTTCGATTCCTGGTCAGGGCACCTGCCCAGGTTATGGGTTCAGTCCCCTGCCAGGGTGTCATGCAGGATGCAACTGATTGATGGTCGTTTCTCACATTGATGTTTCTCTCTAAAAAAAAATCAATAAAACATATTGAAAATGAGACATTTTTCTGTGTGTAGTTTCTCTTTGGTGCCTTTTAAAGTGACTTTACTCAACATTTAAGTCCTTTCCAAGACATTGAGGGAGGGGGGTTAGATACAGGTTTTCTTTTGGATTTGACACCAATATGAGACCTACTGTTCAGATTACACCTATAAAACTTGGTGCTAGCATTTTTTACATTTCATCCTACCACCTGTCTGCATTATTTTCTGACATCATACTATAGCAGAAAGAAATGATCTTTGGGGCCATAGGTTGAGGCAGTCCAAGTAGGCCATACTGTGTTTGGGAGAATGAAGTATGATTAGCCCTTTCCCTCCCTCCCTTCCTTCCTCCCTTTCTTTCTTCCTTCCTTCTTTCCTCTTTAGCTTAAGTTGACAGCCTATCCTGGGTTGAATAAAGGAAGAGAAATGGGGAGAAAGGGGAGACAATGGTTAGTTGGTCAGATTTAAGTTAATTGAGTTAATTGAGCCTGGCTGATAAGTTCAGCTAACCCAGTGATCGGCAAACTGCGGCTCATGAGCCAAATGCAGCTCTTTGGCTCCTTGAGTGTGGCTCTTCCACAAAATACCATGCGGGCGCTCACATACAGTGCAATTGAAACTTTGTGGCCCATGTGCAGAGGTCAGCTCTCAAAAGAAATTTCAATCATTGTACTGTTGATATTTGGCTCTGTTGACTAATGAGTTTTCCGACCACTGACCAGGTATGACCTCTATGTAAAATGCTGATGTTTCCAATGAGGTTCCCTATCAGAAGATTGCAATTCTCACACAGAAGAGTGCAGTAATTTTCTGAAACCTTCCCTCTGCTCTGTTACTGCATGCCATTTCACTCAGCCACTTGCCTTTATTCTTTGGGTATATATCACCAGGCCTCTTCATTCCCCCAAATCCAAGGGGTCACAGAGCTTTCTCTTTAGTACTCCTACTGAAGACCCTCTCTTTAAGGTAAATGGTGGAGAGTGAAGAAAGGGGCGGCAAGATAGCATAGCTTTTATTCAATAAGTGATTTTCATAAAAATGTTCCTCCTATTTTGATCTCTTTTTATATTCTTGTGGGTGTCAGATCTACATGACTCTCAGAATTAACCTCCAAATTTTTTCAGGTGCTAGAGCCTCCCACCTTGGAGAGTTTCTCTCTATTTTATCTTTCTGCCTCAGTTGAAACTTCCGAGTTTACATCCCGTTACATACTCAGGTGCCACCATTTTCCTGTTTAACTGCCTCTAAATGAACTGTAACTTTCTTAGAAACTCTAGTGAAATGTCTTTTGTGAAGTCCATGATATAGCTGCTAGGATAATACTCAATGGAGTGCATCTACAAAAAAAGTGGTTTTAATTAAATTGAATTCTTTGGGTTTGTCCTAATTAGCATATACATAGAGATATGATATGGTTGAATGTTCTATAAATATTTCTGAATGAAAGGAAATGAGTTAGCAAGAGCTCTGACTTTACTAATTGGCTGTGTTAACTCAGGTGTAGCATAATCTCGAAGACAATTTCTTATTTATCAAAGAGAGATTTGTTATCTCCTCCAAGTCATTTTAGCTTTTAAAGCCCACAATTTTGTAATGCTACATATATATTTTTCTTATTATAATACATGTGTGTGCCTTTTCTGGTTAAGTACATGTCAAGGGGAATGAAGGTAGGGACCATGTTACCCGTGTTTTTGTTGGTGTTAGAGTTAATCAAATTGGTGTCACATTCAAAGTTCTATAATGAACCCAAGTGTTTGGGATAAGAGTATCGATAAGATGGCTCAAGTGTAATGCCAGGGATGCTACTATTATGTAGCCTTTCTAATTATTGGAGTTTGGAGTGAGTAGGAATCAGTTAAAGGACATAATGCCTCTATAGTATTTTTTGGGGGTCTGCTTTTTGATTTCTCTTCTAGAGAGCGTAGTCTTCATGAAATTTGTGCAAATACACACAAGGTAGGTTCTATAGGGTTTGGTAACTGACAAGTCCCACATAGAAGTGCTATCCATGAGAGCGCAAAGAATGGAGTGAACCCTCTACCTGTGGGGTTCAGGGATGCTTTCTCAGAAGAGAGGAGCTTAGCTGAGTCTTAGAAAATGATTAAGCATTTATATGACAGAAAGAGGAGGAAGAAAGATTACCTTAGGTAGAGGAAGAAGGAAGCATTAATCATCTCCTTTCTTATGGGATCTGCAACAGCAAAGAAAAAGGTAAGAATCAGAGATCTAAATATCAGCTGTGGAAATACATAACAGTAATGTACTTACCTTGGCATCCACAGATTCTCCTCTGAGATGCATACCTTAGAGAAACTCACACATGAGTACACATGGAAACATGTCACAGAATATTCATAGAAGTGTGGCTATAATAGTGAAATATAGAAACCATCTAAATATCCATCACCATATATATATATATATATGTAATAATCCATGGGAATGTTATAATCATTTAAGATGAATATACTAGCAATACATCTATCAACATGTGTAAAACCCTGACAACACAATATGCAGCAAAATAATTTTATGCAAATAAAAAGGAACTATATGAATATACTATTCATCTATAAGGTATATAAATAAGCAAAACAAAATTTAACACTATTGAGGAATATGTGGAATACATATATAATATAGCTATGAAAGCACTCAGGGGAATGATAAAGTTTAGTGGTGGTCCTTTCTGCGATAGGAAGTGTGTGGGAGAAGAATGGGAACAAGAAGGGAAAATCAAAGAATTGCAATTGTATGGATGGTGTTTTAGCTCTTAAGTCGAATTGTAAAAGTGTTTCACTTTGTGGTATTTAAATATATATATATATATATATACACACTGATTTCAGAGAGGAAGGGAGAGGGAGAGAGGGATAGAAACATCAGTGATGGGAGAGAATCATTGTTTGCCTACCTCCTGCACACCCCCAACTGGGGATTGAACCCGAAACCCGGGAAGGTGCCCTTGACTGAGACCTTTCAGTCCTCAGGCCGACGGTCTATCCACTGAGTCAAACCAGCTAGGGCACTTTGTAGTATTCTTTAGCATTATTTTAATTTCTTGGATGTCTGGAATATACATTCCATTGACATACACACATAATCTTCTTTATAAGCTTTATTATGGGCAAATGTACATTGGCATATGTGGCTTAGGACCAAGACCAAACCTGAACTGACTTTGTCCACCTGGCATAAGATGGGGAGAATCCTTGCTCCAGGCACCTTGTCGCTGAGAACAGAGGCTGAGCTACTTGTCCCTATCCCATCAATCAGACACATCTTCCCTGGCCAGAGGCATTAAGTGAGAGGTGAAGAGGTCAGAAGCATTTTCTCTATGTTTTTAAGCTGGCTTTGGTTCCTATGATATGGCTCCCCCTTCTCATTTTAAAAACTGGAACCCTCAGTTTCTACTTAGGTCATTTTTTTTTTATTTTTAAAAAAATACATTTTATTGATATTTTTACAGAGAGGAAGGGAGAGGAAAAGAGAGTTAGAGAGGTAAATATCAAATACACTTTATTGATATTTTTACAGAGAGGAAGGGAGAAGAGTAGAGAGTCAGATGTATCTAATCACCTTACCTTACATGTTTCATGTGGAAAAGCTTAGATGAGTGAGAAACAGCAATCACTTGCCAACTGCACACTCCCCACTGGGGATGTGCCTGCAACCAAGGTACATGTCCTTGACCGGAATCAAACCTGGGACCCTTGAGTCTGAAGGCAGTTGTTCTATCCACTGAGCCAAACCGGTTAGGGTGGACATTTAATTTTTTTAAAAAAAGTTGTTAATATCAAAATGCATCCAAATTATCCTCAACTTTTACAAACTATGGATTTGTTTACTATAATCAAACTTCTAAAGAGTTCCAGGATTCTTATTTGGAAAGGTGCTCATTGAGTGACCGTCATGTGCAGCCTGTTGCAATGTCAAGAAGTTCTGATGCTTCACTCTGCTTCCCTGAAGAGGCAGCCTTGATTGCAAACAGGCTGTGAGACAATGGCGGCTGATTAGACTGCCTAGACTGCCCCAGATCTGTCTGGGTACTAGGGCACACAGCTTCCTTGAGAAAGGCTGGTGGAGAGCCAAGAAAAACAAGGTAATTTTTTAATTCTTTCAGGACTTACTTCCATATAAGGCTTTCAATACACTGCATGTGTCCCCTAAGTTATGATTTGAGAAGATGACATTGGAAGGTTCTATGTGGAAAAGTGGCCAGGATGGTTGATGAGTGGGGAGAAGGGGATGTTGGGAGATGGTAGCTAGTTTCCAGAATGTGATTTTATTAGGTTCTAATGTCAAGAGCACAGATCTAGTTAACAATTAGGCACAGTTGTTGTGGAAATCAGTTGCTGTGGAAACCTTAATTACCAGTGTGTACCTTCAGCAGGTACCTAAGAGGTGGGTGGAAGTCAGGGATTATGCCCACCCCTCCCTTCAAAATTTTCACAGAAAGGGACACATCAGGACAGCAGGGTAAATGATAAAAGCAGTTGTATAACTTGTAAAGCATTATTTTAGTTTTATTTGATTTGTGACATTGAATTCTCATCAAGGTAGACTAAAAATGAAGATATATACTATGCCCTTTTTTGTGTGTGATAAAGCCTACCATGACTAATCTAAGTAATTTCTAAGCCTCTTTCCAAATACTTCAGTCTAGAAGCAACACTAAGAAGGCCAGCCAGTAGGATGACACAGGCATGTTATAGGAAGTGGGAGTTACAAAATGAAGGTTTCTTTGGGGCTCCTCAACCAAAAAGCTCTTCGACTTTGGGAGAAAATTTGGCTAAGGTTTGTAAGCCTCACTTCATAATGCTACTGATCTGATAGGTGATCAATGAGATAATGCCTATGCATAAGGAAGGGTAGAATGGCTCACCCCCAAAATGGGCTTCAGCATTTCCCTGTAAGGGGTATTCTTAGACTTCTGAGCTGAGTCACATTTCCCAGTCACCCCACACTGTCTGAGATTTGTCATATGGACCTAGACAGATTTTTCTCATGGTGTTGCTGTATTTCTGTTGCCGGTCTTGACTGGGAGCCAGGGGGAAAATCATTACAATATTTCGGAAATGCTTATTCAGTTTTACTTTTCGTCTAGTGATGAGTGGACTTGTGCATTCTTCTGAACACATCTGCCACAGATTTGCATATGTAATGAAAATGACTCTTTGTTAAAATGTTTTTAAGTTGTGTTCAAATTTCTATTTCAAAATATTTTGTTATGGTCAGGGTGCACGCTTTCCTAAGAGGAACCCCCTTATGAAAAAAAAAAAGTGGATAACCCAAAGTGGGTGGCTGCTAGAGAAAGAGCAGTAGAGGGGTACCATGACTGTGTACACAATTCCAGCAATAGCCAGTTGCTGGGTGGAAAGAGTCAGTTACTCAAACAAAATGTTTGTTGGTGTGTAGACCCATACACAGATCTTAAGTCTACAAATCAATGGATTTTTACATATATATGGGATCATGCATGCCCCTTCTTAAGTTCACATCCACACTGTCCTTCTCACCTCTCAAAATCAAGAAACCAATATTCTGACTTCTATCATTGCAGTTTACTTTTTCCCATTCTTGAATTTCATATCATTGAATTATACAGCATGTATTCTGCTGCTTCTTTCACTCATTCATTGCTGGGTCTGCGAGGTTGGACTGTGACCTTGCTTGTAGTGAATGTTCCCTTTTGTGGTTGTATGGTATTCCATCTTATGAATATTCTGCAATGTATGCATTCTATTGGTGGACATTTCATTTCTATGAAATTCTTATCCTTGTCATTTGGTAGACAAATGTACTCATTTATCTAGGTCAGGAAATTGCAAGATCATAGGGCAGACATGTCTTTAGCAGAGAGGGAATAGTTTGAATCCATACATCTATAGGAAACACAAGAATCATGAGAATTTTGCAGTTAAGGTGGAGAAGGTGGGGGGAGTGTTTGTTCTTAGGGAAAGCACCCAAGGGTCGACACTGAATTTCTCCCTTTCTCCCCTTTGCTGCTTCTCCTACTTACTAACTGTTGGTGAAGATGAGACAGCCTATAGAAGGGAGAGTGAGATGAACATGTCAAGTGAAATCACAGTCTAAATTGAAAATAATTTTTATGTTTCAATACTGAATCAAACAACAGAAAGAGTCTGTAGATATACTGTGGAAAAGGAGGAAATTAAGACTAGGTAACAGAAATTAGACAGTAAACTACTTAATTATGCCTTTGTTGTCACTTTCTGGAAAAGCTTAGAATGTACCATATTAAAAATGGCATCTATTGTAGTAATAGTGAGTGTTTAGCTACTTTAGAAGAAAATACTTCAAAAACTAGATCACAAAAGTGATAACAAACATTACAAGTTACTGTCTCGCATGTTTGGTTGCCTTGTAAAAAGAAAACAGCTTCAGTTAGCCTTTCTTTAGGGGCCAAGTGATTATTCACGAATGTTCTCCTTCAAGGGTTAGTAAGTTTATGTCATGAATATTTACATGTGGCAGTCCATCCAAGTCATTCTGTATGAGCACATTATCAACTGCAAGCTTTAGAAGACATCTTAACTATTTTTATTTTTTATTTTTTATTAATTTTTAAAAAAATATATTTTATTGATTTTTTACAGAGAGGAAGGGAGAGAGATAGAGAGCTAGAAACGTTGATGAGACAGAAACATCGACCAGCTGTCTCTTGCACACCCCCTACTGGGGATGTGCCCACAACCAATGTACATGCCCTTGACCGGAATCGAACCTGGGATCTTTCAGTCCACAGACCGATGCTCTACCACTGAGCCAAACCGGTTTCGGCGACATCTTAACTATTATATGGCTCTTTGGAGTATTTGTAATAATTTCGTTCTATGCCCAAGTTAAGTGGAGATCAGGCCACAATCTGGCTTGCGATCAATGCAAGCACATCATACAGATAACTCAATGTGAACTCTGACCTGTCACTCAGCCTCTTCATCTGGCAGAAGTTCGGGTTGGAGGAGGTAATCTCTAAAGGCAGCTGCCAGTTCTAATATTTGATGACTTTATAATTTTCATCAGGCAAAGTGACTATATTAGCAGTGAATATCAGGGACCCAAATCATCACTATTGATCAAAGGGAGCTAATCAGTTCAATTAAACAAATATCGAATGGCCACTCTTGGGCTGACACTATTCAAAGAGGTCAATAAAAAGTTGTTGGATAAATGAATGAGTGAATAAGTGAATGTGTAGATGAAGAAGGCACTTACTGTAAAACCAGGGAGGCAAATTTCTTTGAGAAAATAAACAATTAATGTGCATGGCTGACTGAAATAGTCATAATTATCATCCTATCTAATAAAGAGGGAATATGCTAATTAACCATCATACCATCACAAAGATGATGGGCCCACAGCCAATATGGAGGGAATATACTAATTGACTGCCCCACCCTCAAACATCACAGCAATCAGTCCCCTCAGTCCTGCCTGGTGGCAGGCACATGGCCTCCCGGCGCACCTGTCTCCGGAGTCCCTCAGTCCCCTCAGCACCCCGCCGCCCAGGGCTGCCTGAGGCTCAGGTAAAAAAGATTGGCCGAGGCAGTGGCAGCAGCAGAGGTGTGATGGGGTGTTTCCTTCCCCTAATCACTTGGGTGCCTCCCTTCCCTGAGGGCTCCTGGACTGTGAGCTGTGAGAGGGGGCAGCCTGGACTGAGGGACCCCCTTCTCCAGTGCATGAATTTTCATGCACCAGGCCTCTAGTTTGTACTAGCAAAAGGCTGTGGCCCTCACTTTGAGGATTATAGTGTAGAATAGCATTGGGTTAGTGCTGAGGAGAGAAAATACAAGTGGCATGCTTTTAGATACTCTAACAAAAATGCAGCCCGGCTGGTGTTCGGTGGTTGTTGACCCATGAACCAGGAGGTCATGGTTCGATTGCTGGTCAGAGCACATGCCCGGCTTGCAGTCTTAATCCTCAATAGGGGGTGTGTAGGAGGCAGCTGATCCATGATTCTCTGTTATTGGTGATATTTCTCTCTCTCTTTCTCTCTCTCTCCCTCTTTCCCTCCCTCCCTCCCTCCCTCCCTCTCCCTTCCTCTTTCTGAAATTGATTAAAAACATATCTTAAAAAAAAAAAAAGACAGTCTTAAATAGGTTGTGTGAGTCATGCCAGCACAGCCAAGGGTTCGGGAAGCCTGAGGGAGGGCTGGTGAAGGATGAAGAAAAAGACAGGCAAGAGAATAAGCTGGGTCTAGGTGGATCTTCTGTGCCTGGCTGAGGCCACTGAACAGATCCAGACTGCAAAGCCGATGCTTTATTTATAGTTAGAGGCAAACAAGGTAATTTACAATGTTCTTGTAAGTCTCACTTGTTTTTGCCCCTCACACAGCCCACTAGCTACCCAGGAAAGATCTAGGGAGCAGTCACAAGATCAAGCTTAATTATACTTAGAGGACTGTGCCCTCCAAGCTGGGACTTATTTGTGATTTTGCCAGCAGGTCACTCTGAGGCTTAACCCTATAACCGCTCCCTACAGTTGTGCATTATTTGGTTTGGGGATTATAGATGATTTTGCTGCCGCCAAATAGTGCTCACTTGGCTGGCCACTGGGTTGATGGTGAGGCCAGAGTGCACACTGCAATTTACCCATGCCTGCCGTGAAAGTATTCAACAGAGGGATTGAGGCTGGTGAGGAGTATTCATACTTTTCCTTGGGCATGTCATCTTCCTCTAAGGTCATTTCGATTTGTTCTGCTTTGTTTTATAATTCCTGTAGATTAGAGATCCCAAGAAACTGCCTGGCTGGCTCATCCCTTAATCCAACTTTACCTTTGTTCCCAAGTGGCCTAGTGACTCCTAAAAAAAGGACATACAGATGATTACACCTATTTTGATCAATATTGTATTAATTATTTCTGCTTGGCACTTAGCCACGGTCAGGAAGAAACAAGAGGCCGAGAAAAGGCCAATTTGATCAGTAAGGCTCTATGGGAATTGGGTTATGTCTGAAGGAGCTTTAACAATAAATAGAAAATGTCTCAGACATGTCAAGTATGAAGAAGGCAGTTGATCTGTATTATTGTTGACTTTCTTTTCAACCACATCATCTTTGTTTATTATTTTAAACACTGTCTATATAGCAGGAAAGCTACTGACGAAATTCTAAAAAGAAGTCATTTAATGCTTTTCTTTAGAGAATTTATTGATTTTTTTTTAAAGGGGAGCCATATTTGCCACTTGAAATGTAATAGCTGTTTTCTCCAGGGTGTTGTTAAAGTTCAGAGTAACATTCACTTGGAATCTTTTGTCTAATAATATCTGTAATTAGATTATGTTTGAATGTTTCCCTTATCCTCACCTACCTGGTTGACTTGGCCTGTGATGAGTACACAAAACCTAATGTATCCCAAATACCTAGAAAGAAGGAGAATGTTGTCTCTGAAATAGAATGTCTTTGTGTCAGCTGTCCAAGCATTTCCTTTCAGATGAGTCAAAGAAACATTTACTGAGTGTTTGTAAGGTGCCTCTCGTTATGATCAGTGCAACAGAAGATGCCTGACTCCAACCCAGACCCCTCCACCAATCTTCTCTCACTAATAGTTCCTCCCCCTACATGGTCTCCTGAGCCAGAAGTCCAGGACACACCCTTCTCATGCCTTCCCTCCTCCTCTCTTACTTTCTGTGTTAAGGGACTGCTGATTTGCTGGCCATATGATGCCCATCTACTCATCTTAACCCCGCACTGTGCTCAAGCTACCTTCATCTCTAATTTAGATTACTGAGTTTATTTTTTTTTAGTTATATTTTTCAGTTACAGTTAACATGCAATGTTATTTTATATTAGTTTCAGGTTTATAACATAGTGGTTAGACAATCATATAACTTACAAAGTGATTCCTCCCGATTATTCAGGTAACAACCTGGCACCAGACTTAGTTATTTACAATAACTGAATTTACTGATTTGTAATTTCAAACATATTATACATCTTTTAATTATAAAAATTCAAACATACAGAAAATGATAGAGTAACATTATAAACATCCTTGCACGTTTCACCCAGTTATTAACAAATCTTAACCTTTATACATGCTTCAGACTTTGATAAAACAACATATAAATATAGTTGAAATTTCTTTTTATTTTATTTTTTCTATCACCATTATTCTCTCTGTGACCTCTTCCACCTCTATCCTCCCCCTCCCCCAATTACTACACTTGTCCATGCCCTTGAGTTCTTGTTTTGTTTTGTTTTTGTTCAATCCTTCCACCCCACAATACTCCCACCCCTCACCAGAGCCATCTGCCTGCTCTCTATCTATAACTCTGTCTCTGTTTAGTTTGGTAGTTCAGTTTGTTCATTAAATTCCACATATGAGTGAAATCATATGGTACTTGTCTTCTCTGGTTGAAATTTCATTTAGTATCTCCATTTCCTTTTCCCTCCATTCTTCATCGGAGGCAAGAAGCCAAGTAGTTATTGTGAATTCTTTCAATTTATGCTTTAAAAGTGTTATTATATATACATTTATAAACAGCATATGGTAAGTTTATTATTAAAATATACAATATATTATCAAACTTTACACGATTTTACAATGTACCAACTGTAATTTTTTACCTTTACATTTTAGTTGATACTTGTAGATGTAAGGTTCCCATGGTACTAGCTATTGTAGATCATTTTAAAAAAAGGGATATATCTTCCTCTATTGAAGATATTTTAAGTTGCTTTTCTTAATTTTTTATTTTTATTTATTTTTTTATTTATTTATTTATTTTTAGCTACTACAAACAATACTATGGTGAACATTTTTTTTTTAATGTATCTCCTTTGGTAGGTGTATGAGAATTTCTCTAGGTTATATCCCTAAATGTGGAATTTCTGAATTAGCAATATTTATATTTTCAGTATTACCAAATTGTTCTTTATTTTGTAATCAGACACACACACACACACACACACACACACACACACACGCACACACACACACACACATGCACACGCACAGTGCGGGGTGGGGATGGGGGGGGAGAGAAAGATAAGTAAAGATAGAGGGAGAGGAATTGGAGATTGACTTTAAAGAATTGCCTCATGTGATTGTGTCATAGAACAAGCTGGGAGACTGGAGATTCAGGGAAGAGTTGATATTGTAGTCTTGAGTTCAAAGGCTAGAAACTCAGGCAGAATTTCTATGTTTCAGTGTGGAGGCAAAATTTCTTCTTTCTCAGGAAAACTCAGCCTTTGCCCTTAAACCTTCTGCTGTGATTATTCCTACTGAAGCATTGATCAGTCAGTATTCTTATTGTCTATTTACTTATTCCTCTTCTCCACTAGAAACTTGCCATCTTTGGGGACTATGTGTTGTTCTCTTAGTACTGGTGTTTAGCATAATGCTTGACACATAATAGATGATCATCAAATATTTGTTGAACGAATTGTTGTGTGAATGATTCTTGCCCCAAGGGAAAATGAATGCAATTCATTTGGATCCATCAAAGAACAATTGAACTAGTTTGTGTGATATTGGCTCTGTAGGCAAAGGGGTTTAGAAGAGGCTGGAATTAAGTCTGAAGTTAGTACCAGGATGAATATGAAGTGGGTGGGTAGGTGAAACTGAGCGTGAGAGTTTGGCAAATTTGTTTGTGTAAAATAACCAAGATTCTGGTTTAGGACAGCAACTTGAAAATAGAGAGGAAGTGAAGGAGTGCAATAGCATTTTATGATGAGAAATAGCTGGACCTAATGACAGATTTGTTTTAGTGAAGAAGAAAAAAAAAGTAAGATAAAGATAATTAATAATAATGCTGGTATTATCTAGTGCTTGCCAAAATGTTATCAAACATAAACCTCCTGTATTGCTGGTGGGCATATAAATTGCTAACAACTTTCTGCAAAATATTTGGGTACTATTTCACATAAAAAATACCATTTGACCCGTTATTTATATTTCTAGGAATGCATCCCAAGGAAATAATCAGAAATGGTGATAAATATTTATGAACAAATATGTGCATTATTTATGAGAGCAAGACACTGGAAACCACCTAAAAATCCAGGACTATGAAAATGATTATGTAAATTGTGATATATACTCATGTGAAGGAACAAAGTACAATCATTAACAATCATATTTTTAATACTTGTTATGATAATGAAAATACTTATGATAGAGCATTAAGGAAGAAAGGTAGGTTATAAAATTATATTATCTCAATTATGTAGAGAAAAATGCTTAGTACAAGGCTGAAAAAGTAGATGTCTAAAATATTAATGATGGTTGCTTCTAGGCAGAGAAAAGAGGTGATTTTCTTTCCTGCTTCCCTGAGTATGTCTATAATTTCTGAATATTTTTTCCTTAAGTATTAGTTTGCTAACCCAGAGGGGATTTTAAAAATCATTTTTTAAAAGTATATTTTGGAAGTAGAGACAGTTTTACGCTCAAACGCAAATGTTCCCTCCTCGATAAAATCTCATGTCCTTTAAATTAAAAAATAATAACCCCTTTCTCTTGTACTTTGTCATTTGTTAATTTGTCTATCCAGCAAAATACATGTTATATTGGATGCTTGAAATAGGCAATGTAACACATAGTCTCTGCCTTAGAAGAGGCCCTGTTTATGGAATAGATCAACATATGATTAACAGAATGATTAGAAAACATGTATAATACCCAATGCATACATTTCCACAGGGGCTCGGGACCACAGAGAAAAGAGTGAATAACTTGCCTTATCTATGAGGTAGCAATGGATTGGCTTGTAAAGTTCTCAATGGCATTCACTGGGAAGGTAGGGACTGATATCTATCTATATATAAAAACCTAAGCAACTGGTTGTCGAATGGTTGACCGGTAGCTATGATGTGTACTGACCGCAGGAGCTGCCCCTTGGTGGTCAGTGTGTTCTGACAGTGGGAGTACCACTCAGCTGACCAACAGGCGCCAGACATTAGGCTCATAGCTGGAGAGCCTATGGGGCACAGGGCATGTGCAGTGGGACCGGGATGAGTGGGAGTGGTGCAGTGCCTGGCCCAGGCTCCTTCCTGGCTGCCTGCTGTGGCCCCATCCCTGCAGGCCACTGTGAGGGACCCCACTGGTGCATGAATCAGTGCACTGGGCCTCTAATCTACATATAATAAAGTTAAGGTGACCAGATGTCCCGCTTTTGGCAAGACAGCCCCAATTTTTAACAATTTGTCCCGCGTCCCACAGCTTTTTAAAGAAGTCCTGATTTTTGGAAAGATTCTTTAAAGATCTTTGGAAAGATTTTTTTAAAAAGGTTCTTTTTAAAAAAAATCCGGATTTTTTTAAAAACGCCACGGGATGCGGGACAAATTGTTAAAAATCAGGACTGTCCTGCCAAAAGCGGGATGTCTGGTCACCTTAAATAAAGGCTAAGCAACCTGCTGACCTGCCGGTAACTATGATATGCACTGACCTCTAGGGAACAGGTGCTCAATGAAGGAGCTGCCGTGATGCAGTGATTTGGCAGCTGCAGTTCTTGGGTGATGCACCAAGAACCAGAGGAGGGAGCTCGATTCTGAGGTGCATCACCCAAGAACTGCCTTCTCACAATCCGGGATCCCTCCGGGGATGTTGGAGAGCTGGTTGAGGCCCAATTCCCTCAGATCAGGCTGAGGGACCCCACCTGTGCACAAATTCATGCACTGGGCCTCTAATAAGGAGATAACAAAGTTTGTACTGAATTTACATGCTGATGGAAGATAGAATATGATTGGAGAGAAATTAGTCTAAGGAGATTGAGGTAGGTAATTTATGGACTTGTCCACCATAAGATATATGGTACTTAGGCTTGACAGTTGTGTATTGTGTAAGGAGGAACCTTTGAAGGTTTGATTTAGCAGAGAATTGACTGGGCCACTTTTTCTTTTTTTAAATGTATTTTATTGATTTTTTTTACAGAGAGGAAGAGAGAGGGATAGAGAGTTAGAAACATCGATAAAGGAGAAACATCGATTAGTTGCCTCTTGCACACTCCCCCACTGGGGATGTGCCCGCAACCAAGGTACATGCCCTTGATCGGAATCGAACCCAGGACCTTTCAGTCCGCAGGCTGATGCTCTATCCACTGAGCCAAACCAGTCCCGGTGACTGGGTCACTTTCTACTTGTTTAATGTCAGTATTACCTTCAGCACAATCCAGGGTCGGGCACATAATTTTTGACAGACTTGGTGCTCAGTGAATGGTGATGGTAGAAGAGGATTCTGACCTTGTTCATAGCCGGGGTGTGTCTGTGGTGGGTAGAGATCTCTTGCAGGTATTTTGGAATTGAAAACTGAAACATGGATGATAGCTTACATCAGTATTTTTCAACATTTTTCATTATTGGCCACCCTAAAAAGACTTTTTACTTCTAGACACCCCCCTAGAATTTGAATAACACAAATACAACACCGTATATTTGTTTATAAACTTTATGTTCATCTGCGCAGGGGCCTTTATGTATCTTCTTTGGGTAAATGTTCAAGATTTTGCCCATTTTTAAGCAGGTTACTTTCTGTTGTTGTTACTGAGTTGTAGTTTTTCACATATTCTGGAAAATAATGCCTTAAAAGATACATAATTGGCAAATACTTTCTTCTATTCTATAGGTTCGGTTTCCATTTCACTGTTGATAGTGCCTATCGATAGGGTTAGAACCTTTAAAACTCAATATGTGTTTAAGTTTTCCATGATCTTTGACATTCTTTTCCTACTTCTAGTAACTAGGAGATTGGAATCAGATGGGCAGACATTGAGATTCAACCTGCTACCTAAGGTCTGGGCCAAGTACCTTAGGAAAAGTCTAGGTACAAGGTCTGAGGGATTTCTGTGTCATTTAGAAAAAGGTGGACGAACCACCCCACATTCTTAAAGCATCAGGAATGAAGAAGAGGCATGAGAGGATTAACAGCAGAAGTACCCAGAGAATGACTGAGAGCAGTCATTGTTTTCTAAATACTCCCCTTTTCACTCCATTTGTCTATGTCATGGGCTGTTAACTTAGTTTAAGGCTGTTTGCACCTTGTCTACAGAATCCAGCTGTCAACCTCATTGGTGTTTTCTAGATGGACATTGAGGCAACTTACTTGAGGTTTCCTTTAGAGACTCAATGAGGACCCACATTTGAGGGGTGTTCTCTGGTAGACACAGCGCTAGTTCAAGTCCAGCCGGAAAGCTAGTACCTTTCAGGAAGTGAGAAAGTCCTGACTCCACTCGCAATTTATGTATTAAGATTAAACTTTTTGCAATAGGAGGGTAAAAAAATCGCGGTTATTCCTAGGAGAGAGAGGTAATGCATTTAAGAATCTTTCTGATGCCATGACTATAAGATTAATGCTGTAATCCAGTTTGTTATCTGTCTGCTGTGTCTCCTTGTGTCTAGCATAAGTCAATAGAGCTTCACTTCTCTAATTGAAATCAGTGCGCTGATGGAGTCTGTTGGTGGAAATGAAAGGTAGCTGCCATAATCTGTTGGGAATTGAATTAATCCTTTGGGAGGGAGGCTGACCTAATTATTCCATTCAGAAACACTGGGTTAGCTTTCCCTCTGGCAGCAAACAGCTGCGGGAAAGAGGCCAATGTGCCATTTGGCTAATCTTTTCTTGAATTGCCTTAAACGCACCTTACATGTCATTGTGAGACCTTTTCATTGGAGAGTGCTATTTCTTACGGTTTTCACCTTTTTTATTTGAAGATGTTATTAAATTAAATAAAAGGGCCAATTTTCCAATCACATAGGAAACTACTTTTGTGCAATATTTGTCACACTCAGATTTTATTTATAGAGGTTATGCCTTTAATATTCAAAGTAATGTTGCTCAGAGAGAGAGTATCAGGAGAAAAACAACGTTTAAACCCTCCCAGAATCATCTACTTTTACCCAATTATTGCAACAACAACAGGAATAATTTTTGAGGGCATATCGAAATTCTGGCCCTATCCTAAGCATGTTGTAAATATTTTCTCATTTTATACTGACAATAGTTTTTGAAGTAGATGCTTTTTATATTCCATATTTAGGGTGTCCCAAAAATGTGTACGCACACTTTGAATAATTATAAAAGCAGTGCTTATAAAATACGTTTCATTTTCAAAATTGAGCTATCGGCTGTTAATGGTGTATGCACATCTTTTGGGGATAGCATACATATGATCAGTATCTATATCTGCATCTATATCATCTATATCTATTTTTGGGAAAGCACTGAGTTTTAGAATCTGCCCAATGGCACAAAGCAACTTAGTCTCAGAACCGTGGTTGAAACTGAGGTCCAACTCAACAACTCTGCTGTCACATAAAATACAGGACTCTCCGTTAGCTTTGAATTGCAGACAAATGAAAAAAAGTTAGTGTGCCTGTATTCCAAATATTGCAGGGGGCATGCAAAAACCTAAGAAATCATTGTTTACCTGAAATTTAGATTGCACTGAGTGTAGCGGGTGGGTTGCTGGGCTTGTTTTGTTTTGTTTTTGCTGAAGCTGGCAGCCCTATCTACAGCCATGTTCTTAAGCACTCTGCTAGTGCGCTCACCTGAACAGAGAGGACACTGAGCCCTGAACGGAAAAATGTATTACTTAGGCTCCCCTAGTTGATTGATAGCAGAGCTAGCTTCTCTCAGCCCCACCTTACCCTAGACATGGGGTAGGGAAAGTCCTGCCGAGGGCCATATACTAGTAAGGCCCAAGAAATCATTTGGTCTGGCCTTGCCAAAGCAACTGCAGGTGGGACTAGAAATTCCATAAACCTAGGAGCTTTTTACATAGCAACATAAATGTACCGTATTTTTCGAACCATAAGACGCTCCGGACCATAAGATGCACCAGTTTTTAGAGAAGGGAAATGAAGAAAAAAAGATTCTGAAACAAATAGTGTCCTAAAATATTTTATGTGCATTAAAACCCAACATCACAGTCATAAACACATGTAATCAACCCTGTAAAGTAAACAGCAGCATTTAGAACCATTTTAGAGCCAGGCAAGCACACAGAGACCACACAGAGCCGGGCAAGTAAAAAAACTTTTTTTTTTAAAGTATATGTGTAGGCTATATTTGGACCATAAGACGCAGGGATTTTTCCCCCTCACTTCTGGGGGTAAAAAAGGGCGTCTTATGGTCCGAAAAATACGGTATATTAAGTGAATTATGTTAAGCAAATGATGTTATAAATATCCAAATAGCCCTTGGCAGAAAGAAGGTTCCTCACCCCCGCCCAAGACAGAGCTAGTCCCTCCCTTCTCTTACCATTTTAAATCCCAGGTTATGATGCTTGATTGAATGCTGCAAAGATTTTGGGGTCTTTGTTAGGGAGTAGGTACCCCTTTGCACTTGTTCATGCTAAATCTCATTTCAAATGTAGTGGCCCTAACATGTGAACATTCATCAGTCAATGAATATAGTATTTACATATTCCTATATACACATTTTTGTGGTCCTTTGAAGTGTTAAATATTTAAGGAATGATGATGGCATCACATCTAGCTTAGTGTATTCAGCTGAAGTGTTGCTTAATAACTTAATGAAGACTTCAGCTTCATTTAATTTTGTTCTCTATTCATGTGCTTTATAGTGATGGAGACATCTGCATGGTGATCCCAGCTGGGCTATTAGACTTTCTGAGACCTTGGCTAAGCTTGTCTCTGCATCTTAATTCTATCTTCTGTAAAGTGAAAAGTGGGATTTAGGTGTTTCTCTCCTAGTGTTTCTTTGGTCCTTGTTAGTCTGTGGTTTCTGGACTTGAGAAAGACTGACTCAGGTATTTCAGTACTGACTGTGTAAGTAGTCTTATAATGGCATTCTAGAATCTTTTTTTATTCACGTATGGGGAAATCCTCTAGTTATACTCTCCTGCTGGGAGCCTTTCCCTGACTTGTGTAGGTGTGTCAGTTGCTGCTCCTCTGTGCTGTGCTTCATGGGACTCTTCATAGTCCTGCTTATTAGATTTACTGGTTTATGCACACTGATGAGTTACTACATTTTGATTCTTAAGGTCCTGCCCAGCCATCTGGTATATAAACATAATGCACCAAGTGTTCAACTGACTGTTTATTCAGATCGCCTAGGGAGTGGATCAGGGTCCAAGGATCACAAGGAGAGCAGCTCAGAAACTCTGTCCTATAGAGAAGAGCATTGTGACAGATAGACCTCAGTTACTAACAAGCTC
This sequence comes from Pipistrellus kuhlii, assembly GCF_014108245.1. Taxonomy (NCBI): domain Eukaryota; kingdom Metazoa; phylum Chordata; class Mammalia; order Chiroptera; family Vespertilionidae; genus Pipistrellus; species Pipistrellus kuhlii. Next base: position 3,877,521 of record NW_023425449.1, read on the forward strand.
GGTGACATTGGGAAACTGTCTTGATTCCTCTGAGTCTGAGTTTTCATATGGAATATCTACTTTATATTGCTGTTATAAAAATTAAGAAAAGATGGAAGCACCGGTCAAGCCAGTAATTTAATGAATTACATTATCTTTTGTGAGGGAGGCGACCAGTGCAGAGCCTTGTGTATTGTAACATTGGACAGTTTGTGTCCTCACTGCGGCAGCTTGTACTCACAGCACCTGTATGACCCAAAGGTTGTCTGCATGGGGGAGAAAGTAGCGCTCAGCGCTCTGAGGAAGCACATGCTGCGTGTGGCCAGGCATGGCTTGATTTCTTTCTTCTCTTTGGCTTCTTTGGGGAACAAGAGGCAGAGTCAACGTTTTAAAGCCTGAGGGTAATGCTGCCTTTCAAAAAATGGAAATGAGACTTGTTACCAGACTGTGTACACAGTGGGGTTTGTTTGGTTTGAGGGGTTAGCTAGAAAAAGCCAACGGCTCTTCTGTGCTCATGTTTCTGGTGGTTCCAACGGTCTTCAGGAACATCCCTGGGTCAAAGACCTGGGAGCCTGTGGTTCTGGACCGTTCCTACTTCCCTCCCTAATCTCAAGTCCAATGCGGAAGCTCTTGTCTCTAGAAATGAGGAAGCCTAGAGTCAGTGTGTAGCTACCTGCCTTTGCACTATGCCCTTTACCAGGATACAGAGATATCAAGAGACAGTGAGGACAGGAGGAAGCAAAAACCCCTTCCGAACAGGAAGGAGAAGCTACAAATTGGTGAGAAAGGGGAAACAGCAAAGGGGAAGAAGAAGCCAAGATGTTGGAGTTTCCTTTTGAATGGACATGTGAAGCTGTCAGGCTATTTTTTCTGTTCCTCCTACGTGTCTGCACTTTTACCTCTGCCTGTTTGGTACTTCCACCCCAGTCATCTCTCAGGAGTAAGCTCAGGAGTTGGCTTCCCTGATGACAGTGTCCCCTTCACCTCACTGCTCCAGTTTGGGGCAGTTTGCATGCATGCCTGTCCTCCCATGGACCCTGAATAACTTAGAGAGACGACTGCATTGCCACCTTCAGCGTTAAAAGACCACACTGTCTAATCCTCACATATCTGGAATAACGAATCACTTGGAGATTTCTGCCAACAGATCCAACATATGTACTCTTAGTTTGGAATTATTAGCTAGCATCGATTATGGGATTAACTGCTAGAGTATTAATGAACCAGAACCTGAATGAAATAAGATATCAATACCAGTCTGTCAACATTTATTTGTTGGAATTGGCCCTTTATTTATTTATTCATAAATAAATTCACTTTTTAAATTGACATTTATTAAGTAGCAATAGTTTATGACTCATTTTTCCCCATTAATTTATTCATTCAACATTATGTGAGTGCCTGGTAAGTTTTAAAACTGTGTGTGTTGGGAACATAACAGGAGCGCTTCTCCCATGTAAATGTTATAGGACGGGGAGAAAACAGATGATACTCATGGAAACACACAAATGTAAAATTATGAATTGCGGCAAGTGCTTTGGAGGAAACCCAAAAAGTGCCGTAAGGGAGAGTAAAACCGAAAGAGTGGTCAGAGGCGGCCTCACAGAGGAAGTGACAATTAAGCCAAGCACAGTGCTAGACTCTGCTCTCAGGAGGAACTGAGAGACTGGGGCAATATGCATAGACATCTGCAGTGGGATCCTGCCTGCTAAGGACAGTTGCAGAAAATAGAATGTGGGTCAAGAACCAAGTATGGATGACCAGCTCTAATTCAGTCCCCAGGCAAGGGTTCCCACAGGGAGTGATGTTTCTGCTGACTCCCGGAGAATGAGAAGGCGTCTTTGAAACCTTGCAGACAAGCAGATTCACATCCAGTCTTTACTTCTCTCCCACCTCCTGCATGTCTACTTTCTAGTTTATGCTGCAAGTAGGAACTTTCTAAACTTCCTATCTGAATATTTAAGCCCCCTAATTAATAATTTAAATAGTTTCTCATCCTCTATGTATAAGAGATACAGGTTAAACAATGTGAAATGGCATCTTTCTTAATATGGTCTCAGCATCAACAGCTGTCCCCCTCTTGTCCTCAACCTTGTTGCTCTTTAGCGATGAATTCTCATAAGTTGATGGTCATCCCAATGTATTCCCCATGATTTGACATGCTCAACTTCTAGGCTTCTCCTTCAAGGTCCAGATCAGATGTTGCCTGGATGACACCTGCCCTTGTCACTCCCTTCACCCCATCCCACACCTAAACAATTAATCCCTCCTTTCCTTTGTTCTTTTAGAGCACCTTCTATTTTAGAAGTGATCTTACTAGACTATCATCATTTTCAAGTTCCTGTTTAGATCCTCATCACCTTTAGAATTATTACAAATATGTCCTCACTTTCCAAACTTGAACACTCAGTTTTATGAATTATCTTTTCTGAAACTGGTATATCTAAACCATGCCACTGACCACTAGCTTAAGTCCCTGGATATTTCCATCTTCTTTCTGGATTAGGTCTGTGGCTGAAAGTGAGCTACATAGGGTAGGGAATGATGGCATTATCATTTCTGAAGAAGATGTGCCATATTGCCTTGATGCTAAGGTTTGGAACACGTGACCTCATTAGCTCTCTTTTAGACTTGGGAGTCTTGGTGGATAGAAACATTTCCTTCTTTGCAAAGGAGGTCAGGGAAAGGGCAATACAGTGTTTTCCACTAATGGAATAACAGTTACAGTGGGAGATCAAGTCCTCTAAGAGCCTGACTCTTATTTTTAGCTCAGCTCAAAGGACTATAGTCTATTTTAGCCAGCCCTGGGACTTCCCACAGCAATCTAAGAGATGAATGCCCTGGCTGCAAATATGCTCAGATATTCCAAGGGAAAGAAAGCCATGAATTTTAGAGTAGAGATATGATACTCATCATCAGACCCTGGGAGGTATGTTTTGATTAAAAAAGAATTTGACTTTTTTAGAGGCTTTGACCACAACAGTTCTCTGACACTGTGAATGCAAGATTGTATTTGATAGTTCAGACCTGGGTTCCACTTCTGCCCATACCCATTGAGCAATGAGCACAACATGCTTAGTCTCAATTTGCTCATTGATGAAATTGAAATAATAGTCCTCATCAAAAAAGTGTTATTGTGAGAATTAAATGAGATAAGAAATGTAAGATGCCTGTCACATAACAGATGCTCAAGACATGAGAGGTCCTTTCATCCTGATAGGTAGTGGGTTTTGATGTGTCTATGTGGATTTTCACGGGCTGTATTACTACAACATTACCTTGGGCACAATGCTTAGCAAGACGGTACATGAAATAAAGGCAGGTCTATCCTCCAGATTTGGACAATTAAAGTGTTATTGGCTAGTAGTCCATCTATGTTTTTTCTGGCCTCACCATATCTGAGCCCTCTTTTTCATTTGAAAGGCCAGTATATTGTAAAAGTAGGATGTTAAATGGCCTTAGATACAGAATTTCGAGCACCAAGTTCTATTCCTTATTAAGTCTGGATTTATACTTTGGGACAGATTCTCTGATTCTGTACCTCATTTGATTTGAATCTTGCTCAGTAACCTAAATTTGTGTACTTGTTTTTCATTCAACAAATTCTTCTATTCTAAGTTACCCTATGGTAACTATGATAGTTGTTTAGATATAACATTTCTCTAAAGATGAAATAAATAGAAAATAAAATTTGAAACCAGATGTTTGGTTTTGACTAAAGTTTTTGTTGTTGTTGGTTGTTTTTTGGTTTTTGTTTGTTTGTTTGTTTTTAGTTTTAAATAACTAAAGCTTAAAAAATACTATTTGGTAAAAAATAAAATAAATGCATCAAACAATGAACTTGGAAAACCATTTGTAGCATATTCATCAGAGATAATTAGTATCATATATGACAATCTCTTACAAATTAAATGGAGATAAGCAATAGTATAACAGATAAGAAGTATGTACTAGTAATTATAAAACAATAGCAAAATAACACATGAAAAAATGAGAAGAGTTACTAATAATAAAATAAATTTAAGTTAACACATCCGTAACACACATTAGTGATTTTTATTCTGGGTGCCACATAGACCTAGGATCAGAGAAGGTAGAGGTTGGATTAGCAAGAATGGGCAATTTGACTACATCATTTCTCATATCACCCAAGATTTCTTTCTTATAATGTATTATCTTGTGTTTGGGCACATGCAAGTGATAGAAGCAATTTCATGCCAAAAAATATATGTAAGTCAAAAGAGATAAAGGAGAATTGATTTGCCTTGTTTTCTCCAATATTATCTGGCACATGGTAGGTGTTTAGACACAGAATCAATCAGTTAAATTGTCATGTAAATCTCAGATTAGTGAGATACTAACTCCTCACTAATGGAACCATGTAAAATAGAATGGGCCCAGTGCCAGGAAGATAAATGTTTGGATAAATAGAGAAGAGGACGAACAGTTACTGAACACTAGAGGCCGGGTGCACAAAATTTGTGCAGTGGAGGATGGAGAGTCCCTCAGCCCAGGCTGTGCCCTCTCCCACTCCGGGACCCCTGGCTCCTTACCACTCACCAACCTGCTGCTCCTTACTGCTTGGCCTGCTGCTCCTTAGCGCTGCCACGGAGGCAGCAAAGGCTCCTGCCACCCCCGCAGCTGCACTTGCCAGCCGTGAGCCTGGCTTCTGGCTGAATGGCGCTTCCTCTGTGGGAGCCTCACTGACCACCTGGGGGGCAGCTCCTGTGTTGAGTGTCTGCCCCCTGGTGGTCAGTGCGCATCATAGTGACAAGTTGTTCTGGTGGTTCTGCCATAATGGTCGCTTAGGCTTTTATTATACAGATAAGCTATAGTGCAAGGATCCCGCAGAGAATCTTATGCATGTTACCTTCCATAATCACTACAATCCTAGGAAGCAGGCATAGTTATCCTTATTTGGAAATGGGAAAAGTGGCCAAAACCGGTTTGGCTCAGCGGTAGAGCGTTGGTCTGCGGACTGAAAGGTCCCAGGTTCGATTCCGGTCAAGGGCATGTACGTTGGTTGCGGGCACATCCCCAGTAGGGGGTGCACAAGAGGCAGCTAGTCAATGTTTCTCTCTCATCGACGTTTCTAGCTCTCTATCTCTCTCCCTTTCTCTCTGTAAAAAATCAATAAAATATATTAAAAAAAAAAAGAAATGGGAAAAGTGGAACTCAGAGAGGTTAAACTATTTGAGGTCTAAGAGTAATAAGAAGGAGAGCTGGATTGCTAATACCTGGATATGTTAAGCTCACCACCCAAGATTTACATGTTGTTCTGCAAGACCTCTGTTCTTCAAAGTTTAAAAAAATAATTCTGATACTGTTTTAAGAAAAAAATAAATTATGTTTAGGTTTATACTTTTTGAATATAACTTATGATTGTATAATCACCCGGCAAGGAGCCACCAGCTTTGGGCATCAGTAACAATGATCCACTCTCAGCAATATTTCTGCCAGCAGAGACTGTTTGCTGAGCAAAAAGTATTCTGATTTGAAGTTAGAATTTGCAGGTTTTTTTTCTCTCTGAGAGTGACAAAGCTTCTATGTGATGAGTAAATGTCCATTTGAAAGGAATTAAATTTTAAAATAGGACATTTTAAGCTTTCATTTTGACATCTTGAAAAATTGTTCATAGTTCCAAAAGTGTTCTCCTCTATTACAGCATACATAGGTTACACTGCCCGTACTGAGCTGCAGTCACGCTGAACTCTGTTCTGATTGATAATGTTATGGGAGAAGATTCTTTATTACTATGGTAAAGGGCTACCTGCAAGAATCCTGGTGAAGAACCCAGTCTTTGGGCCCTTAATGATGGACAGAGGCTGTGGCTGAGCAACGGCCAACTCCTCAGTGCAGGGAGATGAGTCAGGCAGACTTTTATTTATTTATTTTTTAAACATATTTTATTGATTTTTTACAGAGAGGAAGGGAGAGAGTTAGAGAGTTAGAAACATCGATAAGAGAGAGAGAGTCATCGATCAGCTGCCTCTTGTACACCCCCTACTGGGGATATGCCCGCAACCAAGGTACATGCCCCTGACTGGAATCGAACCTGGAACCCTTGAGTCCACAGGCTGATGCTCTATTCACTGAGCCAAACCAGTTTTGGCCAGGCAGACCTTTAGATGCAATAGATTTTCCCCTGGGATTTCTGCTCAGCCAATAAGCCACGCCTCCTTTTCTGTTAACTGACATCTTCCAAGAGCTGTGGGCCTTGGCCACCAGTTTTATGATGTGACCCTCTGACCCCTGCACTGCCTTATGGCTTACAGAACCAAGGGTGGGCACATGGCCCCAAAAGGGTCAATCATATTCTCCCAGTTCAGGATTTAAAATTAGAATTCAAAGACATTATTCAGAGTCTGCTGGTCACATATGAGAGGCATGTAACCTTTGGAGGGCTGAGGTGGCTGCCTTTGGCCACACATCCAGAAAAGGAGAGGAAGCGCGTTTTATTAATAGAACCAAAAGAGTAAAGGAGGCTTGGAACAAAACATGGAATGGGGCATGACGTCATCGAGGAAGGGTCCGAGGAAGTTTCGGCCTTGATGTTTTGTTTCCAGGTTGTAATCTTTTCGGACTGTTTCCTCTCTTTGGGTTCCATAGAATATCCCTGTCTCCTTTTGATAAGTTTCCTATTTTTCCTACTTAAACTCATTTGTGTAGTTTTCGTTTTTGTTTTGTTTTAATGTGCAACTAAAGAGGCTTGATTAAAACCCCAGGCTACACCCACACAGACACCACCAGAGGCTGTTGTTCCTGGAATGCCCATGGGTTAAAGAATCTAGAACATGAATCAACCAGGAAGCTCAGTTTTCAACTTCAGGCAGCAAGATTGAGTGCAGTGAGCCTTGGGTTTAGCTGAGGCTAAGGGATTTGCATTTGAGCTTGAAACAAAAGAATAAGCAGCCCAAGATATAGAGCTAGGTGGTAATCTTCAAGTCTCTTTGGAATGCATTCATTTGGTAACTATGCGGGACGTCCCCATCCTTCCTGGCCAGGTGACTCCATGTGGTGTCCTTTTCCAATTCAGCATGCTCAGGACAAGATGTTATTCGTCTCTGCAGTCTCAGCACCTAGTGTGGTTCTGGCACTCAGTCGGTGTATGCTGTATAAATGAGACAGTCAAACAGGTTTAATAGGTATTCGTTAAACCAACCAGCCATTTGAACAAAACGACTGATTTACCACAATGTCTTAATAACCAGCACCACCACAGCATTGCAAACTGCTGGTGTGGACTATAGTCAATTATTTAAGCAAATCTCAGATGCCAAAAAAAATGAGCTGCCATGGCGGAATATGCTTACTGCATGAAATATGAAATGAGAGGATATGTTTTACTTTGTGTCTAAGAAAACCTTGACTATGATGAGGAGACATAATTTTTGTTGGACTAAATCTTTCAATATAAAAACAAAAAGTTTATTGTCCAATAAAATATTTTAAGGAAACATCTTGGTTTTGTATCAAATGGCAGACCTGCCATTATAAAATACAGTTCCCACAAACCAAGTCGATGCATTCCAACAAATATTTATTGAATACCCACGTGTCGGCTCATGTGATATAAAGATTCATACAACAGCCCCGTCCCTCAAAAGAGAGTTTTAGAATAATGCAGTGGCCTCTGGGGTGAGGTGTGGTTTAATTAAGAGATAGTTGAATAAGCCATTGATAGGTCTGGTTTTTAATTTTTAAAGCATGTGCAATCTTGGCTTTGTCATTTAGGTCATGCATTTTTGACAGCTTTTCTTGTGTCCATCACTAGTCTGGGCTCTAGCTTCAAAAAGTAAACAATGACTGGAATATAGGAAATACTCCATAGATATTTGTTGAATGTGGAAATGAATGAATGAATGTATGCATGGATGAATGAATGAATAATGCAAGCAGTTCTCTGTTCCTTCCTTGTTGATGGAAGAATCATGATTAGAGAACAATGAATAGAACATTATTCTGCTTGAGTAAAGGTCAAGGGAGGCTCAAAGAGTTTTGGCCTGAACTGTGCTTTAAAAATATTAAGTTTTTTTTTTTTTTCCCCACACACTGCTGGTAGGGATGTTAATTGGTATAGATACTATGAAACACAGTATGAAGGTTCTTCAAAAATTTAAGAATAGAGTTACCATATGACCCAGCAATCTCTTTTCTGGATGTCTACCCCCAAAATTTGAAAACACTTATTGGTAAAGAAATATGTACCCCTGTGTTCACTGGAACATTATTCACGATAGCCAAGACATAGAAACAACCTATGTGTCCTTTGATGGATGATTGTATAAAAAAGATGCAGTACATGTATACAGTGGAATCCAACTCAGCCATTAACAATTGTTTAATATTGCCATTTATGACAACATGGATAAATCTTGAGAGTATTATGCTAAGTGTAGTAACTTAGATGGAAAAACAGGAACTGTATGGTATCATTGATATGTGGGATATAAAACAAAAATGAACAAACAAAATGAACAAACAAACAAATAGATACAGGCAACAGAATGGTGATTGCCAGATAGAAGAGGGATAGACAAAGGCAATGAGGGAAAGAGTGTTGAACATATGGTGATGGAGGGGGACTAGAATTTGGGTGGTGAGCATTATAGAGCTGTACACCTGAAATTTATAATCTTATTAACCAATGTTACCCCAATAAATTTAATTAAAAATACTATAAGTTTCTTGGGAAGGTTGGCCATTAAGTTAGAGGAAACCTTTATTTTCTTTTTGCTAAATAAAACTATGGGAAACCATCATGAGATAGGATAATCTCTTGGTTTGTCTGGGCAGGACACATGTGGAAGAGAATGGAGCTGAACCAAGGGAAGAGATAGGTGAGATGGGGCCAGTTGAGAAAAATATGTGTCAGCTTCATATATGCATTCATTCAAAGATGCCTGTGAATGGTACTGCCACTCTGGAAAATTGTTGGACTGTTTATTATAAAGTTAAAACTATACACACAGTTTGACCCATTCAAGGCAAAGTATTTACACCCAGAGATATTAAAATGTTTGCTCACATAGAACTCTATACATGAATGTTTAAAGCACCTGTGTTTATAATTGGCTGAAACTATAAATGACCCAAATGTTTTCTAATGGGTGAATAGATAAACTGTATTACATCCAAAGAATGGAATATTATTCACCAATAAAAATGAATGAAATATTTATAGATGCATCACTGACATGAGTCCCACAGAAATATATTTATTTTATTCCTTGACTCATAGCATTTCAAGCATAACTTCTCAAGCACTAGAAACATTTCTCTTGCTGCCAGATAATATATTCTATTTTTGACATGAGGCTTCATTAAGACTGCTCACATTTTCCCTACTTTTTTCTCTTTAAAAGCAGTACAAATTATTCCTTTTATTCTTAATTTATAAATTTGTGGGAATTAATAAACCTCTTGTGAAGAGTTTGTGGAAGTACAAAGATATTCTATTTTGGTGGGAAATGTTAGACTTGGGATATGCAAATATTAACCTATGAAAAAGTCCCCTTTTATGTGCTTAAATTGGACGAGGACTCATAGGAAAACAGCCTGGGAATGAGATTGGAATTTCCCCTCAATGATCCTTTGGCACTTGGCCAGGATATGATGATCCTTGTGGATTTCTTGATGATAATCTCTTGCCTTGCACCCTGACTCTCCAGTCCAGAGATGACTTGTACTGACGTGACTTGGTATAGCCTTGTCTACTTTATACATGTTCATTATTAAAAACTTGCATGAAGGTAGAATAGCAAGAGCCATTAGAGCTCATCTTTTTGCAGATGAGGAAATCAAAGCCTAAAGGAGCCAAGTTTCTGCTCCAGGTCACACGCAGACCAGAATTAAAATCCAGTTACCCAGATGCCTGGCATACTCTATTTTATACTCTGCTGGTTGACACTTCAACTATTTGCTTGCATTTTTTTTTAGCAACTATCCCAACACTCCTTGGGGGATGGAGTGGGGGTGGGGATCCTTTTGCTGTCATAAAACAGCCTTAAAAACAAATAGAAAGTATATAAGACATTAACCAGAGGCTTTATAGAAGTAAAATACATTTACGTACACTTGATTCCTATTTGTGGGCATGGTTAGAGTTGCTTAGTGGGAAAGTTCCCACGTGGGGGAAGAAAAGGATCCTTGCAAAGCATCCAGACCTCGATTTCATAACCACTCTGTCTTACACATAGAGAAAACGCTTTCGTCCCTTTTATGGGATGAGCCTAGGCTCTGAGTTGCTTTTCAGAAGTGAAGATGATTGGCATTGAGTCATGCACATTCCTTTGCCTAGTTTTGTTTATTGCTTGGTGGGGGCATTTTTCAGATGTTTTTCTTGAGTTATGATCAATGGGGTATTGTCCTCACTCCAACCTTTGAAAGGGCTGGCCCAAGTGTCAATCCCATGACTGATATAGGGTAGCTTAGCCCTTCAAAGTGCAGTAGCCCAGGATTCCAGCAACATGATATGAATTGTGACTTCGCCACTAGTTTAACATGTGACTTCAGCAAGTTCTCCTCCTCTTCTATAGAAAACAAAACATTTGGACTAGATCAGAAAGCCATCTGGGCTCCTCTTCCTCAGTCTTGTACCTCTGCAGGCATCACCCGATGACCATGAGTCTCAGACTCTTTTTTTTTTAAAATTAATATATTTTATTGATATTTTACAGAGAGGAGGAAGGGAGAGAGATATAGAGCTAGAAACGTTGATGAGAGAGAAACATCGCTCAGCTGCTTCTTGCACATCCCCTACCGGGGATGTGCCTGCAGCCAATGTACATGCCCTTTCCCGGAATCGAACCTGGGACTCTTCAGTCCGCAGACTGGCACTCTACCACTGAGCCAAACCGGTTTCCGTGAGTCCCAGACTCTTTTTATGGTGATACAATAGTGCTTGCTACAAATGTTCATTTTAATCATGCATTGACACATCATCATTAACATACATTTGATGTCAAAATGATTTTGGTTTCATGAACGACGAAAGTAAATTGAAGTTAGTGCTGGAACCACAGTTGCTTTCTGACATCTTGCTTGGCTTATGCACCTGGGGGTGACGGCATCCTCCTTCCTATGTCTTCACCTGGAACCCTGAGACCAGCCCTCGTCACTGGTGATTCTGTGATGTGCTACTCTCATTTGATTTCTCCGAGTTATACCTACCAGAACCAATGCAGAGTTTTCCATGGGTCTTTGGACAAAGCCTTTTGGATACTTAAAGGACATTATATACAGGATGTGCTTCGCACAGGAGCTGGCACATGGTTAATAGCCTGTTATCAACATCGTAACTACTACAATTGTTGTTTCAATGAATAATTTAGAAAAGAAGCTTCTGCTTATCTATTAAGGTAATATTTATCATTAAATATGTATTCTTTCTCTGTCTCCTCGACAACAGCCAAGTCTATTGTATTATAGCTTCCGGATCAGAATATTTACTCTCTACTCTCTGAGGAAGGCTGAGCCAAGTTCACTTTCACTAGAATTGCTATTACTTTTGAACTCTGCTGATGGGAAATGGTATGTGAAACCTTGTTGTCTAGGATTTCTTTCAAATGGGCAGTTTTCATGTTTTCTCTTTTATTTTTTAAATATATTTTATTGATTTTTTTTTTTTTTTAACAGAGAGGATGGGAGAAGGTAGAAAGTTAGAAACATCAATGAGAGAGAAACATCAATCAGCTGCTCCTGTACACCTCCTACTGGGGATGAGCCCGCAACCAAGGTACATGCCCTGACTGGAATCAAACCTGGGACCTTTGAGTTCACAGGCCGATGCTCTACCCACAGAGCCAAACTGACCAGGGCTCATGTTTCCTCTTTTAGAAGCGACACGTAGTGCGCCGTAGGTTCTAGGCTTAGTCATTGCTGCTTCCTAAAGATGAGTGATGTTATAGAACTGGGAAAGGGAATTAAATTTTTTTTTTTTTAAGTTGAAGGATCTCCAAGAAGCAAGGCATGTGAGTCCAGAGGAACCAGCGTTGTAGGGACTGCACAGAGGAGCGTGCCAGGTGAGGAAGTGGGGTGGCACCTTGTGTGTCCGAGTACTGATTGGTAAATCTGAGCAAGAAAACAGTGGTGGCAGACTGGTAGCTGTGACCACCACACCACTGTCTTCGGAAGCAATCGGGTAAAATCTGCTTATTCCTAAGAACCCCCAGGCTGTTCTCTCAACCTTCAGCTGTGTAATTGATGATAGAAATAATTATCAAAGGGTTTATAATCGGCTAAAATTCATAGGAGTCTGAAAAAAAATCTCGAATTCCATGGTAATCCATGTTATATCCAATCCCTGAGTGGATGTGATGCCAATTACTGCCACCTGCCCCTGCTTGTCTCCCTGACAACACTCAGGGGGTGCTGCACTTACAGCCCTGTCAGAACGGCCGCTCTGCCTCTGGGGCCAGGGCAGGGACGCCCCTTGCAGACTGCTGGGGCGGGGTCCCCGTGAAAAGCAGCATGAAATCTTCCCTTAGGCTACACAGGGGCTGCCATTCTGGCGCTGTGTCCAGTGCACATGCGGGGACTGAGCATTTCCGTCCAAGAGGAAGGGAAGAGGAAGGGGCCCGATGCTGTAGCAAGGGGCACCACGTAGGTGATCTTATTAGTCCCAGCACCTGAATTTATCAGCATCCTCACTTTTCACATGACAGTATTGAGGCTCCAGGGTCACCTCGTGTTTTCTGTGCCTAAACAAGGATTTTAGCATAATTTCTCTCATTCCCCGCATCTCTTCTCTACCACTCCCATTCTACACAGTTAGAATTTGCTTAGATTTCTTTTGCATTTTTTAATTGGAATCCTGTAGTAAGTTTCTCCCCATTGTCTTCAAAATTCTTTATTTCTGTCTCCAGCTCCTGCCAAAAATCAAACTTCAGTCAATGAGGGGTGGGGGGAGAGGGACATCTATAATACTTTAAAAAATAAAGATAAATTAAAAAAAAAAAATCTAACTTTATGTCTCACTGCCATCTTGGTTTTTGACAGTGGTTCCCATGGAAACAATCAACACTGAGGAATGTCCCTGCTGAGAGGGCCCCAAATGGCAACTATAACGAGAAAGTTATTGGCCTTATGTGCGAGTTTTAGCCAAAAGAACTGTTAGAAAGAGTGTAAATTACAGTCACCAGTTCCTGAAAATGATGGCATCCTTCATCTCCATGAGCGCAGACGGCACTTAACATTTCAAGGTACTTTTACAGGCCAGTGTCCTTAGGTGCTCACATTAGGCAAATGGATGTGAGAAGACAGTCGTCCATCTGTAAAGTTCCTTGTTCAATGTCTCAAAGCTGTAGGTACAGACCCAAAATTCAGTTCTAAGTATTCTGACTCCATCCAGTGCTGTGTCCACAGCTTGATTAATACTTAATTATTTAATATTTATTCACTCACCTATTGCCTCTGCAATATTAAATGTTTTTCCTTGTCCAGACATTATGCTGAGTGTGAGATTAAAAAAGAAAAAAGAAAAAAAGGCTGACTTTCTGCCATCAGATAGCTCACAATCTTAACTGAAAGCTGGCATGTAACTAATAATCATCATTTAGTAAAATCAATAAGACAGCCAAAGATTGAGATCATCACAGGAATTACGAAGGAAAGATGGAGTTTTGTTTAACTGCTTCTCAGAGGCGGGTTCTAGTGGCTTTTGACAGATGCTAAGATTTTGCCAGGTGGCTGAACATGTGAAAAACCAGTCCTGTGTGTTTTGCCTAAATGTCTGTTATATTCATTAAAAGAAAATGGCTTCGGAAGTATATAGTGATACCAATATCTTAATTCAATGAGTCATACTCTTGCTTCTCTGTATCTCAGGATAATATTTAATTACATTAGGTCTTCCTTGAATCTATATATTCTTCCTGTTACTGAGTCTGATTTTTACACATTTGCACAAATATACAGTATTTTGTCTAACAGATTTTTCTCCTTATTGATCATTTAACTATGAGTTTCTTTTCTTATTATTAATATTAGGACACGTGAGTGTTCTTTGCCCATTGTGGGAGGGTTGGAATTTCACCTGGGGGAACTAGATAGTTCACATACAATGTCTTGCATTAATCGCATCGATTGGTAGGGAAACCCTCCTGTAGGGCTTTGATTTATGTTTGGACATCAAAGAGTATGTACAACCATGAATAGAAACATAGACACTTGATAGTTGCTTAACACTCGCCATGTGAATTAGCTGTAGTTCGGCCATTGGCCTTGCTGTAGTTATAATTTGGTATATAGCCATAAAAGACGTGTTGGAGAGGATGTCAAGATAGGTATCCTTCCAGTGCTCACATCAGTGTGCAACACCCAATGCGGCCAGACGGGTAACTTGAGAGAAACAGGCCACGTCCAGAGGGCAGGGGACGTGCCATTTAAGTTGTGCAGCTTCATGTCAGCTGCAGTGAGTCCTCACCACGAGGCCTGCAGAAACTCGGGCTGCTGCTGCCAGGTCTTCTGAGAGTGTAGAGCACATGTGTCAAACACAAGGCCCGCGGGCCAAATCCGTCCCGCCAGGCCTTGCAATGTGGCCCGCACCGCGCTGTCATCACTGCACTCCACTGCGTTTCCATCACAATGACAGTTTATGACTGTTCAGTAAACCATTCAGCCCGCGATTTAGGCTGGATTTTAGATTTTGGCCCCTTCTCTGATTGAGTTCGACACCCCTAGTGTAGAGGAAACAAACCTCAGGTTTTTATGGAAATCTCTGAATCTTTGCAGGAGTGTCTTTGGCTAATAATCTGCTTGGTATGTTTCCTTACTATTTACTTACCAGGCTCTTTAACTTGGGAGGAGGCGGCTCACGGAACTCCCGAGGGCTCATGGCCCTGCTTAGTTTTGCTCCAGCATCTCTGCTGACAGAGAGCGGAGGGAAGAAAACAGATGCAGGGAGAAGACGCTTTCATGCCTGCCTGCCAGATCTTTGCTCGTAAACTTTCCCACGGAGAAACCTCTCTAAAGCCACTCTTCCATTTTCTCTCTCTTTAAAAATCCCGTTTGACAGTTCCTCTTTATCACATCCTCTGCTCTGAATGATCTTCACATGCTTAGGCCTCTGGAGGCTTTTCTGTATCTGCAACATGCACGCCCTAATCCCCTCCCAAAAGGGCAAGGTTTCTCAGATGTGCGTGATGGATGCTCAGAGGTTTCCTAACAGGTGGGGCGAGGATCATCGCCAGGCCTGGTGGGGGCTGGGCACAGAGAGCAAAGGCAGTGGATGGGTGTGGATTCGCTGCCCTGCTTGCTTGTGCGCATCCAGGGCAGGGAACAGTCAGGTGTGGGGCTGGGAGGGGGTGGGGGTCTGGGACAGCTTTCAACACTGTGTTTCCAGCATGTGACGTAGAGGTAGAGAAGGTGTGCAGAACGTGTTTGCCAGCCTAAAGGTGAGTCTTGTCTGTGAAACCTGCAGATTGTATGCTCGTAGTCAGTGATCTAATAAGACGTGCATTCAAAAACAGTTGATAAATCTCATTCGTATCCCCAGTCAAATAATGTAACAGCAGAGGTTCCCATATCCCTACTAGAATGCATGCAGGGCACCCCACAGCGACACATTTTTAAATGACGTGGCAAGAAGGTTAATTTGGGGGTATAGACTGGGCTGGGTTTAAGCTGTCCAGGTATCCACATAGAATACCGGAGATCTGGGAGGCCGAAAAGGAATGCTGGTTTTCAGGATGGCCTAGAAACTCCATGCCGCCTCCTCGGGGAAGCCACCCCTGGTTTTCAATGCAATCCAGCCATCTGTCAAACGTCACTTGGAAGGGAGACAGGGCCACCCTGTTTTCTACCTATTAGCTGTGTGGCCTTGAACAAGTTACTTCAATGCTCTGAGCTTCAGTGTCTTCAGTTATAACTTCCTCCTTTTCAGTTGGATGTGGATGAATCTTAATTTAAGGAAACACTGAAGAATCAGAGCCTGGAAAAGAACAGAACGAACAGAGGCATCAGTCAGTTCCAGCTCTTTCTGCACCACTTGGTTTAAGATTCAAATTCCAAGGAGGAAAGCATCACATGGGTCTGGTTCAGACCATGCGGCCATTCATGCCCTCTGATTGACAGTCTTACTAAGACTTCACTGGATGACAAGAGAAGGACGCTCAATGGAGAGAACTGTCTGATAGGGACTTGACCGCTGGAAAAGGGACTGGACCAGCCCATGGGGACCTGACAGAGAGAGGCCTGCAGTAATCTATAGCTGACCTTGCTCCTTCCAAGCCCTTCTTATGTCTTGCAAGTACCTCCAACTGGCCAAGCCAACTGGTAGCTTTAAGGCAAGGGAGCCCATTGGTAAGGTTTCTATGAAGTCAGCCTTCTAGATAACACAGCAGTGTAGAAAAGAGCATGTATAATGTCCCTAATACATTCATGAAGTGAATTCTTCTCATTAAAAAACAAGGCCCATGAGTTCTCTTAGCCCAGAAGGAAAAATTATGTGTGCCATCCCTGGTTCAGGAAATTCCTCATCATTTGGAAATGGCCAAAGCCATGAGTCAGCGGGTTTCTCTCCTCTTCTTCCCCTGTGAGCCTGGTCTCAGCGAGGCCCAGCTCCAGCTGCGGGGCGCTCCCCTCCTTGCGGGGCCTCGTGGAGGCTGTGGGTGGCAGTTCCTCCTACGCTGGTGGCTCTGAGCTCCTGCCAGGGCTGAAGGAAGCCACTTCAAAAGATGCTGCCACCACCACTGATAAATGGAATCAGAAGGCCCTGTCTCTGCCCAGGCGGTTCCTAAGCACTTTTCAGCAGTCCCCCCTTTTCAAGATCTGTCCTTCTGAGTGGGTTTGGGCAATCTGGGGGGCCTTTTTGCCAGGCAGCCCTTTACAAGTACAGACTCACCCCTCGGTGTTAGGAATGTGGGGAGATAAGGAGTTCCGCTTGAAGGGAAAGGAAATGGGGCCTTTGCCATGGACTCTCTGTGTGTTCCCTCTTGTTTCCTTTTGCTAAATAAGGTTGGAATACTTCTCAGTTTACTCTCAGCCAAAGAGATATTTTGTAATCTCCCAATGCATTAAAAATAGACTGACTTGAATTAAAGTCACATTTTTATTCCATCGTTTTCAGATGAAATTACTATTATTCCAGGGTTTGGGAAACTAAATAGAAGTGGATACTTGGAGTAAATGAGTATTTCATTTTTAGAAGGACAGCATGATTTAGTGACGGGAACACTGACATGGGACTCCTAACCCTAGGTAGATATTGGTATCAGCTGAACTTGGGGAAGCCATTTTTCCTCTTACAGTCTCAGTTTTGGTATTTGCAATGAGAGTTAGATAGGTAAGAGAGTGAAGATTCAGTCTGGTCAGTGTGGTTCAGTGGTTGAGCGTTGACCTATGATATGGGAGGTCATGGTTTGATTCCTGGTTAGGACACATGTCCAGGTTGTGGGCTTCAACCCCAGCATGGGGCGTGCAAGAGGCAGCTGATCAGTGATTCTCTCTTATTGATGTTTCTATCTCTATTTTTAATATAGCAATTTTTCAAATAAATCCTACTGCCTCTTTGTAGAATGCTTCTATTTGACAATAGATATTTAAACATTTATCTAGAGGTGGACTTCATTCAATCTATATTTCTTAATTATCTGTGGGAGATGAAGGGGAAAGGGACTCTTTGAGAAATAATGTAGAGATTGCTTTGGTGGTTTTTGACTGATTCAAAGACATGAAATGAGGGAACCAAAAATGAAGAAAAAAATATACCATTCTGGGCATGAGCCCTTATACTCGTGTAACCCAGATGCATACCACATATTCATCAGTCAAGAATGACTTCACTTCCCCTTACCCCGGGCTTCTCTAACCATTGTAGCCCACAGTCTCCCTGTCTATGATTGAACTGAGCTTCTTCATTTGTGGTCCATGCTCTCTAAGTTCATTCTTGTCCTCTGTTTCCTATCATCTGTCATGTCCCCAGGGAGCCCTGGCAGCCCTTCTAACCTTCAAAACCCTCATGCCAGCTCCAGTGGCCCCAGCAACGAGCACTAAGCCACTCCCTGCAATATGATTTTCCCTATTTACTTCAACCCGTTGTCTGGAGCGTTTTTGTCAGTACCACTGAGCAGATGACGTGTGCTCCGCCAAGAGTCATGTGACTCAGAGCCTCACGTTGCCTGCACAAGAATTCGAAGAAGTGTTAGGCTTCAAGCCATCCATCAGCATGGGCCAGCTCTCCGTAGACCTCATAACCCTCTTATTTATAGCCACCCGCTGCATTTCCTCAAAGTAACCCTAGCTCTTAACATCTCGCAAAATGATATATGTGAACAAATTATTAACTGAAGTATCCGGAAAAACAGAAACTTAAAAAAGAAAGTGTTGCCTGAGGTTAGGAAACAAGATCCCAGAGCTGCTGAAATGAGTTTGCTGGTGTGTGTACACACACACACACACACCACACACACTCACACACCACACACACACACACACACACACACACACACACACACAATTCTTGGAAATTCAGTAATGGAACAAACAGATTTTATTTAACTGATAGCCTTGAAAATAACTTCATGTTGATTGACTTGGAGTGATGAACACAACACAATATGCAGATGACATATTACAGAATTGTGCACCTGAAAAAGAAATAATTTTATACGTCAATGTCACCCCAATAAGTTCAACAAAAAACAAACAACAAAAATGGTTATGTCTTGATAATCAGTTCTGGAAAAAAAGAACCCCATATATATTGTTCTTGTATAAACTCTAAACCATCATAATTCTATTCCACATGCAAAGATTTCAGGATGCTTTTCTAAGAGGCCTGAGTAACCAGTGGCCATCTTTAAGAAAGAGAGTGACAATATTTGATTTATACTTTAGGACCTTATCGGTATGGAGGCAGCATAATTTTGAGTGGTATTCAGAAAGTGTATAGCTACAAATATTTAACAAATAACAACTAAGTCAACTGGTGAGTTTCCCTCAAGACATTTTAAAAAGTATTTTTGAGAGACACAAAAGAAAAAAAAGGGAAAAGAAAGCCTCTCAAAGGAGTTACACTTGTTTTCTCCCTTGTGCATTTCAAAGCAGCCATTCCAAGCCATTACATTCTTACATATAAGTCAGGGCTTTGCAAATAGCCCAACTATCAATTTATGTTCTTTTAAAGAACTATTTGTATCTTGCCGTTCATTCATTCTCTTAATTATTACAACAGTAACTTGGAATAATGTTTCTCTCACCTCAAAGGCTATAGCTGGTCGCTTGCTCACCAGATTTGGTGTTCTCAGCAGGTGTAGGGCATGCACTTCCCCAGGCCAGTCTGTCTGGGACGGGCTTTACGTCCACTTCCTCGATGTCCTCATCTGCCAAGGTAGGATACTGTCACCTTCTTTGGGTGGAGCCAGTGACAGCTTTTGTCTCGTGGTTCTTTTTTTCTGTCACATGACTAATTTGCAGTCCTTCCGTTTTCTCTGTATCTCTTCTCCGTCTCCATGCCCCTTCAGCCGAGGTGCCTTCTGTCAGAAAGACACTGAGCTCCGATAGAGAAGGGCTTGTTCCCATCCCTGTGCTGCTGACCATTATCTGGGCCTTTCCCTCATCTGGGAAATGCACGGTCTCTTTAACTGACCTCTGAGTTAGGACCCAGTCCAATCATGTCAGCTTTGTTTGTGGTTTGCATTTATGCGGTCCAGCTTTTATTGATTCCTGTCTGTGTGCCAAATGCTGACCTGAACGATTTGCCGATGTTTGTTTCATTTAAATATATTTAAGGTGGTATGTTAATTTTTTTTTAAATTACAGTAAATATGCTACTAGCCCATTTGTAGATAAGGAGTTGGAAGCATTCAGAGAATGCTCACGTTTCTCAAGGGTTCACCACTATGAAGGGGGAACCAAGCAATCTGACTGTAGACTACGAAGCTTTGATGAAAACTGCTCAGTATCTCTCCACTGCAGTGGTCTCTTTGGGCTCCATCATTTCCAGCATCCATTCCCCTGGCTCAGTGATGTGGACCATTCAGCACAGGTTCTTTACTGTTATAACCGTTTCTATGGTCACTGCTGACTCAGTTGTACCCACTTCCACAGACACTGCTTTCCCTCCCCTCCTCTCTTCTTGATTCCTTTCCTCTATGAGGGTAAAGGTGGGTGAAGTTGTGCTGCCATGGAATGGATACTGTCTGGAGAGGGAGATCAGGAAACAGGTGGGCAAAGTAATGGGATAATGGTAGATGCCATGATTGACAGGAAGGGAATATGCAGGAAGCAATGGTCAGAAATCAGGTCTGAGGCCGAATGGCTTGAAGTAGCTTCATAAGGGAAGCCCTCTCTGAGGAAGTGATATTTAATATCAGACTCATGAGAAACTAGGTGAAGCATGCAAAACCATATGACTAAAAGGCTGTCCACATGATAAATCAGTGTAAACATTGAGCCATTCCTTTCATATTGCTACAGAAAGACAGTGAGGGCATCATGGAGTCTTGGGTTCTTATGGAAGGGGTCTCCATTTTTTATGAATCCCACATTCTTTTTTGGTATAAAGGCACAAATGGGTCTATTAGAGACATTCATCCCTGGCTTAGCAGACACTTTCTATAAAGTGTGAGACTATGAATTTTTTAGACTTTGTGCTCCATCGGATCTCTGTCTTAGCTATCCAACTCTGCCGCTGTAGCATGCCTGCAGCTGCAGACAACACATAAATCAATCAGCATGCTTGTCCAATAATATTGTACTCATGGATGCGGAAATAGGAATTTCCATATGTCACAAAATAGGATTCTTTTTTTCCAGCCAATGAAAAACTTAAATTCTCTTCTTCACTCATGGGCTTATGACAGCAGGCAAGGAGGCCATAGCTGGTCTACAGGCCGCGTTTGCTGAGCCCTGATCTGCACCAAGGTCCTTTAATGCATGAACCCTTAAACAGTATCTGGTTTTGTTTCCAAACCACTCCTCTGGCCAGCGGTACCTTGCCAGGACCAGGTCAAAGAAAACAGACTTTGATCCTGCTTTGTTCTCTTTCTTATCTCTCTATCCTTCTCTTCTTAGGCAAACGGTCTTAAAAGTGTAAGCAATACTCCCTGTCTGTGGCCAATTGCATTTTTATAAAACATGGCTTCAACGATGCTTTTGGTCTCTGATGCGGTTCCAGAACTGTGCACCCCTTTCGCCCCCATTGACAGGTGGCAGAGATGTCTCCCCCTTCTCCCCCCCCCCCCCCAACCTGGGCAGCCTCTGGGAATGCCTCCACTAATAGAGTGCTACAGGAGTGATGCCTGAGGCTTCCGAGCTGGGTCAGAAAGGGCAACACGGCTCCCGCCTGCCTTCCTCCAGAACACGAGCCTGTGGACGCCGGCGCTGCCATGGAAGAAATATGCAATGCTGATCGTTTCCTTTAAAGGCTTCCATTAGCCTCCTCTAAAGCAGATCTAGTCCTGGACAAAAAATAAAGATGTCCGTGTGCATCATGTGGCTGGAGTTCAAGGTTAGGATGGTTGGGGGCTTAGGCCAGTGGTGCATGTGGAGGCATTTCATGGGAAGCTTTAATAACAAGTTAAGGATCTTGGACTGGCTCTTGAGGGCTAAATATGTGGCCACTGCAGAGTTTTATGGGCAGCAGTAGAGTGGACAGGTTTCTGTTTTAGAAGGACCACTCTCGTTGCAATAGAAGCTCTAGATTAGAAGGAAGCAGCACTGGTCTGAGACCTGGTTAGAGGCTCCTGATGTGATCTGGAAGAGACTCGAAGGCAGGCAGTGGCAATGGACATGGCTAAGGGAGTGGAATCAAGGGGTTCCAGAGACGGACTGGGAAGGCGGATACTGCCTGTTCAGCTAATGGACAGGTAACAAAACAGGCGTTACTGTAGTGTCATCTTCTACTGTCTTGTTAATAGAGCAGATTCCTCTTAGATACAGCTAGGTCTCCCAGCCTGCTGTTTCTCCCCCTCCCTGTCAATATGCAGTACAGTTCCCACGTGGGTGGCTCATCTCCTTGTTCTTCAGCTCACAGGGGAGCCGTTCCTTGAAAGCAAGATGGCACAGATAAGCCCACAGCTGCTCTGACAAGGGCTGGGGACAAGGGCTCCTCTGAGCTGTGCCTGTCAAACACCTGCCTCCGTGGGCCACAGACCGGGTTCCCCCCAACAGCCTGGGAACCCTGTCCCGAAGTGTCTTCCCAGCTCTTATCTCAACCCCATCACTGCGTTCTGGGTTTTTAATCTGGGAGATTAAATCTCTTCATGCCCTAGTGGAAAGATCATATCCTTGTCATTTTTCACCTGCATAATTTCTCAGCTGCCTTAGTTTAACCTGGTGTATTTATGGCCCAACTGTAATTTAGGAGACTACTTAGTAAATGCCAATTTCAAAAGACAGTTCTTTCAAATTGCCACTCAGAGCAGCTTTGTGAGTGAGTGTAGTGAACTGTGGCAAAACCGATCATTTCAGTCAATTAGACTTTTAGGCCAGTCACTTTTTACTTTTCTGAAAGAAAGAAAGCATGTGAAAGCTAGAATCAATCAATTACAGTCTAAATGTAGACAGGAGACAGAAACACAATACATACATACACTTATATATTAAATTTGTGGCGATTATTTTTATAGAGGTCACTTGAGTTCTGTTATAAAGTATTCATTTTGCATAAAGCAGAAGTCACTATTAAAAAATGTTAAGAGATTCTTTGGCTAGAAATTGGGGTAAAATAATTAAAATTTGAGAATGGAGAATAGACATGCCTATTCTAAAGAAGGGGCTGGTGAAATGCCCACCTAAACAGATCTATCAGGAAAGTTTTCTTGTAAAGACTTTATTGACCTGTATTCAGAAAGTTCTAAGACTTAATTAAAAATAATTGAAGTTGGCAGGAAGCCACTAGTTCTGGATAAATGTAATAGATAATTGTTGTTATTTTTTCCTTTTTATTGAATTTGTTGGAGTGACACTGGTTAACAAAATTATACAGGTTTAGTTGCACAATTTCACAACACATCATCAGTTATGCAATGGAATATTATGCAGCCGTAAAAAATGAAGGAACTCTTACCCTTTACAGCAGCATGGAGATCTTTCTTGACTGTTCATTTTTTGTATCCAACCCAAAATTGGATTACAATGTTTAGAGTTTCTAAACAATCCCAAGACATTTTGCTTTCAGACAACTGAAAATTAAAACATTATTAATAGTAAAATGAGATTGGAGAACATAGAAAATACTCTAGTCTTTTCATATTATGTAGTTAGCAATTTCAAATTCAAACTCTTGAAATATTTGCTCCGATTTAAGCAAGGTTGTAAGCTCTGGCGAGTAGCTTAGTTGGTTAGTGTCATCCCCATATGCAATGTTTTGGGTTCTATCCCCAGTCAGGGCTTATATAAGAATCAACCAATGAATGCATAAATATACGATAAGTGGAATAGAAAGTCAGTGTTTCTCCCTCTCCCTCCCTAACTCTCACTAAAAATCAGTTAATAATTTTTTAAAAAAGGTTGCTAGCTACAGCACCAAAAGGACATAGGCCAGAACTGGAGTGGGGCCATCCAGGAGCATTAGTTATGGTATTTTTAACTTGCAAGAATGCTGTGCCTTGAGACTCAAGACATTGTTTGCCGTCTCCCTCAGACTATTACAATCATTCTCCCAGCTGGCCTTCTACAGAAGTTGTTCATACCATTCACCAAAGCCCTCTTTTAAGCCCCAATACTTGTTGCCCAGTCTAGCAGGAAGAGTGCCAGATTTCAAGTCTGGATTCAGCTCCTTCTAGTATTATACCCAGCAAGTATGTTTCGGTAACTATATTGGCAAAGAAAGCAGTTTTCACTGGAGAGAGAAATAGAGGAGATTTGATACCGAGGGATGGGTTGTTAAGACAAATGGGAGATAGTGAGACAACTGAAGAGGAGCAAAAGCAGGAAGCCAATAGGGACGGAGTGTTTGGAGGGATCCAGGGAAAGGAGGTACACTGGAGCACAGGAGGTGAAACATCCCGGCAGGAGCTAACCTACAGCTGGGCTACTGTGGGAGGTTGGGCCAAAACTCCCCATTTCTCCTCTTTTCTAACTTTCCATTTTCCATCAGTGCCGCCCAATGGCCAAGTCTACCTATGAGCCAACTGACAAGGACACCTAAAAAAATGTAACCCCCCCCAGACCTGGTTGGTGGCTCAGTGGTTGGAACACAGTCCTATACACAGGAAGGTCAAAGTTTGACCCCTGATTAGGGCACTTACCCAGGTTTTGGGTTCAATCCCCAGTTGGGGGGTGTATGAGAGGCAACCCATTGATGTTTCTCACATGGATGTTTCCCTTTCTCCTCTTCCTTCTTCTCTCTCTAAAATCAATAATAATAATAATAAAAAAACGCCAATCCTCAGGTGAGGATTAAAAACATGTAATCCCCAGTGCTCCTGTAGGGGGGTTAGGGGATGGATTTGAGAGTCAGGTGCAAATCATTGGCACAGTAAATGATTCTCCTTTTGAGTAACTGTACCCTCCTCTGTCAAATTTCAAAGTGAAACTTTTTCTAACCCACTTCTTTAGAGCGTATTTAAATTTGTGAGGACTAAAAATGGAAACTTTTGGAAAAATGTTTTAGAGATGTAAAATGTTAGATGATGGCAATTCCACTTCTGGGAAAGTTGTCAGCAATATGCCTATAGATGTAGGTACAACACTGTTTATCTCAGTGTTTATAATACTGAAAATGTAAAGCAACCTAAAATAGATGTGATATATTTAGGATTTAAAAAAAGAATTTCTCCCTTCAAGGATATTGTACTCATTCAATGCGGCATGTGCTAAGAATCATGAAAATAGGATAAAATGCTATGGGTACCCGGGGATGAGAGAGGGCAGTGAATATCTGTCCTGTTTAGGCTTCTAGATATGTGATACAAAGTGTATGTATCACGACAGAGTATATAAAAATGTTAGGGGAAAGTTTTTGGTATTTATATCCAAATATTGTAGAAAAAATTTCATCCAGATGAATACAAAAAAACAATAACAGAACAAAACAAACAAAAAAACAACAAAAAAGAACCTGTTCTAAAATTTCACAACTCACACAGAAAGAAACAGGATGAGGAGATTAGATGCAAAATTAGAATCCAAGTGACCTGTGAGCTGATTGTCGTTCTCATACTGGTTCTGGTTCCAGTGGGGACCTTGTTCAGGGCTCCGCTCCAGTTTTCTGGTGCGAACAATGAGAACCAGGGCCAGCCTGCGTGCACCACTTCTGAGCACTTTGCAGAGGAAGGAACATGCTCTCTTGGGATCTGAGGCTGCATGTGTATCTCACTCCCTAGTCTGGCTGGTCTCTCCTCTGTGCTCAACTCACAGTCAGCCTTCAGCATGTTGGAATCATGCTTCATACTTGCTCCAAAAATTAAAGTTAGATGCTTAGATTTTTAACCGCCCCCCCCTCCCAGCCCCCCAGCAACACACACACACACCCTTTGAGTACTCCAAAGTACCCCACAAGCTTTGTTTTTCATAGTCCAAAATGCATTGTCTTTGGAAAAGTTCAAAACAAATTTTGAATTCTATCTCAATGGCTTTGTATTGTAGCTGTCTGATCTTTTGCATGTAACTTAATCCCCCTGATTAAGGAACACGAATAAGACAAGTGAACTTGGCACAGGGTTGAGGCCATAGTAGGTGTAATAAACTTTCATGTGTTTTAACGTAATCCTTCCAGTACGTCCTTGGACCCCAGGCAAAGGTACTATTGACCTTTCCTACAGAATAACGCATTTGTTCATCTCTGCACATCTTTACTCACACTATCCTTTTTTCCTGGAGTGTCCCTTCCTGTCTTTTGTGTGTTGTTCATTTTGTTTCCTCCATGAAGACCTACCTAGTTAACCAAGATAGAAAATACATTACTGTAAGAGAACAATCAAATAGCCCTTCTCCTAAACTTGATGAAGCCACTGAATCTTTTTAGCTTTGGACAATTTCTTTTTAATTTGTATTTGTCTTACTTTCCATTGTCAGTATCTTATTTATCTCTTAGGCTAAGACCAAGTGAAAAACAACGCTAATATATAGAAAGAGAATAGACCTTGCCATTGGACGGACACACCTGGGTTTGGATGGGACACCCAGTAAGTGTTTGAGATGGTTTTGCTCCATGCCTTCAAAGGGGATGCTTGCTTTTCGGCAGGATAGGAGCACTAGCAGAAAGGAAAGTAACACCCCAGACAAAGGAAGAACTATCCTGCAGCCAGTCTCAAGCTGGCATGCTTTCTAGCTGATTCTCTTTTCTTGCTTAGCAAGCATTGAACTTTCTGCTTCTGGTTTGGACCTGAAGTAGAGGTTCCCAAAGACCAACAGGAAGGTCATACTTGTGGTCTCCCTCTCTCGCCTCAACCTCACTGAAACCTGAAGTACTGGAATTTCACGTGGGCGTCATTTTCTCAAGAGAGAGAGTTCCAGCTGCAGCTTGCAGCCCAGAGCAGGCCACTGCCTGCTGTTAGAGCAGTCACAGGAGGAAGGGTGGTTGTGGACTGAACATCCCAATATTATCTTGTGTGGGTTTAATAATGAAGAAGAGTTGCTGTGGGGAGCAGTGGGATTTCTAAATACAGGGTAGAATCTGAATAACTTGAGTTGCGTTAGTGAATTTCTGCTTACAGGCATGGGAAAGGACAAGTCTCATCCATTGGTGTTCTATTCATTTATTTGCTCACAAATATTGAGTACTTGTGTTATGCCAATCATTGTCTTTAAAGGGGGCGGGGGACTTTTTAACACTGATTTTTAGAATCCACTTCTATGAATTAAGTGTAGGAAGTCAACTGAGATATTCAAATGGATAAATCAGATTATTTGATTCATTAGTTCTATACTCAAGTTATACACGTTTATGTATAAACATGTTAAGAAACTCTGGTAGTCACTAATATAAAGAGGAGCTCTTGTTGAGTGCTAACCACGCACTAAATAGTTTTGCATTATGTAATCTTAATTAATATTCAGAACGATCCCATGGATAGAATCACCATTGTGTTATAGTTAACAAATGTAAAGTTTGCAAAGATTCTGCAACTTTCATATGGAACATAATTAATTGGAGCCAAGATTCAATCATTCTTTAAATATTTATCTACTGGTGGACATTTGGATGTTTCCCAATTTTCAGCTATTACAGAAAGTGATGTTATGATCATTTTTGCTCTTGTCTTTTGTGTGTTTATGTAACAATTCTATTTCATTTACAGCTAGAAGTAGAATTGCTGGGTCATAGGCTATGCATATGTAAGCTGCAGTACACACCACCAGTTAATCCCTACACCATTTTTTTTAAAATAATTTGGTTTAAATGATGTGGCAAATTCTATTCTCCAAAGATCGTCATTACAATAGCTCCCATCCCACAAGCTTTCCTTTTTCTTTTTCTCTCTCCCACCCCCCCACACACATGCTTTTAAAAATATTTTAATCTTGATGCTTCCTCCAGCAAGTGAAGGAGTCTTAGTCCTTCTCCTTAGACCTGACTGGACCTTAGTGATTTCCTAGGTAAGGGCTGTTTGATAGAACATTCTGCAATTATGAAAATGTTCTATCTGTATTGTCTAATACAATAACCACAGACACATTGGGCACTTGAGATGCTGCTAAGATGATTATACAATTGAATTTTAATTTTATTGCATTTTAATTCATTTAAACTTAAATGGACACATGTGTCTAGTGGCTGCTGCGTTGGCCAGCGCAGGCTTAGACCAATAGAATACGGTGGAATTAGTGCTCTGTGATTTCTGAAGCTGGATCATTAAAATGCCACACATTCTGCCTGGCTCTCTTGGAACACAGCTACTATGTGCAAGTAATTGGGAATCCTAAGCAGACTGTGGGAAAGTCTCACAAGGAGAAAAACCTAGGATTATGGGTCACAGGCACAGCTGAATTCCACCGGGCAATTCAACCCAATTCACCAGCGTGTGAATGAGCCATCTTGAAAATGGAATGAATCTACAATGCCCAAACCAGCTGCTTTCTCTGATGCTGAAAGTATGAACAAGCCATCCCTGCCTGAACTGCAGATGCAGAAGTCAAACAATGATTCTTTAAAGCCACAACAGTACAGTCAGCTTATTAAGTTTCATGTCCAGTTGGTCTGTGACTCTGTTTCTATGTGGGTTAGATGTTGGCATGAGATTTTCATGTCTCTCATCATTAAGTCTCTTCTCTCCTTTTACAGTGATCTGCATTCTGCAGTGGTTGTATCAGGACTTCCCCCCAGGACAATGAAATATTTAGCTTTT
This sequence comes from Pipistrellus kuhlii, assembly GCF_014108245.1. NCBI lineage: Eukaryota > Metazoa > Chordata > Mammalia > Chiroptera > Vespertilionidae > Pipistrellus > Pipistrellus kuhlii. The sequence continues at coordinate 3,905,735 of NW_023425449.1, forward strand.
GCTGATACTTCAAATCTCTTGATCAGTTTGCTTATCTTCTGTGAGTTCAGGGATAAACTAGGAATGATGATTTATCCAGGACCTACTTCTTAGTTTTTCTTTAAAAGCAGGAGAGAACTTTTAATTATATACTTAGTTTAAGAAACAACAACAAAACCCAGTTACCCCCAAATATGTAAAATGAAACAAGGAAATTTTATTTTCAAAGACATAAAATATAATGCCTTGAGCTTAAAAAAATCAGAAAATACAGAATGAAAGAGCTCACCATTTTCTAGGTAAAACATTTAAAAAATTGAAAATATATGTAACTATATGTGAAATTTTAGAATTGCAACAATAATGAAAATAATTTTAAAATCTAATGTAGTGAGTGGTGGGACAGGAGGAAATATTATCTTCAGAGAAACAAATCAGCCTGTATTTGAACTACACAAGAAAACCACGGAATCATGAAGGATAAACATTATTATTCAAGAACTCTATATTAAACCAGTATGGTAGTGTGTGTGTGTGTGTGTGTGTGTGTGTGTGTGCGTATCAAAGCAATAGAAAGACATAGGATTTTGTTAGATATTATACAGTTTTGAAAGAAGGAAACTGTCCTAAAATAAATTTGAAGATACATCACTAAATAATATTTATCGTAATGTCTCATAGACCCAGAGTTAAGAACCTGCTCTGTGTGTTCTAGTTGAGAGACCTTAAATATCTCCATTTTCTCATCAGTTCCCATGTTGATGCTTCTCTCATGCCTTATTTACTCATGAACATGTTACTTGGGCTAAAGTTTTTGAAGGTAAAGAGAAATACCTTTCTGTATTCTACATGTTCATAAGAGCCTGGGACATCATAAATGGTCCAAAAATGTAAGAGGAATGACAGATTCTGTGATTACTGATATGCCTACATGCTTGAAATACTTGTGTTAGAATTCAGAAAAATGTTACTAAGAAAAATAAGTCTTGTTTCTTTGAAAAATATATTGAAATAATATGATACAGTATAAGCCAAAGCAGAAGACATCAATAAATATAAAAATAAAACATTAAAATAAACAAATATGTATATTGAAGAAATCAAGAATTATAGGAGGCCACTTTGCTTAATATTATGCATTTTTTAAAATGACTATAAAACAAAATATTATAGAAAATATATGGAATGCAACAAAAGATTCTTAAGTTTGAAAGTATAAAGAGAAAGTGAGCACATCTAAGGGATTTTTACAAATATAAGAAAAGATTGATGCAAAACTTAATAAAGGCAACACAAATAATGAAACTACAAATGAATTTTACTTAAGAATATTGATGCAAAACTCCTAAAATGTGTTAGCAGATAGAATTTAGGAGCATACTAAAAGATTGCAAAAATCATGGAATCATGAAAGATAAGCATTATGAGAGACATTATTAAGGTGTGATTCATTTAAGAAATTCAATATCAAAATAATAAAGAGCTAATATGCTAATGGTTGGGATGCTGTAAGCGTAATGATCAATCTCAGTAGGCTGCCTGTGTGTGTGCAACAGGGCATTGCTCCAGGGACGGGTTGGAAGCAGGGAGGCATCTGGAGGAGGCGGGACCATCCCATGCTGGGGGAGGTGGGGGTGAGAGCCTGTAGTGGCCCCCTCACCAGCCCTTCGCCACCCACCACTTGCACCCAGAGCATCCCACTGTCCACCTGCCCGGGGAAGGAGCACAGTGCAGCAGGTGGGAGGCTTCCGTGCTCTCTTCTAGTGCTATGATGGGGTGGAGACACCCCTTTGCTCTGGAGATGGGGGAGGGGGGAAGAAGTGCAGAGGTTCCCGGAGAAGGTGGGACCAGCCCAAGGAGACTCAAGGGATTGAGGAAGGGGCTTGAAGCAGCCAGAGTAGGTCAGAGGGGTGGGGAGGGGCCCTAGGCCAGGTGTGCTGGAGCTCTGCATGGAGTGGTTTAGGTGTCAAGGCAGGTCGGTCGGTCGGTGGGTGGGTCGGTGGGCAGGGCTGCACAATTTCGTGCACTGGGCTCCTAGTAGCAATATATTTTTCTATATTAACTACAGATTAAGGCAAAAAATATATGTTTATGTTTGACGACGCTGACAGCAGTTGATAAAAATCTAGTATCATTTTTAATAAGATGTTTGATAAGTAGGAATGCATTAATACTTAATTAGCATTCTCCCTTAGTAATGAATTAAATATTACCATTAAATTAAGAAATAAAACAAAGATGTTGATTGTCACTACTATTGCCTAACATTCTGTGGAAAATTCTTTCCAATGAATTGAGGCAAGATAAATATGAAATATAAAAAATTTAAAAGATAAGGAGAATATTTCAATTCATAAATATCTGAATCACTTCATAAATCTAGAAAGCACACAAGAATCAACTGGGAAAACTGGTATAAATAAAGTGAACATTTAGTATGTTAACTTTACTAGGCTCAAATAAGATACAGCTATATTACCTAAAGAAAAATCCATTGAACAAAGCCATAAAGTAAGAAATAAATGTCCAGAAATAGTGGTAAGTAGAAATGTTAGATTTATTTAAATGAACTTTAATAGGACATAAAAAGAACTTTAAAAAAAACCCTGAAATAACCCAAGAAACATAAAAAACAAATTGAATTAATGGGAATTAATGCCTAGTTGTAGTTAAGATAATGCAATGGTGTAAAGATGCATTTTTCCCAATATTAACCTAGAAGTTGAATGTGATTCAAGTAACATTACTGTTAGGACTATTGTTCTGAAATCAAACCTGATGAATCTACATTTCAGATAAAGAGCAGGCAGGGATATTTGAAAGAGAAAGATAAATGGACAGATCACATTATTAAATGTTGCTATAATATAATTTATAATATAAAATATAATATAAGTAATAGAGTTTGGTCCTGTTGCATGAATAGAAATATCAAAGGGAAAAAAGCAGTCTTGGGTATGACTCAAATAATATGGAAATTTAGATTATGATAATATCAACATGCCAAATCCGTGTATTAAAGGCAGAATATTCAACAAATGGTGTTGGGACAAGCTACCGAGAAAAGAATAAATTAGCATGAGCTCCTAGTTTATTACTTATTCAAAAATTTTAGTCTAGATGGATAAAAATTCAAAATTATAATGAAAATGGGTTTTTCTTGTAATCTTGCAGGAATGAGCTTTTTCTAAGCAAGATATGTAAATTAGAATTTTTGAAAGACTGATAAATATAAACTCATGAAATTTTAAAATTTCTACTTGTCAGAAAATACTATAAATAAAATCAGTATATATAAACAATGTTGGAAATATTTGCAGCTAATTTGAATGATGAAGAAAGAAGACCCTTACATTGATAAAAGATCAGTTAACAAAACACTAGCTCAATATAAATATGGACAAAAGGCATAAAAATATTCTATAGAAAAAGAAATACAAATATTTTTTTAACATAAAGATGTTTAACTTTACTCAGAATTAGAGAAATAAAACAAAAAGCACATTTATAGAGTGCACATGATGAAATATTTCTAGTGTTGGTGGGACTGAAACTCCCATTCTCCCTCCCATATCTTTCTTGGATGTATTAAAAATTCTCTTTGTGAACCAACTTTTAGAGAAATTTTAGTCTCTGATTCAAAGAGAATGTTAGAAAAATCTATGAAGTCTCAGGCTTAGCACCTCCCGATGAACTTCACGTTGTAGCTGCTGTTTTTTTTCTTGCTGCGTATCCAAAACTGACCAGATCTTTCAAGAACCCCCCCCCCCCCCCCCCCCCAATGCAGAGCCTTCTCTGTTTCCTTTCATGGGATGTATCTCTTCTGTTTCTCCTGAAGATGATCTGTGAGTCTCTGATCAGCATCATGTTCTGACTTATCTCTTTGGCCCCCACAAAGTATCTCTTAATGTTCTTTTACATTATAGACATTGAATAAATATTTCTTAATTGGACAGGTACATTAAAGTTCTATTTTTAAAACAAAATTCAGTGCAGGAGAAGAAAAGTATCTTTGTAGCAGGGGCATAGATAGGACTCACCATGAGCCAGGCTAGTGCCCAACACTTTATATACTGTATTAAAAGAAACCTGTAATGTATGCTCATATATAATATATTAAGCTATATTTATACTCTAGTTGTATCTCTATCTGTATTGATATTAATACTTACATCTATCTATCTATCATCTGAACTGATGGATAGTATGAGTAGTATGGGTAATTCTATAATGTTTCTTCACCGTGAAATTCTATAGTGTATGTAAAATGTATTTGAAAAATTATATCATTTAGAGACTTCAAGATGCCCTATGCATTGCACGAATTATGTAGAGGGACTGATTTACAAGAAAGCTGTAGTTCTATATGTGCAACATGTATGTACTGAATGTCTCTGGTGCTGTGCTCAGGGGCAACAGGACAGTGTTCCTGCTTCCACAGGGACAGAGTTGGAATCTAGCTCAAGACAGTAGAGAAATAATATCAATACATCAGATTCTTTTCAACAATAACAAGTGATGTAAAACACTAAATAAAGCATTCCTGTGGAACAAGGGGTCAAACCATAGATCATTGGCCAAATGCAGCCCCGCTGCCTGGTTTTGTATGGTCTGGGAGCTAAGAACGGATTTTAGATTGTTTCGGTTGTTGGGAAAAGATCAAAGGTAGAATAATATTTTGTGACACATGAAAATTATATAGGAAATTCACATTTCGGTGACTATAAATAAAACATTGGATTCCAGCCACGCTCCTTTGTTTACATATTATCTGTGGCTGTTTTCATGCTATGATGGCACGGTTCAGTAGTTGCAACCGATGCCATATGGCCAGCAGATCCTAAAATATTTACTATTTGGACCTTTGCAGAAAGAGACTGCTGGGGTGTCAACTGCTTTCCATTGGGTGGTCAGGAAAAGCCTCTTGAAATGAATATGTATTATGACATGGACATCAGAGGAAAGAGCTTTATTCTTCATTACTTGGGTTCTCCGACAAAATTTTCTTTAGAAAACAGTCTCACAACCCTTTTGCCTCTTCTGTGCCTCCTGAAAAAAAAAAAAAAAAAAAAAAAAAAAAAAGCATATTTCAGCCATCGTGCCTTCAGAAGCCAAGTTTCCAAAATATAGAAATGTTGGCTCCAACAGGAATATTTCCAGGTTATATATGAAAACATGGAGAGGAATTATTGTTATAGCACCACGGGTGAGCTTTTCCAGCCAAAGATTGCATGTGTTATTTTGATTTCAGACCATCGGATGGATCCATCAGAGTCCTCTGCAGAAGGGTTTGAGCCGACGGAAACCCATCCTCTCTGCCAAAAGTCGGCTGAGTCATTAACAGAATATAATTAAGATCTGAGGCTTCAGTTTTGGAAAAGTTGTCATAAATTCTCCCCAAAAGGAACATCCATCCAGGAACTTTTGCAAATTCCACCCATATTTTAGGTGGAGACTGTTTTAGGCTGCTGTGTGAGAGGCGTAAGCCTGAAGAAACATTCTCTGTCAATCCAACTGACATTTAATTTACAAAATCTCTGCCCTTGTAGAGACTGCCATTTTACATACATTATCTCATTTAATTTTCATAAGAGGTGAGGACACAGATGTCCTTACAACCTTTAGTCCGTCTGAGAATCACAGAGATGATTTAGGTGCTGAGAGGTAATTATTACCATTTCTCTTTTTATAGATGAGGAAAAAGAAGCTTATGAAATTTACATACCTTTTCCAAATTTTTATGAGAAATGGCTGGGATATGAATCCTGCAGGAATAGCAATTCCAGGATTCCTTTAGTGTCACACACACACACACACACACACACACACACACACACACGATACTGCTGACTTCTGTTTCTCAGCATATGGGAAAACAAGTTTAATCTATCCAAGCATGGGCTTCTTAGTCAATCAGGCCTGGATTAAAACCCTGGCTGGCTAACCAGTGTGAAAATTCAGTGAGTTATTTAACCATTAATTTTTAGCATCTTTATAAAAACTATTTTTAGCCGTATCATCCATCCATCCTTATTAAACTGCCTTTGTTTATTTGCCTTTTCATAAATCTATCTTTATGGAATATGTTAGAGCTAATTTCCTTAAGATAAAATAAGTATAACAAATCAGAAATTGAAAAAAACTGACACCCCCCCCCAAAAAAAAGTAGGCAAAAGAAAATGCAGGCCTTGTGTCCCCCCCCCCCCCCCCCCCCCCCGCACACACACACAAAAAGGTAGAACATACTAATACAAAGAGGATCGATCAATCAGAAACTGAAGTAAATATAACTTGGGGTTTATCTCATGGGGAGAACTTTGCAAAATGAACTCGAAAGGTGGAAAATTGGTAGGATTTTGGTAGAGCTGGCTCGCTCTTGGTGAGTAATATTGGTATATTTCAGGCCAATATTTTCATCTTGCGTTTCCTCCCATTTACCATCTGCCTATTCAATGTCCAGTTCAAAAAAAAAAAAAAACAACAACAAAAAACTGCTGTTGGCTAAGTACCCATGGGGAGTCAAGGATTTTATCCCATTTAATTTAATTGTCATATCAATCCCATCAAGTGAATAATATATTCATCCATCATTAAAAAACAAAACAAAAAACAGCAGCTCAGTGAGGTTATGTAACTTATCCAAGATTTCACACTCAGTAATATGAAAATCAGTGTCTTCCTGACATTGATTTGCTGAATCCCTTAGGTAGAAGTCTTTCTGTCTGTTCTGACATCTAGACTATTTTTCTGTTCCTGGACCATGCATCCTTCTTTGGCATAGAATAGTCTCCCTCCCTCTCACACTTGCTATCTAGCATTGTTACTTCACATGAAGCATCAATACTTACAGTAGACTTTCCTAATTGGAGTTCCACATTCTGGGATTTTAAAAAAGCAACTAATTTTAAACATTGTACCTATGTTGATGCAGTTAAGAAATGTGCATCATTGGAGTTGATCTTGACTTCTTTTTATGGTCTGGCCGGACAGTATATCAAGATCACTTCAACCAAGATTACCTTCCCTCTAAGACATAATCAGGGAGAAATAATACATGTTTCCAGTTTAAAAAAAACCAAGAGATCACAATTTGCATGAAAATAATAATTGGAACACAGATATTTCAGCTAGAAAAAAGGTGAATTCAGAAATAAACCATGCAATTGAAGGAACTATGCCCAGACTGGCAGTGTGTCAATAAATATAATTAAAAACTAGCTTCCCCCTGAAGCACAAGCCTGCTGGTTTGCAGGCACCTGCACAGCTGGGCTGCAGAAGGTGCACCAGGACCTGGGCAGGGTGCATAATCTTGGGATCCCCTGCATCTCCCACACCTGAGGGGCTGGCTGCAGGTGAATGATGGGTGACTGCACATTCAGGGGACTTTGCCATCAGTCCTCCTGGCCCTGGGGAGGAAGAACCAGCAGCTTCCCATCCCCTTCCCCTCCACCACAATTTCAAACCCAATGCAAAGACTGTTTTGGGATTCCCACTAACTTTTAGGAAGAATACATGTCCCTCTCTGACCCCAGATCCATGGATCTTTGTCTTTGTCCAGGTGCTCATTCTCCCATAACTTGGAGCTCTGAAGGAATAGAGACTAGAAGGGATACATATAAATAATTAAGGAGTAAATCAAATATCGCTTTAATTTGATAAGCAAAATAAATTTAAAGAAACCTCAAGAAAGCCTATATAATAAAGAGGCAATATACAAATTAACCCTAATACCCTCACAAGATGGCTGCCTACAGCCAGGCCGCCAGGGGGGTTCGTGAGCGACGACCAAACAACTGAACAAGCAGGCTGCATGGGGTGACCAGGTCGGCAGGGGTGCTAGTGAGGGATGACCAAATGACTGAACAGCAGGCTGTGTTGGGTGACCAGGCTGGTGGGGGGCTGTGAGGGGCAACCAGGCTGGCATGGAGGACAGTTGTGGGTGACCAGGTCTGTAGGGGGGTGGCTACAGTGGGGGTGACCAGGCCAGCAGGGGGGTTGCAGTTGAGGGCAACCAGGCTGGCAGGGGGGGCAGTAAGGGCTGACTAGGTCAGTGTGGTGGGGGAGTTGAGGGCGATCAAGTCGGCAGGGGGGACAGTTAGGGGCAACCAGGCAGGCAGGCCAGTTGAGCAGTTAGGAGCAGTTATCCAGGTTTGTGAGAGGGACTTCTGACTGCCAGTTTAGATAGTATAATCGATGGCGAAAGTGCCCTGTAACCTAAAGAAGCTCGCACAGTTGCTCGAGGAGCCATGTTTAGGGAAGTGTGTCAGGGCAGTGTTTGTAATAACCCACATTGCAAGCAACTTATACAGTCTTCAGTGTGCGACTGTTAATGCCATTATTATAAACTGTGATGTTTTCACATCATGGCGTACAACACAGCAGTTAACACAAATCAGAGAGAACCACAGTACACATATTTGCAGGCTATATTTCAAAAGCAGTGTTCATAAAAAAAGCCAAAACAAATTGGAGAACATGTACCATATGATACAAGGTAAATACAATTTAAAATATGTAAGATAATTTCAGGTATGTCAGATCAATATATTTAAAAGTCATGGGAGTGGGAAGCAGCACTGAGGATCATGATTATCCTTGTCTGAGGAAGGCATGGAGGAGGAATGTCCTGGGATCCCAAGTACATATGCAATGTTTTATAACTTCAGAAATTTAAACAAATATGCCAACAATAAAATTTTGATGCTCATTACTCAGACATTATTTTATTATTTTCTGTAATTCTATGCTTGCATGACGTATATTATAATTAGAATGTTGTTGTTGTTGTTTTTTAAGTAATTAGAATTCTCTTATCCAAATCAAGTGAGTTAGCTGCTTCAGTCTGGCCCAAAATCCACAACTGTTTTACTTTTCAAAAATAAAGTTTGTTTACCCATTGGGAGGTTTTCCCAACTCTTATATAGCAAACTATTGCTCAGGACTCCTGTACTAACTCTTGAGGTGCAAAAGAATTCTGTGGCCAGCAACATGCTGAATTTCTATTTTTAGTTTTATTGAGCAGTACTCAAAGATGAAGGGATTAAAAATTATCTAGATGAGTATTTGTCAAACCATTGTTATAGCAAAACTTGGCTTTATTTTCAATGTATTGTTACCCAATCTCCTCTTTGTCTAGCACAGTGTTTCTCAACCTTTCCAATGCCTCGACCCTTTAATATAGCTCCTCATGTTTGGTGACCCCAACCATAAAATTATTTTCCTTGCTACTTCATAACTATAATTTGCTACTGTTATGAATTGTAATGTAAAAATCTGTGTTTTCTGATGGTCTTAGGCTCTACAGCAGCAGTTCGCAACCCACAGATTGAGAACTGTTGGCATTAGCAAGGTTGAGAACCACTGGTCTATCATATATAAATGGATTTGCTCTACTCCAAAAGATCCCTTCCTGGCTCCAAGGAATCAGGGTCCCTTGGAGAAATGTCAGGAAACATATCAGGTTAGCCTGGGACATCTTGTGTCTCAGGCAAGATGCACTCAAGCACTAAGTTGTCTCATCCAAGAGATAGAGGAGACAATCTGTATGAGCTCTCACTGCCCTAAGATGGGGCATTTAGGAATTAAAAGGGATAATTAATGACTTTAGAGCATTAAAACATACCAAATACATCATAACCTGCAAGTTGCAAGGGAAACTAAAAACCAAAACAAGCACAAAACAAAATCAGTACTCCTCCACAATGACGGTAGGAAGTTGCTTGAGCACAGACTACTCTGAAAATACAGAACTAATAGGAACGATGCAAACAAACATACAAATCAAAAACAGGAGGCCCAACTGCCTGCATCCTTCTGTGTTTTTTTCTTCTCCTGACAGGCTATGGTTTGAAAGTCATTGAAACAGACCATCCTTCTGTCAGATACTTACATCTCTTCTAAGAAAGTTCGCCTGCTCATGCGCTAGTCTCTGCCAGCACTGGGGATCCTACCCGTGTCCTTTGAACTACCCATTGACTATGGAACAGCATTGGCTTTAAGAATACTTCTCCTCAAAGAAAATGGTAACTTGTGTTTCTACAGATTTTATTCACGGAGTCTTTTTCTCCCTTCAAAGCAAAGAGCTGACCCCCATGAGTATGACCATCTTGTAGGTGTGTGCAGGCAGCTTGCAGGAATCAAATCTAGGTGATACCCCGCTCTTGACCATAGGGCATAGCTTTTGTTCCCTTCCCAGCTGGACAAACTATTCCCCCATCCATATATCATGCATTCATATCATGCATTTAGAATTAAAGAGGCAACGCCCTCCATGTGCAACATGACCAGGGCGGCATAATGAGGATCTACTATTCATACTTGTTAACGTAACCCATATGATCACTTGGCTATGTAATAAGTTCCCAGAGAAGAAGCACTGGGTGTAAGTTTCTAGGTTTGGAAATCTGGCACTATGCAGTAATTGATGTATAGGTCTGAAAAGTCACCAATGAGGAGATGATTTCCCTCCCCCACCCCACCTCACCCCCAGTCACGGGTGCATTTTACACACATGGCAGGAGGATAAAAACCTGGTGTTTGGATTAGGAGTCTGTTTTCCTTCGTGCCACGCAGTTTGTGCCTGAGACTTATTGCTGTGTGAGGGATGCTGAGAACCTAGCCATTTACTGTGCTTCCTGGAAATAATTTGGCAGCTTGTAGTGCAATAATTACTGTGCTCTGCTGCCTTCATGAAAAATTGATTTGTTATATTTCATTATTAGGTTTCATATGCATACATGAGAAACAAGAACAATATGGAACTGAGATCCTTGTAGGTGGCTGAATAGTCTCATTATGGGAACCTTGGGGTTTTACGTTGGTTTCAGAAGATGGCTCATGTGCTGCTGAACCTTTCAGAACAGCAGAGGAAATTGCAGTGTTTGGTTCCTCAATGTATGCTCTCCTCCAGGAAGAGGAGGGCTTTTCCTGAGATGTGGGGAAGAAGTAGAAGTTGAGAATAAGTGCCTCTCCTAAAGGGACTTCTCACATGAGCTCGCCATTGAGATGATTATTCTCATTCTGGCATAGAGGTCACCAGAAAAGCACCACTTCCGATATGTTTGGAACCTAAATGGATTGCGCCCAGACTATGTATTACATAAGTTTTCACATGTTTAGGTGTTTAAAATATTACTTGATACCATTTAAACATTACGTTTTTCTAAAATTACCACTCTGTGCTTATCAATGAGAAAGGACAGGCTTAGGAAACACATAGCAATCTCCAAAAAAGAAACCAATCGACTATTTGAAGGACTGAAGAATTAAAGGCTATCGTGTCATAAAATGAGCATAAATGTGAACGTTCATTCAACAGTTTTAAAAATAGGATGAATCCTATGAGTCAGGGACTGTACAAGATATACAGTATAATACTAAACAATGAATACGTTTTGGCTTTTTATACAGTTTATAATCCAGCAAGGAAGACAGACATTGAAGCAAATAAGTAAAACATTGATGCATTGCTGGTGTCATGCATGATGCAAATGAACTTTAGATTTCTGATAAGGGTGAACGCATGGCTTTTAATCTGATCTAGGGTGGGAGGTGACCCCATATTCTCTGGGAAACTGATGTGAAGCAGAGTGTAAGGCGAGCCAGGGGGTGACACCTTTTGCACAGGAAGCTTGCTTCAGCCAGAGGAAAAGTCTGTGTGTGAAATCCCTGAGAAGCGTGTCCAGAACAGAGGGAAAACCTATGAAAGAGACGTAAAGTGAGGCTGCAGAGATAGGCAGGCGTCTGATCACCCAGGAGATCACAGGCCATGAGAGACTTTGCCTTTAAATCAAGGGCAGTCAAGCCCAGCTGGCATGGCTTGGTGATTGAGCGGTGACCTATGAACCAGGAGGTCACGGTTCGATTCCAGTCAAGGGCACATGCCCGGGTTTCAGGCTTGATTCTCATTAGGAGTCTTGTAGGAGGCAGCCAATTAATAATTCTCTCTCATCATTGATATTTCTATCTCTGTGTCTCTCTCCCTTCCTCTCTGAAATCAATAAAAATATATTTAGAAAAAACAGAAACAAGGGCAGTCAAAAAATTTTAAGTAACACGGAAAACTTGACATTTTCAAGTGTAAAATACCATTTTCGTTACTAGAGATTGGAAGGAGAGGAGATTTACATTTTCTGTTGTTAATTCTTTCTCTGTTGAGTGACCTTGGGCAGGTGGCTTCAGGGATCTGAGCCTTGGTATACAAAACCAAGAGAAGAAATTAAATAATTCTGAGGACATCATGGCTCTTTAAGTCTGTGACCTGAATTACCCTGACATTTTTCCTTTGTTCCTTTGGCTCTGCAAATTTGATTTCCTTTAACTGTTAGTAATAACTCCTACACCAGCTCTTAACATAATTTGCTTTTTAAGAACCATGTCTCGAAAGTATAAATGTCAGCGGCAGTTAGGAATTGCAAAAGGAGGGAGCAAAATTATCACTTATACAGATGATGTGATCGTCTCTCTAGCAATGCTAAGCATCACTTAAAAAAAAAAATAAAAACCACGAAGAGCTCAGGCTGGTACAAATAAGTCTTTAAATAATCAAGAATTTTTTCCCTACATGCTGGCAGTAATCAGGAAGAAAACAGACAAAGGCAATTTGTGACGATAAAATACATCTGTACTGGGTGAATGGTTGTCCTGCGAAAGACAGGCTCATCTGCAACCATGAATATGACTTTATTTGCAAAGTATTTTGCAGGTACATCTTGGGGTGAGTTTACCCTGGCTTATCTGGTTGGCCCTAAATCCAATGGCAAGTGCCCGTATGAGAGACAGAAGAGGGGAAGATGTGAACAGAAAAGAGAGGGAGGTCCTGTGAAGGCAGGGACAGAGATGGGAGTGATGTGGCCACAGACCAGGGGATGCTGGGGGCCACCAGAAGGGTCTCCAACCCGTAGAGACTTTGAGGAGCTTATTTCTACTGCCACCTTGATTTTGGACTTCTGACCCCCAGAATAAATTTCTGTTGTTTCAAGCTACCAAGGTTGTGGCAATTAGTTGCATCATCCTCAGGAAACTAGCCCAGCCTTTCAGGCCCCTAGCCCCTCTCCTTCTGTGCTCCTCATCCTGGTGAAGAGAGGAAGTTTGTCCCTCTGAGCGGGATTATCTGGTTGCTCTCTCTTTGCTGCAGGGGCTGAATGCTGATGTGCAGCCAAGACTGTTCTCTTCCTCAAAACCTGATGTGAGGGCTCCAGGTTCCAGGATCCTGAGCAGTAAGCTCAAATAAAGGAAACCACTCTCTGTACGTGAGGCCCCAGACAGAACTCATCTTGCCCTTTAGCCTCCTCTGTACATCATAAGAAGCAACCTTTGCATAAGGCCTGGGGAGTTCATGGAGCACTTTCGTATTTACTAGCTTTTCTTTTTTGATTCTCAAAATAATCTCAGTAAGTTGACAAATTTTACAAATACTGAAATTCAACAGTATCTGCTTTCTTGGATTACTTCATGGACCCCGAATGCATATTCCTCTGTATTGATTATTTACACTGTAATGCCGGTGAGCCCAATTGGTTAAGCTCCCATGATCTGAGCCCTACCTACCTACCTCTTTGCCTCCATCCATCCATCCATCCACATTTTGCACAGTAACCGTCATGAACGTCTTGCACTTGATCTCAGATTGGTCTGCAGCAGGCTGGTATGCGGCTGAATTTGTGTGTTAAAATGCTTAAGAGAGTAGCCAGCATGCAGTTCGATCACAGTGAGCATTACCCTTTATTACTTGGTGCATGTTCCCTCAATTTAGAACATCTACTGGACCCTTCCATGCCTACCAAACTCTTACATATTCTTTAAGATGTCCCACATCCCACCTATTTTTGTGAAACATTTAGACATTACTTCGTACAAACAGTTGTCTGGGTCTTGTGTTTTCATATGATTTCTTATTTATTGCAATCCTAGTTCTTACACCATTTAGTAGCTTGTCTATTATCATTTGCATCTCCCTTTCTGGATTCCAGTGCAAACCCATCTTATTCTATGTCTTTTTCACGTTAATATGTCATGTGGTTTTCATGTTTATAACTTGGGACTGGTCCGGTGCCTTTTAGGGAAAGCTGAATGGGAGCTCTTTAGCTTGAATCAAACTCCCCCCCCCCCCCTCTTTATTTTATTTTAAATCAAGTGAACTAGAAAGTCAGTGAGAAAAGGAACTGCTTCTTGATCCCTTTGAACTCCCCACAGCTCTTAGAGCACAAGGCCTTGACTTACTAGGCACTTGATCCTTCCTGGTTTTCGGGTCCCAAATTAACTTCCTACCATAGGAACCCTCAAGATTCGCACAACCCCACGGTGCACACGGGCCTTTGTGTTGCTGGTATCAGGAGCGGAGGTCATGGCCAGATATCATGGTGTCTTCTAGTAAGAGGAAACAAATGCCGCTGGCTTCCTGCCCCCTGAGAGCCAGCAAGTTCACGGGGTCTGTGTTCTCTCCGCGGCTCTGACAAGGGAAAGCATATGCCCGAGGCCCCTGCTGCTCAAAGCACCACCTCTCCTTCTTGTCACTGTGCAGTGACTCCACTTCCCCCAAGGAGATTAATTAGCCGTAAAGACAGCCTGTACCTAGGCTCCTGATTTGAGTTCAGTCATGGTATTTTGGGACAAACTGGAGACAATGCAATTGATTCAGAACATATGTGGGCTTCTCAGGAAATCCTCTGTAAAAGTCATCAATAATAATAATTAAGAAACTCTCTGCTTGCAGGCTGACATAAATATAATTACGTGGGTGATTTGAGCTTTAAACACGACTGGGCTTCCTGTTCGGGATCCCAAAACAATCTGTGTGCTATCCATCTAATTATTTCTTGTAAAAGATGTCAGGAATAATAAAATGCTTCAAACAGATTTACGAAAGGACTTGGACTTCAGGAAATGTGAAAAGTAAATGCATGTTTACATATTTTCTCTGCCCAAAACTACCAAAAGGAACTAAAAGTATCAAAAGGATAAGAAAAGAAATGAAAAACAAAACGTCATTAATCCTAAGCCCACAGAATGGTACCTTCCACATTACTAACTTGGAAGAGAATTTTCTAGCCGCCATGTCAGTTGAGTCAAACAGTAAAAGAACATCCTTTGTTAAAATGAGACAAGAGAAAAATCTGCCTCAGCTAAAAATTAGGCAAAATTGACTTCTACCGCTCAATTATTTAACTTTGTTCTAGGAAGTATTGTAGTAGTCAATGACACTTGTCAAAAAGAAAAAAATGACTTCAGAGATTGGAAAGCAGATAAAATTGTCATTATTTGTATGTGAAATGATTGTATACTTAACAAATGAAAAATGGAAATCTATTTTTAAAAATTGAAAATAATTTTAAGAGCTATGATAGCAAAAATAATTTACACATTTAAAAGAATGTGATATAAAGCTTCCAATTCTCTATCAATATAGAAAATTTGAAAATATACAAGTTTAAAATTTGACTTTTTTTAGGAATAGGTAGAAAAATGAGAATGGGTGGCAAAAAGCTGCACAATGAAAATGGAGAAAATCTAAGTATAAGTGATTCTATTGTAGAAGATCTGGGTATTAATGTGTTGAAAGGCTCTCCTAGTTACCTACTAAGAACCATCCTATATTCTTCTTTAGTTACATAACCTTCCTTTCCAGCTGTTTATATTGCCATTTAGGTAAAAGATCTCATTTTCCAGCCTCACTTTAAGTAAATTATGGCCATGTAACAAAAACGTCTCGATTGAAATGCAAGGGAAATGTTTTGTGTCACTTTGGGGGATTCTGCTTAAAAGGAATCTGAGGTAAGTTTTCTTCTCCTTTCTCCACTTTCTTCTTGAAAGATGGATATTGAGAGCTGATGCTCAGGCAGCTATATTGAATCATGAGGTTGAACCACATTCCAAGGATGGTAGCTAGAAGAAGCCTGGAAAATTATACAATGGGAGTTATAAAACCTGTAATGGATAATTTCGGATATTTCTATAGAGGCAAAAATTCATTTGACTGAAGCCACTCTTAAATCGTGTGTGCATGCATGTGTGTGTGTGTATGTGTGTAAACTGAAGCCAAGTGGATCTCACTGAGCTAAAATAAAGATGCAGGGCTACTTCACCTACATTCTTTGGTTTTTGACTCCCCTCTTCAAAGCCAAAAATTTATCACTCAGACACCACTGATTCCCTCTTGTACTTATATGCTTGTGATTACATTGGACCCACCCAGATAATCCAGAATCTCTCCAGTTGAAGATCAGAGAAATTAGCACCTTAATTCCATCTGACACTCGCCCTTTTCCATGTAACATAACATGTTCTTGGGCCCTAGGGATAAGGATACTGACATCTTTGGGGGTGTTATTCTGTCTACCATAGCTAAGAAATAAGGGAGCTTTTGTAATGTGCATGCATTTCTTAATGTTGGCATTAGCTCTAGCCTATAACTCTAACATTATTCATTTTTTAATCAGAAATTTAAAAATTCTTTAGCCCAAAAGTTAACAATTAGCCTTGCTACTAAAGGAAGATATGAAGAATTATCTCCCCTTGTCATTGTTGGAGCTTGTGACAGATTAGTATTAGGAGCTACAGGGAATATACAGAGTGGGGGTTGCAGCATGGGTGAAAAAGTGTTCAGCCTTGAAGTTCTGCAAGTGTTTGATGCCAGATGACACAGATTTTTTTCCAGAACTACGTCCACACTCCAAGTGTTAGAAAAACATATCACGCACAATCTTGATCTTAGGCCCAGCACGGCCAGAATAACCAAAAGCCATTCCAGAATCCTAACTGTGGAAAGAACTTTATAAATTATAAGTGAATGACTGAAGGAAGAAATAAATAAATGAATAAACAAAAAGCTGATGGTTGGATTAATGAATCTTCCTTGTTTCTTTTACATATTAATAGCCTAGCCAATGATTAGGCCTCCCACAAATGGGCTGCCCATGACCCATTATTTTGCAGATATTGTATATTTGTACATGTGGCAATAGATGTACATAAAGGATATATATCCGCCTTCTTAGATGGTTATTGGAAGATGCTTTTTATTATTGTGGTCCAATAATCCATCATAGTTGGAACATTTGACTTAGGTAGGCATTGTTTCTTGGAAATGTTCCTGAAATACTGGCAAAACGTCTCAAACTCTGAGGCCATGTTCCAGAAAAGGTGGGATGCTGTCAAATTAAATCATATGTTAAATGTTGAACTAAAGAAATGAAAATTTACAGGCAAACTACAGTGGTTTCCACAATGACATGGAAAATAACCCAGTGAGAAAGGAATCACCAGTTCTAAAATGAAGAAGGCAGGCTACACGACATTATGTACTATATAATCATTTATGTATTATATGAGTAATATTCAAATATTTATAAAATATTTGCTAAGTACAATTTGGGTAGATCTGAGATTATCTTGTTTTTGCTTATAGTTATTTGATAATTTTAAGTTAAATATGAGTTTGTTACAACATAGGAAAACTCATAGCACATCTAAGATAATAATTACCTTTTTCAAAGCAGTGCTTTGTATTCAGAAGCCCTCATCCAAAAAGCTAAACTCACTAAATGAGTTTATATAATGTTATTGCTTTCTAAGCTTTCTCCAGCCAATACATTCTTTCTCTTTTTCCAAAGAATATCATGTATTCCTCTCGTATCTTGTTCTCACTGATATTAACTGCATACACAACTAGTCCATGAGGCCTTTGAAACCAGAATTTTACTGAGTCCTCTGCTCAGCACTTAAAACAGTACTTTCATTGTAGTTAGAACGAATACTTTCCTTTTAAAGTATGAAAATACTGTTTTATCTTGTCCTTAGATACAAGCAAGAGCTTATTTGATTGTTGATTTTCTCTCTTTGAGGCATTTTAATCTCTGGTGCCAGATTCCTGGGTTTACATTCTGCTCTACTGAGAGGGATCACCTTGGACTAGTTACTTTTATCTATCAGGGTCTGGTCAGAGGATACTTACATTTAGTGTAAAGACTGTATAAAGTATGAGCTTGGAGTAAGAATGTCACAAGGGATTATGCAGTACCGCAAGGTTGGTTTTGCTGGGTCTCTTTACCACCCAGAAACTTGAAGGGACAAATGGAGGAACCATTTACAAAGAGAACTATCTGAAGAGATGGAGATCATGACCTTAGGCCGAGATATGCAGTCAGTTTGCTATGCTTCTGCAGAAGAGGATGCTGGGGAAGAAATTGTCTTCCTTCAGGTCTTTAACTGAGATTTCCTGTTTGCTTCGAATCTAACCAGAAGCTCATCCACCAATATGCTGTGATGGATGAGTGTGGGTACCACTGGGAGGGCAACAGGTAATGTGTCAGCTCACCTCTATGGCCCCGAGGACTCACCTTTAATGGCGGAGCAAGTGCAGTACTTTTCTCATTGAATTGTTGTGAGAATTGAATAAATCAACACATGTCAAGAATTTAGAACAACACCTGAAACTTAGCAAACACACAATCAGCATTCAATCTTAATATTGTTCCTCTCTGCTCACCGTGACTTCTTATGCTACATGTGTTCTAACACCTGTGTTCCATCCTAGTTTTGGCCCTGAACTTTTTTTTTTTACAAGTCCACCTGGACCTTTGATTTCTGGATAATACCTTAAATAATTAAGCAGAGAGACCATTAGACTGAAGTGGCTCTACTGCTTTAGCAGCCTAACTTAAGCAAACCAAAACCAAAGCCTGTGAATGCCTCAAGCTTAAGAAATAGAAACCTAAGGACAACCAATTGCAACAGCCAATTAGGCTTTTGCCCAGTAAGGTGTCCACTCAAGCTATAACCAATCAAATCATTTGTCTGTGTTGCTTCTGTGTCTTGTTTGCAGAAGACTCCTCTGGCTCCTGTTGCTGGAACACTCCTAACCACTTCTGGTTCGGTGCTGCTTTCTTCACTTGGATGTCTCTGCAAGTAAACTATTATATTTATAAATATTTTGCCCCAGTGCATCCTTTAACAATGCCTTGTGTACCCACCATTGCATCTCACTCCTTACCCCTTTCTGCAGACCACAATCTCAGTTCATTGTCCCAGCACAGATATTCACAGTCCACAGATATTCTTCATTCCATTTTGCCAAATTGAACAGTCTATTTGTTGTCTAAGACTCCTCTTCATAAGTTTTCAAAATGTAAGACAAGTTGTCACCCAGGTGTTATTTTAAACAGGCTATTTCACCATTCTGTGTTTCATGCAACCAGATAATTAGGAAGACCTTTTACATTCCTTCAGCACGGTATGTGTTTTTACAAAGAGATTTTATTTAATCTTCGTGAGTACCTTCAGTGGCTGGCAGATGGGGGATAATTACCTCATTTTACACGTAAGGAAATGGAAGTTCAGGAGGTGGTAGCTTACCGCTCAGCCGCACAGCCTGTCAGCATCAGACTGTGGATTAGAGGTATGTCTCTTGGTTCCATGGTATCTGGTTGGATTCCTAATGCAGAACTAAACTGGATCTGAGAGATCACATTTTAGTAATCAGTGCATTGAATAGTTTCCCTCTACTTACTATGTTTCTGCTACTAATGCTAGACTGTGTATGTGACCTTCCCCAGTGGCGGATAAGGATTGTAAGTAACCTGCAAAATTCATAAAGTGAGGAGCTGAACTGGTGCCTAATCCAAATCTTCTAATGCCAGTGTTGGACTCCTCCTGATTTTGCCTATGTAATCTAGAGAGCATGGAAAATTCCAAGTTCTACGAGTCTCTTTCTATTGTTTTTTTTTTTTTCTCTGCCACACACTGAAATGTGGGCTATATATTTTTATAATGTTTTATGTTTGAGAGACACTTCATTTCAAAATACTATTGGGTCCAGGAGTAGAGACCCTACGTATATATTAAATTATTTTCTATAAAGGTGCAAGGGCAATGTAATAGAGAAAGAATAGTCTTTGAACTAGAACATTTACTAGTATATATTCATGTGCAAAAAGAAATCTTCATTCATTATTCACAGTCTGTACAAAAACTAATCCACAATGAATCATACAACCCTCTGTAGAGTGACTCAGTTGGCTGGAGATCATCCAGTGCATCAAAAGGCTGCTGGTTGGATTCCCAATCCGGACACATGCCCAGGTTGCAGACTAGATCCCTAGTGGGTGGCATGCAAGAGGCAGGTTAATCAGTGCTTTGCTCTCACATCAGTGTTTTTCTCTCTCCCTCTCCCTTCCTCTCTCTAAAATCAATAAAACCACTTAAAAAAACAAACAAAAAAACTTTACAGACTATAAAATAAATGGTTAATTTTTTGCATATAAGTTATAGCTTGATTTTTTTTTTAAATGAAAATTATTATTGGGTGATGTGCACACTAAATTAAGGCCTTCTCCGTCCCCTTCCCCCACCAAGAAGGAAAAAAGAACGAAATGCAAAAGAGGCAGAAAAAAGATTGAAATGAAAGGCTGAATATTCCTCTCTCTTTTGTTTTTGTCTTAAATTTATGCATTTCTGGCCCAATGCATTTGCTGAGTGGCTAACGTGAGCATGCTTTCTTAGTGAGCTTCTATGCTGACCGTGCTGAAATGGCAGTCCAAATGGTGGCGGGTTCAGGTGCGGTCCGCTTTGCCTCCTGGGCTGTGTGAGCCAGCTGTTGTCCTCCTCAGAGGCTGCATACACAGACATAAACAGCTCAGATACATCTTCTCAAGGACATGTTTATTTTCTCTGTGACCCCAGTGTTACTGGCCAGCAGAGAGTGAGGGGGGTTTAGGCCAGAGCATTCACTGAGACATAGGAGAAGTAAAGGTTTTGATGTTGATAAGGCAACATAATGGTTGTTATGAAGAATCTCACTGAGCAATAGCCTTCCAAGCCATTCACTCCCAACTTGAGCCTGCCTTCCCATCAGCCCTGAGCTTTCCATCAGTGGTGGTGAGGACCTGGGGTTCTAAGGTACCTTTACACAATATTTCCAGGTCAGACAGGCAGGTTGCTGTGGAGCTGGGTGAAAAGGTGAAGGGACAAAACAAAATAAAACAAAACAAAAAACAACTCATAGACACAGACAACAGTATGGTGATGACCAGAAGGAAATGGGGTGGGGGAGATAGAAGAGGGAGAAAGGGGCATAAATGGTGATGGAAGGAGACTTGACTTGGGGTGGTGAATACAAAGCACAATATACAGATGCTTTGTAGAATTGTACACCTGAAACCTGTATAATTTTATTAAGCAATGTCACCCAATACATTCTTTAAAAAATAAAGCATATTTTCAGGATAGGGTTGAGGATAGTGCTGGCCCTCTAGCCCTTTCCACTCATTGTAAATATCCTTACCCTTGAGTTTGAAGGGCAAGTTTTACTAATAGAAAGCCAGCCATAGCTCAAAAATAGTTTAAAAACTACTGACCTCATCGAATTCTCTCCTATTTATAGGACGATGTAGAGCTGTGTCTATGTTTCCCTCACTGGTTCACGGTAGAGCTGGCTCTGGGAAAGCAGTAACAAAGTCAAATATCTGTAGGACCAAATAACCTAAATGAGGGAAGTGGGCAGGCAGGAAGGACCTGTAGTAGACAGTAGTGTCCATTCTCACCAAGGGGCCTGACCACCACCATGCAAGTGTGCATACTCACTGCCAGCAGATCTTTTGAGTTTTTTTTTCTTTTCTTTTTTTTCTAAAGGACCTTGGAACATGGATTTTCTTGTGAAGTAAGGCAAGTTTGGTGTGTGTGTGTGTGTGTTTAATATTTTTATTTCAGAGAAGAAAGGAGAGGGAGAAAGAGAGATAGAAACATCAATGATGAAATAGAGAATCATTGATTGGCTGCCTCCTGCACGCCCCACATGGGGGATTGAGCCTGCAACCCAGGCATGTGTCCTGACTTGGAGTCAAACTGTGACCTCCTCCTGGTTCATAGGTCAATGCTCAACCACTGAGAAACACTGGCAGGGCAAAAAGGATAGTTTTTAAATGTCGTTAACCAGTTCCATTTTTGTTCACACTTTGTCTCAACGAAATAAAACCCATCTGTCTGTCCTCTGGGCCAGGCTGTAAGAGCCTGATCGGAGAGCCCTGGTTTGAACTGGACTCCCAATCTCATGCTTTGTTCTTTGCATCTGATAGTCATTGACCTCGCTGGAGCTGTGAGCTCTGAAACCACAGAAGTGAAATGCAGAGCTGTCTTGTTGTTCCCTGAGGCATCTGAGCGAACACCCTCAAATTGGGGGGGCAGGGAGGGGAGAGAAAATCCCTCACCCCATGCCTTGTCCCCAGACATGACCTAACCATCATCCACCCATCATCAGACAAGCCCTACGCCCCTTACAAGGCAGCCTGTTCTGGTTTGAAATGGCAAAGTTTCTGCCTGGGGATGCTGTAAATTATGTTTCCTCTTTGAATGGCAGAGCACGATACTGTAAAGGGCACACGCTTGGGAGTCAGACAGCTACTCACTGGCTACAGAATCTTGGGCAATATACCAAAAGCTTCCAAAGTCCATTTCCTCCATTAGAAAACAAGGCTGGCAGTCCGAAAGGATGGGATGGTTATAGAGACTAAATCATGTACATTTCAAGCACAGTTGCCAGCCACTTCATTGGTTGTCATTGGTATCATTATTTATATTTGTATTATTATAATACATATTATTATTAAGTTCTGATGGTGCCAGTCCACATGGCTGTGGCACCTGATTCAGGACCGTTTGTTTCTGAAGTGAAGCATTTGGAGGAGTCTTTCTTGCTGAAGGAAGGCTGGTGATGCTGAATGGGCAAGTCAAGACACCATGGCTGGTGTGGCTCAGTTGGCTTTGTGACATCCCTGTCCTAAAAGGTTGCTGGTTGGATTACTTGTCAGGGCACATGCCCAGTTGCAGGCTCAGTTCAGTCCCCAGAGTGGGGCATGCAGGAGGCAGATGATTGATGCTCTGGTCTTGCATCAATGTTTCTCTCTCTCCCTCTCCCTCTCCCTCTCCCTCTCCCTCACCCTCTCCCTCTCCCTCTCCCTCTCCCTCTCCTTTTTCCACTCCCTCTCCCTCTCCCTCTCCTTCTCCCTCTCCTTCTAGAAAATATTTTAAAAAAAAAGAGTCAAGATCCATAGCTAGGCTGCAGAAGTGACTATGCTTTATCTTGTCTGTACATGGTCACAACACAGTGAATACATGTGCTCACGCCTGGGTGGTGAGCATATGTACTCCTTACGTATTTTAGGTATATCCTTGCCCTATTTGGTGAAACTATTGGTTTCTTAACCCTCAATTTTCTACAGCAACCATAAAGAGGATATAATAAAGAAACAAAAAAAAACCTCTTATGAGAGGATTATGAACAGTATTATTGTTCAATTCCACTAACCAGGCACAGACTTAATGGTGATAGACTAGGGCAGAGTGTTGAAAAGGAGGCAGATAAAACTTATTCTAAAGCCCATTTATTATCTCGAGCCTCAGAGTTTTTTCTCCTCTGCAAATTTGCTTTCCCCTCTAAAAGTCTCCCTCCTTGAGACGTGCTTGAAATGAAAGCCAGTTCTTGCTAGACTTGCAGAATTGCCGGGCAGGCAGGCAGAGCCCCCGGGAGAGGCCATCTCATCCATCAGCCCCACTGGCTTTGGGAAGGGGGAGGCCTGTGAATAGTCAGGATGATGAATCCCAACAGCTGGCAGCATCCAGGTTACAGAGAGTGAAGGATGCCAGTGCATATGTGGTAACTCTTGGCACACAGCACAACAGGGATGCTTAGATCAGCCCTACCCTCCAAGCTGAAGCAGAGCAGGCAGAGATAGGGGACAGATTGTTCTCTGCTTCCATGGGCAGATTATCACATCCAAATGCAGGGAGAACAAAAGTGAGAAAGACGGAGCCAGTGTGAGAAGCCAGGTTTTCTGATAAGCAAATTTCTGCTTCAATAGCAGAGAGACTATAAATAGCACCAGAAAGATCTCCATGCCAGACGTCTGCCCTCCCCTCTGCATATGACCCAGGTCAACCCAGTGATTCAATTGGACACATTTATTGAATACTAAGTGGCAAGAACTGGCTGGGCTTGCTATTGGGGATAAGCTCTGAGCAAGACAGACATGGTTTCTGTGATCAGGGAGTATAGTGTCCAGGGTTGGAATGTCCAAATAAAAGTTTACCATGTGGTATGATGAGTATTATGGGACTCTGAGTGGGCAGTCAAAGAGATACACCTGAGTAAATATACCCTGCCTACCTCCAGATATATCTGTCTGTATGGTTCCCAAAGTTCACTCACAGCCTGTATTAGTCTCAGAGGGCTGCTATAACAATGGACTCCGAGCTGGGTTGCATAAAACAATAGTAATTTATTCTCTCACATTCTGGAGGCCAGAAATCTGAAGCCAAGGTGTTGGCAGGGCCATGTTTCCTCTCAAGTTTTAGAAAAGAAACTTTTTTTGCTCCTTCCAGATTCTTGTGGTTCCAGGTATGGTTGCATAACTCCCATCTCTGACAGTGTCATCACAGGGCCATCTTCTCTGTGTCTCTTTGCGTATTTGTGCTTTCTCTTCTTGTAAGGCCAACAGTCATTGGACATAGGACCTACCTTAATCCAGTATGACCTCATCTATATATATAAAAGCCTAAGTGATCATCTGACTGTCCTACCGGTATAAGGCACACTGACCACCAGGGGGAAGACACTCAATGTAGGAGGTGCTGAGCAACAGCAACTTTGCAGAGTGCCCTCTTGCACTCTGGGACCCCTTGGGGGATATTGCAGAGCCAGTTTTGGCCCGATGCCCACAGGCCAGGCTGAGGGACCCGCTTACTTCGCAAAAGCCCTTTGAGCCACGGTGCCGCCTCAGGTGCAGCCGGCCAGCCAGGGAGGGACCAGGTGAGGTTGACTCCAGGGTGTGTCCAGCTGTCTCACCCAGTCCTGCCCTGCTGGCCACTTTCTAAATTTCCTTTCAATGTGCATGATTCAGTGCACCAGGCCTCTAGTTTTAACATAATTCCATCTGCAAAGACCAAATAAGGGACCAAATAAGGTTACATTCTTAGCTTCCAAGGATTAAAACTTAAACATATCTTATTGGGAGGCCCCGTCTAACATATTATATAGCCTATGACTTTTTTTTTTAGCTTTTGCCATTGTCTTTTTTCCAGCCCTGGTTAACCCTTTGAGCATTTTATCTGGCTTGATATTCAAACCTCTTGAAACATTTAGAACTTGGCTCTCATTACCTCTGTTTCTTGGTGCTATTGGATGCCTTAGCATGAAAGGTCTCTTTTACTCTCAAACCTGATGAGTGGCTTATGAGATGCTAATGTTCTGGAAAGGTCCACCTTAGACCCTGTGGAGACCAGACCCAACAAGGCTTGTTGAACAAAGCAAATGAGGGGAACTAACTAGCTCATGTGAGCATAACAAACTATATACAATGGAAAGAGGCCCTTGAGAAGGGAGCCTTTGGAAGGACTATGCTTCAGTCCTATTGAAGATACCCAGTACTTTACCCAAATACCCACATCTCATGATGCCTTGTGAACTCCTCTTTTAAAATCTGCATTGTTTGGGGAGTTGACTCTCTCCATTTTGTGGAGATGAAATCTACTCACTATGTCAAAATTCCCACACATTACTATGGTAATGCAAGGAAGAAAACAACATGTTTACCTGACCTACCAGGTTGCAACCGGTCAGAACACTGTTTTCTAGGATTAATTTCCACAAATGTTCTAAATCCAACAGTTCAAAAGTCTTCTCTAAAATTTTAGACTAATAATTCTGTTTTCAGCTCTTGAAATTAAATTGGTCTCAAGTAGAGTAAAAAGCAGAGCTATGTTTCTTGATCACTTTCTAAAGGAAACCAAATATACTGATCATTGGACTGGAATTCACTGTTTTAGGATAAGGTAGCAAACAGAATTCTAGAATTTAACCCCCCATCCCCTCTTTCTCTCCCTATTCTTGCTCCTCCTGCCTCTTATTAAGCAAAAAGTTTCCTAATCTGAAGCAGCAGCAGCAGTCTTAACTACAACCTTTAGAAGCTCACCTAGGTTAAGGGGTCATTTCTCTATATATTTTCACTATAGCAACTGGTCTTTCCTCCTACCAGATGCTGAAGGTAAACATTTCTTCATCTCATTATCCTGAGAGAGAAAGCCATTATGATTTTAAGGGTTTAATTTGCAGGCTTCGATTATTTTACTTTACAACCTATTACCATCTTCCCTCCAACAAATTGTGACTTCCTGTTAAAAAGAAATGAGACTCTAAAGATGTCTTTGGCATTTATTAGTATTTTGGTAATTTGTGAGTTAAATGTTTAGGAAATATGATTTCACCAGTTACTCGTCTTCAAAGAACTCTGGAATATGAATGAAACGCAGAGCAACATTTGACTTGAGTGTGTTTTTTAGCTGATCTTGGAAAATTGAGATCCCTTTCAGTGACATTAACAGAAACAAATGGTGGTTGTGTTTGTGTTCTACTTGTGTTTCCCAGGATTCTGTTACCAGAAGAAGGGTCAGTGTGTTTCTCCATAATGAGGTAGAATGGTTCACAACGGTTGTTCTTACATCTGACTGCACATTAGAATCTTTGGGATGGGGAGCTTTTAAGACACACTGATATCCTAACGGCATCCATGGAGATTCTGATTTCATTGCCTTGGTATGGGGTCCAGGGAAGGATTATTTCAAAACTCTTAAGTGATTCTCATGGGCAGCTAAGATTGAGAAACACTGGTAATAGCACAGTGCCTCACCTGGGGAGTTTATTAAAATGCAGATTCTGATTCCCAGGGCCTGGATAAGGCCTTGACATTCTATGTTTCCAACCAGGTGCCCATGCTGGGGGAAGGGGTGCTGAGGACCACACTTAGAGGAATAAGGATGTTATAGAATTGGCATTATCTTTAAAATGAGACAACTCTGAGTCTGATCATCAGTTTGCTGATTGATTTTGTTCCTGTTACTACAGTGCACTGAGCTTCAGTTCTGTCTTTTATAAAGTAGAAATAAAACTTACATTTTAATAATGGATGGAGTGAATGTGATAGGAAAAGCAGATGGCAAAGGGCCTTGCATTCAGTAGCAAAATAAATGTTACCTCCATCTCACTTCCCTCCTGCACCTTCTCAAGGGCCTCCAGCCTTTGAAAGACAAAAGGAGAGAAATGGGCTGTTTGTCTGGAGTGTAGTTGCTATGGGAACATCATTCTTTAGAGAAAAGGGATGTAAGTAACCACAGTGGCTTAGTGACCATCAACCTATGTGTCTGAAAAAAGTGTCTTGGGATCACAGTTTTCAGGAGAATTCTTTGCATTTTTAAAATATACAGTCCTTTACAAATGAGAACCACCAAATCCAAATCAAAGTCATCCACAGGTGGTGAGAGATTGCTAGACAGGCATTTTAAAGGGCATTGAGTGTATGGGTTATAATAGTGGCCCAGTCAGGGGGATATGCTTGAGGGCAGAGTTTTAGCACCAGCTTGAGTTTGGTGCATTGTTACTGACAGTGGGTGGGTCTGAGGAATTTGGTAACACTGCCTAAATGCCTTCTTTTTGGAACAGTCTCCTGGAGTGAGGGATGGACCAGAAGAATGAAAACAGGAAAAGGCACTATCACTTACTTGGTAGTGTTTACGGATTGTGGTTTTGTGTGGGATACCATGCTGGAGGTCATAGATAGTAAACAAGACGTGTGTCCTTCCTGCCCTCTTGAAACTCTTACCCTACCTCTGAGACAGTGAATAACCAGTAGTAATTATGACATGTGTCTGAGGGAAAAATTCCGAGTGAGATGAGAATGCATAATCGGGGCCCTAACCTGTTAGTTGAGGTTAAGAAAGTCTATCCTCAGACATGGCTATCAGGTGATTCTCCAGCTGAGAACCTAGTGTTCCCTGAGCTCCCTGGAGACAGGGTAGAGGTGTGTTAGAAGTGGGAGATGTATTACCTATACCCTATCTGTACCACTTCTTAAGTGAAAGCGTGTGGGCAGGTTCATAAAGTGAAGATAATTATATGTACTTTCAAGGATTGATGTGATGTAGAGATGAGCATTGTGAGCAGCATGGACCTTATCACACAGTGAAGCTCAAAGTGGTCGATGTCTAGTCCTGTGTCCTCAGTCCCTTTAACTCAGCGCCTGCTATGCCTCTGTGGCAGAAACAGTGACTGCTCACTGAATAGGAATATGCACTTGTCCCTCCCATCCCCCATCTCAGCCCCTGGTGAAGGGCTGGTTCTAGTTGTAAGTAGAATGACTGGTGTCACATCTTGGTGGACTTGCCCATCCTCCTTCTCTTCCCTGCGGCAGTGAACATGGGGCCCCATGTTGAGATGTTAGAAAATCCAACTGGGTCCCTGCATTCACCATGTGGGGCTCAGTCTTTGCTCCAGAGAAGCTTTCTGCTTCTCTTCTCTCTGGCTTTTTAACTTGCCGTGGATGCACCACAGGACTGCAGGGCAGTACATAATGTGGGCTTGTTGCCATGGTGCTCAACAGGGAGAGAGCACGCTGCTTTCTTGGAAGAAGTATGGCCATAGATCCATAGCGGCCGCCTGTCTCTGTTCTTTGTCTCCGTCTTCCACCTCTGCCTTCCTCCCCATCGCCTTCTCCCTCTCTCTCCATCTCTCTCCCATCTCTTCCATATTGTTGTTGGGTGTGAGAATTCTTCTTTCCTAACTTGATGCAAAATCCTGCAAACTGGGTTTTTTTCAACTCCCTTTGTTCTGTATCTCCTAAACCAATTCAATATCATCTTATGCTCAAATAGTGATGCTTTGATGAGCTTCTGAGTTTGTATTCCTGTATCTCCCTTCTTGTATAAATACTAAGTGTTTTCTAAGCATCTTTTCCAACAGAAAGGGAGATAAAGGCTATAAATGAAAGGAAAAGTCAATCCACTGTACCTTGACTTGGATATAAATGATTTAACTTTTTCTATTGGCAGACTGTTTGTTTGTTTATTTTTATTGAACTGATATCTTACAGGCAGGTTGTGAAAGAAAACAGGGCCAGGTGATAGAGAACTGGTTGGGTACTGAGTTTGGCTCGGCCAAGTGAAGTCTAGTCACCTATCTGCTCATTTGTTCTCTTACTCAACAGTTACTCACTGAACATGTAGGATGCATTAGACATGGATCAGAGTGGCAGGGAGATACAGGAAACAGAAAACACCCCTGTTTCCAGGAGCTGCCATCCCCAACAGAGACAGACGATAAGCCAGCGGCTCTTAGACATTAGTAAGAATCAAAATTATCTGCAGGTGATTATTGAAGTAGGTGACTGGACCCCACTCCCTGAAATTCTGATTTCTTAGATCTGGGGTGGGGCCCAAGAATATGCAATTTCTAATAAGTTCCCAAGTTCCATGGACCACTTTGAGAATAACTGATGTAAACAAATGTGAAAGGGTAAATACTTCATATAATGACAGCTATGGACACATGTTATGAGGTAAAATAGTGTAAAAGGAATAGAGAATGCAGGTGCTGCTGGTTTAGGTCAGAGCTTTGGAAAAGGCCTGTGGCTGGGCAGAGACCTGATGGAAGCTCTGGGGTGTCTCTGAAGAGCCTGGAAGAGTGGCAGGCGGGTGTGCCAGTCTTGGTGCTCTGAGGATGCCATCTCCCTCTCTCTAGTGCTGCATATAACTTCATGTGTGATTGGATCTTTTTGCCCCCCTCTTCCCCCTGTTTATTTTAGTACTTTTGGCAGGAGCAGTAGCCATTTCATACTCGATTCCTCCCAATCCCAGTACCAAGCAGTGGATGACTACATGAACTAGGAACCGTTCAAATCCCTTCATAGCCATTAACTCGTTTAATCCTCACAAAAGCCACACAAGGTATGACCTGTTATCATTCCCACTTTACAGATGAAGGAACTAAGTCTCAGAGAAGTTAGGTATTTTGCTTAGTATTACAGAGATAGGAAGTAGCAGGACCAGGATTTGAGATTATTTATCATAAAGATTGGATGGATGGATGGCCGAATGAATGGATGAAATGTTGAAATTAAGTCAAGAAGAGTTATCAATTGGCTTTATTTTCAGAGAGTGTTTATAAACCAATTAGAACGGAAAGGCAGGTGTTCACCCAATGGAGGAGGAAGAATGCCACAAGAGAGCCAAGTCTAGAAGGAATATGAGGTGTGTGGCAAAGATTCTTGCTCAGGCAGGTAGAGGCTCTCTGTCTGAGAAAGCAGGACATACCATCGGAAGCCGGAGGGCAGAGGAAAATGCATTCAGCAAACCCTTCCTCTCGAGGGATCCTGACAAGTGTGTTTTAATCTAATTAATACATTCAGGAAGTTGGACCTGGAGGAATGTGATTATTTAATTGTTTTGTTCAAAGAGTATGAAGCAGGCTATTAGTCTGGGGTCATGACTCCAAGGTTCATTGCAGGTTATTACCTAGGAGGGTTTTGGGACAAGACTGGCTGATTGATTCTTTCCCGCTGCTGCCCTCATTAATTTACAAAGATTCATTGTGTTGGTGCTAATTTGCAGAGTCTGGAATGAAATGTAAAACAGATTCAGACTGATAAGCATTGTATTGTATCTGCTATTCTATCTTGTTCCTTCCCCTCCGTTTTCCCTTCTAAAGATTTTCAGGTACATGAATTTCTAGTCTAATTATAATTAACTCTTTTTCCAGATGAAAAATATTGTTTTTAATAATTAAGCAGGGAGCAGGAAGCAGGTATTTTGACCTTTCATTTCTAACCTCACAAAAACTTGCCTCTCCTATTATTCTCTCTCTGACCTAAGAAATGGCATCTAACCTTTGTTACTCGGATTCCCCTTCTGCAAAATCTGGTTATAAAATGCAGATTCACAACCTTATCCCATTTTCCCCTTTAACGTTCTTGAATGGCTTCCATGGCATGAAAGTCAAGAGTCAAGCTCAATGTTCACAACCCTGGATTTGGCCTCAACTTTCTAGTCTCCGATCCCGCCACTGTCCAGCAAGTATTTCTGTTCTGTTGCATCTAACGATGCTTTCTGTTTGCTCTGTCCTGTCTCTGGAGAGTCTTCCTCTACCTTTGGATATTTGCCAAGTTATTTTTCTTCCTTTAACTTGTTATCACATTTGTGAAGCTTTTTTGGTTGCCGTAGGCAAGTGACTCAACAACTTCTGTGTGTTCTTGGTCCCTCCGTTAACACTTGCCACATTTTGTTGTGATTATTTGTCAAAATGCATATTTTATTGTAATTATTTTGTGTGCGTGTGTATATCTGTGTGTGGGTGTTTGTGTGTGTGTTCTCTTGAGGGCATGTAATAGATCACATTTTGAGCAGTTCTAAATGCCAACTTGCTAACAAATTGACTGGCAGTAACAGGAGTTTAGCGTATGGTGATTGAGTGAGTAAATGAAGGAATAGCTGGCCTGCCTGACATCTAGAATTTTGAGGATCAATTTTTTTACATGTTAGATGTGAAATGCTCCTTATAAACCCCAAACTATAAAATTGTGTGCTGATGTAAGAATCATTTCTTGATTTAAGTGTTCTAAAAATGTTTTCTAACTCCATCTTTATCAAGGGGTTTGAAATTCTCTCTTTCTCTCATTTTTGGCAGGAGTATTCATTTATTTATTCATCTATTTATTTATATAATCAGAAAATATGCCTGCCAAGCTCTGCACTAAGCAGGGAGGATAGTGTGAAAAAATGGGAGAAAAGTAACCCAGACCTCATGGGTCTCAGGTCACAGGGATGAGAGGATGAGATTTGAGTAGTTCCCTCAAGGTTGGGGCTGGGTGCAGGAGCTCAGGTCAAGGCCTGTCCCCTGGGCCCTTGACTCAGTGTGATGCTGAGGTCCTTGGTTCACTGGATCTTGCACCTGTATATGTTCTTTCTTGGCATGGCAGTGATGGATCCAGTCTTTCTCAATGTCTCTACCCCTGGGTGGACAGCAGCCTGTTTTCTGGGCTGGCTGACCAGATTCCAGCTGCCAGGGGCTTCAAAGAAAAATGAGGAATGATCAGTTTTTCACTCCTGAGACCTTGTTGTCTAAGTTCATTGATTCCATTTCAACCTTTACTTTTTATCCTCATATAGTACCAAAATTAAGTCAGGTATTCGATATCTTAACTTCCCTTGATAAATAGTGATAATATCACCCTGGCTGAGTGGCTCAGTTGGTTGGTGTGTTGCCTGTCCATCAGAATCAGGGCACATATCTAGGTTGCAGGTTCAATCCATAACCAATCAATATCTCTCTCTCTCTCTCTCTCTCTCTCTCTCTCTCTCTCTCTCTCTCTCTCTCTCTCTCTCTCTCTCTCTCAAAATCAATAAGTATATCCACAGTGAGGCTTCCGTAAAATTGTCATAATACTGAAGCCTGATAATAATAAGGCAGCCTGAAAGCATTTTTTTTTTGGTGTCTCTGGTATCTTACCTGAAAGAGCTTCCTTGCTTCTGTGATCACTAGTAACTGCTATGAATTTCTCCACTCAAAATTGTCCAATTCAGCCACTCGCTAGCCTTAACTGCTCTTCGCAGCCTCTGGCTATGACAGTGGTTTCTGATGATCATTTTCAGGAAAAGCGGCCTGTCTTTCATTGCCTCAGTCTGGCCCCTGCTCTCCCATTGCCTCCATGGGGAGGTTAGCTGAGAAGGAGGTGGGAGAGATGAGGGGTCAAATCTGTTACTTTTTATAGAGGCGGAGTGAAAATAATTTCCTGTGAAAGCTGAGGACATTCTTTCATTAGTTTGCTTCCTGCTCTGGGTCTTGTA
This sequence comes from Pipistrellus kuhlii, assembly GCF_014108245.1. NCBI lineage: Eukaryota > Metazoa > Chordata > Mammalia > Chiroptera > Vespertilionidae > Pipistrellus > Pipistrellus kuhlii. The sequence goes on from NW_023425449.1 coordinate 3,938,369, forward strand.
TGTGGGGTGATTTTTTTCTTCTCCCTTTTGGAACTTGCACGGGCCAACTTCCTGTGCCTGAGGCTGCTGAGAGATAGAGTTTTATGAGTTCGGCCCACCTACACAGCAGCGAGCCTGGGGATGGCGGTGAATGAACAGAGGAGAGCCGCCTAAGCCATCCTCGAATATTCTGGACACAAGTTCAAAGGAAAAGCCTCAAAGAGGTGTTTTGGGAAGCAGCCAACCATGGAATTTTAGGGTTCAGGGAGACTCAGTGAGGGGGGGAATATGTTCCAACTTCCTGGACCTTGGGTTTCAATGCTAATCTTTCAAAAATTGCTCTTCCATACATTAGTCAGTGTACATTTGCTGAGAACCAGCTGTGTGCTGCACACTACTCTCAGTGCAGGATGGGTCAGGCAAATGCCAGAAGCACAGCTCAGATAGACTTAAACAGAAATGTATTGGCTCATGTAACTAGAGTCAGGGTTGTCTCACTTCAGGCAAAGCTGGATCCAGGTGTTCAATATCTTTAGGAATCCATCTCTTTCTTTGTATCTCATTATTGAATTTTTGTGTTAGCGCTCGTCTCACTCAGACTTTTTCTGTTCAGTAACCAGATGGCCACAGGAAACTGCAGGTTTACATTATTTTTTTTAAAAAAATTGAATTTATTGGTTTGACATTGGTTAATACAATCATATAGGTTTCAAGTATACAATTCTATAATATATTATCTATATACTAGAGGCCCAGTACATGATATTTGTGCACAGGGTGGTGGGGGTCCCTCAGCTCAGCCTGTGCCCTCTTGCAGTCTGGGACCTCTTGGGGGAAATCCAACTGCCGGCTTAGGGCTGCTCCTGGGCAGTTTGACATCCCCTGAGGGGTCCTTAGCACAGCCCCAGCGGTGGGAGAGGCTCCACCACTGCCGCTGTGCTCACCAGCTGTGAGCCTGGCTTGTGGCTGAGCAGTGCTCTCGGTGTGGAAGTGCACAGACCACCAACAGGCAGCTCCTGCATTGAGTGTCTGCCCCCTGGTGGTCAGTGTCTGCCCCCTGGTGGTCAGTGTGCATCATAGCGCCTGGTCATTTTGCTGTTAGGTCGATTGCATATTAGGAATTGTATTGTGTGTTCACCAATCAAAATAGTTTCCTTCTACGCTTTTTCGTATATTTCCAGAAAGAAGTTCTAGACTTGCCTCTGATGGACATAGAATGGATCTTATGTTCCATCCTGAACGAGGTACTAGACTTAGCATGGCCAGGCCTACTTCCTATGCTCATGTAGGAGTGGGGGCGGGGGAGGGAGGAATTGTATCAGATCTACAATTGCTCTGCCTGAGGATGGGAAAACAAAAGATAACTGAGTTCTAATACTGGAAGAAAAAGGGAATGATACTGGGCAAGAAACAACAGAAGACAATATCTATTTTAATAAGTGAAGAAACAATGTGATAGAACTCATAGAATTCTATCACTTATATTGATATTTATATATCAATATTTATATAAGTGATAGAACTTATATTTATATAAGCGATAGAACTCATGGAGTTCTATCACTTATATAAAAATTCATACAAGTAGTATGAATTTTAAAATGATCCTCAAATCTAAGTTTTGTCTCATTGAGACAAGTCCCCTCTCTGCTGTTTCAGTATTTGTATTCCTTCTCACTCCAACATTTTATGTGCATCTTACTTTCCGGGGTGCTCACACCGGTAGGAAATTCCCTCAGCTTTAGTATAGGTTGAACCCAGTGTCATAAGAACACCACATCCAGGCTGGACTATTATTGTTGCTTTCAACACCCCGAGATAAGCCATCCATCCAGTGCACTTTACAGCAACATAGGAGTGATTCAGTGTGATACCACAGTTTGACCTACTTCCTGGCAGCTTAGCGAGGCTTGAGAGAAGATGCCAGCATGAGGGTGCGGACTGCCTGGAGGTGATGAAAATAAAAGATGCCATCAGACACATCCATATTTATGTTGATCTAGATTCCGCAACCACTCCAGGAGACTGATCACCCGTAACCCTCCTTTCTTTCCCTTGGAAAAAGGACTGCACACTTTGAAAGATACCAAGCCTGCATGGCTTTATTTTACGTAAACCATTGTTTTGTCTACCATGCATACTATTTTTTCTCCATTATGAAAGAGGAGGGGCAATTTGTATTTTTAGACTGTACTTGCCACCCTCTTCTCCAACAGAAAAATTCCAGAGTGGACTAGAAAAACAGGTGAGCCATGGAGAGTGGCTCTGAGCTGCACCCGGATTTCTTAGGTGAGATGTCCTTTCCCATAATGAGGTCAGCTCTTACTAATTCATATACTTCTGGAAGGATCACACTAGTGATAAAATCCATTCCATTTTTCATGTCACCAATATTTGGCCAGAAAAGAAAAAAAAAATTTAGTCACAGAGCAGCTAAAATCAAATTTATAAATCATGATATTTTTTTAAAATATGGGTCATTCCTATTCCACACAAATGGCAAATCCCTGAATTATTTATAATGTGCATTGATCTTGTCGGAATCCTCAAATTTTGCCCTGGGTGGTGAGGTGTGGGGGAGGGGCGGGATACTTCTTGTCTTAAATACCTGTCTTGTTTAAAAAGGCAGCTGATTCTTCTGGGAATCGATGGGATGTGGTGTTCTTGTGTTTCAAAAGACGGCCTCAAATAATATGTCAATTGATTCCCCCTAGTTATTCTACTAGCGGTCATTAGGCATGCTGTGTAAACAAATTTGTACTTCTTCCGGGAAATTACTGGTAAAAAAAAAGGATCAGAAATTCAGATTGCAGCTCTGAGATGATAAGCCTAAGAAAAGAAAAACCATTGAGAAGTCTTCAACTCTCTAGCTGTAATTACTGGTCTACATTCTACTTTTAAATTCATAGACTCAGCAGCTCTTGTTGATTTTGGAGGGGGGAGGGAGCACAAATGTTTAAACCACGAGAGCAGCTTTCATTCTAGTCATTCCAGACTACCTCAAGTCAGTGAAAAGGACAGAAAAGGGAAACTAGAAACATGTGGAAACTTGGAGAAAGGCATCGAGGTGAGAGGCTATTGAAATGAGCAGATTGCAAAGTGATGGTTGAAGTCATAGAAAGAATAGCTGAACATGTGAAACCTGGTGCTGAAAAGATGCTGAAAGTTAGTGACAGAGATGGGGGTATTTAGCTGACTTTTAGCACTTTCTAACTCTGTGGCATGGGTCTTCATTTCCTCATATGTTTAAAATACATCAATATCAGGGAGACTTTCCATACCTGCCTTGCCCATCTCACTAGATGAGTGTCAAATACAATCATGAATATAAATGTCTCATAAACTTGAACTTGTGGAGGTATCCTTGATGTTGAACAGGGAGTGGGAAGAAGCCAGACATGATGGAGGGATGTGTGAAGATAACTGAGCAACAATGCTCAGAATTCTACAGGGACCAGGGCCATAAAGTAACATTGTGAAGAGAGCCAGGTAGGGACGACAGAGAGTATCTGACACCTTTAAAAGAGGAAAGGGCTCCTCAGTCACAGCCAGTCACTGCCGAGTAAGAATCCTAGGTGGAACTGCCAACTCGTCCAGTTATTCATGGAAGCTTTAACTATAGATATATCTGTGATATAAATTAATTTAAAATTTAAAATTAGAGAGATAGGAGTTGAGAAATATTCGTGGGTGAAAAAAATGAGAGAGAAGGGTTGTGAATTACCTATTCTATAAAACAGAGAAGACTGATCATTGGAGGAAAAATGAAACAGTTTAAGTATATGTATATATTGGTATCTACCGAATAAGTATTATTGAGTACCTATGTGTCCTATATATATTTCTTCAACGCCTAAAACAGTAACAAAGTAAGCCACCTTGGCTCCTCTTTAAATGTGATCACGTACATTATCTCGACTCAACATGCACCCTCCTCTTGTCCATGTTCTTTGTGCTTCTGACAACACAGACTCTCCCCAGTACTTAGCTTTCTCAGATGCAGTTTCTTCTGCATGAAGTTTCCTTCTGAATATTCCATAATAGAATGAAGAACTGTTCTTTAAAGTCCAACTCAGATGTAGCTGTCTCTATCACCCATTTGGAGCCTTCTATAAAGAATTACTCATTGCGTTCTCTACTTCCCTAGTTCTTTGCTCACATATCCTGGAGACGATTTACTAAGTTGAGACATGCTTCTCTAAAAGGACTGTAATCTTCTTTTTAATCAGGCTTTTTAACCTGCTAATTCAGTTCATGGAGAGGCTATTGAAACATCATGGGTTTTCCAGAAATATTTGTTGAGAGGATAAATTATAGTTTCACTTTCACCTAAAATACAGAAGACTGGAAAGAATGTTGCTTGGCATACCTTAACAACAAGTAAAAGCTCGATAGGGTACCAAATCGTAACTTTTCTTCCACCCAGTGAGACCTGAAGCTAAAGGAAACCACACTGTCTGGAATCCAAAAACATAGAGATGGAATTCCAGCATTTTCTCCCTGGTGGCAAAGTATAGGATGAAAAGATTATGAGAAACACACAAGTGGGTAAGAAGAATTACCTAAATTTTTAAGCAATTTCTTAAAAGCCAAGTGTGGGTTAGTGTGAAAGTATATATTCCCTGGGAACCAAAGGCAAAAGAGATACTATTTATTACTATTTACTTGAGTCTACAGTGTTTTAACGAAAGTACAACATGCACTTGAAAATTGAAAAGCATACAATAAAGCAAGGAAAACATCAAAAGACAAGAAATTAAAAGAAGAATTTATATCATTATATGTTTACACTAGAAAAGAAGAAATGTCCCAAATCTATGATCTAAGCTTCACAAAAAGCAAATCCAACCAAAGCAAGCATAAGGAAGCAATAAAGAGAAGAAATCAAAACTGAAAACAGAAAAATCAATACAAGAAACCAATGAAATAAAAAGGTGGTTTTTTGAGAAGATCCACAGAATTGCAAAAAACTCTGGTTCAAGAAGGGATGATATAAAGATCAATATTGTCAATAAAATAAGAGGCATCACTATAGTTCCTACAGACACTGTAAGATTATAAGGTAACATGAAGAAAAACAATGTCTGTAAAAAAAAAAAAGTCAATACATAATTTTTTTTGGGGGGGTGTTGAATGAATTGAATGGGTATATTGGATTAAAGCTGGGTCAGTTTCCCAGGTTTATCTTGGAGCAGAAGTGATGTGCGCTGAACTAGCTAGGTTCCATTGGTGAGTAGTGTCAGTGCAAGGTAAAGAAAAGTCAGCAGATGGATTTGAAACATAAACTCAGTGGAATAGCCCAGAGAGGAAGAGAAGCCCAGGGAAGAAGGAGGAGGAAAAGCAGATGAGAAAGGAAAGAGAAGAGGTTGAAAAAGAGAAGAAGGAAGAAAAAAAGCAGGATAAAAACAACATGATAATTACAGTAAAAACTAATAACATCCTAAGCACTTTATTATTTTTTAACCTGACATCTGCACAGTGAGGTATTAATATGTCTATTTGTAGTCGAGGAAAGTGGAATTTGAAGAGTCACACTGCTAATTAGTCATGGTGCCCACACGCCAAACCAATATGTAATATTGCCTCCTCCTAAGAAGAAAAAGTGCAGGAGCTAGCATAAAGGTACCAGGAAGTCTAAATTAACTTCCAAGGACAATATCTGTTTTCACAGCACCTTAAGGGGTATGCCTAGATTCTTTTTTAGGGACTAATAGTCTTCCGTCTTTGATCCTGAAGGAAACTGGCATCGTTTTGTGTTGCTTTTGAGGCTCTCTCTCATCATGGCGAGAGCTGTCCCAAAGAGAAAGATGCTGAAAGAATGACAGTGAAATTGAATGTCTTTTGTTCATGGGGAAAATGTGTAGGAGAAAGCAACTGCCAAAGGAGAAAGAATGAAAGGTTAGAAGAAAGAAATGACTTAAATTAGAGGAACCTTCAATTTAACCCTCAGCAGTTAATAGCACAGCATTGAGTTCATGCAATGGCCACTCATAAGCTTCCTATAGCATACAGACAAATAGGCAATAGAAAGAAACAAAGAGACTGACAGAGGGGAAGAGGAGAAAAAGGTAGCTAATTAAACCAGCAGAACTGAATATGACCTAGCCATCTGTGGCCAGAAAGAGTTTACTGCCAGGGTGAAGAGCACTTGGAGGTCAAAGCTAAATCCGGACTTCTATGGTGTCTCTAAAGGAGTGAATCATGTATATAATTTGAACATTTATAATAACTTAAATGCCAAGCACAGGATGTCTGGCGCATACATAGTAGGGCCTCACTTAATGATGAACACTTTGAACTTTAAAATTGAATTTCAAGTGACTGAAGGAAAAACTCTTCAACTATTACCTAAACCAGAGTAGTGTGCATGCATGTGCGTGTATATGCATGTGTACACATGACTGATATTCAGCAATAACACATGATACAGTTCTGCATGTTTAATGTCACAGCCATTCCAATAGTCAGGATCCATTCTGATTGGCCATGCCCATTCTATTCCAGTAGATAAATATTTTAAATGGTCACTGCTGTGCATATGTAAGTGTGCATACCCTTACCTGCTTATGCTCTTTGCTGTAATTGGATTCCTATCCTCCCAGAATTAATTTACAAAATCGTATCTTCATCCTTTACCAGTCCAGTTTAAATCTCCATGAAACCTCTGAATAAAATGAATCCCTTCTTCCTCTGAAATTCTATAGCACTGATTATCTAAATCATATCTTCAATTCAAACCAATTCAGCACATAGTTTTTGTACTTATATCAGATATAAGACATTCTGCAAGGGTAGTGCGGAGATGAGATGGTCTCGCTGGTAGGACATTTTATTTTTTTCCAACTTTTAATTTTTTATTTATCTTTATTGTTGAGAGTATTACAGTGTCCCCTTCTCCACCTATGCCCCCTCCACCCAGTACCCACTGTGCCTCAGTTCATGGGCAATGCATAGATGCATATAAGTTTCTGTAATGAGTGAGCCAAGATGCACACAAGCAGCTAAAGATGAGGCTGTTTTTGCAAATATGATTTTTGTCTTGTTAGTGGTTCATCTTCTGTCTGCAATGCCCAATAACTAATCTTCCTGTCAGATCATTTGCTCTGCTTCCTCTATAAAAGCATTGGACTTGCAACAGTTATTGTGTGTGTGTGTGTGTGTGTGTGTGTGTGTGTGTGTGTGTCTGTGTGTGTCTTTTATCCCACTATACATGCCTGAAGGGAAAGGGGATGTACTTATTTAGTCTTCATGTTCTGGTACCTAGCACATCACTTGGTAAGTCCTCAATATGTTGAGAAGAAACAAGTAGTGTCTCTGGTGTGGGAATTTCAGGTCCTTTAGAAGCTAGGAGCATGGAAGGCAATGTGTTACAGGGAAAATCACAAATGTTTTATAATCTCAAATACTTTTGTACTCTTAACAAGCACTTTGAGTTTTCCCATTTCATAAATGTAAAAACTGAGGGATGGAAGTGAATCAGTTTGCTCCAAGTCCCATAGCCTGTAACTGACATGTTTTATTTGAACCAGGCAATCTAGCTCTAGACCAGTGGTCGGCAAACTCTTTAGTCAACTGAGCCAAATAGCAACAGTACAACGATTTTAAGAGCCAAAATTTTTAAACTTAAACTTCTTCTAATGCCACTTCTTCAAAATAGACTCGCCCAAGCCATAGTATTTTGTGGAAGAGCCACACTCAAGGGGCAAAAGAGCCACATGTGGCTCTCGAGCCGCAGTTTGCCGACCACTGACTGCTCTAGACCATTTTATACTGTGTCTACTGTGTCTACTATTTCATGTCTTTGTCCTCTTTTTTTATTCTGACTTTACTTTTCTCTCCACCTTAGCTGGGCGGAAATTAAGAACCCAGTGCTTAAGGAGTTGCTGACATCTTGCAGAGATAGGATTCTTCCTAAAACATGAAGGAAGGAAAGAAGGAAATAAAGAAGGGAGGAAGGAAGACGTGGTTGGAAAGCTTGCCTTGCCTATATATTTATTTCTCTTAAACCTTAGAATCTAATTCACTTAGTTCACTTTACATCATCCTGGGGATATAATTTCTATGTGACCACATGTGAATTTCACTGGAATCCCAGAGATTGAAATGAGAGTGGAGCGCAGAGACACCCACTTATACAGAAAATAGGCAGGAATCAGCAAATGCTAAGTGGTGCAGTCAGAGGTCTCTGGCACCGACCCCCACGGAGCTTTCATCTGCGGGAAGCATGTCACTCATCATGGCATTTTGCAGGGAACCACAACTAAAGGGCCAAGGCGCATTCCCATAAAATGGTTATCAGATGCAAGTCTGCAGTTTCTCAAAGAGCACCCTGTGGTTTCAAATTAGCAGTTCACCACAGAGCGAAAGACAATTCCAGGGCCTCCTTCCCCAGCTCTCCCCAGAAAAGTAAATTAGGCAAACATCACTGCGGAGATAAGTAGTTTATTCCCTGTGATCCTCAGCTGCGTGGACTTACCAGAAGTACTGCGTTGGCAATGAAAGCAACGCAACTCCTTCCATGAGTGTACAAGCCAATTACAGGAAAATCTTTAGCTCCTAGTGACATTTGAGACCTTTAAAAACATCGCAGAGACTGGAAGAGGCTTAGGAGGTGAATAGCAATGCTTTGTCTTTATTTGCAAATGAAAAAATATGGGTCCAGCAAGGTGACTTGGCTTTCCTAAGGTCACATGGGTTCTTAAACATGGCCCTCCTAAGTCTTCACCCCTATTTCTTCTTTTAATGAAGACCAGTTTAAAGGCTTGAAACTCGCCTTTGCCGCTGACCGCATGAACGATGAGAATGCGGGGGGGTGGGGGGGTAGTGTTCTTTAACATCTTAGAGCTTAGATTCCTAAGTAATGTGTGTGAGAGACAGGATGTGTCGTGCATGACTGGTGGGTAGAGGGGCTGCCGATAAAAGGGGATGGTTAGGGAACTAAATCCTTGCTGAAGTTTGGGCATTTGAGTAGGAAGGTGTGTGCGGCCATCCTTGTAGATTACAGTGAGAGAAATTTCAGGAAGAGAGAACAGCAAAATGAAATGTGTTGTAAAGAGAGAGGAGGCCCCTGATAAATTATAGCAGGAATACAATGCCAAGGAGGTCTGGATGGATATAGAAGAGTGCTAGGAAATGAGGTCATTTGGTTTTTATTCTGATGGGATGAGAACCCTTGGAGGGTTTTGACAGAGGGCTGATCTGATGTGGTTTAGAATCTGAGAGAATGAGATGGCAGCAGGACTGGTGTGGAAGGTAGGAGATGGGCGTGGAGGCCCTTGAAATCACACAATGGGCAGGTTATTCTTGACCATGACAAGCAGTTTTGAAAAGTGAGCATAATTGAATGGGTTCAAGAAAAAAAATGGAGGGAAAAAAATTGAAGACTGAAAATATAAACTCTTTAAAGAAATGTTGCTGTAGAAGGAAGGGAGAAATGGGGCAGTCGGTGGAGGTTGAAGTGGGGTCAAGAGAGGATTTTCTCATTTAAACTCAAGAAATGTGCATTATTAAATCTCAGGTGAGGACTCTGAAGCTCTGAAAAGGAAAGAGACATGCTCCAAATCATTGAGCAATGAGGCAATAAAATCAGGTTTTGATTGGTCCTGCCTGTCTCCTCAAACTGTTTCCAATATTGGGGGAGTCACTTACCAATGAGAATTTAAAGTTCCTGAACTCTTGAATGTACATCATAATGACAGAGACTGCTAAAAACTGTGAGAAGCAAATGATTATATGACCTCCTTAAAGCTGGACCCACAATTCCTTCAAAGGCAGTTGTTTGAATGAGATCATGTGAATACAACATCTAGCAGAATGAGTGGGACTCATGAAAGTTCTTAATGGATATTTGTTGAATTAATGTTAACATAGAGGCAATGCTTATGGCAGTGTTTTATAAGCTGTGATGTTCATTGTGATTGTGCTTATGCTTAGTTGTATAACTTCCTCCCAAGTCTCTTCACAGAAAGAGAATGGAGAGCCCTGGCTGGTGTGGCCCAGTTGGTTGAGCATTTTTCCGTGCACTAACAGGTCACCTGTTTGATTCCCGGTCAGGCCACATGCCCAGGTTGCTGGCTCAATTCCCAGTAGGGGTGTGCAGGAGGCAGTGGATCATTGTTTTTCTCTTTCAAATCAATAAAAAATATATTAAAAAAAAAAAAAGAGAGAGAATGAAGAGAAGAAACACGCTCCCAAGCCCACTCTTACCCAGGATCCCAGGCACAGCCACCCAGTCGCAGCACAGATGCTTAACTTGCAAACAGTAACTTCGAAGAATTCATAAATGAGATGATCTCATAGTGGCCACATTCTCCGTTTGCCTGGAAAGGAAGTGTGAGGAATTGCTGTTGGCCAATGATAGAACGAGGCATTTTCCATGTAGAGAATGAACTTCATCCTCCATCTTTAGGATTAGTGCTAGTGCATTCTCCTACCCACAGGAATTTTGCGATAGAGTGGGCAGCTGTTCCCACCTCTCCAGCTGCACCTCCTCAACAAACTCAGTTGATATTCATGCAGAACACAAGCTCCGATTTGGGGATAATTGCTAGATTTGCTAATAACAGAGGGCCCTCCTTCCTGCTTCTATTACCCCTTGAACAGCTATTCTGCCTGTTAAATCCATTTTTATTCCAAACAGAAGAACGAATTCTAGCAATTAGTGAACATTTTGCAGTTCTTGACCTGTTTATAAGAGCATGTTTCTGTTTTACATATTATATGAAAAGTCAATAAGTAGAACATGCTTCATTAATTGCAGCTGCTTTTATGTGTGCCAACTTTTTTTTTTTTTTTTTACCATGAGCACTAACTTAAAATGCAGTAGCTCAAAGGACAAAAATTAAAAAAAACAAACACAAAAAACAACCCACACCTTATTTATAGCCAAAGCTGAATAACTAAAAATTATTGTAAAATTTTCTAACCCAATCAATGGCTTACAGAAAGGAGCAGTTAGGGAAAGTTTTGGTGGATATTTCTACATTGCATCAAGTCAATCATTTAATAGTGACTTTGAAAGTGCTTCATTGTTATAAGCATGAGGCTGAGGCATCATTCATTCCATTAGTTATGCATTTTAATACCAGTATTGAGATATGATTTACATACTGCCACAATCACTTAGTGTAAGTGAACAGCACAGTGACTTTTAGTAAATTAATACTGTTGTGAAGCCTCCACCCAAATCCAGTTTGTCCTTTTGCAGTAAATCTCCACTCTCACCCTCAGTCCTAGGCAACTACTGGTATACAGGGGTGGGCAAAGTGGGTTTATAGTTGTGAGTATGTGAAACAGTTTAAACTTGTCTAATTATTTATTAATTATTGTATTATTTTCCACGTAAACAACTATAAATCTACTTTTGCGCACCCCTATATTTCCTGTCTCTATAATCTTCCTTTTCTAGAAATTTAATATAACTGTATTTATACAATATGCAGTTCTCTGTGTCTGTGTTTTTCTGTTTAGCATCATGTCTTTGAGGTGCATGCTATAATATGCATGCATCAGTTCTTTGTTACTTTTTCTTGCCCGAGTATTCCATTGTATGGATGTGAAAGGGCATTGGGATTATCTCCACCTTTTGTCTACTATGAATAGGGCTGCTATGAACAGTGTGACATGCTTTGGCTGAATGTACTTCCCTGTAAATTTTGAGGATAAAACTGTACTTCTTGCTCTGACTTTGGTTTCATCCATGTGACTTGCATTGGCCGATGGAATATTTACAAAATCGAAACATGCTTGCATGGTTAGGTTTCTCTTTCACCTCTGCCTTCACCATGAAAAGAGTTTTCGGGTGGCTCCTGCCCCCTCAGCCTGGGCCTAAGCCTAAAAATACGCGGCAAAGACCTGAATTCAAACCACAGCGAGGAGACAAGCCAGATTCACCAGTATCTTCAAACAGAGCTGCCCTGCGGAGCCCAGCTTAGTGTCACTGATCCTAAACGTGATGGGTAACAATTGCTCTAAGCCACCAAATGTTGGGGCTGTTTGTTATGAAGAAGTATTGCAGCAATAGCTGGTGATCATAGGAGCCATGAATAATTGAGCCACCACCTACCTCACCAAACTTATTTCATGCTATTCTCACTCTTCTTCTAGTCACTCTGACATGCTTTTAGCAACTAAAACTCACCACATTCCTGCCTCCCTCAGGTTCTTCATCTGTGCTCTTCCCTCTAGCTAGAAAATTACTCCTTTTTCTTCTTGCCTAGGTCATTTTCACTGAACTTTCATATTTCAATTTAAATGTCTTTGCTTCAAAGAAGCTGTATAACAAACTATAGTTTGGTTCTTTGCTGAGTAACAAACTATCTCTAAATCTTGTAACTTAGAACAAATATTTTATTCCATGAAGCTGAGAGTCAACAGTGTGGCTGGACAGTTCTGCTTGGCTCCTGGGATTGCTAGCGTGGTTTCAGTTATCTAGACAACCAGCTGAGGAGAGAGAGTTTAAGATTCACCTACCTGGCGTACTTGGCTTTTATCTTTCTCCAGCCAGCTAGCTTGGGCTTCTTCACTTGGATGCAGAATTCCCAGCAGCAAGAAAGAACAAGTCCCAATGCACAGAGTTACTGCTTGCATCGCATCTTACAATGTTCTGTTGATGAAAACAACTTCCATGGCCAAGCCCAGAGTCAATGTGGGAGGCCACTACCCAAGGGCATATATACCAAGAAACATGATGAGTAAGGGGCTCACCACAGTCTTCCCTTGTTAACTTGTTCCCTTGTTAACTCCCTAATAAGATCCCCCAAGTATCATTCAGTAAGAGTATTAGTCTCAAGGATCCTGCTGTAGGTAAAGATACAGGAGAAGCTCCTTGAGTACAGATCTTTGGCTAAGATTCCTACTGATGCAGAGACAAGAGAACTAAAAAGACAAGTTATATCCACCTTCAAATACCTAACATACTAATGGTGAGATAGGAACATAAAAAGTATGAGAGATGCTTTTATTCAGAAAGGGATGAACTGGGAGATAAAAAGAATAGTTTCTGGCTTAAATAAATTATAAAATACAACTTGTAGTTCTTAATCTCTCTTAAAATACTCCTATGGATATAAAGTACAAAATAGGGAATATAGTTAATAACATTATAATAACTGTGTACATTACCAGGTGAGTACTTAAAATATTAGGGAACCACTTTGTAAAGTATATGATTGTCTAATCAGTATGCTGTAGATTTGAAACAAAATAATATTGCATGTAAACTATAATTGAAAAATAAAATTTAAAATTTAAAAAATTAGTAGTGGACCAAATAGTTTATAAACTACAGACATATACATGTTGTCAGGCCCCTTACTCTGATTGTGTTTACTGGGGTTGATTTCTTGGACAACTTATTTTCCTACTAGAGGCCTGGCACACGAATTTGTGCACTGATGAGGTTGTCAGCCTGGCCTGTACCCTCTTGCAATTCAGGACTCCTCAGGGGATGTTGGACTGCTGGTTTCAGCCTGATCCTTGCAGGCCAGGCCAAGGGATCTCACTGGTGCATGAATCTGTGCACCGGGCCTCTAGTATACACAGAAGATAATTGGTTAATCTCTTCCCGCCCTCCCCCTTTCCCTCTGAGATTAGTCTGTTTCATGTTTCTGTGCTGTGCATTCAGTGTCTGCCCCATGGTTGTCAGTGCGTGTCATAGCTAATAGTCAAATGGTGGAATGGTCGCTTAGGCTTTTATATATATAGAATGCTCTTTGTTCCACTCATAATATTCTTGTCTCTGCTCTCTAATATAGCACCTCTCTCCTTTAAAAATGCAGCTTAGAGAGAAAATGATTGGCCAGAAGAAGATCTCCATTTCCTTTTATCTTAGATTATGTAACACCCTTAAAATCTTTTTGGGTTTCGCCGAAGCCAGTTTGGCTCAGTGGTAGAGTGTCGGTGTGTGGACTGAAAGGTCCCAGGTTCGATTCCGGGCAAGGGCATGTACGTTGGTTGGGGGGAACATTCCGGTAGGGGGTGTGCAAGAGGCAGCTGGTTGATGTTTCTCTCTCATCGACGTTTCTAGCTCTCTATCTCTTTCCCTTCCTCTCTGTAAAAAATCAATAAAATATATTTAAAAAAAAAATCTTTTTGGGTTTCTTATGTATCACATTACAATCTGTTCTATTAGTAAAAATGCACATCCACAATTATTGGGGCTGTTTTTAAATTGGGCTTCTATGGAAACATGTCATAAAGAGTCTAGAAACAGATTCGTTTATTAGAGAGATTAACAAAGAATTACATAGCCACACCTTTGATTCAGTTTTTAATCTTAGACCACTTCTTTAAAAAAAAAAAAGCCATGAAATAGTTTTATTTTCCCATTCAGAAAGTCTTGCATTACATTCTCACTAAGTTTTGTTTGTAAAGTGAACACATTGCTGTATGCAGCAAAGATGGCCAGTTGGCATTTTCAACATTCTTCCTGGTAATTTCCTTAGCCCGGTTTGCAAATTCATTAGGAATGTTTTTCTCCTCTAGTTAACTCAGATGACAGTTTGGCACTGCTACATTAAACAAATAAACTGTTTTCCATCTTCCAAAAGCAGTTTCCTTAGAACTTAACTGGATTCTATACATTTTTGTCACCATTTTATAAGACTTTGATAATAATGTTCTCACCACTTTTTCTTCCTCTACCTATTGCTCTGTCTGAAACCCCCCCAATTCATATATTAGATTTTTGTATGAAAACAGCCCATCTCTAGGTATCTATTTCTATATCAGTGAGCCTTTTTTGTTCTACAAAGCACCCATAATTAATAAGTATAAAACAGCATCTATTCAGCCTGGCTGGTGTGGCTCAGTTGGTTGAGCAACTTTCCATGCACCAAGAGGTTGTCTGATTGATTCCAGGTCAGGGCACATGCCCAGGTTGTGGGCTCCATCCCCAGTAAGGGGCGTGCAAGAGGAAGCCACACCATGTTTTTTCTCTCTCTCTATGAAATCAGTAAAAGCATATCTAAAAACAAAACAAAGACTCCCCCAGCACCTATTCAGTCTACTCATGATTGTCTTGATCAGAAATTTGGGCTGGGCTTAGCGAGGTAGGTCTTACGCTGGTGTCACCGGGGTCCCTTACGCAGCTGCAGTCATTGGTATCTCAACTGTGGGTAATCTAAGATGTTGTCACTCATGCACCTGTTTATAGCCCCTGCAGATCAGCCTGGGCTGCTTCATGTGGAGGCAGAAGAATTTTCAAGCGAGCGTAAGCTTCAGTGCACAGTTGCTTGTCACGCCTCTGTGCAGTGCACTTCAGGCTTGCTTATGTCTCATTGATCAAGGCTAACCACATGGCCAAGCCCAGAGTCAGTGAGGAAGGGAGCCCAGAAGGGTGTGGACAGAGGAGCATAATTCATCGGTGGCCATTATTCTATTATACACCAAGAAGTATTTCTTGACAGCCTGAACCATGTTATAGTGTCTCATTTTCTACTCTTTGAACCCAAAACTTCTCCTTTAAAACACTTAATTGATTGTATAATTTGTTATTTAATTTCTGGCTCCCTAGCAAAACGTATGCTCCCGGGACAGAGATTATATCTTGTTCACTGCTCCATCTTTAGCACAAAGGGAATGTTTGTGCATGGTAAGCACTTACGTGTTTGACGAATGAGTGATCGAATGAAAATAATCCTAAGGGAAGCTTGACAGTCTTCTCAGTTTATTTTCCTTTAGGATCTAACATATCTGAACTTAGTTGCACATTAATTTGTTTCCTTATTATTTGTGTGCACCCAGGCCAGGGGTGCTCAGCCTCGCCTGCAGCCCTCAGCCTGAGTACCTGTGCAAGCCTCTGGACCGGCCTTGGTGGTGGGTTTGATCCCTTGTTGGGGTGCATACAGGAGGCAAGCGAGTGATGTTTCTTCTTACATTGATGTCTCCCTCCCTCCTTTTTTCCCTCTCTCTCTAAATATCAATAACATATCCTCAGGTGAGGAATAAAAAATTTAATAATAATCAGGTTCCAGTACATTGGCCAATTTCCAAAGCTCTTTAATGATAAGACTTGCACTGACACTTGTGCATCGGGGTCCCAGGGTGCACCAGTGTCTGTGCTAGGTACAGATACCTGCTAACAGACTTTCTCTCCATCATGCAGAGAAGTGGAGGCTCAAAGCGGTTCAAGAATACCCTCACGGTGGACAGAATGTGGAACCTTTCCTTCAAGTCACTCATTCTGAGTGTCTGTTATATTCCAGGCCCTGAGTCAGGCCTGTGCTTGAAGGCCATTAATTTGCATCCACCATCTGAGCTCTTTCTGCCCATGCAGTCTAGCTTCCAGAAAGAGGCAAGGAGGGCTGCGGAAAGAGAAAGCAGGCCTCAGGATGAGAGACAAACCCCCAGGTCCACCCCAGCCCTTTCACACTCCTTCCTCCATGGTGCCCAGGCCCTCACCTCTGTGACCCAGGCTGGCGTTTTTTCTCCGACATCTCCTCTGAAAGGATAACAGAAGTGTTTTCACTGGGGCTATTGTCATGTGATCAAAGCATAGCTCAGGAAATGGGGTCCCTCGAAAGCTGTTTATCTAAAATCTCCTATTTCACCGGTTGGCACATTTTAAGAGAACATTCTGCACCTTCTCCCCAAGGGCAAATATTTCGGTTACCTGTGTCCTGAGAGCCAGGCGGAGGCCACACATGCTCTGCGGAGGGAAAGAAAACATCAGAGCGGTTTCCTTCGCCCTCACATCCCCTCCCCCCACCCTGGTCTCTGCGCGGAAATCCTGATGCAGTCTCTCGCAGGAAGCTGGAGTGGGTCAGGGCAGGGAAGAAGTAAAGACCAAAAGTTCTAAAAGCAGACTTAGGTGGGAGTGTTTTTTATTGCTGATAAAAAACAGCCCCCTTTTCTGCGTTATTCAGATGAACTCAGAGTAAATATTTACCTTTTCAGCTAATGGGTCTGTTCAGGGAGTCCAGGGCTTCCAGACAGCGCAGCTGATGGATCACTTTTTGCCTCCCCCCGGTCCCGGGATAGGACTGGCGAAATGATTTGGCATGGGGAGCCTGTTTCCTGTGGCATGTATGAGGCAAAACATTCGTCTTCGTGCCAGAGCGATGGGTGTGAGGGAAGGCCTTGCCTGGACCTCCCAGCTCTAGCCCTCTGAAATGATTTAATAGTCAGACCGTCAGTGTTCCCGGAGAAAGACGGATGCTGGGGTCTGCAACCCTCCCCTCCCCTTCGGGCTGAATGGAGTACTTTGTTCTTTGGTGGTTTCAGGGCTGGCTGTGTTCACACCACCCACGCCTCTAACACACACAGAGCACACTCACATACACTCATGTACAATTCACATACATGAATAAATGAAACAAATACATATGGACACACTACGCTGACACTTTTGAGGGTGGAGGGTAGTCCTTATTCATATTTGTGTTCTCACATTGCCTAGCAATGCCTGGCATGGAGCAGATGATGAATGCATACTTTTTGGATGAATACATGCATAATTATTACTGGAACCATTTATTTAATACTTAATAGGTGCCAGGTGCTGAAGGAAGGCTTCCTACGGCAGGCTCTGATTTAACCCTCCCAGCAGACCGTGACGTTTGGCACAGTCCCTCTCCCCATTTCACAGAGAGTAGGACTGAGGCTTAGGCAGGCAAAGTGGTTTGTCCAAGGTTACACAGCTGGTCCGTGTTAGCAAGAGACATCTGACCCCAGAGTCTATACTCCTAGCATGTTCATCTACAAATCCATGTACCCAAAGTCTAAACCAAAAACACTTCTGTAAATGTCCCATATCAACAGCAGCCGTTCCATCACCAAGGTGTCCAAACTCAGCCTGGAGGCCTGAACTGTGCTGGGTCCCTGTCTCAGGCATTTCTTCCTTGTCCCTCCTCCTCGTCCCCAGTTGTCAGACACTCAGTGGAGGCATCCGTTTCAGAGTACAGGCTCTGCATTTCGACATGGTGGGGAGTGAACCTTGGAGTCAGCGGCCTTCCAGCAGCACACATATTTTCCCGAAGAGTGCACTGGCAGGTCCCTGACTGCATCCACTTTCTCACACTGCCAGAACAAGTGGTCACACAGCTCGCATTCAGCACAATGCCCATTCATTATCCTGCAGGCTTCCAGGTCCGGAGCTCCAGGCAGGCGAAGTTGGGCTCCACCCAGCGCATCACAAAGCTAAAGTGAAGGGCTGGGCCAGCTGGACTCTCTTCTGAGGACTTTGGGAGACAGAACTCACTTTCAGGCTCATTCAGGTGCTGGCGGAATTCAGTTCTCTGCAGGTGTGGGATGGAGGGGGCCTCTTCCTTGCTGGCTGTCAGCCAGGAACTGTTGTTGGCTCTTAGAAGCTGCCCACATTCCTTCTCATGTGGCCCCTTCCACCTTCACACAGGCCAGAGCATGTCAATTCCTCCTCACGCTGGGAATCCTTCTGACTTTCTCTTTTGCAACCTGCTAAAGAAAGCTTTCTTCCTTCAAAGCAGGGCTGGGGGACCTTTTGTTGTTGTTGTTGTTGTCAAGGGCCATTTGGATATTTATAACATCATTCATAGGCTATATGAAATTATCAACTTAAAAACTAGCCTGCTATATTTGGTCAAACATTTAATGAACTCACCCCTAGTGACTTGGCAGGGCCCAGCCAAATGATTCCTGAGGTCTGATATGGCCTTCGGGCCGGATGTTCCCCACTCCTGCTTTAAACGCTCGTGTGGTAAGATTAGAACCACCTAGATAACTTCCCTTTAAGGTTAACTATGCCATGTAGCATAATACCATTACTGAAGCAGTTCACAAGTTCTGGGGATTAGGGATGGGATGTTGGGGGCCATTCCTAGAAATTCTCCTTGCCATACTTCCCTGGATTGTAACGGAGGGCAAAGATAGAGAAAGGTTGCTAAGATGGCAAAGGGGATCAACTCAGGCACACCTAGGTAGCGGGCAAAGCAGAAGGAAGGAATTGCATCAATACTTCAAAAACAAGTCACAGCACATCAGGGAAGAGGCAAGGATTTAAAAGGTGGCACTTAGTAGGCTCTTGATTATGTGACTCCGAGCACCTGCTGTTCAAATGAACCACAAAGTTGCAAGAAGGAAACCACCTCTTCCTTGGTTATGTAAGGATGATTCACACCTGTGGACTCCTTCCTGGATTCCAGGCTCTGTTCCAAGAGCTTTACTTGTGTCCATTCATTTATCTTCAGATAAGTGTGTGATATTAGAATATTATTATCCCCATTTTATAGATGAAGAACGACTAGATTATGGAAATTGCCAAACATTGTGCAGCTGGTGAGTGTGATAGACAGGTTATGAGCAGACAACCCAGCTCCTGAGACTATTTTTAACCATTGCACTGGATATACCTGATGTGTAGCCGTTTCAAGGGTCAGTCATGGGAGAAAGGGCTAGAGCACATGTGTCAAACACAAGGCCCGCAGGCCAAATCCGTCCCGCCAGGCCTTGCAATGTGGCCCGCACCGCGCTGTCATCACTGCACTCCGCTGCGTTTCCATCACAATGACAGTTTATGACTGTTCAGTAAACCATTCGGCCCGCGATTTAGGCTGGATTTTAGATTTTGGCCCCTTCTCTGATTGAGTTCGACACCCCTAGACTAGAGCAAAGACCGGAACCTACAATAGGGGTCTGTGGCTCTGTGACATCGGCTCAGGCCAATGATGTCAGAGTAGTATGATGGGGAGAGCCTGGGGTTTGGTGTAAGAAGATCTGGTGTCATGTTGCAACCACAAAAGTCTTGAAGGTTGTGACCTTGGGCAAGTCATTCAATTCCCTGAGCCTCTGTCCCCTCATTTACAAAATGGGGAAAGAAACACCTTAATCATTATAGGAGCGTCATGTGGTTCACTGGTGTGCAAACATTTTAACGCATTTTGTACATCGAAGTCAGAGTTTTTATCTGTTCTTTGTCTGCTGTTTCTTCCAGATCCCAGCGGTGACGTGCTGCAATGATGAATAGCCTTCTAAGGTAAGAATATTTTTTATATCTTTAGGCCTCAGTTCTTGCTCACCCATAAGTTTCATGTTAATTCTTAAAGAATTTCCATTCATTCCAATTTTTTCTTTAGTTTGCCTTTTTCAGTGTTTCCCTCACACTAGTAGTCAATGACCTCGAGGAATTCCACTGGGGATTAGTAGAGGGCATTTTCATTTCAATGCATGGACATTTGTGATAGGCATTGGTTCAAACCATTATGGAGACCAGGAAGTCTCAGGACCTGCCGCCTGAAGGCTGAAGGCCCAGCACGGTCCAGTCCACAGCCCTGACAGCCAGGGGAGGCAGCAGGGCCAGGAAAGGCTGACGGAAGTCACTGGGGCTCTTAGTTTTCTCTGTAGATGAATAGAGGGGAGAGTCAACTGATGAACTGGAGAATTCAAGAAGAAAGATGATAATTAGAAACAGAAGCTTTGGAAAAAAGAGAAAGTTGAGTAGACATGACAGTGGGGAAGGGCATGTAATGAGAATAGAGCCCCAGTTGCCTAATAATGCACCTTACTAACTGTAGATAAGAGGTTTTCTTATCCTGGCAAACTGGAAGATGAAACAAGATTGTACAAAGATTAGATGATAAGATACCTCGATAGGTCCATCACTCAGAAAAGAAATACATTTTGAGAATAGACCAAGGACAGGACATACTTTGATTTGGTTCCTGTGCCCAGACCCTGGCCCCCTCCATGAGTTTTACTCAGGAACACTGACCATTCTCCGGTCCCAGGAATAGGCTGAGCTGTTTATAGCATCAAAAATTAGCCACCTTGTTATTGGACATTGAGCTCCTGAGGGCCGCACTCTAGACTCCACCCTCCCTTCTCCATGTCACACATAGCTGTCTTCCAGCTGCTCATAGCGATCTTCTTCCTCATGTATGAATAACCAGCCAACTAGCAAGGGGGTCAGAGCAGATTTTCATGGATGACCTGCTGCCCTCCCATGCTGCTGGCAGTATTGGAACAAATGCTCATATATGATTCAACCCTGTCTCTGTGTAATTGGCTCAAATAGTGACAGGCAGCCCGGACCCCTTTTCTGTCTGGTTACAGACACATGTTCAAAAAAAACATTTAGAGCCTGGCAAAGCTTGCAAATCATAAATTTGTTAAATTAGCATGATTGTGTGATTTTCTTCCAGTAAGTTGGAGCAGGGGAGCAGAAGCAAAAATCCCCAGCGTTTGCTTGGGGCACAGAAAGAAACAAGTATTTATTTCACAACTACAATTCATCCATCTATTTTTACAAAAATATCTATTGAATACCTGCTATGTTCCAGACACTGTTTTAGGTATTGTGGTTGGGACGCTAAGACAGACTAACAATTTTTCCTGATGGAGCTTGCAATTTTGGGTCAAGAAATAGAATTGTAAAGAGTCAACTGAAAATTAAAAATTGAGATTGATGTCATCAACTCTATGGTATATGTCTATATTAACATCTAGATATGTGAATATATGTAGATATTGATGTTTACATGCATATCTGTGAACCAGTGTTCGCTCATCTTATTAATGAGGCTCAGAGAGGTTAAAGATTTATCTCACGGACATATATAACAGTCATAACTAAGATCTGAACCCAGGTGCTATAATCCCAGCCAGAGCTCATTCTATGGTTTCCATCTGTACTACTGAGCTCCTTGGCAGGGTGGAGAGGTAGAAGGTAAGAAGGAAAGGGATAGGTTGATATTGATGAGAGTAGACCAGAAATGACCAATTGAAAGGGAAAGGATATCATGAAGCCAGAAAAGGGAGGGAGGTCTTGACTTGGAAAACAGGGAAAGGGCGTCAAGGGTCTGCAATTTTCCTGGAGGATTTCCAGGGTATCGCCAGCAGGTGGGCGAGGTGAGTGATGTGAATAGGCTGTGGTCTGGGCCAGTGTTTTATTGGGAAAGTACGGTATGGCATTTTCTGTGAGCTTCTACTTTTAGATGGTGTTGGTCTTTCCATGATGAAGGCTGTTCTCTCATTCCTAGCTAAGTTTTGGTGCCCATCACAGAGGGGCACGCACTAGGTCCCCCATCCACTGTGAGCTAAATTGATTAATTCAGGTGTTTATAATGCACCTAGCAAAGGCTAAGTGCTCCAGACTATGGCAAGAGCTCCATTAACATTGTTATCCCTATTGTTGGTGCTTTTCCCCTGTAAGTCAGCTTAAGACTTAAAAAAACAAACAAAAAAAGCCCTATATTTATTTTCAGGGAGGGCCTCTGGCATTTTATTTACCTGTAGAGGCAATTTCCTAGGCTCTAAGTCTAAGGCATATACAATGAGAGAAAAGAGAATCCCTTTGTTGATAATAAAACCCTTGATGAGGCATTTGATGAATACACTGGAGATCCTTTAATGAGCCCAAACCGCAGCCTCCTCAGTTCTGCTTCCCCTGACTTCAGGGGAGAGCAGTCTTGTTTCTTTTTTCCTCAAAGACCTTCATGCTAACATTCCGACTCACTCAGCATCACCTGAGTCAGCACATCATCGCAATGACAGTCTAGTTCAGTGAACAAGCAAAATGGTTTATTTATAAGCCTCTTTCCCAACTGGGATCCTGGGAAAACTGCTGTCCTCAGAAGTAAATAAAGGTCAGGATGCCTTACTATGTATTCAGTGGAAAGTCTAGCCATAGTTGCTTCATGATGGGTGAGACTGCAAACTCGGGATTCTTCCTGGACATGCTGGCATAAAATTCTAGGGGAGACTGTGCCATGTTGACCCCCTTTACTCGGCAGTTTTCATATGCTGCCCCAATCCTAGGTGACACTCGTACGTGGACTGTCACAGTGGCTTCTTATCTGGTTTCTGTCTTCAAGTTCTCCACCCACCCGTACTCCCTCTACTCACCCAAGAAAGATCTATATTCCTAATCAATTCCTACCACGTCAGCACCTCTCCATAAAGCTTAGAGCATCCAATTAAAAACTACCCATTGCTGTTTGCCATGCGGTGGACCATTTACATCATCTTTTTGGGCTGCTTGCATTTTATACTTCAGTATTTAGAACTTTTGAAATCTATATACCTGGCACAAAAATGTCATTAGGAACATTGGTTGAATGAATAAATTATATCCTTTTATCTTCAATAGCACTTCATCAGGTATTATTTACCTGTTTCGGGAACTTGAAGTTAATAATGGTTCAGTAAATTGCCCAAGGTTATAGGAGAGAATGCAGGTTTAAAACCCAAACCTCGCTGATTTCAGAGCTCACTTGTTAAACTAAGATTCAGTGCTGGCTACAAATGACATGGAAGCAACTGCTCTAAGTAACTCAACAATAGGTTCAGCCCTTCACCTGCTCAAAATCCCTAGAATTATTAACCGGCTGTTACCGGCATGCCTGTCCTGTTGGTCCTCACTTTATTAAAACCCTACTTATTCTTAAAGTCCCATTCATCCCCCACCTCCTCTCAAAACCAATATAGATGGTCTCTATGGTAGATTCTCCTTTAAGTTCTTGCCATAGACTCACCCAAGACCTATACTTCAATGCTAATTATCACTTGTAAAGGCGTGAAAGTTTTGAATTTTACTTTCCCCAAAGGGTCTGATAAAGTCCTGGGCACCAGAAAGGATCTTAGCAAATGCTCTATTTAGTATTAAATTTGATAGCAAACCCTGTCAAATCCCAGCAGTGAAAGGCTGTTTACCAGAAAACACTTCCTCCTGTGGGAGAAAACGTCACACGCCAGAGAGCAGCCTGGCCCGGGTCCAAGGAGCAAGGTTCCTCATTGTCTAGATGGAGACTGAGAAAACGAGTTTTTTCTTTTCTTAGGAATCTGGGCATTACTCCCAGGCTCCCCTCATTTCTGAAATCATGCTTCTGAGAACACGAAGTCTACGCATGCCTCCCCGATTCCCAACACACACATGCACATGCCCGTTCCATGGAACTTCACCACACCCCGCCTCCTGAGCCAGAATCTGGACATAGCGGGGTGACACGGAGAACCACGGAAGTGCAGCTTCCAGAATGGGTTCTGTGCCGCTGGAA
This sequence comes from Pipistrellus kuhlii, assembly GCF_014108245.1. Taxonomy (NCBI): domain Eukaryota; kingdom Metazoa; phylum Chordata; class Mammalia; order Chiroptera; family Vespertilionidae; genus Pipistrellus; species Pipistrellus kuhlii. Next base: position 3,962,314 of record NW_023425449.1, read on the forward strand.
GACAAGGCCGGTGAGCCTCTCTTCCAAGAGAGAGGTCGGCATATTTCTGGTGCATTGATTGGAAATCATCAAGTAGAATCCCAAACTCCAAGGCCTGGAAACCCATCTCATCGCCACTGTTTTTCCCTTCCCTTTCAAGGCTGGCAGGATTGAAAGCTGGGATAACACCAAGGTATTTTTAGCAGTCTATATTGATTTTTTTGTCCTTGCAAGCTACTGTTTTCGATTATAGCCCCCAAAACAAATGAAAAAAGCCAGCTGCGGCAAAATCTCATTTAAGGCAGCGGCATAACGATCATGATATCACAATAATCATATGTTAGGCAGTATCTGAGCTTGCAATACTTGGATCTTCTGGCGTAAAAAATCTCTCCGGAATGCTTTGCTGCCTGCATAATGCCTCTGCCTGAGTGTCCTGTAACAAAACTATTAGGGGAATAGACATTTTAAGATGCGGTGCACTTACCTGCTGGCAGAGCATCAGCAGCACGAGAAAGGGATAGTCAATATCAATAACTGCCATTGGACAAACAGCAGGAAAAAGCTGAAAATGTGGACACGCATTAGAATTTTGTTTCACTAGCTAGACATTCTGGCTGTCAATCACATCACCATCCATGGACTGAAGTGACTGGCGTTAAACCTTTGCTGCCCTGGACCTGTGGAATAACAGGGACCAGACTAGCTAGATTTTACGACTGTTTGTTCCAGTAAAATACTGAGCCTGACAACCTGTTGTCTTTTTCTCAGATACACCAGCCAGCAAAGCTCTATTTGTGTTCCTGCTAAAAACACCAGCATCCTGTCCCTCTCTTCTCATGTACTGTCTTTCTGTGTAGGTAGAAATATTTTCTTCCCCTTCTGGAGTTTCTGCATGGCTCCACATAATAGACTCTTTGCCTTGTTCTCTTCGAAGTAGCCCTGACCCTTTTCTCTCGTTCTGCTCTCTCATTTCTCTGAGAGAATTCTGAAATTGGTAAGGGATTAAATACTTGGGCTTCTTTATTCTTTTATTTTGCAAAACAGCTTGTTATTGAAACTCATGCATTCTTGGTGACTCCATGCTCTATGTTAATGGATTAGCCTGTGGTTCCATAGAGATGTGTGTTACTCAGGAATTGTATTACAAACGTTGATTATCACAACCACTCATGCTACAGTGTCCAACCCAGTGTATTCCATAGCGGACAGGCAAATTTGATTGCCACCTAACTGGTTTCAGGATCGATCCTTATTATAAAATGCATTTAACTATCACACTTGCGAATCGCTGTTCACTGACTTTACAGTTCAGAGGCTCAGAGAGGTTAAATATAATATCCACTTCTCTTTGTCTCACAGCTACAAAGTCAGAGCCAAGATTTGAACCCAGGTGCCAGGACCCTAGGGTCATATTGATAAGGTATAGCTTCCTTCTGTTTCTAAAGATCTTGAGGGACTAAGCTGTCCCATCCTTGCTATTGAATTATTTCAAAGTTTAGCAACTCAAACTCTTCGAAAATATTTTCTTATATCTTCTCTGTCCCCTTAAGTTCCAGGGGGATACGAAGTGCAGCTCTGAAGGGTGGAGCATATAGGAAATGCATCTCATTTATTGTCTAAACTTAGATACTTTTTAAAGTGAAAGGGGCACTATTACAGTTATACCAACATAACAAGTTCAGGGTCCCTGGGAAAATGGAACGCAGGTGATTTGGGCATTATGGTGAAGGTAGTCAGACTGGTTTTGATACCCGAGAGAAATCTGGGAGCAACAAAGTAGAGGCCAAAGGCTCCTCTTATTCGAAGATCAGTAGCTTAGAACAAAAGGGGATATATATGGGACATTAACCCTTTATTCAAGTGTTACTGCTGCCTAGTGTGTGCCAAGCTGTGTTCTGCATCGTAAGGTCACAGAATCCCTATCCTCAGGCAGCCTCACTGTGTCTAAGAGGACATTGGGTATGCCATCTCTTTGTCTTCCAGTGATGAGAGCTGGTGGGGAAGGAGGAGAGGGATGGGATGGCAGATCTGAACAGAACTTGTTTTCCCTGATTTCCAGGTTTTGCTCTCATGGGTGCGTATACCCAGGTACTTTCTAATTGCAGGTAAAAGTGATGTGGAGAGATGCCTCTGCCTGGTCTTTGTTCCCTGCGATAGGAGCACCTTTGTCTTCAGTGTCTGGGGTTTGGAGGTGAACGAAGCATGGCGTATTACACAGGTGTGTCAAGGGGACTTGGGAGCCAGGTATTATATCCCTCTCCATTGCTGGGTTACGGGGTACTGCTGTGTCTGTGTTTGAATCAGGAAGACCTGGTTTTGAAGGCTAGCTCTGCTGCACATTGGCTCTTGCTTGCTAATCCTCAGCTCTGTCTTCTATAAAATGGGAACAATAAGCTCTTCCTCTTAATAGTATCACGAGGATTCTGTGAGAGAATGCACAGAAAGCCCTCAGCACACTGCCCAACACAGAAGCATGATTTTGGCAGAAAACAGTAGCCCTTTTCTGGTTACTTTTTTCCTTGGTATCCTGACTTTGCTCTCCAGAGTGCACCAATCTGTGGGACCCAGACTTGCAGAGCAAGGTGGGCCCGTAGTATCAGAACCTCTTGTTTCATAGATGGCAAATTGAAGGGTAGAGGGGTTGATGCCCGTTCTAGGTCACACAGCTTGTTCAAGTATTGATCAAGGAGTAGAAGGCAGGCTTTCTGCTTACCACTCTGGCGATTATGCTGACCTCCCAAGGGCTCCCAAAGGAGCTGCTCTGTCCTGAAGTCTCAGGCGCCCAAGTGAAGCAGTGCCTTACTTACTGACAGTGAACATGGGTGCTGTGGATTAGGGGGATTCAGCAGCTCTCAGCCACTGGATTCCTTGAACATTTGACTTTCATGAATCTGGATAGAACCTTCTTCAGGACTAAGATTCCATGTGTAAAACCTCTCTCACCTCTTCTCATAGCACCCGTGAGTCCATAGGAGGATGCACACCTTCCCGCAGCGGAGGCAGGAAATTACACTTCATTTGAACACGAAAGCCTAGCCTCTGTTTAATCAAATTGCCCCCACTACTGAGATTTTCTGCTGCAAGTCCTATAGTCTTCTGCCCCTTCCCCTACCTGCCACATTCTGGAGGAAGCGTATGATAAGAAATCCTAATTATTTTCCATATATATGTATTCTTTTAGCAATTCCTATAATAAAAAGTTAATGCTGTGGGAGATGTGGTTGCCATGGAAACCAACCAAGGATAAACAGTTTCTCCTGTGGCACAGTGTGAGGCAAGAAGCTAGGGGCGGACCGCAGCTCTCAGGCACAGGATGATAGTGGCTTCATGCTGCTCCCTTAGCTCTCTCTGCCTCTCTGTTTGGACCTTCTGAGCACAGTGCACAGATGTCTGTTTTTAGTGGCTCTGATGAAATGAGGGGAGGGTGTTGTGACATGTCTTCAGGTGCACCTGACAGAAAGGGAAGCAGCCCCCGGGTCCACAGACACTGGAGGGTTTCAAAGAAATACACGTTTCATTGGCCTTCTGAAGACTTGCCCTGGCTGTAAGCAAAACATCTGTGGTTGCTGGGTCCAGCATGCTGCTAACTGCCTGCCTAGCCAGTTAGATAGATATAGATGGAAATTGGCAGGTTAAATTCACCAGCTCTGTTTCTTGCTGGTTAGCCTAGTGGTTAAATATATAAACTTTGGGTCAGCTTTCCTTGTTGTAAATTCTAATTCTTGTATCTTTGTAGACATATACACTTAGGCAAGTTCTTTGGCCCTTCTGATATTCAGTGTCCTCATTTACAAAAATAATGATAATGTTGAAGATAATCCTTCCTTAACATATTTTATAAAATTGTAAAACATGTTCCAGTTAGTACAGTGTCTGGCATGCTTGCATACACTCATTAAACTTTAGTCATTATAATTGCTTATAAATTAAATGTTTTGGGGCAAAAGGTATGATATGTGCCTTGTAAAAACAACAAAGCAATTACTTTTAGATAAATCTTACTTTGTAGTAATAGAATATGTATGCTTAAAACTCATACCACCCTGCAAGAGGTGTTTATACTGAATACATATTAGTAATGACTAACCACTGTTTTAGTATCAGTAATCCTATATAATAAAAGGCCAACCACCATATCAGCATACTGACTGGAACGACTGATTGACCAATTGCTATGAGGTGCATTGACCATGTTTCGGTTCCTCCCGCAGGCTCTGATCTCTGGATGGCCAACGGGGAACCACAGGAAACTGGAATGAGTGGTAGCGGGGCAGGTCTGGTCAAATATGCTTTCACTCTCCCATGCCTACCATGCAGTGCCCACAGCAGGTGCCCTCCTCCTCCTTCCTGCCACCTTATCTTCTTAGATGGCCTTCAGTGACCCTTTCCACCACAACTTCAACATCCCCTCATTACATGATCTCCTCACCATAGGTTAAATGTTGTGCATGGTGCAAACTCTCTATCAGACACACACAGTATCTGCTTTGTATACATTATATTAGCAGTGTGTGCGGGTTTGCATGACCTTCCGCACTACTAACCTCCCATTGCTGGGGCAGTGTCTTTGTTACCATGTATTCCTGGAGCAGAGTACCATGTTTGGGACAAGGATGTGTCGGAGTTTGTTGAGTTGAATAGAATTTCCAGGAGGAGATTCTTTTAGGGTCTTGACCTTCCTATAAGAAATTCCTAAACCTAGAGGAAAATATATCAGAACTTAGGCTTCCATTTAAAACCAAATGACCTGGGTCTGTTTCAGCCTTTTTACTCACTACCTCTATGATTTTTGAGACAAGAATTTTGCAACTCAAACATTTAATTCTTTTCTATGTTTTTCTATTTCCTCTTCTCTATTTCAACATGTTAGGTACTATTCTAGATGCCAGGATACACAAATGAACAGATATAGTTCCTACTCCCAATGTTTAGATGGACCTTGGGTTGAAATTGCACAGGCTTTAACAGAGGCAACAAGAAGCAGAACTCAGTTATATCATGGTGGGGTGGGTGGGGGTGAACTGAGTAAGGCTCACATAAAATGTGAACAGTAATCATATCTGTAAGAGCCGTATGATTTTTAATTCCTTCCACTACTTTTAATGCTACAATTAGAGGAGGGTATGTTGTGTTTGTATGAGGATCAAGGGCCCCAGTGGAAAACAGCTTCTCCTAGCTATAAGAAAATAGATTATAATCAAGTACAACTGTAAGAATCACCTTAGCAACCATTCATTGCCAGCCAACTTTGTGAGCTGGAGAATATCTATGACCAGGCATTGGGGAGAGAGAGTCTATAGAACAGATAAATCTGAGCAAGAGACCAAATTTATGTCAGCCACTTGACAGCTACTAAGGTAGGAAATATAATGGTAAAGAAGAGGCTACACCAATGAAAGTTTAGCCAACTGAATTGTGAGAATGAATGGAGTATAAATGAGAATGCAAATGCCAGCATCCCCAATCCAAATTTGAGGTCCAGTTGCCTCTTGCATAATATTTGTGCCATGGTGTATGTTTGTGAGTGTGGTGTGTTGCAGAATATAGCACACCAACAAAGGGAACCATGTGGGGTGGGGGAGGCAAAAATAAGATGTTAGGAGTTTGCTGGATACAAATTGCCCAATTTTGCCTGGGGTCACAATCATGAGCATCTGCTAATGCCTACTCTGAGCCAGCATTGGATTGGTCATCTCCCAAACATCTCTCCTAACCTGCATTGCTGACATAGAACAAAGGGGATCTTATATCTAATTTGAAAATAAACTAACTGAGAATCAGTAGAGATTAAATCATATACCCAAGGTAACACAACTAGTAAGAAGCAAAACAAGAATGGTCTTCTGTTTGTTTTTAACCCTAGGACTTTTCTGTTCATGAGACAGGTAAATATGTCCATTTTTGCCATTTAGATTGCATGGGGGAAGCTCAGAGTTTAATTTTGTGACCTCATTAATATCAAATGGAAGAGGAGGAAACACTTTCAAATCATTTATGACGCCAGAAAAAGACAGTACAAGACAGTACAAGGAAAGCAAACAACAGATTAATATCTCTGATGAATATAGATATGAAAATAATTAGCAAAATACTGGTCAACCAGATCCAATAGCACTCAGAAAGGATCATACATTATGATGAAGTCATAATTAGAGCATCTACTCAGTTGCATTAGAGACCTATTATGTACTATACAGGGTTCTGTATATATGTTGTTGAATTTGACTATTCCCAAGAAGGCTGTGCCTAAACTGACTGGTAGAATAAAATGTCTCCATGGACATTTTGAACAGGACCAAATATCAAGGACCTTTTCAGTGTCGGCCAGATGTCGGCCAAATGTCTCCAAAAACGTTCTGGATAGCACAGATGACCTGTAAGGCATTTCATATAAAAAGCCTGGCATTTAGCAAGCCATCAATAAATTCTTCCTTTTTACCTCCTTCCGTTGGTGCCCTCATTTTAGTATTATGGACTTCCGTTACTTTAGTAAATTAGAGGAATTGATCTCTGAGGCCACCTTAAACTTTTTAATTCATCCGATTTTAAATAAGTTTAAACTTGTCATAACCATCTGCAGGTCTACCAGTCTACATCTTTGTCTAAGATGGATCAAAAATTCTCGCAGAAATTAAACCTAACCAAAACAGTGAAAGTACAGATCCACTCAGATAAAGCAGATCTGGCCCAAGCTCCCGCATTGCCTGGGTCGCTGTGTTTCCTGTTACCAAGGATACCGCAGTTTGTTTACACAAGGAGCACATCTTTAACCATTTAAAAAATAAAGACACAGGGACAGCCTGTACTCCACTGAGGGGAAAACACACCAAACCCACAAATCCATCTGGAGAGGCTGGATACGATAGACCCTTTAATTTGAAGAGTAACATGGTCAAGGAGTTCAGTGAAGAGATGACTTAATTTTATATTTGGGATAAAGATAAAAACCCCATTTTCCTTGATCAGCTAAGGAGCACAATGCAGCAATGTGGGTTGATGAGCGATGCTGGCAAAGTATACCCAGTTGTTTTCCACTGTTGAGTCTAAAGAACCTTAGAAACACAGAAAGAAAAAGGCTCCCAGATTGATGCATAGAAATTGGCAGCCCAGTGAGGGAGTGTGGCTTGTCCCTATTAATGTATATTAGAGCTGGAATGAGATGCAAGGTCTAAGCCTCTTTCAATTATATTTCTCTTTCATATATTTCTACTGGGAGTCACTTCACTGAGAAATGATAAACCACAAGCACATTGGAAATCACAGTTCTTACCCTGCATAGACTGTATAGGTTCCTTTTGCCCAATGGATTACGTGGTAGATGTTCCTACAAGGCCATTGAGCTGGGTCACTGTGGAAGCCAGCTTAGTATTTGCCCCTCAGTAGCTTACATCTGCTTTTAGTTTATGATCTAAATCAGTTTCTTTGACTCTGCACTTGATCATCATGGGGGCTGGTTACACCTAGGTACATCACCACCACATATTATAGTCAAATGCTGAAAACCACACAGAAGGAGAACATTTAAGAACAGCCAGAGAAAAATGAAATATTGCATACAAGGAAATCATGCCTTGAATTAACACAGACTACATAGCAGAAACCATGGAAACCAGAAGACAGTGAAAGAAAAACAATTTCATGTAAAAGAGAACTAAAGAAATGCAGCCCTTGGAAACCCACACTGCCAGAAATACTAAAGGAAGTTCTTTAGGCTGAAAGGAAATGATATTAGAAATGTGGATCTCCAAAAAGAAATGAAGGGCGTTGGAAGAAGTAAATTATTGAGTAAAAATGGAAGACCATTTCTCTTTCAAACTATTTAATTTAGCTATTACCATGTAAAGCAAAATTATAACTTTGCCTCATTGGGATTTTCTGTATGTACAATAATAATGACAAGTGCAATATACAGAAGAAAAAGGGAGTGGAGAATAGATGTATACGATTGCAAGGTTTCTTTCTACATTTTATGTCAAGGTGAAGGTAAAAATTGAATACAATAAAAAAAGTCAAATAAGCATTCAAATAATTCATATGTAGGCAGGAAAGAGGAACAACAATCATAACAACAACAACAAAAGATAGGACAATAGGAAAGAGTAAACTAGTAGACTAATTCAACCATACAATAATTACATTCAGTGTTATACTTAAACTAAAGGCCCACTGCACGAATTTGTGCATGGATGGGGTCCATCAGCCTGGCTAGCAATCTGGGCTGATCGAGGCCAGTTGGGGCCAGCAGGCTGAGAGTAGGGACTGTGGGAGATGGGCCTGCCATGGGAGGTTAGCTGTGGGAGCGCACTGACTACCAGGGAGCAGCTCCTGCATTGAGCGTCTGCCCCCTGGTGGTCAGTGCATCATCATAGCAACTGGTCTATGGGTTATATATATACATATACACACTCCAATGAAAGGACAAAACTTCCATAATGGATCAAATGCAAGACTCTACTCGACTGTCTACAGGAGAATCACTTTCAATAAAAAGACACAGATAGGTTGCACATAAATAGACTTAACAAGGATATACTATCAAAACCATGTGGTAGCTAGTCTCTAAGATTGTAGCCAGAGATTTTGTCTCCTGGTATTCATACCTTGTGTAATCTCTTCCCCTTTAGAGTGGGCTAGAATTACTGACTTGCTTCTGATAAATATATGGTAGAAATGATAGGAAGACACCTTCAAGATTAACTCATTAAAATGTCTGTGGCTTTCCTCATGGATTCTTTCTCAAATCTCTCCACTTGCTCTGGGGAAACCTACCAATCTGCCATAGTTTGAGGACACTCCGACAAGCCTGTCAGAAGCCACATGGGAGAGACTGAGGCCCTCAGTTCAATAGGCCATGAAGAACTGAGACCACCCAACAACCACCTGAGTGAGTTCAGGAGTGGATTTTATAGTCTAAGTGGAACTTGGAGGCGATTGCCACCTTGGCCAACAGCTTTGCTGGGACTTCTTGAGAGATACTGAACCAGAGTTGCTCAGCTAAGCCACTGGTTAATTCCTGACCCACAGAACTGTGAGATGACAAATGTTTGTCATTTTAAGTTAATGGATTTTGAAGTAGTTGGTTTCACAACAACTTACAATTCTTGCAAAGTAAGCTTGAGAAGGCTGGAGTGGCTATGTTAGCAATACATAAAGTAGGGAAAGAGTTCTAACACAGATAAAATCAAGGCAAAGTTATAGAGATTAGACAATCATTTCCTAGTGATAAAAGGACCAAGTCATCAGGGACATAACAATGGCAACTATCCATACCACAAATGACTGCCTCAAAATACCTCAAGCAAACATGAAAGTACATCGAGAGATAATCCTATAGTCAAAAGAGATTTTCATACCCCACTCTTAGTAGAAAAAAGTAGTCAATGAATAGATAATCTGAACAGTACTGTCAACCGCCATGACTTAATTAAATCCTAAGGAACAACATTTTTCAGAGGTGCATAAGATATATTCACGAAAAAAGAATATTTGCTTGGCTATAACACAAGCCTCTATACATGTAAAAGGAAGGGAGTCTTGTTCTTTGAGGACAGTTAATGTAATGTAAGATAAATAAAAGTAAGGTATTGAAGAAATCCTAAATATTTGGCAATTAAAATCTTTTTACACAGTCAAAGAAGAAAGCACAAGGGAAATCATAAAATATTTTGAACATAATTATAAAATAACACACTAAAGCACACAGAATGAAAATAAAGCAGTGAATGATAAGAAATTTATAGAGTCTAGTGTGTACCTTAGAAAAGTAAACAGTCTAAAACAATTAGCTGAGATTCCACTGTAGGAAATTATAAAAAAAAAAAGTAAGTTAATAAGTAAAAGGAAATAAAAATAATAAGGTTAAGAGCAGAAGTCAATAAAATAAGATAAAAAACAAACAAGTAGAGGAGTAGAAAATTCTAAGATTGGATGCTTTGAATGAAATAAAAATTAATAAAAATTTAGCTAAATTGATGGAAACAAAAATAAAAATTATAAGAATGTAAGAAGGAGCATCACTATAGATCTTAGACATTTAAATAAATAAATAGAATAAGCTAATTATTAATTTTATGCCAATGAATTCAAAACTCTTTTTAGCCACATTGAGAATAAAAGTGCACACCTTACTATTATGTGGAGAGCAGGGGATGTGTTTTCTGAAGAAGATAGTTAATTAGAGGCAGCTTTAGGTCACAGGGCAGGGTTTTCTCAGTAAACCAAGTGTCCCCTTAAGTCTTCATCACAAGTTAGTTCTTACTACTATTTTCTCATCATGAACTGTGCTATCCCAGAAAAGTTTCCAGCTCAGAGCAATAGATTTTATGCTTCCTTCTTTTCAGAAATACTTTATTGTCCACTGCAAGTTCCTCAAGGGTAGCGGCTGCCTCATCCTAGAACTTTCTAGGAATTCACCACAATGTCTAGATCAGAAACGGTCAGGTGGCCACTCCCCTGCTGAATTCCTCTCACCTTCTGCACATCTTTCTTGTGGAATACGTACTGTTATTGACACAAGGCATGCTAGAGTGTGCTGTCATAGAGAAAAAGAAGGGGCAAGACCAGAACATTACCGTGCAGCATACAGGATAATAAAGGTAAGAAGAAGGTTGTGCTGAGGAAAAAAAAAGAGTAAGAAATTATTAATTTTGAGTTCAGGGTAGTAGAGGAATCTTCCCACAGGAAGTAAAATTTAAATGGGATTTTAAAGAATGACCTGAAGTTTGCCAGGAGTGTGAAAATGACCTTCCAAAACATGAGTAGGCACAGGGAGTGGTCGCCAAACCAAATGAATAAGTGAATTATCAGAAGAACTTGTTACAAAATAAAATCTTAATCCCAGACCTTAGATTCTGATTTAAGCGATCTGGTGTTTGTCTGGGAGCTTAAGTTCCTAACAAGCCATCCGGGACTGTGGATTAGCTCCTTGGAGCGTTCCTTTGGAGTGATGCACTGTGCGCACATGTTGGTTGATGGGCAGCCAGGGGTGTTAAACAGAAGGTAAGTGTTTCCATGAAGCTTTTGGGATGATTGGAGAGAAGGGGTGGGACCAGACCATGGGGTCTGTGGCTCTCTTATGGGCACTGAGGGGCCAGCACAGTTAACCGGCAGGGGAGCCCCCTCATCAGGTGAGGTTCTTAATAAGACAAATCTGGTTGGACTGGGAAGAGGGGATATTTAGATTTGGAACAGCTTGAGGCTTGGAGAACATTTAAGAAGTTGCTATAATAGTCTCTTGAGAGAAGAACCTTAATGAAGATAGTGAGGGCGAAGACAAAGGCAGACACTGGGAAGACAGTTCTAAGTTGGAAGGACCAAGCCGATGATCATCACTCACTTGGATATATTTTATTTGGCAGTCTGTAACATTTCTTTTTTGTCATTTCTTGAGACCTGTTATAAATACAGGGGTAGGCCAAAATAGGTTTACATTTGTGAGTACACAAAACAGAGTTTATTCTTTCGTTATTAGCTATTCTTGCATTATCTATTTTTTCATACGAACATCTGTAAACCTGCTTTTGAAAACTCCTGTATTTCTTTATTTGCAAAAAAAAACTTTCCCTCCACTCTACTTCCTATCCTAAGAAGTCAAGGAAATCAAAGAAACATGGACATTGTTGCCTATGGGTTTCAAATTGTTCATCCGAAGACAGGCTACCCGATTCCGCAGCAGATGGCAGAATTGGCTGTGGATGAGTTTGCCTCAACGCTTTCAAGGAATCCTGGGAAAGGATGTATCTGGAGCCTGAAAAGGGCAAGTTGAGAAGTTTGTAGTATAAACTTCAGTCACTTGTCCCCAAGCATTCTCTTCTCCAGCACACATCTTCCACTCTTTCACGCAATGACATTTTCCTCATGGAAGTTAGTATTTCATTGCTTCTGTATTTAAAACATTATGTTGAGCACTTCTTAGGCAAAAAATAATAAATATCAACATGTAGGGGTTTGTGGAGAGAATGGAAGAAGTATGGAGATTCATAGACTATGCTTCACATAAACATATAATTTTATAAGTATCTATAAAAGTGCACCTACCCTTTCACCAGTAACCTCATTACTAGGAATCTGTCCCTAGGATATGATCCTAAAGGAGAAAAACCCTGAAAGCAAAGGCTTTGGAGAGGGAAGGAAGAGGAAAAGTAGGATGGAAGGAAGACCCTAAGTATTTTAAGTACAATAGAATAGTTACATGAGTTGTGTTAAATAATTGATGACATAATGGATTTAATTTTTTAACCAAAGTTGTAAGTGGTCAGATTTTGTTCTTTAGATGTTTCATGCTAGGAGTTAGTATGGCCCACTGTCCGTTTTGTAAATAAAGTTTTATTAGAACACAGCCATGTCCCTTTCTATACATGTTTTAAGCAAAAATGGTACAGGTGAGTAGCTGCACAAAGAAACCTGAGAAATCTAAAGTGGCCTGGGCAGCCTAAAATATTAATTATCTGACCTTTTTTAGGAAGGCGATGACCTGTGCTTTAAACTAAAGTAGGAACAAAAACTCTTAGATTTGTGTGCTAAAAGCTTCCACACCAGAGAGTAAGATTCTATGGGATCCTGAGTATAGTTGTGGGCAAGAGGGTGAAAGTGTTTGACCAGGAAAGGGCAGGAGGGTGAGAGACTCCTTAGGTCCCAGGGAAATCTTTGCCTGATTCGAGAAGGGGCTACACAGATGTAGACATACATGAAATCATGGCACACTGTTAAAATTTATGTGCGTCAAAAGAATTTAATGACTAGGTCTTAGTAAACAGGACCTGTGAAATTTAATTGAACAAGAAGGAATTCTTTCTCTCTCCACTCCTCTGTCTCTGTCTCTCTCTTCTTCCTCCCCCTTCTCTCAACAAGCCCTGTTCCCTAACCCTCCAGGAAGATTCCAGGTTGAGCTATATTTAGAGTAACATAACATGAAACAGTGGACTGCTTTTCTAGCAAAGAAGCACAAGTGGCCTTAAATTCTCCAATGCAATATTAAAAACAGAAGCAGGTCCTTCTGCCTGAAATAGTTAACTAAGTAGATTTCCCCCTTTGCTGCAGCCAGCAAGCAATCAGGCAATTGTTGTTGGCTCAGGAGCAATGGGATTGTGAAAAGCATCCAAGGACGGAGTCAGTGTTTCATGATCCAAGCCACAAGCTCTTGCACTAACTCAATAAAAATCATCCACAGATTTTTGGATTGACTTTAAGAAAGTAGCATTTCTATGAACCTCCTAGACAGATACAAGGAACAGCTTGACTCTGGCTTTAGGAACATCTTGCAAAGAACAATTCCCATTGTTCCGAGTTATTCTGGCTGATGAGAAAATTATTTCACAGCTTGACAGAATGTATGTAGCTATATATTGACTTTGCACTTGGGAGAACCTCAAGTTTTATTTTCTCATAAGAAAAGTTTGCATCACGTTGCAATCAAAAGCCAATGATTTTTTGAGGTTCACCAGTTTGCATCAGTTGGCTAGGACGGGGAAGGGTTGCAACTTTATGTCGGACACCCTTCTTGCTGCCTTTGAATACAAGATGTCTTCAAAGAAATCTCAAAATTTGATTTTAGCAGAGCTTCACTTCTAAGGCCCAGTATCAGGTTCACTAAATCTTCATTGCATTTATTTTGCTCTTTGAAATGGGTATGAAAGCCCTATTTATTAAATGAGAAACAAAATGAGCCCAAGTTCCCATAGTATTCTATTCCAGCAAAACCAGAATTTGAATCAAGATTTTTTGACTTTGGGAAAAACACTCTAAGTTTCTATTTAATTACAGTTGCTTCTTTAAAGTAAAATAATAACATCCAAGATCTAGTCAAATTTCTGCTCTTAATTAGGTATCTGACCTTGAGCTAAAGACAGTAGCTCCCCTTTTTTTCCATGGAGTATGTGTTCCAAGACCCCAGGGTATGCCTTACACCATGGATAGTACCTCACACTATATTTAGTAGTTTTTTTTCTATATGTACATATCTGTGATAAAGTTTAATTTATAAATTAGGTATAGTAAGAGATTTACAACAACAACTAATATAATAGAGCAATTATCACAGTATACCATAATTAAAATTATGTGGTCTCTTTCAAAAGAATCTTTTGAATTGCTTATTTCTGGAATTTTCCATTTAATATTTTCAGGCCGAGGTTGACCACAGGTAACTGAAATCACCGAAAGTGAAACTGTGGATAAGGAGGGAAGACTTTACTTCACTACTTTAACTTTAGTCTCTTGATCTGAAGATAAATCAGTTGCACTAATATGTCTCTCCAAAATGTTATATTTAGCTCTAAAAATGTGTCCTTTTTTATTTCCTGCTATAGCACCAAAGGAACCACATAAAAACCAAAGACAGTTTTATTTGAACTAGAAATCTGTTGGGAAATTGTAATTCAAACCATCGAATCCATTCTTTTCCATAATAAGATTATTTAAAATACCCACTCTCACAGGGAGAGACTTGTGATGAAAGGCCCGAGCCATATAACCAAGGCCAGATTTTTAAAATTCAGCAGAATTGAAATGAATGATGTACAGCATGACCTGAGAATGTTTGAGACAGAAAAAAATGTAAATGTTTTAAAGAATTAAGTGAACATGCTTATAGAATAACATGATTTTCTTTCTATAATATGAAGTGAAAAAAGTTTTGATCTTATATTGGCTCATCCTATATAATAAAAGCCTAATGTGCAAATCGAGTGAACAACGGAACGACCAGTGGAACAACTGGTCGCTATGACGTGCACTGACCACCAGGGGCAGATGCTCAATGCAGGAACTGTTCCCAGCCTGCAGGCCCCTGGCCAACAAAGCAGGTGCTAGCAGAGGGGGAGTGGCTAATCACCACACCAGGGTTGCCCCAGAGATCAGCCCTGATCACCAGCCAGGCCTAGGGATCCTACCTGTGCATGAATTTTGTGCACCAGGCCTCTAGTGGTTTCATAAAACAATTTTCAGAAGGATCTCGTCTACTAGTGCCTTACTCTAGGATTGTGAAGGTAATAGCCACTCAGCTGAGCAGATTGTCCCATTGTATATCTCCTAGTGGAAAGTCTTCTTTTAAAAAAAAATATATATAATTTTTATTGATTTCAAAGTGGAAGGGAGAAGGACAGATAGATAGAAACATCAATGATGAGAAAGAATTATTCCCCACACTGGGAATTGAACTAACTGGGAATTGAACTGTGACTACCTGGTTCATATTTTGACAATCACTGAGCAACACTGTCTAGACAAAAGTCTTTCTTTCTCTCTAAAGCCTTAAGTATGCACTTCATTTATCTGACATATATTCTTCAGACAGCCAGGATTACAGATTTAAAAAAAAAAAATCTCATCTCCTTGCTCTTGGGTAGAGCCAGAAATGATCCTTTTGTTTTCTTTTAATCTTAGCCAGATCAAGACTGGAATGGTAAATAAAAATTGACCTTTTCATATTTCAATTCAATTTAACAAATATTGATTGAGAATATATTACATGTAAGTATAACTGCTAGATTTGGAAGATACAGGTTTGTGTATATAAGAACCCATTTCTAGAAGGACTGAAATTATAATAAAACTAGAGGCCCGGTGCATGAAAGTCATGTACGGGGAAGGGGCTGCTCTCTCACAATCCAGGACCACTGGCTCCTAACCGCTCACTTGCCTGCTGGCCTGATCCCCCTAACTGCTCTCCCTTGTTGGCCTGATCTCCCCTAACATCCTCTGCCTCAACCCCGCCACCATGGCTTTGTCCAAAAGGTAATCTGGAAGATGTCTGGTTTAATTAGCATATTACCCTTTAATTAGTATAGATGAAGTTATTGTGTCAAAAGCATTAGGCCTACATCTCATAAATTCCATAAAGGAGTGGAAATTAATACAGACTTTGGAGTCATGGAAGACTCCCTGGAGGAAGTGGCACATGTGTAGATTTTTAAAGATAAGTAGACGTTAGCCCAGTGAAAGTGTTTGGAAGAACATTCCTTAAAGATGGCATAAAAGGAAATTACACTTGACATAGAGAACTTAAATACCTGAACTAAGTAATTGAAATGAAGTACTTGATGTAGTGACCTGGATGCTTTGCCAAGTACCATCAATCTTCCTATTTGGGCAGGAACTTGAACTTTTGAACTCTCAGACGGGTCTGTGCCCAATGAACAATGTTTTCAAAGATATTATGGATTATCTATGTACTCTCATGAATAAAGCACAAGAGGGGTTCTTACAGTCACATGAGCAAAAGTGACATCAATACCAGGAGTTAACAGATTACATTTCCTCTTGAGGAAAGGGGCCAGGTCTTTTGTAGCCCCACCTCAGTCATTGACTGTGGATTTACCATTGAGTAAAGCAGCTATCCCCAGCACAGGGCAATTTCCAGATAGGGAGTCACCTGTGTTCACTAATGGTCAGTTGAGAGGACAAGTGTCTCAGTCACAAGTAGCATCTGGGCAGGGCATACTGTATTCTCTACAATTGCCGTATTACTTAAACCTGTTTATGTATTAAGAACACAAGTAGCTCATACTATCAACATTTCAACCCTCTCTGACATTAGGTACTGGATGTATTCTAGGACTGAACTAACAATAGACAATAACAGTAGGTTATGCCACTGGCATGTAAGGAAAGAATCACAAGTCCATCTCTTGTGCACTTCAAAGAGAGAGGCTAGTGAGGGGAAGAAGAGCATTAACTAACCCCCACAACACATGGGAATATCAGCCAGTGAAGATGTGTGGAGCACTTCATCTTACACTGAAAGTCGCCTCTGATACCGGGAGTCCATCAAGGTAGGAGACACAAAATATAATACATGAGCACATTTCCAACATCTCTTCAGTGCCCTCACCTCTCAGCCTTCCTACCTTGGAAATCTCCCTTCTAGTTACATTGCAAAATGTTTTCTATGCCCTATCTAATTTAATCCTCATTAACTCATGAGTTCGGTCTTTTCATTCTCACTTTACAAAAACTAATGCTCAGAGAGTGTGATGTGCTATGCAGGTAGACCAGATGGCAGAACTGGAACTTGCATGCAGGTCTGTCTGCCTTCCAAATCATACAGAAACCTTTCCCCTAGAGTAAAATGCCTCTGGGTCCTTCAGATGATGGAACCGTGAATTCACTAAGGAGAAAGAGAATTTTCTAGAAATCTTTCAGGAATGGAAAGAATTAATTATGAGCCCAATTCTCTTTAAATGTAAGCACTTTCCAAATGAGTTTCTTGGAAGCTATTCTTGTTCTCCAGATTGTTGTTTAGTAGTCAGAGTAAGTTGTTCATTCAAGGTGTCTCTCCTCTCTATACTACTACTTAGCTTTCTAATACATGAATGAAACAAATGATGAATTCAGTCTTTAGGAAATTCACTGAAATAACTAGAGATACAAGTATAAACTCATTAGTATAATAAAAAAAATAATACTTCACTTTTTGAGTTCCAGTAAAGCCTTTATTCTGGCCAAATGGCAGCAAAAATAGGAATGAATGGGTGCAAAGACTTCTTGTTCATGAAATGTCTACCACTAAGAAATATACATATTAGTACAGGGGAGAGATTATATGAATGCCACCTATTAGCAATTATTATTAGTCAATGATGCACAGAAGTCAAGATGCACATTGGAGAGCAATAGTAAGAAAAGGCTTTGTCTTGTCATTGTAGTATATTCTGTCAGTGAACTTAAGTTGAGGTTGTGCAACCACTGGATTGCTGCTTTTACACTGAAGAGGGAATGCTAGATTACCCAACCACAGTTGGCCCCTTTTTATATATGAGAATCAAGATGCATCGACCAATTGGTAGAATATTTTACCAAGGAAGTTGATAGTGTGATACATATTAATGACTGAAGGGCCTTTTATTGCCAGAATAAGTTTTACTCGGGTTCAGGTTAAGCACTATTTTTTTTTTTTATTACCTACCATGAGTCCTACTTGTTAAAATCAATTGGCACATAATACTGTAATTTCTTGAAGGAAGGGACTAGATGTTGTATCTTTATCACATTCCCTAACCTGACTATCCCCCTCATCCCTATCCTCCCATCTGCATAAAGTTATTCCCCTGCTGGGTCATTTAATTATCAGTACAGTCCTGATTAAAGAAGCCAGTATACCAACTAGTCCTACTCATATTTGAATAAAATGTTTATCGTTGACTGTATTGATTATTGATTATATATAGCAAACCCATGTGATAGAAATGAATAAATAAGATATAGCCCCTGCTCTCAAGAACTGCACACTCTCCTGGGGGAGAAATATAGATAGAAACTACAAGTCAGTACATTATTATTAAAGATTAAGGCAAGCTACCAAGGGAGTAGATAGAAAAATGAGACAACTCAGTGAATGAATGTTTACAAAAGAGAAGTTATTTTCCAGGTATGCCTTGCTGCTGCAAACAAGAAAAACCTTCCAAAACTTGGAGAATATTTCAAAGCAGAGAGTCATATGGCCAAATATGATAAAGCCTGTGGCTGGGTCAGAGCATCTGTAAGGAGAGCAGTAGGGGATAGGGTTAAAAGGCTGGCAGGCAGGATCCCCAGCAAGGTAGCCTAGAATAGGTTGGGAAACGACTAGTTAATATCGATCTTGTATGTCAAGGCAGGGTGTTATCCAATCCCTACAAGTGGTGCAGAAAACTCATCCAGGCTCTCTTTGCACTCTACCATCCATTGTATTCCATTAATCAGGAGAGGCAATATTGCATCAAAATTGGACAGACAGAGTTTGATTAGATCCTGTGCAGTTGCCCCAATATGTGCCTAGCATTATGGGCATTTTGACTGACAGTTTCCAAGTTTCTCCCTGTATTACAGCTTTGTTGCCTATTACTTGATCCTTTAAAAAAAAAACCTCAGGTTTGGAAGTGGAACATCTGTGCCATTCTCACCAGCCCAGATGTGGGCATGGTGAAATTAATACTCTATTTGATTTCTATTCTATTTCATTTCTCTGATTGGTTAGAACTAGTACAAATGGAAGAATGATTGGCAAGACTTTTCCTGAAACACCCCCCCCCCCCCCAACCCCATCCTGTCCCCCTTACACTTGTAATGCCAAGTGATTTGAACTGTGATTGTGGGCAATTCAGAGATTTGGAAAAATTTTTAAGAGGAGCCCAATCTGATGAGATTTGCCAAGCCTACATGGGTAGTGAGAGAGGTCCTAAGGAATTACTAGTTGAGTTTGTATTTGAATGACTAAGACATTTATAAGTGGAGATAGAGTGGCATTCTAGACAGAGAGGATCAATAGGGAAAGGTGAAAATAAAGGGTGTTTTTAAGTAGTGTGATGGAAACTAATGTCATGTTGCTGGAGAATGACTACATATAGGGAAGAGATGAGAAATAAAGCTTTGAGAAGTAGGTTTGTCTGGGGAAAGGTATAGAAAGCATAGAAATCTATGGGCTTTTATGTGTTTGGGATGGCTAGTGGGAAATAATTGAAGGGTTGTATAGAAATAGTAACTCAGTAAGAATTGTCAGTATCAAAATAGCCATACAATATCAAAAACTGTGCTATGCTGGGTGTTTGAGCATTTGTGAATGCTTTTTTTTGTTTGCTTGTATCATTAATGTTAAGAAGAAACATGTAAGATTGATTTCACTGAAGTTTGAACTCAGGCCAAGGTAAAATATAGTGTGTGTGTGTGTGTGTGTGTGTGTGTGTGTGTGTGTATGAATATGCATGTAAAAATAGCAAGGTATTTATACACATTCAATAATTTAGCAAGAATGTTCATGCTTAAACATAAAAAACGTTATTTTAAGTCTCATTTGTTCTTAAAAGGAGGAACAAACCCTACCAGACTTTGGGATTCTCTAAATGTCTTGAGCTATTTTTTCAAATGCCTTGGGTTTGGCAGGTCTCAAAGTCAATGTTTGCCAAGTCTTTTCTCCCTTAATTTTTAAACCCACATGTATTCCGAGGGAAACTTAATGCATATGTTTTTTATTCGTTTACACTTAACTCATCAAAAACGTTTTAAGGACATTTGAAGTCTAACAAACCTTTGGAGTCTCCACTATTAAAACCCTGGAAATTGTAATTAAATCCTGGAAACGTAGGATTGGCATTTATTCCAAAATCAGGGCTGCCAGTCACATATGTTTACCTAATCAAATGCCTGTGCCATTGATGAACAATTGGAATCACGTTTTTATGTTTGGTTCTTAGTGTAGAAAGCCAATGTTACCAATTCTGCATCTCTTTCCAAGTGGTGGTGATGGTTTTTTTATGAACCATCAAAAGCTTCTTGGTCCTATGACCAATGCAGTACCTTTGTGAGCAGACAAAGACCAGTTTTCACTACTAAGTGATGCTTGCACCTGTCATGGGTAACTATCCTACTCAGTGGTAGAACTGTGAGTTTGGAATTACCCTCAGGGCACCACCATGTTATTTTTCTGACACCAAGAGATAAACTTGTTATATAGTCAGAAATTCAGCCATGTTGTTAATTGGATTTCTGATACCTGGCTGTTTCTCTCCTTATGAAAATTCTCCTACCATTGTCAGGAGTGGGGGAAATGGATTTTTGCATTTGTCTGTTTGATTTTGGATTAAAGGAGAGTATGGATTCAGGGGTCTGGATTTTTTTTTTTATCAAATTAAGAAAAAAGACAAATTTTTCACAACTTTTACAATTATGAAGTGAGGACACTGGACTAGGTTAATGTTTCTTAACCTGGTATATTTTTAACTTAAAACATTCTACTTAGTTATTAACATGGAGGATCCATGAATTACATTTTAATATTTCGTAAAATTATGTGATTATTTAAAAATATTTACATCACTGTGCATGTTTTGAATACCATACAAGGAAAAGTAAAGTATTAGTCTTTCATAAGTGGAGTTTGGTCATCACAGTTGTTTTTTTTTAAATTGGAGTTTGTTCATTGGTAGTCACCAGTGGTGGAAACCATTGGGATCAGTAACTTTTCTCAGATCCCTTTCAGCTTTAAAGTTTATAAGTATTTCACTTTAATTTCCATACAATACTGAGCATACCAGGTTTCTATGTAGCAAGCATTTCTTGGTGATCTTCCTAGTTTATGTTTCCTTCTTTGCTGGAAGCCACCCTCAATATACACAGGTGGTTTATCCCAGAGTATGACTTCTCTCCCCTATGGGACTCTCCCCTCTCTGCTCCTAGCCATGGATGATTGCCTGTGTATTATCATCTGACCCTAGCTGCATATTTAGCTTTATTTCTTGAAATTTGAAAAACAGAGATTGACTTCTGTTAGAACTAAGAGTTATTGACAACAATATTCAGAGTGAATCTTTTCAAACAGCCATCATCAAAGTCCTAAATTTTCTGAATTCTGCCCTTCCCAGGAGTATAGGTTTTCTAACGCCACATAACAAATCACAACAAACTTAATGGCCTAAAACAATCCAAGTGTATTATTGCAAGTTTCTGTGCATCAGGAGTCTAGGCATAAGATTCCCTGGGTTTTCAGCTCAAGCTAAAGGCCCAGTGTCAGCTGAAGGTGAAATCTGAGGCCTTAGGTTCTCTTCGAAGGTCATGCATGTTATTGGCAGAATCAGTTCTTTGTGATTGTAGGTGGAAGTCCCATTTTTCTTGCTGGCTGTTGGCCAGGGGTTACTCTCAGCTCCTAGCAACTCCACACAGGCCCTGGTCTCATGGCTATCATGACAGGACAGCTTACTTCTTTGAAGCCAGTGGGAGAATCTCTCCCGGTGCTGTGACAGCATCTTATACAATGTAATGTAACCATGGAGTGACTCTCCAGCATATTCATAGGTCTGGCCCATACTCAACGAGCAGAAATTATATAGCGCATATAGTCATGGGGCAGGATCTTGGGAGCTGTCTTAGAGTTCTGGTCTGCTAGTTCAAGTTTTATTTTAAAAATAACTTGGTGTCCTCAAAAATTATATTTGTGTCCTCACATAGCTCTAATTTTTTGTTTGATTTGGTTTTCCCACTTACTGCAAAATTACATGAACTAATACAGAATTTTATGTACCCTGCACCATCCTTAAGACTCCCAAAGAATATCTGAAATAGAGAGCAGACATTTTTACTATGTAATCATATAACTAACTTAATTTAAAAACAAATTAATATTTTGGTAACGTATATAAGGGTGGGAAATTGGCTTTCTTCTCCATGTCACCAAATTTGTGATCTTATAAATATTCAATAGCTCTTTTAGCCTATTACTAACTCTCAATTTTACATTAATTGTCCTTTCCTACCTTCTTTTGGATGTTTCTGAATAGAAACCCAAATAGTGTACAGATTTATTTCCCCAAGGCATTCTGCAGTTCAACATTATTTTGTTGTACATTTTCTATTCCTCTTCATCAGCATTTCTGTGTCATGTTAAGCTTATGATTGGGAAAGACTTCCAACATCCTTTACTGAATCAAGAATCAGAAACACGGGGATAAAAATGTTTCAATGAACAACCATTATGAAATCAAAGAGACAATACAGCACAATAATAACAATAGAGCTAGGAAACCAATGAACCTAGGCTTAAATCTGAATAATGCACCTAAATAGTTTTGCCACCTTGGATGATTCATAAACCTACATTTCTTCATTTGTAAATGGTCTTTGGAAGGCTATTTGATAAATGTTCAAGAACCTCTCCAGAAAACCAACAGACTAATAAACAAATGAACCAATTGTAGGAAGTTCTTCAACTCTAAGTCACCATGGTTTGTTCTGTAGGAACTAAGTAACCCTAACCACCACACACTGGACTGGAGAATAGGGTGTGAATCAAAAGTCTAGACTGGCACACAACCTATGGAAACCTAGAACAAAAGGTCAACCAAACAAGGACAGTCTTTCTTGGATGGTAACAAACTGCCTAATTAAATCTTCTTTCCTTGAAGACACACTGTTAGGTGTGTGTCAGGCAGTAAGTAGCAGAGATGAAGATAATCCAGTCGAAGACTAAAGGGTTGATTTGGGGCTACAAGACCAATGATGATGTCATTAATGTTATCCTTATTCCCCCCAGGAGGCCTCATTCTTCAACCATTAGGACAGTTTTGGTGCCACTTCATGTAGCCTCAAAATAAATACCCATCACCTAGGTTAATCTAATGGTGTCTCTGTTCCTTGCTCTGAAATCGCCCCCCCCCCCCACGCTCAAAGTGCTGATGTGAAAATAGAATCATGTACATGGAGGGTAGCTAGGCAACTTAGAGAGCTCTGAAGAACGACAGATCATTTCCATCAGGCATTAAGCACAAGTTAGGACACAGGTGATTGATAAGTGTGTTATTAAGAAAATTCTTTTTATGTAATACTAGAGGGCTAATGCAAGAAATTTGTGCAAGAATAGGCCTTTTTTTCCTCCAGCTGCTAGCACTGGCTTCTCTCTGATATCCGGGACCTGGGCTTCCCTCTGGCTGCTGGCAGGCACCCAGGACCCGGGCTTCCCTCACAGACAGGGCTTCATCCAAAAGGTCATCCGGAAGGGCATCTGGAAGGAGGATTGGTCTAATTAGCATATTATGCTTTTTTTATTATAGATTTATAATGTCCAAAATAAATTAGGGTGTTGATAAAGTCTAGTGATTTTAGGGACAAAAATAGCTGTTTCAAAATTGATAAGAAAACACTTTTCTGATGGAAGAAACTTAACTCATCAGAAGCCTTTGCCAGAGGAGATCTGTACTCATTCTGATGTCTCTCACCCCATCCGGGTATCACAATCGTTACCAGCATAGGCATAATCAGATTGTGCTACTCCATCCTAAAAAGACATGGCTCACATTCAGCTCCAGACACATCCTCAGGAAACATGAACATTAACCTGGCAGAGGAGTTGACTTCCCTGGGAGTCTCCGTGGGAGCCAGTCACCTTCCCCGTGGCCCCAGCAGAAAGAGAGAGGGTGAACAGAAGGAGCTCCTGGGAGGATGCAGAGCAGCTCGGTGGGTGGGCAGGACAGAAGCCAGCAGGGAGCTAAGAGTTCAGTCTCTTCAGAACATCTTTTACTGAATTGAGAACAGCCCTGTGGGTGCTGGTTCTGATTCCATTGGTTGCTTGGCACAATTTGTCCCTGGTGATATGGATGCCAAACTTGAAGCTTGTTGTTATTATAGGAAATTGAGGGCCGGCTTTTATTGCATTGCTAGTTTCCAAGAAATAAATCCTTTTTTGGCAACAAAAGAATTGTGCTTCAACCAGAGTCTGGCTTAGGAATATTTGGAAGGCACCCTGCCTCGTTGGTTGGTTTATAATTTTATGCATATATTTTTTCCTACTGTCTACTCCTTCCTTTCTGCATCATTCACTGCATACTGACAAACTTAGTACCCACACCCCGGACAAAGTCACAACATCCCCCTCTCTCTCCCCTCTATCTAACACATGCACTGAAGATTATAGAGGTAAATATCTGGTGAACACGTAAGTACCCAGGGACAGATGTGCCACATTTGACATATCTGCCAAGTCCCAACAGTTGTAACCATTGTCATAGGAGGCATGTTGCTTTAGCTTTGGCATCCATAGGACTCATCTAGCAGCCAAAGTCGTCATCTCTTCAGCATGTTTCTGAGGGTGGCATGCCAACCCAGGCAGCTCCCAGTTCAGAGTCTGAGAGCTTGACCCACCTCTGGCTGCAGGCCAACTCTCATCCTCTTACTGAGACTTGTCCAAGTGGGACCTCAAACCAACATCACCTAGTCCCCTGGCCACAGTATCCTCCACCTTCTGATTTTCTTCCAGCATGTTTTGCTCAGGGCGCTCCAACAGAAAGAATCCTGTGCCTCCCAATTCAAATTGGGCATAACAGCAGAGCAGATGGTACTGGTGAGCTAAGTAAGACCAGAACACAGAGTACCACTTGTTTTCAAAAACAAAACGGCTCTTTTTGGAAGGTACAACCTAATGGGACTGACAGAAGTCTAAGTCAAATTCAGGGAAATTGTGTTTCAAATAACAATCCTTGGTCCCAGCTCATCATATGAAGGGACACTGTTTTTGTATTTCCCATAGCTGGTCTCACTGTCACTCAGATCACTCTAATTCCCATGTTCTTTCCGTGTATCTGCTGCCTCTGACAGTGTTCATGATTAACAGAAAGTCCAGTGAACATGGTTGCATGTGAGAGTCCTGCTCAGGCCACAAAGTTCGTGAGATGCCAAGGCAGAGAAGTTAACCCTTCTTTCTCAGCCCTCTTACATGGAAACCTGAGCCCTCCTCAGCTGTTGCTGGTGACCTGGGTCTTGATGACAAATGTACAATACCAAACTTTCTCACCAAAGGCGTATTGTCCTGCCCAATCTCTAGAGACTGAAGTGGGGGCACAACATGAATCTAAATTATTATTTTTTAAGAATAAGTTGTAGTTTATTTTAATCTTTTCAGTTTACAGCCTTGCCCTTTGTGTCTTTATTTGAGAAATTCATTTTCGTAAGAGTTTATTTAAGCAGGTGTTTTCTGTTGTTTTTTATTTTATTTTGTGTGTGTGTGTGGGGGGGGGGTATTCTTTTCTTTTTTTATCCATGTTGTCCAGCCTGCTGTGGCTTCCAATTTGAGAGTGGATTGGCTATTCCCCTAAACACTAAAGCAGCATTGTTTGACAGGCCAGCCCCATGAATCCCTGAGAGGGTGACAGCCATTTTTGGCACCACTTAATTCTGTGATGTAGTAGGGCTTCCTCTCCATGGCCATTACATTATTAAAATATTTTCAGCTTGTGATCAACAGATGTTTCTCTGGATAAAACAATGTAGTTTATTCTTTTCCTTTTAGCATGCTGAGTTCTGTGCTGTGTGAGACCGAGACTTGCACTTGGCATTCTGTGAAAGCTACTTAATCCTTGAAAACACATGGGAAATCCAGTTATTTGTTCACTCGTTCATTTGTGTGTGTTCATCTGTTCCCCCATCCCACTAATCCTCCCATGCATTTACTCAATCATGTGCTTAGTTTTTTGGTTATTTTTATTTTGGGAAATATATATATTTAATCATAAAATATCGAACCAGTGATCACACAGATATCAGCTGTAGAGGGCATGGTAGTCAGTGCTATGATAATCAGGTACTACATAGAAACCATACAGTTGCTGCTTGGGTGACATGAGTTCACAGCACTGCGATTATGATGTCTAAGTGTCTGAAGTTTGGAAAACGATGACCCAGTTTAGCTCCCTAAATTGTACTTGTGTGTCTTGCCTCATGATGCAGTGAGCACCAGAGCTAGATTGGAGAGCAAGGGGGCTGCAGCTCTAAAACATGTTCTTGAAACATCCTCTGTCCTTTAAATATTTCATGTGGCAGCTGAGAAAAATGAGCCCCAAATCAGGGAGAGCAAATTTGCCTGTAGAAGTCAGTTCTAGTTTCTTATTCTTATAAAACTGTTTTTAAACAGATAAACATCTCTGTTGTAGAATCAAAGAGTTAATTGTAATCAATTCGTTGAACTCATATCTATCTGTCTGAGTGTTTCACATTCATGGATGTTGAGTTGTAGAAGCATTCTTAAGGTTGTCAAATTACTTTTTTTTTTTTAACCCCACTATGAGGTATTTGAGTTCTTGTTTTATATTTGTTTCCTAGTAGAATTTTTATTTTTCAAGTTCCTTGAAGTCCTTATCCTTAATCTTATTTTTATGTATTCTATAGCTTAAGTTAGGCCTTGAACCAATGTACAGTCAACCTATATGTTGAATCTCACTTAAAGACTTGTAAGTTCTGTAATATATGATTTTTCACAAATCATATATTACAACATTCATTCATCTATTCATCATATTCAACAAATATTTAATCAACTCCCAGTATATGCCAGATATAGTCTAGTCTATTCTATTTATCAGCAGTTTTGAATGAATTCAGTCCAAATATATGAGATCTCACAGTGAAAAGATCTATATCGAGGACTAGAAAAATTTACTCACTCCAGGAGAATAATAAATATCAAAGTGTTGAAAAAATGGGAGTCTTATTTGTTCTTTTTGCTATTATCCCCTAAGTTTTCCATAATAAACATTATACTGTTTAAATGAGGACAGATTATATTAAAAATACATACACATTCTGGTTTAATTATAATAGGTTTGGCATCAATTTTACAAATTTAATATCCTTCTCCCTCTATCTATCCTGAAAATGTCCCTTTTGCTAAAAAGTCCTCAAGGTCAGAGATGTAATTTTCATTCTTTTTATTTCTGGTTTTCACTTTATTCAGAGAGTGGAAAATTTTCACATTTTTAAAGAAACTTCTTAAATTTAAGAGGTAGCACACTGCCATAGAAAGAGTCATGAGTCAGAAAGACCAGAGTTCAAAGTCATTTCTACCTCCTCTAGTAATAACTTGGAGAAGTTATTGCATCCTCCCAGCCCTAGTTTCCTTATGGGTAAATATGGGGTCAATAAATCCTTCATGAGGATTTGCAGAGGGGATGACATGAAAGTATGATAAAGTGCCTGCCACATAATAGAAGTACTCAGAGAATAGTGTCCTCCCTGCTCTTCTTCCACATTGGTATTGGAAACTGAGGCCAAGATAAATTACAATGTTTTGCTAACATCAGTGGTTGAGCATGCTTAAACTCATGCCTTCTAACACCTGTTCAGCTCTGCCTCATGTATGTCACACTGATTTTCCTATTGCAAGTCAGTTATTGCAAGTATCACAGTGATACTTCCACTGACTCTGTGCCTCCTATTTCTCGGCAGTATAAATAACTCCAGAGAATACGGCATTTCCTCCTGTACATTCAGTGACAATTCTGTTCATTTGACATTAGCTTTCTACCCAATAGCGTTCTAGCTGGCACAGTGATTGCTTTATCTGCCTGCCTACTTCCCCAGGATCAGGTGACTCTCCGGAGTGAAGAAAGGAAATAATCCAGTCCACAAATCACAGAGACAAGAGCTCACTCTGGTTGCTTTATGCTAAGCCACCTTGTAGAGCAAAAGTGCAGGAGATCACGTAGCTCATGTTCACGTAATGGTTGGGCTGCTCTGACTTCTCCCGGGTCAGGCCATTTTTAGCACTCCCTCTCTTTAGTGAGGCTGAGAAATTCAATAGTGACACTATTCTAGGACATGAGGAAAGGTGGGCTAAGGAGCCATGTTTCAAGCAGAAAGCGGATACCAGTGCACCTCCTTAGCATACGTTTTCTACAGATCTGCTTGGTCAGTATGGGCCCATGCTCAAAAGTATGTTTATTTGGTGCTCTCTCTCTCTCTCTCTCACTCTCTCTCTCTGTCTCTGTCTCTCTCTTTCTCTCTTCCTCCCTTATTCTTTATCTAATATCAATAAAAACATTAAAAAAAAAAAAAAAGGCCCTAGCCCTTGTGGCTCAGTTGGTTGAACATTGTACCATGCAGCAAAAGGTCACTGGTTCAATTCCCTGTCAGGGGACATTCCCAGGTTGTGGGCATGAACCCCAGTAGGGGACATACGGGAGACATCCCATCCATGTTTCATTCACAGCAATATTCTTCCCTTTTCCCTCCCCCTCCTCCCTTTCCCTTCGCCTTCCCCCCCTTTGCCCCTCCTCCTTCCTTTATCTCTAAAATAAATAAAAGCATATTTTTAAAAAACTTGTTTAGTTGGGATTTTTTTTTTTCCCACAGAGCAGGCACTTGAGAATTGTTATCAAAATAGACCAATTGTCAGTTTTCTGCTCCAGACCATGAAATAAGTTAATGGGTGTTTAGAGCTAGAAAGGGTATCAGAAATGTCTTATCTGAACTTTCTGTGTTACTGGGGGTGAATATATATGGGGAAAACCAAGGCCCAGAAAAATTAATGTTTTTTCAAGGTCAGAGATTGAGCCGAGCTTGATTGTGTGCCTTCCAATACTGGCTCAGCTCTCTAACATGCATGTCACATTGCTTTTCCTAAGACAGGTGAGGCAGTAGAAGCATTCCAAATGACATTTGCACTTACTCTGTGCTTCATAGCTCATATTCATAGGCAGTTTAAATAGCATTGAACAAAGTACTTGCTCCTTGGTATTCGTTTCTTCAACAAATAATATAATGATTCCTTTTAATGTCATACATACAGTGGAGAGATAAGTTGAACTAATGAATCAAACACCCTCCTTTTGAGGAAGTGATGAGATTTCTTAACCTGTGTTGCAGATGATGGACTTATCCAGCAGTGAGCTAAGGGGCATTTCCCTGATAGACAGTGATACAAAGTGTTTCTGGCTCTCTCTACAAGAGAGCTTGCAATTATTTCCAGGAAGTTACTCATACATAGCACATGATTGTGGGTAAGAGCATGTTAAAAAGAAGACTATTTCCATCTTGGAATTTGGTGTTTACTTCAAAATTCTGGAATGTGCCCAAGCAAGGGGTTGCTTTCATTTGGCTCAGCCTCCTGATTGGATAAAAGCGAATTTCCAGTGACTCATCATATCAAACTTATCTTGCATTGTATAAGCAATGAATGTAGGGAATGGGAAAACATTTGAGAGAGAAACGACTAGAAAGAATTTTAAATAAACATATGAGTATATAGAAAAAAGGTTCAAGTTACCGTTTGGAAACATATCTTGCGTTACTTAATATTCTGCCTATACTGTTAGACATATGATTAAAGGAAATCATAAAATGTTATAGATTTTATAATCAAGCCCACAGGATCCACTTGTAAACACCAAATTACCA
Organism: Pipistrellus kuhlii; assembly: GCF_014108245.1. Classification (NCBI taxonomy): domain Eukaryota; kingdom Metazoa; phylum Chordata; class Mammalia; order Chiroptera; family Vespertilionidae; genus Pipistrellus; species Pipistrellus kuhlii. Next base: position 3,991,918 of record NW_023425449.1, read on the forward strand.
CTGCATATTGCCAGTCAGAGTTCAACTCTTCTCATTTTGGAATGGCATTGTATTTGGGATGATAGCATAGCTTTTAGATATAAACATGAGACTTATATCACTTGCAGACACTTACCCTTCTGCCAATATGCTTTGTCTACCTGAGCCTCAGTTTCTTTAACTTTCAAATGGGAAAATAACTGGCTGTAACATCTTACAAAGCTTAGAGATGCTGTGAGGATCAACTAAGATGATGTATATGAAAGGAGTAGATAAGTGAAAACTGAGTTATGTAAATAATAACTATTATTATTATTTCTATCTTTAATCTTTCCTTTGCCTCACTTTCTAATGGAATGCTTTGTAATGGACTCCACTTGTAAGTCTAAGGCTCCCCACTGGAGTCGAAACTCCTTGAGAACACAGCCCGTTCATCCTCAGATCCTGCGTCATGCGGAGTTCATGCACTTCGGTTTCCCTTCCAGCCACACATCCCCTTTAAGGGGACTTCTCTCTCCTTCCTTCTTGGTAAAAGATGCTCTTTGGGATGGCTGGGTGGGATTTCAGAAAGGGCTTGAGCTCCTTCTTCACCAGGACACTGCAATTTAATTTTAGCCTCAAGTGTTGATGGAAAAGGTCAGAGAGTTCAAGCCACTCTTCAGTGGAAATGAAACTGGAGAAGGGCAGGAGGCCAGAAATAGGGCCCTTTGTAAGTAGTGTTTGGGGACATGGACTTCAACACGTCAAGTGCCCACTCGTCCTTCCCTTTCTCCAGGCCCTTCATATCCCCCTTCTCCAGCTCTCACAGGGCACGAGGGGCCTGCTGTGGGAAAACGGAATTGCCCTTTCCTGAACCACGCTCAGCAACCAGGCAGGGTCCTCAGAGACTTTAGGGTCCCCCCCTGTTTGCAATGGATGCACCTCAGGAAGCCAGCTGCGGAGAGCAATGTGTTTTATGTAGAGAAGGGACTTGTAATGCTATTGGTTCAATGCTATTGGTTCAGTGCTATTAATTGAACCACCTGAGGAATGCTTCCAGTGTCTGTAGAGGAGGAGTACGGAGCAGGAAGAAGAAATTATTTCTGTGAAACACTTTTTGGAATTTATTTGTTAAAATCTTGAGAGCAGAGCCTGTCATATCTACCGGTTTGGCTCAGTGGATAGAGTGTCAGCCTGCGGACTGAAAGGTCGCAGGTTCGATTCCGGTCAAGGACATGTACCTTGGTTGCGGGTACGTCCCCAGTAGGGGGTGTGTAAGTGGCAGCTGATCGATGATTCTCTCTCATCGATGTTTCTAACTCTCTATCCCTCTCTATTCCTCTCTGTAAAAAAAAAAAAAAAAAATCAATAAAATATATTTTAAAAAAAAGAATCCTATCAGATAACTTTGTATTTATAACAGTGAAAAAGATGTAATGTTAGAATAGAGGGAACTGGCCAAAGCCACATGATCAAAATTTAACCCACCACTAATGAGAAAAGTTAGTATCATGTACCACTGGGTAGGAGGCAATGAGAACACAGCTGTGATATTCTGGCCCAACATGCATACATAACCTGAGCCTCATCATGGGAAAACATTGGGCAAAGTAAGTGGTCTGAAATCTTCAAAAAAATCCAGGTCATGAAAGTCAAGGAAAGACTGAGAAACTGAAGCAGGTTAAAGATCAGAGAAACATGGCAACTTAGAGCAATGTAAGATACTGGATTGGATCCTTTTGCCATAAAGAATATTATTGAGACAGTTAGTGAAACTTTAATGGGACCTCTGGTAAATGGAGTGACACCAGTTCTTTGCACCTATTTTACAACTGTTTTTTTTTTTTTTTTTTTTCTTTGAAATTATTTCCAATATAAACTACAAAAAGAAAGATAAAAAAACAGTTTGAATTCTGGAAATAACTCCATGTTGTGACAGGAGGGAACAAGTTCTAAGAGGATTGTGAATATAAAACTAGATTTGATATGAATTTGGAGAGAGTTTAGTTACCATTGTTACTTTTCAGAATAGAGAAAGATATTCTTGTTCTTGATAGATTAATGCTAATGCTTGGGGAAAAAAATCTCAAAAGCTCGAAATGGCCTGTTTCTTTGATCTTCTAAGTCATGGTGTTATTTAGAGGAAGCTGGAAAGCAAATGAAATTTTATTCGATCACGTACATGATACATTTAATTATAGGCATTATTTAGAGGATACATGAAAGCATTCTGTTGATATCTTTTGTCTCTTCCATGATAAGAACAAGGGGATTGTTTTGTGTATGGGGGAGCGGATATGTTTTTCCAGAGGATAATGCAACTTAGAGGCTCCGTGTGTTTTAAGAGTTTCTCAGGGCTGATTAAAGCCTTGCAGTTGTGCTGGAGAGCCAATGCTCCTTTGTGTAATGAACGTCCTTTCATTGCACGAAAGAAGGACTTCTTAAGTAGAAGCTAAGAGTCATGACAGGATTACACAAAGACAGGTGCAGCCTGCCTACGGGTGGGGAGAAGTTAGCCGGAAAAGGCTTGACTTATAGAGTTTGAGGTACATTTCCAGACTTACAGAAAATTAAATGTTCTGTGGCCTTCATCTATCAAATTCAAAAATATACATATATTCACACACATATACATACATATATTCATACCTGGGGGTAATCTTTAATTTAGTAGATTCCAAAGACAGCAAAAGGAATTACTGAGAATGAGTGCTATGACTAGGCAAGTCTTCAATATGTAGCTTTATTTAAAAAAGTGCAGGATCCAGGATAGACTGTCACATTCATCTTTAATTTAAGCTGAAAAAATGGTGACATAAATCAGTGTGGCTAAGGGCATCACTTTTTGGCTGGTCTAACTCGGGTGCATTTCTGTGGGTTACGTGTTGTATGGGATCCACGGCATCTTGCTTTGGCTAGATGCCTGGCTTTAGGCACTTCTTGAAAGTTCTTTGTAGTGAATATTAATTTGATTCCATAAAAACATTTGAGAAATAAATATAGCACTTTAAAAATATATTGATTTAATTTTTATATTGTTTCAACTCCATATGCAGTTGTGGGTGGAAAAATAAAACTACGTCAATTAAGAGCATTACCTCACATTTCCCCATGGGTGGCTTTTAGAATAACAGGGACCTTGCAGTGTCTGGTAGAAGCTGATATTATGTATGTGAATCCTGAGAGCATGGCGATAGAAGTGAGAAAGAGATGAGACACGAGGAAGGGACACCAGACAACCACCTATGATGAAATGTTTCATATCATACTGTATTTTTGGTCATGACAGCTAGGTGTTTGATTGAGTCAAATTAGTAAAAATCTCACCAGATTCCACACTTAGGATCTGTACATTTTGTTTTGTGTAAATTATACATACTATAACTATATAAATATAATATATATATTAAGTATATAGTATGTGTAAATTATACATACTATAACTATATATATATATACTAAATGATATAATGGTGTTGAAAAATGCAAGGTTCTACAACAAACCTAGAGAGAATTACAAATGCATATTTGTTTTTTTTAACCTGGCTAGAGATTCTGACCAGATAAGTCTGAGCCAAGACAAGGAGTCTGCCTATTAATTAGACCCCCTGAGCTGATTCCACAGTTTGAGAAATGCTAACTCTGTTGCCAAGATATATTTTTTAGCACTATTTTAAATGAACTTCCCTTTAATTGCCAATTTTCTACTTCCATAATATGAGATAACTTTGCCTCACATCTCAGCATTGATACCAGTGTGAAGCAATGTGAAACAATCCTGCCATCTGAATATCTGCAGCGGTTTCGCTGGCTTGTTAATTAGCTTCGATTATGTGAACTCAGGTAAAATATTTAAACCTCTTAATTAAAACACTGGTGGGAACCAGAGTTCTCTTTGGGTCAGGTATTTGCTTTTGGCCAGAAATCTATGTACTTGCCCTACCAGTACACATACCATTTTTCTCAATCTTTTACACCTCAGCTAGAAAGCATGAATGAAAAAATATTGGCTTGGTGGCACAATGCCTGCTGAAGGACATTGCTTATAATAGATGTTTGATAAATAGAGTTGATTTGAATTGGAGTGGATATATCAGAAAAGGTAAGTAGGAAGGAAGGAGAGAAGGAAGGAGAGAAAGGAAGGAAGGAAGGAAGGAAGGAAGGAAGGAAGGAAGGAAGGAAGGAAGGAAGGAAGGAAGGAAGGAGAAGGAAGGAAGGGAGGGCTAGAGGAAGGAAGAAAAGGAAGGAAGGAAGGAAGGAAGGAAGGAAGGAAGGAAGGAAGGAAGGAAGGAAGGAAAGGAAAGGAAAGGAAAGGAAAAGAAAGGAAAGGAAAGAATGAAAGTCAAAACATGAGCTTGAAAAGATTTCAAATGAATAAAGACACTGAATCTTTCTTGTTACTCCCCATATTATGAGTCTGGCCCAGTGCAGCAGCTTCTTCTTCTTCTTTTATTTTTTTTTTTTAATACAGTCCCCATATTAACTTTATAAAGTAGGTACATATTATCCCCACTTTGCAGATGAGGAAAGAAGCTTGAAGTGGTTTAGTGGCCAACATCAAACAACTGTTGCATTAGTCAGATTTGCAAGTTTGTGAGGCTGAAGTGAACAACCAAAGCGCTTTCAGAGGCTTATAACAATAACTGTTTGTTTTTCTGTGGCTCAGCCTTGGCTCCATTTCATGTGTCTTCATGTTGCAGAACCAAGGCTAAAAGAGGAAACTCTTAAATAGAGCATGGGAGAGGTCACCGGTCAACCGCACAGCGGCTCTCACTCTCCGCCAGGTCATCGCGTCTGCTCTCCTCCCACCTCCTCCCACCTTACAGCGAGGATTGGAAGCTTGATGCCAGCTCCTGTGTTCTTACATGTATTTTCTTTAGGACACGTTATGCTCAGCAGTCAAGGGGTAGATTCTGGGGTCCAGGTCTAGATGTGTGCTTTGATTCTCGGCCCTTTAAGACAGGGAAATGGAGGGCTACTTGTTTATGTCCTGACCTTCTCTGGGTTGGCTCAGTAACAGGAGAAGTCTTGGGACTTTGGGAAAATTCATCTCTGAAAAAAGTAAAATTGGAACAAGGAAATAAAGGCGGAGACTGATGTTGTCAGGCGGCGCTAGGTAAATGCTTCCGACAGTGGGAAAAGCCATCCCATCTCATCCTCTTGCAATCCTGATTCATGGGGAAGAACTTCGGCAGAACCCAGTTGGCCTTCCCATAGCTTCCAGCCATCGGCCGTGATAAGTGGGTTTCATCAGATTTCAGGGAAGTCACCTCTATTTCTGAGTCCATCCTAAGCTCTCTTTGATGAAGAAAGTGTCCTTTATCACTTCAATAATATTAATGATATTTGATTAATGCTTCAGTTGTTCAAAGCTTTTTGCTGCATTCATGTATTTGATCCTCAAAGCAACCCTTTTACAGAGCAGACATGGCTATCAGCAGTCTCCAGAGGAGAATACTGAAGACCAAAGATGCTGTGTGGCTTGTACAAGTTAGCTCAGCTCACACGTGGCTGAGCTAAGATCAGCTCTCACTCCAAAACCACCCAGGCCCTTCACAGTGATCATGTCAAGCCTACATGATCCTTAGCTCTCTGGTTGCTTGTTGGTACCTGGAGAGATAAGCCCTGACTCTGGGCTGGAGAGGGCAAGATTCTTCTCATCCACACAGAACGAACTTACTAGTCAGAGAATGGGCCTGGTTAGGCTGACAGTGGCAGCATATAATTTCTCTGGAAAATGGCAGACTAATGAAGAAAAAAAAAAAAAAAGGTCATAAATATCATCAAATCCAAGACCTGACATTTACCAAGGACAATTGTTTCATCATAAAATGTCTCAGGCTTTTTGGAGCCTTTCAATTAAGCTCCCACAAGACATCCTGCTTCCTTACTGAGGAGGGGGAAAGGCAGAAATAACAAAGTGCGTGCATGTGTGTGGGTCTGGACGGGAGGGGGGAGAGGAGATGGCAGATGGGAAGAGGAAGACCAAAGGGGGCATTCCTGTGGTTTCAGGAGTAAATTGAGCTCCTGATTCTTTGTGACCAGTTAGTAGGATTAAGAGTTCAAAAGGGCAGGTCATACAAGGGCACGGGGTCAAGCCGGGTCTTGCAGGGATGTGACCCAGGAAATGCTGGCCGAGTGGCCCCCATGCCTTCCCCAGCAGGCCTCCAATCAGGATTTAATGGCCAAATGTGGAATGCGTTAGGAGCTCGGAGCAGAAAGGCTGTGTTCAAAGCAGTGGCTCATTTTGGCTGAGTAGAAAAACATTCCTCCATGGTCGGTTTCCTCCTGAACCTTGCTGATGGTGGGGGCCTCACCGGTGGTGGTGCCTTACGAAGCCTCATGTGCAAGAGGCCTCAGCATAGCCCCCTGTTATCCTCAAAGATGACACAGAGAACATCAGCAAATCCCCTGGCTCTGCTTGGTATTTGGGGCAAAGTGGGGAGAAGGAAGAATCTTCTGACCTAGGATTCTTCATGCTTATAGGTCTTACAAATGTGTGTCCAACTGAGGACACTCATAGAAAATGCCTGGGGGTAGGTAAGATAGTGTTAAAGTAGATGTATGCCTCTGTATGTCTGTGTGCCTGCTCTATTTGTTTCTCTGCCCATCTCTATCTGTTTATGCACTTATTTATTTTTCTTAAAATTATTCCTTATACCTTGCTTTCTCACAGAGAGGGATTCGAGCAATTGCCCTGACTCTGTATATTGTGCATGTATGTGCATGCACGTATACCTGAGCATGTATGGGTATATGCAAGTGTATACTCCCAGCAATTTTAACAACAAGCCCTTGTCATGTTCCCAAAGCAGCAGCTGTCTCGTGAGATCTTGTTGTGGGCCTGCAGTGGGCAGGGTGCCAGTGAACACTACCCAGAGCAAAGCAATACTTCCTTGGAAAGATTGCCTCAGAAAAATGAGGAAGGACAGATGGCTACAGATTGTTCTGGAACATAAACCCAAGTGCCAGATATGCAGAGGAAGGTTGAAGGGAAGTCAGGGTGGTGGGGGATGGCCCAGCCAGGGCAGCCGGGACAAAGCTTCATTCATGGGCCAAGAAGCCAGGCAAACTGCATTCCTGAGAAGCTCAGTGCCCTGCAGCTGGTGCTGCGTTCTGTGCTGGGCACTGAGAATAGAGAATGTGGGGTCCTCACCACCATGGGGCTTTGGCGACAGAGAAGGTCACTCAGCAATGATAATACAAGGTGATGCATGCTCTAATTAAAGAAATCGGGGCAAATTAACCTCCAGAGAGCTGGACAAGGCTAGTCAGAGTAATGAAGGTAACAACTGCATGACCTTCACTAGGGCTGCCTTAGCTAGGCAGGACATTGGGGGTTGGGGGGACATCGGGGAAGTTCTGTAGTAGACATTCTGGAGAGTGGGAGAGGAGGAGGCTCATGGGGGCCAAATCTAGGATGTCTGAAACCCCTTTGCAGACCAGAGTCCTTGGACGCTGGATCTACTCGTGTGCTCTCGTTGGATGTTAGGTTAGCAAATGAAGGAGTGAGGCAGAAACGGGACAATTATGAATGGCTCTAACGGCCCCACGGAAGAGTTTGCACTTTAACCTGGAGGAAAAGGGAAACTGACAAAAACTGAGGAGGAACATGATGTGACCCAAGTTTGTATTTTAGAAATGTCAGCTGGGCCTCACAGGGTACCCCGGGATAGGCAGAGGTAGGGGGACAGAACTGGAGGCAGGGCCACCCGATAGGAGATGTCGGAGGTCATCCTGGTGCCACATGTTGGAGACTGGATGGCAGTGGCAGGAACCAGAGAGAAGAGGCCCCGATCAACCTTGCAGGTGTGAGTCTCCACAACCACCGATTCCTCAGATCTCCATTCGCATGTGGATATTATTCTCATTTCCTCCAACTTCAGAGCACAGATTGAGATCTTTGAAAGAATCCTCAGGCTTCCTAGCACATTCGATTCATTCCCAGGTCACAGGAACAGGGTGCCCTAGGGAAGGTGTGGTGAAGTCACAGGGAGAAATATCCACAAAATAAACCACTGCCTTTTGTGGCAGCATATCTGGGTTTCACCCCAGTTCCCAGGTCTTCCACTTAGCAGCAACCGGACCTTGGTCCCTTCTGTTATCCAAGTTTCCTGTTGCATAAAATGGGAACAGTAGGATCAGCATCATGGTGTTGTGGGCATTAGCTGAGGAAAGTATATGCGCTGGGCTCTTTAAAATCTTGGAAGGACCCTGCAGACACCAGGTATTAATTATGCAGAGTCTCTGGGCAGGGGTTGACTTCAGCAGTTTCCAAGTGAAAAACAGAAGGCTGCCGTGATTTTAGGTCATCAGCCGGATGGGGAGGCCTTCTCTTCAGCCCTTTATTCTCAGGACTCCTTTCTTCCCTCCCTTTCGTCCACAGGACAATGTGTTTCTGAAGGATGCGTCCCTAACATGATACTTTATCAGAGAACGGGAATTAAGTCAAGACCAGCCGGCTGACTTCTCAGCACCAGTGCTCAGCAGGTTCTTTGTGGAGAGAGGCTGTTTCTGGAGGGGCCTTTCTGGGCACCCCTAAATGAATGACACAGCATGCAGCCTATGAGTGCTCTAGACCTTATTCTCTCTGTTTACTGCTCCTCTATTGAGTGGGAACTGACGACATCCTTTTGCACACTCTTTATTTCAATTAACACTTCACATCCTCCATCCTTATTTTTCTTAGGACATCCAAGCACTGGCTTTCTCTCATCCCAGAAGCTCAGGGAGCACTAGAGGGCCCACTGAAGGCAGCAGACATCTGTCCTTGATTAAGGAGGAAGGCAAATGGTGGTGAGAGTTGTGGACACTGTTGAGATCCACACGCATTTTAAACTCTATTGAAAATAGAAGGGCTTTGTCCAGTGTTGGGGGTTTTGGCTTAATCCTGAGTAGATGGTGCAACCGACTCACTGCCATTGAGATAGATGGAGCTCCTAATACTCAGTGTCATGGAAACGTATTGTTGGGTGAGACTGTCAAATCATCCCGTGCAACAGCTTGGGAAGTGCCTTCTTTCCATACACACGTGGCGAAATGTCCCTCTAATTCCAGGGTCCATGGTAATGAAGGCCTGGTCCTCATTCTCCAGGAGGAAGGGATAGATACGTGCATTCATTTCTTCCTTCATTTATTTATTCAGTAAATACTCATTTGACACTTACCTATGTAATAGGTATTGTGTAAGATAAAATAAAAAAATGTGGATCCCCTATGTTTTTGGAGCTAATCATCAAATAAGGGGGATAGACCTTTCTAATATTAACACACACACACACACACACACACACACACACACAAAATGACAAACTCTGGTAAATATATGTAAAACAGGAAGCCTCGTATAGTCATAGGATCAGAAAAAGTCCTTAGGAAATGACATTTGGATTAAAATATGAAAATGAGTGAAAGGCAACTAGCTGAAATATTGAGGATCAGGAAATGTGTTCATGGGAGGGAACAACCTGGGAGTGGGCTCGGGAGTCAGGAGGAAATGAGAGAAGATCAGTTTTCCCGCAGTTTAGAGAGGAAGAAGATAACAAAAAGTAAGATAAGTCTAGAAAAGACTTAGGAGCTATACTAAAAATGTTGGTGGATATCTCAGGAACAGTGGGATACCATTGAAGATTGGTAAGTAAGGGGGTGTGAAATCATATTTGCAACTTGAGATGAGATCCCTGTCTCTAGTATAGAGTACAGATCAGAAAGAGCAAAGGTGGAAATATATTATTTGTAGAAGACTTTTAATGTGGCTCAAGTCAGTGGTGTTGATGGTTGGACTAAGGTAGAGATCAATGGCCACACATAGAGGCTACCCAACTGAAAAGAATAAATACAACAAAAAATGGTAAGAGCTGCAATAAAGGTGAGCACCCAAGTTCTCAAAGGTACAGCAAGGAGTGGGGAAGGCAGTTGAGGAAATCAAAGCTGAAGGAGTAGTGATCTGAACATCACATAACCAGGAGATCATCTTCTGCTCTGATCATTCTGTTCACCTGCCTCCCAGCCCCCTGTGAAATCTAACCACAACTCTGTTGTTCACTGCCCTTCCCACTCCAGCCCTTGCATGAAGTGTTTCCTGTCTATTATGTAAAAAAAAAAAGAATCCACATTTTCTCAAGGCCCTTGAGTGGCACTCAGAGTCCTGACCTCCAAAGTCTAAAACAGCTTTGTTTCAACTCCTTGGTTCATCCAGGCCTCAGGCACCAGTCTGAGAAAATAAAGAGAATCAACTCAGTCATGGGGTCTGCCTATGAAGACAGAGCGTTTGTTGGGGCAAACCTCTCAGATCACAGAACAGAAAGCAAGGACTGAGGAACAAGTTTCAAGCATTTCCCTGGGCAACACAGACTGACCTCATCCAACCATTACTCAAAAGGCACCGAAACTGCCAGGTACCAGGCAATAAGCTTTGGACATGCATTGTGGAATCTTATTAAATTTCTCTATGATGTAGGTATTATTAACCTTGTTTTTGTTTTGTTTTGTTTTGTTCTGTTTTACCAATAGGGAAAAAGTGAGCATTTCTCCCTTTCTCCCATCATATCATAAAATCTGTAAAAGCATGGATGTGACCCATATATTCATCCCAGAGTAATATCTCTAGCACAAAATAGGTGCTCAATTTCTAATTGTTTTTTGAAAGTTTGAATGAGGATAGGTCAGTTAAATTAATTACTCAAGACCATAGAGTTTTTAAGTGACCAAATCCCCACAGTTCTCTTCCCCATTGTATTACACTGTCTCATATTAGAAGCAAAACATGATTTAATGTAGTATCTGTTTACAACCCTCAGTTTACTGACATGAAATTGAGACCCAGGAAGGAAGTGATTAATCAAGGTGTACCAGGATATTAATACCAGGTACGGCCTGAGAATCCAGGTCTCCTTGCTCCAGTCTCTCTGCCCTTCCTCCCACCTACTTTCTAAGCAAAGATGGAGGAGGCTGGGTCACCAGTGTGAGGACCAAGGCAAAAGTCCCAAAGTCAGACAAACTCAAGCTACAATGTTAGGAAAGCTATCTCTTAAGACTCAAGTTTCTCATCTGTACAATGGAGTTTATTAATAAGACTTTATATCCAATAAATCTAGTGTGAAGATTCTGTGAGATATTCCATGTAAGTTGAGACAATGTCTCATCTATAGAAAATACTCAATAAATGTTAGTGGTTTTTCATTTACAGTTAAAATGTTGTAAGGTACTTTTCTAAGTCTTGGTTTTCTCATATACAAATGGAGAGAATAATAATATCTACATTACAATTGTTTTTTTTATAATTAAATGATATCATAGTTCTTAAAATGGTACCTGACAAGACTTAATGAGAGCATAATGTTTAAAATTGTATTATTATTATTATTTATCATATTTCTTTTGGCATTTGATATGTTAGAATGAATGAGTAATGGACTGAGTGACCTGTACCAGAGACTTTCTGGGTTGGAATGGGAATGTGGGGAAGGGATGGGCATTATTAGGCTCTCACCAGCCAGATCTCCATCATCCAAACAGAAACACTTACTCTTTTTGGGTCTTGAACTGACTGCCTTTGGACAGGGACTACACCTTCAGGTCACCTAGGTCTCCAGTTTGCCAACACACCCTGCAGGTCATGGGACTTGTCATTCTCCATAATCACATTAGCCATTTCTTTTAATGTGTATATGTTCACACACTGTTGGTTCTATTTCTCTTCTAGAGCATCATGACTAATACATATAATCCTTATAGCAAGTCTATGAGGTAGGCATTCTTATTTTCATTTCACAGTTGAAGACATTGCTTCACCAAGGGCCTGGTGCATCCGTGGGGAGCAGGGGAAGTCTTTGCAGTGAGAATGGCTAGATATTTAGGTTTCATTCTCGTTGCCCTTGCTTTTGTTTTTAGTTTAGAGAACTAGGGGGGGAAAGCTCCTGCCCAGTAGTCCTCACTATAAAGTTAATCCAAACGAGTAGGAGTGTTTCTGCCTGTGAGGGACAGAGTACAGTCTCTTTAATCAGATCTGCTTCTTAATGTCCTAATGGGCAGACTATCTGGGATCATTAATGTCCGTGATGTAGTTTATGTTCATGTTAACAGAGGCCAAATGTGAGTGCATTTTTAACAAACCCAATCAACAAATATAATCACATCCACTCTAGAAATGTCCCAGCCATTATCCTGTTAAGAAGCCATAAAAGAGAATGTCATGCCTCATCTAGTCAGAACGTGGAAATGTGGGCCGCTGTGTCTTCAGGAAGTTCATGACTAGCAATGAAATCTTCTCTCATCAAAAAATGCCGCAAAAAAAAGGTCACTTTAACTTTTTGGGAGTTGAAATATAAATGCAGACACACATTTTTCTGCTTTTGTGGGAATGAGGAAGGCATTAATGTAACAACTTGCTCCTTAAAGAGAAAAGAATCTACAAGGAAAGAGGAATTCCTCATGTGAGGGTGTAAGCTGATGATGGCTTTTCCAAATACCACAAAGGCTGGAAACACATTTTACAGCCAAAGTTCTATCAAAGATCAAGGTGATTTGGCTGAGAGGAACTGTCTTCATTTTCAAATTCCACAAATAATATTTATATCATTTGGGATATGAAAGCCAAAAGCTAAAGTATCTGATGGTTTTTGGAAAAAATATATTTGGCTCTTTGAAGTCAGAATGCCCCAGAAAATATTGGATAAGAAATCATTCCACTGGGCATGGTCAACTAACAATTTTGATAATGCAGGTTCAACTCACCAATCACAATTTAAAATCCAATGGCTCTGAAAACAGAGTATTTTTGTAATTTGATGCAGTCTCATTTGATCACCATATCTGACCTGAATTAACTTGAGGCTCTTTACAATATTTCTTACTTTCTTTTAGAGTGAATCTTTGTTTTTTGTTTTTGTTTTTACCATACAGAAAAATTAATATATTTGGTTACAGAGAGCTGCTTCAAATCCTCTGGACTAGTTAGAACACATGGCCAATATTAGAATTGTATTACCTTCCTAAAAATTCAAAATCTCTGAATTAAAAATAAAATCTGACCCTGCGGGCTTCATTTAAGGAACTGGGATCTTGAAACTGCATCTTTCATATATGCATATACTAGGGGTACTGGTTAATAAATGGCGGATTTTGTAATCAAAGAAAACACGATAATTTCAAGAGAAACATCAAAAGTGCTTTACTCAAAGTAATGTCCATCACTAGCTACACATTTCCCCCATCTTCCAGGTAATTTGTGGGTACCTGGAAGATGGAGTCAAGTCCCATGACCATTCACAAGGTCAATCAACCGTCCCAATAGAACTTCCCTTGTTTTGAGGCAAACTCTTCAGAGACCCAATTTTCTACTTCTTCATTACATTTTGAAGTGCTGCTCAGAAAGTGCATGTGCCATCAACTGGAACAAGTGGTAATCTGAAGGAGCAAGGTCTGGTGAAAATGGTGGGTGGGTTAATAATTCCCAGGCAAGCTCTTTTAACACGTCTTTAACTGGTTTTGAAGTGTGTGATGGTGTGTCATTATGAAGCAAAATTACTTCGCTGTGTCTTCTGGAACATTTTGGTTGTTTCATGATCAAAGCATGGTTCAAATTGATTATTTGTTGTTGGTAGGAATCAATATGAACAGTTTCACCTTCTTTTACAAACTCATAATACACCACACTTTCCTGATCCCACCAACACAGAGCATTGTCTTCTTTCCGAAATGATTTGGCCCTGCTGTTGATATTGATCATTGACCTGGATCAACCCACGATTTTGTGCATTTGGGATTCTTAAAATAAAGCCACTTTTCTTCGCCAGTCACAATTTGATGCAAAAAAGACTTTATTTCATGCTGTTGAAGCAACATTTTACTGATGACTTTTTGGTTTTCCATTTGTGTTTTGTTCAGTTGATGTAGCACCCATTTTCCTTCCTTTAAAATCTTTCCCATTGCTTGTAAACAATTGGAAATTGTTTGCTGAACAATGTTTAATCTTTCTGCAAGTTGTTTTTGAGTTTGACACACATCTTCATCCAATAATGTTTATAATTGTTGTTCTTCAAACTTTTTTGGTTGACCTGGACGTTCTTTGTCTTTCACATCGAAATCATCACTTTTAAAGTGTTTAAACCAGAATTCACAAATATCTTGAGATGGACCACGTTCACCATAAGCTTCCTGAAGTATACGATCACTTTCAGCAGCACTTTTCTTCAAAATAAAGTAATGAATTAAAACTTCCTGCAAGTACTCTTTTTTGTGGAGCACAAAATTTGACATTTTAATTTTTTTACTTATATTTTATTGATTTTTTTACAGAGAGGAAGGGAGAGAGATAGAGAGCTAGAAACATCGATGAGAGAGAAACATCGACCAGCTGCCTCCTGCACAGCCAAGATACATGCCAGAATCGAACCTGGGACCCTTCAGTCCGCAAGTTGATACTCTATCCACTGAGCCAAACCAGTTTCGGCAGAATTCGACATTTTTAAGTGTAAAAATATCTATGATGTTAACACCTTCTGAAAATTTGGCATATGAAGTTTTGAAGCTTGCTGTTAATACAACAAAATAGCATACGTATCAAATCGCATGTACCGTATACACCTAGCATGGTATAGTAGTAAGTTCAAGAAGTGGTTATTATTTTCTAGCCCAGCCAGCATGACTCAGTGGTTGAGCATTGACCTTTGAGCCAGGAAATCACAGTTCAATGTCTGGTCAGGGCACATGCCAAAATTGCAGGGCACATGCCAAAATTGACTCCCAGTAGGGGGTGTGTATGAGGCAGCTGATCAGTGGTTCTCATCATTTATATAAATGACTTAGAAGAATACTGACTTACATGGAAAGATACACATTGTCTTCTGTGAAACATTGAGAAAGGCAGGTTTTGTGATAGTATGTTTTATTATTTTGTTCTTCTAAATGTAAGGAGGAGGGAGATAGAGATTTGAAGGCAGTCACAGTTACACTTAAATCTCTGCTCTTTCACTTCATAGCTGATGAGATTGGCCCAAGTCATGTAGTCGTTCTGACCATCAGTTTCTTTGGCTGTAAAAGGAATGAAGAATAATAGTTGCCTCTTGGTGCTGCTCTGATGAAATGGTGTACTAAATGCATTTTTAGCCAATGGTTTACAACCAGGGCAGTTTTGACCCCCATGGTGAAGTTAGCCATGCCTGGAGACATTTCTGTTCGTGCTAGCTAGTGGTGGAGGTGTGCTATTAGCCTCTAATGGGGAGAAGTGGGTGCTGTTAAATGTCATATAATGCATAGGAAAATAGCATAACAAATACTTGTTTTAGTCTCAAATATCAATAGTGCTGAGGTTTAAAAACCAATTTGGATATAATCTGCACCAAATAAAAGTATATGAATGCTAATATTTATAAAATGCTTATTATGATGATATTTCTGTGGTGGAATTTATTGTGTGTTTGTGTGTGCGCGAGTGTGTGTGTTTTCATTGTACTTATCTTTATTTTGTATTATTCTCTGTATTAAATGCTGACTGCTTGAGTAATAAAAAATATGCCCAGCCAGCATGGCTCAATGGTTGAGCATCAACCTATGAACCAAGAGGTCACGGTTTGATTCCTGGTCAGGGCAGGTTTGATCCCCAATCTGGGGTGTGCAGCAGGCAGCCAATCAGTGATTGTCTCTCATCATTGATGTTTCTGTCTTTCTCTCCCTCTCTCTTTTTCACTGAAATAAAACAACAGCAACAACATATTTTAAAAATAAATAAATAAAGGCAACATTTCAAAATAATTTTCAATATCAATATTTAAAATGGCAATAACCATGGATAATATTACTGGAAGCTTCTCAAAGCAGAGATCAACTCTCATCTACATAGAGCAGGGCCTTGCATATATAAGAGGTTTTGACAGTCCCTGCTGAATTGAATTAAAATACACCAAGCAATAGTGCTAAGAATGGAGAGGAATTTTGCTTATATGACAAGACACACTTTTGCTAGCATCGAACAAAGTGGCGAGTCTAATTAGTAATCAGCGCCTTACAGACATGTAAATTATACTGTAAACATCCTGTCTGGAAATAGTTTGTCAGCCAAACATTTGTCTTCTATGTCATGCTTTCACCAGTGGTCACTCCCAGGTACCCACAATGCAATCATGCATGTGATCTTTAAAGGTTGCCTCATTTCAGTGTGCTTCGAAGATACTGCACTTCATACAATTAAAGATGAGACCCTCCACCAGCAAAGAGATTATAACTCATTGAAGGCTTAGATAATAATTAGCATTTTTAGCAATGAAGTATTTCTTAATTAAGGTATATACATATTTTAGACATAATGTTATTACACACTTAATAGAGTATAGAATAGTGTAGATATACATTTTATATGCAGTGGGGATACCAAAATATTCATGTGCCTTGCTTTAATGCAGTATTTGCTTTATTGTGCTGGTCTGGAACCGAAAATGCGATGTCTTTGAAGTGTGCCTGTAAAAAATGAAAATGTCTTTCTAGAATAAATATTGTATCTTGAAGGTAGAGAGCATTTCCTTTGTATTTATATTCCTTTATTCTACAATTTTTATTACTCTCTCTGGTTCAATAATATTGTCACATTTTCCTGCTGAATTATCTCTCTCTCAAGAATTCTCCAGGAAAATAGAATATTTGCTCTTATCCTGGAGAATTCTTGAGAAACAGTGTTCACATGTGAAAAACCTATGTGACATTGAACAGCACTTCTGAAGACCCACACCCTTATCTGTAAATGGAATTTATGCCATAGGACTGCTTTGATAATCAAATGAACGGTTTACATGAACGTTCCCTAACGTGCAATATATTCATTGTTGGTGCTCAATGACATGCAGTAGTGGGTTGCCCTTTGTCTTTCCAAAATGATGGTCATTTGGCAAAATGCTGCTGTTTCCTTGAGAATCAAGTGCTCTTTTGAGCATGTGCTGGGAAGGAACTGTGATCATGATTCAATGGAGGATACTGTGGTGTCATGGGTCTGCAGTGACCAGTTAGCAAAAGCCAGATTTTATTGTTATCCATCATTGTCTCTTATATTTTTAAAATATCCACTATTCCTTTGAAAATCAGAAAATACTATCAAAGCCACATTTAATGTCAGCTGAAATTTGCAAAAAAAGTTAAATGTAACAGCTAAGTTGGTGTTGAAGTGAAGCTCCTTTAAGACATTATCTTTTCAAACTCTCCTCCACCCTTACTCCAGAGATTGTTCTTTATGTGTTTCTCTTTCTGCATCATTGAGAATCATACTTTGAATAATGGAGAATACATAGGTGGTTCCAATGAATCTTTTTTGCCCAGTTTTCACAAGGTCAATCAAGCAGACCCTTCATGGTTCCATCACTGAATAATCAATCAAGTAAAAAACAATTGATCTGCTTCAAGCATGTCAGCAGCATATTGACCCACCCATTGAACTCTGCTCAAGTGCAATGAGAGTGATGAAAGCCATCACTGCATTGAGAAATGAGCAAATGAAGGACCCTCTGCAGACCTCTTCCTTCTCTCTTTTTTAATTATAGTGGTTGTTTTTATAAATTGATTGCAAGGCTGTTAACATATGAATCTGTATGTACCAGGGCCTAATGGAAATAGCTAGGTCAATATCTCCTTTTGGCCACTAGTTGTCTGCGTGAGTGTAAAGATACCTCTTCTCTCCAAAGAGAGCCTCTAATGTGATCATGAGGGAGAGAGCATTAGAGCCTTACTATTCAGCATATGTGTCAGTTTGGCTCAAATGGACTCAAAAATTCTAACAAAACAAAACAAAAAAAAGTCATTAGGTGGGTTAATAGTAAAGGCTTTGGAGTCTGAGGACAATGATATGTATCCCAGCCTTGTAGTGTCATTGCTGTGACAATTTGGGCAATTGACTTATTTTTCTTATGTCTTAGATTCCTTACCTGTAAAATTTTTATGAAAATAATAACTGCTTCATAAGACCTTGGGAAGTGAACACTTAAAACATAAAACACTTTTTTTAGAGCATCAGAACTGGAAATTAGTCAGTAAAAATTAGCTTTCCTATGTCTGTATTTTAAAATGCCTTTCATTATCTCTTTCTTAACTGTGTTTTCCAATCCTTTTATTTCTCATGTGCTGAGCAGCAACACTGGCTGAAACAGCCACTGCTGGTTGTCCACCAAAATCCAAACCCCAAGACTCTCCTAGTTATATAAAGCTTCCCAATATTGGCTGGGCACATGGTTTCTAAATTATAGACTGAAGTTCTAAGTCTCCCCTGTAGATGTATGTAGATGTAAGTGCTACCCAATTGGATATGAGAAGTGATATGGATAACTCCCAAGAAGTATTTGTAAGAGAAAGAGCTTGTGTTATTTTATCTTCCTTTTCTCCTTCATGATATTTTGTGAATATTCATGTAAATATTTTGGCTGAAACTAAACCATGAACTTGAAGATGAAAAGCATGATCTGTAAGTTGGAAGATAGCAGAGCAGAAAGATAGAAGGAATCTGGGACTAATAATTATGCAGTCCTGGACTTTCTACCAGGACTTGTAGCTGAGAATGAGCAACATAGTCATGTTTTATTGAAGTCACTGAAAATTGGGGTTAAGAAAAAGTTACATGATCATAGGTATCACCTTGGTAGCATGGAATCAAATGATTTCCATAGTGCTGGCTGAGAAAATGCCTGTGGATAAAAGTATCCAGGATAGCCAAAACTGGTTTGGCTCAGTGGATAGAGTGTTGGTGTGCGGACTGAAAGGTCCCAGGTTCGATTCTGGTCAAGGGCATGTACATAGGTTGTGGGCACATCCCTGTTTGATGTCTCTCTCTCATCAATGTTTCTAGCTCTCTCTCTCTCTCTCCTCTCCCTTCCTTTCTGTAAAAAATCAATAAAATATATTTAAAAAACAAAGTATCCAGGATAATAATCTGTTTGCATGAGTATGAGACTATCTTGATCCCTTTCTTTAAGTGGGATGAATGAATGAATGAATGAATGAATGAATTAGTGAAGAAAGATTAGAGCCCAGCTGGTGTGGCTGGTGTGGCTCAGTGACTGGGCATCGACCCAGGCACCACAAGATCCTTGCTTTGATTCCTGGACAGGACACATGCCTAGGGTTTTGGGTTCAATCGCCAGTAGGGGGTGTTCAGAAGGTAGCCCATTGATATTTCTATGTTTATCTCTCTCTCTTCCTCTTCCTTCCTCTCTCTGAAATAAATAAAAACATATTTTTTAAAACTGATTAGGAAAAAATGTGAATGAATATACTGTACTCCAGCTCAGTCTATTTCAGAACAATAGGATTTAACTCTTCTCCCAAGAGGATCTTGGCATTAAATGTAAGCCATATATGTTTCAGAAATGTAGAGGGTTGGAGTCACAGGGCTGAGACTCAAAGGACCTGGATTCTGTCCTGTTTTTTTCTTGAGAAGGAACTTTGTGACTTTGAGAGTTCCCTTTTTTTAAGCTTTTGCTTATTTTTCTGAATTATGCACATCATAACATCAACGCTTATTTAGCCTGGAGAAGTATCTTGAAAATTTAAAACCTAGAACCTTTGTTAGATATTACTGTAACTAGTTCCACTGATGGTTGATGTTCACGCACAGGTTCCATGGAAGAGAATCATAAAAGGGGTGTTTCTAAAACTTGAGGTCTGTGGATGGGCCAGTTGGCAGTAGTTACTCCTGTGGCTGAGAATGCACATTTATGCAGTTGGGTCTGCCCTTCACACCTGCCCCAACCCAATCCCTGCCCTCTGTGAGGAGACACAAGCCTGCTATTCATCATAGTCTTCGCCTGCCATCAAGAATGTGCTACTGCTCCTGTCCACTGCAACAGGCGGTTGGTTGGCAGAACTATCAGACACCTGTTGAGGCTGAGTCATCCCTATTCACAGGATGTGCCTCACTGCCTGGGGTAGTGTTCGGTGGAGGATGAGAGCCCTGGCTGGCCCAATTGGTGCAGCTGATGCTCTCATTCATTGGCAGCTTATAAGGGAAACCAGAGAGCCGTGGTCTAATTTCACTTGCTCCTCAGCTTCTCTTTTGACAGACGGATGTTCGCAGTGGGATGGTCATGCCCATTCGTTCAGGCTCAGAAGCCTTACAAGGAATTTTGTGGGGCTTGGAGGAAATCAACTGTTTCATGGAACTTAAAATGAGTGGTGGTGGCCTTGATACGGTGTCCCCTGGGACCCCTGACACTTCCTTCCCACATACCCAGCTTTGCTAGCACAGCTACTTCCTTAAAGTCTTGGCCATTGTGTCGATTCCAGAACCAGCAGGCTTTGTAGATAAAAATTGGCTTATTAGTCAATACACTCTTGATCTTAGCTGGCACTTGTATATCTGTTTGACTAATCCAGAGGTATTGGAATTTTTATGGGAATTGATTGGTCATCAGTATTGGAGTTTCTTGGGCAATCTAAGTAGTTAACCCCTTTTTTCAGTTGCATCTCCAGAACTTCTGTTTAGAAGGAGGTTAGAAGCTATAACATACCTGGAAGAGGAGAGTGGTAGTCTTGGAGATTAGTTTCCTAATGGTTTTGCATAATGTTGAGGGAGATGCCTTTCTAAGAATGGAAAATAGCTGATGACCAACAGGGTCCTTACTTTACTACAGTAAAGTAAGCTATGCATGTTTCAGAAGTGTAGAGGATTAGAAATTCAAGGCTGAGAGAATCAAAGGACCTGGGTGTTGAATTTACTGAAACACAGAAATAGAAATAAAACAGGAATTGAAGAAAAAACTAGTCTGTTACTGACAAAGCAAGGCTAGAGCATGCAGTATAGCTTGGGAACGTGGGTAGAACAAATCTCTCTTCTTTCCTGCCTGCTCACCAGCCCAGTCAAGGACAATGTAGTGGGATATGAAGGGCTTTCATCAGGACTGCAGTCTCCACTGGTCATCTTCCCTCCGTGTGGAGACTCTCTGGCCTGCAGGCCCCATAGAAGAGATCCTAAAGAAGTCACAAGCGCCTCTTTTCAGGATCTCCAGTCCGCTTATGGAGGGGTACACATCAGAGGTAGAGCAGAAGCTCTTGACTCAATATATGGGAGAAGGC
Organism: Pipistrellus kuhlii; assembly: GCF_014108245.1. NCBI lineage: Eukaryota > Metazoa > Chordata > Mammalia > Chiroptera > Vespertilionidae > Pipistrellus > Pipistrellus kuhlii. Next base: position 4,012,921 of record NW_023425449.1, read on the forward strand.
AGAAGCTCCTACTCTGTAGGCCACTGGTATTGGTGAGAAAAACCAGCATGGCTCCTTATTACAGAGCAGGCTTAACCAAAATGACTGTTGCGGTGTGGGACAGCGGGCAAAGCCCTGGATTCGAAGTCAGATGGAACTAAACGTGACTCCTAGTTCTATAACTTAGTAGATTTGGAGCAGCCTCTCATCTCTGTGTCCCAGGGCATCCTTCTCATACTATGAAGGTGCTGAGACTTTAAGGTGTCCTTCCGACAGTAGAGGGAAAGGCTGAGTGGCTGAGAGCCCTGCAGCCAGAAGGACCTACCTTGGTTCAATCCTGGCTCTTATGATTTCTGAGCACCAAAATTTACATCTGCAAAATAGGGTAAATACTGTTTACCTTGCAGGGTTACTTTTGATAAAGAGAGAGTATGTATGAAGAATTTAATGCACCATAAATGCTAAATAATTAATTACCATTTAAAAAAAAACAAAGAATCGCTGTTCAATTTTATTAAATCATTGTCAAATCCTGGAGGTCAGAGGGTATGATATTGTGATTGATACTGATGAATATGCATGTGGTCTTCATCCCCATTTCTGGCACAGAGCTCCTAAAACCCTTGAAATTCATTAAGGGATGAGCATGTCTTTTGTCATGTCGATGAAGTGATTTTGGGATGTCTCTAGATCACCTAAGAATAGGGGCTGGTCACCAGAGGATTGTGATTAGAGGGTTGAAACTTTCAATCCCATCCCCCTGATCTCCTGAAAGGGTGGGGATGGGGAAGTTTGAAGGATTTTCAGTGGCCAATGCTTTAATCAGTCACACCAGCCCATGCAATGAAACCTCCATAAAAACCCAAAAGGACGAGGCTTAGAGACCTTCCAGGTTGCTCAACAGGTAGAGATGTGGGGCAAGTGGCAAGCCTGGAGAGGGCATGGAAGCTCGGTGCCCTTTCCCACACCTTGCCCTATTCCTGTTCCATCTGGCTGCTCCTGAGTTACATTCCTTTATAATTAATTGGTGATCTAGTAAGCAAAATGTTCCTCTGTTTTGTGAGCTTCTCTAGCCACTTAATCAAACCCCAAAAAGTCGTCATGTAGCCTCTTGTTTATAGCCAATTGGTCAGAAGTACCGATGACAACCTGGACTTCTTTGGATTGGCGTCCTGTGTTGGAGGGTGGTTGTTGGGACCTCCAATTTGTAGCCAGGTCCTCAGAAGCACGGGCTTGGGATAGGTGTCTGAAGCGGAGTTCTGTTTTGTGGGACTAAACCCTTCCTTTCCTATGGGATCTGCTGCTGTCTCTGGAGAGATAGTGTCAGAATTGAGTTGAACTGAGTTTAATTCTCAGACACCCTGCTGGTCTACAAGAACTGCCTATTGGTGTGGTAAATACCCTCCATAACATGTGTATATTGGAACTGGGCCCAGAAATCCAAAAGAGAGGATTATATAATATGAAAAATGCTAAAAATAAGATAGTGTTCCCTAAAATAAAGGCCAAAATGAGAGGCATTAGGCATCTGTTGGAGGTCAAAAGAACAGCTATCTCCTCAGGAAGCACTGGTTCAGGCAGAGTCCTAAATAGTGTTCTCCTTAGGAGACAAAGGCAAGGGTATTTATGAGCAAGGGAAGGGGAACCATTATATCAGCAGACGGAAGGCATTTCTATAGGTGCAGATGACAGAACATAGTGACGCTAATTCTAAAGAATGCTTTCAATTTTCAGCCCCGTAGTCATAATGTCTACTTTCTTGTTATGGCTTGGAACAGTTGTTTGGGATACAGTGTGCTGTAGGTTCAGCCCAAAGGTTATTTTGCCTTGTTTTAACATTCCAAAGGTTTGAGGACTAAGGTATGCAAGGCAGTTCCTTTGGGATGGCAGCTCACAACCACAATGACATTGTTTTATTCCTTATCAATGGGCTCTATTTCGATAAACTTATCTGGCCCAATTGACTTAAGTATTGTTTATATGTTAATAATTCCAAAATTTTTATCAGTATTGCTGACCACTCTGTGGAACTCCAGACTTTTGTGTTTAATTGTTCACTTGACATCTCCAAAGGGATGTCTAATAGGTATCTCAAAGTTACCACAGCCAAAAGAGAGCTATCTTTCCATACCCTATACCTTGTGTTCAGGTAAGTCTTCATGTGTCTGATCCTCTTGTCTATTGCTGCATAAAATAAAATATAGGTCTTTCTGTATAAATATGGTATGAAATAACCCCAAGCATAAAAAACAACTTTTGTTTTCCTTCACAAATTTGTGATTTAGGAGGAGATTGGCAAGAAAGATGTATCTCTGCTTTACCCATCACCAGGTGGGCAGCTCTGATAAAGATCAAATGGTCCATTTCCAAGGTTACTCACTCACACACCGCTGGCAAGTTGGCTGTTAAGTCCCCCTTGGTACCTTTCCAAGGGGGAGTGCTAAGGGCCAGGAGCCTTGGTTCCTCTCCATGTGGGTTTGCCCAGGTGGGCTGTGCTTCCCCACAGCATGGTGGACGAGTTCCAAGGGGGATCATCTCAAGAGAGAACCAGGTGGAAGCTGTACCACCCTTTGTGACCCGACCTCAGGAGTGACATTGTATCATTTCCACAATGTCGTCCCATGCCCTCTCAGCTGAGGAAGCCACAGGGACCTGGTTCCACCTGAAGGAATGGGAAGGTCCTAGGAAAGCGTGGGAATGTTGTTGCAGCCATTTTTGGGAAATTACACGGTGCCGTATCTTCACATATCAGAAGAGAAGGACACTGTCATTCTTTTTGTTGGTTCTTCAAACCAAAAATCAAAATATCATCCTGGATCTGTCTCTTTTTTTCACATACACGCTCAATTAATCAGACACTCTTGTCAACTAGACACATCACACACCTGAGATCTTTATCTTTGGGAGAGCCAGGTTGATAGCTTTGGTAGCCTCCGAATTGATCACCAAATTCCTTTCATCTGTTCCTACATTTCACTCCCCATACAACCCAGACACAGATCAGCTCTCCCTGCTGACAAAATCTCCAAAGACAAAGTGGATCACAGCATGGTGATAACGGGAGCCATTCACTATTCTAAATGTCCGCAATGATCTATAAGTACAGAATGGGAACAGGGAAAACCTGGCAAAATTGATTTAACAATTCTACCCTCATATATAGATATTTTTTCATAGTATTTATTTTAGTCATAGTGTTCCCCAGTATTTGATAGCCTGGGCAGAGGAAAGGTGTTAATGGCACAGTCCTTAACGGGTTGTACTGTGCACATCCAACTTAGCCCATAGGCTGTTCTGTCTGAATTGTTATGTTTCTGGTTGAAAATTATTGTCTTAGATGATTCCCCATTATCGTTTAAATGATTTAAGGACCATCTTGTTACATGTCACATTAAATAATGACATGTACCAGGATGGTCCTTAAAGGATTTGACCAAGATCATCATCCAAAATAGACTCCCTCATTTCACATCCTACCTGACAGGGAGATAGTTGGAGATTTCTATTGAGATCTGATGTGGTGAATCTAGGGAGAAATTCACTTCTTCCCAGGCATGCATCCAAACCCTCTGCTCATGTTAATCACTGTCCAGCAGCCCCCACGGAGAGCACACGGCAGATGCGTAGATTGATATCAGCATGTGCTGGGAACAGCTCCAAGCTAAGCTTTCAGCAGTTTGTAAAGATGTACATGAAGCACAAAGCAAAGGATATAGATGGGCTTGACCCTGGGAGAGAGAACAAACACACTATTCTTACAGGGTGTTGCCATTTGATTTTATTTAGGGGCCTCTCAGACAAATGGATGGACTGAGAACATCTGATGATTTCAAAGGTGGGAACCAAAGTGAGGATATCTCTTTAAAACCCCAGTTATTCTATGGATAACATTATGACACTTTAGAAATGAGAGCAAGAGGGACAGAGATTAACTTGGATCTTCGATGCTTCCGACTCGGGGAAAGGCATTGATTCATCTATGAGATTGCTAATAGCAGGTGTCTGATGTGATTTATGGAAACAAACTAAGTTGTTTGGGCCCTGATCCTTCTCCATCTGTTTCATAACAGGGAGAGGAAACAGGAGAGTCGTGAATAATTCTAGAACTTCAAGAATGTTTTTCACCCCGGCATGTTGTAGTCATGCTTCCCCGTCACTGACTTGTGATCTGGGCTTTCTGGGAAGGCAGGTTCCTAACCAGATATGGACTCATATCTGCTCATGATCTATGATCTATGAGGCTTCTCGGACTTGAAAGGAGCCAGGACAGTGTTAAGAATTTCTGTAACTGAAGTCATAATGCAAAATCCCTCTGTTCCCACTCCCCTTTGCTTATGCAGGATCGTTCCCCGGACTCTTCCCTGAAAGAAGCCTCCTGCTCCAGCAGGGTTAGGAGTTTGGGGAATAACAGAGCTGAGGACTGGAGCATATTCACTCAACAGGCATTCTGAGTCCACAGTATTGGCCAGCCATGGTGCTTTTTGATAGTAAAGCTGGCACTAAGTTCATGCTCTGTTGAATACCTTCTTTGAATATGATAAAATCAGAATAGTTCATTGGTTTGGCCATTATTTTCCTTTTTCCACCATGCATTAAGATCACATAATATGTGACATCTTGCCTTCCTGAGACCTCAAGGCAAGGTTATTCATCAGGCATGCCATTAGACAAAGCATTGGCCTTGATCTGGCTCCACACCCTGGATGACATGTTCACCTTCTCCCATAGATGTTAGGCAGAGCCTAGAGAACACTGACATTTGGCATCTGCAAATGCCATTGCAATTTCTCTGTTACTGGCATTGCTGGTCATCCTTTTAATACCCATTTAAAATAATGCCATATCCTGACCCTCTGTCACTGCAGATAAACAGTGTTCCACAAGATAGGTTTGTCTCCAGGTGATCATGACTGAGTTGGGAGATAAAATGGGAATTCAGGTTCATTAGAAAATAAAATTTCAAAATCTCAGAAAACTTAAAAGTTCAACTAATTTTATTCCTTATAAATGATGCACCATTTCCTCATTACCTCTGAACACACACACACACACACACACACACACACACAAAAACACACACGAACAGTAGACATATAGTTATCTGCAAGACTTTTCCAAATATTTAGCCTACAGACATAAGCACACACAGAATCTTGGCCTTTTCCTTTTGAACACAGGATTGAATTTTGACCTAATAAGATTCATTTTTAGAAAAAGAGAAATTTAGCACTGACAAAAAAAAGGGGTGTTGGAGGGAGGAATCTCTTCAGCAAATAGAAGAGAAGTGATACACTGTGCGATATTTATGTGGTATTTAGTTGCTAACTATAATCTTAACTTGCTATTATTTTTCGGCCATTTTGTAAATAGTAGAAGCCAATATCAAACTTGCCTGATTTCAGGAATTGATCTCCCTTCCTCCCTTCCTTTCTCCCTCCTTCCTTATTCACTTGTGGTGTCATTATAGAGACCTTGTCTGAGCACCCCCTACATTTTTAAAATTAGAGTCTTCTTCATATCATTCTTATTTTGTTTCATTTTTCTTCATAACACTCATCATGACCTCATAGACATATTTTGGTATATATATTTAAACTAGACTATTAGCTTAGGAGGACAGAGGTGTTATCTATTGTGTTCATTGGTGAACTTCATTGTCAATACATGCTTGGCAATGATTAGCAGAGAGCAATCATTTGGTGAATGAATGCTGCTCCTAAGAACCAAAATGCAGTTCTTGACTGTTTACCATCAATCTTACGTGAAAATTCTCTCTTGGTGCTGAGGATGAGAATGTCTACAGTAACTACATGCTGATATGCTTCCTTATTCCATTTGTTCCAACTTAAGTCTGATATTTGAGTACCATTGGGGAACTTGGGGCATTGGCCTAGTCCTAAAACAATCTTTGCGGTCAAAATATGGAGTAAACTGATTGGCTAGACCAGTTCAGCTTCCATTACTGGGGTTCAGTTGGTCAAGAATGAGAGTCTGTGTCTCCCCAATAGACAATTGAGATGCTGTTAGCAAGAACAATTTTTTTGGGGGGGTGTCATTAAGAAAATGATTATAAAACTGCAACTACAATATTAATTATAGGACACCGTGTATGTGACAGGCCTTGAAACTTTCAAGTATCATGACAAGTCTTGAAAAGAAAAAGTTACAAAGGAAGAAAGCAGATGTCTTCACAGGGCACTGACAGGGAAGAGGAAATGTGGACTAAACCACAGAGGGGTACAGGGAAGGAGGACTTGATTAGAGACCTGAAGATGGAAGATCATCAATTAGGCCTGACAAAGCTCCCCTCTGCCCAGCTGAACACATTTCCTGCCCAGTGCAGGAATTTGAAAAACGGTTTCCAGCCAGGAAGAGAGGAATGCAGAATTGAGTCTTGAGCTTTCTGTCCTTCTCATTGTCTGCAGCCTGCTCTGAATGGACTTGTGGAGAGAACAGCTGTGGGTCCCTAGTACAGCTAATCCTTTGAGGGGAGGAGGGATGTTACATAACATATATGTGTTTAGCTGGATCCCCAATTCCCCCCTAATTTGAAACATCCCACAGAATGCCAAGTTTGGGTGAGGTGTGAATATTAATGAGCGAATCCTGTGCTGTACATCCAGCATCTCAACCCAAGGAAAGTGGGGTCACACTTCACTCCACAGCAGCAGAAGTGGACTCAGCGTTCAGAGTCTGCACAGTTCTGTCTGGTCAACTCATAAAGTGTTGCCTCGGTGCATTTGTGTAAAAGCCATTGCAGGTCACCCCGCAGAGGTCAGGTGTAGCTGCAGAGTTGGTGCTCGTGGAAGATGGGCAAAGAGAGGAGCACGTGTGCGCTTCCCCTGCAAGAGGGCCTGATGACAAGCATCCCAGGACATGCTGTGCTTTTCTGAGCTTTCTCAGCTTACGGATTGTGTGTCGGAGACTCATGGAAGTCTAGAACTCGGACTTCCTTGTACAACCAAAGAACAAACTGAGGTATCACAATTGTGATTCCATGCATGAAGTGCCTACTGTATACAAGGCAACATGCTCAGTGCTTTTCATGAAACATTTCTAATCCTCAACATAACCTATGTAGAGATGAGGACTCTTCCTTTACCAAGCAAACTAACAAAACATGTGCTCAAGGTGCAAGGAGAATAATAGCAGACACAGGATTCAACTCCTCATCTATTTGACTCAAAGCTCCTGGTGATTTCCATGGGTAATAGATACTTCCTAAGAATACCTTTATGGTGATGATTGTAATCATCATTGTTTAGAATTAATGAGCACTTTATGCCAGATACTGCATTAAGTGCAATGTATGTGTATGTGTGTTATTTGATAATTTATCCAAAGTCACTCCTTCATATTTGAACCCATGTCTTTCTGGGTGATTATGATCAAGCCAGTGCTTTGCTTATCCTCACAGTGTTCCCCAGGACTGAGTGCTTCGGACAGCTAGGCTGCAGCATTTATGACAGGGGAGCTAAACGGGGAGTGCCTCCCCCCCACCCCCCGGCCCCGGGCAATTTTACACTTGCCTTGATGATCCCCAAGTAGTGCACTCTGAACTGGACCACTGAGCCCCTAACCACGCGCCTTGCTTATTCCATGGTGTTCAAGTAACCACAGCCCTTGGGTGGATGTGTAGCAGACCCACGAGCTGGCTTCCTCTCCACTGTCATGGTTGTCAGCTCCTCTGCGGTGGTCAGGGAACAGACTGCCTCAGCATTTAGAACTGAAAGTGCACATTAGCATCCCACGTGCCCTGGCTGAAGATCGCACAGCTCTTGTTGGCTGGCTCTGCACTTCCCGTCCATGCAGCAGATCAATGGAAGCACGGCCAGGGCGGAGGGGGGCTCACTGGACATCCTGGCTGCGAGGACTTGACACATGAAACCCCAAAAAGAAACGTGAGATGGTTTGAAGGAAGAAAACCAGGGCCAGGGCTTTTTCAGTAATCTCCTCGAAAAGAGCTGGTTTGAGATAAAAATGGCATCCCGCTTGAGAAACCAACCCTGTGTGGGTCTGGTGAGGGCAGAAGTCCAGGCATTCCTGAAGTTTGTGGAGGAAAAAACTAGATTTCAGTTTCTTGAGGCTTGGGTTTAAAATCTCATTTCAAAAGAATCCAAGATGAAAGAAACATACTGGCTAATTTTAGAGCAAACTATTTCATCCCCCTGATTGGCGCAGAAAGGGAAAAGGGAATTGAGAAAAGGCTTGAAATCTCCACTTTAAAACCAACTACGACCATGAAGCCAGCCCATGCTGGGCTTTCTCCTTTAACATTCGAGGTAAAGCACTGTTTGGTGTGATGAAGTGATTTTGCTAACTCGCTCCGCCTGGGTGTGCCTGGTCCCATCCATTCATTAACTGGGAGACCCTGTGAAAATCCCTCTAGAGCTCCAGACCTAGGTTTCCTTATCTCCAAAACTGCAAGATGGAATCAGGGAATGCAAAGGGAAAAAGCAGCTTAGCCATCATCCAGTTCCTGATTCTTAAGAAGCAGGATATCTGAAGGTGACGTATCCGTACAAGGTCATTTAGCTAGTTAGCAGAGACAGGACTAAAACCTCGATGTTGTAAAATAAATTCATTCCTTTTGTCTGTTTTCTTGAAACCAAACAGATTCAATAAGCCTTTTTGAAAATTCCTCAGTATGCATGTAAGAATAGATTTAACGAAGTTACCACCATGAAAGCTTTGACAGACCAGAATTTTGAACAGAATTCTGCAGATGAAAGCGGTATGTACCACAAAGCCACGTTATTATGGGGGTGGTACCACCTCCTCAGCATCGGGGAGGGCTGGGCCTGGACAGAAAGCCTCAGGCAACCCGCACAGAGAACAACCACCGGCCACTGGCCCTCTCACACCTGACCCTGTGGTATTGAGGATGGAAAGAAACACAATCCTCTCCAGACCGCTGGTCTTCACTGCGTGGATCTGGCTCCTTTATCTCTCCAGGGCCGAGAGTCCCGGGCCTCTGGAGATGACAAAGAGAAAGATGGTTTCCAAGGGATTAGAGAAGGTGGAAACTGAGAACCAAAGAGGGGAAGGCGTTTCTTCCTTTGTTTTCTGTCACCTTCCATTATGAAGTGGGAATCTAAATAACAAACTCCCTATAAAAAATGGTCCTGCCTGGCTGGTGTGGCTCAGTGGTTGAGTGTCTACTTATGAATCAGGCTCAGCTTATAGGCTCAATTCCCAGTAAAAGGTGTGCAAGAGATAGTCAATCAATGATAGTCAATCAATCATTGATGTTTCTATATCTCTCTCCCTATCCCTCCCTGAAAGAAAAATATATATGTTAAAAAAATAAAAATAAAAATGGTCCCTCAGTGCCTCCCCTACTGTACTTATACTGTCCTCATTCCTGCCGGTGACCTTCTGCCTTTCCTCCCTTGTGAGGTAGACCCCTACCCCCATCCCATGGAACTCGATTCTGTTCCTTACAACAGTCCTGCTGCACTTGGTCTAAACTCCTCTCACTGCAGGGAGAGGCCGTGCAGCCTCTGGAAGGTTCACCCTCCTCTCTTTCCGGAAACACCAACATGGTGCAGCCACTGCACCTCTCATCTTCACTGACAGTGGTCGGTGCCCCTCATCCCATCCTAGGGCGTTCCGGTGCTTACCTTTGGGAGAACTGATAGCTCTGTGTTGCTGTTATCCATGTAATTTCCTTTCTCCTCAACATACCATAAGCTCCATGAGCTCAAGGAACATGCTGAGTGAGGTACACGAAAGGAAAAGTAAAGAGAAATGTCAATATATTATATCACATCCGGAATCCAGCTGTTGTACCTTCAAACCAACGATAAGTTTAACGAGAATAAGTATTCTCCATAGCAGTCTGATAGAGACAGGAGAACCCACAGGTTCAGTGAGACTCTCAGAGATGATAAGACAGTCCAGGAAAACAGATCCAGCTCCACATAAGGAAGATCTCTCTAGCCATCACATCTGCCCAGGATAGAATAGCCTGTGTGGGAGGTAGCGAGTTCCCAGTCACTGGGAGCGCTTGGCCAGAAGTTGGATGACATTTAGTGGAGACATTGCACTGAGTTTCATCATTAGCTGCTCCGTTATATGAGGTAGCCCTGCATAGTAGGGACAAGCACAGAGGCACGCTTAGTTCTTGCTGTGTTGTGTCCCTTAGGATTGCATTTAGATATCAGTAACACAATACCTGAGTAATGGTAACGTAGAGAAATAGAGGGTTATTTGTTTCATATTTTAAGAGGCCTTACGTGGTTCAGGTGGGAAAAGTGCCTCGTCAGTGTGACCATGAACTTAAGGAGTTTATACATGTTTTACTCTACTATCATTATTTAATAGGCCTTAGCCTCATGCTTATAATAAGATAAAATTGATAATAATAATGATGATGATGATGTTGACACTTTGTAACGATAGTACTAATCTTGTTCCAAGAACTGTTCTAATTGCTTTCACCTATTTATTTATGGCTATAAAATGGTTGTAGTAGAACAGACCTCACATCCGTGATCCTGAAAACAGCAAAACCCCCCACAAAACAGTGGGGTGCCAGTGGGAGAGAAACTAAAGAGGCAATAGACAGGCTCTCTTCTATCTATATCCATATCCATATCCATATCCATATCCATATCCATATTCATATATCTATATATCTATATCTATATCTATGTGTAAATGTGTGTATATAATATTTGTGTATGCAAATTAACCATTATATTACAATATTTATGTTTATATTGTATATAAATATTATATATATTATTTATATTATATATAAATAGTATATATATATATATTATTTATATTATATATAAATATTTCCAGAAACCCATCCAAAAGTAGACTGCTTGATTCCATTGAACAAAAGTGTGTCACGTGGCCACCCTCAGCTGGAAGGAGGCCAAGGGAAAGGGGACCATGAATGGTGGTTGAGTCAGATAATGAGCAGGTGCTTCCACCCGGGTTAAGTCTTTTTGAGTCCATCATGTCATCCGATCCTTTCTGCAGCCTCTGCACTAGATACCAAAGGAAACTGAAGAGCTGAGTTTTAAATAACTAGTCATTTAGCTCTTACTTTCCAAAGCTGAGATGTGAATTCACCTACGTTGACCTCCGAAACATGCCTCCGTGCTTGTCACTACTATGCAGGGCTACCTCCCTGGCTCGGTTTGAATGTCACTCCCTCCCTCTCTGAAACGTGATAACCAAGATGTGCTGGTCACCTTGAAATAGGAGCCAGAGTAGAATTACCCAGCGGTAAGCCCAGGGCTTGTTCTTTTCCTGTGATGGTTTTCCATGAATTTGCTGGAGCCACCAAAGGTCTGATGAGGTGAATGCTCAGTGCCACGTGACCAGGCATAAGCTCAGGCTGGCCTCGGAATGAAGGGCACTGTTCCTGCCACTGCTGAGCGAGGCACAGATTCTCGGGATGGGAAGTCATGCTCTGGAAATAGGTCAGATCACTTCAGCAGGGCGCTGCACGTACCAGGTCCCAGCTCAATGACGAGGGGATGCTCTGCCATCGGTTGTCTCATGTGACCTCCTGTGCGTGGCTTGAGCACTCAGAAAAACCACGTCACTGTAGGACGGAGATCTTTCCAGATGAGAGAGATCTGCCGGACGATTCCTGCAGGATTTGTCCGGAAAAAGGCAAAAGGAGACTACAGTGACTCTGCCTAAAATATCTGCCATTGCCCTAGAACTGTGTCTGCCCGTGGGGAGGCAGCAGAGCACAGGCCTACGTCCTGGCTGCTGTGTCTTTGGATTCCAGTCCCCATCCCCCATGCACCAGCTGGGCCACCTAAACTCTCTAAAGTCATGTGGTTATTTTGAGAATTAAATAAGGTGATATCTTGAAAGCACTCAGCACGGTGGTCAGCAGGCATGGAGGCAAGAATCAATAAATGTTGGCTGCAAGTCATTATTATCACTGTTGTTGTTGGTTACATTATTACTGTTCAGAATAGGTCTGGAGTGTTTTACCATGTGAAGGACAAAACCCTGGAAAGGTTCCCAGATATTTCCAAGGTAACTTGAGGTCCGTGCGTGTGGTTTACAGAGGTCAGGCATCTGAAGCGGCACGTCAGCAACTGAAAGCTAAAGCTGGACATGTGTTTGTAGAGTAGACTGCTAGACCTATGAGCACCCATCCAGAATCTAAGAATCTTTTAAAAATCAATCATCTCTGCACTAAGAAGACCCAGTAGCGGAGATACACTTAGAGTGAGGTGCTAGGATCTCAAAAAGCAACCCTGGGTCAGTCCTATTTTCTTCTTGGATAAAGCCCCTCCTTAGATGAATAACAGAATTCATCACTCAGGTTTTTGAACACTTACTCTGTGCCTTGCTGACATTCTAACCTACATGTAAGCCTCACCGTTCATTGGGGTAGGTTCTGCTTTCATCCACATGGTAAAGTTAAAGAGATGGAGGTCCAAAGAGGTTGAACTTGCCCTGGAGTACAAAGCCTATAAGGAGTCCAGTCCGGCTCTGGACTGAGCAGGAGGGATGTAAATGTGGCCCTTTGCTCGGAGGTATTGTTTTCTGGAGGCAGAAAAGCACACCTGCAGGAGCTGCTCCTTCCCATCCCTCTCCTCTTGGCTCTATTTCTCTTCAGCCATGTTGAACTCTTACCCTTTCCTGGGACACATCAAGCTTATTCCCACCCCTGAGTCTTCGCATGCTCTGCTCCAGGGTCCCTCAGAGGGTGCAGTGACTCCCAACAGGATATCATTTGTCGTAGAATCCAACCTTTAAAAATATAACAAAGACAAGACCTAAAATCTTTGTGGAAAATAATACAATGTGCTTGTTTCTAAATGAATGAATTTCCAGTTCTCCCCACCACCTCCATCTCCCAAAGGAAGATGGAACTCATCCATCTGCATCCTTCAGGTTAATTCTTTCATTCTGGTTTGCCCAGGACTGTTTCCATTTTTGCCCATTTCCCTGGTATCATCATTAGGAGCACCCTCTTTCACTCTCAGATGGGTCTCAGTTTAGGAAATAGTTATATGGTCACCCTGTTTATAGTGGGAATTTCTGCCCCAGTATCAGTTTCCAAGTAGGCTGTCTCACTTAGTTGTAGTTTTTGTTTTGTTTTGTTTTGTTTTCTTCTAGACATCAGGCAGGGAAAAGAAGAAAGAAAAAAAAAATCTATATCTATATCTATATCTATATCTATATCTATATCTATATCTATATCTATATCTATACACACACACATACATACACACTTGTATCTGAATCCAGGGTTCTCAAAGTCTAGTTGGCCCCATCCTTAAATGATTAGGAAACATTTCCAGCTCTAAACATTTTCAGCTCTACAATCCTCCCAAGCCACAATGAGTTACTCTCAACACTTCTATCAGTTTCTGCCTTTACCATGAAGGTAATATTGTGAACTCAATTTTACACATTTATTTTATTCAATTTCCCATTCATACATATATTGATTGTTTCCGCTTATATAAGGAAATAAGATTGAGGGCTAGGTTTTCTTCCTTTTATTGCTTATGGTGTATAATGTATAATACAAAACTAGAGATACGATAAACATTGATAGAACAAACAAAATACAGGAAGCAGAGAGATGAAAGATGAATGGAATATAGACACAAAGAAGAAAGGAAGGAGGAGAAAGGGGAAGGGAGGGATAGGAAGGAAATGTAAATTCCATATATATATATATTTCCCAAAACACCAAGAACACTAAAGGGAAACCAGCTGGTCCCTTAAAACAATGACTTGTCTTTATTCAATGCAAACAGATTCATTCTTCCCTTGACCAGTCTCTCTGTTACTGTGAACAACAAGCCTTTCTAGACTGAAGAGTTCCAGGCAGGCTGACCTATAATTGGATTCATCTCATACTAGCTACTTGAGAGAAGCAAGGTGCCTTTCTATTTGGACAATAAGTTTGAGTTGCAAATAAATAGGAATGAGGGCTTATTGGGTGAAGAGTGTTGCTTCCATGATGGTCTCAGGTTAAGCATCTTCTTTTAAAAAAATAGATAGCATCCTTTCTCAAATGTTGATTATTAATATTTACTACAGGTTCTGTTTTAAACTAAAAGAAACAAAATTTTATCATGTTAATCTATTTCTCTGCACTATGTAATAAGTAAAGTAAGATTTAAGGAAGTCATCTATCTTTTTTACCCTTCAACAATTAATGAAATAACTTCCTCATGTAACTCTGATTTTATTTATTCCTTCATACATACATAATTTGCATTTGTTACTTAGTGAGTGATGAGGATATGCAAATGCTAGTATATAATAATTGCTAAAGTATATAAGAAGACAAAATTTAACACGCCTTTATGATTGAAGGACCCACAAATGGGAATGGAAGTTACTTTCTCAACCTGAAAAACAGCACTGAGAACAACTCACAACTCACATCGGATGCAATGGGGAAAGAATGCATTCATTCCCATAGTTCAGAAAGAAGACACAGATATCTTGTCCCATCACTTCTATTGAACATTGTGCTACCAGTTCCCATCACAGCAATTAGGCCAAAAAACAAACAAACAACAAACAAAACAGCGAAATAAAGAGAATCCAGATGAGAAAGTAAGAAGTAAAATTATCTCATTTGCAGATGACCATCTTGTATATAAAAACTCCCAAGGAATCTACTGAAAATGCTTAGAACTAATGAGTTCAGTAAGGTTTTAAGATATAAGACCAACATACAACTGTCAATTGTATTTGTAATAATGATCCAAAAATATAATTGGCAAAATAAATCCATTGAAATTAGTTAATTAAAAGTTAACTAATTTTTAATTTTGATTAAAAATAATTGATTAAAAATAATCAAATACAAAGAATTGAATCTAACAACATAAGTCCAGACCTTGTACTCTAAAAGCTACAAAAATATTGTTGAAAGAAATGATAAAAACCGTAAATAATTAGAAAGGTATCCAAAACCTTACCTGCAATGCATTTTCTATAAGCTTGTCCATTATAAGTAACCCACAAATTGTACAGGATTGTTTAACAAATGGGTTCCACTGTATTCCAATAATCTCCTGGTCATTAATGGGATATTTTGTCATACACACAACACACACACACACACACACACACACACACACACACAGACAGACATGGTAAACTTGGCAACAAGTTTAAATTGAACAAAATCACAAATCTAAAAATTATTCTCCGCAATGTGAGTATGAGGTGTGCAGCCTCTGTTGGGAAGAACTCTGAACATTTATTTGGCTGTCAACAGAGGGGAGAATGAATGTGAACATTGGCCAGTCTACTGGTCTCCTCAACAGGCCAATACTCTTTCAGTGAATCCCACAAAAGGAATGCATAGGTGATTAAACACCAGGCTTCTCACATATAGGCTCCTTCTAGTGTGATGATTTTCCCAGAAGCCTTATAAAACGTTTTTGAATCACTTCTTCCATTTTTCAGGTGATACGGTATATCCTCCAGTTGAATACGGTAATGGTAACTCTTGTCCCCTAAGCCAAAGGGTTGGGTATCCAGATGATTCTAGAAGGAGAAGAAAGCCAAGATATTATTGAATGCACCACTTTTAATGAAGGAAATACCTTGGAAAGAATTATGGTCAATTACTTTAGAGAGAGCAGGTAGAACTTGGCCAGTGCACCAAGGCAAAGAAAAGTTGCTGAGACAGGAGGAGATAAATCTAAGAATCTGGGAAGAGGTGTCCTGATGAAGTTAAGAACAATTTAATGAGTACAGTGTTTAGAAAGAGTGACATAACTGTGTCACAGATGATGGGACAGTTGTGCAATAAGTTACCAAACCTCTCTTATGGTGGTTGAATAGGCATATTTAAACAATCAACTGCCTCTTCTGTGCATTTGGTCTGCTGACTTCAGTTTCCTATATAGTTTTTCAGTTCTGGCCCATTTACAAATGTACAGAAACATCTGCAAACTATGCAACTACAAAGGGACATATAATTCTGGGGCAATAAAAAGATGAAATTCCTTTTGAACACTGATGGGTTTTTTAAAATATAACTCCAAGAAAAGATGATGCAAGAATACTAATGTATTTAAAAAAAAAAAAAAGAATACAAGTAATGTTTTTTTTTTAATGTCCAATATGTTTCATTTCTTTAATTGTTTCAGCACGCTGTAATGTATGGGATAAGATCATTTCATATATATTTTGAAAGGTTTTTGTATTTTAAATCATATGTTTACATAGCAAAATTACATCATTTTGCTGTTTATTTTAAAATTAGATTTCAAGTGGAGAGAGTTGAGCTTATTAGCCCAAGCATAATGGTATTATCTCTCCCTGCAGGTGGCAGTGGAGCTTAATTCACCTGTTTCCCCAATTCTCTGGTGCTCAGTCCCATTCTGTAGTATAGGTCCCTAATATAGGGTGTCCAATATATGCCCTTAAATATTATTATAGCATGTTCTTATAAAATTTCTGGTATTGTTTTAATTACATGATATTATATTGTAATATGAACTCATCTTCTTTATGGGACCCAGCACTCTTTTGGGTGGAATCTGCTGATGTGGTTGTAAACATCTAACTTGTGTTTCTTACTGATGCTCAATGTTTTGGTGAGCATTTCTTGCTTATTTCTTTTCTTGGGGGTTAACCTTAATTGCCTGTAGTTTTCTGCCACCAAAAATAACATTCTGAAAAACAACCTTGTACTGGTCCCTTATGAACATACACACACACACACACACACACACACACACAACACAACACTCAATTGGACTGGCTAGATCATAGGGAAGAATAAAATTTTTGTTGAATATTATCTAATTGCTTTTCAGAATGGTTCAGTTTTCTCTTCAGTTGTGGACAAAAATTCATGCCCTCTCAAAGTCTTGACAGCACTTGGTTGTCCCACATGCCTGTTTTGTTGCCATTCTAATGACCAGAAAGCAGCATCTGATTGTTGTAGTGTTTAGTCCTGCTGTTTCTAATGAGCTCACCCACATTTTTATGGACACACTGGTCTTCATTTTCTGTGGATTACCTGGTCACAATGCCCATTTTCCTACTAGTTTCCTGCTTCAGCCTGTTAATTTGAAGTTAAAGTATATTTTGGAAATCAGTCCCTTAATTGCAAACATTAAATATATCTTCTCCCAACATGTCACTTACTGTTAACATTATCCAAGGTATCCTACCCAAATATGGATCCAGATATGTGAGTAATCGTTCCAGTCTATGGTTTGTGTATTGGAGTCTTGTTTAATTCTATTTTTACCACCTTCAAGTCATTAGTATATCCTTATAAAAGGTCTTCCAGTAGATATATAGGTTTACCTTTATTCAACAATAGCCGATACTTAGAGATGTTTACAATTTTCTAGATTATTTCACATATCCTCACATATTTAGATTTTCAGATGAACCTCCCAAAAATGAGATAGCTATTTTGATCCCCATTTTACAGGAGGAAATTGAAGCACCAAGAAATTAAATAACTTACCCTAAACAATACAGCCTAGAAGTGAAAGATTCTAGGTTTGAACCCATACTATCTGTACCTCACAATCCATTCTTCTGTATTTAGGTATTTTATTCCTGTGGATTATACCTTTTTAAATTAACAATCTTTCCTTTCTTCCTTATTTTCTTTCTCTTTTCCTCCCTCATTCATCCCTCCCTCTGTCCTTCCATTTCTTCCTTCTTTCTTTCTTTTTATAAAAATTTAAGCCCCTACCATGTAACAGATACAAATTATTAGCTGTGAGCACACAGTTTTTATTTAAGCTGTATATCCAGATGAGATTCTCCAAGAGAGCAAGTCAAGGAATGCCAAATCCTGAGCCTTGGGACACTCAACAGTAAAATGGAGCCCAAGAAGCAAAACCAGAAGAACGGGCTGAGAAAGAGCAACACGTAATGGAGCAAGAGAACCAAGAGTCTTTCGTTTCCCAGAAGCCAGGTGAAGAAAGTGCTTCAACTAAGGGATCAACTAAGTCTGTTGCTGCAGAGGATTCTAGAAGAATTCTCAGAACTAGTTTCTGGGTACAGCACTCAGGCCCTTACAAGAGCAGTTTCAATGGAGGGGTGGGGACAAAGGTGGTGGCCTTAGGGGAGAATGGGGAGCAGAGTTGAGGTCGGGCAGCAGGGACAATGCTCTTTTCAGGAGCTCCATTGCAAGAGAAAGTCACGGAATGGGATGGTAGCAGAAAAAGGAAGTGACATCAAGAAAGAGCTGTGAAAATTTCTCTGGTTAATTATTATACTATACTTATCATTGTGCCATAGGGTATTGACCATTCCCATTCATGACAGTGTGCTTTGTTTATACGTTTTTTGCCACTACCAACAATGCTGTAATTGAGATACTTAATACATATCTACTTATAGAATGTAGATTGTTTTCACCATCTTCCAGTCATCTCAATATGTATACATATGCACTTTTAGATAGTGGTGTTTTGTTGTTCTATGGGTAGATTCACAAGGGTGAGATTGTTGAATAGAATTGCATATATACATGTATGTTTTATATTTAATCCATATCCACCTACTAATACATATTTATTAATAAAATGCTTATGTAATTTACATTGAAATTTACATTAACTTACATTTATAGCAGCAATGTTTGAGTATATCTTTTTCTGAAATCCACACTGGCAAATAAAACACATCCCTGGATTGTGATTTTTTAAAAAAATATGTACTCTTACTGAGGAGAGAGAGAGAGAGAAAGAGAGAGAGAGAAACATCAATATGAGAGAGAAACATAGATTGGCTGCCTTCTGTACCCCCCCTACTGGGGATCCAACCAGGATGCTGAATTGTGATATTTTGCTGCCATGTGTCAGAGTCATAATCAAGAAAACTTACCAGTATTTTATTTGATCTTCAAAATAGGTCTCTGATTCTTCCAATTCTGTGATTTCCAGTTTGCTGAGGTGGAGAGGTAAAGATTCTCACACAAGTTCACCCACCTTCAAACTCAGATCATCATCTCATTCTTAGATTCCTTCTCCTTCTATTTTCAACTGCCTTTGGTCCCTGGTTCTATTCACAGATTCTTGTCAGTATCTCTGACTCAGAAAAGAGAACATTCTTTTGGGTTGGACTGGTGTCTGTGTTTCTCTCCATGTAAGGGCCTGGCTGCATAGCCTGCTACCTACCCTCCTTCCCCCAGCTCTAGGCCCCCTTGGCCCTGAGTGTCTTCTCACTCTGAGGCCCCACAGAATCTCAGTACATATTACAAATTCCTCCAGCAAAACGAATCCACTGGCAGACACCCAGGAACACACAGTCACACATGCGGCTCCCCCAGCCGGCTGGACTGTATCCAACTGTGGTCATAGGTAGCCGCAGAGACAGGCATAAACGCAGGTCCTGGAGACTGGACCAAAGGCATGGCGGGTCGAGTGGGTGGAACCACAGGCATGCTGCAAGGATGCCAACCAGTGACCTCTACGCAAGCCGTGCCAAGGAAAACAGAGCATCATAAGCAAAAGGATCCTTTGACTTCTCTTCCCTATCTTCTTCTTTCTCAGAAATGCATGGCTGATATTCCACCAGTCTAAGGTTTTTAATCATCAGATAACACTAATAATTAGAGCTATCATTTATTATGGAAGCCAGAAAATAGTACATTATAGGCATTCCACATGTATTAGCTTTCAGCTTCAGGAACCCATGAAAGATAGGTTAGATTATTTCTGATTCAGAAATATTGACATATTCAGGATGGCATGCTCATAAGTGGCAGGATCAGAATTGAGACTCAGACTTTCTTGATGTAAATGCTCCTGGGCTTTCTGCTTAAACACATCCCTATCTACAGTAATGTTAGTAATAAAGAATATTTGTAAGTACTTAATATGCATTGGGCATAATGTCCAATGGTTTACATAAATTGTCTCAGTTATCCTGATAATAATCTTAACTTCATCAACTCTTTCCTCCTCTGTGATTTAAAAACAATAATTATTAAACACATGAGAGCTGTCTTAGATACTGAAGCAACTTCCCCAAGGTCCGAGGACTAGTAAGACCTAGAGATGGTATTGGAAATGAGATACATGTGACTATGGGCCCCTTGCTCTTGGCTCTTGTCTCCCCAAAACGTAGATCGCCTCCTTCATCTCTGGCTCATCCTTTTCCTGGGGATAAATCTGCATATATTCTTTAGTAGCAATTGAAAGTAATGTGTTTCTCAAGGCGATATTTAAAGTCCAACAGGAGCTTGACTGATCAAATGAATCAGTATGGTTTTTCTTTCAGAGAACACTTATGAAGATTTATCTTCACAGCTACAAATTCAAAAGCTTCTTGACTATGATGTCAGCTTATTATTGATGCATAATTGCAGTGTTTCTAAGAGTCAACAGAAAACAATCCTGACCTTTTCTGTTGGAATTGAAAGGTCACCAGGACTTTGCTTATTTATTTATTTATTTATTTATTTATAATTTGTCAATTGCAGTTGATATTCAGTATTATTTTATATTACTTTCAGGTATACAGCATGGTGGTTAGACATTTATATAGTTTATCACTGAACAGATGGAAAGTCAAAGGTGTTAACACCTGGATGTGGTGATTAAATCGTGAGCTCTAGAATCGCTCAGACATGGGGTAGACAAACTGGGATTTGAGCAACATACTTAACCTTTCTCAATGTCAAGTTCCTTATCTATAGAGTGAGAATTAAAATAGTAACCCACTTCACAGCATTGCTGTAAGAATTGATAGATAATGCCTGTGCTTAACACATTGCCTGGCCCCACCATTCGCCCTGTAACGGTGGCTTTCAATGCATATCACAACCAACCTGTTGGGCACACCAAGAAAATGAATGTACCACGTGTTTTCTCAATGACTTTCAAGATACTTGCTTCTCATTCAGAATTTTATTCTCAGTAGAACATTCTTACCTTTCTGTTCTTATATTTCTAAATAGTCTTCTATTTCTATATTCAAGAGAAATTCGAGGAAAAAGATGTACTGCAACCATATGTATGTTAGGAGGGATTTCTTAACTTTCCTACATTCATTTAAAGTGCTGTGAAACTCTTTTGAAAAATAGAAGTAACTTTGTCCTCCTACTCACTTCCTTCTTAATGCCTTACTTTTAAATCTCAAGTTTGAATGTAATTTAACATAATTATTAATGTAATCCCAACAACACACAGGTCATTGGAAACCAGCCCACTAAATCGTTTTGTCTCACCCCCACCTTCAGAACAGAATAAACCATTAAACAGAGCAGTTTTTAAACAGTCATGCACTGTGGTTTTCTTACATCTTTCTCCAAAGCTTTAGAAAATTACTATTAGTGTCATTCAAGTTAGGAAATTTAGTCATATTTTCTAAACCGTATGGATATGCCCCGGAATGGAAAAGGACAGAGAATAAGTAAGTCTTCAACAGCTGGGAGAGGTTTTGTGGATTTCATAGTGGTTGGGAACTACTAACAAGGAAATATTACACATGGCCTTTGGCAGGAACATATTATAAAATCCAGAGCCTTTTGTATGGGCTGAGTAGGGTATTATTCATAATTGTTATTTGATTTGGTCTTCTTCCCGTCTTCTTCTTAACAGAAGCTTTCCTGCCTTGAAAAAATTACACCATTTAAAGGTGCCCTATGTCTCTGATTATAAGCTACATAACCTGGCAAATGTTCCTGAGAGGAGGAGGGGAGCTCACGAGGCCAGTAAAATTTACAGTAGCAGATGGCATTCATTCTCACCAACGAACGGCGCCAGTATTTTACAAAGGTAAAAGGGGATCTACCCGATCTTGAGCAATGCCAGGAAATGTCTGTCATTCCCAGAATATCTCATTCATTCAACTGACATTCATTAATCCCCTGAGCATCCTGATAACTCCAGGAAAGCATCCAAACTCATCCGTGCCTGGCTCCTGCTCCATCTCACACTGCTGGTTGCCCCTATGAACCCTCACCTCCAGCGTTTACAACTCAAATGTGTGCAGCTTCTGCCGGTGACCAGTGACCCCAAGCAGCTGATGACATGCCAGTGTATTGATGCACTCATTTTAATCACACATGCTTTAGGCTGGTGACCCTAAGGGAGTTATTTGGCTGCTCAGTGACACTAGCTGGCTGCTCAGCATCTGCCTTTAAAAAAATATATATACTTTATTGATTTTTTTACAGAGAGGAAGGGAAAGGGATAGAGAGTTGAAGACATCAATGAGAGAAGCATCAATCAGCTGCTTCCTGCACACTCTTCTGCTGGGGATGAGCCCATAACCAAGTTATATGCCCTTGACCTGAATCGAACCCAGGACCCTTCAGTCCCCAGGCCAATGCTAGCACCCTATTGGCCAAACCAAGTGGCATATGTGTTATAGAAAGGCAGATGCTGCCTTTCTATAACACATTGCCATTTCTCTATCTATTCCTTGGTGTACTCGGAGTGGGCTGTATCAGTTAATGCCACAAAAATGCTGTTTTACAAATACCCACAAATCCCAATGGCCCACGACCATGGGCGTTTATTTTGCCCTGTATGGGTGGGTACCCAGGCTTGGGAATGAGCATTGGTTGACTTCACCTGGGCTTGCCTACAAATCTGTGCTCAGTGGTGGATTCCTGGCAGCACTGTTGCTCTGGTGTAGGCTCATTTATAAAGCTGGGATCGACATGATCTCAGCTAGTCTGGTGTGGCCTCGGTCGGGACAGCCAAGTCAGCTGGTTCTGCTCCTCTTATCCTTCACCCTCCTGCAGGCCAAGCCAGGTGTTCTCAGAGCAAGGGCAGTGCTTCAAGAGCCACCAAGCACAGCCAATTAAGCAATTTCAAAGTGCACTTGTGTCAGACATGCTAGCACCCTATTGGCCAAACCAAGTGGCATGGTCATTCCCACAGATTAAGTTAGAGAGACTGCAAGGGTAAGGGTATGGAAGGAGGGGAGAACTGGGGTCATGTTTGCGTTCAATCCACCCTCATGGAAACAATGGATTCCAGAGTGGTGTTTCAGAAGACCTCCCTTCTATTCCACTTGGATTCTTGGAAAAGTTTATACAGTTTATCCTCCATGCCATGGCACTGGTAACTGTTCCCTCACTCTTCCCTTATCACTGCCCCTCCCAGTGAGGTACAGGCATGAGACAAATAAAACACAGTCTCTGGCTTTAGGAAGAATACAATTTATCAGGGAAGCACACTTACTTAAGGATTGAGCTGGATAATGCAAATGAAGACTAACATAATGCTTGACCCACGGTAAGAAGATAGAGAAGATTATGCTGAGGTACATTCCATTCCTCTAACACATTTTTACCTGCAGTTGCAGCAGACAATTCTCTGCATCTGACAAATTCCTACTTCAAGTACCCTCAGCTCTCTGCTGTTCCATCTGAAGACTTTCTCCCATATCCATGGGAGTCTGTGCCTGTGCACACAGAGGAAGCCCCCAAGTATTGCGAATGTAATGCCCCAAGAGAAAAGGCCCAGCCAGTGAGGCAGGTGTCAGCGGACATGCTCCCGCTTCCCCTCCTTGTTGTGATAATTCAAGTTGTGTCTGCAGAGTTCCTCAGCGAGAGTCGGGCAGCGGCCCCATGAATACTCTCTGTTTCCCCAACTTGTTTCCTCTCATCACTGCGTGGGCGCCCATAATAAGCTACCTGCTCCCAAGTCCTCATCACAGGACCTACTTTGGGGAGAACAGAGAAAGGGCAATAATGGTAATTAGCTAGAATGACTGTAAAGCCCAATGTGCAAAAGCAGAGAAATTCTTTAGAAGAATAGAATGGAGGAAGGGGCTGAACCTTCTATATTGCTTTGTTTAAACTCTAGGACCTACCTTTCACAGGTGAGTTTCACACACCCCGATAGATAAAGTCACTGCCTGAGATGTTCCTCTGGTTACCTGTTTCCACAGGATTGAGGGGAGGCGGGAGGTGGAGGAAAAGACACAAAAGCCTCCTTTGAGCAGTAGTCTGAGCAATCGCCTTTGTGGTATGATAGAGGTTCCTATTTATCAATGTCTACAGTTTCTTCAATAGGAATCCATCTCTTCAGATAAGCATTGCTCCTCCTTTGTGAGTGGTTTTTATGAAGTTCAGCTACAGAGAAAACAAACAGCAGTGTAGGATTGTGGGGCAGGAGTCTTCGAGAACAGAACGACCCAGAGTCAAATCTGAGCGCTGCTCTCCATGAGCTCTGTGCCCTCCAGCAGGTCAGTGTCTTAATTTCTTTATCTGCAAAATGGGAATAATAGCCTCTACTGTACTATGTGAATATTAAATAAAATAGCAACCATAGCCTCCAGGCACTATCCTGGACATATTATATAATATTGTAAATATTAATTGAATTTTATCTATTATTAATTTGGAGTCCAACATGCATGAGTTTGAATTTTTGTCCCACTACCAAAGGGCTAGATGGCTCGAAAGCAACATGGCACCGAGATTGATAGCTCAAAGGCAAGCTGTGGAACCAGATGGGTTTGGGTGTAAACCCTTTAGTACCATGTGAAAACTAAGTGAGGTCAGGCATGTTCCTAAATCTTCCTGGGCCCTGTTACTGGCTATCTGATCTTTAAATGGGAATGATGACATGCTGTAATTGGTCTAATCTTAAAATATATTTGTAAAATTAATATCGCTGATGTCAGAAAGCATCTTATAATTAACAGTGTGCCACAATTTAATAGGCAGAGTTCTTTCTGAGAAGTACATAAGGAGAAAAACCTTTTGTAATCAGTTGTGATCTTGATAACACTGAAATATATTTTTACTTAATATGGATGGCTGTACAGATTAAATGAGATGGTACTTTAAAATATTAGCTTCTAATAAATACTCAGTCAAAGTAAACTATATAAAAATTTTAAGAAGTAAATTATAAGCTTAACTTAAGATAATTTTTCAGTCTTAATTTTCTCATCTGTAAAATGCAAATAATCACTCTAGTCTCATAAGGTTCCTTGGAAGCCAATCACAGGCAGGGTTAATGCATCTCACACAGAACCGGCCAAGAAAGTAAATATCTAGTCAGTGCTTGTTCCTCTGCTCCTTGAGGGTTTAGGTTGCAATCCATGGGAAAAGACTGGCCAAATTAAGCTGGAGACACATTAGTTGGAAGGAGAGAAGGTATTTTATAGAAATAATGGGAAATTCCAAGACCCAGGCTTGAAAAGTAATAGGAGTTGGAGAAGCTCCAGACACAGTACACTCATACTGGCGTGACATTCAGGTGAGGCCACCATAGCTAGCATCAATACTATCTCCGCCCCCATGGCCCCAGTCAATGTCACTGTCACTACCACTAGGATGGGGCTGTTGACACTGCTGCTGTCATGATTGACCTTTATTGGCCCGTGCCCTTGGGAGCAAGACTTCCATTGACTTACTTAGGTCCTAACTTGCTTTCTGATTGAACTAGGGAACTGCCTGTGGGACCCAGTAGAGGGAAATGGGCTGGGAGAACCTTTTTTTTTTTCTTTTTGTGCCACATGATGTACACAGTGGTATAGGAGTCATTCTCCATATGTATGTTTTTCAGAAAAGAGTTGAATAGTGAAAACTAAAACACTAAAAGCGACAACATCCATATAATAAATTTACACTAGAGTGCTTCTTCTAAAATAGGTCTTGGAACCAGGCCATTGATTTAGTGTTCTCCCAGTGAGAATACTGGAAAGTTTTATATATATATATATAAAAAATACGCAAAAACAGAAAATAGAGTGAAGCTCTGATATTTATTGTACAAACACAAAATCTGTCTCTGACAAGTATAAGAAAGCTTGTATTTTAGGAGTTAGGGTATTAGGGAGCTATAAAGTTAGGAGGACAGTACACAGTTATCAATTATGATTTCCCAAACTTCCCTAAATCTATTGATAGGATTTCGGAGGAAAGGCCTCATTCGAGCCTATAAATTTATTATTTAAAGGTTTTCCTTTAAGAGAACTAGGGAGGTGGCTGGTAGAGATAATAGAATTAAGAAACTTGTTCAAGAACCCATAAAGAATTCAGCTCAAAGGGACCTTTGCCTTGGGTCTTGGCCAAAGATGTGTGTCTTTGAACTTCACCCTGAAGTGAGTGTTGAGAGTATACACACACACTTAACTTGGGAGATATGTTGGCTGCTCTCCTCTATTATAACCAATTTGAAACCTCATACTTTCTCTCTAGAATTTCTGCAAAGGAAAGTAGAGAATAGTGAGTTCTAAAAATGACTGTGTTGTATGTCCACTGAGGTTTCTCCATGCACAGAGAACAACAACATTCTCCAAGAACACAGACTTGGAAACAGAACTCATCTGTAGGACCTTGGGCTAGTCTTCAGTTCCTCTGATCCCTACTCTGGTTACAGAAATGCTAGCTACTTTGCTGTGGTTTGATAGGACTGGGGAGGAGGCATGCTAAGTGCCTTGAGCATATATATGCCAACTATTTTCTTCCTGGGACATTAAATGGTCTGACTATCTCTATTGTTTTACTTATTTTGTTTTTGTTTCTCAGTGACTGTTGGAATGCTTGAAATAATTTATGGCACCTTCCTAATAACTGTGAAGGTCATTCAGAATCTGTTTCCCTTTAGACTTTTATCTTTCTTTACCTTTGATCAACTTATGGCACCTTGCTGTATTTTAAGGATGCTGTCTTAAAACATTTCTACAACTGTCAATACATCAAAATCACCATGAGAGATCCAGAAATTTCCATATAAAAGATTAGCAGGGCAGCTTAGAAAAGGTAAGGGCCTCCAGTGTCAATTATAACAACATAATTGGCTCAGAGAATGGAGCTAATCATTAGGCTCGAAGGACTGGGGTGAGTACTCTTTACTTCCTGGAAATCCAGGAGAATAAACTTGAGGATATCCGGGTGAGATGTTCTTTCCTCCTTCCATCAAGGCAGCTTCACGCCTCATTTGCATTATCCAGAACAGTTCTCCTTTTGCACCTAATCTCCTTTCCTCGAAGGGCTTTGTGGAGTGGGCAACTAACCAGAGGCTTTCCAGCCTCCTGAGCAGGCAACTTGTTCTCTTGTTCATTTTTGTTGATCCCGTTGAATATGCAATTTTATTGTAAGCCATCATCTGGCAAAGTCTTATAAATGAGATGCAAGTAACCAAATCTTGAAATATTTCACTTCTATCACTTCTGATCTCATATGTTGGCAGGCCACCTAATAAGGTGTTGTTTTTCCCTGAGGAAGAAGAGACAATCATGGATAGGAATGCAAAACTTAAAACACATATATATTTTGTAAATATAACATATATATAATAACTAGAGGCCTGGCACATGGAATTTGTGTATGGCTAGGGTCCCTAGGCCTGGCTGGAGATCAGGGCCCATCTGTGGGGCAACCAAGGGGGCGATTGGGAGCTCCCCACTGGCACCTGCCTTGTCTGACCTGGCACCGCCCACTCACTGGCCCCACCTCCTGCTGCTGCTGGTCGCCTCCCTCTGCAGGGAAATGGCACCCACCATAGCTGGCCTGGGGCCTGTGAGCTGGGGGCAGCTCCTGCATTGAGCGTCTGCCCCTGGCGGTCAGTGCACGTCATGGCGACTAGTCATTCCACCAGGCGTTCCGCCATTCAGTCTATTTGCTTATTAGGCTTTTATTATATAGGATAGAATTGGGAATATTTTTATATTCTCTGGAGTGGGGGGAAGGATGGTGGCCTTTGATGAATCATCTTACATCTTTGAAAAAAAAACAATGAATTTTTAAAATAATGCTATTATTCATTAAGAAGAAGAAGAGCAGTAAAAAAAAAAAAATGGAGAGATGCAATGTTTCCTGGTTGCCAGGTACTTCATAGATGACTGCTCATTTAAATTCCAAAACAACCCCCCAAAAGAGACATTTTTACAAAATGAGCCAATTGAGGCTCAGAGAGGTTAAGTGATTTGTCCCTGGCCACACAGCTGGTAAGTTGAAAGCTGAGTGTTAAGCTCAGTTTTCAGTCTCACCTTGAAGTCCACGCTCCTCCCCTATAACAGGTCCATACAGACTCAAAGTGCTGTGTGAAATGCAGAGAGAAGCTCTAGATCTCCCCAAATCCCATAGCAGAGCAGAAAATAACTGAAAAGAAAAGAAAAAGAAGAGGAAAAAAAAAAGCACAGACTCCCAAGCATCCATAGCAAGCAGGAAATCACACTTTCCCATGAGCGGGGCCTGCCAAACAGCATTTCATAGGGGCCTGCCAGGGTCCATGTGGGGGGGTATCCTTCAGGCCCTGCCCGCTCCCCATAGAAGCATGATTTACTGAGGGTTTAGCATTCAATCCCTTGATGTATCATGCTGGAATCCACAGTGAGGGGAGGTGCCTCTCCAGCTAGAAACTGCCAGATGCTTCCAGCCCTGACTCTTCATTTTTGTGTCTGCAACTTTTCCTGAGCTATTTCAGCGGGAAACAGCCCCAACGCAGTCCACTTGCAGGTCACGTGCAAAATCTCCCATCCAGTGCCAGGGTCAAGTGCTCATGTGTCTGCATAACATTCAGCTTTCCAACAAAAAAGTCAAGGAGCAATTCCACAAGAGTGAGGGTTCCTTGTAACACCAAAGCGATTTCTGGGGAGAGGGGAGGGTGTGTCTCTCTCCAGCCCATGGCACTTTGTATATGTTGCTTTGAAGCCTTGGGAACTGAAAAATGAATCACCTTTGTGACTGGGGTCCCTGGTGCCAGAGCTGGAGCCTTCCTGATGAAATCAGAGGCCCTTCTCACCCAGAGAGGGCAGCCATGCCCCCATCCAGATCCAGGGTCCCTGCAAGGAAGGGAAAAGTGAGGACGCAGGTCTCTGGGTTCAGATGACCACCTTGAGAATCAGCTCCCTGTGATGATACGTTTATCTTGAACAACTTCTTTCTGGTTAGCAGACCTGAGGACCGTGTTTTGACCAAGACCTTCAGCTGCTCAGCTGGGTTTTCTGACCCCTGGTTATATCACAGCCCCCTTCAGTGATTCTCTCCAGTGGGAAGTAACTCACTTTTAATCAAGCCTCCACCATACACCGGGCACTTGATTTAATTCCCACAACCCCCCGAGATAATAGTATAAGCTTCTTTAGGCAAAAAAGTGAAAGTGGCCTAGGGGTCTCTTTGCTAGTTAAAACCGAGGGCATTCTGATTCACAGTGCGGTGTTCTTCCTGCTCCATCACACTGATGTGACTCATTGAATTTCACACACTCCATCACTCTGCTATGAACTCATGTAATAAACATCTTCTGAGTGGCCGTTATGTGCGACATATGGTGCTGAGCACTGCCATACAGCAGTGAGCGAGACGGACTAAGTTCTTACCGAGATTGCTCAATTCTTGGGAGAAAAACATAGTGAATTAGAATTGTGTTGAGTGCTGAGACAGTACAATATTAAATGGGTGTCAACATGCACCAAGGACCCAAACTAGTCTTAGAGGGATGAGTAGAGTCACAGAATAATTCTCTGAATAAATGAGGCCTGAAAGCTGAGTATGAGTTAACCCAGTGCACATGAGCAGTGTGGGGATAGCAGACCACTCCTCAGCAGAGGGAAAAGGCATGTGCAAAGGCCCTGTGGCACGGAATGTTTGTGCTGTTCAAGAATCTGGGAGAAGTTTGATTTGGTTGGACTGCCTCCTGATTGCTCTAAGTTGCATAATCTTTGCTAGTAAATGGTTGCCAAGACTCCTATCTAGTGAGAAAGAAAGGAAATGGGGATTCAGATAAGAAGTCACTTTTATAAGTAAGAATGTTTTGTTTGTTTTGTTTTTGCCTAGAATGACTTCAAGCTCAAGAAGCACATGGCAATTCCCACCTAGTCATTGGAAAAGCGTTGAAGATGGAGGTAAGTTCCTTATATATATGGATATACCCTGCTCCCTTAAACCCCAAAACAGTTCTCTGTGGTTCTTCTCTAGCCCTCATCTTCATCATGCCACTCCTGGGCCCCAGGAAAATAATAAGGTGTTTTCCTTCACGTCCATTAATTCAAAGCTCTCTTCTGAACTGATGGGAAGGAGATTAACATTTATTGGGAACCTACTATGTAACAGCTGCCACTTTATTTAATCCGAGGGCAGATGTGATAACTCCATTTTCAGATGAGAAAAGGAGGGTTTGAAGTTACATTATTTGCTTGTAATCACAAAGTAAAAAGGAGAGCAAAGGCTGGAACCCACATTTTGTTCATTTTGTTCTGAAGGTAATATTTGGCTCTAGGACAAAGGACTTTTTAAGATACTTACTATGTATGACTCTGCTCAGCCTTGAAATCTAACTAACTGTGGGACTCATTTCCCTGCCCTGGAAATTGGTATTTAGGTGAGTTGCCAGCACCAGATCTGAGACTCAAGTATGTAAAATGAGTCTAGAAATGTTTTAATCAATCAATGATCCAGAGAGACTGAATCTTAATTCCAAAAATAAGAGACATATGTATGATAGTAACCTGGTTGGGAAATTTGGCTTTCGGGGAACAAGAAATCTTTGGGGGGGGAAATTGTATTTTCAATAGTGCAACACTCCAATCCATAATTTCATTCATAATGTACTCTAAGGAAGAGAAGCAAAATGAACATCATGTGACTAATTTCCATGGGGAAATTTGTTCTCATAAGCCATCTTGGTAAAATGGGCAGTCAGTCTCAGACTTGGTCAGACTTGGCTTTTGATTCCGCCTGTGCTGTTTCCCAGATGAGTCATATGGACACATTACTGAATTCTCTCTGAGCTTCTGTTTGTTTGTTTAATACATGGGGGATAAAAATATCAAAATGAGGTAATGTGAGTTTAAAAAATAGCCCATAGTAGGCTAGTGAACATTCAACAAATGCTAGCCTTTTCTTTTCCTTTGCAATTAACTCAACAATTGTCTTTATTGATTTATGGTTTTACTGTGATATTTGCCATAATAACACTGTCTAATACTTGCTTGGCATGTCATCATTGTGAAGTGTTTTCAAGTTTGCTATCTTCTTCGGTCATTACAACAATTGTTTAATTGCTACCATTGCTCTCAGTCCAATTTTATGAATGGGGTAACTAGATCTTGAGAGGCACCCTGATCTGAGGAGGGTCAAGGAAAGCTCTGGGACCCCATTGCGTGGGTCTGGATTCCAGCACTTACTCTGTGACTTTAGGTGAATTACATAAGCTATCTATGACTCAATCGAGTCAGCTGTAAAACAGAGAATAATAATGGCACTTGTTGCACAGTGTTTTGAGGATGAAGTGAGGACAGTGATGTACTATTTAAGAACAGGAAACATTCAATTCATGTTACATCTTATTTTCCTCTGCAAATATGTAGTTATCTTTAGGGGTTTGGGAGCATGAAATAAGGCAATGAATAAATCAATGCATGTATTTGGACTGGTTTCTGGCGAGTGGTAAGGGCTTAGCAAGTGTTATTATACCTGCTATTATTGTCCAATAGTGGTAAGTGGAAAACCTGGTTTCTGAATGAGAGTCCTTGGAAGATAAAGCACTATGGGTGGGGAGGGGGAGGACTGAGAAAAGTAATGGATAGAAGTCCCATTAATGGGCCGAGTCTTTATGCACTTGCTTATATTATTCTCCTAACTATGTTATGAGAGACAGCCATAAATAGCAATTTTGAAGGTTCAAATACATTTTTTCAATAGTTTCTAATTAATAAAGTGGAAGAGGACAGGCTGTTTTATTAACTTCCTGTAAGAAAGATATGCCAGGGGGACCTAATGAATTATTGGCCCCTGCCTCTCTTATGGGTGCTCTTCAGGCCGGCTACCCAGCTGCAGTCTCCATCCCCACGCACTGCAACCACTGTAGGAAAACCATAGCGTGCTCATCCCTGTAAGTGCCATCTGTGACTCCCCGAATCCAGCACATCTGGGAAAAAGCTCCCCTGCCCTTTCTAAGGAGGCTTTATGTAGGATGGACTCCAGTCAGAGACCAGTAACTGGGCCAAGAGGGAGCCTTGGAGTAGAAAGTGTTTTTGTCAGAAAAATCCATGGATGCCGCCGTTTTGTTGCTTTTGACAGGGAGACTAATGAACTCTTTAACCACAACATCTTCCTTCTTAATGTTCAGAGAGAAATGAACCACTAGCTCTCAGAGTCACATGAAGACATCAATGTCCTCCTTCTCCAGTCCTCTTTCAAGGCACAACACTCAACGTGCATTGTATTGGACACCTGTGTTCCCCTGGAGTCAGGCATGGGTTCCAGTGAAAAGAAATGGTCTCTAATGTATCTCAGAAGGCTGCCCCGGAATTAGAGTGGACTGCAGAAATGACAAGGAAGTGGGGAGCGGGATCAAGAAGTAGGGCTTAAGGGTTGATCTTTAATCTGAGATTTATAATTCACCTTTGCTTGCAAAACAAAAGTTTGATTAAGTGTGAAGATCACATCCCAAGTTTGGCTGAGGCAGAGGCAGGGGGTTCTGAGGTGCAGAGGAAATGGATTAGTTAGTGTCCTGGCTGTGCCAAGGATTCACTGCATTTGATGCGGGTATTATGGCAATGTTTGTTTACTTCATCATCATATATAGTTTACATAATATATACTCTTATGTCTCACATTTATAAGCCACATATAGTCATCATACTTATAGTTTATTTATATACATGGTTGTGATATTTAATCTTTTACATAGAGTTTATTCAGATATGTAAATATATATTCATTTATAAACTACATAGATAAATATTTGTTTATGTGAACATATGTATGTTTACTGGGTGTGTGTATATGTGTATATATCTCTTTGGAAGTGGAAAAGAATCAAAGAGGTTAGTTGTTCATGTATGGCCTCATAAATTCACTGATAAAGTCATTGTTTTCTAGAGAAAAAAGCAGACTCAGAGATAGACCTTGGTTGAGGGTTTTCCAAACCCAGTTCCCCAAGTTCTGGGTTTCTGCAAAGAGGTAGCAGAGAGATATGTATTCAGATATATTTGCATCTAAATTTGAATCATAGCCATATCACTCTCTAACTCTGTGACCTTGAGAAAGTCCCCTGTACAATGGGGATAATGATAATAGTAACAGATTATTGTCTTCTATGAGTACAAAGCACAGAGCATTTAGCCTAGAGCTGGGAATACACTAAGTGCCAGTGAATGTTAGCCATCACTATATATCTTAATCTCCTTTTCACTCTCTATGACCATGATTCAATAGCAGTATCCTCTGAAGATTATGCTTAAAAAAGAGTTCTACCACTTTTCTAAGAGATTTTTTAAAGCTTATTAACCCAGTCTAGTATGCTCAGATATGTAAGGAAGTACAAATTCAGTAAGGGGGGGGTGCAGCTGTGTCAAGAGGCTGTGGTCTGTTGTGAAGAAGAGGGTCTCAGGGGATTGAGAAAAGCTTAGTGTGATTGGTTAAGAGGTTATTGAATAAAGGGCAATTAAATTCAGTCCCGGTACTGACACCAGACTTAGCACCATTTACCTAACTTACTCATGGAAGCACACTCATGTACACACGCACACACTCCTATTAACACAGACTCACACACCCAAGTGTGTACATATACACTCACTAATTCACATGCAAATACAAACACAATTTCCCAGGCACAGAGTCTTGCTAAACTATTTTATTTTTAATCCCACCTTGTTCCCTCTATGTAAACTTTCAGGCATATCAGTCATCAGGATTTACCTTGTTTTGGGTGGTAAGACAGTTCTACCAAACCAGTTAGTGTGTCTAGATATCCTCCACCCGACCTCTTTACTGACCCATCTCACACCTGTGGTCAGGGTGTAGGGTGAGGAAGGCAACCAATAGATGTGTCTCTCTCACATTGATGTTTCTCTCTCTCTGTCTCATCTCGTCCCTTCCATTCTCTCTCTCTTAAAAAAAAAAAAAAAAAAAAAAAAAAAAAAAGTTGAATGGCAAAATATCTTCAGGTTAGGATTAACCAGAAAAAAAAAAAAATCAAATCAAATCATGGAAACAGAAGAAAATATATGAGTGGCCAAAACTGGTTTGGCTCAGTGGCGAGAGAGTCCGCCTGTGGACTGAGGGGTCCCGGGTTCAATTCCGGTCAAGGGCATGTACCTTGGTTGCGGGCACATCCCCAGTGAGGGGTGTGCAAGAGGCAGCTGATCAATGATTCTCTCTCTCATTGATGCTTCTAGTTCTCTATCCCTCTCTCTTCCTCTCTGTAAAAAACCAATAAAAAATTAATGTCAAAAAAATAATATGAGTGTACTGCACAGGTTTGTTTTGTAAAGAGTGGTTTTGTACAACTTGTCTAAATAGGCATGTTTTGGCATCCTCAGAATAGCTATGTAACGTAGACTTTGTGCTGGAAGTCTAAAGCAGAAAAAGTTAGAAAGCAGCCACCCTATTATTGTATGCTGCCAGGGTCAGTCCAGTCATTGGATGCAGAGCTTCCTGGGAACCCTCGGGCAGAATGAATTGCTTCCATATGTGTGTTTCTGTTGCACAGTGTCTGTTCCCAGTTTATAATTCCAATCACATGGCACTTTGGTTTTCTCCCAAAGTGTCCTTGGAGGTGTGGACTTCTTTCTCCAGTGTCTCTCATCCCCACCTGTCCGTGCCTAGGGCAGCACTTCTGACAGACAGACACCCAATGCATGTTGATTGCTTTGAAATTGATGTAACTAAAAACTGAGCTATTGAGGAGCTGCAGATTTTGCATCTCCTAGATTTCTTATTTTTACATCTCAGCTTGAGATCATTTTACTCTTCCTTAATACCTACAGAGCACGGGCAGGCTGAAGAAAAGAAGGGTGTGTGTGTGTGTGTGTGTGTGTGTGTGTGTGTGTAAGAATACAAAAAAGAAAGAGTGATAGTCAAAATTACTAACTACTTTTTTTTTATCTCAAAAAAGAAGAGAAACTCAGAATTATCTTAAATATACATTATTTTGTCCATATGATCACAGGCCCACAAACCATCAAAGCTCACTAAAGCTGAGTGCCATTGGTCACATCCAGAGGAGAGACACTTAGGCTGTTGGCCAGGAGGAAGAAAGAACTGTCCACCCCCTCTTCCTGAACTGTCCATGGGCCAGCATGCTAAGCCGGGCCAAACTCTGCCCCTGAGGCTGCGGAGGGTTTGGCTGTAAGTTTTTGGTTGTTTATTGTTGCTCCAGTGCTCTCCGTGTTCACACGCCTCCTGGGTGGAAGGGAAGCGGAAATGCTGGGCCCCGAGTGTTTGTTCTCATGAGGAGGAAGCCACCAGAGACCTTGAGAGACAGAAGCCCCTTGGGCCATGTTTTCCCGGGCTTCCTGTAGGAGGGACATGCTTGAGTGACTGGGCACATCTTCCCAGATGAACCAGGGGCTTGAAATTTGGAGTCAGTGTTGACCAACCAGGCCTTTGGGAAGCAAAGCATTCTCTCCCTCAGTGGCTGACATAATCTGCAGGACTGGCATGAATGAATTGTACAGACTTCTCAGAGAATGTATTCTTCTATTGTATACTTTTCTTGTTATTATTGTTGTTATTAAAACTTTATTGCCTCATTATCTACAGTTATTATTTAAGGATCTTAGAGCCAACTCTCCAAGCCCTGTCAGAACTTGGAGGACAACGTGGAGGCGGGCAGAGCACGCACTGAGGGTGAGGGTGGGCGGAGTGAGTCCGATGAGTCTATGGAATATAGTCAGGAAAATCCTTGCTGGTGACTCAGAGGCAATGGGACATAGGGGTATCTAGTGAGCGGGCATCTACCCGAAGCCTCTTGTTCACCATAGTTAATTCAGATTAGGCTGGAAGGGGACATCCTAAAATCTTCCTGAGCAGGTTTCTCTCTGTCTGAGCCTCTTGGGCAGGAAAGGGTCAAACACTCGAAGTCCTTTGTTCTTAATAAACAGCTTAAAATCAACATCCCAGAAAGCAGCTTCAGGGTGCAGAATTGTAGTCCCCTCAATGAATTCAGGGAGAAAAGTAAATTTTAGAAAAGTTGCTGTGTATCTTTCATTGCTATTTAGAAACATAGTCACCTACCTACTTTAAGTGTGTCTGCATTGGCATGTATGTGATTTTTTAAATATCAGGTATAACATGAAAGCATATAACCTGAATGTTAAATGTGTTGATCCCTAAAGAAGAAATTTAGGTAGACGGAGAGCAGAATTTAGGTAGTGGCAGAATCGGGATGCTATTATTTTTCTCCATTTTCCTTTCTGGTTCAAATGGGTTTTGCTGCTTTCATGATACATGTGTAAGTGTTAGATAGAAGATATGCAGATAAGAAAGAGAGTGATTTAAGTAAGAACTTACTGTGCAACCATAGACATACTGCTAACTAGTCTAGGACTCAACCTCCTCGTTTGCAATGTGAGGCAGTAGGCTAAATGATCTCCACATTCCCATTTTCCTGGGATGATCTCTTATTCTATGGCTGATTTCAGCATATCTTGGGACTTGGCTGATTCTGGACTAATTCTGTACTTTACTAAAAGATGCCCTCTTTATATCAAGGGAGAAAAAAGTCATGGGTATGCTTACTCACTCATTCCTTATAAGAATCTAGCATGAAATGACCCAGTATTTCAGAGAAATATTCAAGTTATTGTTTGCATGACTGGCAACAACTCTAATACACATGTGTAACATGTAGATGTCTGTAACTGTTGAGAGTTGAAGTCACAGCAATTAAGCTTTTTGAGTAATCTCTAGAAAATATGTTTCTCATTAAGTGTCTCCTGCTTGAACCCTCCTGGTCACCCACAGGAAAACTCTGACCATGAAATACTATGTCCTGTTTACTCCTATGACCTCAGGCCCCAGCAGTCAATGATGTGAAAGTTAGAGACTTTCTCATAGTTATTTGAGCTCATCATACTTTGTCAAGCCTCTTTGCTTCTGCATATATTACTCCCTCAGCACAGACTGCCTCTCACATTCTTCTTTTCTTTTTTACGACTGGCAAACTTCCACTCTTTCATAAACAGGAAGACTATAATGCAGAAAATCAAACTTATCCTTATCCTTACATACTTGGTGAAATGCAATCTTGCCTTGAAAAGCTTTCCTGAACTCAGCCTTCCCTCACTTCTCGCAAGCCCCTGCGCTCGCATCTCTACTGCCGGCCTCCTTGCTATGTGTCCTTATTCTGGCATGTTGTCTCTGAGCTATTATTGCTCGCTTCCTCCACACTGGAGGGAAGAGACCCCTCTGTTCTTCCACTTCATGGTACCATGCCTAACACATACTAGGCACTCAAGAATATGCTTTCAAAGTATTAAATATTGTATATGTATGTGAAATCTATAATGATAAAAGAGTAATACACTAATTAGACCTTCCGGAGGGAAGCCCGGGTCCCGGTGCTAGAGGAAAACTGGTGACGGCAGCCTGGGGAAGGAAGGCCTGCTCTTGCATGAATTTTGTGCATCAAGCCTCTAGTTTAGGGGTGTCGAACTCAATCAGAGAAGAGGCCAAAATCTAAAATCCAGCCTAAATCGCGGGCCGAATGGTTTACTGAACAGTCATAAACTGTCATTGTGATGGAAACGCAGTGGAGTGCAGTGATGACAGCGCGGTGCGGGCCACATTGCAAGGCCTGGCGGGACCGATTTGGCCCGCGGGCCTTGTGTTTGACACATGTGCTCTAGTTTATATATAATTATAGGAAAGAAGCAATCAAAATACAACAACAACAACAACAACAAAAAAAAACAACTGCCAATAGAGACACCTCTGAAACACACTGAAGACACTAGAAATGTATTGAATTAATTCAGTGCATGGTCCACAGCCCGCAGGAGCTAGCTGACTTTTTGCCCCAGAAGATCAGAGAAGGAACTGGGTAAGTGCGGCTATCAGAACGAAGCTCTGCATGTTTGGCATTTGGAAAAAGCCTCTAATCTGCGGGAGGGTCATGGTGTCTCCAAGTGTGGAATGATTTTCCCTGCCCCCAGCACTCACCAAACCACAGTGTGAACAGTTCTTAGCCTGGATGATTTCCTCCCGTTTAATGGGGTTTGGGGAGAAGCTTTCCATGTCATTGTGAAGTCCCCGAGATGGAAACAAGAAAACAAGCTCTGCTGGGGATTGGTGCCCATGACCTCTGGTCCTGTGATGGAAGCCCCCTACCCCCCCCCCCCCCCCCGATCGCATTGTTTGAGCCCTTCTCCCCCTGCAGCCCTCACCAGGCAAAGGAGAGGGAAACACTGCTGGGTGTCATGCAGAATTTGGCCTTTCCAGCTGATTCCTCAAAGTAATCTTTCTAAGGCTTTGGTAATTCAGATTGGGAGTGGGATTCTTTCAGTTAAATGGAAGATATAGTAAGATTTGTCTGGATAGCAGAGCTGAAATTAAGTCCTAGAGAGAGGGACTGCTCCATCTCCTATTGGGAGAGCAATGAAAAGCTGCGGTAAGATTGGCCGACCTTTGTATGCTTTGGGGGGCAGGGTGGGGGGAGTCACTATTTTATTATGATCATTGAATGCTTTTGATTTTTATTTTTCCCCCCC
The DNA here is from genome assembly GCF_014108245.1 of Pipistrellus kuhlii. Classification (NCBI taxonomy): domain Eukaryota; kingdom Metazoa; phylum Chordata; class Mammalia; order Chiroptera; family Vespertilionidae; genus Pipistrellus; species Pipistrellus kuhlii. The sequence goes on from NW_023425449.1 coordinate 4,051,261, forward strand.
CAAAAATGCATACAATATTGAAAGTAAGCGAGCACATACATTCTCAACTCTCCTTGGTGTGGGAATATTTTTGTCTTTATTTAGATTTTTATTTAAATGTCAACTTACTTCAAAAGGGATTTAGAGGAGGCTTAGGAAATATGTACAGCAACATAATATTATGAATAAATGGAGAGGGGGCAAAGGGAAAATGGAGAGTGAAATAAATCCTAGAACTAGACATGTAATTAACATACAATAAACACACCACATTATTTCCAGAACAGTGTTTCTGAGTCTGATTTTCCTGGCAGTCAACACGAAGAGGCAAATATGATGGGTGTGAAAATTGTAGCTCTTACCAAGTAAAAGCAAATCAGTTGTCCAGAAAAACTCCAGCTAATGCGAATATGGAGACTTGAGGGAAATGCCTCTCATGGGTCCTCATAAAGGTGACTGTGAATCTGAGCCAGATATGCAGTAACACTTTCCTATGAGAAGAAGACAGATTTTGTATTGTTTCTTCCCCATCAGGACAGGGAAAAAGCAAGATACAGAAAGGGCTATCTATATCTATGTCTATGTCTATATATCTATAGTATATATCTATATATCTATATATATCTATATATATATATTTCTATGTATCTGTATATCTGTATATCTATATATCTATATATCTATATATCTATATATCTATATATCTATATACCTATCTACCTATCTACCTATCTACCTATCTATATCTATATCTATATCTATATCTATATCTATATCTATAGCTATACACACACTTGGTGTACCGGTTAATAATGGCAGATCTTGTAATCAAAGAAAACACAATAATTTCAAGAGAAACATCAAAAGTAATGTCCATCACTAACACATTTCCCCCATCTTTCAGGTAATTTGTGGATACCATCCCACTGGAACTTTTCTTGTTTTGAGTTAAACCATTCAGAGACACAATTTTCTACTTTTTCATACGTTTTGAAGTATGTGCCATCAATCTGAACAAGTGGTAATCTGAAGGAGCAAGGTCTGGTGAATGCAGCGAGTGGGTTAATATTGTACTTCCCAGGCAAGATCTTTTACTATGTCTTTAACTGGTTTTGAAGTGTGTGATGGTATATCATCATGAAACAAAATTACTTTGCCATATCTTCTGAAACATTCTGGTTGTTTCACGATCAAAGTGTGGTTCAAATTGATTATTTGTTGTCAGTAGTGATCAATATTAATGGTTTCACCTGGTTTTAGAACTCATAATATATCATACCTTCCTGATCCCACCAAACACAGAGCATTGTCTTCTTTCTGAAACTATTTGGCCTTGCAGTCAATATTAATCCTTGACCTGGATCAACCCATGATTTTGTGCATTTGAGATTCTCAAAATAAATCCACTTTTCATTGCCAGCCACAATTCTATGTAAAAAAGACTACCTTTCGTTCTATTGAAGCAACATTTTACTGATTTTTTTTTTGGTTTTTTATTTGTCTTTTGTTCAGTTGATGTGGCACCCATTTTCCTTCCTTTAAAATCTTTCCCATTACTTGTAAACAATGGGAAATTGTTTGCTGAACAACGTTTAATCTTTCTGCAAGTTGTTTTTGAGTTTGACATGCCTCTTCATCCAATAATGCTTGTAATTTCTGGTCTTCAAACTTTTTCGATTGACCTGGACGTTCTTTGTCTTTCACATTGAAATCATCACTTTTAAAGTGTTTAAGCCAGCATTTACAAGTATCTTGAGATGGAGCATGTTCACCATAAACTTCCTGAAGTATATGATAATTTTTTCTTCAAAATAAAGGAATGAATCAAAACTTCCTACAAATACTCTTTTTTTTTTGCATGAGATTTAACATTTTTAAGTGTAAAAATATCTATGATGTTAACACCTTCAGCAAATTTGATATGAAATTTTGAAGCTTGCTGTCAATACAACAAAATAGCATACATATCAAATAGCATATATATATCAACATATGTGTAACTTTATCTGTTAAAAAACCTGCATTATAATTGGTACACCTCATATATTTATATATTTATATATTTATATATTTATATATTTATATATTTATATATCCTATACAATAAAAGCCTAATATGCTAAGTCATCCAGTAACCAATCAACTATTCAACCAACCAAAGGGTAATATGCTAATGATATGCTAATGCTGCCCAACTGCTTGCTATGACATGCACTGACTACCAAGCGCAGAGAGTCGACCAGTCAACCAGTCGCTATGACGTGCACTGACCACCATGGGTAAGGTGACCAGACATCTCGCTTTTGGCTGGACAGTCTGATTTTTAACAATTTGTCCCATGTCCTGCGGCATTTTAAAAAAGTCCCCCAGGGACACTGTGGGACGTGGGACAAATTGTTAAAAACCAGGACTGTCTGACCAAAAGCGGGAAGTCTGGTTACCTTAACCATGGGGCAGATGCTCCAACCAGTAGGTTAGTTTGATGCTGGGGTCTGGCCTATAGGAACTAAGCAAGATGAGTTGGACATGCCCTGGAGCCCTCATGTCGTCCCTCCCCAGCCGGCCAACTTCCTGCTTCCCTCCCGGCCAGCTATCCTCAATTGGGACCGAGCAAGATGTGGCTGAATATGCCCTGGAACCCTCCCGTGGTCCCTCCTCAGCCTGATCATGTACTGGTGGGGTTCGTTGGCCTGAACTGCACCTTCTCTCAATCCAGGACCCCTCAGGGGATGTCGGAGAGCCAGTTTCAGCCTGATCTACAGGCCACTCTTCTTGGGAGGCAGCAAATGCAGGGTTCACAGTTGGTGAGCTCTGCTATGGCAGCTCAAGCCTATCCTTGATTGGGACTGTGCTACAGGCACAGTGGGGCCAGGAGGAGCAGGAGGAGCAGGTAGGAGCTGCAGGTGGCATTGGACTGAAGGTTTTGGCCCGATCCCCAAAGGCTACTCAGAGAGGCCTCACTTGTGCATGAATTTGTGCACTGGGCATCGTGTGTGTGTGTGTGTGTGTGTGTGTGTGTGTGTGTATATATATTATATATATCGATATATATATTTGATTGATTTTAGAGAGGAAAAGAGAGGGAGAGATAGAAACATCAATGATGAGAGAAAATCATTGATTGGCTGCCATATACATGCCCCCTCCAAGGGATTGAGCATGTGCCCTAACCAGGAGATGAACCATGACCTCTTGGTTCACAGCTCAATACTCAATCACTGTGCTACACTGACTGGGGCAAGGGTATTTCCTCTTATGTACTTTACTATAACCATATCTGATGCTTTCTAGACTGCTGGAATCACTGTCCTGTCCCTATGGTTAAGGGGGAAAAAGGAGGAGGAGGAGGAGAATAGGAGAAAGAAGGAAAAGGAGAAGGAGGAAGAAAATGAGCTTGATTATGGAGAAAATAAGCATTCTCTCATTTATTCACTTATTCAGTAGAAAAACACTTATGAGCTCTGTCGTTCATAATATTTTACAAATAATATTTTTCTATAGATCTCTGTCAAATTCAGTTATCATAATGTGAAGACTCAAATTTGGAAGCTTGCATTTTACAATATCTAATCTGTAGAGGTTGGAATAGATGACCCTCAAAGCCTCTTCCAATTTACACTTCTGTGCAGTTGAATGTTACAAGAAAGAGTTTGCAAGAAACTGGGTATGCAGAGCAATGAAGTGTGTCTTTAAGAGTGGAATTGTATGCGGTGTCCTTGGCCAGAATCATGGTTTGCACAGAAAAAGCAGAGAAAAAATGGCAGAGTTCACTGTTTTTAATTAGTCATTGTTTGCAGATTTTCAGAATATTTTGCCTCAAAACTAAAACTGTGTCTAACAGGACAGCCAGTGAAAAAGTCTAGGCCTCTGGAGAAAGAGAGAGCTGGATGGAATTCTCGCCTTTTCACATAATAACTATGTGACCTTGGTAATGGATTTAATGTGTGCAGCAATAGTCCATACTGCAAATGTAGTGAAGATGAAAAACAACGCAAGTGCCTAATATGTAATGCAAGGGATGTTCCCAGTAAGTGTTTGTTTCTTTCCTCTCAGAGTTTTATTCTTTTGAGCCACAAAGCTGATACCTATTTAAGAGCTTTGTCTAAATGCACTTCCTAAAACTACCTATGAGGAGCTAGAGTCAAATGCAAAGTTAAGAATACCGGTGCACAAAGGAGAACCCTGTGCCTCTCCCAGACAAGGCATTGATTTCATTTTAGCTTGTAGACCTGGGGTTCATGTTAGTTCATTGAACAGTTTCCTGAATTAAATATTTGTCATGGAGACATTTTGACCTGAGCTATATCACTTTCCGCAGAACAAAGCTGTTTATGTGCTGTGCAGTAGGTTGGCATTTGATGCTGGGAGCAAAGTTTAAAAGTCCTGAATATACATGAATATCCTAACTTCGTTTTTGCAGCATGTCTTTTGAAAAGGTGAACTTGATACTCTTTTAAATGCTATGCCCTTGGGTCTAGTTAAGATGGCATCCCTGAATGGAATGCATTTAAAATTGACGCTAAGGAGTGGAGAAGTTGGGCTTGAATGATCCTCCTCCTTCTCCTTCCTTCTCCTCCTATTTCTCCATCTGAGGAATAAAGATATGTTGGCGAAAAGCATTTTCAGGAGAGTCTTGCTTAAAAGATGGCTTTTAGAAAGGAAAGGAAATTAGTGGATTTATAAAAATTGTACGGCCCTAGAGTGATGAAACTTATACATGCTCTGCTATGGAAAGTGGTGCAACTTCTTAGGTAAATAGTAGGGAAATTACTATTAAGAGCCAAAAAGCCACTTTTATACCTTTTGACCCAATAATTGTGAATGTAGGAATTGCATTTATTTATTTATTTATTTATTTATTTATTTATACCAAAAGCTGTCAGGCACTTGACATGAAAAGGCAAAAACTATTTGATAAAGTTTACGTCTAGTAAGGGCATTGTAAAGAATCAATTTAGTAGAGCTAAATGGTGTACAGCTAAATGGTGTACTACAGCTTTACTTTTAGGAGCAAAAAATGTTATATGAATGGAACAAAATAGGGGAATATGAGAAAACTAAAACAATGTATTGTAATTGTTATCATTGAAATCCTGACCCCAACAGGTTCTAGCTTACCATTGGTCTTCCCTTGTACTGACATAAACAAAGCACACGACTCTTTAAAGCTTGGACAACTCTAATTTTGCTGAAGAAAGGATGGCCATCTTTGCTCTGTGCTTGCACAACTTTCTCTTTCTTAAGATTTACAAATACCAATTAGATCTGGACTTTGGACTTGAGTTATAGCTTCACAAACTTCTTTGGGTGACCTTGGACAGATTATTGTGCCTCTCTAAACCTTGGCTTCCTCTCCCAGAAATGGAGAGAAAAAGAACAAAATGGAGAACTCATAATACCTCTTAAAAGAGTCTCTTTCACCCTTCCCTTTTATCATTCTTTTTTTATTTTTTATTTTAGAGATCTGTCACTGTGTTCACTGCTCTTTGTGTAGCAGCTTATTTTTCCTGGTGAACATCCTATGAGTTTAGAGTTAGAAATTGCCTGGGAAGTGTTTGGTGCCTAACAGATAAAAAGCACTCCTTGCACTCTGGCCATTGTTAATTTTAATTAATTCATTTTAAATCTAGAAATCAGTGATGGTGGGACCTTAAAGTTTTTTTAGTTCAGACCTTATTTCAAGGAAGAAAATGTGACAGACAGAAGGATAATTGGTCTCCTCAAGGCAGACCGTGAGCTGGGATCTTCTTCTCTTGATGTTGGTCGAACTCTTTCCAACATGCACTTTTTTGGTATAAAGATGTGGAACTGCCTGAAAAACAGTCTTCGTGGTAAATGTGAATGTGACCAGTACAAAAAGCCCACAGAATAAGGGGATACCTTATTATGGCTTTTGGAATTATGAACAGGTGTAATTTAATATTTTTGATAAATGCTATCTCATTTTTGGCTTATTGTGCTTGTATATTTTAAACATAAATGATCCCAAACTATTAATATAATGTATATAAACTCTAAAACTCAAATTAAGTCTTTGGAAGGAGAGGAGAACCTCCTTATAAAAAGCTTGCAATGAATCTTTCATAAATTTCTATCTTGTTATTTGCAGCTTCAAATATTCTTGTGTTATTTATTTAATATATTTGCTCCTTATTTTCAATTCCACACAATTAATTGGAGGATATGGAAATGAAGAGCTTCCAATCTTGTGACTTTGCATTTATTGACTGCCTCCCATCCCTGCTGCTTTGTTATTCTTTTCATTAAGAGGAATTTTATATTACAAATGGGTATAGTGACAATCTCTTACCTAACCTGACAGCCTGCTTCTGCAGAGATAAGTTTATCTCACCCTGCAATAGGACAATGTGACTATCTCAAACTAGTGGGTGACTCTTGCCACATGTTAAGTTCTGGGACCAAGACTTTCACCCAGTTAAAATGTCACACCTGCCTCTATAACTTTGCACAGTCCCCATAATCCATGGATGAGGCTATTGTGGCGTTACTCTTAGGGGAAATAACTTGGTAAAGTTGTTAAGAAAGGAAACTATTGACATAAATATGTATAGGAGAACATCAACATATGGAAATTTCCATGGTGAGTTTTCCTCCAGAGCAAATGAAAAGGGATGTTAGACCACACGGAATCCCTTCCCTGAGCTTCTGAGAGTGATGGGGGTGATCTTAGAAAGGCACTTAATGGAATCATATCCCGAAGTGGTTGGATCATAAAAAGGTGTAGCATCCAGTTCTCTTTTTGAAATGCTTCAGAAACCTCAGCTTTCTCCTTAAGAAAAGGAGTAGGGCTTTGGCTTTCTTTGAAGTGAGGCTCTTCTTTGAGTCATTTCTCATTTCTTGGCTGGATAAAGGCCCAGCAAGGGCTGGCTCAGATTCCTTCCCCTAAAGCTTTCTCGGCTGGTCCCTGCTCTGTTTGACCTCACTCTTTCTTAAAACATTAGGTACTAGGTGCTTGGAGCAATTTGACATTTACTTCAAACTGTATAGGCAGAAATGAAACCCTACTTTCTTAGCTTTCCTAGTATCAATTTTACGTTGGACCCTCTGTGAAGGTTTAACAAATATGGGCAATAATCAGTCTAACAATCAGGTTGTGTTAACCATAAACTTCTCAGTAAAGGCAGCGACTTCTTATTCAAAATGGAAAGAAATGCTGTTTATCAAGGCCCTGCTATCAGTCATATGCTGCTTTTAAAACTAATGCTATCCATGTATTCCTGACAACAGTGTAATGTTTGTATCATTATGTTTTGATTTCTATAGCTTTGTAGTATGTTTGGAAAGCAGGCACTGTGATACCTCTAGCTTTGTTTTTCTTACTCATGGTTGTTTTAGTTATTTGTGATTCCATATACATTTTATGATTTTTTTCTATTTCTATGAAAAATGACATTGGGGCTTTTGATAGAAATTGCATTTAATCTGTAGATCACTTTGGGTAGTGTGGCCAGTTTAACAATATTAATTCTTGAACACAGGATATCTTTATTTGTGTCTTCCTCAGTTTCTTTCATCAATATTTTAAAGTTTTCAGCATACAGAATTTTTATGTTCTTGGTTAAATTTATTTCTAAGTCTTTAATGGTTTTTGATACTATTGTAAGATTTTTTCCCCTTAATCTCTTTTTTGGATAGTTTGTTGTTAGTGTTTAAAAACTCAAGTGATTTTTGTATGTTGATTTTCTAACCTGAGCTTTACTGTATTTATCAGTTCTAACAGCTTTGGGTCAAGTCTTTGGGGCTTTTTATATATAAGATCATGTCATCTGCAAACAAAGACACTCCATACGTTTTCCTTTCTGGTTTGGATGCCTTTTATTTTTTTCTGCCTAATTGCTCTGGCTAGGGCTTTCATTCCTGTTAAATAGAAGTGATGGGTGTGAACAGCCTGGTCTTGTTTTTGATCTTAGAGGCTTCTTAAATGAAACAATCATATTAATGTGAGTGGCTGGTTGCTTAACCATGTACCTTGTAACACTCTGCTTATTTGTAAAGGAACACATATTCATCGTAAGACTCTGAATAGTAGTGCAATACAAAAGTAAATCACGAACGTGAGCTGAAGTCCTATATTAAAGTGCTTTACACCAATTAACCATTGATTCTTTTCAGCACCCCTATGAGGTAGGTCCAATTATTATCCTTATTTTTTAAAAGGAGGAAACTGAGGTACAGAAAGGTTAAATAGCTTGCATGTGATTAAAAAGCTGGTAATGGCATAGCTCAGTTTGAAACCCAGGCCATCTTTTAACCACTGTGCATGCTTTTAACCATTATGAATGCTGCCTCTCATAATACGGTAGTTAAGAACATGGATTGTGGAATCAGCTAACATTTTCCTTACCTGGCTGTGCCTTTGGGGAGATTACTAAATCTCCATTATCTTTAGTTTCTCCATCTATTAAATCCTAATAATAGCTGTGCCTGATTTCTATGGTCCTTATGTGTGGTAAAGGGATTAGCACCTATTACAGGCTAAGTGTGCTGTCAGGTACATAGAATGGACATTCCTAAATAGTGTCTGCTTTTATTCCTATAGTGTTAGTTTTGCCAAAAAGGCCATTGTGGGCCTACTGGAAGGGCGATGAGCAGTCTTCCTTAGTGCTCTTTAGATCCCTCTGCGTGGAAACCCTGACATGGTCATTCATGAAACCAACTCTGACCACACTTCCCTGAGCTTCACGGGTGCCTGCGCCACCTCCTCATAAGGAAGGCAGGAAAGGCCCAGCTCTGCTCTTGCTATGCCTGTGCTCCTGAAGATCATCACTCTCTTCTGTGCTTTTGGAGTTATGTGTACGTTACAGCCACAGCCATGCAGGCATGTAATTTCACACACCTCTCTGAAAATGGAGCATCCAGATTTTTAAGAATAAACTTGTGCAAGGCCAGAGCTGGAATCAATGAACGTATGTGACTCTGTGGGGGAACCACCAGCGCTGACATCCCCTTGTCATCACTGACAAACAGGTCTTGCCTTCCCAGTCCCAAGCCTAGTGAATCCTTTCCTTTTCTATCCCAGAACGAGTGGCACCGATCTTAGCAACTGGTAAGCGAGGACTTTGTTGTTAAGTATAAATGTATGACTCCTCCTGGAAATTTGTCTTCTGACAAATGTTCCTGAAAACTTTTAGAATATCTCAAGGGCACCTTTAAGGAACCTCAAATGCAGTCAGCCTTCTCAGATCTTCTTCAAGCTGTGAGCTCAGCAGCTATCCCTCACAGAGGGTTGGGACAGTAAACTCCAACTCAGGGATTCCTCAAAACTTGGAAGACAAAACTTTGCTCCTCACTCCTGGCTCCCTTTTGCCCCCCAATGCATCCAAACAGCCAGGGAAGGTGTTCTCATGGTTAATTACTGTTGCCATGGTAACCCCCTATTGATCCCTTATGGTAATATTGTCAGACTAGAGGCCCAGTGCACTTTGTGCATGGGTGGGGATCCCTCGGCCTGTCCAGCAACTGGGACTGATTGGGGCAGGCCAGCCAGCCATGGGAGGTTGGCCTTGGGAGCACACTGACCACCAGGGGGCAGCTCCTGCATTGAGCACCTGCCCCCTGGTGGTCATTGCATGTTATAGCTACTGGCTGGTCATCCGGTTGTTTGGTCTTCCCTCATCTGGTGGTAATGGTCCTTAAGGCTTCTATATATAGAGATGCCCCTGGGGATAGAAGAGAATAATTGGGTGATAGCTCTCCGGATGGGGAACAGTGCTTGCTTTATTTTTATCATCAGCACTATCTGTTCCCAGACCCAAAGAGTCAAATGCTGAAGCTTGAAGCTCTAGAGACCATCTCAGTTTGATGATGATTGTGGATGGACCGAGAGGAGGCCCCTGGGATCACTGGGGAAGACCTCACTGGAAGAAGTTGAGCTTCCCAGGATGGGGATAAAGGGAAGAGTCCGGAAGGAAAAAGAGAGAGACAGGAAACGATTGTTATTCAGTTGCTAAGGACCAAATTAGGCCTCAGGGACCAATCCTTCCATTTGCTAGCTAGGAAGACTTAGGTGAGAGGTGGGAGAGGGGAAGGGAAGGCAACAAGATCATTTGGAAATCCCAAAAATATTGAAGAAAATTGAGTTTTGCCACTCAGCACCTTGTGGAAAGTCTTAAGCAGAGAAGGACAAAGATATTTGTAAATTTCTCTAGGAATTCTTGGCGTGGCCAGTGGCACTAATCTGTTATCTTGTAGTTTAAACTCTGTCGTGATCAAACACTGCTGGAAACTCACTGTGCTTTCAGGGCGGCAGTCACTAACTTCCTCACTGGATATGCTCTTCTTCTAAAGGCCTCCCATTGCCAGCTTCTATTTGGCTAGTCCGCCTTCAAGAAGTGGCAGGGGCAGAGAGGAGGAAGGGGGTGTGGAAGGGGACCTAGGGAACAGATTGACTGTGAAGCATTCCAAAGAGAAGAGATTTGGCAATAATCCTTTTTCAAAGCCATGCTATCAAAAACCATCTTTTTTAACATTGTTCATTGTTTTCTGATGAGCAGGGGTGGAAAGAGATTCCTGTTTGTTATCAGATTTGCCAAGAGTAAAAAAAAAAAACCAAAAACAAAACCAGCTCCCCTATTAACACTGTGACCGAACAATTTGCTTAACCTCTCTGAGCCTTGGTTTTTATCACCTCAAAAATGGGAAGCATGCCACCATTTGAGGAAGCTGATTGTGAGAATTTAACACAATGCAAGCGCCCAGTGTGCTATGAGCCTTAGAAAACAGCCCCTATTATTTCTGTTCTATCTAGTGACTCCCAAACACAAAGCGGAACTATTATGTGGAGAGGAATTAACAAAAGCTTTATGAACTAGCGGGGGGAAATTGATTCCATGCAGGCTTGGGAATTGCTTTTAAATCCAGAAGAGAAAATGCTACTTTATCAGTATGGGTTAAGGACTATCATTGTTTCCTTTAAGAGATGAAGTGGGATTGGCCTCCCGTCGCATGCATATTTCATCTGCAATCCCCACATATGTGTGTTTTGCTCCGTGAGCAGCACATATGGAAGGACTCTTTATGGAAAACAAGAGTGATGTCATCTGCCCAGCAACACCAGGATATGAACTCACACTCCCACAGTTGGGTCTACACAGCTCCCAGTGTTCTCTGAGGAAGGGAGACCATTCTGAATGTTTCCGGGCCAGAGTGCTTTGATTCTCTCCGGAGAAATCACGGGGAGGGTATAATCTGATTGCCACAAAGAGAAATGGGTGTGGAGGGGCCAAAAATAGTTCCTTCTTAGGGATTCCTAAAGAGCTCCTTGCAAGTGTTTCTCTTGTTTCAGAACAGAGAACAGAGAAGTAGAAAACAGAGCAAATGTACCCCACTCCCTTTTATGTGGAAGAAAACAGTTCTTCTGTCCTTTCAAGAGCTCCGGTCCCCGCGAATCTGCTTAGACTTGCTATTCAGTCTGCATTCTTCTAGGGCATTGCTGAGCAGATTAGCTCTGAAGCAGGGTTTACTGCTTCTCTGGCGGTTTAAGTTGTTTTGAAGGAGGTTTTCATGGTGGGATAGATGAAAGGAAGTCAGGTATTTGGGCACCCTCTCTCCTTGAAGAAATCTATTTGTTTGTTTTCTCTTTTCTTAGAACAAATAATGACAAAAATTAAAGTTTATTCATGAAACTGCATCGGATGGCTTAAATTCCATTCTTTGTAGGGAGGTACAATGGCCTTCATAAGCATGGATCTCCCTGTAGAAAGAACCTGCCTGGCTGCTTGGAATCCAGTCTTCAGTCTCTTACAAGCTAATCAACAACAAGCTTGTAGGAATTGCCACCCTGGGCCACACCGGGGGCCTGCCTGATATAATGGAAGGGATGATTAGTGGTCTCGAGATTGACTTCATCCCGAAGGTGGGTTTGGTTAAACAGAGTTTTTAAATAGATTTGAATTGAAATGCCCTTCACTCTCCTCTGATACTCTCTTTCTCTCTCTCTCTCTCTCTCTCTCTCTCTCTCTCTCTCTCTCTCTCTTTCTCTTTCTCTCTCTCTCTCTCTCTCTCTCTAAAAAAATATATTTTATTGATTTTTTTACAGAGAGGAAGAGACAGGGAAAGAGAGCTAGAAACAGCAATGAGAGAGAATCATCAATCTGCTGCCTCCTGCACACCCCCCACTGGGGATGTGCCAGCATCCAAGGTACATGCCCTTGACCAGAATAGAACCCGGGACCCTTCAGTCGGCAGGCCGACTCTCTATCCACTGAGCCAAACCGGTCTCCGCGAGACTCACTCTCTTTTACAATTACCACTGGTTTGGGCATAATGTGAAATGACTTGCCCAGTTCCCAGAGGCTTTGAGGTTTAAGACGCTGGGACTGGAGGGGGACATCTAGCCAGATGTAAGTAGGATATGAATTCTTGTTCAAAGTCCTCCAAATCCCGACTGCCCTCAGGGTCAGCGTGGCCAAGTTGTACTAGGATTCTCTCAGTCTTGGTTTCTCTACCGTAGGTTTCCTGCCACTCCGCTCTGTGCCATGGCTGTGGGGACCAGCCTCAACAGCCCCTCCCTGGTCATTGCCAGGTTCATCGCAGAGCAGGAAGTGAACGAGGCAGAATCACCAGCTCTCTTAAAGCTTCTGCTCAGAAGTAACACATGCCACTTCCGGTTAGATTTCATCGGCCAAAGTGGGAGAGGGGGAGAGGAGAAACTTTCCTCTACCCTTCTAGGCCATTTCAGCTGGTCTAGTAATAAAATAGATGTGAGACATTAAAATGAGAAAATGACCAAATTTAATTATATGTGTACATATGGGAACTCCATATACATGAGAGATACTCCGTGTACATGAAAAGTTCAGACACAGAAAGGGAAAATGAGGTCTATATGGCATTTTGAGCTAAGAATGAGATAAAGCGCCTTAGAGAGAAAGATCATTTGCAGGACGATAAAAAGAGCAGATGTCTAATCATTAGAAATTTACCTTTCCTGTAGATAGGACATAAAAAATTATTGCTGATACCGATAGTTATGGGCAAATCCCCTAATGTAAGTTGTTCTTAATATATATATACATATATGTGTGTGTGTGTGTGTGTATAAATATATATATATATATATATATATATATATATATATATATATATATGTAATGATTTTAGAGAGGAAGGGAAAGGGAGAGAGAGATAGAAACATCAATGATGAGAGAGAATCATTGATTGGCTGCCTCCTGCATGCCCCCTAGTGGGGATCGAGCCTGCAACCTGGGCATGTGCCTTTGACTGGAATTTGAATACAGGACCATCCAGTCTGCAGGCCGAATGCCCTATCCACTGAGCCAAACCACCTAGGACCTAATTTAAATTCTTTAAGAGAGAAGTAAAAGTTTCTCATGAGCCTCCAGGGTCTTGATTGCCTTCAGCTCAAAATAGCTCTCAGGCCAAAGTGGCACATGTTGGGAGGCCACTTTAAGAGTAAGTCACATGTATGAGTTGCTTCCCGCGAGGAGGAAATATCATTCTTCCACAAGGAAGGGCAGTGCGTTTTTGAACAATATGTAATTAATCTAGTCAATAAAAATGTTTGTGAGTTTAGCAAAAGGGAAGTGGAGTAATAGAGGAGGAATTAGCCTTCCCTCAATTAGAAAGTGAAAGAGAGGTAAGAAAAAGATAAAGACAATAAAAATTCCATTGTTTTTGCATGCCCAATATTCATTCCTTCTTCCATGTAATAGTATGATCTCACTTTCTATTTGAAATCTATTTTTCCCCCTCTTTTGCAGTTCTGGTATAAGTGCCACTCCATATATACTTTCTCTGCCAACCAAAGACAGGGTGTAGGAATTATGGCAGCCGATCAAACTCAATTATCTTGGGCATTTGTGGTAGATATAGAGATGTACCAGCCAGTTCCCTCTTCAAAGAAGTACTTGCTTCCCAGCTACGGAAAATGTCAGCAGACAACTTCTACTTGTCAGCTTCGTCAGGGTTCCTGTGGAGAGCTTCCATGCCCAAGGTTATGCCCTTCCCTGTGCAGCCAATATATGGAGAAGGTGCAGTTAATTAATCAAGATAATCACATTATCAACATAGAGGAGAAAAATCTACACACAAAAAAAATGGATTTGATAAAAATTTACACTCTTACATGAAAAAAAATTCTAATAAACTAGGAATATAAGAGAATTTCTTCTCAAAGCCAGGAATTAGTAAAGCAATTAATTGTGTTGGGCCAAGCCAGGCCCCTGACTTTGCATTGTGTTTCATCCACTTACTAATTGTGCCTGTGCAAATTACCTAACCTTTCTCTCTCAGTCCCCTCATCTAAAAATTATAATATTAGCATTATGTTTCTCATTAGAATAAAATAAACTTATGGAAGACATTTAACAGATACTTGGCCCATAATAAATACCCTATAGACAATAACTTTATAATTAGTGATGTTGTTTCTATATTATTAGCACTTAGCATATTATCTAGAACATAGTAGATTCTAAATAAGTGTTTTTAAAATAAATGAGTGAATGAATGAATGAATGAGCCTATATTGACACAGTGCCTATGAAGTGTGCAGCATACTGATAGGTGTATAGAGGAATATAAGATTCAGTTTCATCTCAGTTCACTTTTATCATGCCTTAGGAATGCTTTAGGCAGTAGGATGTGAGGGCTTCTGAGTGGATTTTGCCCAGAGTAGACTTCAATCTGGATAGTTGTGAGAAGACATGGAGAGATGCTTATGTCTTTCTAACACAGGAGCAAGAGGATGAGAAGGAGGGAAGAAAGCCCTGCCAGGTGTGTGTGTGTGTGTGTGTGTGTGTGTGTGTGTGTGTGTGAGAGAGAGAGAGAGAGAGAGAGAGAGAGAGAGAGAGAGAGAGAGAGAGAGAGATTGAATTAGAAGCCAGGAAAATTGGGGTTAATTCTTTGTGTGTGGCATTGGGCAAAGTCATTTAATACTATCATTTACTCAATCGTGTTGGAATTATTTATGCTCTATTTGTTCCCAATAGATGGTGAGCTCCTTAAGGAAGGACTCATGTCTCATCCATCTTTTGTGGCCTGGGTTTCACATGGCAATGGCACATAGCTAGCTGCCTTTGGTAAGAGCTTTTCAAAGGAAACTTAACTCAGAGACTCCATTCTTTATTTCTGAAGCATGCCTGTCTAGCTCATCGTTGGGGATTGTATTAAGTGAGAGAGTATACTTTGAAGACCCTTAAACATTCCAAGGGCTGCAGAAATGGGTGCTCTCACTGGCAGTTTTATTCAAAAAATAGCAAGCAACCAATCTATACTAATAAAAGGTAATATGCTAATTAGACCAAGAGACCTTCCAGACAAAGCCATGGTGGCGAGGCTGAGGCAGAGGCAGTTAGGGTTGATCAGGCCAGGAAGTGAGGGCAGTTGGGGTGAGCAGACAGCAGGGTGGCAGGCAGAGTGGTTAGGGGTGATCAAGCAGGCAGGTAGGCGAGTGGTTAGGAGCCATGGTCCTGGATTGCAAGAGGGATGTCCAAATGTAAACCAGCAGTCGGACATCCCTGGAGGGGTCCCAGATTGAAGAGAGTGCAGGCTGGGCTGAGGACACCCCTCCCCCATGCATGAATTTCATGCACCAGGCCACTAGTACATCTATAAAACACTTTATAGTTGACAAAGCATTTTTTCAAATCTAGTGCTTAATTTAATCTTGGCTAGTGCCTTATAGGAAGGCATTATTATTCCAGTTTCTCAGAAGTTTCTATTTTAAATCAACATTTTGCAAATAAAAATATGCTTTATATTCATTTAAGAACATTTGCTTTCAAACAAACTTTAGAATAATTTTTGCTTCATACAATAATCTGTTTTTCTTTTATAAAGCTTGGATATTTGTATGCTGAAGTTACCTGGGTATAAATATGAACAATACATGTACATATCTAGAGATACTGCAAATGTAGTACATTTTCTGGTTTAGTAATTTTGAAAAAAGATATAGTTATTTCTTGTTGCTATTTTTAGTCATACTTGCACCCTATTTCTTACTTCTCTTATGCTCCAGTATGTGGTTCCAGTTGGTATTTATTTCATATGTCTGCCATAACAACTGTCACAAAAATCCAGTGTCTTAAAAACAATGCAGTGTATTATGTTATCGCTCTGGAGGTCAGAAGCCTGAAATGGCTCTCCCGGGACTAAAGTCACAGTTCCGAGGCCCGCGTTCCTTTCTGGAGGCTCCAGGGTAGAATCTGTTTTCTTTCCTTCTGCGCTCCTTGATGCCGCCAGAGTTCCTTGGCTGGTGACCCCTTCCTGTCTTCAAAGCCATGTGTGCCATGTCTCTGCCTTTCTCCCAAAGTCACACCTCCCTCTGGCTCCCTCGTCCCCCTTGGTACACCCTGTGGTTCCATTAGTGAGATCTAGCATCCTCTCCCTGTTAAAACAGTGAATTAGCAATCTAATCTCATTTGCATTTAATTTCTCTTTATGGTAGAGCTTCATATATTCTCAGGCCCAAGGATTAGGATATGGACATATTTGGGGGCCATTATTCTCCCCCACCACAGCTCCAAATAACACTGGGGTAGACGTAAAGTCTCTAAACCTAAATTTAGAAAAGAGGCAGCTTTTGGTTTTGATTTTGGTGTTGAATTGACACCTCCTCCGGGCCTTGTCCCGTTTTTGCACGGCTCTGTCTCCCCATCCGCGCGGAGCTCCGGGCATAACCAGCCCACAAAACAATCCTTGTTCTGGGCCAGTCATGTGAGGTCAGGAAATCCAGCCCCGCTTGAGACGACAGCAGAATTAATGACAGTTTAAAGTTCACGTCTTTTCTTTTTCTTTCTTTCTTTTTCTGGGTTCCTATATTTTCCTTCTTCCCTGCACCACCTAAGAAGGCCCAGTGTTTACAGCATCCTTCAAAGCCCCACATTCAATTTCCTGGAAAGCTAGGAAAGTTCATGGGGAAATAAAAATGTCAGAAGATTTAGCAGCTGCGAAGCTCATGCTGACAGCGCACGAAGCTGCAGCCTTGGGCCCCGGGCAAGACGTGCCGGCCCTGAGTGGTCCCACTGCACAAGGAAATACAAACCATCAAGTGCCAACTGCCTCCCCTTTGCCAGGCGCCGTTCACAGCATCTCTAAGCAGCATCACCATCCCTGTGAAGCAAAATCCTTCACATTTTAAAGGTACTACGTCACTTGTCTAAGAGGTGAGCAGGCTGGCAGGTAGAGTGGTTAGGGGCTATCAAGCAGGCAGGCAGGTGAGCGGTTAGGAGCCAGTGGTCCTGGATTGCAAAAGGGCACTCACCTCTTAAAAAGCAGAGTCAGGAGTCAAAACCCAGGCTCTCCTTCTGAAGGGGGAGGCTTTTCAGCTCTTCCTAGATGCCCTGCTGCTCACCCTCAGACTCCACACAGGCCTGTCTTTTGGACGAGAATGTGAGCTCGGGAGGGATCGGAGCCACATCTTTTTCATCTGTTTCCAGCACTCAGCCTGTGGCTGGTGTGTAGTCAGGGTTCAGCAATGTTTGCTTATTCTATGAAAGTGTGATTGAGTGAGGACACTGTATGGTTGTCTCGCTGCACCAGCCTACAGAGAAACCCATGTCCGGGTGCGGCCGAGGAGAGGCGACTCGGACTTAGGAGCTCACGGAAAATTGGCCAGGGAGAATTTTGTTCTCCAGGAGCCATTTACATGCTATTTGATTTGGCTTCCTGAGACATATTAATCAATCCTCCAAACTCCATCCAGGGCGCCACTCCACTCATTTGTAATCAGCTAGTATTTATCTACTGAGACACTTGGGAGGCCAACATGGAAAAATGCAGCATTTCAACAGAGTACTTTCATTTAACCCCTCCCACTCAATTTCATTTCAGACCATCTCGCTTTCAGGGGGGCCCTGCCCTGCCTGAAAGCAATGTGCCTGACGCTAATCCACTCAGCGCGCAGTTAGTGAGCTCCTTGCCCCTACTAAGTGCTAAATACAGTGTTTGCCCTGTGCGTTTGAATATGGAAGACCCAGAAAATGACCAGTTCACATTAATGCTACCTTTACCTGAAATTCATATATAGCACATGTATAGTGCTCCACACATATAGGCTAAAGCCTCTTTAAGGATTGTTCAGTGCGCAGAAAAGTTTAAGGATGACCTTTTGGGTGACTTTTGAATGCCATGGAATATGTTTAACTGTTTAAGTCTCCTTTGACAAATTGGCCTTAAAAACATCCTTAAGGTGTCCCTGAGATAAGCACACCGGGAAAAGATAGGAATCATGTAAATGCTTGAAAAATTCAGTATATTTCATCATGCATAAGACATATGACAAATGTGCTAAATATTCATTATTCAAAACACTTTTTCTCTTTATTTTTATAGAGCAAAATTGTGAGGATGGGACAGAGAATTCCCATTGATCCGCTGTTCCCATACACGCACAGCCTCAGCACCTCACACCAGAGGGGTCCATTTGTTACAGTTGATGAACCTATACTGACACATCAGCATCACTTGAAGTCCTTGTTAGAGTCCACTCTTGGTGTTGTAGAGCTCATGGGTTTGGGCAAATATTTAATAACGTGTGTCCAGCATTGTGGTGTCATCTAGAGTAATTTCAATGCCCTAACTGCCCTCTGTGCTCCATCAGCTCATCTCACTTTCCTCTTCTGCTGCCCCCTCTGACCCCTGCCACCGCTGGTCTTTTCACTATGCCCATGGTTTTGCCTTTTCCAGAATATCATATAGTTGGAATCATACAGTATGCAGCCAGGGCACTAATAAAAACAGTAACTACTTTAATTGAGGAGAAAAATAGACAGCTAAGTTTCTTTGCATCTAACACATTTTGATAACTTGTATTTTCATTTTCATTTAGTTCCAAATACTTTTTAAATGTGATTGTCAGTTTTTGTTGCCTTAAACATAAGGCTTAAGCCTCCTCCTTAGATGTCCTTGAAGATCATTTGCTTCTAACAGAGAACAAACTGATCAAAATGAAAAGTCTGACCCAAGATGCAGCTCTCTTCACTCACGTGTTGTCTTCATGTAGGAGGAAATGCCTGTGTCATTCTTCACCTGCACACCTGTGCTTCCCTGTTGGCTTAACACTATGAAAAGCTTCCAGTTCTGAAAACCATTAAGTAAGCCACCCGTGGCACTAAAGCAAGTCCCTTCTACTAGTCTGTATTTTTAATTTTCACTTCACCTCTGTCCCTTTAATTGTGAGATAAGTTGCCCTTGATTGCTTCAAAATATTCACATACCGAAAAATATTTTGTACCAACCAATGTAACTTTTACACAATATTGACATCATCTCTCTGTGTCAGACAGTGCCTGCCCGAGTAATATTGATTGTAGCTAAACAGAGAACAGCAAACCTCTAAGCTTCCCTCTCTCAAGGTTGCCACCTTCTCTTCAGTTTCAGTCATCATAAAACGCTGGTACAAAAACCTAACCTTCATATCACTGACAAGCCAAAAGCAAACGCATCAATTTCTAGGCATAGAATCTGAGACAAGGAATGGTAAGGCACAAGCATGGAGGCGGTAGCTCCCAAGACTCCAGCAAGGATCCAGGAGCCCCTTCAGTCACTGACTCACTCACAGCCAATGCACATGCTTTGGGCATAAACAGTTTATTAGGTGGTGAGCAAAACAGACTCACAGCGGGTGCTCACTGCCACCACTTCTGTCACCTCCTCCATGTCCACAGCAATCCAGGGATTCTGTTTTGCAGATAAGGAGGGTGAGCTCCCCTGTAAGTGAGAGCACAAAGGCAATACACCCAGAGTGGAAAATGCATTCTGCTTTTACTGGAAATCACTCGGTTATGCCTCATTTTTAAGTCCCCTCATTCATATGTGTAGTTTGTCCTGTATGAGACACAGTCTCACAGCCTTCACCAGCTTAGCAACTGTTTTCTTTCCAAATAATATGGGAACAGTCATTCTTCTTGGACCATAGAGTGGGATTATGACAGAGTGAAACTTGCTGTTCTTGGCTTTTTTCTCCTGAGTACATCGTACGAGCCCCGTTATAGGATGTGTTCCCTGTGCTCACTCATCCGCAGCCTCGAAGAGCTACAAAGCGTCTCTCAGAGTCAGCCCCGTGGTCTCGGAGTCAAGGTTCCCACAGCCCAATCCCTGTGGGCACGGCCTGACATCCCTGTTGGGTGGCACAAGTCATGATTCATCTTTGAAACGTCTGAGCTCTGCCTCCCCCTCCTCCCAGGCTCCTTGCAGACTTTCCTTTCCCTTTGCCAAAGCCGCTGATAACTTAGGGAGCTCAGCAATGGGCCCATTCATGCAAGGAAGAGCTTTTCCTACCTGTTTTCCTAGGAAGCTGTGCTTTGCTTCCTTATCCTTCCTCCTGGCATATTTTTTAATAAATCCAGGTAACACCTGCACTTAGGCATCACCAGCAGCGAGAGGTCCCAGGAGCCGTCACGTTAATTTTCAGTTCCCCATTTCCTCTGTAAAGTATAGGTGGTGGGACTAGAGAGGTGTTCTAACTTTTAGTGTGTAAAAGCCCCGACATAGACACTCAGCCATGATTTAAATCCCTGTTGACCTATTTCCTTGACTTAGTTTTCTGACACTTTTAAATCTGCATCTCTTGATCTGGAAAATGGGGGGGGGGGATAGAAAGGATTAAATAAGCAACTATATGTAAAATGCTTAGCACAATGTCTTGTGCATTAAACATACTCCCTAAGAGTTAAATGCTCTTATTTTGATTCATGGGTTCATCAAGTGTTTGTTAAGGACTCCCTCCTTCACCCCGATGCCAGACACTACTAGTGCATGTAAACTGGTGAGAAAGACTCTCCGAGTCCCTGCTCTCTAGATAATTATAGTTCCCTTAGTGGGTTAATGACATAGACAAGCCAAAACCTTCCTGTAAGTCTTAGTCAATTCAGCTTGCCTCACATCTCTCATGCCTGCCTGGCCCTCTGGTCCCACTGCTGCTCTCCATTAGAGGGGGAGGGAGTACAAGGAGAAGAGGCGGACACTGGTGCATTTATTAGGCACTTATTATTGGCCAGGGCCCATGGGGAATCTTTTTTTAAAAACTAAATGCAGCATGAAATGGCCGAGGGTGGGGATGCAACCAAACAGAGGCGTGCTCGCCCGCTCAGCTCGACGTCAGTGTGTGAATGATTCTTTTCAGGGAGCAAGCCGGTGTTTCCACAGCAAATATGTCCTGTGACAGCTCCCCATGGCTCAGCTGCACGCACTGTGACAAGGAGAGTGACAGTAGCGTTCTAGCTTCCAGAGAAGAGGACAGTGAGGGGAAAACCTCCTTACACTGCCATAGAACTCCGGTCTTGATTCAGCAGGAGACCTGTAGAAACAAGAACACCCAGAGCAATACTATTACCATGAGCATGATCACAATGAAAGAGCCTTACATTTGTGCAACATCATGGATGTCAGCAATATTTCCATGTGGTGGGCAGATTGTGTATTATTGTTTCCATTACAAACATTAAAAAAAAAATAGTCCTCAGAAGATAAAGACCTTTTCTAAGGCAAAACTTAGAAGAGAAGAGAGGAGGGAGGGGAGGGGTGGGGAGGGAGGGGAGGGAGGGGAGGGGAGGGGAGGGGAGAAACTGGAAGCCTTTTTCCACTAGAGTGTATCCCCATAGAGGACAGGGGCTGTGATTTTTCAGAACAGTATTTGAAAGGTTAACATTAGCATCCAGATTCAGCATATGTCAGGTGAAGGTGTCAAATCCTAGCCCTGCCTCCCACATACTAAGGACCTTGCAGAAATCATATAATCTCCCCAAGTCAAGTTCCTCATCCACTGAAGGGGGATTAACATGACTGCTTTATCTTGTGAGGATGAAACGGGGTCATACAGGTAAAGGATTTAGCCAGTACATGTGGAAAGGGCTCATGAAACACTTGTCATAAATAGCTCCTTTCCTCATCTTCCTCCTACTTTCCCTCCTTGTCCTCCTCACCTTCTCCATCACTTCTCATCAGCTCGTTGTTGTTGTTGTTGTTATATTACTGTTATTACTGCCATTTAGCAGAGTAGTGTAATACATATAGGGTTTGAATTCCAGTCCCAGCTCTACCTAACCTTCTTGATTTTGCTGCACCAAGAGTCAGATGATCTATATCTCTGGCCTGTTTCTAATCATTATACCATCTTGAAAACGGCAGGGATGCTATACTAGACTGAGACAAATAGCCCACTTTCTCATTCATTAATTACTTTTGAATGCAACCAGCCTACCTCTAATTCATATATCTCTAAATCTGTATTAGATGAGCAGCACTCCCATTTAGTCATGATTAACATGAAAAGCTTGCTGTCTGGTTGGCTGATTTAGTGGGGAATCTTGCCAATAAGTCACATCCTCCCTCCTATTCAAATGAGCAATATCAGTCATTTGTTTATCCAGACCACTGCTTCATTTCCAGTCTGATAGGCCAAAGCACACAGCCTTTCCAACATCAAATAGTCTCATGGATTCAAATGGTGTTCCTCCCTTGTAGGCATATGGTAGGACCACAGAATTGGATCACAGGGTAACCATGGCAGCCGTGATAGGTCTGTGACGCCTGGATGTGTTCCCAAGCAGTCCATTATCATCATCTGCCAGCAGCCATAGTGGAAAGGATGAGAACTTGGGAGATTATTGGATCTGTGTTTGAATCTTATCTCTATGATGGCTAGAGAGTTATGTCTCATCCTTACAATTTAGTTTCCTCATCTTTAAAATGGGTTAGCAATACCTGAGTTGGTGGTGAGAATTAGAAATGTGTTAGATTAAGTATCTGACTAGGGTTCTGTCACACGGCACAAGCTCAATAAATCATAGCTGCTACTATTATATTTAGATAACCTATTTTCCACAGTGGTCCCAAGGCGGCACTTTCCCTCCAACCAGATGTGTATAGTTCCAGCAGCAAACTGTGAGGTGTGGGCTGCCCTCCTCTGCTGGCCTCAGCATCTCAGCACTGACTTCTCTTCTCACACCTCACTGTTTATTAAGGACACCCTCCTTCACTTCTATGCCAGACACTACTTTCAGTTCCCCAGCGTCTCTGTAACCTGCTCTGTGGAGCCCACTGGACTGGTCATAGCATCAGCTGGTTTGCAGAGGTTCCCACCCAAGCAGAGGCTGATGTCTGACCTAGGCCTCCACGCCTCTCATTGCCCACTCAGCCATCTTGCAAAGTGGGAAGGGACTCGTTCCCACACCCTGTGGTGCTCATATTATGAGTGTTACTCATGTTACTGCACCTTGAGCCATGATTTTGAGGTTGGTAAACATATTTGGAAAGGTTTGGATCCCTAAAGTTGAATGTAGTTCAAGTTCTTATCCTATTCTCAACCTCCCCAGACTTTTCAGCTCAAATGCAAGGCAGAGGATGTTAGTAGATATGGTGAGGGGGGCAGATGTGGACTCAATCCCCCAGACTCACTTGCTGGTACCATTAGAATTTGAGTTCAGACCTAGCCAGAACCTCTGGTGTGTGAATTTTTAAGGTCATAGAGGTTTTTCAGTTCAGAAGGGGGCTTATAGGACTCATGTCTTCTGACACTTTTACCAATAACATCAAATTGCAATAGCATTAAGTACTGACATATAAAGCTCTTGCTCTGTGCCAGATGCTGTGGTCAGTACTTCAGAAGCTGTCCCATGAAGTAAGCTCTGTGAAGTACGTGTAATTAAAATCCCCTCTCAAATGATATGAAAGATATCCAGGGAGGCTAAGAATCTTGCCTAAAACCACCCACCTAATATGAAGCAAAAAGCATGATTTGGCCTCTTGTCAAACTCAAAGAAATCTCTATACTCTGCTGAATCTGAGTATAAAGAACTGAGTATAGTGTTTGACACAGTAAATTCTGTTAAATGATGACTGGCTTGAATAAGGCTATCTGAAAACCCCTTGAGGACCAGTGGCTTGTCTTCTGTTTTGCTTTGTTTTTAACCTCATCATTGTCTTAGACACGTCACAAGGTCAACTGCAAGCACCTGCTCAGTTGATTTGATTTTCATACTTCCCAACTCTGAAACGGCCACAAGGATGTATTTGGCGTTGCCTTTGTGCACTAAGCAGCAATTCCTGAGTGGACAACAACCCTGGTCTGTCTTTAATATGTTCATGAATAAGAAACAAGAAAACCTTAGCTCAAGTTTGCTAGATCCAACCTCCATTAAGTTCTATGGAATTCAGAGTGTGAAATAATAATTGAGAAAATGAAATTTAAAATAAAATAAGATAAATAAAATAGCAGGCATTACTGGTTGACTATATCGGGAATCTGAGGCAGTTGATTTAGCAAGTTTCACCAACTGTGGTGTAAGTCTAGCTCGCAGAGATTGAATAACTGTGTTATACACTGTATTTCACATCAGTTTGCTGAGCCTGCACACAACATCATGGATGAAAAAGTAAGATCAAAAGTGACAACCAGGCTGTCTAAGGGGAGTTCAGTTGGTTTGTTTGCCCTGCCAAGGAGCCTTTTGTAGGAGACATCAAGTCTTTCCCTAGCTCTAAATTCTACAGGTTTTATTCATGGCCTTTGGCAGTGCTGGCCAAATATAATTAATATGAGAAAGTGAGCCAGCTTAGAAAGAAAGAGGGACAACTTGGAAGATATTAGGTTAATTGGATCCTATATTTTCCACGAATCGTTTATACTGTCTGATCCCAGTTTTCAAAGAGAAAAATCAGAACATCTATGTGTGTGTGCATGTGTGCATGCTTTTATTAGCATAATCCAGCAACTTAATTCTCAACAAAACAACCATTTCTGGGTATTTTAAATGGCACTTCTCCTTTGTGCTGGAAAGAAACCTCTGTGTAGGGTGAGTCAATGAAGCAAACATGGACTCAGATTCAGACCAGAGTAATCAGAACCATCCAGAGTGTAACAGCAAAATGAGCATGAGCTTTGGAAGCATTGTAGACCTAGGACTGAAATTCTGGTCCTGCCGCTAACTCATCGTGTGACCTTGAGAATCTCATGTAACTTATCAGAGTAGTCCTTTCTGCTTTGGTTAAGCAGGATACACAGTAGCCATCTTGCAGCTGTTGTGAGCATTAAATTCGATAATGCCCACAGTGTAGGTGCTCAGTAAATGGGTTCTAGTCATGACGACTAGCTTTGCTGTGACTCTTTTGCTCAGTAGACACATCTACAAAAAGTGATGCTATCTTCTCTACTGTACGCTAGGAGAAACTAACAGAACAGACCAAGTGCCAGACCCACAGACACTTATACATTCAATATCATCATCTTGGCAGGCAGACCCCTGCCAGATCTGGTTCCCTTTCCACTCCCTTCTCTCCACATCACACACTTCCTTGGAAGGAGTCCATACCAACAAACGTACAGATCACGGAGTTCTGCAGGGTTTCCCTGTTCACCATGCCTTGCGTCATGCTTAGAACACCCTGCCCTTCTCAGTTCCCTGAATGACTCTCCTTTTTGTTTCAAGACCCCTTTTATGTATCATCCGATCCTGAAAATATCTGACATTTCCCTTCTCCATCTGGACTGAATGGAGAGCCCCTCACCACATTCTCTTCTGTCTTCCCGTAACTGCAGGACATTCCTCTACAGTATCCTCATCAACCACTGTCATCATTATTGATCTGCTCATCTATAGTAGGAGCACACAGCTCCCAAGGATGCAACACACGCCTGTTTATTTTGGTATTCTTAGCACCCAGTACTGAGGCTGACACCATTAGGAACAAAATAAGTGTTGAATGACTGACTGAATAAATGAATCTTCCTTAAATAACTCTTTATTAATATCCCTCGTATACAAATGCAACCTCTAAGGATTGAAATATGGTATAAAATTATTTTAAATGTATAGCTTTCTAAGAAGTTCATGATTGAGCCTACCTATCTACTTATCTACGCTGAATTTATTCACCTCTTTATGGTATAGACAAAATGAGCTAATGTCCTTTTAAATTTTAAATAATGACAGCAATGAATTTGCTATGAGACAGTTTTCTATTGCTTAATTTAAATATCCAAGCATCTGTATTAATGTTTTCAGTTATTTATTCACTCATCCCACAGATTTATTGGTAAGTGGTCCTGTGCCTGGCATTGGGCTAGGTCAGTGGTCAGCAAACTCATTAGTCAACAGAACCAAATATCAATAGTACAATGATTGAAATTTCTGAGAGCCAACTTTTTTAAACTTAAACTTCTTCTCATGCCACTCATACAGGCTGTGGTGTTTCGTGGAAGAGCCACACTCAAGGGGCCAAAGAGCCGCAGGTGGCTCGTTGCCAACCACGGGGCTAGGATTTGGGGAATAGTTGTGTGCAAGAGACAGAGAAACAGTCTTTTCCCTTCATCCTCCTGTAATCTCTGGGAATCAGATAAGAAACATCAATTAATGGAAAATCACTGTAGTATAAAAATCAAACTGAGGTAAATGCTTTGAAGAAAAATGGGAGAATACAAAATGAATTTCCTACCCTGCTCAAGTAGGATGAGGAGAGGTCGTGGAGTAGTGACAGCAGTTCACAGGAGTGTTTGAATATCCAGAGCATTCAGGCAGGTGGGGGTGGGGGGGGTGGCAGAGAGATGGGGCATGTTTCTACTTTACAGCAGGAAGTAGCCTTAGAGAGATCAAGGTGGCTTTCCGCACACTGCAGCTACCGAAATCCAGGTCCAAAGAAACAAAACCAATTCATTTCTGTTAGCAGGGCTTCCTGATTCCCATTAGTTCCCCTGCCTGCTTTTCATTAGATGAACTACCTATATTCCTCGGATATAATCGGATTTATTTGGAGCCCTGGGCTCTTAGAGACAGTCTGCATTTAGTACAGGCTGATCAAATAGAGAAAGCGCCTTTATGTGCTAAGCAGGGCAAGAGGAATTCCCATCACGTAACCCAGAAATCGGATGAGCTGACTTCTGTTTGGTTGATCTCTGAAGAGTCACATGATATGTTGGGCTGTATTTTCAGAGAGAGCAATAACCAGGGAGCTGGCTGTGCATTTAGGAGAGAGGGTGTGGTTGAAAACCAAGTTATGGAAAGAGCACTGGATGCCAGGTTACATCAAAATTCCAGCGTCTGTTAAACAGCAGTGGGAAGCAACTTCTTTCTGGTTCTCTGTGCCATTAAAACAGATGGGGTTTGAGGACTGATTCCATTTTTCTTCTAAATACACATGGGTTGTCTCTCAACACCAGCAGGAAGTGTGGCTGTGTCTTCATAGGTAGCACCAGATTCAGTTACCTTGGGGGCATCTAGACCAACTATCACCCCTGACAAACCAATTTTCTTATAGTCGTGGTGGGTTCTTCTGTGTTGGCTCTTCCTGATGGGGAGCTCATCCCATTCCAGAAACCTGGTTGGAAATCATGCCGTAAAGAGATGAAGTGCTGTGACATCCATAGGGTGTGGCTGTTAAACATTCCAGGGGACGTAACTGCACAGAATAAAGCAGGACTCTCCCTTCCCCAATTATGAACATTTGTTTTCTTTAACTCAGTGTCAAGTCTGTATTAGTTATACGGAAGCAACAGTACTCTGTTGGTACCTATTGAACTTGGAGTCCCTGAGGACCCTCAACTCAACTGGGCAATCTCACTGTAGGACTTGACTGATGACCCTACTCTGTTTCCTTGTTATATTTGGCCCATTTTTTTTTCTGAGGTGGTTGAAGTCTTTGGCTTTCTGATTTAATGACCTCTTCTGGCACCCATATGCACGCACATTAAGCATCTTCAGTTTTGTTCATGGCTCCAAACTACCAGTTAATATCCTTAATCTCTAGCATGTATGAGAGTTAGCCTCTGCTATGCAGTTCCCAGGGCTATACATTTACCTTAGTTAGCCAGGGCTAGTTTTTGCTGCCTGTCCCCCCAAATGCCCAATCTCCTAGTTGTATCGCATTGATCATCTTTAGCTCTCCCCAGTTTGGCATCTCACTTCTCTGCCTCTGGAGTTCACTAGCCTAGTGCTTGTCCCTTAAAAGAGAATTGAAGTGAGTTGGGTTTTGACCAAGGTGGCCTACCTTGCAATTACTACCCAATAACTATGAAAACTGGATAACTCTGATCATCAAAACATTTGGGGGGTTGGAAGAGACCTTTTTCAGGGTTTGTGAGCAAAAGGAGGATTACAAGGGCAAAATTATGCACTAGGAAAACTGTTGGTTTTGAATCAACTCTGTTAGCTCTCCTGCATGCCTATTAGTGAGGTACTCCTGCTCACCCAGGCTGTGATTCTTCAAAGAAATGAATGCTATTGAGGCCGGGCATTGGCTCATGGAAATTCTGACCCATGGACACCTAGCTTATGACACCCACAGCTCCCTTTGGGGATATACATAGACTCCATTGAACTCTAGCTTCTCTATCAAAGCATGGCTCTCTCAGTAGAAGGCAGCACAGATTTTAGTTACTTTTATTGTTAATATCACCGAGATACATGACATGTTCTATACTTGTAATGGTCCGGAGAGGAGAATTTAAATGACTTGTAAAGTTAAAGAACATATTGCTTTGGGAAAAGTTCCTCTACAAACTCTAGAACTCTTTTAGTCCTTTTTTTTTTTGTTTTGTTTTTTGTTGTTAGTTTGTTTCCATTTCCCCAATTTCAAGTGCAAAAGAATGAAATAGTTCCTTTTTGTTGGTGCCAAGGATGTGAAGAATGTGTGCTAACCTATTACATGTAAGCAATAATGAGTCTGCTATGTGGGCTCATTGCTTCCAATGGTCTAGGAAATTTCACAGATAAATATATCGTGGTGATGGCATCACCATCATATCAGGATCTTATTTATCTGGATGGACTATTAATAGCTTCCTGCGTAGGATTCTAGTTTAAAAGAATTTTCCTAGAAAAGACCCACGGCTTTAAATATTCTCTCTAAATGTGGACTGCTGGAGCAGATTGAAACAGTCATTTGTCTGCTTATTAGTTTAGAGCGTTCGTTGCACTGTAATTGCAGGGAGAAAAAACTCGTAACCCACGTGGCTCATTCCACCAGTCGCTGGCGGGTATATTTCTCTCCAGGGAACAAATCACTGTGGTTTTTTTCCCCTTCTGGAGAAGCTTACAGTGCGATGGGCTAATAGATACAATACATCTTCTCGGAAGAACTTACAAAAGAAATCAATGGTTTGTTTTATACCCATTGTCTCCCCAAAGTCCCTCATATATTTGCCTCGCCTGGCTTGGGTAACTTAAGAGCAACCACACTCCATAATAAAATGCTGGCTCATAAACATAGACTTGGGCTAGAAGCTTTGGTGGGGCTCATTTATTTATAGCATTAATTGTGATCCTAGCTCAGAGCAGGCTGAAAGAACAGCCAAAAAAGGAAGCAAAAAGGAGCAATAAAATTGATAACACACACACACACACACACACACACACACACCACATACACACACACACACACACACAGTTTTGCTCTGTAAAAGATATGCTGGAATCCTTGAATCTGAACTAAAGAATTGAAGTATAGACAAATGAGATTTAGGCTCAGCAAGAATGAAAAACATTACAGCAATCAAAACTACTCAATGATGGAAAGGGATGCTTTCCAATATCTTATGTTTTTTCTTAAAAACAAAACAAAACAAAATAAAAAAAAAACACACAAAAAAAAGCAAACATGGCAGAAGACAAAGATTTCTGAACTCGAAGACAGAAGGGACAAAGGGAAATAGGGAAATATGGGGTCAGCACTTAGTAACAGGTGGATCTGAACAAATTAGTGTCTACAAAATGAAAACCTAACAGCAGAATATTGACAATTGCATGAACGTGGATATACAAAGTGGCTAATATAATGCCTCAAACATATTTTGGTAGTCAATACATATTAATTTCATTATTTTTCCAGCAAGACTGAATGCCTAGGGACTGCTTAGGATATGGACAATTGATGCTTGTGTTTCAGCCCACACTCTGAGCACAGGAGGCTAAAAATCACTTTCTCCATAGGTTCTTGAAGCTCAGAATCTGAATGTAAGTTAAGTCCTCTTATTTAATACATCCCTGCAAGTTTTATACCCCCAATCCTGGTCTGGGGCATCTTCCTGCAGCTTTGGATGTACCTCTCTGGCAAACATAGTTGTGTGGGAACTGCTGTCCACATTCCAGCTTCACAGTTTTGAGAAGCAGTCGTGATGGTGGCAGGGGCAGGACTCAGTCAAGTGTCCACACAAAGATGCTGCAGGCATGTTTTCATTCCTGGTTGTTGGATCAGAGCCTGGCACTTTGCTCTTGAGCTTGCTTGCAGTGAGCACTTATTCCCCGTGTTTCCTCATTTTAGAAGAATACCCACTGTAGCAGGTTACTTCCCTGTTAAGCATATTCCTCAGATTCTTCTAGAAAGTCTGCAGGCAACAGCTATTTCTCTGTTTTAGATATCTTTCTTCCAAAAAACACCTGTGGTGGTTTAGCAGGTTACAAGGTGATTACTTTACAACAATCCTTTCTTTAAAAATTATTCTCATAATAAATAAAACTTAAGGAATAGTTTAAAAAAAGTAGAGAAGCTCATCTTGGAGCAAAGAATTCAGGAGAGCCATTTAATGTGTCCATTGCACAAAATTTGGAGAGAAATATTGCATCACTTTTGCTGAGGGAACCACACTACTGGGTGGGAGTTACTAAGATAGTGATCTGACTCAATGTAAGAACTTCCCAATGTCCTACAGTGAAAGACTGTCTGTGAAGGTGGTAAGCAGTTATTTAAATAAGGAACAGACAGTTGTTTTCCAGTGATAAATTACAAAGGATTCTTAAGTGAGGTGCTGCATTAGAGAAACTCATAGTCTCTTCCAATTTTAATATCCTGGGGTTCCATAATCATTCATGTTATAACCTTACATTTTATATTTAAAATTGACGGGCGAAAGCAATGTAAACTCAACTTTTCATAAATATAACAACTACATTCCTTGAAACATAAATCAGCTTATTGACATTAATATAATTAACACACTTTTTTGTATTCTGAATTTAAGTGTGCATGAATGTAGACAAAGAGCCGGATAGACAGGTGATAGACAGATGCACACACATGAATACAAGTGATATACACCAGTTTATTTATTATTCATCCAATCAGCAACTAACCCACTTATTTCTCTTTTCATCAATATGGATTTGTAGTGTCTGGAACACCTAACAATGTAGATATACACTTAGATTTGTTCACTAGTTACTGCCATAAAGGAACACAGCAAATGGGGCAAATTAGAGCAGCAATGGATTCCATCTAGATGTAAGTCAGAAGGTCTATCAAAAAGTGATTCTAAAATGAGCTTCAAAGGTTTTTGTACTCCACTCCTTTACTGCTTATATGCTTATATATTATATTTCACTGGTGTGTTACAGACAAAGCAGGAAAGTCACAATGTATTTGTTGCCATAGAATTAAAGTACTTCTAACATTTTTCAAAAAATTTTTTAGCTGAAAAACTCTGGAATTAATACTATTTTATTTTATTTTTAATTTATCTTTATTGTTGGAAGTATTACAGATGTCTCTTTTTTCCCATTAACCCTTTCTAGCCTGAACCTGCTCCCCATCCCTGCCCTAGGCCTTCACCACACTATTGTCTTTGTTCATGGATTATGCATAGATGCATATAAATTCTTTGGTTGATCTCTTCCCACCCACCTTGGCTTCCCTCTGAGATATGACAGTCTGTTCCATGCTTCTATATCTCTGGATCTATTTTGTTCATCAGTTTATTTTGTTCTTTAGATACTATTTTAGAAGTTTACTTCATGTCAAAAGGAAGTGTATAAAAACATAATTTTCACTGGATAAATTCTAACTTTCTGACTTGCAAGTAGATCATTCAGTAAGCAGTTATTTTATCGGAACGTGCTATCTCTATCCAGTACAGGGAGTGGTAAGTACCAGTTCACTGTGGGGCATAAATCATGTTTAGAACCTTCCTGAGTTCTGGGAGGCTCTGGGAAATTCCACATCATTTACTCCCTGTAATTACATTTCATCATATTTGCTTTTGGGTTTGTCTGTTAATCGAGTCTCTTGATCTGCTTAACTGCCTCCTCTGTAATTAAACAATCCAGGAAAGCATATGGATAATACTGTGCTAATGATACAATTTTAAAATGTAGAATGATTTAAAAGCGAATTTTAATGTTCTACTGAGTTTGGCCTTAAAGTGCTGTGGTTATGATGGTAATGTTTCCAACTTTATCACTCCTATGAAAGCTTCATATTGCACAGTACTTACTTTACCATCAAGGAGTCTTAATTAACATTTATTAATAACGAGAAGAGGTATCCAATTTGCACTTTTTATTCCTAACTCTTGCCCATAACTGAATAGTTTAACATTTAAATGGGAGTGCTGCATAGTTATTTTCTTTTCCTAAAGTCAAATGCAAAGTAGGCATTTTAAAAATATCCTGTTTCACATAGATAACGTAATTTGAAGGCCTGCTTGGTCTATGAGATGTGGGCTGTATAAGTCAGTTTTGCTGCTTAACAACATTCCCCAAATCTCAGTGGCTTAGAAAAACATTTACTTTTCAAAAATGGGATTACCTGTCAGTTACTATTCCACCCCAGCTCGCTTGGGCTGCAGGTCTTCTCACTTTGGAGTGGTGATGGAGGGAACAGCCCACATCTGGTCCATGCCATCCTAGCAGAAGCATAAGGTCAAGGCTTTAATTTTTAAATGTCTATTAATCAAGAAAACTTAATAAAACTAAAATTCAGCACCTCAGTCATACTAACTGCATTGCAAGTGCTTGAGAGCCACATGTGGCTAGTGGCTTCTACCGTGTTTCCCCGAAAATAAGACCTACTTACAGGTTTCCTTCTGAGTGAAACATAAGGCACCCCCCCAAAAAATAAGCCCCCCCCATGCTAAACATGAGAGATTTGGTCCACTTATTCTGAAAGAAATGAAGTCACAAGAAATTCACCAGAAAATTCAGGAATTGGATTGTTATGATGATGTTCCAGAAGATGATGACATGACTGTCATTGAATAAATGAGTAAATTCTTGATACTGTAGGTTTCACGGTTTGTCTGGTTTGTGTTGACAACTACCGTACTACTGTACCATATACAGGTAATAAATTTCCTTTATTTTCATTTAACAATAAATGGGTACCATATTCTTCTTCATGGAAAAATAAGACATCCTCTGAAAATAAGACCTAGGGCATCATTGGGAGCAAAAATTACTATAAGACACTGTCTTATTTTCGGGGAAACAGGGTATTGTTCAGCACAAGCTAGAGACCAATTGGAGGAGGAAGAGAGATAAACAATTACAGTGATTTGATAATGTATTTCAAAGGCACGTAGAGAGTGAGAATATGTGTTGAATGAATACATAAATAAATAATATGTTACCCATAACATTCCACTTTCCACCAACACTGACCCACTCATAACTCAAGCAGCTAGTGGCCAATAAAATGAAATGAATGTCAGAAACTCCATATCTGTTACATTAATACCTAGATCCCTCTATTTACTCCTGTCAAACTTTTTTCTCTCTCTTTATGGCCAGCTATTTATTCCATTTCCTTCCTCTGGACCTTTGGAGTTAATGTATAATGATCTCTTGGTGCCATATTTATCCTTTGAGTCCAGGCTACTTTGGATACTTTTGATATTCTAGTTCTAGAATCTGGAGAACTAGCTAGTTGAGAGAGAGAGAGAGAGAGAGAGAGAGAGAGAGAGAGAGAGAGAGAGAGAGAGAGAGAGAGAGAGAAGATGAGAATGGAAGGAGGAAAAGAGAAATCTAGAATGTGATGTGAAGAAATGTAATGAGTCATTGTAATGAATGCTAGGAAATAAAGCTTCATGAAAAGATAGGTTTGGGCATTTAATTAAATAAATTTGAAATAAATTTGACATAAAGCAAAGAATGCAGACGTTGCTTGAAAATCTTGGAAGATAAACTATTTGACAACGAAAGCTTTTCCAGGAAATTTTATAAACACCTCTTAAGAAGTGACCTGGATGTTTCAAAAGGACACAGGACTTCTTTAGCTCTGCTCTCATTCTGACAGTTTCTCTTTCTTGATCAATCATGGTTTTTCCCAGGTTTTCATTTCAGTACACATAAACAGGCCACATATCTAGGTCAGTAAAATGGGTCGCCATCCCCAGTGATTTCCTCAGTCCTCATACTTGGCAAAATCTCTGTAAAGATGGCAGCTATGTCAAGAACAGGGCTACACCCACACTCAAGGAGAGAGGGAAGGAATCAATGAAATGATTGAGCCCTGAGGATCTATTTTAGAGATGAGATATCTGAGGTTCTGAGAAATGGACACATGGTCGGTTCCATGATTCCTAATTGCTTTAATCTCTCAGATGACAGTTCTTCTAAAAATTCCCAAAAGATCCCTTGTCAAAAAAGTTTTCTCATGATCTACTAAGGACACTGTATTTTATGTAAGCCATTCTTTATGGTCATTGACTTTTTTTAATTATAATTTTTATTTTGAAATAATTGCAGATTCACCGGTCATTGATTTTTGGTATTCCATGTCCACCTGTTGTAATGAGGACATTTTTCCAGGCAGAGGCATACACGTATGATTACTTTTCAGGTGCAGAGATTGGGAGGGCAATGAAGGTGGGACAAGGAAACATGTAGGTTAAATCCCCCCAATAACTATAGCTCACATTTGCTGAGCACTTAAAATGTGCCAAGAACAGTTCTAGGTGCTCATTTAGTCATTCCCCAAACCCAGTCTGATAGGTATTATGGTGAATGTTCGCATTTACAGATGAGACAATGGAGGTGCAGGAAGGTTAAATACCTGGTTCCAGGCACATATCTAGAAAGAAACAGAGCCAGGACTGAAACCAAATTGGTCCTCAAGTGGAGAGACTCCACCCACAATACTTGCCTTCTTCCCCAGGAGGACACACACACTGAGTTGTTACATCAGGAGGCAAACTGGAAATTTAGAAACATAAAATAATAGAATCTGATTCAAAGACTCAGAAAAACAAATGCTTCTAGAATCACAGGGTTTCCTGATTAGAGGATGCAACTGACCTGAATGTCTCCATTCATGGCCCACATTTGCTCTACAATATTTGTACTGAATGGTCATCCAACCTCATTGTCTCTTAAAGACACCCAGAGACAAGAACACACTATTTCCTAAAGGTAAACTTTGTACCTTTTGGCACTTGGGCCAAATGGAAGAGGTGTCTGTATAATGAACTAAAAGTTGACTCCCTAAATCTTCTATCTATTGGTCCCAATTTTGCTTCTTAGAGACACATAGCAACCCTTCATTTGAAAATGATGACCACCTTAGTCTATTTCTATTTTCTTTTATCCCAAGACTAACATTCTTATTTCCTCAAATACAAGATTTGTTGTTTCATAGAACAAGTCTTCCTCAATGCTGAGAGCTTTGGTAGAAGTAATTTGAGAAGGAAAAATCTTGGGAAATCATAACTATACAAAACTTAAGAATATGTGTCTTTAAAATCTGATTGCCTGCCTTGTCTCAAAGACAAAGTCTATGACCTATTTGTAGGCAGTATATTAATTTTTCCTTGGCCATATAACAGTCCAAAGTAGATGTTCCTGGTTAATATGGTTTTGTTGTTGATTTGCTTCATGCAGTGATTGGGTCAGGTTGCTTCTACTGTGTGATATATGTTTCCATAGCACTGTGTTTTATTGGCATTTAAACTATGGAAGGAGGAAGAAGTATTGGAGGGAGCATACCTCTTCTTTAAAGTCTTAATGCTAGGTATACATTATTTCTGTGTACAATCTACCAATGAGAAGGCAGCTAGACTCAATAGCAAAAAAAAAAAAAAAAAAAAAAAAGGAAAAAAAAGTCTCAAGAAAGTGTACAAATGGATTTTAGTGAGCAGCTGGCAATGTTGGGAAATCAGACCTAGACTGGAATCCTAGTTTCCCCTTTTTCTAGGCATAGGCACATGAGCAAGGACTCAATAGCTCTAACCCTCATTCTCCACTGTTATCAATAGTATGTAACTTGTAGGGATGTTGTCAGGATTAAATGAAAGCACATTTAATGTCCTTAGCTTTGTCTAATGAGTAGAATGTGCTAAAATATAAATATTAGTCATTATTATCCTAATTTTTCATATGACTACTACTGGATCCCAGCAGGTAATGCATCTCAATAAATGTCTGAGCTGAACTGAACTGAACTTCGCAGTCATTTCCAGGTCAGCTGTGCCCTTATAAGGAAGTCCAGGGGAGTAAGTCTAGTCCTCATTCACGCTGATGTTCACGTGCTTACTGTCTGCTTTCCTGGTGTTCCCACGCCTCTGTGTGGCTTTCATCTGGGAGCCCGATTTATACCTTCTCCAGGGACACACATCCACTAACTGAAGAATGAAAACAAAAGTCAGGAACTGAACTGAAGAAGTCAGACAGTCTTATGGATACCACTGATCTCATTTCTCCAGACCTCGGGAATGGTGGCAACCTGGGCACTAGCCCAGCCTAGCCGAGTGCCCACTGGACTGGGAGGCTCCGGGGAACATACAGGGCTTTCCCATGGCTTTCTGCTTTATGCACAGAGGACCTGTGTAGACTCTACCCATCACCTGACCCAGAGCGGTCATGCCTCCAAAGGCAGGGCCACGCTCAGTCAGCCCAGCTCCACCTGCTCTGTGGATGCTCTGCTCTCTCTAACAAGACAGTTAAATAAAAATCCTTTTTTCCAGGGTAATCAAGAGCCAGCGTGCACAGTGCTCCCCAGGGCTGGGATGACAAAGGCTGGATTATTCATTACAATCTGTTCCTCCGACTAATATCTTCTCCGCGGGTTTCAATGCAATTGTTATTCTTGCTAATTGTTCCAACAGCGAGTTGGTGGCCAAGTTGTCAGGTGAAATGACAGAGGGAAGATAAACTGTGTCTTTCTTCACTTAATATCCAGAGTCTCGAGGCACTTGGGCATGCTAGAGCCCAATGACAGCATGGTCAAAGCGAAAGGCCAATCTGTCTCCGAATGCCAGTCAGTCACCAAGTGGAGACTTTTTCCTTTTAAGTTCTTTAAATCAACCTCATTTCCACTTCAGCTCAGGTTTTCTCCTAGGTCCCTCTCTCTGTTTCCTTCTATGCTAAAATATAGAAATTCCTTTGGAAAACTCATTAGAGCTAATTATTTCGTGCTTGGAAACATAGCCAAAGCATGACTAGTTATCTTAACAGATGGACTATCTTTTTCTTCAAAGGTTACCAGGGCGAGGGTATCAGAGTTGCCCTTGATATTCTTTGAGGACGTAACAACCTTTAATGCTGAGTAGCTCCTCTTCATCATGGTCTCTCTTCAATTTCTATCACTTTTCTTTTATCCTCTCCTTGGTGAGAATGGCAAAGAGATGCATGGCAACAGCATGTAGCCATCTTTCATGCATTATTTCTCGTCTACTCTGTTTGTATAAGAGTCTTCTCATATTTCCTCTTGCAAGAAATAGACATTTACCCCTAACAAGTTTGACTAAGTGGATAGAGCATTGGCTTGCAGACTCAAGGGTCCCAGGTTCAATTCCGGTCAAGGGCATGTACCTTTGTTGCGGGCACATCCCTAGTAGGGAGTGTGCAGGAGACAGCTGATCAATGTTTCTCTCTCATTGATGTTTCTAACTCTCTATCCCTCTTCCTTCCTTTCTGTAAAATATCAATAAAATGTATTTTAAAAATAAAAGAAATGGACATATAAGAACTGGATAAATCCCAGGACAAAAAAAAAAAAAAAAAAAAAAAAAAATGAAGCTACCTGCAAAACCAAGATGCTACCTGGAGATGAAGTGGCTGCAATTGCTCAATAAAACCTCTATGTTAGTTGCACATTTTCTGTAGTTTGAAGCCTATCCTATCAGAGACAGACAGAGGAGTCGGAGTTGAAAACTCACATGCTTTCTGGGGCTAGCCCTGATGTTCAGATGAGTATGTGATGTGAACTGTAGGTCATTTGTCAGGTAGCTATGTTCAGAGAGTCCTGGTGCATTCAAAAGAGCGACACTCTCAAGTTCAAGTTTTGATGGTCCACTTATAAAACATTGATCCTGGGCAGACCCTGAGGTGCATGGGTTGTTTGTGCAGATGGACTGAGTCAGTGCCTGGAAAGGGTCTTGTGAAATTCAAAAGACGGCTATATGTGGCAATTGCACATTCAAGGCAAACAGTAGGCAAGGCAGCCTCAGAGCAGTCACACCAGGTGTGCGGTGAGGGTAGAGCAGGGCAGAGGGTGGGGAACAGTCTCTGCAAAGAAACCAGGCCCCTCCTCAGGCTGCAGGCAACTGGTGAGATGACGAAAACCAGGAAGTTAATGCCAACACTATAGCACTATCTAAACTGGGGACCTTATGCAAATGCCACCAAGCCTCCCGCTAATGTTCTTGTTTGATGTGGGAGCCAATCCAGATTCCAAATGGCCATTGGAGGGCCTGCCTTGTTCCACTTCTTCAGTCTGGCATGTCTCTCAGTCATTCTTCGCCCTTCGTGAGTGGGCACTTTGCAGAGTCTTGGCTAATCATTTTGTAGAACTTTCCTCACTTTAGGTTTGCTTGATTTCCCCCTTCGATTTAATTCATTTATGCATGTTTGGTATAAAATGCATTACCAAAGCAATGTCATACCCTTCATAACGCATCCTACAGGAGATACATAAGGTTGATGTCTTCTTATTGATGATTTAATAAGAACGCTTGCATATGGTTGGAACTGCCATATTTCTTCCCTACAGAGTTACAATTTCCCCCTTAGCATTTAACAGCTACTTTGTGGGGAGATATTTTGAATATGCAAATAACCTGCTTCTCATCATACTTCCACCCATTAATTTTATTATCCCTTCATGGTTATTCCCTGCATCAGTGATTACTGTGGTGGTCCCCAAATGGTGATTTCTATTTTTATTATTCCTTGTACATTTATTAATTAAGATTCTCCTGTAAAGAAGAGTTTTCCCTTCTCCCCCATTTATTTCTTCATTCTTTTAAAAAATTTATATCTGTATGACCTCATGTATATTTATTTTAGTCCATGAGAGTTACAATCCATTACTGTCATTCTTTATTTTATTGCATATATTGATCCTGATTGACCTATTAGGAACGCCTTCAAACTGGCTGCTAGATCCTTTTGAAGTGACACCATAATTTTTAAAGCAAGGTCCTCCTTTGGCACCTCAAAATAGGGATATGTTGCTAAGCTGGTTCTCAGGAAGGAAGGAAGAAAGGAAGGAAGGAAGGAAGGAAGGAAGGAAGGAAGGAAGGAAGGAAGGAAGGAAGGAAGGGAAGGAAAGAAGAGAAGGAAGAAGGAAGGAGGGAGGGAGGGAGGGAGGGAAGGAAGGAAGGAAGGGAGGAGGGAGGGAGGGAAGGAGGGAGGGAGGGAGGGAGGAAGGAAGGGAGGAAGGAAGGAAGGAAGGAAGGAAGGAAGGAAGGAAGGAAGGAAGGAAGGAACGGAGGGAGAGATGGAGGGAGGGACAGAGGGAGGAAGATGTACTTTCCTGCCTCAGCCCTAGAATCAGCCATTTCTCCAAGGAGCCCTGATAGTTTCCATTGTGTAACAGTGTGAAGAAACCAGCTTCTGGGTACTAGGTGTGCACCTAAGCTTACTTAGAGATGAGAGTTAGGAAGAATTTCTGTACATATATCTACACACACATTAATATCTATTTCTCTGGCTGTATTTATCTTTAAAATAATGATATCAAACTGATACTATTGATTTCAGTTCAACAACACAGGGTTTATTTTTAACATCTCCCTCTCTGTTTTGGAGATTCTTTCTCTGACTGTGAGAAACCTGACTCTTATTAGGCTATTGTTATAGACAATATATTTACCTATTTGCTTATTTTTCTAATATTATCAGTCTACTACATTCTTGTGAAAATAAACTCACTGCTAATATCTACCAATATACTAATAATTACTAATATATTCTCCTAGTGCTATTAATAGTAATAGTACTATATACTAGTATCATACATACTAATAATGTTTGTGCAGGGTTTTTCTTGTCTTTAGCCTTAAAATATACAGTCACTGTGTTAGCCCCTGAGCCTACCTATATCACAGTAGACAGTCAAGAGAAACTTGTTGAAAGAATAAATGATTTAGTACATTCATTTGGTCTTGGCTGTCTTCTAAATGTAAGGAGTTTCTAAAGAACAATCAGTGAAATGTAATTTTGAAGAATCGATGGTATGTCTATTCGGAGATTCAGAATCCAAGGTTATGTGATTCAAAGAAGCCTTGGACATCATGTAGCTGTTGCCTGATTCAAAAGAAGGAACTGGAGCCCAAAGAAGCAAAAAGTGTCCATCATCCCACTGCCAGATTCTGGGCACCGAGCCCAATGCTTCTCAATCACAAAGCTGGGAATTCCATCTTTCTCCTTCTGAACAGAAATTTGGGGGGAGGAGCCAGGGGAGAACATGAGAATCAGGATGCTATGAAGAAGTTTTCATTCATTTCCTCCAGGTATAAAACCAGCATGGTCAAGGAATGTACTAAAGTATTTTTTTCACCATCCATTTCTACTATTCTG
Organism: Pipistrellus kuhlii; assembly: GCF_014108245.1. NCBI lineage: Eukaryota > Metazoa > Chordata > Mammalia > Chiroptera > Vespertilionidae > Pipistrellus > Pipistrellus kuhlii. The sequence goes on from NW_023425449.1 coordinate 4,091,721, forward strand.
GTTTTGATCACACTGGGATGAAGAATTATCTATTTTTACTTCATTTAGGAGGGTTTTCTCATTGTTTCCTGTCTGACAGTGATGTTCAGACACTATTATTTTTCAAATACCTGAAAATACCTCAGAGATTACTTTACAGTGAGCCAGAGAAAGAGGAAATTCTCCACATTTTTGCAACCATTAATGGCAGGAGAGGGGCTAGTTCCTACATTTTCTGATTTTTTGGACTGATGTTCAACATTTTTTCAGTCTAAAAAAAAAGTCATTTTTTAATTTCCAAAATTTTCTAACAAATCAAGCAATTATTTGAAGAATTAATTTTAGACAAGTGCTCCTTACAGATGATCAGGATTATTGACATTTATACATTCATTTCACACTCTTTTTTTGTTTTGTTTTTACTTCTTAACTTTGGAAAATAATGTAATTGTTCCAAGTCTGAATTATCACAGTTATAAAATTGAGCTAATAATACATCACAGCAGGTGTTTGAGAATTCAATATTGTAAATTGCTTAGAACCGTGGTTGGCAAACTATGGCTTGCGAGCCACATGCAGCTCTTTGGCCCCTTGAGTGTGGCTCTTCCACAAAATACCACGGCCTGGGCGAGTCTATTTTGAAGAAGTGGCGTTAGAAGATGTTTAAGTTTAAAAATGTGGCTCTCCAAAGAAATTTCAATGGTTGTACTGTTGATATTTGACTCTGTTGATGAATGAGTTTGCTGACCACTGGCTTAGAATAGTGATTGGACTCTTACATGGAAGTCATTATTAGAATTCTTATTTTCCTTCTTGTTATTATTTTCTATTATTATTACTACTAATTGTTATTAGTATTATTATTATTATAGTAGGAGAAATAGTAAAGCATAGACTATTTACAGTGACTACTACAATATTTTGAGGGTCTTTGTGGCCTAAAGGTGTAGAGCCACCCGGGGCTTTCCATCTACTCAAGGCAGTTATTTCTCAACTCGTTTGAAAAGAGAATCAATGAAAGCAGTCCCTCACTTAGCTTTCATTCCCCCCAAGGACAGCTTCCAGTCCCCTGGCAGAAGTAATATCTGCCCTCAGAAGCCTGAGGCAGCGCTTTGTCAGGGAAAGCACAAGTGCTCCCAATGGAGGACCAAGTTATTTCGTTCTTTGCTCTACGTTTGCAAGGCTCATGGAAACTCTGTCTTCCTGTCAGTAGCACAGAACTTTAATTTCTTTCCTCTCAGCAGAAAGGGGCTTCTCTTAGAGTGAGCATTTTTGCTTTATTTCCCACAATTAAATCTTTTTATTCAATGTGGTTCACCTTAAGTTTATATATATTTTTAATATAGAGACTAGTACTTTTTAAGAGCTCTCATTCTCTTGCCATATATTTTACTTGAATATAAGCAAAGGCAACTGGAGTAGCTCTACATATAGTTTCTATATTGACATTTTAAAGGAAAAAAATAAAGTGTTTGCTTTAAAGATGGATAAAAACAAAAAAGTTCCAAATATGTGCCATAGATTTTGGTTTTTTTTTGCATTGAGGAGATAATGCAATTTAAAATTAGAGAAAGAAATTTAATTACTTCCTACAATATATGTAAGAGCATTTGTTTATTCTTTAGCTGCCTTTATTGCTTAGGCAAGCCAGACAGCCAAGTATGTAAAAGATAAAAAATGGTTAGCAATGATTCAATAAAATTTGTCCAACAGAAACACTCATATGCCCAGTTTTATTAATATATAAATCTAATATTTGGGCATATTCACAATATGCTGATAATGAAAGTAATGATATTTCTAGGGCTGGGGAATACATGAGAAATTCAAGCAAAAAAAATCATAAACTTATCAAAGTTGGATATCAACTCAAAGGTCTAGTATGCCCATCCAGTTGCAGGAATCATATTAATAGTTATCAACTTCACTAACAAAGATATTTCCGAGTCTGCCTAGGGTAGCTATTGAGAGAATAAAAATATTGGAGTGTGTGTGTATCTGTGTGTGGGGGGAAGGGGGGCGCTCTGAGAATTGGGGCGGGGGGGGGGGGTAGCCTGTATGCTGCTGTCCAAGGTCCTAAATATTGCTTTTGTTATGATATAGTTCAATCCCAATAATCTTGAACTAAATGAGGAATAGACAGTGGTAGGAAAAGGGGAAAAGAAAAAAATTAGAGAGAAGATAGAGGGGTGGTGAGAGGGACTTAGCCTTTAAAGAGTGCCAGGAAAACAAAATGAGAGCCCTTAAATTCTCAATCATGTTCACATAACTCTAATTACAAAAAAGGAAAAGTCTTGTGATTTGTTAGGTTGGATGATGCTACATGTTGGGTTTCCTGGGATATAGACTCTGAGTCAGAGTTAGAATAAGCATGCAGAATATGGGAAAGGGAAGAAGTAGGTTTGGGAAGAGGAAGATGCCAACCTGAAGAGCAGTCTCAAAACCCTCAGTTTATCCCATGCGAAAGGTATTTAAAGCTGAATCAAGCTTCTGTATTTCATATCGATCAGTCATTGAATCCCCATTGTCTTGAGAAGGGGCCTTGGGTGAAGTGGATGTCTAGAACTGAAGCAGTTCCCGAAGGGGATTATAGCTGGGCTACAAGGTCTTTATTGAAGAGAGATCTGGATGGCTCATGCCAGTGCCTACTGCAGGGGTAGTATGCCACATTATTCCTCATCTTATGTTTATTTGTAAGTGTAATACCCCCTGTAAACTCATGGTAGTATTTCCCATCTCTTTATCTATATCAGTAAACCTCCTACATCTGATGGAACCAATAGCTTTCTCTTAGTATCGACAATTCTCAAGCATTCTTATTGCTTGTTCACATTTTAACCCCTCAACCATTTGAAGGCATCAGCCATGCTTCACCACCATTCAACCCTTTGCTTTTCCCAGTGCACCATCCTTGGCTGTAGAAAAGTTTCTTGAAATGACAACAGTCTCTCAGTCATCCTTCATTTCACTTATTCTCCTGTAGTTGTATTCTTGTTTATATAAGTCCTTCATAGAAATAGTACCTAGCACTACACTACCTGGGGAGATGCAGTCACTAAGTTACTCGGAATACATTTTAGGAGTGAACAAGTATTCTGGCATTTATTCGAATGGTGTACGTTGGAGAAGAATGCCAAAGAATAACCAAGAAAAAGGAAAGGGGATAAGTAGAACTATATCAGGAGAAAACTATTAAAAAGGTGCATAATTTTAAGATTCAAGGATATCCGGTTGGGCAGAAGAAAAGACAAAGCAAGGAGGGAGTCTTTATTGCCTGTACACTCTTCCATCCAATAGAGTCCTTTGCAGCTATACAGCCTGATTTTCACTGCTCAGCACACTCCACACGAAGCAGGCCTCCAGCATTCTCAGCTGCTGCTCTGTCTTGGTTCTAGACAGCTTGCTCTGCTTATACTACCTTCTCCCTCACCCCAGCATGCTCACTTCTAATTTTCAGATTCCTTGTCCACTGATGATCTCACCCTTTGGACAAGCGAATTGGCACCATTTCACTTTTATCACCGGTAGTTTAAGTCTTTCCTCTGGCTGTATTTAAAGACAGAAAGTTCCAGGAGGGCAGGGACTACACTGTTTTGCTCACCACTTTCTCCCTGGTGCCTAGCACGGTGCCTGGCATCAAGGAGATGGCCAATGAGCTTTGGTTGATTGGGTGGCAAACATGTGCATCTTCTCCTCTGCTTGGGACATTGGCTCAGCCCATCCTGTGAACATGTCGCTTACCAAGCCCATGTCCTATGAGAGGCAGGCCAACACAATGAGTCAGTACTCCCTTCTTTACAGAGGAAGCCCCATCTGCCACAATTCCCAGTCTTGGAGAGCAAGCAGTTAACTCTGGAGAAGGGAGAAAGGAGAAGACAACCGAGGAATGGTCTTCATTTCCAGGGGCATCTGCTTCCCAAAATGAAACATTTGGAAGTTTTTTGAGTGCCTGAGGGGGGGGGGGTTTAAAATGCACCATGTGAAGTGAGGTTATTTAAATTCTGATCTAACTGTGTGGCCTATCTTCATGCCTGCATTAAAATTGCTCAGCCTCTGACCATCCACCCCCGTCATTTTGTTTGGATTAGCCGAGCGCTCCACTTGTGTGGTACGTTTTGATTCTGTCTGACAGAGTGTTCCCATCCCATCCTCCCTCAAGTAGGTCTGGGGGAAAAAATGTACTGAGCTGAGAAATCACAGTCTCTGCTTTTTTATGCTTCCAAGGAAACTTCACAGGAAATGGCTTGGCTTGCCATATTTAGGATCGCTTGGGGTGCAGATTCACACGGAGTTTCTCTCCAGTCACACAGAAAAGTCAATGGCAGATGCAAAAAAAGAAGCGATCTCACAGCCCAGTCCCAGGGTGCTTAGAGAGAATGATGAAAGCCTTCCAGATGATAGATGAGGAAATTGATTCCTGGTGAGGGAAGAGGTTTTCCTCAAAGCTACAATGAACTCCTGATTTAAGATCCAGGACTGGATTCCAGGTGTCTTGTCATGATTAGGCACGAGATAGAGTTAAGGAATAATATTTTCTATAGAGCCAAATAGCTGCATGCTTTCTCTTAAACTCTATTGTCCCAATTCCCAATGCAGTGATCCAGAATAGGTTTGTGTGTGTATTGGGATGGAGTTCAGATAACAATGTCAAGAATATGGATCAGTGGCGTGGCCAGTATGGCTCAGTTGGTTGAGCATCGGCTCATGCACTGAGAGGTCACTGGTTCAATTCCCAGTCAGGGCACATGCCCAGAATGTAGGCTAGCTCCCCATTAGGGAGTGTTCAGGAGGCAGTCAATCAATATTTCTCTCAAATTAATTAAAAAATAGTCTAGCTGGCATGGCTTAGCTAGAGCATCAACCTATGTGGAGCATCAACCTATGAACCAGGAAATCATGGTTCCATTCCTGGTCAGTGCACATGTCTGGTTTGCAGGCTCGATCTCCAGTGGGGGAGGTGCAGGAGGCAGCTGCTCAGTGATTCTCATCATTGATGTTTCCACTTTTCTCTCTCTCTCCTTTCCTCTCCGAAATCAATAAAAAAATATATTAAAAAATTTTAAATAATAAAATCAATAAAATCATATATTAATAGAAAAAGGATGTGGCTAGAAAAGTCCTCACTGTGGGAGGTCTGAATGTTTTACGAAGGTAAGAATACAAAGGATAGGATCAATTAATCTAGATTGGAGGACCCTCATAGGATATTTCTCTTTAGAGCCTAGAGATTTTGTTTTCTTCCTTTTAAACAGAAGAGTGAGGAGGCCTGGACAACAGAAAAAGAGTAAACATCAACTGTGCCTTACACTGTTTTCACTCAACAGGAACAACAGAGCACAATATCTGCAGCAAAGTGGTAAGTGGCAGAAGCTTCAACATGCACCAGACATTGTCCAGGACCTTTATCTGGGATAGGGCATGTGCTTCAGTTATGCTGGAGGGGACTGCTGCTTCCACATACATCAGAAGACAGGCAGAGATGTTTGTGAGGCAGTAGGAGAAAAGGAAGAAGGTAGAGAAGAAAGGAAAGTGAGAGTATTAGTTTGAAAGCATATTCTGAAATGTTCTTGCACCATGCCAGTCTGTGATAAGCACCTTATCTTTGATGTCTACTTCACAAATCATTTTGGATTTTGTTCCATGTCTCCTGCTGCACCTGTACCTTGCTCCTGACTCTGTGTTACCTTCAGTTCCCAAATTCAACTTAACCTTGAACTAAACCGTCAGTCAGCTCTTCCAGTTTACTGCTCAGCATTCTTTCCTTGGCTCCTGTTTATTCTTGACTTCTGGATCCCTCTACCCAGGTTAGTTCATGTTCAGTTTCACTGGGCCTCACTCCCAAGTTTGGAGCTATCTGAGGTTTACATGTGGTCTCCTGGAAAGCCAGAAAGAACAGTGACTAAGGATGCAAAGATCTGTCCTCTTGTTCCAGTTCTACCTTCACATCACTCATGTTAGCATTTTCTGCAACCCAGTTTATCTTTTGTGGCATGGGAGTATAATGTCTAGTCTAATATGTACATTACTATAATACAATATGAACACTATCTTATATAATAAAAGCCTAATATGCAAGTTGACCAAATGGTGGAATGACTGGCCGCTATAACATACACTGACCACCAGGGGGCAGGCACTCAATGTAGGAGCTTCCCCCAGCCCACAGGCCCCAGGCTAGCCAAGGCAGGTGCCAGCAGGAGCCCTCCAATTGCCCATTTATTGTCCAACAGATCGGCCCTGATTGGTGGCCAGGCCTAGGGACCCTTTCCTTGCATAAATTTTGTGCACTGGGCCTCTAATCTATATGTACGAAAGCCTAAGTGACCGGTCATCTGGTAACTATGATGCACACTGACCAACACACAGGCATGGAAATATGGAAATATGGGACAGACTGATGAATCTCACAGGGAAGGGGAGAGGAGGCAGGGTGGGAAGAGATTAACCAATGATCTTATATGCAAACTAGAGGCCTGGTGCATGGATTTGTGGGTCCCTTGGCCTGGCCTTTGGGGATCCTGTGGACCCTCTCAGCCTGGCCTGCAGGGATCAGGCTGAAACAGGCTCTCCAACATACCCCTAGATTGCGAGAGGGCACAGGCCAGGCCGAGGAACCCCACTGGTGCACAAAAGGCCTCTATTATAACTATAATGTGTATGATAACTAATGCAAGCATAAGCATTAGGTGAAAAGGCAAAGACAGAGTGATTGGCGTGATGGAGTGACTGGTGAATGCTAATCTTTTCCTTCCATTCTTTAGCCCTCACATTGCCTGGTTCTGGCTGTAAATATTTCAAGAAGAGGCCTTGAAAAGGACTGGAATAACATTTCCTCTTGGTCGTGGCCTCTTTCCCCAATATGGCCTGTCTTCCCCTGAAAGTGCTATTGCTATTGGGGGGAGGGGAGGGGAGATTAGCAACATCAGAGAGCTCAATTTTGGAAGTTTTCTGGATATAGGTGATGATTCTAGGCCAAAAAGCCAGCCCTCCCTCATGCCCTGCCTCCATCTGTCAATCACAAGAACCTTGCCCTTCCCTTTAACTTTACTCCAGGTGCCTGCTTGTTGAGATGTCAAGGCTCCAGACATCTATAGCCACCACGTTTCCCAGTTTCTCCAGTTTGATCAACCCCATTATCATGCAATTATTGTCTCTTGCTCCTCTGGGCTCTCTAAGCCTTAGTTTCTTCATTTGTAAAGTGAGGTTAGAATCTCTATTTTGGAACATAATGATAATGTACATAAAATGCCTAGTACACAGACACTCAAAGGAGGATGTAAGAAGTATGATTATCTTAAATAATCTCATGCAAAGCTACCTGTAGTTTATCTTTGTAAAGTGTTTGCTATGCAAATATTGATAGATTTTTTTAAAAGAATCCTTTGTCAGATTATTTATTTCTAAAAACCCAAATATTCTTCCAGATGTCGGTAACACTGGGAGGGTAGTTGTGATCATTGTGGTGTGCACTGAAATAAAGGGTGTGCACTTTGGACCAGTGTAGGCTTTAAGCTCAGCTCAGTTATTTAGTAGTACCTTGTTTCAAGGCCAACTGCATGACTTTGACAAGCTTTTGCACCTTTAATTTCCTCATCTGGACAATTCTGATAGTAGAACCCACCTTGTACACATTTTGTATTGCGCCATCTGTCATGTACCAGTTACTCAATATGTTAGCTCCTTTTCCTTCATAACTGGTCCCTCTAAAATCATCCATATTTCTTAATTGAAGATAATTCATGCCTTGTCCTCTTTGATGAGAGCTTGAGCATGTTAATGATCCTCCCTGCAAGCTGCTTTGATTAAACACCAATGCATGACCTAAAATATGACTAGCCCATCCTCCTCAACATCCTATGTCCTCCCTAACCTCAGACGTCTTTCTCATCTAGAAAAATCTCCCTTCAAAATTTAAAAGGCTACAGGGAATTCTGAAGAAAGTAAATCCCTCTCTGCTTTGCCAGAGAACTTTCCCACAAAGAGGAAATTCTGCAAATACTCGGATGACATCATGGAGAAAAGGCCCTTGTTCCCTCAGAGCCCAGCCTCCCTGGAAGATGACAAGGGCTTGGGATAGAGAAAGCCCGGGCCACTTGTCGGATTTGGCAAGCGGCAGCTAGCAGCTGGTCCGGCCGGTTAATTAGCCCTGCACTCTGTGCCCGCCCAGCCTGCACTGGCCAAGGCGGAGCAAGCGGCTGTGGCCTGCTTTTCTCTTTCTATTAACAAAGCCCAGTACCATCGGATTACCTTGGCCTGGAGCCAGGACTGCCCGCTGTTTGCCTCCCTGTGCGTTGCCATGGCAATGGCCATGCACCTTTTGCCAAGGCAGCAGCTGGTGGATGGGTAGTGATTACCTGGCAAGCAGATTTCCTAGTTCTGATAAGTGACAGAGGGGAGAGGTTTGAGGCTCAGACGAGGAGAGAAGGGTCTCTGCATTTTTGACCCATTCCCCCTTTTTTATTTTTCGAATACAATGATTATTCTCCTTCATTTGTCCAGGCATTCAACTGCTAAACACATAGCCCCATTTTTGCCTTGTCTTCTCTTTGCATTATCTTTTATGGAGGAGACACATGAACAACTTAATTCTTACCTTTACGGGAGGGCTAGCACCTTCCACACTACAGTGTAAAGTTTTGGGGAACCGTGGGGTCCAGGCAATGGAAAGAATTTTCACGAGTATAAAAAGGCAGTGTCCACTTTGATGGAATCATGGAAACTTGTAGGAAAGGCAGGGGAATAATGGTGTGCACCTATAGGGCATTCCCAGTGAATTCTTGGTCCCTGGACTTTAGCATGGCCTTTTCACCTTCCATTGTATACATAAAACATGTATTAAACACCGACTGTGTGCAAAGTTAGTTTTTACTGAATTGCAAGCATCGATTCCATGTATAACCTGCTGTCTTCCATGTATAACCAATGCTGGGACTACCCAGGCTGGGTAAGATTTCAGAAGGCTAAGCAAGGTTGGTGAGCAGAGAAGGTGGACTTTGCCAGGGACCCAGGCAGGACTGAAGTGCAGACTGGTGAGGGCCTTACAGAGCTGGAGTGTGAGAGCTATGGATGGGGAGAGGGATGAGGAAAGTCAGGGAAGCAGGCTGGGGGTTTGTGTGTATGGAAGGCATATGCACTGAGGAGTTCACACCTAGGAACCTGCTCTCTAGGTGGTGGAGTTAGGTTCTTAGGACAGAAGTAAAAAGACCAGTGAAACTCCTTGTCTCACAGAATGGATTGCATCAATGGGAGAAGTGAGAAGGATCTGAAAAGGCTCAAGACCTTCTCAGCAATTACCCGCTTTCCCCATAACAACAGCTAACCCAGATGGGAGGCCTTTGATGGCCCAGGCCCCATGATGGTTGTCCCGTGTGTGTCCTCTCGGACAGATCTACCTCAATCTCAGTCATTGTCGAGCATCAGGTCCCACTCTACAGAAGAGAACATAAACTCGGGGATGTTTCTGTGATTGCACAGCTGATAGGATTGGCAACATATGGCGTTGTAGTTTAGATTCAAAGTAGTCTGATTCCAGATCGTTGGGTCTTAAATATTTTATCACACGGTCTCCCAAATTCCCTGATCTCATGACTATGAAGAGATTAAAGAATACCTGACACATAGTAGGTATTCTTTAGGTTTAAGATTTCTACAAAGGGCAAATGGAGGCTCAAATGATTAAGGGACTTGTCCAAAGTCACACTGATATTTGGAAATCTTCTGATCTTGGAAGTGAGAGAATGTTAGAAACTTGAATTCTAAAACAGTTTTTGTCACCATATCAAATTAAAGAAGAAAATGACTTATTAATGATAAACATTCCTACAGTGCCTACCAGATGCCAAAAGCATCCTAAGTGCTTTATGTTTACATTCCATTCAACCTCTCATCAATCAAAGCACAGATAGGTTAACTACCTTTTTCAGAGTGACAGAGTAGTAAATGGGGAGTTGGGATTTGAACACAGACATTTTACTGTGCCGCCTCTCAAATAACGTTATTAAGTCCCAGCAGAGGAATAGTAGAAGATAATGAGAAAAGGCTAATGGGAATGCCTGGGTGTGGAACAGCTCTCCAGATCTGAGAAGTGAGCACAGGACCCCAGGTTTCATTTCAGGAGACCTTGGAGTATGAGCTGTGTCTGCTTCAGTAAGGTTGTTCAGTCCTCAAGCATTTGTCTAATGTTCACCTCCTGATGAAGGCTGAACTACACCCTCCTCATCCCCAGCGAATTTATCTCTCCCTGTTGCCTGTTCCCATTGTCCCCTTGTCTAGACTTCTGTTACAGCCTCCCCAGCATGTTCTTAAGTGTGTCAGGTGACATTCTCTCTATCTCACGTCTAAGTCCTTGAGGCTATCTTATCTGTCTTTGTATTTTCCGGACGCAGCCCAGTACCTGACACGGTATAAATGCCTGATCCATTTTTACCAATTGAGTAAACAAATCTGTAACGAAATGAATGAGGGCTCTTTGGAGAGAGGAAGGGATGGGTCCACAGGCTGTGATAAGACTCAAGGAAAATCCAGGATTGTGTTGTAGTAAACTCCTAGCAGTCTTAATGCAACTCCACCCCAGCTGGATGTGGAAGCGAGAGGCAACGTGAGCCCATGTTCTTCTAAGAATAACACCTACAAGATAGCAACGTTTGCAATAAGCCCGTCTCTGGAAAGGTTCCTGCGCCCTGTAATTTTACTTTTATAGTCATGGCCCCGGCGTGTTTGACTTTGCAAATCCTCTCACTGCGATCCAAGGGTCTGTTTATAAGAGCCATATCTTAGGCGCGTTCCTCTGCACGATAGAGGGATTTGTTCTCCTCTGTGTAAGCTGGTCCACTGGTACCACATTGCTTTCTGCTCCTTGAGGGCTTCTCTAAGTGGCAGATGGGAAGAGATACCCAAAAGCCTAAAACAGAGCTGGTCATAACCATCAAAGCCCTCTAACAATAGAAATGACCATAACAACAGTAATAATAACAGCCCAAAGCAGTTGTCATCCAAGAGGTAAGAGCCAATGGAGACTTAGGAGAAATGAGATAGCACACCAGAGGAGCAATATGATATTTTAAGTGACCTTTTCTAGGTAGTAGGCAGGAGCCGGGGACATTGAAAACAGGCTTGGGAAGTAAAAAATAAAAAGGTTGTAACACAAAGAAAAATAATTCAGGACCTATTTTAGGATTCAGCAATGGCTATCAGGAGGTCAAGTTTATTAGATTTCAATGTGGTCTGGTTAAGATTTTTAGGACAAGAGCCCTCTCACCACAAAAAACCATTATGGTGGCTTTATAATGTGCTCACTTGGCTAAGCTAGACTGAGCTTTCCCAGAATTCCTTTTTCCAGAATGTTTCTGGTCAGTGTGGCCCAACAAAGATTCTTGTACAAGATTCAAAGGAGCCAGCACTATAGTGTAGACTGGAGATGTCCCTGATCTGCTGGCTCACTTTGTCAGCCTGACACGGTAGTTGAGCTGACCATTGCTTCACGGTCCTCCATGCCTTCCTAAGCTTATCCATTTCCTGGGCCAGATGTGTATGTTTCACTATGTGATGGAAGATGCAGGGCACCTACACCACCAAGGTCAGAGGTTGCAAGGACTGACATGGATTTCAGTCCATCTTTCTTGGGTTCCAACTGGTACTGATGGCTGCCAGCTTACCCTTGCTTGCCCAGACTTCACATTAATTTTCCCTCCTCATTATCTGCCTTCTGAGCTCCAAGGTCCAGCATGAGGCACAAAGGCAATATCTTAACCAGCTGCACAATTGAGCAGGGGTAAACCCCTCTAATGAATTCTTTATTATATATAGACCAGGAGCCCATTGCCCACCCTCCAGTCATGGTCCGGCCCTGCCTCGCTCTCTGGCCCTTGAAGCAGCCATGGCTGCTGCTGATCAGGCCCTCCCCCACTGCAGGCGCATGAAGGCCCCTGCTGCCCTGCTCCCCCAGATGTTGTGCATTCAACCTCCTCTGGTCTGGTTGACACCTTATGGTGCCCCAGATAATTAGCATATTTCTCCTTCTCAACTGAATTGAAAGAGTACAGAAAGATTGGCCTGGGTTCAGATCCTACTCTGGCAACTCCTTATTTCCAAACTTCCATGTAGATTCTCATCCTGATGAGCCTTGCGTTTATCACCCATAACATGAGGCTAATACCTACCTTATAAGGTTGTTATAAGGATTAAATACAATAAATACGCGCATAGCATTTAGCTCATAGTAGATGGTCAGTTATGATGGAGAAAAGGAAGGGCTTTCTTCTTCATTGGCTTAGGGTAGCTTATCTCCCACCCATCCAAGCCGCTTCATTAGAAGAGGCTGTACTTGGTATGTGCTCCATGGTTAACTGGTCATGAGTGGTCACAGCAGCCTACTTCCAGAAAGTGATGGAGACGGGGCTGGTTTGACTCAGGCCATGCTTGCTTCCTCCCAAGTGAGTCACTGCAAGTGATTTCCTCTTCACTGTGGGGGATAAATGCCTCACCCAGAATGAGCTGAGCACATGTTCCTCATCCTCAAACATTTCCATGTGTCCCACTGGCTGCCAATTCCCCGGCTCTGCTGTCCCATTTCTTCTTGTCTCTCTTGTGCATGGCAGCTCTGGGAACTGAAGTTGCTGAAAAAGAGAAGGAAGGCCTTGCCAGACAACATCACAAGTTGATGATGAGCCCCTAGCTGAGCCCATCAGTGCCTCGAAGTATCCTGACAGGCCAGGAGATCAGCACCCAGAACACCAGGAGTCATCTTAAGACACAGACCGTTTTCTTCAGCTTTATGATTGGGTGTTGTCAGAACTACATTCCCGATGACAAGTCCATTGATCAAAAGTCTCTCCTATTTATTGAGTAATACAGAAGGTACAGAAAAATGAGTCTGGAGAATTGCAAGTATTCCTTACCCTTAATGAGTTAATGCACGGCAGAGGCAGTAGAAAGTAGTAGAAAAAGCAGTGGGTTGACAGTGGGACGGGAGGTGCCAGTCTTTCTCTGTTGTTGCCCGCGGTGGAGACAGTTGTGGAAAGCCAGTCCATTCCTCTGGGCCTCAGTTTTATCCCCTGAAACACCACCTCAAAGGTCCACTCTGAACTCTGAATACTTAACTTTAGCATGGATTCATGGAAGCGAGACTATCAAGCAATAAATACTTTTGAACATTTATTGTGTGCCAGGCATCTTATAAGATCCTATAGAATAAACCCAAGGAAAAGCATAATTCCTATGTATACTAAACACTCAAGAAGTGATTGACTAACAGCAAAGCAATACTAGAAAAGGTCTCAAAAGCAGAGCATGATTCATTACCGTGTTGTGATTTGTACAGAAAATATGTACCAAAGGAGATCAAAAAAATGTGAAGGGAAATGAATCAGATTGATCTGTGAGTTAATGGAGTACATTGGTCCTTGATGAAGTTTAAGATTTGGGTAAGTAAAGAAAAAAAGAGGACCAGGGAGGAAACTAGAGCTGTGCCTCAAACTAGACAACTGCTTATGGATAACACTCTGGAGCAGCAACTTCCCACTGGTGCGCTGTGAGAATGTTTAAAACAAGCAATACATGACATTCAGTCAGGGGCACTGACCTCTTTTCCCTTAGATTGTCAAATTTAAAAAAGCCAACACAACATTAGCCATCAGGTGTGTGATGAATCGAAATTGTATCTTTTTTTTTTGTCGTATCAGCAAAATATATGCTGTTTTGTGTGCCACAGAATTTTATTCATTAGTTTACGTGTGCCATGAGATGAAGAAGTTTGAAAACTGCTGCTCTAGGTATAACATAGCTTCAGTTTTCTCATTTTCCATACGGAGTTATCAGGTCAATGATTATAGAGGGGATCAGACTCAGTATCAAATTAGATGATATTCCTGCCCAGCTTGTGTGGTTCAGTGGTTGAGTGTCAACCTATGGACCAGGAGGTCACAGTTTGATTCCAGGTCAGGGCACATGCCCGGGATGCAAGCTCAGTCTCCAGTATGGGGTGTGCAGGAGGCAGCCAATCAATGATTCTCATGTCACTGATGTTTCTATCTATCTATCTATCTCTCTCTCTTCCTCTCTGAAATCAATTTAAAAAAAAAGTATCTTTTAAAAATTAGGTGATATTCCCTATTGTTTGAATCATATTATGCAGGTCTATCAGCCAATTGACTTTATTAAACACTGGCAGTGGACACATAGATAATTTGCAAGCCAATGAAAGGAACACAAATAAGCATAAACTATAGGATTTTCCCTTTAAAAGGCTAACAGCCAGACTGGTACAGCATTTCATAGACACATTTGTCCATTATCAACTAACACCAAATGAAGCCCTCATGGCTCTAATTACCAGGCCAATAAAGAACCAGGATCCCACGTCCAATTCCCACACCACCCTGGAGGAGCTCAACACTGAAAATTTCATACAAAGGAGGGTAAAAAGTGAAAATTTTTGCCGCAATCATCTTTTTCCTCACCAAGCCAAACACGTGGTGTCTGTTGCTTCTTATTTTTTCTTTTTCTTTGCAAGTTTGCAAAATGACAAAAAGACTTCTCAGGCCGTTGGGAACAGATTGTCCCTTTGGCCCAAGTGGAAGGTGGCGAGATGCTGACTGCTGGGGAAGAAACACTTCTGAAGCACACAGACATGATATTTTCATTTCAGTGTCAGCGGTTTGAATAGGATGACTGAAGCTTTTTAAAGAATTATTGTTTTGGCTTGTAAATGTGCAGATCTGCTTTCACTCAAGTGGAATCATTGTCACCAGCAGTGAATCTCTCCAGAGGACAAATCGGTAGACCTGCATGTGAGCATCTCAGCATCCTTCTCTTCATGGAGTCTTAGGAAACTACTCTATTAGGTGAGGAGTCTGATTCGTCCAAAGATAACAGGGGACCTGTCAAGGAAACTGACTTTCGAGACTCTAGAAAGTGGCTATAGGTTCTGTTCATGCCGTGGCCACTTGACATAGAGTTGTCTCTTTTATTCTGGAAAGCAGATGTGGTTTAAGGAGACCTTCCAGATCCATTATCCAAATCACTGGTGATCCCTGCCCCCTTTTTCTTACTTCACCTGATGCTGCCTGTCAGCATTTATCAGGTCTGCCTTCCCTCCTAGATCACTGCTGAGAAAGGAGGAAGGTCTTGTGCATCTTGGTTTCTCTCCTATTGCCTGGTGCTTGTTTGGCAAGTAATGAGTTAGATTCCAGAAGTGTTTTCCAAAGGGATTTTGATTCTCTAAACAACTTTGCGTGCTGTATAAGGCAATAAATACTATCAATTAGCCAAGAGAGGCAATGGGCCATGTCAGGGCCATTGCTTCCTACTCCTTTCCAGGAAGACAGGTCACAGGTGCCTTTATCCCACCTGAGGCCCCTTCTTCATGTGAGCATCTCCAGATCCTCCTGATACTCAATTCAGGGGACTTTTGCTTTAAATAATATCATCATACAAGACTTTGACATATTTTCCTCTATCTTCTCTTGAGATTATTCTGATGATGGGTAATGAGGCAAAAACTCAGAAGCTCCTAACAGTGAAATCAGACCTCTCAAACTCTTGCAGGAATTTGAAAAGAAATTTTCACTTGTTATCCTACTTCAGCAATTCTGCTAAGATTTGCCGGTAGCTGTCACATCCCTTGCTCTGTGGAATGGAACAGAGCCCCTGGTTAAAAGAAGATGGGGACAGCTTTGCTGCATCCCTCTCATGCACATTGCTGTCACTTTGTCCAGAACTCAGGGTTTTGCTCCGCTAGGAAAGCATGCCATTATTCCTCTGCTGAACAGGCTCACTTCATAGGAAAGATACTGTGTCTTGCTTAAGAATGACTTCTAATAATAAAATACATGTACACCCACCTACCCACCCACACACACACTTCATATGCATATTCTTCTTCAAAATCTTTCAGAGTTTTTGTTAATTATTTGGGTCTTCAATTTTCAAGTCACGTGGAATACATTTTTAATACGGCACAAGTGTGTGATTTACTTTACTTTTTCAAATACAGTAAGCTCACTGTCCCCACTCTAATTTTGAAAAGCCCATTTTCCCTAATAATTTGTAATGCAAATTACTTTCTGGAATATCTATGTATCACTCCAGTGCAATGAAATAAAAAATTCTGGAGATGGGTATAGATATCAGTCATATTTTAAATGTGTCCCCAGTGTATTCCAATCTTCAGCCAAGGTTGAGAACTCTTCCTCTACATGCCGAGAACCAAGGGCGAAATGATAAAAGCATATTCATGACTTGACTTCTTCTCAGACAGCCACCTCCCCAGTGACCACCCAGTGTTCTCTTATCCAGTGTTCTTGTGATCATGTTCACTACACCATGCTCTTATTGCATGCTGGACCTTTACCTATTGTTTTCTTTGGTATTATCTGCCATTCCATTTTTTTTAGCCAACACACATTCATTCTCTAGACTCTGCTCAGACTCCTCCAACCTTCCTAGAGCTTCATCTCATAGCTTATATGAGACTTCCCTCCTCTGGGCCCTTGTGCATTCCACTTTTACCTCCACCATTGCCTTGGTCAAACGTTTTAGTCATCTGTTTTCTTTCTGTTTCTCCCATCAGGCCAAGTGTTCTTTGAGGTCAGAGAATATATTATATTAATCTATGATTTCTCAGTTCTTAGAAGAATGCTTGTTACATAGTGGGCCCTCAGAGAATGTTGGATTAATAAATTCAAATCATGACATTTTTAGTAAGGACTGAAGGCACTATCACAGCCAAAGGCTTTACATGACCTCTTACTGATAAGAAAAAGTCTACCTTGCAGCCACGGCAGTGAATTCTAATCAATTAAGACTGACTCACGCTTGGATTCATAGAAGCACAGCTAAGCATTCACATCCACAAAGATGAATTTTATTTTAAGTGCCCAGGCCCTTGGAATTATTTCTTTCACTGCTCCTGTCTAAACTGCCTCCTGATTCAGTGTAGTTCTGGAGAGCCCATCTTATCAGGGAGATGATCTGTTGGTATGAATGTATTCTAATCATGTGCTTATATCTCCCATGAAGTAGGTTAGCCATATTTTTTATCCTTAGTTCCACAGCACAAGCATTCAAACCCATACTTCCTGCCACGGCATCTATGATGCAATTCAGGACCTTGATATTCTTGGCTAGAAGAGAGAGAAGAACAGAAATTTCATTAGTCATCTCCTTGTATTTTGTTTTAATACCCACCATATTTGATTTCCTTTTTGAACTCTGGGAAAGCTGTTTCACCAACTTACAAGAACCCAAATCACAAGATCAAAGACCATAAAACCTAACTGTTTCAGAAAAATAGCTAAATAGTGAAGTAACCACCTTTAACCAGACATACCAACATTTCTTAATAATGTTGAACCAATATGCCAACCTATCTGCTGGGAATAAATAAAACCAAAATTTACCATCTGCATCTTGGCTTTAAGTTTTATAGTTACAAGAAAAAGTTGGTATATTCTTTTCAGAAAAATTCCACTCTTTGACATCATTACATTATAGGGTTCATATGCAATCTGCTTTCAATTTGTTGAAGTTTTAGGTTCTTTATAGGCATAGACCTAATTTCAATAGTATGATTTGCTCTTATTCAGAAATTGTGTTTATTATGTTAGCTTCCTTTTGCTGATGTAACAACTGAGGCACCAAAAAGAGTATCTCTAAAATCACATAGCATATGGAATTTATTCCAGCATGCATTTGAGAAGACTCCTGTTTTCAGCTTAGAGTTGCATTGATCAAGGCAGGGCTATAACAATAGTCTTCATAAACTAGAATGGAAGACATGTCTACTAATTCTGTGCTCCTGACAGATCGCCACAGAAATGTCTTCTAATATTTAACATCCTCCTTTAAAAAGTCATTCTTGTCTATAATGCTGTGAGAATATATGCCTAGAATCTTTTTTCAGAGACCACACTACAAATCAAGGGAAACTAGCTATAAATGTCAGGAAATCCCATATCCTTCTGCTTGTTAAGCATGCATAGTAATTTATCCTAAATATTCTGACTGTGCTCTATTTTTTCTTCCAGTATTTCTTATTTCAGTGTTTATTCTTTATATTGCTCACCATCTACCCTTTTGCATAAATTTCCTGTTCTCTCCCTGAAGTCTTTCACCCAAAGAAAAGTAAGCATTGTTTTTCCCCATCCCACCCCCAATGTTCTATTGCTAATCATTATGGAAAAATAGCCAAATAAATAACACTTTGCAATCATTGAATAGTCACCAAGTTTTGATAGAAAGATGAGTACAATGTACTTAACCAGGATAAAAAAAATAATTATACAAGAGTTAAAGACAGATATTAGTTTCATTACTTTAGAGATGTCGCTTCTCTCAAACTCAATTGTCCCTTCCTATGAGAAAAGAGAATACTACCCAAACTTTAGGATTGTTACATACTGGCAGGAATTTATACACACAACACCTACTTACTGAACACATTTTAGGTATCTGGCCCTGTGCGAGGCTTTAGTATACAGTAGAGGACAGGTCTGTTGTATAGGTCAAACAGATCTGGCCTCATAAAGTTCACATTTGAATAGGGTTCAGCAGAGAAATACATAAACATACAGCAAAAAACCTGATAATGGTTACTTGAGAGTGGTCTAAATTTAGAATATATTATAAGAACTAAAGGGTAAGACATTTTATAATATTTTTTGAAAAATATTTCAGAGATATGCCACCTTGAACTAACTTATTTATATGTCCAATGAATCATGGTAATGTGTTCCTTGGGGTTTCTCCTGAATGACATGTCAGTCACCCTGGACATAAAATAGGTCAATTCCTAGATCTGAGAGAGAGCATGTCTTCTTCTGCTCTTGGACCCTAAGGAGGGAGAACAAGAGGAATGGCGCAGTTTAGTCACAACCAGTGACTGACAAGTCCAAGTGGCTAGCCGGAGGGCCAGGACTTTGCGGAACTGGGCTTTTGAAGAAACTAAATATCATGATTATAGATTGTACACAAGCAGTCTCTTTCTATAAGAAGAAATTTGGGAACTTAGGCCCAAAATGGTGACACGAAAAATAGTAGTTGACATATCTTACATGTCACCGGTATGAGGACTCATTGCTGTTGATAGAAATAGAATTTTATAAAATAATTAGTTTTATTTTTTATTATATGTTCCTGATAGATACTTTGAATATTAACTTTCTCAGATATTCACTGGATTCCTCAACGCACAATGACTGATCAGCATAATGCTCCAGAAACTTTATAAGGGTAGAGATGTGGTTGAGGAGGGGTTCATTCCTGCCCTCAGGAAGCCCAGAATATAAGGGAAAATAAACACTGGAGGAGTCATTAAACGTGGAACAGTCAGTTCTCCAATGGGAACTGAATCCTAGGACTCAGAAGTTTCAGTACATCAAATCTCCAGGGTATGGCGTGGTGACGTTTGTTTTCTTTACTGGGGTAGAATAGAAAAGAAAAGAAAAAAAAGTCATCAACCCTGCCTGCACATAGCTGAACTTTTGATATCGTTATTATGTTTTGACTAATCCAAAAGCTCATTATAATTTCTCTAAGCCTTGTAGTGGTTGAGTCTACTCTCAGTCTGGCTAAGTTTGTAGCTGAGTCTATTCTGCTGTTTTTTAAATCTAATATTGTGCCAGAGGGAATTCTCAGTAAAGACTCATTGGGCGTTCAATCTTTCTGCCAAACCTGGGGAGCAATCATCTGCTCGAGTCACTCTGAGGACATAGTCCATGTTCTTGCCAAGTATGCTGTGGTTGTCTAACCACCATGCACCATTTTTCTGAAAGGGGTCTTTACAGTTAAGGGACCAGAGCTCAAATACTATGTATATGTCACAAAGCCATGAATGTATGTCTCCCACCTCACCTCTTTCCACAACTCCAGCCTCACATATTCAACGGCCCACTCCACGTTTCTGCCTGTTTATCTTACATGCATATCAAACATGACATGTTCAAAACAAAACTCTCGATTCTCTACTCTGCAAAACCGTTCTTCCTTCAGACTCTCATAACTCAAGAGAGCCGTACCACTATCTATGCAGTATTTAAAACCAAAGCTTCTCTTTCTTCTGCCCTGAAAAAGTGTAAGTCCATCAGCAAGCTCCTTGACTCATCTCAAACTCATCCATGTCCCCGCGTGTCTAACATATTCACTTTAGCCCAAGCCATTATTCCTGCCTAGACTACTGTGTAAGCTCTCAAATGGATCACCTTATCCCCACTTGCCCGCTGCAGTTATCCACACGGCTGCTTGAATCACCCTTTTAAGACATAAGATTGATGCCCCTGCTTCCATTGTGATGTAATTCTACCAAACATCTCCTTAAATAGCACACATCTAAGTGATTACCTATTGGTTGACTAAAAGCCCATGAGTGTATTGAAGAGGATACCTTTGGGAATTCGAGATTATTCATAATTGGATCCTAAGCTTTTCTACACAACAGCTGTGTGAATTGGAGTCACCTAACATTTTTTAAGCCCTCATTTCTCAATCTGAAAAAAAAGGTAAAAATATTACCTCTTTGCTTAGTCACTTTTTTTCTAAAAATATTTGTTGATCTTCCTTAGTATAGTGGTGAGTACCTCCATCTGTAAGAAATAAAAAATAAATAAATAATAAATATAAAACTGACTGTTGAACTAAGATGTGTTGGGTACTGTGATGAGCTTTGGTATAAAAAGTAAATAGACAGCTATATGACTGTCCTTCTATTGTTTTAAGTTTAATTGAACCTTATAATTGTCAAATATGTAACAAGTGCTCAATAACCAATGGGTGCCTCTATGGTCTGAGTGGTTGTGCCTCCCCTCATCCCAAATACATTGAATCCAAATGTCCAATAGGATGGTTTTGGAAGTGGGGATTTTGGCAGGTGCTTAGGTCATGAGGGTGGAGCCCTCATGAGGTGATTAGTGTCCTCATAAAAGAGACCAGAGAGAGCTTCCTTACCCTTTCTGCAAAGTGAGTATGCAGCCTACAAGTCTGCCACCCCAAAGAGAGCCCTCACTTGGTTGTACTGGCACTCTTGATCTCGGACTTCCAGCCTCTAGAAGTATGAGAAATAAATGTCTGTTGTTCATTACCCTTCTAGTATTTTGTTATAGCAACCTGAACAGACTAAGCTGGGTGCTTGGTCCCTTTCCCTTCTAATACTATGGATCTCCTGTCCCAGCCTTACTCAGCTATTTCCTGATTTTTTATCTACAGCTATTTTTACTTTACTGTCATCTATTGTAGCAATATCCAGTTTTTCTATTTTAAAACAAGAAGCTGAAATTATTTGTCTTCAAAGCATCACTTGGGTAGTCAGTCCTCTTAGTGCAATTAGGGTACAATTATTGCCCCAGTGTGAGTTGGTACCGGCCATAGATAGCACCCACTAGATGTGTTAAGATGCAGTAGGAAGTGAGCATGTTCCTTGAGGCTTATAAATAAGCATGTGATATTTGTAGCAAAATACAAGAATTGGATTTTAATTGCACCAGAATACCATAAGCAGCCAGGTGACAAGGATGACCATAGAACAAGAAGGCAGTCCAATCATTGAAGTAGATCAAGACCCTAAACACCACAGTCAAGCTGATTCTGTCCTAGCTCGAAAGCACCCAGAGACACAACCCTTTGATGAGCAAAGTGTCACTGCAACAACTTGGGAGGCCCCAGCTGACTGAAATCTTTTGAGGCACCGAGTAATGTCTTGTGATATTGAGCCCGGGGAACGCACGCCCCATTCCTGAAAGGGAGCCACAATTTGATTGGCAGCAGAGAAGAGTCAAAAAACCAGGTTTCCCATCATAAATAGAGGCAATCTGAAACTGCCTAGTTTCAGAGGTTTTGAATTTAGTTCAAAAATTGTTTGATTTTCATTTGCATCGAAGCAGCAAATACAAGCATACAGACTGGTAGGCAGAATCTAGATTCACTGGTTTGATTTGGAATGCCTTTTTCTTGGGTGCTTTGGGCATGGAAGTAATGAAAATGCAGTTCTGACTACATGCCTATGCACTCATGGCTAAGTCATTTCCTTTCTGTGGGCCGTCTTCACCTATTAAATAGGAGTTGAGCAGAAGCTTTAGAAGGTCCCATCAGGTCTTCTAATGGAGATGGAACTCTCAAATGGATGGAGTTCAGAGCACCAATATCAGCCTAAGCTTCCTTTTAGGAAGTTGCTTTGCATTAAGTAGGCTCTTTCTGTTCTTTTGTCCCATCCTATTGGCCAGATCGCACCTTCTTAACTACCCGCACTTTCTCCTCTCTGAGCTTTAAGGGCTCTTCACCTTTGTGTAGAGCACTTAATTTCCTGTCTCAGCAAATGCATTAGTATTTCCAAAAGGTCCCGCTACCCAGACTTTGCTTCAACTAAGAAAAATGCCTCCTTGGAAGCAAGTCAGATTGCACATTTATGAGAAGTTCTTTATAAATTTCCTTTTCTCGATTTGTGTATGTATAAGCTGAGGATAAGTGGGAATTGTTGGACATTGGGGATTCACAGAGCCATCCAGGTATTTTTTCTGTAAATACAGTGGTGGGCAAAGTAGGTTTACAGTTATTTTTATGGAAAGAGACATACAGGTTATGGTTATTTACATTATTTACCCATCCTTATAGTCTACTCTGTTTCCTGTACTCACAGCTGTACACCTAATTTTCCCCACCCCATAATTATTAAGCATCTTTTATGTACCAAGAACTTTGCTAAGAGCATTACATATGTCTTATGTAACCCATCCACTAAAAATATTAATTGAAAGCCTACTAATATTTGGGAACTTACATTTGCATTTCTGATAAATTTTCCTAAATTCTTTCTTTTATAATATTTTTCCTATTATAAAATATTAAAATTAATTTTATCAAAATATAATTTAGTACATTTTGAGTATATAATTCAATGAGCTTTGACACATACATACACCTTTGTAAATACTTCAATCAAAAAATGGGCCATCTACATCATCCCTAGAAATTCCCTCATCCCCCTTTGCAATCAACTCCCTTCTTTTTCTGGCCCCAGGCAAGCACTAATCTGTCATTATAGATTAGTTTTGCCTGATCTAGAATTTCTTACAAAGGGAAACATACAGCTTGTTCTCTTGTGGGTCTGGTTTCTTTCACTCAGTATTATGTTTTTGAAATTTATTAATGTTGTTTGCTGTCTTATTCATTGTCTCAACAGTATTCATTGTAGGGATATACCACAAGTACTTAATCTATTTTTATATTGATAAACATTTGGGTTATTTCTGTGGAGCTATTCTGAATGAAGCTGCTATAAACATTCATGAACAAGCCTTTGTGTGAATACATGTTTTTAATTCTCTTGGGTAAATACCTAGAATTGGAATTGGTAGATCATATTGAGGTGTATGTTTTACTTTATGAGAAGCTGCCAAACTTTTTAGAATAGTGGTACCATGTTATCTGAATCTTATACTCCCAAAGTTCTAGCTGCGCCACATCCTCGCCAATACTTACCATTATCAGTCTTTCAATCCTAGCCTTTCAAGTGGATGTTTAGTGGTCTCGTGGTTATTTTAACTCGCATTACTAGCAATGTTGAACATTTTTGGTTATGCTTTTTGGTCATTCCTATATCTTCATATATTGATTGTCTGTTGAAATACTTTGGGTTGTTAGATTTTTATTATTGACTTGTAAGAGTTATTTATATATTCTTGATGCAAGTCTTTCAAGAGATATAGGTAATGGGATTTTTTTCCCCTAGACAGTGGTTTATTTTTTCAGTTTCTTAATGGTTTCTTTCAAAGAGCAGACATTTGTAATTTTAATGAATTTCGATTTATTACTTATTTTTCCTTTGTGGTTAGTTATTTTGGGGTCAGGTCCAAGAAACCTTGGCCCATTCCAAAGTTGTGAATATTTTTCCTATGTTTTATTCTATAAAGTTTTATAATTTTAGTTTTTACATGTTAAATCTATGACACATTTTGAGTTCATTTTTGTGTGTAGTATGAGGTACAAGTCAAGTATTACATTTTCTCTATAAATACCAGTTTTTGTAACACAATTTGTTAAAAATATATTTTTTTCATATTGAATTACCTGGTTATAGTTTTAGGAAGCCAGTTGACCATATAATCTCTATTCTGTTCTATTGATCTATACATCTATCCTTATAACAATACAATACTGCTCTTCATTACTGCATCTTAGAGTGAGTCTAATAAGAAAGTCCTCTGACACTGCTCTTTTTCAAAAGTGTTTTGTATATTTATGTGCTTTGATTTTAAATAGTAATTTTTAACTCAGCTTGTCAAGTCATATTTAATAATAGCCAGCTGGCATTTATTTTGATGTTACATTGAATTTATGTGAACCTGAAAAGAATTGACATCTTAACAGTAATATTAAGTATTTCAATCCATGAGCATAGTATAGCTCTTTGTTTACTTACATATTCTTTTTTGTTCTCCCAGCATTATTTTTAGCTTTTTGTATATAGGTATTGAATATATTTTGTGAAACTTATCTCTAAGTACTTTATATTTTTTGTAACTATTGTCAAATATATATATTTTAAATTTCCCAATTATTTGTTACTAATACATAAATATTAAATTAACTTTTCTATATTGACATTTTATTGTATAAACTTAAAACTCAGTTATTAGTTCAGAGAGTTTTTTGTAGAGTCCTCAGAATTTTTTATGTTCATAATATTGTTGTTTATGAATGCAAATGGCTTTATTATTTTTCTCTCCAATCTAATACTTATTTTTACTATGACTAGGATCTTCTGTTTGCCGTTGAATAGAACTGATGGGTGGGGACATTCTTCCCTTATTCTTATTTTCAGAGAAAGCATTCACTTACAAGCCATAATATATAATGTTCCCTGTAGGATTTTTTTGTAGGTGTTTGCTGAAAATTTGCTCATGAATGCTTTTTTTTTTTTTAATAAAAAGTATTTCCTAATAATATTGTGTGTTTTTTTCTTTATTCTGTGAATGTGGTGGATTACATTGATTGCTGCTGTCATTAACTTTGTGTTTATAGATAAGAGCAAAGCATCAAAACTTAAAAGCTGCTGAAATTCACTGTTCATGGGTCAGCCTTGTCAGTTGATGGGATTTTTATAAGGAGATTTGGTTGTGCATTGTGTTGGGTTTTATCCACATGTCAGTATTTACATAGTGTTTCCCTTTGGCTGGTCAGATACCCAATAAAGGAACTCTTCTTTGAAGGTTAAAGACTATTTCCCACTAGTTTCTTATTTTATGACGAAAGAGAATATCTTTGTAGGGTGGATAAATCCCTGTTTTCCGTGTAGTTTTCTTACATCAGCTCTGTCTGGTGTCTTTCTGGGTCAGTTTCTCTGGAGACTAAACTCCATTCTTCTATGACCTAGAAGAGGAGATGATGCTGTTGTGTGAGAGGAGAAGGTATCAGCAGGCATGGCTGCTTTTGACACACTCTTTTGGCAATCATTCTGAGACCACTTTCAAAGGTATTGGATCTCTTGAAATTCTGAAACTTCTGGAGTCCGTGGTACATACAGCTTGCTTTTAGGATCCCTGTAGTTCTTCTACTTTGAGTTTCAGAATAGCACTGTATTGTTGCTAAGGTTGTTGTTGCTTTTTTCCCCTTTGTCTTTGTGGACTTCTGTCTTTTAAAAAATATCCCTTTGCTGCCTTTTAAAATAGAGATTGGAGAAGCAGTAGAGATCAATGGGGATATTCAATCATTTAGAAAGTCCTGACATCAGTTTTTAAAAATATTTTAGAGAAATTTAATATTTGATGAGGAAACATAGCTACAGTTAGGCTAGAAAAATAAACAGACATTGCTGTAGGCCCTTGTAGGCCATGTAAATGTGTTGTTCTTTTTCCTGAAGACAGGGGAAAACATTGAGGGATTTTTAAGTAAAATAGCAATGTAATCAGAATTACATTTAAAAATAAATCTCATGTCGGGAGTATACAATCTCATGTCTGTTGAGGAGAGTTAGGGGTAAAGGCAGGGAGTCTGGTTAGGAGGCTCGAGCAGTAATTAAAGAAAGAGTTATGGCAGTTTGATGGAGGGTAGAGTCAGTGGGTCATGACCTAGAATCCTGACCTATACTTTCAAAGGTTCCTTTCTATCTGTCTTCCCTCCTTCCTTCAACGAGGATTATTTGTGCCAAATGTTACCTTCTAACTATCTCTGTACTCTACCTTTGCTTCCTCTATAGCTAGGACATCTATCTAAGTCCTCAGAGACCTTCAGACACATCATGCACCCTCCACTCTGTCACCAGAAAGGTTTCTCCAAAGCACACAACTGATGGTGTGCTTCTTCCAGTGAAAGTTTTTCAATGGCTCCCTGCAGTTCAGAGGACAAAGCTTGAGATCCTCAGTCTGACATTTATTTTGATGAGATTTTGCTAAAGTATCCACCAGACATGGGCTATGTATGTGAATCAAGGTTTAAAAATCTTTTACTGAACAGTTTCTGCATAACAAATTGCCCCCAGTGTAGGGGCTTAAAACAACTCATTTTTACTATTTCATCATCTGTAAGGGTCAGGAACACAGACATAACTTAGGTGAGTCTCGTGCTTTAAGACTTCTCACTCTTAGAGAGAGGTGGGGTGGGAGGAGAGGGAGACTTATTTTAAGGAATTGTGTCACACAGTTGTCAGGGCTGGCAAGTCTGGAATCTGGCAGGCAGCAATTCATGAAAGAGTTGCAGTCTTGAATGCAAGTTTCCCAGGGTAACGGCTGCAAACTCAAGCAAGTTTTCTATG
The DNA here is from genome assembly GCF_014108245.1 of Pipistrellus kuhlii. Taxonomy (NCBI): domain Eukaryota; kingdom Metazoa; phylum Chordata; class Mammalia; order Chiroptera; family Vespertilionidae; genus Pipistrellus; species Pipistrellus kuhlii. Next base: position 4,118,434 of record NW_023425449.1, read on the forward strand.
TTGCTGTCTTAAAGAAAACTCCATCTTCTTTGGAGAACCTCAGTCTTTAAGGTGAATTTCTTCTCTCAACCCCCATTGCATTCAGACTGCCTGGCTGGTACTCTATAATAGAATTTCTGTGGTCTGATTGCAAGCAATTTTCCCAACCTTATTTCCACGTCCTGTGTATGATCATCTCTTTCCTTTCCTCATGTATAATAATCTTCCTTTTACTCTTCACTTATTAAACTTGATCCAAGATCCAGTAACATCGCATCCCTAGATAGCACTTCCTGTTCCTTTAAGAATCTCAATGAAATGCTCTTTTATCCATGACTCTCAGTACATTGTTTATATCGAAACAGGCATGTATCCCATTCTGTGGTGAGATTTGACTCAGCGTTTACCAGCCTTTCTATCCTTAGACACCCAGAACACTTTTTAAAAAGTGAAAACATGCTTTATATTCTTTGTTTTGTTCACATTGTCAGCGTCTGTCACCATGTACTGAGCCACTTCAGTCCTATGAGAATAGGACATAGATTTTTGGCATCAGACACACCAGAATTGGACACTTACAAGCTATGTGATTAGAAAAGTTACTTAGGCCCCAAGTCTTGGTTTCCTCATCTGTCAAAAGTGAATAGCATTGCCAGTCTCAGTGATTTACTGTAAAAACTCATTGGGTATTAAATACATAGAAAGATTAGCACAACATAGAGTAAACAATTCCTCTTTAGTCCCCAAACCTTTCATTCTCACAACCCAGAACCAACTTCCATTCCAACTTCCTCTCCCACCCACTCTTCCTCGTGCCATCCCACCATCAATTAGCGTTTGTTAAGTTGGATTTTGTCCTCTGTCACTAGCCTCCTGGAATCAGGAAGTGCATGACTCACAGCTTTTCAATGATCTATTGACTTCTTCCTCCAGCCTTTCACTTGTGTGGTGCCCTGCATCCTGGCTTCTCCCCTCCTCCCCCTCCCTGTCTGCTCTGAATCTTTCTTTTGTGTCCCTTTTCTGTTTTCAAATTTCGTTTTCACCTTCAGGCTTTGTGCTTACATTGTGTCTCTCTTCTGCTGAGAGAGCATGGCCTTGAGAAGCTGGCGTTTGTTTAATCTGCTGGCTCCTCCAGATATGTATTTGTGAGCTTCCTAATGTTCCCAGCGCTGGGGCTTCACTGCACAGGCCGCCCGAGCTTTCTGAGTGAGGGCTCCAACCTGAGAAGAGGGTTGTTCCAAGGTTATGTCATCCCCCACCACGCTGCTTCCTCACGCGCAGCCAGGAAAAATAAAAGTCTCCATGGAAATGAAACAGAAACAAGTCTGTCTGATCACTTCTAATTTTTATAAATAGGAATGCATTTATGCATTTTCAGTCTGCATTTGCGGCTTGAGCTGCTTGTCACAGTGAAGAGGAGAGCGGGAACATGTTGGGAACATTTCTAACATCTAATATCTACTCAGTTCGATAGAAGAGAGAGAGAGAGCAGGTCCTTGCCTAGCAGGGGCTTAAAGCTCAGCGGACAATGAAAAGTAATCCACAAGAAAGAGAGGTAATTAAAGGCTAGGAATAGGAAGAGCTCGTTGAGTTAATATTTATTGATTTCCTGCATGAATAAATAAAGACAGGATTTCTATGGACTGAATGTGTATATGTGTCCCGCCACCAAATTCACATGTTGATCTCCAGTGTGATTGTATTTGTAAATGGGGCCTTTGGGAAGTAATTAAGTCATGAGAGTGGAACCTTCATGATGGAATTAGTGCCCTTGGAAGAATGGTCTCTCCTCTCCCTCCGCACTCCACCTCCTCCGATGTGAGAGAACAGCAGGCACATAGCCACCCAGGCGAAAGGCCGGCCCTCACCAACATTCAGTCATGTTGCCATCCTCAACTAGGACTTCCAGCCTCCAGAAATGTGAAAAATTAATTTATGTTGCTTAAGCTACCCAGTTTACACTATTAGTTACAGCAACCATAAGACAATGATTGACTGAATAGAAGTGATTACATAAACAAATGAATGAAAGCTTGAGCTTTAATTCTTGTGCTTTAAAAGTCAGACAAAGTAACTAATTCAAACAGATTAAATCACTTTTAAAGAATTTATATTGGAACTCTACTTTGATCTTAGTAAGTTAGCAATCTAAGGTATTTTGACAAACACCTTAAGTAACAACGATGGACAAGACCTTACAATGAGTCTAAAAGGAAAACAAGTTGAATAAGATATTGTTCTTTTTTTGAGAACACTGTCTTTTGAGTTATTGCCCAGATATCCTAAGAATAGGCACATAACCTCCAAGTCAGGATATTATCATCAGTTTGAAGTCCTATAATAGACTGAATGGAAAGTGTGTTGGGACTTGTTGGGACTCAGGACAACTGAGTTAATCTATAAGCTTTACCCAGTGTTGTCTATTTCATCAACTGGAGAGCTTTATCCTTATTCTGGAAGTAGTTTGACACTATACATTTTCTGTTCTAGAGATATTAAATATTTGTTATGTTCCCAAACAGTCTCTAAATTTCCTGAGAGTATGATCTATTTTTTATTTATTATGTGTCTTCCACAGAGCCTCTTATAGTGTCTGACATATTCAGATACTCACTTATATTGAGTGAATAAGCAAACAAATATAAAATAAAAATTTATAATTGCTCACTAAGGATTGGAGGAATATCACTATGTGGCATGCGCAATGCTAAGCAACGGAGACATAAAGACAAACAAAACTAGTTTCTGGTTCTTCATGAAGAAGCTCCCAGCCTGAGAACTCAGAAAGCAAACCAATAATAAAAATGCAGTGTGCTCAGCATCATGGTATTGATAAATATTGGAAGCTTTATGAGCAATTGGAAAGGACCACACGTTATGAAAAGAATTAGGAAGAGAGGTGAACTTGAAGCAGAACCTAAAGAATGAATAAGAGTTTGCCAAATTAAAAAGTTAGGAAGATAGTTCAACAGAAGGTTATCAATGCAAGATTGTGGTGAAATAGAGCTTGTTATTGATAGAAAGAACAACCTTTGCAAAGGCACAGAGAAATGATTATGTCTGGCAGTTAAAAATAATTTGAGGTGGCTGGAGTGGGTGTATTATAGAGAGTCGCTTCCTAAAGGAGTAGCAAGTTAGATTGGGTTCATATTATGAACCTCTACCAAGCCAGGTAGTTTGAACTTAGCCAATTGATAAGCCATTGGTTTTCTTTAAGTAGAATAGTGATATAATCAACATTTTGTCTTCGAAAGACATCTCCGACTAAGGTGCGGAAAGTGAGCCTGGCCATCAAGGTAGGAAGGAAACATGTATTGAGTGAAGACCTTGTGCCCAGAAATTCACCAGAGGCTTTCAGAGATGTTATTGATGTGTGCTTCATTTAAGACTTAGAATTGCCACAAAGCTCAGCATTGGTGTGCTCATTTAATAGGTGAGAAATCTGATACGTGAAATTGGGAATAGAAGAGTGATTAGAAATTGAAAAATCACTTAATATTCTAGGGGCAACCCAAAGTGGGTCACTGCTATAACTGGTATTGGGGAGGGCCGAGTAAGGAGAGGAAGAAGGATGCAACATACTGCAGAAGTAGTCAGAAAGCATAGCTAACTAATGGAATAATCATTGAATGGTTGTAGGCATGTGGTAGAGGGATAGCCAATGGTGAATTCAAACTCTCTAGAGACTTAAAAAGCCTGGGACTTATATGTAGTCCTTCTTTGAGTGCTTTAAAAATCTCTCATGTTTCTTCTTATACTATTAACTTGAAATCCATATGCATTTTCCTTAAAATGCAAAACAAAGTTTTTTAGAGACTTGTGACTTTAGAATGTCCTCTTGGGAATCATCTCCTGTGCCAGGGAAGACCCTAGGCACCCACTTTTCAAGACAATTTTAATGTCTTTTAGCTTTCTCAGATTGAGATCATTTATGTTAGTAAACTATTCCGATGAATCTGGAGGCAAACAAATATATAAGTGCAAAGAACGGTATCATATATGAGTCACCACCCAGCTTCTTGGCAAGCCACAGTTCACTTGGAAGCAATTAGTGGCTCAAGAGGCTGATATCATAGAAGATCAAAGTGCTCACTGGGAAGTGATTTGGGGAGTGAAGAGGCCACCAGTGACTTCAGAGCAAACCACGCAGCGATTGTGAAATTCGGAGCATTTAGCAAGGCTTCAGAGAGCAGAGGAAGGGTTCCAATCTGGAGAAATCCTGCTGACATCCAAAAGGCCTTTCTTATGCTTCCAGGGACTTCTCGTCTCCCATCTTCTCCTTCCTCTCCCAGGCTTAGTTTTTGGTGGTCTACTCCCTATTGGGATAGTTTCCTTAACAACTAACATGATGGGCAAATGTACATACTCAACTCATTGCTCTTCTAAGGGAACTTAGGGTATAGAAGATGCGTTAGAGTTCAAGAGATAACCTTGTAGTAGCACAACTTCTAAATGTCTCTCCTCAGGGTGGAGCCCTGTTCAGGAAACGTATCCTGGCTGGTGAGTTTTGAGAGTTCATTAGACTTAGAAGGATGCAGCTCCTTAGAGCAGGCATCTGCTCTCACTTATTTCTGGAATGGGAGAGACCACTCTGAGTCTCAGCTGCTGCTTTCAAATGGCGCCACCATGCTTGTCCATGGATACCTCTGGGCTCTTTTGTATTCTCCAGGTTTCTGGGCTGGCAGACACCCCATTTCCTCTGCTTCTCCTAGGCTGGGGAGGTTCAGTACCCTGAGGACGGCTAGGCTAGATGGTGATTTTCCTCCCTTGTTTTTTGAGGTGTGTAAGGATACTTAGTCACCTGGTCTTGTGGTAAATGTTATCCATTGGCTTTGTTTTCTTATCTCATTGTATCTTTTATTTGGAGATTCTAAGAGATTCATATCTATATTGTGATTGTTACCACCTCTCCAGAATCACTGGGCCATTTTATAGTTATCTTCTTGTTATTCATTTACAGCTTAATTCCACTGTGCTTTGCGAACATGTTCTGTACAGTTTTATTTAGTCAATGTTGCCTTTCAGATAAACTGCATGTGGGTATGGAGCATCCCATCAAACTTCCAAAACTCCAGCCAGTGCTTGTCAAACACTGGCACACAGTAAATATTTGTTGATTTGGAGGGGGTCTGTTTTTCTTTTATTCTCATCAAGAGTGCTTTGAACAGTTAATATAGTGTGCTCAGTCGTAGCAAAAGCCCTTGGGAGGTTTTCTTGGTCCATTCAGACTGCAGGTTAGCTGATAAACAACATACATTTATTTCTCACAGTTCTAGAGGTTAGGAGTCCAACATCAGGGTCCAGCATGTTCACATGAGGGCTCTCTTCTAGGTTGCAAACTTCTCATTGTGTCCTCACATCATGGAAGGGACTAGGTAGCTCACTGTGGTCTCTCCTGAGGGCACTAATTTCACCCATGAGGGCTCCTCCTAACCATGACCTAACCGCCTCCCAAAGGCCCTCACCCCCTAACCATTGCATTGAGCATTAGGATCCACATGTGAATTTAGGGGAAAACACAAACATTCAGATTATCCCAGAGGTACAAAGAATCGTAAGATATATGTTTGTTCTAAAGTACTTTATATCCTTAAATCAAAGATTCTTATGATTGAAAATATTGGTAACGTCACCCATGTCTACTAAAATCAATAAATAATGGAAATCACAGAGCTTAGATGTGAGTAATTTTCACCCACATGATAGTAACAGTAGTTTGGTAGTGTGTTCCTAGACTACTTCGGGCAGAGAACTGATCCATAGCTCCATAGGGCACCAGAGAAAGAATTCAGCAGTTGAGTTCTGGAATGTTTTCTTCTGTGTGTTTTCTCCATGTATGTGGGTTATGAGTGTAGCATGATATATCCACATATTTGTACTCTCAAACAAAAACCTACTTGCATCATATAAAGACAATACAATGATTTAAGAAATTAAATTTGAAGACAAGAATTAAGTTTGGGGCAAGCTTGGAACTTAAACATAGTTATGTTATAGATAAAATAAAACTTTCAGAAACTCTTTGTTTAGGTTTGTGATTTCTGTTTGTATACCTGAGATTTAATGAGTACTTACCACATCTCTGACACTATGCTTAGAGATGAACTTGCATTAACTTATTTACTCTTGCCAGTTTTGTCAGTATGTTGTAATTTATGATCTTGGGAAGTCACCTAAACTCACAGCCTGATTCCCTAACTTTTATGACATGGATCCTGCAAGCTAGTTCATGGGCTAACTCAAGGATTTTGTCATATAATGTCTATGAACACAATCTATAACCTAAAAGTATAATATGCTATTATTATTTCCAGGCTACCATATGAGATAAACTAGCACATACACACACAAAGAACACAATATACATAGGTTGAATTGCATAATATAGAATAGAAGAGCTATACAAAAGGAAGGTATTGAGGGTTGGGACATTGAAGCAAGAAATGGGTTTATATAAGTCAGTGACTTTAGTCATGAATTAAAACATAAACTGGGGAGCCAAAACCAGTTTGGCTCAGTGGATAGAGCATCGGCCTGAGGACTGAAGGGTCCCTGGTTTGATTCCGGTCAAGGGCATACATCTTGGTTGCTGGCACATCCCCAGTAGGGGGTGTGCAAGGGGCAGCTGATCTATGATTCTCTCTTGTCGATGTTTCTAACTCTCTATCCCTCTTTCTTCCTCTCTGTAAAACATCAACAAAATATATTTAAAAAATAAACTGGAGAAAAGTATAAAGATTGTGGAGTAAGAATGAGAATAATATTTTCTGAAATGCCAAGAAGGGTTACCTTCATGAGATGAAAAACTAGGCATTAAAAATAACATAGAATAGAATGAATATTTCTTTACTCTTGAAATATATCTGATTTTGATCACTGTCTTTTTTCAATATATTGCATGTTTTCTGCTATCCTATTTTACTGTCAAGTTTTTGAAATAGAGACAAACCCCCTTTTCCTTACTATACCTTTTTCATGTAATGAAAATATATAGTACTTCAAGTGAGTACACTATCAACTGAAATGATATCCAAATGCTCATCATTGATACTAGTCATCACCATCATCATCGACATCAAGTGCCATTACTTCATCATGATGATCATCCTTAGATCTCACACTGTGTCTTGTGAGATGAATATTTGCTGAATGAAGGAATGATGAAACAAATGGATGAAACAAATGAGTAAGACAAGATAGACTAGAAACAAAGCAGGAATTTAGATTATGCAGGGCCTTGAAATTTCATCTTTTATAAACAGTTCCAGACAAACAATGGGTTGACAATGAGTCACTTTGAAGTCCTCCTTTGTGTGTAGTTTTCTGACAGTAAAATGTAAAGTTCGCTTGAATGGAACCCAAGAAAAGGCCAGGGGCCCTGGGGTAGAATCAGGAATTTGTTTCTTCTTCTAAAAGAAACCTTTAAATACTTTGGCACTGAGAGAAAAGCCAAATTGTCAGTCAGTGGGAGTCAGCCAATGACCTTCCAGAGAAGAAAGGAAGGAATCCAACACGCTCCTTAACTCAATCTATTGTGGACAGAACCCACAGCCAAAGATTTACCTTAGTTCAGACTCCTTTGTATTCAAATCAGATGGGCACTTCCAGAAGTCAAATTTTACCACTGAAGTTAAGAATGTTACTTCACAGAGGAAAATGTATCAGCCCATTTTAGGCGAGTTTAGACCTCATGACATTTCTTGTTCCTTTTGGGAAACATGTGTATTTTACAAAGTTCTTAAATATCAAGAATCACTTTTGCCTGGCGGTGTGGCTCAGTGGTTGACCAAGAGGTCATGGTTCAGTTCCCAGTCAGGGCACATGCCAGGGTTGTGAGCTCGATCCCCAGTAGGGAATGTGCAGGAGGCAGCAGGTTAATGATTCTCATCTTTGATATTTCTCTCTCTGTGTCCTCCCTTCCTCTCTGAAATCAATAAAAATACATTAAAAAAAAAAAAAAGAAATACTTTTGTCCACAAATAACCAATTTTTTTTGCATTCTCTTTACCATATCTGAAGTCACAGTCACTTCTGTGTGAGGGTAAAGATATAAGCTCGGAATGGGGAAAACAGCAGATGTGGAAAAAACTTGTCAGATTTAAAAGAACACCTGCTTTATATCTCTCTCAGTTGTACAAGGTCGTCTTAGGATGAGTGAAAGAAAGGAAAGCCCACAAAGCCAACCTAAGGGTGGGTGGAGGAGAAGAAAAGAAGACTTAAAAACATTTCTGTTCAAAATGGAATCATTTGCTCAAAACAAAAAACAAACACAAAATTGTAAGTATTGTAAGAGGCTAGAGTTAATTTTATGAATTAGTTTGCATAAAGGCAATTGCTTTTTGTATGTATCTAGGGGTATTTGAATTTATACTAGTTTTTATTGGTCTTGTGAAAAATAGGTTTTCTTGTCACAAGAATTTATAATTAAAAAAATGGTATTTATTGTCATTCATAATAAAAATACTAAGCATCCCAAGCATTGAGACCACTGAGCTGGCAATAGGAGTGGGGAAAGAATGAACAACTATCAAGAGTCTCTCTTCATTTGACCTTTAAACTTAATTTTATCATTTTGCCTGACAAACTGAATTCTCAGAACCCATTTGAGCTATACTTTGGGTGACTAAGTATGAAAATATCTTCCCATGCTAACTGTGGAGTAGGGGGTTATCTATGCTTCTCGTCACCCACATCTGCATGAATAATGAATGTAGACAACAGAATGACTGGAAAATGCTAGCAACATTTTAATACTGGTGATAACAGCATTAATTTTAATTCTAGCCCAAGGTGGTTTGGCTCAGTAGATAGAGCATCAGCCTGCAGACCAAAGGGTCTCTGATTCCATTCTATATAAGGGACGCCTACCTTGGTTTCAGGCTCCTCCCACAGTGCAGGAAACAACCAATCAATATTTTTCTCTCACACTGATGTTTCTGTCTGTCTTTTCCTCTCCTACTCTCTCTAAAAATCAATGGAAAAATATCCTCAGGTGAGGATTTAAAAAAGTTTTAATCCTAGAAAATACTTTAAAAATACGTCTGTTATGTCAGCTACCTGTGAAAGTTTTGGGGCCAAGAAAAATTAGGTGAGATTCTCTGTTTGAAAAGGCATTTCCATTTGTAAGAAGCAGGTGGTTAGATTATCATTCGGGGACAAAAGTGCAATAATGTGTTCTTTGGCTCATAAATTCGTTTTAGATTGAACAAGGTCTGGGCACCAGCATGCCAACCAGGCCCCATTCAATAAAAATATGGAGAAAGATGTCTCCTGGGCCCAACTTGGCTGAGCAGTATCACCCGCCAACAGCAGTGGGCCTCTCTTCTAAGTGAGATTTTTTTTTTTTTTAATCATCTCTTTTTTTTCTTGGTCTGAAAATTAGATATTTCTCACAAAAGAAAATTTGGGGGGCAGTAATCAGCTTTTGTGATAATGATTTGTTTTTTTTATAACCCAATTTTATTTCTTATGGCTCCATTATCTTTGGAAAGTCGGCATATTTTTCTCTTCCTTTATATTGACTTTCCATTCATTTTTATACCCAGATGCTAGAATTAGATTTAGGGCATCATAATTATGCTATAATTACCATGATCATATTTTCCTGCCATTGGAAATTAGTACCAATTTTGATTTTCCTCAAAACTTCTACAGATGCTCTCTTTCTGTTGTGTCATAAATTAGTGTCAGAGCAAGTATAAATGTACAAGCCATTTATGTGAACTTGTGTGGGGTATGCTGAATCCACTGTTTCACTGAAGTTGATTGTATTCCTGAATTATCATTTTTTCCTATTGATAATTTTACTACTATGAGTTTAATTTTCTCTAACTACCCTGCAAACTGTCTCATTTCACTGTCCAGAAAGGAACTTATTGCTCTACCCCAAAAACTTCACTTTATAAATGAGACATAGAGGACTGAGAAGAGAAGTGACTTGTTCAAGGTCACTCAGCAAGTCAGAAACAGAATCCTATAAACCATTGTACTGAAGGACAGCTGAGAAGGCAGATCAGGGGAACTGAGTTCTGTTTATAAATATTTTTTTCTGTATCCATCACTCAATACAAAATTCACACACATACACACAGAATCATGCCTATTTCCTTTAACTTTAAAGCAACTATTTATGTCCTTTAGAAAAGAATTGTTGAAACCATCTTCACGTTCATGAGCGTCTTCTTTCTTCAGAAAGAAAAATGGAAGGATAGTCCTCATTGCAACACTGGGTAGCCCCTCCTCCAAGATTGTTATTGGTTCCTTCATGTGGATTCTCAGTGGACAAGAGTCAAACTATAGACAGAGGCCTGCTGAGATCAGCTCGGATCCTCTGATGTTCTGTACTCAGAGAGAAGCAGGACAGAGAGACCTTGAAGGACAAAAAAAAGGGGGGGGGGGGAGGTACACTATGGTTAAGGGAACATGATTTCAAAATAAACCTGGATAAATTATTTCATGGAAGACTCATAGCAGGAGAGCAATATTTATCAAACAGCTCACATTTCAAGTGCTGTAAAATGTATTAGCTCCATAAAGAAATCGAGCCTTGTAGGAGTTGTGTAATTCTTGTAGGTCAAATGATGCTAAATGAAAAATCTGGGGTTTGAATTCTTGTTCACATAAGCAAATCAGAATATGTGCTGCTGCTTATCTTGTCATTGTTTATGTCCAGGGGCTAGCAGGTTGTCTGGCTCAAAGCAGGAATGCAAAAGAGGTTTTTCAAAGGCAAGTCTGGGAGTAGAGGCCTGAGTTCATGTCAAGGTTCTACAGCCAGTTCTGAGATCTGGGGTTTGCTTGAAGCAACTCTACATGGGCCAGAAGCCAGGGTCTTGGGACACTCACTGCAGCTCCCAGACATTCGCTGACTGTCTGTGTCACCACAACAGATTCTCATTTCCTTCAGAAGCGGTACTTAAAATAAATGTCCACAGCAATCACAGAGAAGAGTCGCTCCAGTCTCTTTAAAATAAAGTTGCTCATCTATGCCAAAGGACAGCTGGCCAGGAATAGATGATCAGGACAGTCTGACCCAGAGGCCAAGCTATACATAATGCTTCCTTTAATAGCCACCTTTTAGCCTCTGTTCTCTCTCTCTCTTTTTTTTATACAATGTCAATTTATTTCCTAAATTCCTTTTTTTTTAAATTAAATTTATTGGGGTGACATTGGTTAATAAGATCATATAGGTTTCAAGTGTACACAGTTCTGTGATACATATTGCATTGTGTGCTCAACACCTAAAGTCAAATCATCTTCTCAAAACGTGGCCAAGGATGACAATTACCAAATAATACTGATAGGCTTTGTTTGTTTTCTCTGTCTTCACAGAGAAGATGGGAAAAGGCAAAAAGTAAATGGTTCCACATTCCTATAAAAATTGCTTGGAATTAGCTACTGTACTGGATATGTTTCATAGGTTGACATATTTGATTTCTTAAGAATTAAGGTTGTAGAGGTTGTACCTGGTTGTCTCCATGTAGTGAATGCTTAAAATATATTTGTTGGATAAGTGAATGAGGTGTATTGTAACTCGACTGATCCAAATTTCCATTAAAAAAAAAAAAGTAAAGACTTGAAACAAAAGCTTATTGGGGCCTGCAATCTCAAGAAAGCAGAAAAGAAAAAGGAGGGAGAGAGAGGGGAAAAGACAGATTTCTGGGTGTGCAACCATGGTACTCAGTGCACTGATTCCTTGGTGTTACAGGACATTTCCAAAGAGGCTACACAAAATACTGTGGCTATCCAAAATAATGGCCACACAGCCCCAACTTGTCTTAGCATTCTTCCCACTCTGCCCATACAAAGGGAAGGCGGAAGGATACTGTGTCTTCCGGCTCCTTCCTATCCTTGATTTCTTATTGATGCCCCAGGCTGGAGTCTAGGGCATTAGCTGCACTTCTCAATTGCTCTGTGGAACCAGAGCCCCATAGGATACTTCTAGCCAGTGTGTAGACAAGACGACCTCTCTTTGAAAGTCAGAGCTGGGCATGGGGCTACTCAATTTGCAACCATAGCAACATGGATCTGGGAGCATAGAAAGGAATTCACCCTTGTTAGGTCCTTTCCAGTCTGAAAGCAAAGCTAGAGTTTTCAGCCAGAGACAGGGTAGGAGAATGGCATCATTTAGGAGGGGGTTAAAATCTGAGTCCAGTACACAGTTGTGATTGGCCTTTTCTCTGCTCATGTCTTTTCTCAGACCCAGACATATAGCTTCTTATGTTATTCTTTCTTCCTTTATTCATCAAGTTCTCCAGACACTTGGTCTGCTTTTCTCTCCTTTTGGCAACTCCTGCCATGTACTTTACCCCTAAGGAATGTCTGTGCCTCGCAGAGTAATTGTGAACCGCTTCTCCCATTCCCTCCTCATTTCCACCACTCATCCTGGCTCATCATTTCTGTTCTCTAAGACAGTCCTTTGGGTAAACAATGTCCAGCAAGTATGTTCACCTTCTACAGCTCAGAATATCAGTGACAGTGTGGAGTGCTGTATAAGAAGCCAGGGCTACGAGGAAGCCTAGGTCCCAGGTACCAGAGAGAAGCCAGGGTCCTGAGTGCCAGAGGGAAGCCAGTGCTGGCAACCAGGGGAAGGAAGTCCTACTCTTGCATGAATTTTGTGCACAGGACCTCTAGTGCATTATAAAAAGTTCAGATTCCCTACACTCAGGATTCCTCAACTGTGATACAAATGACTGTGCATAGTTTGCATCTGGGACTCTATAGGTTGTTCTCATGCAAATTGAGAGGCAAGGGGAATTGGTACTAATATGCTAATTCTCAGCCTGCTTGCTGTAATAAAGTTATTTGCTTCTGATACATCTGCCAGAATTCATGAAACTATGGCAGACCAACTTGTTTGCTTACAGATAGGGTAAAACTCAAAACTTTTTTTACAGTCCCTGACATAGACCTGTACAAATTAATTGTAGCAGTTTCTAATCTTAAAAAAAAAAAATAGATTCAAGTTGAATGTGTAACAGTGGGCAGATGTATTTTAAAGATGTGGAGTATAATACACCAACTAAATTTTGTGGAATTGATGTGCTATGTTTACTCATATAGGACTGCTATTTTAATGAGTCAAAATTAGTTGATTGTTGGCAATCTTACATGGTTCAACCTCATATTTGTGTTAACAAAAAATAGGTCTCAAAAACATAAAAGTTAATTTAAAGTTTGATTTCTTCACTGAAAAACACACACAATCTATCCAAATATTTAAAAATGAAATCATTTTCTTTTCTCACTAATGGAGTAAAAGCATTCTTCTCCATGTGGATGGAGAGACACTGACTTTAGGATAACAATTGATCCTAGACTGAGTGGAAGGATGATGGACCCTGGGTGAATATTAATGAGATTTGAACTGCATCTGTCAAATTCTGGTTCAGAAACCAATAAAAATCAAAAGTAAATACTATAATAGACTAAATAGTTTTTATTATATATGTGTTTACTTGGGTGGTTGCCAAAAATCTTCCTGGACTCCTCTTTATATAGTAGGTGTCCATTGTTTCTTAATTAAAACGGTACAGTACTAAGGTTCGGTAAGTGTGCGGTGTGCGGAGGCTCAAGATGGTGATTACAACTTAAAACCATTCTTTTTAGTAGACTAATTTTGACTAATTTTGAACAAGCTTTCAAATATGCAGAGCAGTATCAGAACTCTGTTCTCGCATTTTCTGAGAAGGCCTATCTTGGTTTATAGGACAGTTTTTTCTCTCTTTTTCTCCTAGAAAACACATTATGAGTCACTCTGAGGAGTATGGGTCTAAAATTCTCATCTTGTGTCATTAAATGTCATATAGTTCAACTGCAGGAAATTTTTTTCTCATAATGAGAAATGCAAAGTCTGGGTTGGTTTCAAGTTTTTATAGTTTTTAATCCTAAAAAAAAAAAATTAACAAGTTCATACATTTTAAAAAAAACAAAACACTATGTCTCCACTAAACTATTTTTCCATCAATGAGATTAATGCTTTTTAACTTTTTTAGGGGGAGCAGGGGAGACAACATAGGCCTTAGTAAGTTTTTGTTTTTCCGTCAACTTCCAGTTTTGATAATGAACTTTTCTAGTCTTATAAGCAATCAATGGGGTAGATATTTTTTATTTTATAGTTATAAAATGTGAGGACCAGAATGGAAGGATAACTGCGTTCTTGGTCTCATCCATCCTCTCACTACTGGCTGGAGAGCATAGCTTACCATTGGTGAGAATTACATCATTAGAAAGGAAAAGAAGTAAATCATATAGGTTCTGTTTTTCAATAACTTTAGGAAAGCAGCATCAAAAATCCTATATAATAAAGAGGTAATATACAAATTGACTCTCACGTCCTTGCACAAGATGGCCACCCCCATATGGTCAAATATGGCTGCCACAAGAAGGCCAGCAGGGGAGGGCAGTTGAGGGCAATCAGGCCGACAGGGGAGCAGTAGACGTCAATAAGGCTGGCAGGAGAGTGGTTGGAGAGTGATCAGGCTGGCAGACAGGCAAGCAGTTGGGAGCAGCAGTCCTGGATTGTGAGAGAGATGTCCAACTGCTGGTTTAGGCCTGATCCTTAGGGGTCCCAGATTGGAGAGAGTGCAGGCTGGGCTAAGGGACACCTCCCCCACACCCAGTGCATGAACTTTATGCACTGGGCCTCTAATAAATTGATAACTAAGAGTCAGGAATTCTGTGTCTGTCATCTGTGTAGCTCTCTCATCTGTGAGACTAATAGCCGTTATATTAAACATATAATTCATGTATCTTAATTCTGAAACAAGCCCTAACTTTAAGGAGCTACTGAATGAAAGAGAATTTACTGTGTTGAGGCAGATTCATACTGCTGTGTAACTAAACACGCCAAAATTTAATGGCTTAAAACAACAACCATGTACTTATTGCATGGTTCTGTAGGTTAGTGGCGTGGTTCTTCTTGCTTGGATTGATCTTGATCGTCCTCTGTTGGGCTTTATCAAGTGTTTGCAGTTGGCTTGTGGGTCACCGTGTGATCTAGAATGACATCTCTCATATGCCTGGCAGTTGGCAGCCTGTTGCCTAGAGGAATAGGAGTCACTGAGCCTTTGTCCCTCATCATTCAGCAAGCTACCTTATTCTCATAGTAGAGATTTCTAATAACAAAAAAGAAGAAGCTGCACGGGATGCTTGTAGAGAATCCAGGATACTAAAGGAGTGCTCCAAGCAGCACATTCAAATGCTTTGCTGAAGCACTTCCCATTGCCTGTAGTATACAGCCCATGTTCCTGACCTTGACATTCATTGCCTGACATAGTATGGGTTCTACTTACTCTTCATATTTTCCATGACTGCCCTTCTCACTTTCTGATTTAGACATTATGTAGCTGAATTACACTGTTTGTTTACTAACAGTTAATCTCCTGTCACTTTGGGTTTTCTCAGCCCTTCCCTCTGTCTTAACCCTTTGCACTCCGCTGTCCCCTCTCAGGGGACATCGGAATTCTAGCATATCACTCGGATGTCCCCTCTCAGGGGACATTGCAGTTTATGGGGAATTGAGTTAATTCAACGCACGTTTCCACCGTTAGCGTCGAGTAGCTAGTAGCCAATGTCCAGAATGGTTCGGAGTGCAAAGGGTTAATATTCTTTCCTTTGACATCCTCTTGCTGAAAGTTTGCCACCTTTCTAAGACCTAGCCAAAATACAAACCCCATGCACATTCTTTTAGCTTGTTTTGTAATACTTTTGTGGTTTTCTCTTTGGAGTTTTATGGCATGCTTTACACTAACTATATAGCTCTGTGAATATATTTCCTGCACAATAGTTAGACTATAAGCTCTCTTAAATGCAATGATTGTGTTTCCTTTTATTTTGCACCTTTAGTACCAAGAAGAGTGTTCAAAAACACACTTGGCAAAGGAAAAATATGTTTGCTATTTGCTGACTAGAATTGAAAATTCAAATTATCCACATGGGGATTTTCATGTTTTTGAAACCAATCTTGTTTACCCTGCTTTCTGGCTCCATAAGGGTCTTTCTATTTTTAATAACAACAAAAAACTATGACTATGAAGGTCGCATTTTCCATCCCTCTCTCAAAAACAGTCTCAAGGCCATTTGTGAGAGAAGGTAGGAGGTGAAGCTAAACTGTTTGCCCATAGTGACAAAGGTGCTGTCCCATTTCCCCGAAACCACAGGACTGACTCACTCCTACTCCAAATCTTTGGGCCGCTGTACCCACCCCATACCAGCCCTCCAGCCATTAACCTCCCTTCGAAACTCTCCTCTGTCTCCTGAACTACGGTAGTAGCAATACTTAGTGTTCATTGATTTCCTTATTTGAAAACAATGAGGTGCCTCAGTGTTATTTCAAAGACTTGGCAGCTCCTGTATGCCCCCCTCTCCCCACTCTGTTCTTGGGCTCAAGTTGAAGTTAAGTTATTGTTCTTACTCTCAGTCATTTCCTGCCTTTGGGAGTTGATGGAGGGTGAGCCTAAATACACTCAGACATTCTCCATAACAGTTTGACACCTTGGACCTTGTGTGCCTACACACACACACACACACACACACACACACACACTAAACAAAATTAAATGCGTACCATATTTTTAAAAATGTTACAAGCACAGAAGCTATTAAAAATCATGCCCTCACACACTGAAAATCATGTGTTAGTATATTGTCATTTTTACTTTAACATCTTACTTATCATAAAACAGAACTTCTAAGATAAACTTCAAATCTTCTTAATTTTCTCTCCAATCTCATGCCTGTCCTCTCTCCCATGACATAACTATAAGGAACTTAGTTAATTTCCTTTGAGTCCTTATCTATACACTTGTATATATGTGTCCATAAACGTATTATTCCTTAAGTGTTTGTAGAGGCATCAGATTAAATTTAACATTCTTCCACTTGTGTTAATTGCAAGTAGATTTAACAGAATTATTTTAGTCCATAATATTCTAATAATTCTTTTACTAGACTATATCATTCATGTATTTATTTTTACTGATAGATAATTTGGATTGGGCCAACTTTTTCACAGTCGCAACAAATCAATAAATACTGTACTCTGTTTGGGTTTCCCTAGAATAGAAACTTAAAAGCAAAATTGTTAGGGTCCTGGTTATTTTCACTTTCCAGATAGTCCTGTACTTTCTCTGCCTCTTACCTCTCTTCCACACTACTTCTTGTTTCCTTTTACCTAAGAGATTATGTTAAAATGCAAGCTTGATTGTGCCCCTAACATATTTAAACCTATTAGTGACTTCCCATACTCAGTAGGATATACTATCAACTCCTTAGACTAGGGGTGTCGAACTCAATCAGAGAAGGGGCCAAAATCTAAAATCCAGCCTAAATCGCGGGCCGAATGGTTTACTGAACAGTCATAAACTGTCATTGTGATGGAAACGCAGCGGAATGCAGTGATGACAGCGTGGTGCGGGCCACATTGCAAGGCCTGGCGGGACGGATTTGGCCCGCGGGCCTTGTGTTTGACACATGTGCCTTAGACCAACAAGATCCTTTATGACATGTCCTGCTGACCCATCCAGGCTATCCCACACACATTTGATCTCCCAGTATTATTCAATTACTTCTTATTTTGTAACTAGAGGCCTGGTGCACAAAAATATGTGCACTGGGTGGTGGAGGGTCCCTCAGCCGGCCTTCCCCCTCTCATAGTCCGGGAGCCCTTAGAGGATGTCCTACTGACCACAGTCTGGCCTCCCTCTGCAGTAGGCGACTGGACCAATTGGGGGAAGGTGCTCCTCCCATCACTTGCTGCTGCTGCCACTGCTGGCCCCCAAGGCTGCTGGTGCTCGGCCCTCGCCCCTAGCTTCTTAGCTCTGGTCCTGCCCACCCCCTCCCACTGGTTGTGGGGGGTGCGATCTGGGGCCAGGCTGGCTCGGGAAGGGGCTGTGGGAGGCTGAGGCACTATGGTTGCACCTCATCCACCCTTTGTGGAGGCTTTGGGACTGAGGTGCGGAGACCTCTGTGAAGGAGGAGCCACAGCCACCAGACCAGGCCTGTGCCAAGACCTTTCCCACGCTCCCTCTGTGAAAGGGGCTGCGCTGCCGGACCCTCAGCCCTTGCAGCCACTGGGACTTAGTCCAGAGGATGTCCCCTGAAGACATTCAGTCTAATTAGCATATTACCCTTTTATTAGTATAGATGGAATGATGGCGTGTAGTTCCTGCCTATAATTCTCCTCCCTGTAATTACTTTCTTTTCCTTCCTTGATCTTAGTTCAACCTTCAAAACTAATCATAGATCCACTCCCAATAATAATAATAGATAATATTTATTGTTTGCCAGGTACCTGAAATGATCCTTGCCAACTTGTCTCCCTGACACTGTCATTTTTTCCTATATATTTATTTGTTATTAGACCTATAAGAAGGAAAATATCTGAATGAATTTCCCTTTTTCTT
The DNA here is from genome assembly GCF_014108245.1 of Pipistrellus kuhlii. Classification (NCBI taxonomy): domain Eukaryota; kingdom Metazoa; phylum Chordata; class Mammalia; order Chiroptera; family Vespertilionidae; genus Pipistrellus; species Pipistrellus kuhlii. Next base: position 4,136,814 of record NW_023425449.1, read on the forward strand.
CTACTTTTTTAATCGCTGGTATACATGTCCATGTCCCCACTAGTTTATACATTTCTTGAAGAATAAACTACACTGTAGGTATTCATATATGTAACTCTAGTACTTAGCACAGGGTAAGGGCTTCTCAAATATTTGTTAAATAAATAAATTGTCCTTGGTAATAAAGTGTCCTTTCCTTTCCTGGAAGAATTTACAATGGGCTCTGAACTCTTTAATTGCCACTAACACTTGTGGTAAAGGCATTTTGCCAAATGTGAGTTAAAAGCCACCTTTTGATGTTAAAACCACTCTTTAATAACCAAGTCATGAAGCCACAAGGGCTTCACACGTTTCATCCCACCAGTTTCACTGACAGATCGCATCCTTCCTTTCCCAGGGTTTAGTGCTCCCTCAAACTCATACTGGCTTGGGTAGGGTCCAGTTTTCAGTATTCAATGGTAACCCTGAGAGAGGGGGTGGAGATGCTCTGCTAGCTTCCCTCAAATCTAAATATGACATAAATTAAAAGGAAATGGATTCCTGTCTGTGGACTCTACTCTGGTCCTCACGCAGAGAGGCATCATCAAGCTTCGCAGGAAAGGCTCATTTGTCTTGGTAGAGCAGCACTGCATTCCCAGCCATGGGCGAGAGGGAAAGGGATGGTACCTCATCAGATGCGAGCAGAGCAATTAGAGCAGATGGATATAGAAAAGACCACCGGGTGAGAGCATGATGATGAAATATCGGGGCTCCAAACATGATGAACGTTCCCGGAGACATACCCAGTGTCTTTGGCAGGAAGTTTTTGAAGGCAGGAATAGAGAAGAGAGACCTGGAGACAAGCAGTAGCAATAATCCCTGGGGAAACAAACTGTATAATCTTCATTCTGGTGATTTCTTTCTATGCATGATTCCCTTCGGGGGTGGGAGGGGAGATATTAATTTGAGGTTGGCAACCAATTGGAACAAATCAGTAGAGACACTTGTTGTGCATGATTGCAGATATGCCTTGTGAATTACGTGATGTGTTTTATGAATCCTAGACAATATCTTTCTGAACGCCGATACTTAAAGAATAGAGTCAAACAGAAATATTTTATTAAAATTGTCTTGAGTAGGTAAAGATTAATGCCAGCATGTCAATGCCTCAAATACTTTTAGAGTGGATTAGAAATTTGCTGAGCTCCATGCCTTGAAAGTCAGCACTGTTGGTACTGCACACAAAAATAGTTTCCATTTCTTGAATATCTACTTGATTCTATTATCTAACAACCTGGACTGGTCTAGGCTGAGTGCTTTTTCTGCTGGTCTTACCTGAGGTCATTCCTGTGTTTGATGGCCCAACAGAGGCTGAGTGGTCCACGATGGCCTTACTCACATTCCTAGCAAATGATGCTGCGTGTTGTCTGATTGGCCCAGGGGCTGGAGGATTCATCTCTACTCCATGTAGCATCTTCTCTTCCAAATGGTGAAAGAATTCCAAAAGAACAAGAGTACAAACTGAAAGCCTCTTGAAACTGAGGTTAGCTAGTTGCACATTGTCACTTCTGATACGTTCAACTGGCAGAAGCAAGTTATAGGGCCAGTCCGGATTCCTGGGGAGACAAAGATAGTTCCACAATGTGATGGAAGTAGCAAAGTCACACTGCAATGGGAAGCAGATACCAGGATGTGGGAAATTATCAAGGCCATGTTTGCAAACTATGTACCAAATGTTGACACTGTTTGTTCTCTCTCACTCTCTCCTTCTGCTACTCCTTCCCCCCTTGTCTCTCTCCCTCTTTCTATAATATTTTTTAAAATCTTGCTTCGTTGTCCTTTGACAGACTTGACCCTATATGCCTCATAATGACTAATTTTAGATCAGTCAATACTCAAGCTAAATAGGTCACTACAAAACAAGAACATTCTAAAGTTTCAGTTTGCATTACACAAAATTCAGTCTTTAACTGTAGAAACTTTGAAAACATAAAGACTCATTTGTTAAATATCCTCTACTTTGACTATTTCTTTGTCCATTATCTCCCGAATCTGTGCCATGCATAAACTTCACATGGTAATGATTCTTCTCCAGCAAAGAGGGTAAATTTTAAATTACCTCCCCATTAATGCCCTTCTCCCCCAAATTTTGTCCTCCACAGTGAGAGGGTTTATTTCCATATGTCTCATTTTTTGTAAGAAGTGAAACTTCTGGTTAAATGTTGCATGATAAGATCAGACAGTATTAATCATATCCATAGAAGTGATATGAGAATTAAGTCTGGCAATACAGAGCAAACACTATGGCTACTTCCAAAGAAATTTCCACCTAAAGGAAGAGATTGGCACACACATGAGAATAAGTATCGCATTAGAGAGCCGTCCTGTGAGGTACCCAGCTATTCTGGCTCACATTGGCTCATGGGAGACCAGTCTGTGTGGCCTCTGATGGCTTGATGAGAAAACTGTTAGTCCCAGCCTGAAGAACCCCAAATTCATTCTTTAAATATAAATATGTTCTACTATGTCCAAATAGAGGCACATGCATGTGCACACACATATACAACTATAAAAGGGAAATGAACCATTTCAATGGGAAATTAAAAAATGAACAAATCACATTTAGGTGTAGGAAGATAGAGAGGTTCTGAGATGCTTCATAAATGTCTGTTCTCTTTTTCCATCTCTGAATATGAGTTTCTCCTTTTAATCAAAGTTTTGGATTAAGTCATTTCCTGGGTCCCTTCAAGGTCTAACAGTTTATGCTTATAGCATAGGCATCTAATTGGCATAACAATGTCCAATCCTAGTGAGTCAAAGCGATTCCCCATATTCAGAAATAATCCACAGTTCCATGAAAAATAATTGCTGAATTGCAATACATGTATATCTTATCTATTCCTTAATTAGGATACCACATGCACCCAGTGAAGTTTATAAAGAGGGGCTCTAACTTTACAGTAAAGTCAAGGGATGCAAAATGGGGAAAACAAACCACAGTCAAAATGAAAAAAAAAATTTTTTTTGGAATTCTTAGCATACCAGCAGAACAAATGGTATGTCAGTTTTATAGAAGTGCAGTACTCTGCTGTTCAGTGTAGATGAGTTGTATACAGATCTCTACATAGGACAAGGAATCCTCCCACCTGCTCTGTTAAACTTGGTGGGGGGGTCTTCTTTCGCAAAATTTACCCAAATGCTCTACTTTTTTTCTATTATTCAGATCATTGTTCTCATCATTCAAGTATCTAAAAATTCTTACGTGCTTATGCTTTATTGCACTTTTTATGTTTTAAATAACTTTCAAACATACTCTCAAATAGGATCATCAAACACAAGGGTGAAAGGTTTTTATAAAGAAGGAAACTGAGTACTTAGAATCCAAATGAGTAGTTCCGGTTTACAGGGCATGTAAATGACAATGACGGGTCTAGGGTGAAACCCAGACACCTCGCCCTGAAACCAGTCTTCTTACTGTAGAAGCTGGGGGATTTTGGAGAGTGGTGTAGGCCTGCCCCTGTCATAGAGACAACATCACTCGCCGGTTTCACTGCCCTGACATCCAAATAGTCTTAAGAAAGCAGAGATGTTGGTGCCAGCGAGGCCACTTTGCTGCTCATCTCCCATCTGTTGGACAGCTGGACAAGGGAACAGCTGCCAGTCAAGGCTGTTTTGCCTGGCACTATCAGATCTGTTGGCATTCCACACCACATGCCAGCTGGTGCCGGCTCTGGTTGAATAGGTCTTGTTTGGGTAGGCGAAAGCCCCAGTTGCTGTTAGTGCAGCCATGAGCCTCAGTACCCTTCCGAATGCAAGAGTGAAGGTCAGAGCCAGAGAGTAAACCAAACTCACCTTCGAAAAAAATGTTGATTCTGGTTTTGTGGAACCAGGGCCTGCATTAATGTGAGATGGAGCAGTGAGTGCACCCCACATTTACCCCTGCTCAACTGTGTGACCTCAGACAGTCACCTCGCCTCACCTAGCTCAGCCTACAGGTCCCTGCGCTGCAGTGGCAGTAGCATCTGTACCGTAGTTGTGTTGGGAAGATGGCATGAGTGTGTCTGACAGAGCCTGGCACGCATTGGACCGTCAGTGAGTATGAATTGGTCCAGAAGCCACCATAGCCTGGGGCGTGGTTTAATTTCCAGAAGACATCCCCCTGAGGTTCTTGTTATCCATCTTCAATTATCTAAGGGACTAGAAGGAGAGAGGGAATTAGACATGACTGTGTTTTATTCCAGAGGGAAGAAATAAGACCAAAGTTCTAGTAGTTGCAGGATAATAATACCTTGTAGTTCAAATTCGAAGCAACTTTCTTGAACCCAAAGCACTGAAGAGTTGGGAAAATCCGGAGTGAAGTTCTACACAGAAGACTCATGGAAAAAGGTAGAGGCACCATCTCTTTGAACGATAAGGGAGGCGCCCCTTTCACCTCCACCCTTTTATTCTCCTTGCCTTTCCTTTATATTTCTGGTTATTTCTTGTTCCAAGTGAATTGTGTAAGAATAAAGTGATTAATACATCTCCTTATGCTAAAGAGGCATGATGTTACAAGTCAGTGCTGTATAAAATATTCAAAAAGTGTGTTGGGGAAGACAGTGAGCAGGAGAGCGAATGAAAATCTGCCACTAGCCATCCAGAAAAAAAGAAAAACAAAAAGGTGTTGCCCTCCTGGGGACATGTAATGTGAGCATTGCTCACTAGGCTTCACTCCCCCTGAAGTAGAAAGAGTAACTTCAGCATCTTTATCACATATGCAATATTTTTTACATGCTATGCATTTGGCCTCTGTCATTTGCTAGGGCTGCTGTCACAAGTGTCACAAGTTTGGTGGCTTAAACAACAAAAATGTATTGCCTCAGTAAGTTCAGAGGCTTGAAGTTCAAAATCAAGGTGTTGATGAGGTTGGTTCCCTCGGGGGACTGGGAGAGAGATTACGTGCCATGCTTATCCCTTAGGTGCTGTTGGATTGCTGATCATCTGGGGCACTCTTTGTCCTGTGGAAGCATCACCCTGCCCTCCACATTCATCTTCCCAGTGTTCTCCACTGTGTGTGTCTCTGGCTGTAAATGGCCCCTTTCTCTAAGCATGCAGTTATATTGGGATAGGGCCCAACCTAAGGACCTCTGTTTAATTACCTATGCAGTGACCCCATTTCCAAGTATGGTCACATTCTGAGGTACTGGGGTTAGGACTTCTATCTATGAATTTTGAAGGGACACAACCCCAAACGGGACTTTACATGTGGTATATGCTTAGTAATGCTTTCTGTACAAGTGGAGCTGAAATCAGTGACCAAGTCTCAGAATTAGAAATAAGTAAGTTGATGGAATGAGCTCCATCTCTCCTATGCCTGGATACCCTCTGTACTGCAGGCTTTCTTTAGATTCTTCCAGCGATGCCTGTAAGTGTTAGAATTTGTTTCATTGATTTATCTCCAAGGTTTGATGAGTGTAGGCAGGCTGGGGAAAGCTGAGGAAAGAGGATCCTAAAATAATAAATGATTGCTTAAAGAATTTGAACCCCTTTGCTCGCTAGGATGTTATTTATGACAGTTGTTGAACTATCAAAAGCAAAAATCTTTAGAAAGTAAATAGGTAATATTTGCTGAGCACTTATTATGTGTCAGATTCTGTACTAAGTGGTTTCTATGATTGGATGAAAACAACTCATCCTTGTGGAAGAGTTACTGTGCATACCCATTGTAAAGAGGGGAACTGAGTTCTGAAGTTCTCATGCAATTTGCCCAAGATCACACTGCGTGCAGGACACCGCAAAGGAGTCCCATCTGATGGGAAAGTCTCTTCTCACAAGTCCTGTCCTGCTCTGACTTTTCTCAACTCTTATTTTTCTTCACAATAAAATCCAAATGAAATCATGTGCTTAGTGACTCAGAGGGAGGGTGGAGAGTGGAGAGGATGATGTTTCTTCTTGCATCCATGTATAAAACTAATGCATTTTAAAGAGAAAAGCGGGGGGGGGGGGGGGGGGAGGAAAGAGAATTTGTAGAAGGAAGAGATAATTCTTACCAGGACATGCTTTAGGCAGGTAGGTGGGTGGGTGGCTATTTATAACCTGCCTTCTTCAGATCACTTTTGTCTCTTGCCACCATTAGTGATACACAGCAAGAGAACGATTCAGAAAATTCTATTTCCTAGAAGGCACCTGGCCCTCCCTTCTGCGGGGGAGTGAGGAAGAGCACCAGATGTGCTGAGGTTTGCCTGATTTAGCATTCTTCCGTGGGCACTCACCACAGTTCCTAAAAAGGAAATCATTTTGGTGAATTAATTTAACGAAGGTGGTGTTGAAGTTGGGTCTTTGTCTCTTATGCTGTGACAGTCAATAGACGTGCTGAGCTCACAGGCCCAATAGTCCATTCGGTTTCTGGACTTCAGAAAAATGGTTCTGGGAGCCTGGCTCAGCCAACTCAAATGAGAGGGTTCAGAAAGCAGGCATGCTTCTTCTTGGAGCACATCACTAGTAAATGGACTACTCTCCCAGTACAGACGTGTTGAAATTAATGAATTCTCTCCATTTCTTTTTCCAGTCTTGATGTAGGGGTTACCCACTTTGTAGCCATATTTTCCTTTTAGAAAATGACATGTGGGGGATTCCAAAGTGCCAGAACTAAGTTTTCCTCATGCCAATTTGCCTATTCCGTTCATTTGTCTGACATACCTGTATACCTGCTCCTGGAAATTTTCACATCTTAATAGAAGTGAAGTACATTTACTCATTACAAGGAAGCTATCAGTTAGGCATTCTTCACTCTTACATTAGTGAGCAAACAAAAAAAGGCTAAGTAATTTGTGGGGGGGGGATGCAAAGTTTCCCATTAAAGGGTTAAAGCATTTAAGTATGGACTGTATGGCTAACTCGTTCATTCATTCATTCAACAAATAACTTAAGATTGTGCTAGGGATAAAGATGTACATATTTCTAATAGAGATAGCTTCTTCCTACTTTCATAGTTTTTATAATCTGCCAATGAAACAGAATAAAACATTTTATCATACAAATTAATATAAATGCAATAAATAAATTGTGTAATGAGAGCATATAAATGAGAGATGCAATCTGATCTGAGTATTAGGAGAAGCCTCCATAAGAAGATATATTTAACCTGAGACATGATAGTTGTGTAAGAATTAGGTAGAAAGGAGAAATGGCAGATGAAATAATCAGATGGGAAGGAATCTCATATGTTGTGAGTGACAGAGGATCCAAATGGTTGAGAAGACACAAAGGAGAACAAAGGTGACATGAGGCTGTGGAATTAGGGAGGAACCAGAACACGCAACTAATACCAAGTCATACTATAGTTGATCTATATTCTAGGAATAACAGGAAGTCTTTGAACAGCTTTATCTAAGGATTATAGTTATAGGTTCAGAAAGGCATTTGAAAGATCACTCTTTTCAGGAGACTAGGAAGAAGAGGGACAAAAGAAAGGTAAAGACCTCTTAGAAGTTTCTGGAAAGTTTCAGTGGGAAACATTTGGGAGCTTAAATTAGTAATATGACAATCCTATATAATAAAAGCCTAATATGCTAAGTAACCAGGCATCCAGTTAGCCATTCAACCAATCAAAGCAAAAAATACTAATGATATGCTAAGACTGCTCAACTGCTCGCTATGATATGCACTGACCACCAGGGGTCAGACACTTCAACCAGTAGGTTACCTTGCTGCTGGGGTCCAGCCAATCAGACTGGACAAGTCCTGGAGCACTCCTGCAGCCCCTCGCTGGCTGGCCAACTTCCCGCATCCCTCCTGATCATGCAGGGTCCCTTGGCCTGGTTTATGCCGTCGGAATCTGGAACCACTCAGGGTATGTTGGAGAGCATGTTTCCACCTGATGGCAGAACAGCTGATCACTATGACGTGCACTGATCACCAGGGGGCAGATGCTCAATGAAGAAACTGCCTCAAGTGGTCAGTGTGCTCCCATGCGGGGAGCATCGCTCAGCCAGAAGCCGGGCTCACAGCTGGTGAATGCAGTAGCGGTGGTAAGAGCCTCTTCCGCCTCCCCAGAAGTGCTGAGGATGTCTGACTGCCAGCTTAGTCCTGCTTCCCCTGGGAAGTGTGCTTAAGCCATTAGTTGGACATCCCCTGAGAGCTCCTGGACTGTGAAAGGGCACAGGCTGGGCTGAGGGACCCCCCAAATACACGAATTTCATGCACCAGGATGCTAGTGATGATATAAAGTGCTTGGATTAAAAAAAAATTTATTTAGAAAGCATCTTCCCTGGATTTGAAGATTATTAGATACACATCTGAAAGTAAGATGCCCAAGATGACTGAGGTAACAGCCAGAAGCAAATGGGAAGTTGGAGGTTACAATCACTGAGATAGAAAACACTAGAGATAAGGCATATTTTCTGGGGAAAGATTATGAGGTCACTTTGCGATATATGGGGTTGCTTTTCATATAAAACATCTAGGCAGAAATGTCAAATTAGAGATTGGCTAAGAGGTAGAAAACTAGAGCCTGGAAAAAAATATTCACCTTGTAATTATTGATTTGAAAGTCATAGCCTTGGTGTGCAATGAAGCCATGGGCAATGAAAATATAACATAAAAGATCTAGGTTGGGACAGCAGATAGAAATGGGGAACCCAGAGGGTTTTTTTTATTTTATTTTATTATATTTTTATTGATTTCATAGAGGAAGGAAGAGGGAAAGAGATATGAAAATCAAAGATGAGAAAGAATCATTGATTGGCTACCTCCCACACACCCACTGCTATAGATGGAGCCCATAACCTGGGCATGTGCCCTGACAGGGAATCAAACCATGACATTCTAGTTCATAGGTCAACGCTCAACCATTGAGTCACACCAGCTGGGCTTGATATTTGTTTAGTTAAAGAACAATAATTAGAAAAGGCTTTTAGGAGTGACGAAAGGTGAAGATGAAAACAGGAGAATATTGGAACAGGCAAATTGAAGGAGCACTGTCTTAAGAGCCTAGTGGTCAACATTGCTCAAAGTCAAGTAAAGGTGGTGAATGCAAAGATTTCATGGGATAGGGATTTGGATATCACTGAGGTCTTTTGGACAATAACTGCTAAGAAGTGCTGGGAGCAAAAGCCAGAATTAAGTGGGTAGTAGAAAAATAGAGAAACATATATGCATAGGAAGTTCTTTCAGTGTGGTGAGAAAAAAAACTAGGACAGTAACTGGACGGGGGATATCTTTTTCCACCAACGACCTCCAAGGACTCTTTCAACTTCTAAACTCCACCAGTATTCACAATTGGCTATTCCCCCAGTAGTCAAGGCAAGTATTTAAAATTGTTTTTCTTAATTTTATGCCTTCTCAACTCATGACACAATGCCTATCACATTGTAGATACTACTCAAATACTCAATATTAGTTGAGAGATCAAAGTTGTTACTGGTGAATAACCTGTCAGAGCACATAAGGTACCCACAAGGAAATGAAAGAACTGTTTGACTAAGAGGTCTAATCAGAATAAAGGCCTAGATCTTTTTAAAAACCCCAATGTGGTATCATTGTGAGCAGAATGACTAAGTGAGCGGAAGGCTACAGAGCTCCTGCTAAGTGAATATATACTTATTAGCCAATGAAACCACCAAAACAGATATAACACACTGGAATTATTAATTTAGAAAGTATAATGGCCCAGCAGCCAGTAGCCCCTGTAGGCTTTTTTAACAGTTGGTATTGGAATGATCTTTCTCACACTTGAATGCTGAACAGAGTAAAGATGAAAGTGCTTTCCTTCTTGGGTTTCTCAAAATATATCAGCTTGATCAATTATCAACAACTGCCTGGTTACTGCTTTTAAAATCTGATTTGAGAAAAGCATGAGAATGTTCTTAAGCTGATGCTTAATATTTGGAAATATGCAAAGTCACTCAGCCTAGTGTGTTTGACACCAACATTGGGACTAGAAGACCTACAGTCTAAACAAGTTTTAACAATAATAGCTAATATGTAGTTTTGTTCACTGTTCCCCTAAATTTGCTTTTCCCTCCTGCCCAGTATCCTATTTCAAAAATAAGAATAACAATAAGATAATAATAATAAAAGTCAACATTTATTTGGTGCTTAATATATGCCAAACACTGAACATATATTATCAAATCCTCAAAATAATCTCCATTTTACAGAAGAAAAAACTGACCACAAAATAAATAGCCTTTACTCTGAGCTTACGTGTGTGTCCTCAAAACTAAAATGAGTCTCTTGTAAGCAGCATGTTGTTGGGTCTTCATTTTTGATCCATTATACATTTTAATTGGTGAATTTAGTCCATTTATATTTAATGTAATTATTGACAGGTAAGGACTTTCTAATACCATCTTATCAATTGATCTGGCTATTTTTCAGTTCCCTTGTTTCTTGTTTGTTTTTTCTTTCTTCGCCCTTCCCCCTTTTTCCTGACTTTCTGTGTGAAATTTGGATTTTTCATAGTGTATGCTTTGATTCCCTTCTTTTTATCTTTTGTGTATGTAATGTAGGTTTTTGCCTTTTTATTATTAGGAGGTTTACATAAAATCCCTTACAGATATAATGGTCTATTTTAAGCTGAGGACAACTTAAGTTTGATCACATACAAAACCTTATCTTTCTACTCCCTGCCCTCTATACCTTTTTGTGTATGTCACAATTTATCTCTTTTTATATTTTAAACAAATCATTATAGCTATAGTTATTTTTACACTTTTTGTTCTATAACTGATTAACACAAAATTATATTATAGTATTAGATTATTCTGAATTTGACTATTTACCTCTACCAATATGTTTTATGTATTTTATATTTTCATTTTATTGATTAATATCCCTTTATTTCAGCTTGAAAAACTTATTTCTGCATTTCTTGTAAGGTAGAAGGGGTGGTGGAAAACTTCTTCAGCTTTTGTTTGGAAAAATCTATCTCGCCTTTATTTCTGAAAGAAAACTTTGCCAAGTATTCTTGGTTAGCATTGTTTGTTTGTTTTTTCATTTAGCACTTTGAATACATCATCCCATTCTTTCCTAGACTGCAATGTTTCTGCTGAGAAATCCACTAATATACTTATGGAGTTCCCCTATATATGAGGATTTTTATACTTGCTGCTTTTAAAATTTTCTCTTTGGTTTGAGTTGTAGACAGTTTTATTATCATGTCTTAGAGAAGATCTTTTTGAGTTGAAATTTTGTGTTGACATACTAGCTTGATGAACTTGGATGTCTAAATCTCTCCATAGATTTAGGAGTTTCTCAATAATTATTTTTAAAATAAGCTTTCTGCCCATTTTCCCCATGGGAGCTAGTCTGGTACTAGGGTAAGCCTTTATTTAACCTGAGATTTCTGAGGCCAACCTGAAGTTTGAATCTGTGGGGACAGCCTGATGTTGGGGTGGGCTCAGAGCCTGCATCCATAGAATTTGTCTGGGGTCACAGGGTTGGCCCAGTGCTGGAGTGAGTCAAAAACCTTGGTTCCTAGTAATCATCCTGGCACTCAGCCCAACTGGGAGCCGGGTTTATGGATGTCTGTCTGGCTTGTGAGTGTTGACTGGGAGCCTGGAACTTACTGGAGCCTTGTAAACTGACAAACACTGGAGTGGGCTCGAGTCCTGGGTTGATGGGAGCCTGCCAGGGGCTACCTAGGACTGTGGGAGTGGTCCTGGAGCCGGGCAGACCTGAGCTGCGGCTCACAGTGAAGTCTGGCACTCGCTTTACTCCCCTATTTCCACATAGAAAGTCTCTCTCTTCATGATGAGCTGCCCAGGATTGGGGAAGGGGTGAGCAGGTACTGCAAATGTCTTTCCTTCCATCTTCAATGTGTCTTTTCTTATTTCTGTGCTTATGATCCCTCACCTGGAATTTTAGGTTCTTGCAAAGTTATTTTTTGTGCACAGATAGTTGTGCAATTTGATGTTTCTGAGAAAAGACAAGCATTAGAAATTTATAAACAGTCATTTTGCTGTTGTCACTCTTCTAGATATTTCTGTTCCTATTTTAAAGATAACAAAACTGGGCCTTCGAGTGGATGAATATGTGGCCTGAGGTCAAACAACTCATTAGAGCAGGTCAGGATAACAACTCAAATCTGTCTGCCTCTGAGGCCCATGTCCTTTCTCTCACAAAAGACCTTCGCTCCAGAAAGAAAATACGGTAAAATAAAAATAATCTCTCCTTTTAAAAGTAATTAATTATAACCACATTTGTTTTCCATGGGGTAAAATAATACACAGTGGTTGGAGGGAATAGTTTTATACTGCTCCCATCCTTATAAACACATCCAGATATTGAATCATATAAAAGGAACAATTGTAAAGTCAAAGCTTCCACCAATTCTTTGGCTGTCAGAAGGTGAAAACCCCAGAGAGATGGCCCTTTGTTTAGGAGAAAACCATAATAACTTTTTTATATTTTCAAAGACTGGCAGTCCTGGGAGTTTAGACAAACATAATTTATTCTATGTATTAAATGGAAAACTCAGAATTGGCGGTAGAAAGAAGTCTAGGAAATGGGAGACAGGGGAGAAGATCTGAAGAAAGTGAGGGGCTGGCTAATATGGAAGCCAGGAAATCCATAAAGAAAACTCTAACCATTGAGAAACCCTGTAAGGAATGAGTCTAGCACTGTGGGAAGTTGAGAACTTACTAGTAATTTTCCTTGGTCTTCTCTATAGTACCACCAAAATAACGTCTTGTGTTTTTTTTGTGTTTTTTTTTTTTCTCTCTCTAAACATTGAATCAAAACAAGAAAAGAAGACTACGGTAGGTTCCACATTTGAGTTGATTCAAACTAGAAACAGAAGAGACACAAGTCACAAGACATTAATGAGATCACGTGTCCCGGGAAGACTAGGGCAAATGTGTGATCCTCCCCAACAGGAATCCAAGCAGAGTTAATAGGAGGGTGTGTTACCACTGGGATTTATTTTTGGTGCATGTAACTAGCAACTTGAGCTTATTTATTTTAATGTCAAAGGAGCCCTAGCTGGATGGCTCAGTTGGTTGGAATATTGTTCTGTACACCAAAATGGTTGCTGGTTTGATTCCTGCTCAGGGCACATCCCTAGGTTGTGGGTTTAGTCCCAGGTGGGGGTGTATATGGGAGGCAACAGATTGATGTCTGTCTCTCTCTCTCTCTCTCTCTCTCTCTTCCTCCCTCCCTCCCTCTATAAGAATTAATTTTAATTTTAAAAAGCCCATAACCTCAGGTAAGAATTAAAACAAAAAAGAAAATGGTGGTCAGACACCATCAACTCTAGGATTTGTGAGACATTCACATGTCTAGTACATCCAAGATCATCAAGAGAATAGCAAAATCATACAAATTATCAAGAAAGAAAAAAGCTATTTGCCCAGAGTTCTTTCCAGAATTTTTTTTTACTTTCATGCCACCACACACCCTAGATTCCATCAACATCAAGTGACTTGCCCTGTGCAAATATGCTGTGATTGTTCAGACCATCTTTTTCTATCTACAAGGATTCTTCTTAGACATCAATGCCATTTTCTTATTAAGACTCTGCACTCTCCTGGTTCCTTCTTCCTCGATAGCATATTTCAAGTATACTGCCTGCCACCCTGTCTCCCCATCTAAAGTGTAAACTCCTTGGGTGAGAGGAAAAGACATTCCTGAAGTCGTCATTTCAGAAACCTAGCACAGGGCTGGAATAGAGATGTTTACTTCATCTTAATTCCATAAAGGAATGCTTAAATGGTGTCTTCTTAGGCAACTTGGTTTCAACTTTGTGGGGAAAGCTCAAATAAGATGCTTGAACTTTCTCTAGATTCTTACCCCACATCAGTCACCATCTGCGACAGAAAAGCAGTAATTATTTACTCTCTTTGAGGATTGTCATGTCGATAAAATCAGTCTCAGCCAACAGAACTCAAGGAAACCAGACGCAGCTCCTTTGAGTTCTTGAATTTACAGTTCAGTTTCTTGTCTCTTCTGAAGTATCCTGTCTGATAAAAGGGTAATATGCGAATTAACCGTGACTCCATTATAAAGATGGCGGTGCCCATAGCCACAAGATGGTGGTGCCCAGTCTTCTCAGTCCTGCCGGAGTCCTCCAGTCCTGGGCGGGCAGCCACTGAGAGCGGGCAGTGTGAGCGGCCTGGCGGAATGCTTGCTTTGTCAACGATGAGGCAAGCTTTCCACCCCAACTGCAGAGGTCTTCTGGGCAGTGGGCGTGGAGCAGCCAGGGGGGTGGGGAGGACACTTTCCCTGCCACCCTGGTGATGAGGCAGGCGTTCTGCGCCCAGCCGTGGATAGGCCTCTGGGCCGAGGAGAGCCTCTGCAGAGAGCTACTGGCGCACGGATTCGTGTGCAGGGCTACTGATTGGTTTCTAATTTGATTGTTTTTATTTTTAGTTTGGAACTAACTTCAAGCTTAAAGAAAGTTTGTAAGAAAACAACAACAACAAAAACACCTATATACCCTCATTCAGACTCAGCAGTTGCTAAAATGTGACACATTTATCGTTTTCCCTTTCTCTCACATACATAGTTTTCCCTTAAATGAGTGATAGTGAGCTGCAGACACCTTCCCTTTTATTGGTAAATACTTCAGTACATAGTTCCTCAGAGCGAGGACATTCATCTCCATAACCATGGCATAATTGTGAAAATCGGGAAATTTAACATTGGCACAGTATTATAAATTAGGCTGTGGATGACAGTGAAATTCCACCAGTGATCTCTTTTATAGCAATTTTTCCTCGTCCAGCATCTAATTCAGGACCATATATTGCATGTAGATGCCATGTCAGTTGGCCTCCTTATTTGTAGTTGGTTTGTCAGCCTTACTGTCTTGCATAACATTGAAGCTTTTGAAGAAGACCAGCCACTGATTATGCAGACAGCTCTTTGGGTTTGTCTCATAATTTCTAATGATTTGATTCACTTTAAACATTTTGGGCAGGATGTCCATGCATATTATTAGGAGTCTCCTGGTGTTGGTTCATCCATTTTTGAGGATGTATTCTTCACCAACTACTTAATATTTGCAAATGGAAAGATAGTAACTCTACCATAGATAAACCTGCTAAATGCACCTTAATCAGGTGATCAAAGTTGACATTGCCAATAGCTGTTTTTTTAAAAGCTACCTCAATAAAAGATTCAGCTGTTTTTGAGAACTGATTTGCCACTCATGCAAATTACACATTCTGATTTTAAAAAGAAAAATGCATGAAAAAAGTGATGTTGTCACTTGTTGCAATATTTACTTACCACCCAGTGCATAAGATCTGGAATAATATTAGTAATATTCAATGAATTCCAAGTCTTTAATAATACGTTACCATCAACACACCCACAAATCTTTTTTTAATCTTCCAATGATCTCATGTACCAAAGAGGAAACAAGAGTAACTTGGCCACAGTCACAAAGCTCAAGTCGTGTGAGTGTGTATTTGTGTCCTTGCAAGCCCGTGTTCTTCCCTCTGCACATACGTACACACAACCAGGACACAGGTGGGCATTCTCCATTAGGAGAGGGCTCGGTAGGAGCTATAGGGAAGGCCGGATGCTAATTCAGTTTTCAAACTACCAGATGGCACTTCCTGTGACTTCCTCATTAAAGTAGTAATCAGAGAAAGGATGCAGAAGAAAGCTGTGGAGGTGAGGGCAGGTAAGGGAAGCTAAAAGGCTCCATTTTCCTCCACTGGAGACCAGCAGTGCTCTCTGGCCTTACAAAGCAACCCATGCTACTCTGGATGTAGGTATGTCTGAGTAACTGAGCCCCCACTGGTGACTCAAGCACCCTTTTAGAGAAAGCAGGCAGCCCCGTGTTTCCCAGTAGACAGGAATTTAAAAGCAGCCACTCTGTAGAGCACTCTGGCTTAGAAAGCCCCTAAATCCTCTCAAGAGCTCAAACTCTTGGTTTCAGTCATCTTCAAGTTCTAGATAAACCTCATCTATGGGTGGGAATCTCATGAAGCAGACATGTGGAAGAGATGTGGGATGGATGTCATGTTACCCATGGAATCTGTGAGAGACGTGGAACAGGATCAGGCCGAGGGAAGGAGGTGGCAGAGCTGTCTGCCTTCTCTCCTGAGCTGGGTAGAAGACACTCTGCTTCTTCCACGAGGAGTCTACCGTGCAAACTCACCGCTACATTAAAGCCCGCGAGAAGGGAAAGATGGTTTGCTGTTTTCAACATGTGCAGCCACCGAGAGGGACGAAGGAACTAATTGACTTTTGGGGAAGTAGCCATCTGAGTTCTACAAAGGTTGGAGGGGCTAGAAGATTCCTCCAGAAAGGAACCGCAAGCACTGGAGAGAGAGTGGGGTCCTTAAACAGTAGGCTGCATCACTAGCAGGGACCATCCCACAGGGTTCCTTCCTTCTCCCTCTTTGCCCTGGGGTGGGGGGATGGGTGAGCTGCTGCAAAGCGCTAAGCTAGCCAGATCACTTTCTTTTTATTAGCAGCTGTCACATGCTCTGTCTGGCAGCAGTGAGCTAAATCTACTGCTTGGGCCACTTTGTCACAGCTCTCTTCTCAAGGGATGCATTCCTTTATCCTTGCTGACTCTGGAAAGGTAGCCTGCTTTGCTCTCCTTCTATATATATATAGCTGCCACCCCCAATTTCTTTATTTGGGCATCCATTTGGGAGAGTAGAGCCCATCCTCTCCAGCTACCCATTTCTTCTTTCCCTTGAAGACAAGAGTGTAAGACCAGGGAGCAGCACCAGGGCAGGCCCTGAAGTCAGACACAGCGGCCTTCAGCAGGGTCCCTCCTGTTACAAAGTTCGGTGATGCTAGCCAAGCCTGTGTGTCAGTTTCCTCATCTGAAAAACTGGCAGATAATGTGTAACATGATTCATGTCCCACATAATGCATGCAAAGCTCTCCACCAGAGCAAGGACTTAATACACTTTAGGTATTAGTTGGTACCATCATCATCTTGCTGCCATCCTCATCTTCATCATCATTGCCTCCTTTAATCAGTGTGAAGAATTAGACAAGAAATAGAAAGCACGGGTTTGGAAATCTCTACCAAGTTGAGAATCTTACTGACTTCTCACTGTGATTTTTCTTTGGGAATACATCCTGGTCCCCATTTCCCCTTGCTAGAAATGCTTTTTTTTTTTTTTTTTTTTTTTTTTTTTTTTTTTTTTTTTTTTGTCAAGAGAGGATGCAAATTTACATGGAGGAAGCGGTAAGGAGAAGGAAAAGGTCTCTGCTTGCTTTCACCCCCAACACCTGGCAAAGCTGAGACGAGGTGAGGACCTGAAGCAAATAGGGCAGGGAGGGGCTGCCAGAGGCTCTCAGTTCCCCTTGGCCCTGGGCCCCAGGTAGCTGGTTCAGCACTTGGGCTCCTCTCTGTCTTGGCACCAACCACACCGTGTTCATTGCGTGCTCTACTGCTGGGGCCTGTCTTCTGCTCTGCCTCCCTGGTTAGTACACGGGCACCTCTACAAGGGGGGGCATGTTCTACTCAGCCCCGTGCTCCTCAGCCCAAGCACCGGCACTGCAGAAGGAAGGAGCTCGGTCAGGGCCCCTCCTTCTCATCACCTGTGTCAGTCTCACTTTCTGTTCCTCTTCTTCAGTTCAGATTCTCATTAGAACACACTCGTGGATGTAAATCATACTCTACACGCTGAACACATCCTCTCCAATGGGGAAACGGGCTCCAAGAGGGAATGCCCCTCTTCCGGGATCTCACAGCAGGTGGACAAGTGACGAAAACCAGAGGAGGACCAGGTGTCAAGTCTTCCGGTCCACATTCCCACCCAGCTTCTGTGTTGAAGAGCTCGGAGACTTCATGGGGTGTTTATGAATCGGGGGAACCCCAGACCGGTGACTCACTGCAGAGAACTATACTGTTTCCTCAGGAAGGAGGACCTGTACCCCTTCCTTCATGCCCTTCTTGATGAAAACTACCCTGACAGTCGGTGACCACATCTTTCTCCTTGTCACTTACACCTCCCTCGGGTCTTCCCTTCCTCCTCCCCCACCTCCACCTTCTGACAAAACTGCCTCATTCTGCTCATACAAATTCTTTTGTACTGATTTGAGGGTGGATGCTAACATGATCATGTCTGTATGCATTTTTAGAGGGATTTTTGAAGGCCGCTATCTTTAACCAAAGGAGTGATTGCAAGTTCTGAGGCCAGCAGGGCAAACATGAATAGGTGGCATTCCAGGTTACATGGGGACTGGAGCAGAGAGAAGGTCATACTACTGGGCATGATGCAAACCGATGAGGCCTGTGACCTTGAATGTGTTGATAGGTCAGATGATTGTTAATGAAATAAATATGTCTGAACCAGAGACTCTAAAATACTCCCCAGTTGTGCCTGAAGTCTCGACCACATTGCCTGCTCCTGCCACAGAAACAGAAATAATAGTCATGGAAGTAATAGTCGTCAGAGCTATCAGTTGTCTGTTGATTGTTTGCTATGTGCAGGTAATATATAAACCTCAGCAACCCTTCAAGGTAGGTGTTATGAAGAAAGCCAAGCTCAGAGAAGCTGAATAACATTCTAAGGCTCAGAAGTGGCTTTGAATCCAGTGCCTCCTTACTCCGAAGCCCCCCTCTGCAATTCCCTCCATGGTGCCCATGATCACAGGGATCTGTCCAGTAGATGGTTTGGGATTAGGGAAGGGAACACAGGGAGGGAGGAGAATGCCCAAAAAGGGGTCACTGCCAGGACACGTTTGCAGGGTGTCCCTTTAGCGTTTGTTAGTTTCCTTTAGGTCCCAAGGTGTTTGAAAAAGCAGGAGTGTACAGTCAACAAAGCATTCTCAATTCAGCTGTTCTCTCATTCCTCTTAGCCTCCTCACAACTTGCTCTGAAGACAGGCTTGCCACTGCCACTTCCCTCTTTTGAAGTGTTTTAAGTGATCATGATAAAGTGTGGCCACATCATTGAGTGTACCGAGCAAATCTTCTCCCAGGCAAGCTTCGTGCTTTTAAAACTGTAGACCTAGCACAGACCAAGCCCGAGCGCACTTCTCTCTGTGTTGGGCCATTCACCCAATCATTCCTTGGCAGAGTGAGTTGCTCTTTCTGCAAAGGCCAGCCCCTTCCATCTCCCTGAAACATCCAGGTTTAACCTAACTGCCCAACTGGTCTTTCCTTCTATCCTGACCTTGCTGTTGAACACTGAGCTTATTTAGTCTCTTCCCATAAGCTGCCTGCAGACAGTGAGCTGTCTTCCCTCTCCATCTCATCACGTTGCTGGGCACATTGATAAATGGTTCTGAAATAAATAATGTGGCCATCTATCAAGGAGACAAAAATCATTGGTTACCTCACAAGCCATCAGTGAATCAGTTCCAAGTAACACAAGAATTAAATGGTGTAACTCAGCTCTTCCATGTGGTGTATAATGTCCTTTCCAGGAGGAAGGAACACCAAGTAGTAAGGGAGCTCTGTGTCCAAGGCCGTATTCCAAGGGCAAAAAGTGAGAAGCCAGGAGCAGCTGAAGGTATGGGAAGAGGTGGCAACACATTGTGCTGTGTGTTCGCCCTCACAGGGATTTAGATTGTATACCACAGAAGAGGAAGAGTCGATGAAGGTTTGAAACAAAGGAACAGTCCTATTTCTTTTACTTGTTTTTTACTGCAAAGGATCAAGTGGATCTCAGGGTTTATCACCGTGTCAGACCTCAAATTTCAACACAGGACAGGGTCTAGAAAGTGCAAGAGGCAACAACAAACCCACATCACTCTGACAAATAACAAAGATAGTTTTATTTTTTTTCACAAATAAAATTTCTGAACCAACCATGATTTAGGGGATCACTACCATTCATTGAACATTTACTCTGCTTTAATTTAACATCTTAGTTCTTTACACATACCCAGCTGTTAATACCCCTTGAAGCCACTCACAGATATGGTCCAATTTTGTCACAAATTCTGCATCTGGTATGTTTAGAAGCATGTTTCCACCTTGTTCTGGATGGCATCACATAGGCATTTTATACCCTGTTCTTTTTGCTTCTCAACTCAAGAATATATTTCTGACAATCCACCTTGTTCTTTTGAAGTTGATTGCAGCGTAATAGACAATTCTGGGATGGAAGTCTGGGTCCGGGAAGGAGGCTGGGTCCGGGATGGAGTTCTGGGCCTTAGAGAGAATTCTGGGTCCTAGAATGGAGGTCTAGGCCCCGGATGGAGGCCTGGCCCCTGGGATGGATACCTGAGCCCCAGATAGAGGACAGGTTTCAGGGATGAAGGTCTGGGCCCCTAATGTTGGTCTGTGACCTGAATGGAGGTCTGATTCCTGGGATAGAGGTATGGGCCCCGGATAGAGGACTGAATTCTGGGTTGGAAGTTGGGCCTGGGATTGAGGTCCAGTACCTGGCATGGTGAGTTAGGACCCGGATATAGGTCTGAGACCTGGGTGGAGATCTTGGTCCCAGAATGAAGGTCTGGGCCTCAGATGGAGATCTGGTTCCTAGATAGAAGACTGGATTCTGGGTTGGTGGTCTGGTCCCTGGCATGGAGGTCTGGCCCCAGATGGAGGTTTGGGTCAGAGAAGGAGGTCTGGGTTGGGAAAGGAGGTCTGGATCTGGGAAGGAGATCTGTGTACAGGATGGAGTTCTGGGCCCCAGAGTGAGGTCTGGGTCCTGGGATGGATGCCTGTGCCACAGTATGGAGGTCTGGGACCCAGATTTAGGTCTGAGCCCTGGAAGGAAGTCAGGGTCCTGGGATGGAGGTCTGGGCCCAGGTATGGATGTTTGCTAACTGAAAAGATACATGCAAAGTCTGTTTATCCTGAAACTGGAGCTGCTGAGGACATTCCTAGCACCTCCGGCAGCCTGTGCTCTCTGCTCCGGGGGCTGAAGACAGTCCTTTTTAGGCCTCTGCACAAGGGCAGAGCTGTTCTAGGAGCAATATGGCCACACAGACACCCAGAACTCATTCCATATCTGCAAGGGGGTGGGGATGAAACCCTCTGTTACTTTGTTGGCGTTTCTGTGTGATGGTCCTAATCTGGGCATCCTTTCCCTATAGAATTCTTAAAAGCAATTCCTCTTAAAAATCAACCTGGGAGTCAGTTTGTCTATCCTATTCCTTGACTTGCGCAAGTGATTGCTTCTCAGACGGTATGTTTGAAGTCTTCCTCTCACTTGGGAGATGCTGCTAGGTATTTGAGCCATAGAAAATATTTTGAATTCCAGGACTATTACATAATAGACTTGTACAAGGTACTTAAACTCTAAAATGGGAAGGGCTTGGTGAGCATGTAATGTATGATTATGCGTTTAACATTAAACACAAAATGTCCATAATATATCGGTAAGCTCCTTTCCCCTTTGCAGAGGTCCTGCCATATTTTATTTTTGCTCAGATTACTGTGATAGTATCTTTCTCAATTAATCTTTTCTTTCACTCTAAAAGTCAATTTTCAAATTTTGTCATCAAAGATTACTTCGGACATTTGATCGGGTTCTGCAAGGCCCATTGACAATCTGGGTCAAATTTAGAGGAAAGTGGTCAAAATTAGGAACACACTTGAAACCATACAACAGCAGGAATGTTTTTAAAATCTGATTGTTTTCCCTAGAAACAAGGATTTTTGTGTCATCATTTTCAGCTATTAAAAGGATTACTACGTGAAAAAGGAATTACACTTTTTAATGAAGTCGTAGTTCTAGAATTCATACCAACCAGTGGATAATGCAGGGCAACATATTTGTAACAACTGGAGAAAACTCCATAAAAGCCCCCAGAAAAAAGGGGGTTGATTTGGGAGGTAGTGAGGGCCAGTAGAAGTGCTCACCCATAGGTGGGTGTTGGCCACAGGGTGGAGATGTTGTAGAAGGTATGCAGGTATAGCCAGAGGGGGTTGGGTTTCATGACCTTGACAGTCTTTGAACTCTGAGATTTTGTAAGCCTACAGATTCATACTTGTTTGTATCTAGTCTGTGCTGGCTGTGAGCGGGTGCAGGGCTGAGCTTTCAGAAAACTTCCTAAGAAATGATCCTTGGTGTCAAACAATAGAATAACCAGATGCTCTAGGTGAAAAAACTTTGAGCACCCCTCATTGAACAGTCACTGTAAAAAATGTGCAGGCTAAACATGAAGCCAGGAGAGTTCAATGACCTTCTAAGGACCCCATAACAAATTGTCAGCCAGTCAGAGCTCAACATTTTAAATGAGAGATAAGATACATACATAACCTCTTTAAGGAATACTTTGAGGAAACCCCCTTTCTAAAAAGAACACTGACATGAATATGAATACTCTCTTCTCCCACGCTGCTCTGTTTACTTAGTAAATATGGAACACACTTGCCTTTTTTTTATTATTAACCAGATGAACCATGTTTGGCAAAGACAATAAAGCAAGAGCACAGTCCTGCTCCTAAATTTCAGAGATAAATTGACCTGAACCCATAAATTAGCAAGATTTCAGAGAAGCTGCAGGAATATCATTCTTCACTTGAGCTACTGCCCCAGGAGGCATTTGGTAGCAGATGGGGGCTTCTGGGAGAATGGAGGAAGCCTGTTTCAGGTAACAGTGATCCTCTCTGGCAGAAAGCAAAGAAGTTTGCAGAATACTCCCCTTGTAGAAGACAGGAACATGTGCAGGTGTTTCTCAGAATGGGGGTGGAACCAAGGAAAGTACCCACCTCCAGTATTTGTATGGATTTTCAGCATTTTAATAGCAAAAAAAGGAATCAAAGCAACTATGGAAATAATTCATGGAAGCAACTTTAACAGTGGAGTAAACTAAGCTAATTGAACATATCGGGGCATAAAAATCTCTATGAAGGAAATAACCAGTCTGGTGTGGATCCCCTAAGTCTAGCAAATCTTCCCATCTCTAGACCCTGAGTTCCAGACCAGTCTACAGCTGGGTCGTTTCTGTACCTCTCATGTCTCCCACCATCACTCACTCAGAGGAGGTAGTCTGTTGACTAACAACCTGCAACACAGCAATGGCCAAGACTGATGGCCCAGGAGTCATGATGAAGAAAGCAAGGCAATCTCTCACAAGAATGACATTAGACATGTTCACATCCGTCTTTAAGATGACCCTACGAACAACTCAACATCAAGGTCTTCTGTAACCCATCTCTTCCCCCCCCCCCCCCCCCCATTCAAAGGTCAGAATGTACTGAGTGAATTTTTGTTAAACTGAAGCAAAGCTGCTCTTTCCTGGTGTTCCCTAGTGATACGGAATTGCAGTCAACTCGGACCTTCTGCTAGATGGACTGGGCACTACTACTGTGTGTTTGCAAATGTAGGCTGTGCGGGCATGGGCACAGCCTTGGGAATGTGGCTTTAGAATCATAAGACAAATGATTATCTTATCCAGGAAAGTTCTTTTTTCTAACTACATGATTACAACTAGCTCTGAATTTCTGTAACTATGCCTAGAGGCGTGCCTAGAAAAATGTTTTCCCACTAAAATGTTTACCAAATGTTATTGGTTATCATGACCAACAAATTTTTTTATTTCTGCTTCTTTATTAAAACCTGGCTTAAGAAATCCACTTCAAGATGACTTTAAGATGTGAAATGGGAGTGTTAACCGGTTTGGTCCAATGGATAGAGTGTTGGGTCCCAGGTTCGATTCTGGTCAGGGGCATGTACATTGGATGCAGCCACATCCCCAGTAGGGGGTGTGCAGGAGGCAGCTGATCAATGTTTCTAACTATCCCTCTCCCTTACTCTGTAAAAAAATCAGTAAAATATATATATATATATATTTTTAATATCTGAGATGAGAGCTGGTTGGAACCTCTGGAAATGCAGGATCCTGGTGCTTAGATAGAACGTATCTGTTCACCGCTCCTCACTGTCTATAGACCCGCACCTTAACTGTCTGTCTTCCTGGCTGGACCCATGGCCTGTAAAATACCATGGAATGCAATTAGATTGTTTAATGGAATCTAACTCCAGTTAATGGCGGGGGATCTTCCCAGAGTGTGTAGTATTTTCTGTCACTCCGAATTTGTTCATTTCAGTTGAATTTAGCCACAGCTTTACACCGCTCTAACTTCAAGGAGGGTTTTTCCCCAGTCTCTCTGTTCTGCTGAATTGCATCTTCAGGCCTGTTCAAAAGAAAGCATGAGAAATGAGAAATGCTGTGATCAGGTTCCTTCCCATCCTTGTTGCTGGTAGTAGATTTTTTTAAAAGTTGAACACAATAATGGTCATATGACTTGTAAGAGGCTCTGGGAGAAAATGTGTAGTCAGAAGAGAAAAATGTATCGAGCCCTAAGCTAAGAGAACTGTAGACCTTAAATAGCAAAGTGGCCTCTCTCTGGTCTCCAGGTCTTCCTCTCTCTGCTGAGGGGGGGAGGGTGGTGTGAGGCCCTCCCAGGGGTCCTGAGGGCATCCTGTATCTTTCATCTCTGTGCACTTCCGTTTCCTTCTCCTGCCAGTTTCACATAATGGGGTTTTAAACTTTTAAATTACAAATGGAGAAGACACCAAATGTTTTTTAAAAGATCAACAATAAAGCACAATTTGAACTTGGGATATATCTTATTCTTTTGCTACTGATGCTTTTATTGCACTGCATTTAAAGCCAGTTTGAAAATTAGTTTATGTTTTCTGCATACTCAACGACCAGTGATGGGAAATTACCCAAGATACTAATGGAACAAAATTCTTAAACTTTTCTGGGAAATTCCATTTTTTTCCTGGCGGCGAGTAATGTTGAAAATCTTAAATTCAAACTCAGACAAAAGTATATGTAATACAAATAAATGCTATTAAAAATAGTACAGTGTATTTAAAATAAAAAAGCAAAAATGTATTGGCTAATAAAGTCTATATCTGGTTTCTGCTAAAAACAGTTTAATATGTCTGGTGTACCTGTGTCATTTTATAGCTTGCAAAAATCTGGAAACATATGCTCTAAAAGAGATAACTAGGGAGGGAGGATTTGGAAAATATATAATAAAATATGCATATTATACATCATAGGTATTTTGAAAAAGAGCTAGAATAAAATTCTGGGATCAGACCCTGCCTAATATGGCTCAATGGGTTGGAGCATTGTTCTGAAAGATTGAGTGTTCGATTCTCAGTCAGGGCACATACCCAGGTTGTGGGTTTGATTTCTTCAAGGGACAGTAGGGTTGCATACAGGAGGCAACCAATCAATGTTTCTCACATCAATGTTTTTTCTCTCTCTCTTCCCTTGTCCTTTCCCCTTTCTCTCTCTAAAATAAATAAAAGTATGTCCTCATGTGAGGAGTGAAAAGGAAAATTCTGGGATCAGCATTGTTTTCTTATTTTATGCATCAATTACACTTTACATTCAGTATTATTTTTATTAATTTCAGGTATACAGCATAGTGGTTAATCATCGTATTCCCCCCAATATTTTCAATACCCACTTAGTACCCTGCATAGTTATTACAATATTATTGACTATATTTCCTATGCTGTATCTTACATCCCTGTTACTATTTTGTAGCTACCATTTTGTATTTTTTAATCCCTTCACCATTTTCATCCAGCCCTCACCACCCTCCTCTCTGGCAAACATAAGTCTGTTCTCTGTATCTATTAGTCTGTTTCCATTTTCCATTTTGTTTATTGGTTTATTTTGTTCTTTAGAGTCTACATAAATCAAATAACATAGTATTTGCCTTTCACTGACTAATTAATTTCACTTAACATAATACCCTCTAGATCCCTCCATGCTATCACAATAGTAAAATATTGTTATTTTTTGTGGTTGAGTAATACCCCACTGTTTATATATGTGCCACAATGGGATTAGCATTTTTGTACTTGGATTGTATAATCAAATAAAGATTGTTGTAAAGCTTGGAAGTTGGTAAACCACATCTAAAGTAATGATCCATGTCCACATTGGGTTCCATTGATTGGCAGCTGTGGTCAGCATAGTGTTCAGGGAAACAGATGGTACCATGACACCTTGAAAGGGAAGTGGAGGAAAGACAAAACCTTGGTGAATGTTTGCAGCTGGGAATATGATATCATGTGATTTGGGGATATGAAAGATTTTTCTGGGCAGGAGTTATTATTTGGCTGAGAATTCTGTACATATAACCTCATGTGAGTGTTTAATGAGTTGCCACCAGCTTGGGGGTTGCCCGAAGAAAGTCCTCAGTGATATTCGCCCTGAGATAGGCTCAGGATAAATGAGTACAACAAAAGCATCTCTGAAATAATGGCCTCCCCACCTTGAGCTATCCATATTTAGGCATTATTTCTCTATGATATAAATTTGCAGTCAACCATATCTGAGAAATCTTCACATTAATTTTTTTCTTGCCTCCACAGAAAGGCTGGGTAGTGCTTTGAAAATCAATGTGCTCTATAAGTGTAAAAGTCAACACTAGCATTGCCATCAGCATTAACATTTTTCAGTTTGCCTTTTACATAAGACCTCATGTTCATGGATAACTTTCCTTCAGAAATCTTAATGGTTTGTTGTTAACAAATTACATTTGGTTAGGAATTTCTATGGAGAAAAAATT
The DNA here is from genome assembly GCF_014108245.1 of Pipistrellus kuhlii. Taxonomy (NCBI): domain Eukaryota; kingdom Metazoa; phylum Chordata; class Mammalia; order Chiroptera; family Vespertilionidae; genus Pipistrellus; species Pipistrellus kuhlii. The sequence goes on from NW_023425449.1 coordinate 4,163,178, forward strand.
ATAAGAAAAATCCCCCAAAGAATTTTAGAAATATATCTTTCTGCAACTTACCTCAGAGCTTATTGCTTTTATTGAAATTATTTTTAAATTTTTTTCATTTTAAACTTTGAGAAAAAAGGTTTGCTAGTCTATTTGTATTAAGATGATGTTTCTGACTATGCATAAAACTTTCTTCAATCTTTCTTGGCTTCACCAAACAGTTATTGATAACTTAACAGAAAAAAAGGGAAATATTATGTATTAAATATTATTATTTGCAAGGCATCATGAGAAAAATTTACAAGCATTATTTGATCAAACTACTCATGATGAGCAAATGTACCCCCATCTCCAAGAGCTTGTAAGTGACACATAGCTTGAAAAAAGATAAAGATGAGATTTGACCAACTTTTGAAAATATTTCAAGATTTCCCCTGGACCTGACCTCTTGTTCTACCAAGTAATGACCCTGAATGCTAAGTATGCAAGGGATAGAGTTTCTGAGAATTCAATGGTTCTAGGCAAAATAACTGAGTGAAGATCCTGACCTGGGAGAAGCTTGCAACATAGGAGTTACTAAAAGAAGGTCACCAAGGCAGAGGGGACAAATGGAGTCAAGAATTCCACTGATTTCAGGACACACAAGACCCTATGGACAGCGGTAAGGGTATTGATCGTTATACTAAGAGATATGGTCATCTATAATGGTTTTCTCTAAAATTATTACAAGAGCTTGTCCATGATTTAAGATGATGTCTCTGACTACCAAGTGGGGAATGGCTAAAAAGAGGTAAAGTCATTAGTTAAATGGCTTTAACAGAGATCTAAACAAAAATTGTAGTGATTTGGACTTCACTATTGGATGTGGAGAAAGAAGTAAAAAGCAGACAGAGTCAAGACATAAGAAAAATCAATATGATGTGCTAATTGATTCGATGGGGTAAATTGAGGATATCAACCATGATGTCAGGATTCTGACAAAAAAATCTAGAAGATATCAGAATTTTTTATGATTTTTTAAAATTTAAACTCAATTTTTTTCAGCTTTTAGGTCATTTAAAAGAGGATATCACACTAAAGGATTCTAATCCAGAAATTTTCAATTAGCCAATCTAATCAGAAAATTTCTCAAAATATCAGTGAACTTTGCTAAATCTCTGTAGAGAACATACATGTTTATTTCTTTTACCCAAATATCTAACCTGGTAATATTAAAATTAGAATAAAATTAAAAGTGATTCTGTTCTAACAATTTAGAAAGTCTGCTAGCTACACACATCTGAATGAATGCATGTAGTTATCTGCTCTTTTGTTGAATCAAACCTATGAACTGTAAAGACAATAAAAAATAGAAGAGAACTGAAGAACTATCAATGAATGTGAGAAAGATTGAAAATAAATGAAGGAAATAACACTGTTAAGAAATTGAACAGGAAGTACTTATAAAGAGGAACCTCATTGAGGAGTAGATCATAACTTTATAATTTATGTTACAGAATACAGCAAGTCTCAAAACTTGGCAGTAACATATGACACTAAATGTGAGAGTAAATAAGAGGCCCAACACAAGGGGATTCTTAGGACCTGAACTGGGGCTCTTAAACACCAATATAACCATGTTTTAATTCACAACATCAGGCAAAATTTCTGCCTACTCTGGTAAGAAATTTGTTCTGTAGATAAATTGAGCCAGAGAGATCTTAGACTGAAGGATGCTAGGCTAAGAGGAAATCAAGAAGATTAAGTATAATGAAGAGACTCTCCACATCTTCCCTTTTCTAGATTCCAGGAACATGGGTGAAATTTACCACCACCACCCACCCCTTTCTTTACACTCTCAACAATGTCTTTCTCAAGTAGGAACTTTTTAGTGTTCTCTGGAAAAATTAAATAGCCCCTGACAATGGACTTGAAACTACAATTAGTTGGGTATATCTCAATCAAATAATTACCCCTACATGCCACCTCATTAAAAAATGCACCAGTTGGTAAATCCAACCCCTCCCCCCCCCTGCCAAAAAAGAGCATCTCATAAGCTTTGTAGCACTTCATTCTCAAATACCAATGGACAAACAAGGATTATCAATAAATGAAGAAAACCTTTCCATTTGAAACAAAGATCAAAAGAAATAGGAAAAAAGAAACTTGAGGAAACATAAATATTATAATTATTATTCTCAGATAGGTGAATCAAGAAAATATAACCATGGAATTAGAACAGGAAACTATATAAAAGGAACAATCAGCTAATAAGAACTCCTTTCTATTAAAATTTTGATGACTAAAAAGAATCTATTGTATTTAGAAATTAAACTTGGTTCATTCTCCCAAGAAAGTAAACAAAAAGGTAAAAAAAAAAAAAAAAATGGGAACATTAAAGCTGGTTAATAAATTCAAATTATCCAATATGAAGTAACTGGAATATCAGAAGAAAAGAAACAAATCAGAAGAAAGGAAATTATAGAAAAAAATAAACCAAGAAAATATGTTAAAATTGAAGATTTAATGTCTCTGGAGTGTTAACACTAATAAATGAGGAGATATGAATACCAAAGCATACCATTATGAATGTTCAAAATAATAGTGAGAAAAGAAAAATTCTAACATTTTCAGGAGAATATAGTAGGCTCCATATTTAGATGAGAAATAGGATAGCATTAGCATCTCAAAAGTAACCCTAGAAGCCAGAACTTCATAAGTGAATGTCTTCAAAAACTATTTAAAAATAATTTTATTTGTATTTATTTTCTCAGTAAAAGGATAAATCAAAAGATGAACAATGAGTAAAACACACAGTTACAAAACTATCTGTACTATATGCAAGTTCAAAAAATTATCAAAAGTAGAAGACATAATCCAGGATAAAGATTTAGAGAAATCCCAGGATCACCTGAAAACAACCATTCCAAATGAGATAGTAGAAGGTTGTATTCTGAAAAATATGTCTAAATAAAATGGAAATTATGGAATATATGCTGTGATTGATCATGAGGTAAATAATAAACAAAAAGGCTTTACATTCTTTTAAAGGGTTTGAGAAGAAATACAAATAGAAAAACACACACATAAAAACCAAGCAATCAAGCACAGCCAGTGTGGCTCAGTGGTTGAGTGTTAATCTATAAACAAGGAAGTCACAGTTTGATTCCCAGTCACATGCCTGAGTTGCAGGTTTGCTCCCTAATGTGGGCATGGAAGAGGCAGCAGATCAATAATTCTCTTTCATTATTGATGTTTCTATCACTCTCTCCCACTCTGAAATCAATAAAAATATATTTAAAAAAAATAAGCAATCAAAAAATAACTACAAGAGAAAACTTACTTAAAATTTAAAAGTGCTCATAATTTTGAACTAGTAATGAATAATACTATATATTTAGAAAATATAAAATAATATATAATAATTTAATTATAAACTATTACATTATGATATTGTGATGTAGCCATAAAAAAGGAATTAGATAATTGTAATAAATCTTTATCACTAATATACAAAATCAAGAAATGGTTTTGTATGCAGACTATTTAATTTAAGTTAAACTAGAAGAAAAAATTGAAATAGTTGCTTTTGATTACAGGGACTTAGCAGAGAAGGGATACAACAGATAAAAATATTTTTAAAATTATAACCTTATATCATGGATACATTTTATTAAACATGCAAAATGTTTTAGATAATTACAAATATAAAAGTAATTTATGAAAAACATTGGGAAAGATAGCTGAGAACTTTTCTAACTGAAATGAGTTTGGTTCTTGCTGACTGCGACTCAATTTTAAATAATGAAACCTTTACTCTGTGTATTTTCAATTTGAAAATGACATTTGTCTGCTTTTGTTTTGCACTTCACTCATCAAATACAGAATAAACCGATATCACAATCAAACAACCACAGGAACTAATTTTCTGAAATAATCCCTAGTTGAGTTGCTTTTCTAATGAAATGATAATGGTCTAAGTGATTTTGTCTCAAATCAACCATTACCAATCATTGTCTAGACTTTCTGTGAACAGTCTTTCCATCATAAGCAAATGCAGAGCAAAGCAGCCATGAGAACAAAAATATGTATTTAACACTGGATCTAATGCGAGTCAAATCATCATAAATGAGGGTTTAAGCACTGTGCTCAGGAACTATCCCTTTATTAGTCAAGCGAATATTTATTGAGAGACTTAGTTGTGGTCCAGTGGGAGCTTGAGTTGGGAGAAGATGATCACTATAACGATGGCCAATTAATTCTTTCAATGGTTTCAGAAAACTCTTCATTCAGCACACAGACCAGGAAGGGTATCTAGTAATAATACAATCACAACAACAACAAAAACTAATGATAGATAGGTACTAACTACAGAAATAAAGTGATGGCCAAACTGGATAAAGTGTCCCAAGGAGACTGAAGATCACTAAGAACTAATAACTCTAGCCTTAACTAATATTTATGCAGCGCCAGCTATGTACCAGGAATTGAATTTAATAATTTGCAAACATCCTCTCATTGAATATCATATTTATTAAGAAGAAATCTAACCAGAGAAGTTAAATAACTTGACCACATTATATAACGTACTTTTTATTTTTTCAGAATTCAAATCCAGCTCAGTATAAATCTAAAATCCATTCTTTTTCTAGTGTATCAAAACAAAAACAAACAAACAAAAAAAAAAAACAACCCCCACATATTGCTGGAAGCTTCTGCAGAATTATTTTAGGATTCTGGAAAAATGAGATGTTGTGACTGCAAACAAAGGTATTTAGATTGTGTCCTCCCAAGCAACAACTCAGTCTTATACATATTGAGGCAAAGAAGAAGAGCTAGCACATTCTCTGTCTTATCTTTGCTATAAAATGGGCATTTAAATAAAATGAGTCATTTAGGTAAAGTTAGAGATGAATGCAGAGAGCAAATGTAAAATGCAAAATAAAGAACACACTTGGAAAATCTAGAAGAGAAGGAAGAGGAGAGAACAAGGCAGAGCAGGGCAAGCATAGTTTGATCACAGAATCAGTAGGCATCCACAGATAGAGCATTTAACTAGTTCCTTCCTCAAAGCCTATGTTTCCCAGTTATTCTGTGTAACAAGGGTCCTTCCAAATTCTCTGTTTTGATTCTATACTTGGAATTATAAGATAAGCATGCATTTAAATAAGCAAGTTTTAAGAAATTGGAAATATTTCCACCATAGTCACAACCTCACTGGGCACTAAGTCCAGCCCAGCATGATTACTTGAATAGAACATTTCAAGGGCCTGGATCCTAAACTCAGTTATGTGTTGCTGTTTTTAAGTTCTTCACAGATTTGGTGAGCCCATAATTTTTTTCTTGTCTGATACTCTGGTTTTAAAGTATCTCTTCCCTAAAGGTTCTTCTTAAAGTCATTTACTCTTTTCACTTTCTCTTACAGCCATTGGACAGAGCTAGTCTTCTGTTCCAAACATAATGGCTAGAAATTTTTCTCAAGTTTCCAGGAATTAAAAGGAAATTGGATACACCAGCTCTAGTTATCTCATCTAGTTATCTCTACCCCATTAAATGCCTGACTGAAATTCATCCTCAATCATCTTTAGTCAGAGATTGTTCCTCTCCCCTGGCTGTCAGAACGAATAGGAATCACTGCATCCCTGGAAAGTGTCAAGTTCACTTACTTGGAGGCACCGAGCAATGGAAAGAACACAGGAGCTGGGTCAGAAGAACTTGATGTGATGCCTAGCTCCTTCAATCACATATCACAAGAGGCTTGCATTGTCTTAGCTTCAGTTTCAGCATCTGTTTACTGGGGTATTTTGAAGAATACATAAAACAATACCTTTATAAAATATTTTCTAATGAGTGAAGTCCCCAGAGTTCAAGGATAGTGTCTGCTTCATTTATTGTTCATCCCCGTGGAGTTTCTGATACACAAATAGGTCATCATAATTTTTGCTCATGTGAATAAGTGAATGGCCCATTATAATTTAAAAACACTGGAAGAAAATTTCTAGATCCAAACATAGTATGGTTTATTGCTTTAAAAAAATTAAAGTGTGTGTGTGCTACCAAACACATGCACACACACACACACACACACACACACACACACACACACAGGACTGAGGGATGTGTTCTCCAGGCAGCATCTTTAGAAAGAAAATACAAGCTTCTTTGGACTCTCATGGTTTATTTCACCTTCCTAGGAAATCCTCAGGTCAGGGTGTCCCTCACTTTCCCCAGGCTTCTCCCACCTTGCACTTCTGACCATACCTCCATTTGGAACTTGACTGAGCTACAGGGAAATCTCCCCCTGGTAATTGTAGGTGGAGCAGGTGCCATCATATGGATCAAACCATGGGCATAGGATTTGGTTAGCTTCCTAATTAGTTTCATCATGTAAATGATTTTTTTCCTCATTATTAAAATCAAACTAAAATGGGTGAAGGCTTTTCACTGCCTTAGTAATTTAAGTACGGCGGGGGAAGGTTTGAGGATGCAGCTATGTCTGTGTCTCAGATTCATCCTTTGAATTGGTGGGGATACTTCGGTCCTGTAGAATTTCAGGAATCTGGCAGGCTTCCTTCATTTTGTCTGTTCTCTCTCCCATTTAGGCAAAACTGGCAGCATTTCTGCTGGTATAACCCCAGCATTATTCCATATTTCTTCTGAGATGCCTCATTGGATCCCATAATCTCTTTATCAAATGAGACCACCTTGTCTTGGTGCTCTCCTCAGAAACACGCCTTCTCATTTCTGTCATTTTATAACAAGAATCACCTTTGCTCCAGTGTCTAGTAATATGCTCCCCAAAACTCTTTTAGCCTTTATCCTTTCCCAATACCAAAGCCATGTCCACATTTGGGGGTATTTTTATAGCAGCACCCCACTTCCAGTACCAACATCTGTATTAGTTTTCTAGGGCGACCATAACAAAATATCACAGATAGGATGCTTTGAACAAAAATGTATTTTCTTACAAAATTCATTGCCTTCTGGAGGCTAGAAAGCAGAGATCAAGGAACCATCCATAGCAGCTCTCACTACTGAAAAGTATTTTGAGATATCACTGCTGTGGAAACACTCTCTCCAACAATTCCCACTACTCCTAGCACTATCTTCGCTACGACAGCCTCAAGATCTTGGAAGATATAAGCAAATCCAAAAGAACTTGGAAATGTAGCACAGTTTTTCATCTGAGGAAAATTTCAGAAGACTTCAATAATAATGCATCTTGTAAATACTATTTAGAGTCTCTTTGGGTCTCAGAGAAATCGTGTTGCTTCTAATCCTGTGCAGGTGAAGACCTCTGAAAATTCCTCTGCTGAGAACCTGAACGGTAATGAGAAAGGTGCCCTTATGGCAGGTGGCCACTGGGGGCTGAGAGGTCATGTTCATAATCCATTGGTCCTCACGCCCTCAGAGTAGAGCTGGTTTTCCGCACCATAGCCTAGCTTTCCGTTGTAAATATTTCCTCAAAGGGATCCGGAGGTTCAACAGAGAAGGTGGCTTAGGAATGACTTTTGGAGGACATTGAGTGACCCCTCCACTCCAGAAGGCATGTTGTTAAGAGGAAGCACTCACTCAGTCTGTGCTCTGGTTGGGAGGCTTCGGTCTCATGGTCTTTCAGCAGCCGCGTTTCCTCCTGGCGCAGTGCTGGTGCCAGAAGAGCCATTCGTTGATCGCCAGTGAGAGGAGGCCTTTGATAGGTTGCCAAGGCCAGCAGAGCTTTGCCATGAGTGACTTGGTTCTGAAGGACCGTAAAAAATGCTTCCCCCTGATCTGCCTTTCTGGTCTGTGAGTGGCAAGTTAAGCAAGAAGCAAAAGAGAGCAATTATAAAGTCAATGAAAAATGCATGTTTAATAAGAATATAATACTTCTAACAGTTGCTTATTGTGCCTATTGGGCCCTCCCTTCCTGTCTCGCCTTATTTATGCCACGCTCAATCTAGAAACTTCATATCCAATGGAATAACGTAGGCAGTTTCCGGGGTGAGCTGTGCTATTTAATACCTCTGTGCCTTTAGCAAACTTTTTTTTTTTTTTTTTTCTGAATGAATGACCTTTTCTGCTGTCCATTCAGGTCTGATCTCAGCTATAAAGCTTTTTCTTATTGTCATTTGCAAGACCAGACTAAAATGTCTTTCTTTTGCACTATAATCCCTCTCCTCCAGATTCATCTTTGTTCCTTCAGCTACGTCTCTGTACCCCTGTGGGCATAAGAATGTCCCAGGAATCCATGTGGGAACACTGGCAGTGTTTTGTTCACAGTTATTCTTGATGACTTTAAGGCGGGAGGGGGGGGAGTAAGAGGAGAGCTATAAGTCAAAACAAATAGGTATGCTATTGTGCAGAATGTTTTCAAAATTTCCCCTAAAATATCAATTAAGAGTCCTTAAAACATATTTACTCTTAAAATTGTGGATCCCGGTTTCAGATTCTTTGACAGAGGTAATAATTTTTCTTAAATTTTGGTGGAAAAGATTGAGAGACAGTGGTGGGAACTTCTGTGATTGCACGTCTCACCTTATATATATATATATTTTTTTTATTGATTTTACACAGAGAGGAATTGAGAGGGACAGAGTCAGAAACGTCAATGAGAGAGAAACATTGACCAGCTGCCTCTTGCACATCCCACACTGAGGATGTGCCCGCAACCAAGGTACATGCCCTTGACCAGAATCGAACCCAGGACCTTTCAGTCCACAGGCCGACTCTCTATCCACTGAGCCAAACCGGTCCTGGCTCACCCTATATATTTTATTCATCAGTTTCAATGTCTGTGTTACTGCAAATGCTGGAGAACACATTTAATAAAGGCACCGGTGTTATTCATCAGGGTGTCCTTAGCACTTTGCATACCGAACAGAACTTTGTGTCTCTCAAATTAAACCAAAATGAAGCAGATAGGATCTCATTATGCATCGTAAGAAATGATGACATGAGATAACTAGTTAATAAACCTATTCTAAATGTGGATACAGCATAAGAATAAGAACAGACAAAGCTGGTTTATACAGCATCCACCACCCAGCAAACTCCATTAATCAATACTTCACTGACACTGATCTTCATAAGGTAGACCAATGAATAATGAATGTGTGAAGCATTAAAAAGAGGTCAGATTTGATTATATCTTATTCATAAACTTTTAGGGCTAGACATGGACTTGGAAATAGCCTGGTCCTTGGGTGGCAAATGTGCATATGTGTGTGGCCACCCTCATTTTCTAAAATGAAGAAAGAAAATCATCTGAGGCATTACCATAAAGTTCACCAGTGAGTATGGCATTCATATCCTTCTCTAGACTGAGATTCACATATTTTTAGCCTAAGGTTGACCAGTTGGACAGCAGTAAGCTTGGGGTTCCACGTTGGTCATTCAGTTTTGATATCCATGCTTATTCTCTGTTGACACTTTGTTGGCACCTCTGGGATAAGTGGATATCGTTCCAAGAGAACTGGTTTGATGAGAATTGGCTCATTGATGTTATTAAGTTCTGATACGTTTGCTCACAGATTATCCCTGTTTTGTGTTTACTTTTCAAGTTTGAATGACGAAGTTACCCTTTCCCTTTGAATTTTTTTCTTCTGCTCCCAAAGTACTTGAAAGAGCTTATGCAAGAAGAGACAACTTAATATATATTTATTAAAGCCTGACTCTGATTCTAGTGTAGAGTATATTCTTGGCAAGACACATACAATTTGTTTTTTAGGTTTTCCACTTCAAAATATATTTAAGAAGAGTCCGTGTTAAATAGTTAAGAAGGAGCAAATGCTGGGGTATTAAAAATATCTGGGCTTAAATCCCCATTCTGCCACTTTTTGCTTGCATAATCTTCACTAGGTTCATTAACTGCCTGGCACCCATGTGTCTCATTTATAAAATGAAGACAATCACACAGCTTTATTATGAGAACTACATATGATCACATGCCATAATGTTCCAACCTCAGTATCTACTATAGGATCTTTATAAGTAAAAGGCATCTCTACTTTTCATCTTCCCTGGACTGCTCTGAAGGAAAAATGGTTCCCACACTCACAGACCTCAGTCACGAAGCAGATACGAAGCAACTGGGCAGCTTTGGAAAATTTCCCAGGATTGACGTGGGAAACCCCCTCTGCCGCATGTCTGAGCACAGATCTCAATTCAGAGAAGTTCCCCAGGGCTTTGGGCCAATACAATACATTATTTTCATTATTTCCTTGCACACATCTTCAATTGTTCCACTCATCATGCCAACTATATCAGAGACCTCTGCCTGTCCGCACTTGGGTCTTCGGAGGGAAAGAAGGCAGGATTGATATTGACTGAAAAGTCTATGCTCCAGCTTCACAGCCAGGCTGAGCTAGGCTGATCCACACAGGTCAAAGCCTGGCAACGGTCAGGGGTGAAAGAGGATGGCTATGGCATGGCCATGGATTAGTCAGATTGGTACCAGCTGAAAATGAAAATATGCCCCTTTGAATAGGTTATCTGCCTCATGATCAGAATAGAGATGTAGATTTGGAAATTTAACCTGCACTTTGGTTTCAGATTGAAATGGCAAATAAGCAGTGAATGGGATATATTGGAAATGAAGGCCTCAGTGGGCAGACCCACAGTTTCCAAGGCTACCCTGATTCCTCAGAGATGTGCCACAAGTTCATGATGTAACCACCCACTGAGGGAGGGATCATTCATTAGTGGGTCTCAGAACCTTCCCTCCCTACCTCTTCTGAAATTAGTCTCAATTCTCAAAGATCCTTACTGTTGATACAATCAGAAAACCTGACCTGCTTTATGGGTATATGCTTTTGAATATAGTTCTTGCATTACCAGGAATACTCAGCATCCTGGTAGGAGCGATCTGGCCAAGGCCTTCCATGAGTTCCCATTAGCAGACTCAGTTTGTCCCATCTACTCTTTGTATCATCTGGTGGCCTTTCAATAGTCAGATGTCTTAAGTTCAACATGTCAACTCAACCACGTGAATCTGAACTTAGGCAAGTCATTTAAATTATAGAGATGGGCTGTAAAGGAAAAATAAGACAAATTATTTATCCATCCATCCATCTATTTGTTATCTAGCTATATTCTTCAAAATTAACCTTGCTTCTGCTTAAAAAATCTGCAATAGTTTCCTATTGTTTTGTAGGGGAGAAGTTGAGGAAATGAACATTTTTTACTCAACCTATGGATTAACACAGTCTAGGCCTTCCTGGTCCCTCCAGCCTGATTTTTTCTGATACTCTGATCTCCTGCCTCCCAGGCCCCCTCTTGGTATCCTCATTATTCCTTTGCACATGTATACACACACACACACACACTCCATTTAGAATACTTTTCTTCCTTATTTTTTTTCCATTCATTTTCAGATACTGGGTTTATAATTCTCCTAGGACACTTTCCTTGTACCCCTTAGATAGATTATGTTTTCGTATATTAGGTTTTATTTTGATTTTCAGCATCTATTGTATCACTAAGAGAAACATAATAGACATTATACTGTACCAATATTTGTTTTTGCTTCAGAAGAAGTCATCAAGGGGAAAATGTGGCTTCTACTTTATCATTGACATAGTTTTCTCCAAGAATAAGACAAAACAAAAATAAAGAGTCAATGAGTTGTCATGCATTTTCCTTTTAAAACATCATCACTTTACATGTTTATGTAAAGAAAAACAGGTCTAGGGAAATGGAGACCTTTTGAAAGCCTGGTACTTCTTTGCTCTTATGATTGTCTAAATGTTTACAGTCTGTATGACTCAGTGGCATGGTGGATTGGTCTTGTTTTTTCCTGCATGTCTTTTTTGACAGCTATTCTAAGATATAATTTACATGCTATAAATTTACTCATCTAAAGTAAAAATTTTAATAGTTTTTAGTCTATTTACAGAGTTGTATAACCATCACCATAATCTAGTTTTTTAATGTTTTTGTTATTTCCAAAAAATTTAAAAATACTTTTTTTTCTTGAACAATTATGTTTCTTTCTTATAGGACACTGATCTCATTTGTAAATATGGTTATTGTTCAATGAATACCTGTTTCTTATATTAGAACTTCAGCAATACAACAGACTGTTTCTGGGTCACCTTTTTTGTCACTAATGCTTAACGGAGCATTTATCATATAGTGGAAGTTTAATAAATGTTAAAAGGTTAGTCTTGTGAGCTTCAGTGGAGAAATAAAAATACAAATCACACAATGATGCTTTGAGGATCAAATAACAAAATGCACAGGAGAGCACTTGGTAAACTGAAATGTCATGCAAATCTTAGCTACTTAATATCTATTTTTAATTCAGAGAAAAATATAAGAGAGAGACATGAATTTGGAAGTGTAAAAGCAAGTACCTTGATGTTCCCTAACCTCTTTCTTTTCCCAAAACTAGAGGATGAATACATTTTCTAGAATCCTTTTTGGCCCCAGGGATATGAACAGAAGTGATAGGCACCTCTTCCAAGCCTAGACCTTAAATTTATCTCAAGGCCTCCACACAGTCCTCTCTCTGTCCACATGGCCAAAACAAAAAGACCTAGAGATGGCAGTCACATGGCAAAAGAATCCTGGGTTCCTCTCTTTGAGGAAAGGCTAGGAAAATCATCCAGTCTGAAACAAGTTCTGACATTAGCTAGAATTCAACTTTTGTGTATGTGCTACGTCATGAGATTCCAGGAGTGATTGCTGGTTATGTAACTTCATAAGAAATCTCTGCTTTGAAGTGGGACACGGCTGTAAGGAAAAGCTAAAATAAGTTGGCGCTGGTGAAGCACTGAGAGATAGGCATCAGGAAAGTGAATCCAGAAGGCTGGAAGGGTAGCCCTCCAGATTCTGAGGTTACAAAAAGATTGGTTTCATTCCTGCCAGTGGTTACTTGGGATTCAGATCACATGCCCAGTCAACCAGCAGCTCTACCAAAAAAGCTTGGAAAGCAGAACCTTAGTAGTGAGTGTTCACTACTGAAGGCTGCCGTTGGCGAGATATTATAAAATATGAGCTCACTGGAGAATTAGAACCTTTGAAGACAGAAATAAATGAGAATAAAATAAGTGTAGAAATTCGAGGCCTTTAACAGAGTTGGAAAAGTTAACAGGTTCTAGTCCCAGGGAAGTAAGATAGGACATTTTAAAACACTTTGAAATGCCAAGTCTCAGGGAAACTGCTCATTTGGAGGAAGTGATTCAGGGCCATCAATGATAAATCCTGATTCAGTCAACCCCATTGAATCCTGATAGCCTCAAGTAGTTTTATTTAAAAAAAATGAGAGAGTGAAAAGGGACAGAAATATGCAGCCTGAGAATTAGTCTAGGAAAGGATGTAGAATGTGATTACTGGACATGGAAGTGACTGGGAAGTTAGAGATTAGGACCTAGTAAGCTGTTGTGAATTTGTAAACACGTTCAGAAAGTCTTTTGACTTTAAGACTTGAGGCAACCTAACCAGTCACAAGCAGGAGGCAAATCTCAAAGCCCCTAAGGCAGTGCATCTCTAATACCCACTTCAGATGTCCCGGGAGAGGCTACTGGACGAAGAGAAGACCCCCAAGGGTGGAGATCCAGGTTGCAGGCCACAAAGAACAGATGTTCCTTCAGCACAGAACAAATTAGGGCCTAAAAAGCAATTCTCTGCATCTACTTGGACTAGGACAGTGGTCAGCAATCTCATTCGTCAACAGAGCCAAATATCAACAGTACGATGATTGAAATTTCTTTTGAGAGCCAACTTTTTTAAACTGAAATTTCTTCTAATGCCACTTCAACACAGACTCGCCTAGGCAGTGGTATTTTGTGGAAGAGCGACACTCAAGGGGCCAAAGAGCAACATGTGGCTCGTGAGCCACAGTTTGCCGACCACGGGACTAGGAGAAATTTGCAATCTCTGTCCTGAAAAGTCTCCCATAAGAACCTCCATCTGCCTCTCACCCCTGCTGGAAGTGAAAGACCCCCAAGTTGATGGAGCCAGATGCTAAAGGAGCTTGAATTCCTAACTTACTTTTTGGAGGCAAGGCACCCAACCCACATTGGTTGTAATGTGAGAAACAAATTCAATCTCTGAGATGGGGGATATGTGTTAGCTAGAGGTGGGAGTAATTCACCCAAATTGTGCAGAAAACCTGGCTTTGTGTTTGGTCCTGAAGTTAAGAAGGTACCCCCATAATACACAGAAGGGACAAAAGACAAAACCTTTGCAATTTCAAGGAAAATATCCTATTGAAAGTGAGAAGATCAATTCAGGGTGTGAAACTGCGTCTTGTGCATAAGCGTGTGATAAAGTAAGAAAGCTAAGTTTTAGCATCTCTTTAGGCATTAAATGCCAGGATAAGACTTAAGATTCTTCACTTCCAGGTCACTTTCCAAGGAGGATTTCTTGGAAAACCAGTGTCCAACTGACTTCTTAGGATCTTGAATATGCTAATGTACGCTGGTAATCCCCAGCCCACCACCACAGCCAGCCCACCTGCCCCTGCCTGCATAGCCCCTCCCCGACCCCCCAGCTTCCAGACTCCCATGTACAGGCTGTATTTCCTTCTTTCTTTTTGAACAAGGAAATTATCCTCTTCCAAGTACATACACATTTCCAGAATCTCATATACACCAGCATTCCTTGAAAAACAGCACAGGAAAACTTCTTTATAGGCCATAAAGTTGTTGTGATTGCCTCCAACACCCGAGAAAGAATATAAAGGCAAATGGGCATGGGGGGTGTTAGGAAGATAAAAAGCCTAGCATTCCTGTACCTCCTCCTTCTGCACCTTATTAGTGTCGAGGGGCTGTGAGGCAGGCTCTGAGGGAAAAACACTGCCTCTTCTCTGAGCTGTACCAGTTCCAGTAATGGATAATGTTCAAAACGACCAATCAAATCTTCATCCTCCATTGAAGTGGCAGAGTCTCCAGATACAGGTGTGATAAGTACCACACAGTCAGGAGTCACATGTCATACACACACGTGCTTGAATTTTAAAGACCAAAACAGGTGTTAAAATGAGCATTTTTGCTCAGAGGCTTGAGATCAGGAGACAGACTCTGTTTCTCTGCTTTCCACAATTACTTGCTCAAGGGGGAGAGAAATAGATTAAAATTTTATGCCATAACTTTGCAGTTGATCATTAGTGCCACAGAGGGCATAGTGCATAGTTATTTTCCAACAACTGGAATGAAAGATGTGTCTTGAAAAGAGGTATTTTTAGCATCGTAGTGACTGCGTGGTTATATATAGATTTTGTTTTACTTTCTTCCAACTGTGAGTGTGATTGTGTTCATATGCTAGGGGGATTTGCATATAATGTGTGCTATTTGTAACTTAGCCAAATCACTGCAATTCAAGTTCAAACTGCTCCCTGGAAGGGGAGTAAAGCCCCTGAGATAAGTATACTTATCTTTCATTTCTTAAGGCCCAATTCCAGGGGAATGTCTTCTCGTCTTCCCGAACTTGTCCATCTGGCAAATTTGCCAACAATTATCAAGTTCTCACTGGCAGGAAAGCCAGCGATTGGATGAAGCATCACAAATTGTGGCTGGCAGCCTGGGAGCAAAGAGAAGACTGAAGCAGCAAAAAAAATGTTTTCGTTCACTGCTATGTTCCAGGTTGAATTCAGTACATAATAATAATGATAAAATATAAAAGTTTTTAAAAACTCATTTGGGAACATTTATAAAATGCCAGCACTAGAAAAGGCCACCGTACCTTTATTTTTAAACGGGACTTATAATGGGCATATACCATAACATTCACAAATATAATCACTTGTTCATATATTCACACAATTGTGTGATCATCACCAGTAATCACAGAACATTTTCATCCCCCCAAAAGTAAGCCTGTTCCCATGAACACTCACTTGTTCTCCCCTCCCCCCACCCTTTAGCGGGCACAAATCAATTTTCTATTTGCATGGATTTGCCCTTCTTGATTTTTCATGTAAATGGTGCCATCGAGTATGTGTCCTTTTGTGTCTGGCTTCTGTCAGAGGCCTCACTTCATGGATAAGGTAGCTGGGCCTGTGCAGAGGACACAAATTGCCTAAGTCATATGGATTTTTCTGGACAAAAGCCACAACTAGAACCTGCCCTTGTGTGAGCTGTATTTAGCAAAATACTAGCTGGGCACTTGCCCAGAGCTCCTATCTCAAGGGGCTTTCAACCTCATTGGAAATGTCACTGAAGAAAGAAGATTGTATCCATTGTCGCTGTTCCCTGAGAATGCTATACAGGGTTGGAAAGAGGAATTTAGTACGCTTCATGGGGCACAGGAGGAACTGTGAACTTACCGGATGGCATGTTCAATCACAAAGGCAGTGTCTCAACTGCTCTGTAATGAGTGTGGACGCGGGGAAGCTCAGGCACTTGTGTTGGTGAGTGGGTATACAAGACCGAGGCTCCGTCTCTCAAGATGAACTTTGTACAAATAGGTAGCGAGTGTATTTTTGAAGATGTGCCCTAGGATGAGCCTGCCTAAGTGCTCTGAATTTTCACCCGGCTCTCAAAGGCAGGCCCTGGCTCTAAAAGCAAGGCCTCCCTCAGTTGATACTTGGGATTTGGGATTTATTGAAAACCCATTTCTCTTGGCATGTTCCCCATGAACTCAAAGTGTAGAGTAATCTTACCCTCCTGTCCCAGGAAAAAAGCCTATCTCCACGTTTATACACTTACAATCTTGCTTGTTTCCCCCAAATTCTTTTTCCATCTCAGTGAAACCACAATTTCCATTCTATTGTAACCCACAATTAGGTTTCAAGTCAAGACACTCAAATAGCCAATCTTCTGAAAGTCCTATGGCACCAAGTTCATCCTCTGCTCTCCCCCCACCCCCAATTTTTTACTCATCCAGGAACCCAGGGCCTAGTTTAAACCCTTGAACTCCATAAGGTTTTGGGGTAGAATTCCACTTCCTACCTGCAATGCTTTTATTTATATAATCCCTTAGGAACTTCAGGACTCCAGCTTGCCACTTCTCATTCATATTCTAGACACTTTAATATCTCAGTCCTTTTAGACACTTTAATATCTCAGTCCTTTGTACCCCTAAATAAACCAGGACACTTCCTAATAGCTCATTATTAATGATTATTTCCTAAATGTCTAAGCTCAATTGCAACAGGAGCATGAAAATGGTAGCATAAGGCTTTGATGGTGAATATCCTGAATCTGTAGCCCAGTCATGACTATTTAGTAGCTGTATGACTTTACTTAAAAGTCTTAATTTCTCTAGCCCTCAATTTATTCATCTTTAAAATGGAGATTATTGTAGTTTATACCTTTTAATGTTGTTCTGAAGATTAAATGTCTTTATATATGAAGTACTTACATAAATACTTGTAACATAGACATTATATAAAAATATTATTTTATTTCCTCTATTAAAAGTAGCCCATATGCAACATTTACACAGAAATGTAGGCGTTTTTTTTATTTTTTATTTTTGACAATCTTAAAATATCAACTAGGAAAAAGTACTAGATTGGGAAAGAGGAAATCTAGAATCTAGTTCTGGTTCCATCACTAAATTATTATTGAATGTAGTAAATTTTCTATTGAGGTTAAATATTTTCCTAAATCTATGGCTGTGATGTATGTACTTTTGAATGCTATATTTACAGAGAGTAAAGATATAAAAGTCTAAGTCATCACAGATGTTAAATTAGTGGCTTTCTAATGAATGAAATATACATAAATGATTCTTCTCTCTATGGTTGATTAATTCTTTAGTTCAGTAGCACACATTCATCTTCATGAGTTGTCTTTGCTCTTAAAAAAAAAAAACAACAACAAAAACAGCCAGCATGTCATTAAATGGTGATGGGAAACGATGCCTTACAAAAATCAGATTATTCAAAAAGCTGGACAGATGGGGACTGTATCAACTCAGCCTTCTGTTGTGCTACTTGAGCCTGTTTAAGTGTCTCTGACTATACTGTTCTCCATGAAGTGTCTGACTAAACTGCTCCCTGTAAAGGAGGTCAGTCACTTCATTCCATCCCAATGGTCTAGGAAAGGTATGAGCAGTCTTCCAGTTTACCTGGGACATGCAATGCATAACCTGGCCTGCCTGCCTTTATTTTCCCATAGACCCTCTGGTTGTCTCCATTTTAATTATTAACTTAATTATAATAATACCAATCTGTGCCCAGAGTGGGTGTTCTGAGACTAGGGACTGAGTTTGATGCTCTTTAAGTGGTCAGTACTCAGCACTTAACCACTGCATGAAAAATTATTTGCCTTTTGTGAGTGCATATGGTGAGTCAACTCAAATGCTTTTTCATCCAAGGTGTGTATTGGTCCTTTTTTATATACATCTCCCCACTCTGCCTTGAATGAGTCCCCCTTTCTGGGCATTTCATGAGTCATTCTTTGCAATCCAACCCAGACATCACTTCCTCTGAAGCGTTATCCTCCACCCTGCAGATTTTCCCTTTTCGGTGCCACAACAGTGTATTTTTTACAGAATTCAGAGATTTCTTCTATGGCTTTGTCTGTATTCTTTGAAATGATCACACTAATTTCTTTTAAGTCATTTATTGATTTTCAAGTCGTGTTTGCTCAGTAGGATATGAGCTACTCAAAGAAGACAGAAGTACTTCCTTAATCATTCTTCCCACAACCTAGAGCAGACCCTGGCACATGACAGGCACTCAATAATATTTGTTGAATTCAACTGTATGGAACCAATTTGAATTGCACTGAGTTCAGATTCATAAAGGAAATTCATTTTACTTTGAAGGGCTGTAATATAACTGATATGGACAAATGAATTGGCTAAATTACAAAAGAGACAGAGTTAACTTTTGACTTGGGAAAACTTTGTAAATGATTTTGACTATTTTAACAGTTTTTAAAGATCTCATTGCGAGTTTTCTTCTCCTGGTCTTTTCTTCTTCTGTGCATAATTCAAGGCATGCATTTGTCCTCAGAAAGATCGAGATAATAGAAAAGAGAAGGACAATAGCCAGTACTCAACCTTCAACATCCAAAATAGGACATAAAGATTAGAGGAAGACAAAAATCATGCAAGCAGGTTTTGTTGTGTGAGAAAAGGAGATTTTCAAATTGAAGTACCGGTATCTTCCTTTTTATAGCAAAAGTAAATCTTGGAGAATTGAGCACAAAACATGACTATAGATAACAGAGAGAACTCAGCATGTGACAAAAGACATTTCTTGACAAAAGAGACTTCTTCTGAAAAGAGAAATATATACTTAATAGGAAATTTGAGCTTTGTATCTACAGAGTATTTGTCCAAATAAGAGAAAAGCAAGAGAACAGAAGAGACTGTTTTAAATGAGAAGAAAATGATAAATTTAAGTGCCAACCCCCACTTCCCTCTGTCATCAACAGAAATGGTGATCAGAACAAGATAGAATCTGTTACAGAGAACAAAGTTGATATTTGATTTGTTTTTGTATTTTGCATCCGAATGTTGGCTCTGCTGCCCAATGTTTGGGCTAACATACAGCTTTTGAGAAGGCAGGATTGCCTAGACCAGATGGAATTCTTCACAGTCCTGCTGCCTGACCTTTCTGTGTAAATCATAGTTAAACCATCTAAAAGGCTTCACGAAGGGCCCAAGAGTCCAGCAGCAGCCATCAGACGAGAAAAGGTCAAGAATATGGGCCCCTTGCCAAAACTGGTTTGGCTCAGTGGGTAGAGCGTCGGCCTGCGGACTAAAAGGTCCCAGGTTCGATTCCGGTCAAGGGCATGTACCTTGGTTGCAGGTACCTCCCCAGTAGGGGGTGTGCAAGAGGAAGCTGATCAATGATTCTCTCTCATTGATATTTCTAACCCTTATCCATCTCTCTTCCTCTCTGTAAAAAATCAATAAAATATATATTTTAAAAAATATGGGCCCTTAAGACACAGAGGAAATCTGACTGATGAAATACAAAGATACCTAGAGGAAACTGACATTAAAGTTTGGGTGATAACTTGATTACCCAATATGCTTTATCAATAATTCAGAGCACCATGGCCATCAAGCTCTGCTGGAAGGCAGTCCTTTCCAACAGAGATGTTTCATAAATGCTGAGCTTTTTACTATTGATGGCCTCTTCTTCTTTTTCTCCTCCTCCTCCTCCTCCTCCTCCTCCTCCTCCTCCTCCTCCTCCTCCTCCTCCTTCTTCTTCTTCTTCTTCTTCTTCTTCTTCTTCTTCTTCTTCTTCTTCTTTTATCTTGGCTTTTTTGATCTTAAGGAAATCTAGGCCATTAAATAATAATTTCCTCCAGAATCTGGAAATAGGTGTGTTTCAGTGAGTGGAGCATTCCAGTTAATATATACCACTGATAAATCTTATTGCTTATCCAAGAATTAGAAATGCTGAGTATTAGTTAGGGTTGTCCAGAGAAAAAGAACCAATAAGAAGATTTATTATAAGGGATTGTCTCACACAATGATGGAGGCTAAGAGATCCCATGATCTTCTTTCTGTAACTTGGAGAGTCCGGAAAGCCAGTGGGGTTGCTCCAGTTCCAATCTGAAGGCCCGAGAACCAGGAGAATCGGAGACATAAATCCCAGGCGGAGGGCAGGAGAAGATCCATGTTTCCTCTCGGCAGCTTCAGGCAGGAAAAATTCTTCCTGCCTATGCCCTTTGGTTCCATTCAGACTGTCAGCTAATTGGTGGGCAATCTTCTTTACCCAGTCCATCAATTCAAATGCTAACCTCTTCCTGAAATACCATCAGAGACACACCCAGAAATAAGGTTTAGCCAGATGTAGGTGCCCAGTGGTTCAAATCAACACATAAAATTAACCTTTACGTGCTATGTGCTAATTCTTTGAAAATGATTAACCTATGGACTTAAGTATGAGAAAAGATGGCTATGCTGGCTGCCTCTAAATTGCTCTCAGGTCTAATCCTCTGTCATCACTACAAGTGGACCAGCCTCCAGGTGGGAATTTTCTTTCTCCAGAATTACCTGATAGATTAAGTACCTGACAGCTCTCGGATTCTTGTTGCCAGTGACAGTTTCAGAGTATGGAGGATTTCATTGCTGTCAGATTGGCACATGGCTTGAGTCTTTTATAGATGAAACATCAGCTCGAGGTGCCAACTCAGCACTCATTCTAATCTGCTTGCTGCCTTGCACTGTGAGAGCAGGGGTTTTCATCAGCCCAACATGATTCCCAAGAATGTTGTTTTTCTCTTAGATAAACATACAACTTTGTGCCTGAAAAGTAGGCAAGCCTAGAGTCATAGACCCAAATCATAGCTCTGTCTCTGCCATTGACTTTGAACTTAATCCTGTCCATCATTTTTCTCATTGGAAATATTAGGAGATAGCCAACATAATCTCTACAACTTCCCACATGCTCTGAAAATCAATTCTATTGGTGCCATATTTATGGTTGTTGTTCTAGGGGGGAAAAAATGAGTACACCTACAAGTGGGATTAGATGAAGGGTGCGGGGGCGAGGGGGGGGAGATGAAATGCTTGTCACTGTCTCAGAGTCTAGTAGGAAAGGTGGGTATTTAAGCCATTAACCACAATATCCTGTGATGAATGCTAATTATGGGATATATTTGATCTAACGTATTCACACCATCTTATTAGCAAACCCAGGTGACTGCAAAATAAGTACCTGATGTTAGGGGCTCTTTTAAGGACACAGATAACTAGTTCCCTTCAAGATGAGAACCATGACCTTTGCTGTAGGGCATTATCACAGAGTTCCAACACACTGCACTAAGCAACATTTCTAAAAAAAAAAAAAAAGAACAGAAGAAAGAAGAAAAGCGAGTAAAGCATGCAAGGTCTCTGTCCTCAAAATAAGGGAGGATAAACAACAGACTAGTATACAAGCAGATAATCTAATATTTTGATAAACTGTCTGAAGGAAATGATGATATGATCATGCGTATGAGGAAGTGTGCTGCAGGAAATAGAGTAGTCTAGGACATCTCTCTGTGAGGTCTGAAGAGGAAACAATGTAAAGGTCCTGTTACATAAGAATGAACAAGGAGACTAGACTGCAGGGATCACATCTGCTGAGGGGAGGATGGTACAACAGGTGTTTGCTGGTGGAGATGGTGTATAGATGAAGCATGTGTTGTCAGGTCAGAGGCTGATAATATATGATTTTAGATTTTCTGATAATATGACTGCAAGAGATAGAGGAGATATCAAGGATTATGCCTAAATTTAGTTAAAATGGAAGGGAAAGGAAGGGAAGGGAAACAGATAAATAAAAATGATTGATTTGTTTATTAAATGCTGGCCTTTATTTCTGCACTAGTCACAGGAAAAAGTGCATGTTTTGGGGAATCTACAACCTAAAATGCTATGCCAGTTTTGATGATGGATCAAAGTAGGTAGAGCAAAAGAGAAAAATACTCAATTAGAATACAGGCTCTAAGAGAAGTGACCACCTATTTTGACAGCAATGGAGGTCTAGATAATTTGGGCAGTTAATCATTCCCGGTCTGTGATTCCACAGGGATGGAAGGGAAGATTTATCTTGAAAGATGAGTACGATTCACCACATAACAAAGTAGAGAAGCACCTTTTAGACAGAAGAACAGGGTGGACTAATAAATGGAGACATGAGCAGCCTGCTGCATACATGCCAGTGTCCCAAGCAATTCAGCAAAACTAGAGGATAGACTTAAAGAGAAGTGTTGAGTGACTGGATAGGAAAGTTGGTCAGTGTTTGATCAAGCAGTGTTCTATTTGCTGAAAAGCCCTTACCCCATTTTATGTATTTGAGATGGCCCTGCAGCCAACTGAAAATTACTTTTCACTGGGTTTGAATCTACCTTCATTATCCCGGGCACAGCTTGTATATCATTTTTGAAAGAAGCTTTGAAATTAAAAGAGCAACATGACTGCTAAGGGGTCTACAATTTCTAATGATCTGGGTGTTTAGAGTTTCCACTTCATATTCCTCTTGTCCTGTGCCCAATAAAACACACAGTCCTTAGAGGGAACATTAACAAGGTTTATGATTCAGCAATTGTCTTATAAATGTTGAGAAAAATATTAAGTAATCCACTGCAATTCCAGGTTCAAATAAGAGCCTCTCCCTTTCTCTCAAAAATATGTGATCAATTTTGGCATTTTCTGCTAAGCAACTAAAGAAGGTAGACATACTAGATTTTCATTCCAACCAACTTACAAAATATTGTTGTGTAGTTTAGGGTGTCAGATACACCTCTGTGCTAAATGAGGGTGAGTGTCTAAAAGACGTTTGAAGTTTCATGAACATGGTCTATCAGGAGCTACTGCTGTTTGTACTTTGACCGGCCTTTTACCAACACTCCTCCCACTGTGCAGTGCCCAAACTTCTATTCCTTACTAATGTAAAATGACACTGGGGAATAAATTGCAGATTATGACAGTTGTAATTTGGTTTAACACTATTGGCTAATAGGTTGAAAAGAGAGTGAATGAACCTTTGAAGATCCAAGTATCAGCCTGAAGTAGCTATGTGCTAACCCTCACTCTTTTCAGTTTAGCTAGAAAGGATTTATTATTGTTGAGTCCTAGTGATAAGTAAGTAGATATGTTAGATGTCTCAATGTTTTCTGTCCTGCACAAAGGGCTGAAGGCACATTTGGTCTATGGAAATGTGAGTCTGAATTGAGTACTATCCAATATAATAAATAGCTAATACGCTAATTAGACCGAACAGCCGAACAACCTTCTGGATGTCCTTCCAGATGACCTTCCAGACTATGAGGGCTGTAGGAGGCTGCAAGGACTGACCAGGGCTTTGAGGGGCTGTGAGGGCTGGCCAGGGCTGCGAGGCCTGAGCCACTTGCATAAATTTCATGCATTGGGCTTCTAGTCATTTAAGTAATGCCTTGGAAATCAGCGAGCATTTTCACTCTGCAAATGAAAAGTGGGGAGTGCTGACCTATTTGATGCCATGTTCAAGTGTATAGGAAGATGAATAGAGCACAGAAGGCTAAGGTTCAACATTCCAGCCCATAATCAGGCAGTTCTGTGGGGAATTCCATCCTTCCTGCCTTTGAGCTTTTTAGCTATGGGTAAGTTAACCTTCACAGCTTCATTTTTGCATATGAATATTAAGGATAATAATAAACCATACTTAGTAAGGTTTTGTGAGCATTTAAAGAAATAGCATAAATTGAATGCTTAACATAGTAAGAACTATAGTCGTTATTTAATTATATTAAGGAAACATAACCATGAAGGTATGATGACGATGATGGTGATGGTGATCTCATTGTATATATCCAGAAACAGTGTCAGGAATGCTATATTTCTTGGCTAAAGTTGTAAAAAAAAAAAATCCTGAAGCCTTGGGTCTACTTACCAAGCTCCAAACTTTATCTTGTTTCCAGGCTCCTGGGGCTTGCTGAGGGGGTTGGGCAAGGTGTTCTTATAGAAAGGAACCTGCCAGTGCCCATAAGAATTTCCATTATGGGATGTTTCAAAACTGAAACTGAGGATAAAGAGTTTCCAACTCACTTTTTGTCCTGGCGAAAAAGCAAGTGTGTGTTACAAACTTGACTTACAAAGATTTGACAGGAGGAACCTTTTTACTATTTGAGTTACTAATGGGATAGCAAACAGTTCCTGTAATTTACTTTGTACTTTGATAATGTCCTGGCTCAAAGGGTTCACACAGACCTTTCCAAACATTAACTTATTTCCCCCTCCCAACACCGCTAAGGGGTCAGAGAAGGGTGGCACTTCCTTTGTTTTATGAGTGAGAAACCTGGGATCTGAGAAGGTTATGTGTCCTACCAAGGTCACCCCACAAGCACATGTGCTGCCCAATCCACTGTTCCCAGCTACCGACACTCCTGGAACCCACACGGGGAAATTTGTCCAGAATGTTTTCCATGCTGGCCTGGAACTGCCACCACATTTCACTCTGGCTACCTGTCTATCCAGCTTAAGCAAGGTCTCGAACAAGCAAATCAAAACTATGTTGCTTCTTGAGGACTACGAAGCTAGCAGAGGTGAATGAATAGAAGCACATCTATGTGTAAAATATATTAGTTGCAAGCAAATATTACTTAACACATTAAGGGGGAGTGGTGGAGGTTGATTTATTTGTTTTAAAAGCTGGGTGGAACATTCCAGGGAAAGTGTACACACATGGGCACCAGATTGAGGACCTCATTGAAACCAGGAATAGATTCGGCCAGTTAGGAACCACGTTTTCTGAGCTCTAGGTGCTACCTCAGAAGCTTTCATTTATGCGATCTCATTTAATCATCACACTATCCCTGGTTTCTGTACAATATTGTGCTCATTTTTTAGATGGAGGAGGCCGAAATGTTGAATAGATCTCTTCTTTCATGTCCATATTCAAATGTCACCTTCCCAATGAGTCTTCTTCCAGGCAATCTTATCTAAAGCCATGGCCTTTTTTATACTCATGTGTCTTTCCCTGCTTACCAATTAATTACTTATCAGTTAATTATCTTGTTTATTACTTATCTCCTCCCATGAGAATGTCATCTCCATGATGGCAGGAAGCTTTGGCTAATTTGCTCACTGCTACATCCCTCTTGCATAGAAGAGAGTACACAATACACAGCAGAGCTCAGCACATTAATGAATAAATGAATGAATGAATGAATGAATGAATGCATTCATGTTCTCTCGACAGCTCATAGCTCTCTTAGTAGCATACAGTTACAGTTGTGATTTTATATTTATTTTCAATCCCAAATCTTTTTCTTCATGTAGATTTTTCATCACTTTATAGACATTATGGATTCCAACTTGGGTTACTTTCTCTTAAATGATCTCTTCACCTCCACATTTCCTTTTCCTACAATGAGATTGAAAATAGGGTTCAAAAATAATTATTGGATTAATGAATGAATGCATTTATGTTTATATACACTGAGGGGCCAGATTATTATGATCTCTGAATGCATAATAATCTGGCCACTCAGTGTGTGTGTGTGTGTGTGTGTGTGTGTGTGTGTGTGTGTTTTAGAGGCCCAGTGCATGAATCCGTGCATGGATGGGGTCCGGCCAGCCTGGCCAAGAGGAGGGGACATGGGCAGTTGGCCACCTGCCTGCTGGTTGAGGGGACAATTTGCATATTAGCCTTTTATTATATAGAATATACACTGAGTGACCAGATTATTATGCATTCAGAGAGCATAATAATCTGGCCACTCAGTGCATATGCCCTTATATATATATAAGCATATATATTTATAAACATATATCCTTAGACATGTATAGATGCTAACAAATAAGTATGAAAATTAATATACACTTAAGAATATGTACTCATTATGAATGTACTTTTTTGTTTATTGCCCTTGTGTTACTGCGTAGAATGTGAGGACCGTGAAAACAGGGTTTTTGCTGGTTCACTGCTGTATTTTTTATGTCTAATATGGTGTCTGGTGCATAATAGTCTCTTAGTACTTATTTGTTGAAGAAATAAAAAGAAAAAGTGAGGAAGGAAGCAAGGTCAAACACTTATACCTGCCACACCGTACATTTTTATATCCACATTATGTATGAAATGCTGTCTTTCTCTGAGGTTTTGAAAATGTATTCAACAGTTATGTATTGAGTGTTCCCAGTTCCTCACCCTGGAAGAAGGAGAGGACCACCAGACACTCACGTGGATAATATTTATAGTATGTCAGATGGCATTGAGCCTATATAATGCAATCACCCCTTTCTCCACCTGTTACTCCCCATTTCAGGACTAAAATGGACTGTTACCGAGAACCAGCTTAAATGACCATTGGGCTGTTCCCTCTATTCATTTGTAGCCTACGAGCCTCTCTAATCCATCTTCTCTTGTCAGCCTCTGCTAGAATCTGAGTTTGAGATCCTTTGTCAGAATACTTTGTTCTTATTACATTGTGGCTAACTTTATAGCTGCCTGTTCCTTTCATTAGCCCACAAGCTACTGGAGTTTATCATGTCTGTATCTCCACGTCCTAGCACATACTTGGCATGGAATATCTAATAATAGATATTATTATTATTATATTATTATAGATAGTCACCACAGTTGTTTTATAAGAAAAGAAATTAAGGCTTGATAGTTTTGTTATTTTTTGCTAGTAGAAGGCTCTTTTCTAGGTGGATGCATTGTCGAAAGCAATGTGTAATTGAAGAGAGGAGTGGAACAGAAATTCATTTAAAAAGAGAGAGAGAAATTCTTAACACACAGCAGTCTGGGGTTAGCCATTGTAGGACAAATAAGTGACCTATGTTGACCCTTAAGTCACTGTTTGGTTTAATTGATGGTGATGATGAACCATGCTCACAAACCAAGGGAAGATTTAATTTACTTGATGGTGTTTACATTATAGCTGCATAAGGCCAGAGAGTAGGCAAGATATATTAGGGGAAATAATACACCCAATAGTAAAACACAATCTTTAGCATGTAAGGGACTGAATACAAAATTATTAGCATGATTTGGCTCCATGGGATCACTTATTTCCAGAAAATGAGGTTTTTACAGTAAATTTGGAATATTTGAAAACTTTCCAACTATTTAAATTTCTAATTGGCTACTATAACTCTTTAAAAACTGATAATCTTTTTCTCTGAATTTTAATACCATTTATGAGAACATATTGAGTGGTGGAATTCTTTAAAAATATTTTTTTCTGAAAGGGTATAAGAGACATCAGGAGGAAATGAAAGTTCTTAGCAGATAGCTAATACTTAGAAAATTGCCTTGTTGTACCACATATTTGCACAACAACCATCTAAGTATTTGCCTGCTTCTTCTCTCTTACTTTCTCCTTATTTCTCTTTTATCCTCCCTTACCTGGTCTTCTGCTCCCTGTTTATTTAACTTTTTATAATCTTGAGAGAGAGAAATCAATTTTTTGTTCCATTTATTTTATGTGTTCATTGGTTAATTCTTGTATGTGTTCTGCTCAGAGATGGATGACACTAAATAACTGAGCTACCAGGTCAGGGCTCTAACTGCATTTAAATTTGCATATCAAGATTGAAGTACATTCATATTCCACTACATCTTGCCTTATAGCTGAAACGCTAACAGAATTCTATGCTGTGAGTCTGTTGACATACAGTTTCACTCAAGCCTGGCTCTAGGAACCACTCTGGCATCCTTGATTCACTTTCAGACTGGAAGTGATAGACTCACATACACACCACACTCCCATCCAATTCTACCTCGTTTTATGCTGATGATGCTGGAGGTCTGATACTGCTCACTGATAACACTTAGTCTACCCGGTTTATGGTGATAACTAGG
Source organism: Pipistrellus kuhlii (assembly GCF_014108245.1). Lineage (NCBI taxonomy): Eukaryota > Metazoa > Chordata > Mammalia > Chiroptera > Vespertilionidae > Pipistrellus > Pipistrellus kuhlii. The sequence continues at coordinate 4,191,298 of NW_023425449.1, forward strand.
AACCCTTGTGTGTAAAAGGGCTCAGAGTGTTCACTGTTGCTATTAACAGGCCAATGATCTGGCAGAGCTTGGGCCTTTGAAATGTGATTTTGATTGAAATGCAAAGGTGAAGCAATGTGGTGGTGAGGATAGAATGAATTCCTAAGGTAATTTGCATACAGCCTGTACTTTCACTCACTTGTTCCACTCTATGGAAATGCATTAGGCTCAGTGGGTAGAGCCTAGGCCTGGGGACTGAAGGGCCTGGAGTTCGATTCCGGTCAAGGATACATGCTCAGTTGCAGGCTTCATCCCAATAGAGGGTGTGCAGTAGGCAGCTAATCAATGATTTTTTCTCATTATTGATGCTTCTATCTCCTCTCCCTTCCTCTCTGAAATCAATATATATATATATATATATATATATATATATATATATATATATATATACATATATATATATATATATATATATATGAATCATTAAAAATCTGAGATGAGCTTGAGGATGATTGAGTGACAGTGAGTATGTGTGAGAAGAGATGAAATTAGAGGAGGCAAAGGATAGGAAGTTAGAGTTGTAATAGTAAAAATGATAACAACAGTCATAACAGTATACATTTATTATATTCTAAGGATGCTACAAACATAATGCCAAGAGTTTTGTATGAATCATTTCATTCAATCCTTTCAATGGCTCTATGTGGCAAGTATTATTGTCATTCCCATTTTATAGATGATAGAATTAAGGCTCAGATTCATGTTCAATTAAATGTATGCAACTATTCAATGACAGAGCATGAAAATAAATTCATATCTTTTCAATTCCTGATTCTGTGTTCTTAACCATGATAAGCCAGCGTGGGGCCTTTTACCAGCCACCACTGGGGGACCAGAAAATCAGCTGCTCCAGATAGACCCACCCCTCCTCCAAACACCCATTCAAGTCCATCACCCTGCTGCTACTGCTGTGAGAATAAGACATCACAGAGGAACCAAGTCACCATGTGGTCTTTTTCAGTCACCTAATGCACTTTGAGGACACTTTTCTCAAACAACTTTCCTCCCACCTTCTAAGTTCTTCTAGCTAGTAACCAGATTAGCATGGGACAGGTGAACAGGAGCAAATTCATTTATTACATTTGTACATTCGATAGTGACGTAAGATATGAGACCCAAAGACACTTTGGACAGTTGAGTTTTACATGTCATTTTGGACTAAGGAGAAGAGGTTCCGGGGCCTGGGATTTCAAAGGGAAAGCAGGTAATTTACAATAGATGAGGAAGAGCCAACATGTGATAAACCAATTCTTGCTTGGGAACCCCAAAACAATGGGACACAGAGGGAAATGTAGCACACAGCTGTTTCCTTGTATCCTCCCATCTGTCACACTTAATTCAAATAGGCTAAGGGGAATAATATAGTGTGAATATGCTAAGAATTCCTTTCTGAAGCAGGTTCCTCTATCTGAATTCCATTAGGCAGGGAAGGTGGGAGGGCCAAAGGTTCTTTCTAAGGCTTTTGTTTTGTAATAACCAGCTTAAATCAATATGCCCAAAGTCATATTCTGGGGTGACAAAACCTTGGTCCACTCAGGACTTACCAAATATTGGTTGTGTTTCCACTCACTCCTTAGAATGTGGGAAGAGTTCTTGAAGTTGAATGTGTTAATAGGCATAAAAACACTGGAAAGCTGGATGACTCACCTTCTTGGAGGTGTTGGAAATTGAAAACAAAATGGCAACGATTCCAAAAAAATTACTGAGCACCTATTATGTTGATCACTTTACTTGAGCTACTTATATACTAGTACATATACATAGATAGCTAGATATAGATGTAGATATTGATATAGATAGATAGATAGACAGATAGATAGATAGATAGACACATACATGACATACATGTTTGATAACAAACCACACTGATCAGGGATGAAGACATTAATTTACTTTCAGAAGAAAAGACTGAATTTCAGAGGTTAGGGAATTCACTCAACAATATAAACTCAGTGAGGAACAAGTCTCATGGTTTGAGGCATGTCATAGAAACTTACTTAGCGTTGGCCAACCCCTCTGAAACATGAATCAGTGAAATTGTGTGCATGAGACTTTCTCTGGGCCAGGCACAGAGCAGTGCTCATTACCCAGATGGTGATCTAAATCTGGCCCCACCAACTGCCTCATGCCATGTTCATGTGGATGGGCACTGGAGGAGTTAAAGAGTGATGTCCTGCCATCCCCTGTGTAATTTTGAGCCGCCATAAAGGTGGCAGCATGCACGATTGGAGTTGACACAGCAGAAGTCAGAATATAGCATGCCACCTTAATTATGCTCTAATTGAACTACGATGTGCATCACCAGTTGGCATTGGCCCTTTGAAGTCCACCCCACTCATGAGAATGTGCGCCGTTGCCATGAGCATAATTGTTGGGGCAACTGTCACCTTCCCAGCAGCAGGTATTTCTGCAGGTAGAGGAGATAATTAGGAGGAGATTTTGATCTTGCTGACTTATAGTGGGGGAAAAAACACACACACAACACAGTAAAAACAAAGCTCTTTTCAATATGAAGAGGAAAAATTGCTATCCTTTGATCCCTGACATAATTATGACAGGAAAACAAAACACTTAGATCATCCTGAGAGGTAAAATTTTTGTTTCATTAGAAAATTTGTATGTGGCAGCCACATTACCACTGCTTGAGAAAGTTAATTCACTTTGTTCATTCACGGAACATTTACCAAGTAGTAACACACACCGGGCACTGTGCTAGGCTCATGGACCTTTGCACTCAGCTGTTCACCGTGTCCTGGGGAAGGTGGAAACGTTTGTCCAGATAATTACAGTGTGGTGTGCTAGCCATCAAACAAGGTGAGCAAAGGCGCCTTTGAAGCAAGGAAAGGAAGCATTAAAAGAGACTCATAAGGGTATGCATGAGGGGCCAGAGGTGGCCTCTTGGAGGAGGAACATTTGAGCAACTGATCAAATAGGATTTAACTGTGTCAATGGGAAAACCTGTTTCCTACCGAACCAAGAGCTTACAGAAAGGCACAGAAGCATAAGGAAGCTCAGGGAACAGCACAAGCTCAGTTCACCACTGTGTTAGTGGAGGAATTAGTCTTGTGGGAAATGGCAATAAATGGGGCCAGAACAGTGATGTATCCTTTGCTGGAAGGTTGGTTCTTTAGTCTAAGGGAAATGAAAAAATATTTAATGGGATTTTACAATCAAATTTATACCTTTAAAAATCAGCAGATTGGATGATGATTGAATTGAAGAGGGATGGCTGAGTAGAATTAACAAAGATCTAAATAGAGGCTCATATTAACGGAATTAGTAAAAAACCACATTGGCTTAATCCAAATGTCGAAGGTGTTCTTGACAAAATCCTTTATGTAGATGAGATTTTCATAAAGTGAATCCCATTTGAATATGTCAAAAGAGCTTGTTATTTAAAATGCTCTTGTTCTGTCTGATTAGAGTATTAATAGTAATAACCTTTCAACTTATTTACTTAATTTGAATTTTCATCTTTTGGGTTAGCTCAATGCATGTTTTGCATGCCTTTGCCGCCAATTCAATTTTGTTTGGTCAAATGATGTACCTTAGTATACCAAAAGGTAGTTGTCTCTCATCCACTAAAGCAGTGCTTATCTTCATTGCAATCAGTTTTAATGTTTTTGTTAATTTTAGTTGTGTACCTGTAACCTCAAGTTAATATGAATGATCAAGTCATTTTGTGATGGCATGAAAGGTGATTTTGATGGAATTGTGGATAGATGGATGGATAAATAAAAAGTAAGTAGTGATAAGTAGGTAGATAGGAAGATAATTTATAGACTCTCACACCTTCAATAAACTAAAAAATGTAATCTCATGTGAGGAACCTGAGGCTTAGAACTGCATATCTGAGCCATCAAAACTGGACATAAATGAATTGGAATTCACATCACCTAATAAACAATTTAATGCCTCTTACCCATATCATACCAATAACAGGTGTATTAAATATGCTAACGTGATGTTATACTTCTATAGCAAACCGAAATAATAGCAAAAGAAAATTCAGATGAAGAGAAAGATAGTTCCATCCATATTCCATTTAAAAAAAGCTAATTTTAAAATTTAAAAAGAAAATGGTTTTACATTTTAGAAAAACAAGAAAAGATCACCAGGTTCTGTACGTGCCTGTTCCATTTTATCTTCAGTCATCCAAATGCATAGATATTATCTCCCTTTTGCAAATGAGAAAATAGATATTTAAAGAACTTAAATGATGTGCCCAGCATTATCCACTTCTAAAAGTTGTAGGAAAGAGTAAACCCTCAGTCTTCACAACTTCTGAGACCCTTTCTAAACACCGCTTCCCCCACTGAGGCTGAGATTTTGAAAGCCAGCTCTGGGTACTCTGATCTGAAGACTCCCCATGCATGCCTCCTGCTTGCCTTTATGGAGTCAGTTTGAACTGCTCTCCAGGGAGTAATTGGGTGAGTCACTGGAATAGTTTCTTGTTTAATAGCTTGAAGATAATAGATAATTTTTTCCTAATAATTTCAAATGCAATGCTTTAAAGAGCTCAAAGCCATGCTTGGACATTTGTTACAATCTCTCAGTTACTTAATCATCTTCTCATGAATGAATACAAGAAGAAAACATACCGGCTCAGATCAGTGGTCCATTCTGCCCAGTGTATGGCACTAAAGCTGACAGAAAAGGACCACTTGTCATTTGTACCCCCTGGTGTCAACTTCAAAGACTTGCAACTGCCCAAGCAGGCCAAGCTTGTCCTAATTACAAATTGTGACTCAGCCACTAATCATTTTAGCACAACCCTAAGAATGTATTGCTATAGATTTTATGCAGATTATATTCACTTAGGCATCTGCTCACTTAATCATTTATTGAGAGCCTTTTGTGTGTTAGCCACTTTCAAGGTATGATTAAGACCTATTGTCCTTCAAAAGTTCAGGTAAACAGATGACTGCTTTGTAATTGCAGAGAGGTTATGATGGAGAATAACAGGGAACACTACAGAGAATTACAGTATGGAGTCGCATTTCCCTGTTGGAGGTGGGTTGTTTCAGGTACCCTATCTCCTTTACCCCAGACCCAGAATAAACACACAGAAAACAAGATATATATACTAAGTTCAGCTTCAGGGCCAAGCCCAGCAGATCCACAGCCCAAAATGGGGTCACTTTGCCAAGCCCAGCCTAGATCAGCCAAATGGTAGTCAAATTACATGACAAACTATGAAAATGAATGCTTGTTGTTCCTAAGTATTTTGTTTGGGTAGGTTTTCACATTTTTACAATAGTCAGCTAATACCAAATATTTGGCCCTGGCGCAAGAAAGATGCTCAAAAAATAGTAGGTCTAACTCTTCTTACCAATTTTTTCTTAGCATTTATAATCCATTGAAAATGGAATGGGTGTTCAAGTGAATATGTCTGCATCATATTTCAACACAATAATCTACTGTTTCACCACCAAATAGAATCTGCTTCCACACTATAGGGAGGGAAACTGAGGCATAGAGATTTACTATGGTGCTAAAATCTATTAATGAAGTATATAAGTCACACTGGTAAGGAAGAGATGGGAGAGGGATAGACAGGTTGATGCTGTTACCCAGAGACCTCGATTGATTCTGAGCTTGTTTCAGATTGAGACAAGGGGCTGGGAGAAATCCAAACAACTATACCAATGGAATTATTTTATTCATTTCTTAATATAGGTAATTAGGGAGGAAGAGTGAATTTACTGATCTCCTTTACTTGCTCATTTTTTATTCATTCATTCACAAACTCTTAGAAATCCTCTACTGTGTGCCAAAATCTACTCTAAGTGGTATGTAAATTCTGAATACTGATTAAGAATACATTTTTTCCCCTTCTGAGGATCTTGCAGTCCAGCCTGTGAATGGCTAAGTGGGATCTTTGAAAACCATGTACACGCACCTATTGTAAAACTTACACCAAATTAAAATAAGGAAAAGCATCATCTGCAAACAAATTTTCTCTCAAAGCTACAGGAAATCCCTGAGGGACAAGAAGAAACTTGTATGGACCCAAGTATTCCCTCCTTCTTGAAAACCACGCTTTGTGGGTAGAACTAATTAAAGAGTATGCCATTCTGTTTCATCTCCTCTGTTTGATGGATTTGGCTCTGCACAGGACAGTGGCTTGGATTGCTTCTGAATTTGCCTTTGCATCAGCTGCAATCTTTAGACTCTTCTCTGCCACAGGGGGGAAAGTGTTCTTGGTATGAATAATAACCCCTTAAATGAAGTGACTAAAGAAAGAAGATTAGAAAATAAAGGCCGATCTAAAGAAAAGTGTCCTAATAGGTAAGAAGTCCTGCCAGTATTTTTCCACTGGGAGCCTTAGCCCACGAACCATCAATATTTTGGGATTAAAGCAGACAATGTAATTAGCATGACACCATTTGCTAAGACCTTCTTGGACATAAAAAAGCACAATTCTACCTTCAGAGCATCTTTGTCAGCAGAATAATGTGAACCAAGTATCAACAACTAAAATACTTAATGAAAACAAGGTGAGGATTCTTTTCAAAGTCATCCAGTTTGAAACAGATATAATGTACAAATAGCATGTTGACCTCTGAACCTACTGTTATATTCCAAGAAATCCCGTGGAGTCTACTACTACATGTACTGTACTGCCTTGTAAATGAGAGTTAAAAAAGTACGATTTAGGTTTAAGAGAAAAAGAGGGAGTTGACATTTAACATGTGTCAAACTGAGGGTGAATTATGCTAATCCATTTTCTTAGAAGCACCCAAATCAATGAGCTCATTGCTAAAAGAGAGCAAAGGAAAATCCCCAGAGAAAACTAAGAATAGCTCATTCATGAACTCATTTGTTCATTTCTATTAAGACTTCTTATATCCAGACTCTCCTCTAGGCACTGGTGATAAAGTAAAAAATATAAGAAAAAAAGTTCTTATTTTCTTGGAAGTGTTTTTTAAGTACAGAAGAAAATATAATTATCAAGTGTAAAAGAAAATAATGCCCATATACTAGTAATATTGAAGACTCATACGGTCTATGAAAAAATTCAATCACAGTCACAATACAGAGGATAATAGCAGGGCCAAGGATTTCAGACGTAATGGCAGGCATTGGCTTCTCAGAAAAGGAACACTTGAAGGAAGAAGAGGAAACGTCCAGGGGAATATATGGAAGCAGACACTTTAAGAAGAGGAAATGGTACAAGAGCCCTGAGCTGGAAACAAGTTTGGCATAGATGAGGAAATGCGGGCATGCCAGCTTAGGGTCTCTCACAAGGCTGGGTGCCCCGGTGTATGGTCACCCAGTTGCCTTTTCCTAATTTTCCCAGAGACACTAGTTGCAACCCTGGGAGGTCCAGGAGTTTAGTGAGTAAGAAGGAGAATGGCAGGAGATGTAATTGGCAAAGCCAAACTATGATGTCATTGGTTCCAGAGAGGGATGCTGCCTCTTAGGTCGGAGTGACCTATACTATTCTATAGCCAGTCCCTGCTTTGCTTAGAGCTTCAGTACCTTCTCTACAGAACAAAGACACTGGGACAGATGCTCCATCAGGCCCCTTCCCCCACACTCTGCACAGTTCTCTGAACCTACTATTGAAGGTGCAACTTAAATTGGGTGCCTTAGTACTTCAGACTCTGGAAGTGCCAGGGGCTAATCCCGTTGCATAATGTTTGTTTAGGCTAAAGTAATTAAATCAATTATCTTTTACATAATATCCAGCAAGTAATGTGTGTGTGTGTGTGTGTGTGTGTGTGTGTGTGAAATTAGTAAGGGAATTTGAAGACCAAACATGATGAATAAGGAAGCTAGAGAGTAGGTGTGGGTCTCTGGCCATGGGTGAAGAGCACCAGACCTCATTTGTACTAGGGAGTGGCTGACTACATGAACTTTCTGGATTTAAAATTTTGAGCATATTATTCGTAGGGACCAATTACAGATTGTCGGGAATTTTTAAATAATGGAAATAATTGAATAAGAGGTAGACCATTCATTGAATAATGAACATGTCTACATTTTCAGAATACTGAAGAAATATATTTGCATTTACTTTAACTGTCCAGATTAAATGGAAGGTTATCTTGTCGCTGTACAAATGAGTCATCAGAAGCCCAAAGTAGCTTTAAAGTGCTTAAAATTATTGATTTCCAGCAAAGCCAGGACTAGAATCCAAGTTTCCCAATTCTAATTCCTTTACTTTTTGATGTGTGTAATTAGGTGCTATTATAAATATATTTAATTTGATATACAGGACTGATTCCAGAAAGCCCTGATTTCTCTTGTACCATCGAGACCTCTCTTAACATAGTTATTTTATGTTAATTAATAAAGATAAATCAGTAACACAGCCCCATGGGTTTGTCAGGAGACGTAAGGTTGTATTTGCAGCCCTCTCCACCTATCCTAATGGTCTTAGTTGTGCAGTGTACCATCTGCATAGCTGTAGGAAGCAGACCTGATACTCACCCACCAACTACTTTTGGCTACTTGAAGACCAATGGATTTAATAATTTTTGACAAAATAGCAAGAGGAGAAAATATAATAAGCATTCCTTATATTTGATTTGTACTTTCCAATATACCTTATACTATTTTAGTTGATAGAGGGGAACCATATTGTGAGAGAGCACAAAGAGGGGATTGGTGTCCCTAATTGATTAGTTAGGAAATGAAGATGCAGAGAGGTAATGTGACTTGTCCATGTTCACCTAGCCAGGAATTTCGAAAAATGGATTTTGATCCCAATTTCAAATGCTCCATCTCATCTCAGTAAGAAACTTAAGCCTGATCATTCTTTTTCTGAATCTTCAAAGTTCTTGTACAAGAATTAAAAGCATGAGGTCTTTGGGAAGGCACTAAACTGTGAGCTGCCAGGGTGTTCAACTCTGTTCTATGGATTTCATTTTTCTGAGGAATATTTGTGTTCTCTTAGGCTGAACCAGCGAGCTATTTCCACACAATGCTGCAGGCAGAGAAGTACATTAGAATCAGCTGCACACTCATTCCTGCCTATTTGGAGCTTCCATCTATCCAAGTGCAGAGAAAATGACCATGTTACTTATGAAACACATACATGTAATTGAACAACAAAAACAATTATGTTAATTAAAAGAATTGCTCAGGTTTTGGAACACAATGAAAGAGATGAAAAGTTATAATAATTTCAGCAAAATAAACTGTTATATTTAAGAAACAAAACTCCCCACACTCTGTATTATGTTTATGATGCCACATAAGCATTGACTAATAACCCTTTTCACTTCTGAGCTCTTTGAGTCAGCATTATGGGAAGGCCCAGAGGGTGCAGTGAGCTCCTGTGTGGAGGGAAAGACCACACATTCTATCATGAAAACATGGGGCAGGGGCTGGAGGGTGGGGGGTGAGTGGAGGGAAGAGCATTCTGATTAAACAGAAAATTGCTCGGTAAAGAGTCAAGTACTAAGAGTAGCAGCTTATATTAGCATAAAATGTCATCTCATTTCTGTTTAATTGTATTTTGGAAGTGTTGAGATTTTGTAATGTCTAAACAAGCTGTTATTCTACCAACAAGACTTTTTCAAGTATGTTAGATTCGCTGGAATGACTCCAATTCTGCTACTTATCATTGCTCAAGGAGTCTGTCCAAGCTCTGAGTCCCAAGCCTTGCAGAGACCTTATAACATTTCCTTCAATGTGTATTTTTCTTTCTTCAGGACTATACACTTAGAACAGACTTTTACAAACTCCACATCCAGGGCCCAAACCCCATTCTGAGACCCAGATATCCTTTCCAAAATCCAGACCTCCATCTAGGGGCCCACACGTCCATTATAGGGCCCAGACCTCCATCGCAGGGCCCAGACTCCCTGTAGTTCACAGACCTCCATGCCAGGACCCAGACCTCCAACCTAGAATCCAGTCCTCTTTCCAAGACCCAGATCTCCATCTGGGCCTACATTCACCTCAAACAAATTCTGGCTTCTCCTCAACTATGTACCTCATAACCAGTGGCCAGCCCTGCCCTGTCACACTTAGCCCTGTCTCATGAGTGTCTTGCCCAGGTCAGAGCTGTGGTATCTTTCCTGGCCACGAAGGGAAATGTGGATAAAAGCACTGTGGCCATTTTGAGAAAGTCATTCAGATTCTTTGAGAAGAGAAAATGACTTAGAAAAGCTACAGACTTTTTCTTGGAGGCAAACTCAGATATCTATATATATATAAGGCTATTATGCAAAGTTCCCCTGGGAGTTAAACTGGGAGACCAGGAGTTCTATCACTTGATATGACATGCACTGACCACCAGGGGGCAGGGTGGAAGGTCATGATTGGCCCTGATCACAGGCCAAGCCTAGGGACTTCTACCCGTGCAGGAATTTTGTGCACTGGGCCTCTAGTTAAAAGATAAAATACTTAAAATTGAACTATAAGAAACACCTAATAGAACTTCTGTTAGCTAGACTCATTTTGGAATGAGTATATTCTCTCTGTTCTATTAAAGTATTGAAAATCTCTCTTTGTTTGACTAAGACACAGGTTTTACTATCCGTATAAAGATACAAATGTACTACTGTATTTTCTTTTTGGTCTTTGGTGGAAGATGAGTGGTAACATCTCTTCTAGAAGAAACAGTAAGCCTTCCTTGCTCTTATTCAAATGCTAGGGACAACTACAGTGTGTCTACTGTCTCCAAATGAATTAAGTTGATATATTTTCACAAAATTATAGTAACACTTTAGTTGTTATTGATCATATCTGAGAATGATGACAAATGCAGTAAAGTATATGAGTGAGTGTATTCTTTAAAATTGAAATTGATATGCTTTATCATAAAGCCTAGATATGTTTTATGATAGTTATGTTGATAAAACTTCCTGTTGTGAAAGGAAAGTCTTAGCCCAGTTGGCGTGGCTCAGTGGTCAATTTATGAACCAGGAGGTTATAGTTCGATTCCTTGTCAGGGCATATACCTAGGTTGCAGGCTTGATCCCTAGTGTGGGGTGAGCAATTAATGACTCTTTCTCATCGATGTTTCTCTCTTTCCCCCACCTTTCCTCTCTGAAATCAGTAAAAATATATGTTTTGTTTTCTTAAAAAAGGAAAGTCTAAAGCCACGCTCCTTCTTCCTGTGGTGATTGTCTACTCACACTCCATTCCTGTGGGGGTGATCACATTGGTGGTGAATGTATGGTGTATCAGAATGTGCAACCTAGTCACCCCGTACTGCCCATTGGCCTCTTCCTTTTATGGCAAGCAGTTTGGAAAATTTTTGATAATTTATCTGCCAATAAAAATACATAAATTGCAGGCCACTAGCTTTGACTTCTTAATGACAGTCCATCAGCCAAAAATGAATCACTGAACTGCAAAGCCACTGCATTCCCAGAATCAAACCTCATCATTTGGGAAGCAGATAATCACAGCACCTGTGTGGACAAGGAAACATGAAGTTCAGTCTTAGTTTCAGGGACGGAATGGCTGCATTTTGAACAGAATGAACAAGGCCAGAGGATTGTATGAAAACAGATGCATAGAGTGTGCGTGCGTATTGAACCTCAGCAGAATGGCTGAGGGAGCCAAGTGGTAGAGTTCTGATCCTGGTCCTACCAGTTCTGAACTGCCTGATGCTGGGCAGACGGTGCTGGGAGGGAGCCGGTTTTCCCACCTGTGAAAGGAGAGGTAGAACTTGTCCTAGGCTCTTTACAGACATGAAAAATCATATATGTAATGTTTCTAGCACCATTCCTGTCATTTAATCGTGCTAGATTTTCTTTAACTTAAGAGAACAAAGATCCTCAGGCTGAAGTAACTCAAGGAAATTGACAAGAAATCCATCCACTTGAATAGCCCCCAGACCTCTGATCTGTAAAGCACATGGTGGAGATAGATCCCTGAGAGGAGGAGAAAGCCCTGGTTTTACAAACAGAAGGCCTGACTGGATTTTTCCCTGTGTGAGCTTAAGCAAGCTGTTGATTCTGTCTATGTATGTCTCTGTAACAGAGCAGTGATGATGCCTACCGGAGATGCTGTAATAGACTAATGAGAACATATATGCAAATTAACTAGCACAGAGCCTCTGAGGAACAAAGAGACTACTAAATAAATATTAGTCTCCGCACCCTCTTGCTCTTTCCTCAGACTCTGAGGTCATCGTTTATAATTTGGCTAAGTGGGAGACTTGAGCAACATTTCTCAGTGAAGTTTCAGGTCAAGATCATTTGTCCCTAAAGCCAGTTCATGAACCCCTATTTTAAGAGCTTAGATTTTGCATCCGACTGGACAGATTTTCATCCCAGATGGCTTCAGACAGCATCTGCAGTTCAGCTTCACGCCCAGCTGCGTTTCATGGACCTAACATGGCGCTTGGCTGATTGGAAGGACCCCACCACCTCTCACATTTCACATTTACGGCCTTGAAGTAAAGTGTCTGAGATAGTTTGTGAATCTGAGTCATCTCCTCCAGACTCCAGACCTGTCTGGAGAAAATGTCACCCCCTTTTTATTGGAAATGCCCGAAGGCGTAAGTTGTTACCCAGTTAAGTTTCTCACCCACCGAATCCAGCCTCTCTTCCTCTTGATTCAGACCGTTCTCAGGAAGCCAACTGACAATTTCTAGTCAAATGAAGTGGACCGGTGAGAGATTTTCTTTTACCCACTGCTTTGCTAGATTTTAATAAGGTCTGCTGGTGACTAATGTGTTCCAGTTTCAGGCAAGGACAAGATAACCCTTCCCAGAAAGCTGGTTCACATTTTTTCAAAGACAGAATTGTGCTGTGCAGCTGAAAGAGAAGTTAGGGATTTCCACTCTGGTCGAAAGTCTGATAAATGTATGCTAATTTTCAAATACAGGGCTGACTTGGACTTCCCTAGTACAAGGAGAATCTGTTTAGAAGTCAGTGGAAAAATTCATTTCTTCCTGATCAAAAAATAAAATAGTGTATTCACTTATTTTAAAAGTGAAAGAGATCTGGAAGTCAGACTTCCTTTTCAGCTTGAACCTGTCAGGCCACAAGTGCTTTCTTAGCAAAATGTGTTTTTCTCTGCAGCACACAACACAAACTAAATGCTGGCTGTATGACCAGACCCGGCATTAGTGTTGTAATGGAGTGTCAGGATGTTGCTATTCAGCATTTAGAAAATGATTTGCATCTCCCAGGGAAGTATTTGACTAGCTTTCCCAGCACTCCAGTTCCGGGATGCTTTTCCTGAAGGAAGTTCAATGCAAATGTCTGGCTTTCAATCTACCTTACTAATCTAGCTTTACAATTAAGACTGAAAGCGTTCAAGGACATGTGCCAAGTTACTTAAGCATTTCTACTGCATCCACCTGTTACAAAGTGTACAGTGGTACGTGATCTTGGTGTGTGTGTGTGTGTGTGTGTGTGTGTGTGTGTGTGTGATGTTTCACAAAGCTTATCATTAGAGTCTGCATCATTATGGAATGTACCTATGTTTGTTTTTATTTTCATTCCTTCAGTGCAATGATTCAGGTTCAGATTTAGTTAATATTTGTAGGCTTTTACTCTGTGCAAAGCACTATGTGTGACATTTCACTAGTGTTATCTCAGGCGGCCTTGCCTTGATTGCTGAGGCATGCATTATTATTTCCGTGAGCTTTGGAGGTTAAAATGACTCCCAAAGCTCAGATAACTCTGCATGGCTAGGAGAGGAACCTAGAGACTTACAGAGCCAGGATTTGAACCCAAGTCTTTCCAAGTGAGGCACTAATTATACTTTGCCAAACTGATGTTCAATAAAACACACTCCTTTTGCAGAAAGAACCCCCTAACAACCCAAGAATTCTATGTTCAAAGAAGTTTGGAAAGCACAGAATAAAAGTTAACTAAGGTTTTCTTAGAGCCAAGGATGAGATTTTATATAATCCAGGAAGAACCTATGCTAGGATGATGTTCCAAACATTCTACCAGTGGAATCCTTTCTTTAAGGAGCCACTTACGGGGTTCAACACACATTGGGGAATGGTGCCTAAGAGCACTCTGAGCCTATTTTCTGAGCTTTTCGTAGTCTCACAGAGTGGCAGGGTTTCTTTTGGTCTAAACACAGTCCATTGTTGAAGTCTTTAAAGGTGTAACTGGGGAAACACGGTCTACACCCATAGAGCTATCAGGAGGCTGTACAGCACAGATCCTGCTGAGTGTATTGTGAGCACTTCTGCTTATCCAAAAGCATCACTAGGATCCTTTACTTAGAATCATGCATTTGGAAATACCTTTGTAGTGAGCTACAGACTACATCTTCTAAGAACATAGGTTCCAAGAGCCACAAAGGAAGTTTTTATGTTCCATTTTGTGATTCTCTGCTAGAACTTTATAGGAATCAAAATTCTGGGAAAGAACATAGTACTATTCCTTTAAGGCCTAAATATCATGAGGATCTCCTCTTTTTACATATGTGTCGAAGGAGAAGGAATCCTTCATGAGCCCATTCACTCCCAAATGGAGCTGCAGAGGAATCGAGAGAAGGGAGGTTACAGAAGAAGCAGATTTCCAATATGCAATGATGATAAAATCCATTGAACCAAAGCAAAACTTCCTGAATCCCAGATGTCCTACACTCTGGGCTGGTGTATGTGGATTTGCAGAAGTTATGGGAACTGGAAGTCATTGGGGGAGGGACAATCTTTTCATCAGTTAACCGTTGTTAACAGCAAATGAAAATGTGAGACAAAGAAGTTGAAAAATGACTAATTCCCTTACTTTGGGTTATTGTACCCCCTCTCTGAAGATGTCACTGCAGCTGCACTTCTTTCCCATGTGTGAATGTGGCTAGAATTCTTGATATGCAACTGCAGCCTCTTCCATACCAAGGGCATATTAAGTCTGTCCTCTGCATGATTAGACACAGTGGCTGATGGTCCCTAACCTCACTCACTGTCAACCTCCTGCAGCTGTCTGTTCACACCTCAGCCTCTTTCCTTCCATTGATCACCTCCCAGACCCAGAGTACACTGTTTAGAATCATGTTAGCTGACTACCATCCCCAAGATTTTTGTCTTTGAAGTTGTGTGTGTTTTTTTCAAGTCTTGGTAAATACAGACACATACATACACATACATATTGCATTCCAATATAGATATCTTAACATATGTTAGTATAATGCATGTTAATTTGTGTCAGTAGCTATTAAGTGACTTCAGTTATCCATCCTCCTGAGTAAATTGGAAAGTTGAGTATAAACAATAGACTTCCCCCTGCCCGTACCATCCCACTAAACGTTTGATTTGGGACAAGAAACTTAACAAAGAAAAATCAATTCTTTCTTTGGAAAATGGGGCTGAAAATAGATACCTCACTGTGTGGTTATGAATTTTTATTAGTATGCACTTAAAACACTCTGCAAAATCTGACAAGATGTAAAATGTTGTTATTCTATGCATTATTTAATTTAGAAAAAATATATTATGAATATACTGTGTGAGAACATTAGGCAAAGTCTGGGGCTCAAATGTAAAGAAAGTCATCTCTACCTACAGGGACCTCATATCTATGATGCAAGCTCTTAATGCAACCATGCTTACCTGGCCTCTTATAGTAGTATTTAATAATACTTGAAACCCATTTCTCTTGTGTTATAAGAAATGGCAGTGTAGGTGTTCCTTCTCTTTCCCTTTCTTCCTTCTCAGTTGTTTTGCCCAACTAAGTTCTTTTAATCGTGTTTAGATGTTGAAATTCCAAGAGATTGATCTCAAGCCAATTACTGATCTATATCTTTTTCTACACAACCTTATCTATTGGCTTTAAATTTCATCTCTATGTTAAGGCATCTAAAATTTGTATCCCTAGCTAGAAGTGTGATTTCTTACATTTAAGACTATTAGTACAACGTGTAGGCTTTCAAACTAAACATGTTTATATTGGAAATCTTGACCTGTTTTTGTAAATCTGTTAATACCCTTCTTTTTCCTAGAAAATGTTTCTTCCATCCCCCCAATTGACAGGACAAAAACCTAGCATTGTTAGTTATACCTTCTTCTTCTTATAAATCTTGTAATTTCTACTGCAGCCATCCTAGTGCAAGCCACCCAAACCTTGGCAATGACCTAACTCATTCCACAGACTCATCTTTCTAAAAAAATAACGTACTTTCTTGCTGAAAACCTTTTGATAGCTTCCCATTGCATTTAGCAAAACAAACAAAACAAAAATTTCATAACATGGCATACTTGTCTAGGATGACCTGGCTTCTACCTCACTTATCAGTCCTATGGGGGTCACCACCTTGCTGCCCTCCAATAATTTTAACCTTCTTTTGGGTCCTCAGACACACAATCACTCTCCTGCCTCAGGATCTTACCTCTGCTCCAATCTGCCTTGAAGCTTTGCCCTATCCAATGTATCTTCACTCAGCTAAGACCTACTCACACTTTGAGGTTTAGCTCAATGCCACTTTTTCAAAAAAACTGCCCTGACTCACCCATGTAATGGAGATTCCCCATCAGTCTTTCTCATGGGAACCTATGCTTTTCTTTCATGGTGCTTACACTGAATTTCTATTTCTATTTATTTCCTTACTGTTCACATCTCCATTTGAGAATAAACCCCATGAGGGAAGATATGAGACTATTTACAATTTTAACTACTCAGCCCCTAGCACAATGCCTTGCAAATAGGCATTTAAGATGCATTTACAGGATTAATTAATGACATTTTTATGATGACCCAGATAATTGAAGCCTAAGTGTTTAAATCCCAGTTTTTAATTAAAATATTTTGAATGATAATTTTTATTAATCATTTATATAACTTCTTACATCAAAGTAATAAGATACAACATCTTTTTCTTGATGATCTAGGTAACCAAGGACACAAAACTAAATCTAGACATGACTTACGTTTAAGGTAAAAAACAAAACAAAAAACAATTGTACTAGCATAAGTTACAGAAAGGTGACCTTATAATAGTTGATATAATACAACTCAGGGGTTTTAGTTTGACTATAAGTTCAAAATGAGGCAATAGTGGAATGTGACTAACAGACATTAATATAGACACAAGCTATATTAGTAGAACTATACACACTCAAATAAGACAGGTGAAAATTCAGCTCTGTTCTGGACCTAAAATATCTATGTATTTCAGGATACCAACATTGAAAAGGTGCATTCAAAAACTGCAGGGTATCAGAGGAAATGGCCAGATGCAGAGGGGCCATCTCGTTGTCTCTTTGGGTTTCTTGGTCTCTGGTACTGATATTCTTTAGGATTCTGAGTCCATTCCACACCCACTCTCATTAGATATGCAGCCTCTGGGGCAAATTCCTACACTCTCATTGTTCCAGTGACTTATCGTAGGCCATTGATTTCCCAAATCTAAATTGTTTTCCCAAACCTCTCTGAGAGTTTCAGATGTCCTGATGCTTGCTGGGTAGCTCTCTCCCTGTTATCTTATATGTATCTCAAACTCAAGCCAGCACCTCTGCCTAATGCAATGACCCATTCATAGCAGCACCTTCCACCTGCCCCCACATCAAAAACCTAAGATGACCTTAGCCTCATCTTCCTTAGTTCTCAAAGCTCTGAAGTGATGAGTGATACATCACTGGCACACATTGAGATGTGAGTGGCCCTCCACCTCTAGGAATATTTTTGAGATGATTCTTGCTTTCAGTGAGGGACTGTACTGGCAGAATTCTCACAACCTCATTCTCAAATTTAGTTCATTTTCTAGAGCAGCTCACCAAACTCAGAAAAGCATTATACTTATTTGATTGCTGGGTGATTATTAAACAATATAACTCAGGGAAAGCCAGATGAAGACATGCATAAGGCAAGGTATGTGGAAAGGGCCCAGAGCTTTCATGAACTCTCTGGGAGCACCACTCTCTGAATCTCCACATGCTCACCAATCTATAAGCTCTTTGTCCTGGTCTTCTTGGAATTTTAATGAGGTTTCATTCTATGGTCATGACTGATTAAGTCATTGGCCAATGGGGCCCTGGCTGGGTACCTTTGTCAGTTGGTTACAGTGTAATCCGGATACACCAAGGTAGAGGGTACTATTCCTGGTCAAGGCATATTCAAGAATCAACCAATGAATGCATAAATAAATGGGAAAACAAATCAATATTCCTTCCCCTCCCCTATCTGTCTCTTTTTTAAATCAATAAATATAATTTTATTAAAAAATAATTGGCATTGATTCAACCTTCAGGTCCTCTCAGCTACCTGGAGGTATGGGATGGGACTGAAAGTTCCAACCCTTTAATTCTGTGGTTGGTTCTCCAGCCAATCAGCTCCAACCTTAGTTGGGGAGGTCCCAAAGTCCCCTCGTTAACATAACAGGAGACACTTTTGTTACTTTCAACACTTAGGAAATTCCAAGGATTTGGGAATCTGTGAGTCAAGATCCATGAATGAAGGCCAGCTGTACGTGAAAAATATGTTTTGCTCATCTGAATGATTAAGCGTGTATTTTTCTTATATATATCACAATATCTCAGCTGCCTTTTTACTGTACCCTCACATGTTGAGAGAGAGAGAGAGAGAGAGACCACTGTGGTCTCTTCCTATTCTACAAAGGACACTAATTCCAACCTCTGGATCTAATCCAAATTTAACATTCAGTTTAACAAACGTAAACAAATAATCATTATGATACTCTTAATGAAACAGTAATTCTGCTGTAGTTCCTGAGTCTGTCCCTATTTGTATTATGCCACATTTGTATGGCCACATTCTGCTATTATTTTCAAGTTTATATTTGATTTTATGATTTTTTTACTCCCTTTGAGAATACTTATCTCTGATATCACCTTCTCTACCTCACCTATCATTTGCTGAGACTTGGGAAAGCAGAGCATTAAGTTGCCTACATTTTCTAGAAAACAACAAGCAATTAGAACGTGAGTGAGGCTCACTGGGTTCTTTCATGAATGTATAGTACAGGGTTAAATACTTAATTTAGTCATGTTCATTATTTGTGTGTGTGCTTATGTATGCTACAAATAGTATCAACAGCTAGCACTATTAGAGAAACTGTGCGTACATTATTTCATTTTAAGTATTATTAAATCTACATGTGATACCCTTATAATTATATGAATTTTACAAATAAGAAAACTAAGGTTTTAATAATTTATTAAGTGTCACAGAAAGGAATTAACACCAAGACCAATTCAACTTTAAGTATGTAGTTTAACTATTTCACTGTACAAATGAATGTATGTACTCATTTTATCATAGGAATTAGCTACAAAAGAACTGTTAATGTTACAAAGTCTATTAATGTTTCTAAGGAAACAACTAGAAAGATCTTTCAGTTGATATCAATACAGAACAAGTTATTAAAAAAATAAAACTATAATTAAAATGTAACATCTTTTCTAGGAAACTAATCATTGTTCCTAATCACTCTCTGAAAAATAATTACTGAATTAAACTACATACTCAGGCTCAGAAAAAATAGGAAATTTGTTCAAAAAATGTCATCTTGCCATCTTTTTGCTTAGACTCATCAAAGTGCCTTGACATGATGATGAGCAATGGGGGGAGACAGAGGTAACCAGAAATCTTACTTTACTGTTTACTTACTGAAGCAGCAGCAATAGTCTAGCCTTTTGCTGATTGGGTGAGATTAACGAATGAGTCAGCTTCTAAAACCTGAAGCGTAGTAAGTAGATGATAAAATGTGTTAGCAATTTCCGGTAATGTGTTTTGGAAATTAACCTAAATAAGAGGTCAAAGACAAAAGAAGATGTGTAGAAGCCTAAAAAATGCCAATGTAGGCCAATTTCTTGATTTCAGTCATGTATGCTACATGGTGGATTTTAATAGGCCTGTTGAGGGGGGGAAATGTCTTGAAATGTCTTGGATGAGAAGACAGCATAATGAAAGAAGAAGGGGATAGATTTAGTGAGTTTCACAAATAGAGAGAAATGATGCAGCTTCTGTTCCTAGACCTATCTCTGGAGTGTATTCATCTCTCAAAAAGACATAAATGGACCTTGAAGATCATCACTCCAGTACTCCCTTTCTTTCCCCAGCCATCACCTAAGATTCAAGATGATACCAATTAAAGGGCTTTCCATTAGAATAAAGCTCAGCGCCACTATGGACTGCCCCTGTAGCTTGTGTAGATTACTTTCCTGAGCCTCATCCTATTGCAAAGATTAAATGGCACATACAGGAGATATATGTGAAACACCTCGGACAATATTTCCCTCCTTGACCACTGTGGGTGAAAAATCTAACACCACTGTGGAAGATCCTCTTGCTTCTTCACCATCTAAAATGTATGTTTTCTTCTAGTCACAGACTATGTCTAGAGTAGAGTCTTGACATGGCCCACAAACTTTTAAAAATATTTTTGGATAATAATCACCTGTTATAGATAATTTTGATGTGTTTTCATACCAGAAGAAACCCCTACTTCAATAGGGCTTATATAATAGAGAAGACCAAAGCTTGTGGCTGCTCTATCCTATACCTATCATAATATACTGTAATGGATTATTCCAGTGTTTCTGCCTATATAATGATGAGTTCCTAGAGTTAAGGGACCATGTCTTGAGCATCTTTAGATTATTAACATGCTGCTCTGGCACACAGTATGAGCACAATGACCATATTGAGAGGGAAAATACTTATTAGAGAGAGACTCACCCTATTTTATAGCTGAGGACAATAATTTTACCCAGGTATATTACAGTGAAACTCTGGTATGTTTTGAGAAATCCTTCAGCTACACCTCTCCAAAGACAATGGTCTAAGTAGAGTGCAACAACCTATTTCATTCTTTGAATTGATGACTTATGAAATTTTAAATGCAATTGGCTAAGACAGATATGGAAAAAACATTAACCCTCATGAGTAATCAAATAAAAACTATGTTAAAGTAATTCAATATAATTTTTGATTTTTTCTTAGGTAAAATGAGGATATCTAATCCTGGTAAGAGTGTAGGCACCTAGCCATCCTCACTCATTTGGGCTCAAAGTATAATTTTTTT
The DNA here is from genome assembly GCF_014108245.1 of Pipistrellus kuhlii. Lineage (NCBI taxonomy): Eukaryota > Metazoa > Chordata > Mammalia > Chiroptera > Vespertilionidae > Pipistrellus > Pipistrellus kuhlii. The sequence goes on from NW_023425449.1 coordinate 4,212,253, forward strand.
AAAACATCTTTTTAGAAGCAATTCAGTAGTAATTAATAGGACACTTGAAAAACAACTAAATCAACAATAAAATCTGGTTTCTTATAGATTATAAAAAGTAATTTAGAAGTATCATAACTCTTTATCTTCCTCTTCCACTTCATCTTCCATCTCCCTTGTTGGTGGCATAACCAGTTGCCAGGAAGGTGGAAGGACATGAAGATGAAAGAACTGAGGAGAAGATGGTAGAAAACCTAATGAAAAAATTCTTAATGGTAATCCTCAAGAATCAGGAAATCAATCTAAGTAAATCAGTCAGGGCTATTTAGTGTTGTAAGCCCTTCAAACGGAAAGTCATCCAAAGAAGACATTGGGGATAGAGTTTAATTAAATACATAATTAGAATCTGACTTCTTGGAAAGTCTTGGGGAGAGACTAGGATAAAACTTTTTATTTGTACTTTTTTGATTTGTTTGGCATTGGGTATTCTGATACCCTAAAACTTACCTTTTAAAACCCAACTCAAAGACCATTATCAAAACCATCATTCTTTACTCTTTAATAATTGATGGGGACTATTCAGATTCTTTCCCAAGTTTTACACAACTAGGTACTATCAGCTACTCTTCATCTCTGAGGATCTGGATTCATTTAAACTTGGCTGGCATGTATTGACCATCTTCTATATACCAGGCACTGTGCTAGGTGTCAAGCATGTAAAACTAAGTGTGACATCATATCTGTCCTTACAGAGTTCATGGAAAGGCATATATAGAAATAGCAAGAGTAAAATAGGAGATGTGTCAGAATTGGTTTAGGTACCATGTACCACAAGAGCACAGAGGTGGAAGCAATACAGTGCCACCTACACAAAAACACCTGATGCTTAATTTCTAACTGGTCCTTTTTCATGTCTTTGAAATCCTCACTAAGATCCTTGAAGTCTTACCGAGTCTCTTGAAGCTCTCATTAAGATCCTTGAGCAACCTTATAAACATTGTTTTGAATTCTGTATCCAGTAGTTTGCTTGCTTCCATTTCACTTAGGTCTTTTTCTGAAAATTTCTTCTGTTCTTTCATTTTTGACATGGTTCTTTGTCTCTCTGCATTTTATTTTTGACATGTTTCTTTGTCTTCTGTTCTTTCATTTTTGGCATGTTTCTTGGTCTCTGTGTTTGTTTCTATGTATTAGGCACAGCTGCTATGTCTTCTAGAATTGATAGAGTGGCGTCTCCCCAGTCACCTGAGCTGGGCACTCTAGATGCGCCCTGTGTGGGCTGTGTGCACAGTCTTGTAGTTGAGCCTGGATTTCTGTTGGCTTCTCTGGGAGAAGTTGACCTCCAGGCCAATTGGCTGTGAGGACCACCTGGAACTATAGGGGGAGAGCTGTTGTGCAGGAGACACACCTATGGAGCAGGACTTGCTTCAGTGGGGCTTTGGCGCTCACTGAGTCTGCCTCTTGAGTCTGTAGCTTGAGGATGTGTAAAGCTGTAATCTGCTCTGGCCTGAAGCTGTCCACTGGGTACACCGGCTCTAGAGCCTCCAGAGAGGTGCAAAGTCAGCCACTGCCTGGACACCCAGCAGGAGCTGTTTGTATTGGGCTTGGAGGTGCCCAAGTGAGGCCCAGCTATGAAGCACGGCAGGCTCAGGCTAGTGCTGGGTCTCCACCTTTTATTGATAGCTTTGGGGCACGCTGACCCAGCTGTAGTTTGTTTGAGATATTTTAGCAACGTCTGAAGCCCAAGCCAGGGCAGGTCCTTCATAGGAAAAAGCTGTTGCAAACAGGTTGCCTGGGGCTGCAAATTGGAAAGGGCGGAGCAAGCAGTGTAGGCCATGCTTATATGGGCCCAGTGTGGGCCTTTCATAGGAAAAAGCTGTTGCAAATTGGAGGGGGCAGAGCAAACAGTGTGGGCCATGCTTATATGGCTGCCAGTCAGCCCTATGTCAGGGGAGGCTCCAACACAGGAACAATGACTCCTGTGAGTATCCCTGTCTGGGAGAAAGCCACCCCCGAGTTCTTGCCCTGATGCCAGGCAATCCAGTTCCTCCCGGAGCCTTCACCCAGCGCTGGAGCTCAGAAGAAGCAGGACATGTAAGTTTGTGCACCTGCCCTTACAATGGAACTCATGGGTCTCCAGCAGCCTCTGGGCCGCTGGGCCTCAATCCCTGCTGGTATTTACGGCCTGTAGTTGTAGGGACTTCTCTTCTTAGCTCTGGGACCCTGGGCTAAGGGTCTGGTGTGGGGCTGGGACCCCTTGTTCCTCCAGGCGGCCTCCACAGAGACCATCTCCCTCCCGATCAAAAAAATGCTACAAGTTGGTGCCGGACCAGCCCATTATGCGCCTCTGCTCCTCCTGCCAGCCTCAGTGTGCTTTCTTTTTTACTTCTCTAGTTGTAGGACTTCTATCCAGCCAGCTTTCAGGAGGTTCTGGATGACGGTTGTTGAGTATTTTCACTGTAATTTAGATATGGTTCTGGGAGGCGGCAAGTATAGGCCTTTCCCTATGGAGCCATCTTGGTTCTCTTACTTTTAATCAATTTAACAAAAAAGGAAAGAAAAAAGGAGCCTCACCAGAACCTCACATGAGTATTAGCAGGTAGCTGCTTGCCTGTGAACAGCTCAGGGCTCACCACTCTTCTCAGATACTTGTGGAATGTCATCCACAGTGTACACAGGCCCCTCCCTCTCCCAGCAGATATAGAGACTGGACAGAGCAGGCAGAGCTGAAACAGGTGGCTTTGGATTCAGAACTGAGAGGATTTGAAAGGTATCAGACTTCTGCATCGGCAAAGCTGTGCATCTGGGTTGGCTTCTGGCAAAGGAATGGCCTTCCTATGGCGGATTCTAACTCAGTAGGTGGCTGTCAGAACCAGTGCTCGATTTCGGTTCCTAGAAAGGTGTTTCTGGTGGAAAGTCTTTCCTATGAAGCTATGGGGGCCAAAGATTGGTCAGCCACAGAGCTGGGGCTTTGGCGTCAGGCAGTCGGGAACCTGAATCCTGCCCCTGCCCGCACTCACTGCCTTATTTCAGGCATGTTTACATCAAGCCGGCGTTGCTACTGAAAGGACAAATGAGTAGCATTTGTAAAGTTCGATGCCTGGCATGTGGTGCCCAGTACATATCAGCTGGTTGAACACATGTTACAGTTTCTGATGCTTTGAAAACTGATGTTTACTTCTTATTAGTAGCTCATACCCATAGTGGATGCCCCGGATCCACAATAACCCTATAAGTGGAATCAGGCAAAGACAATCACCGCTGATTGATTATCTTACAAATGATCTTTATTTTACAAATAAGGAGGCTGGCTCAGAGAGCCTGAACATAGCTCCCCAGGCTGCACAGCAAATACAATACAAAGGAGAGCTGAGACTAGATTCCACATCTTTCTTTAGACCAGGAATGAAGGGCTTAGTCATGTGTCACCTACCCTTGGTTTCTTATTTTCTCCCACAGGTGTTGAGGTTCCATGATAACCTAGCTCCCACGGTGAATATAGTGTTGCAGGTCCTAAGGATGGAGGCTGAAATAGCCCACAATCTTCTTCCTCTCTACCTTCTCTTTTAGGACAGGAAAAGTAGTGAGGGCAGGCCTCCGTGGAAACTAGTAGAGAGCCTGGCACAGAGTAAGGGCCCACTAAATGGCCAGTAAATGGAATCTTTGTTGAATGGACATGTCTAACACCTCATATCTCATCATCTCCCAAGAATCATGAGACTAGCGGAAGGAAAGACCTCTACTCTGCAGAAGCAGAGGTGTGCAGGAATGCCTGGGGCTTGGAGGTCAAATTGTCCCATTTTAAATCCCAGCTCTGTGTGGCTTTGGGCAGCTTCCTTAACCTCTCTGAGTTTCAGTGTCTTTACCTGAGAAAATAAGCCAGTAATACTTGCCTTCAGGACTTGTTTTGAACCTTAAAGAAGAAGGCCTTTTGAAAGCACCTGGCATGGCGTGCTGGCACATAGGAGGTGCTCAGTTAGTGGTAGCGGTTATTGCTGATGCAAGGCTCCAGGGAGAGGCAGCGGTTGATGAGAGCTTTGCAGGCATGGCAGGTATGCAGCAAACCATCTCTCACCAGAATTACATGGCTGGGCTGTCCCACCAGGTCCAGCCACACGCTGCTCCAACACAGGGTTCTTTCTCAGATGGAGAGTGCCCCTGGGGCCTTTCCCTTCCCCGCTGTCAGGGGAGGTGGGACCGAGCCCTGGTCTCGCAGAGCTGCCCAGTTTCACTCAGGAGCTGAGTCACGCTGACTCGAACCAGCATGGCTGTGCCAATGTCATTAGGGCGCAGAGGTCTGCAGGCGCCACAAAAGTGAGTCTGGCTTTTTATTCCCCCTTCTACAAAGGCCAGATAGCACACACAGGACCGAACTGTAAACACACTCCCAGGCCTCTGTTTGCTCTCAAATTGGCCAGTGTGTCCAGCCCAACCTCCCCTACATCAAGCCTCAAAGACTAGCAGTACCAATGAATGAAATCACCCATGTTCATTGATTCAAAGGGAAGCTTTGAGGTTGAAACCAAGGTTTTTAGTTTATGTATAGCTTTTTCAGTAAAAACTTGGACAATTCATTCTCTGTATAGTTTCGAAGAGTATGGAAATGTTAACACAATAACTGAACCTAGAAATGAAAAGGGACTAACACCTAGCGATCCAAGTAATAAAAAGTGGAAATAACCTCAATGATCAATAATAAGAAAGTGATTAAAATTATGGGACACCCAGCTAATTGGAATCTATGTAGTCCCTAAAACAATGTTAGTTTTAGTGACATCAAACATGTCTGAAATATAACATGTCATAATGCAGATTAGAAAATTTTTCATACAGCTTATTCCAATTTTTAAATACATATGGAATATACCAAAGGCTACTTCTATATGGAATTATAGTAGTAATTTTTACTTTCATGTTGTATATATTCACATCTATAGGGTAGATGCTTATAATCGTATACAAAATGTTTTTAAAATGAAATAGATATCCCAGGTAGCTTTCAGTCACCTTTGCCTATGGAAGAGGGATACAGTGGATAAATTCAACAAGAATGTAGTTAATAAGCACTTGTCCCTCATAGAGAACTCACTGTCTCCATAGACATGAAGTGACTAGAGTCTGGTGAACAAATGGTGAGTCAAGGAAAGTCTTAGTTGCCAAAGGTTTGGAGAACAGTGTTGAATAGAAGAAAAAAACAAAAAACTTGATGTTGGGTTAGGTGTTGCCCAAAATGTGGTATGCGTACCCCCAGGGGTACGGGAAGAGTTTGGTGGGGGTACGCGTTGCACCGGAGTTTGGTGGGGATATGCACTGCAGCGTGCTTAGCTGTGCCTAATTCTACGTTCTCATGACTACGAGGGGTACTCAGCGTTACGAAAATTATAGAAGGGGTACACATATGTCAAAAGTTTGGGAAACACTGGTAGGAAATCAATTTGTTACCAATACTAACTCTGGTCACTAAATACTGTTGAACTTGACTAGTTTCCTGTAATTTTTTTTCATTTTTTTCCACTTGTAAAATGAGAGGAAATCATTCCTTCAGTCGTTCCTTTATTCATTTATATCAATAAATATTTCTGGAAGATTCACAGTGAATTTAGTGTTCCCACACATGCTATTGTCGGCCCTGGGGACAGGGACATGTAAGGAGATATGTGGCTTCTGCCCTTAGGGAGCTCATGTTCTAGTGGCAAAGACAAACCATGGACTACTAATCAAATAAAAGACAAACCATGGACTACTAATCAAATAAATTCAGGGGTGGGAAAAAGTAGGTTAATCATTCATACAAGATTAAACTCTGTGTTTTGTGTACTCCCAACTTTTGGCCACCCCCGTAGGTAATATCGAAGATGAAAAGGCAGGGTGAGGAGAAAGGGAGCAGTCCAGAAGGTCTTCGAGAAGGTTTGTCAGGAGATAACTTTGTGAACTTAGAAGAAAGTCATGCTACTATCCAGGGGAACAGGTGGCCAGACAGAGGGAACAGCATATGCAAAAGCCCTGAGGCAGGAGCGCAGCTGGGGCAGAGATCCAGGCGAAGGGTGGTGGAAATGAAGGTAAGGTGACGGACGTCCCGCTTTTGGCGGGACAAAATCGGGACTGTCCCGCCAAAAGCGGGAGGTCTACTCGCCTTAAATAAAGTCCCTTTTCTCCTTTGCAGTTGAACCAAACAGCGCCTGCCAGGAGCCTGTTGGCAAACTCAGAACGCTCCCGGTGCCCTTGAGATTCAAAGTCCAAGGCTCTGGAGGGCACGGGGAGCCTTTACAGAGGCTCCATCAGCGCCACGGTGGGGCTTTGAAGGCCCGCTGTGCAACTATTAGCTGATCCCACTCAGCAAACAGTGACGCAGTCGCCGGGCATGTTTGCGCCCAAGCAGGTGGAGATTTTCTCTCCGCTGACTGCCCTCAAGGACTTTCCACTTCCAGATCTCAGGCTCCAGGTGACGTTGGGCCCAGGGGGTCAGGCGAGTGGAGCAGGTCACACGCCGGCCAGGTGACAGGATCCGTAGTCAGCTCAAATTTCAAAGAGGCCACGTTTCCACCGGTGTGTCAAACACAGTTAGTGTGAACGCCACGCGCAGAGTAAGATGATTCATCCATTTCCAAACCCGAGGGAAAGCAACCTATTGTTTAGATTTTAAAATGTGTTTTCCTAACCCCTGCGGAGATAGCTGTAACTCAGGAAGATAAACTCTGATGAAGGGAAGGGGGGAGAAAAGCAATTACTGTCATCCACAACGATGAGCCTTATCATTTACTGCGCACTAATATTTGCATTGCCAAGCAGACATTAATTAGGGAACTAACAAGGCAATTTGCATTAATCCAGATCCAGAAGAACTCAGACTGCTTCAACAGACCAAGCATAGGTAACTCAGCCTTAATACTTTGAGTCCTTTTAATAGATGAGGAAACTGAGGCAGGGAACATAAATGGATCGTGCAAAGAAGTGTATTTATCCAGAGCTGCTTAGATGGCCAACCAGGAGAGCAGTGCCTGGGGACCATTTGTGGGGAGGCGGAAGAGCAGAAAGGCACATGAAGGCAGGAAATTAGGTGAGCCACTCAGGGGCACCTCAGCTTTGAGCTCCTCAGAACCTGTTTCCCTGCCTGCTGTGACTGTTCTGCAGAATAAATGAACATGTGTGCCCACAAGGCAGGTGGGATTTGTAGCATGAAGGGATGCCATCCAGATTCCCACAGAAGTGCCATTGAAGGCAGAGAAAGGAGTTCTGCGTTAATCTAGCAGTGTTTCCCAAAGTGTGGCACGCATACCCCCAGCAGTACGGGAAGAGTTTGGTGGGGATATGCACTGCACCGTGCTTAGCTGCGCCTAATTCTACATTCTCATGAGTACGAGGGGTACTCAGCGTTACGAAAATTATAGAAGGGATACACATATGTCAAAAGTTTGGGATTCACTGATCTAGAGTGTCTGGGGCTTAAATATCTCTGGGAGGAAAGCTGGGGCCGCAGAGCCAGAAGGAAATCCAACTCATCTTAGTGGGAGATTGCAGAAGTCAAGCTGGGTTCCCAGTCTGACGCCTGTGGAAGGCCCTCAGCAGGCCCATTGTCCATAAAAGTGATAGAGCCGGGAGAGTTTGGGACAGAGTGGCATGTGCACCCAAACTTCCAGTTTTTAATTTTTGTTTTTAACAGCGGTCAACTAAAACAAAATGTTAGCCCAGCTGGTGTGGTTCAGTGGATTGTGCATTGCCCCATGCACCAAGAGTTCAGTGGTTTGATTCATGGTTAGGGCACATGCATGGATTTCGAGCTCAATCTTCAGTAAGGAGCATGCAAGAGGCAGCCTATCAATGTTTCTATCTCATCACTGCTTCTAATGCTCTCTACCTCTTCCTTCTGCTCTCTCTGAAATCAATAAAAACATATTAACATATATATATATATATATATATAGAGAGAGAGAGAGAGAGAGAGAGAGAGAGAGAGAGAGAGAGAGAGACTCTTTGCTTCTAAAACTAAAGAAACAGAAGCTGAGAGAGTCACTTCCTCCTGATTACAAAGTGTTTGCAGTATTTAGTCTGAACACTGAACAGGTCTCCTCTGACCCCAAATACCATGGCACAGTCAGCACCCAGGAGGAGGGAGGGTTGTCGTTGTTGTGTGTTTAGTCTTGGGCACCCGTGAGTCCCTCCCCCCACTGCCCTCTAAGAGAAAGAAGTGAAAGGTGATGTGGTGAAGCAAAAGCTACATGGCGTCAGGACTCAAGGCCCTGATTTTAAGTCCTTCAGTTTTGATCTCAGATACATGGCAAATTCCCTGAGCATCCATCTCCTCATTGGTTGCTTGGAGCACCAAGTTTAAAGAAACAGAGATAAAGAGGAAACAATAAAAAATATAGTTCCTATTCTTTTTCTTCCTCTTCTCCTTTGCTGTGTGATGGTTGTTCTTATCATTCTTCTTATCATTCAATGGCAATACAATAGCCTCTCATTTCATCTGCTTCTTCATCACGCATATCTGATTTGATTTCCTTTATTGGATTCTGGGCGGATGAAGAGAGTCTGTATATCGGCTTTATCTTTCTCAAAGCAGCCTCATCTTCCTGAACAGCCTGAATGATGGCAGGAAGCAGGATGGCTAGAGGTGCTCCATCTCCTTTATTTATCAATTACTAGAAATAACGTCAGGGATTCCACGCTTTCCACACCTGCTGCTTGCTGTGAACTGTAATATTCTATTCGATTGCCTTGAATTACTTGTGATAAGAAGGGAGTGTTTGTTAAATATTATCCAGCCAGTAATACACTTATTTATATAGGCCACCTGTTATCCAACGGCTCCCCTTCGTGCCACAAACATCTCCTGTCCTGGCCAGTGTGGCTCAGTTGTTTGGAGCATCATCCCAGACACCAAAAGGTGGTGGGTTCGATTCTGGTCATGGCACATACCCATGTTTTGGATTCCGTCCCCGGTGGGGGCACATATGGGAGGCAACAAATCCGTGTTTCTCTCTCATGGCAATCTCTCTCTCTCTCCTCCCACCGCCCCCTCTCTCACCCTCCCTTTCTCTCTGTAAATCAGTTAACACACACACACACACACACACACACACACACACTCACACACTCACATTGAACAGCAAGTCTCTGTGCCATCAGTAACCTAATTTCCTTCACAGTTTCCAAGAGGCAAGACTCTGGTAGTTTATCTCAGGCCATTATCTCAAAAAGAGATTTTATTTTTCTGTTAAGATCCAGAGAGAAGTATTGGGATGGGATCAGGAGATCAGGCTCCCATGGTGATGATCATGGAGGTTATGATGATGACAACATGCTTGATCGCCTACTACATGTCTTGCAATTCTTATGTCTTCATTGACTTAATTCTAACCAAAATACTGGATTGATATTTTTGACATAGATAGCATAAAAAAATAACTGAGAATGGCAAGTAAAGTATGATGGTCTCTCATACTTGGGATTCTATCTCTAACCGGTCAGCTCTGGCTTTCAGATTTTTCACACAATGAGCACAAGGTGGCTGCTATTGTTCCAGGCATCACACTTTCCCATAATACTGTACAAATTAGAAAGAGAAATAAATGTCGCTTTTTGAGCCATTTTTTAAAAATGAGGAAAATGCCCCAGAAGCTGCCCAGAGGGCTGCCTCCCACATCCCACTGATCTATGCCCGTTATTGAGTCATTCACAGGTGAGGCAAGGGGAATTGCCACAAGGGCCTTAAATTGGCCAATGCACATGTGCTGTATTTACGTGCGCACACACACCATTCCATGGTTAGAGTTGAGGATGGACCCAAATTCCCTTAAAGCAGAAGAATGCCAACTAACCTACCACAAGTAGGGTCCCATTACCAAGAATAAAAGGGAAAGACTAATTGTCGGGTACTAACTACTAGCTCTATTTTTAAAATGAAAAAGCAGAGGTTCAGTGTAGTAACTGCATTAGTCAGGATATCTTAGCCACTGTGACAAAGGACTTTAAACATCAGCAACCAAATATCATACTATTTTATTTCTAGCTCATGTCATAGTTCAGTGAGAGTCATGGGGAGGAGATAGGACAATTCCATCATTCAGGGAATAAAGCACCTTCTGTTAGGGAATCACCTTCATCTACATCCTTGACCTCTTCTGGTTTAGCTTGCGATAGAGAAAGATAGAATTGTCCATGGAAGGTGACTATGGGCCACTCCTGAAAGTGGTGCTTATCACTCAGCTCACATCCCATTGACTATAACGAGGTCACCTGGCCACTCCTAGCTGCAAGGGAGGCTGGAAGGATGATAGTGCGCTGAGAAGGGAAAGGAAGCCCCTCTCTTGGTAACAGAGCAGGTGGCCTAGTTGGCATGCCAAGCCCAGTAGGTCTGATGTGTGGATGGAGCCACGCTGCCTCCTATCCTGATAATGCTTCCCTTGGAAAAGACCATTCACCACAAAGCCCCATCTGACCTCTGTGTTATCTTCTGCACAGTTTACACTGTTACTCTGACTCTCACCTGGCCAACAGGTAGAAACTTGGATGCTAACATTATTATTTTGATTGTTCTTATTTATATTTATACCATTATCACCCCAACACATGTCTTAATATATGCCAGGCGTTTTGTTAAGTTATCCTTAAGCCGTTCAAGAACACCACTGCCCCCACCACCACCTGCCTTTTCAAATAAGAAAGCTAAGGTTTTGGACAAAAACAAAATGCTACGAAATGACAGAACAACAGTCCATGGACATTCTGACTCTGAAGCCAAACCTGTTAGCTTGTTCATGTGCACAGCTGCCTCTGAAAGTTCTGTATTGTAGGTTCCCTAAAGGCATACCTGAGTCAGGTACAGAGCTGAGCACACAGTACTTAGAAACGTGCTAAATTCCAGTGGACACATCCAAAAGCAAGCAGATCATTTTGTGCCAAAGTCCTACTATCTCCCCAATAGCTATATAATTCTTTTGCTGTTTATATTCATTTTGGGCCATCCTTGCTGACTTGTTCTGAATCTTAAACCCCTAAGCAATAACCTCAGGCAATATTTTATCAAGCATTTATCAGATTCCAGGCAGTGCTTTTTTGCCTATAAGGTAAGTCTGATTATTATCCCCATTTTATAGATTGGCCGACTGAGGTTAAAGATTAAGTGAAGAAAGTTGAGTAATAACTTAGAAGTCTAACTCTACCATCCACATTCTTGTTCATTAAGTTCTCTTGCCTGTGGCAATGCCACTAACTCTAGTACATTCTATCCATAGTCTCTTCAGGCAGTATTTGTTCCTTCCTCGTTCCTGTTGACAATTTTCAGAACTGATTCCCACACATCTGATTATGGAAATAGCTTCATTCTGAGGTTAGAGCTAGTCTGCCCCTTTTAAATTGATTTTATTAACTGCTATTAACAGATTATGTTATTTTTAATGGGCCAAATTATCTCTTCTCATCTGGTCTGTTGATATAATCTTTCAAACCTTTACTCTTTGTATTAATCAAGGCAGAAGTCTCCTTGTGGCCACATCAGTTGGACTTATTCTCTCCGTGATTTAAACTTTGTTGGGAGTGTCAGGTGGGACTTTAAAGCATCATACACATCAAGCTCTGGAAAAGATGTTTCAGATCAATGGACTACCATCTGCCAGGATTAATCTCGTTGCTTCAACAAGTGTTTTCTGTTTTGCTGGCTCAAGAGAAGCACCAGTCAGTCTTCATGGGAAGTAACATTAGACATTTTTAAAGTATTTGGATTTATTCATTTCTCCAACTGGTATTACTCAACTAATTTGACACCTTCTATGGGCTAAATTCTATCATATCACCTACCTGAAGGGATATTGTGACAATTACATGAGGTAAAAATTTTAGCATAGTTCTAGGCACAGAGTAGGAGAGACATACACAGATGTCCCAATCCCCAATTTCTCTTGAAAACGTGAGTGTGCAAATGGATTTGCACACTTATTTCCCTATGGCCTTGTCCAACTGTGTCCAACTCTTCCCCAGAACTTACTTCTTGGCCCACAGGCTGAATATGCTGCTCTGTCAGTTCTGCTCTATGTGGATTCTGTCAACCTTTGGTCTTGATCCTGCCTACAGCTCTGTATTCTGTGTTTCATACCACACTAATTCAGCAAGTACTTATTAAGTGTGCCTGGCATGGAACTGGGCTCTATGTATTGTATTATATATTGTACAATAGTGAGCATGATCGATATAGTGACACCTAATTTTAGGTAGGAAAGAGGAAATAATTAAGCGTGATAAGGATAAGTTCGGTATATACAGGGTAGTATTAGAATTTCCTAGTTCACACACACACATACACACACACATGCACGCGCTTACACACACAACACAAAGAAGAGTACATCAAATAAAAGCCTTGACTATTATCTAATTCACTCCCATTAAGTCCTGTGGTTCCTCTATGGGCAGGTAGAAGAATTTCCACCCATGTATTTACAATACAGTGAATTTAGTATTGAGCCACATGCCTCACTTCTAGTCTCAGGGGTGAGGTCAGCTTTCCTAAAATACATGACCTGCCTGATAGAGGAGTCACATGATAGATATTGTGTGCTCTCCTCAGTTTTATGGTACAGATTGTTGTACAAATTGGATTGTCAATCTAAACTTCTAAATGACAACAGCAAATGGGAGTTGTCATTTCTAAACATCCTCAGCAATGGTAATTTTTAAAACTTACATTAATACTAAAAGACATGAAATGGATTCTTATTTATTAGCCATTCTTATTTCTTTTTTCATAAGTTGCCAATTTCAGTAATTTGTTTGTTGTTTAAGTAGATTGTCTTCTTTATATTTATTTTTATATGAACTTTTCCTCAATTACATGTTTCGCCAATCATTTGTAGGGATAACCTCCTAGATACATTGGACAGAGTAATTCTATCCTTCATACCTTTTAATCTTTCTTTTATATTTTCAATGATTTTATTTTTGTTGAACCAGATTTTGTGTTATTTCTTTAGATCTATATCCACTAATTCTTTCTTCTTCACTATATGATTTGCTATTTAACCCTTCCATTGAGTTTCTTTCCCTTTAGCAACATATATTTCATCTTAAAAACATGTGTGTGTGTGTGTGTGTGTGTGTGTGTGTGTGTGTGTTTTATAAAATACACCTAGCCTTTTGTTCATAGTACACTGTATTTTGATTTAGGTTATGTTTTTATGTTTGCTCATTTTTAATGTAGTCAGGTGTGTGTGTTTTTAAATTTTTTATAGCCCCTCTCAGATTATTTTATTGTATTGAATTCTTGGTATGATATCTCCCCAGTGGTTACATTTGCTAAATTGCTCTTGTGATGTATCTTTCCTCAAATAGTTTATAATTGGTGATTGTGAGCTCATCTTCAGGGGAGGTTGTTTCTTTCATTGTTGGAATCACGCAGGCAAAGTTGTGAATGTTTTATATTTTCTTCCATAGTAACATCTATTTTGTTAACAGATCTATAATTTTTATGTCAATAGCTCTGTTTGGGATTTGTATGCCACTTGGGAACTGTAAATTCAAACCCCATTACCTCAAGTTGTATACCCTTATATCTTAATTTATTATTTATTTTTAATCTTCACACAAGGATATATTTATTGATTTGAGAGAGAGAGAGAGAGAGAAGGGGGGGGGAAGAGAGAAACATTGATGTGAGAGAAAAACATCAATTGTTTGCCTCTCATGCACACCCCAACAAGGGGCCAGCCTAGGTATGTGCCCTGACTGGAATTGAACCTGTGACCTTTTGGTGCAGGAGATGATGTACAACCAACTGAGCCACACTGGCCAAAGTGAGTTTCTCCTTAATTTGGGTATTTAATTGAGCTTTAGTCTCTGGTCGTGTTGTTAAAAGTTTGTCAGGTGTGCCAGAATTATCAGGACAATAATGCTTTTCTTTTGGCAATAATGCTACAGCCATGTGATTTGCCACACCAGTTGCATACTTCACAATGTCATATATTCTAATTTTGGAAGAGAAAAAGCAATTTGGGTTAACAGGTTACAGGGTAGGGAACTAAAGCTAAGGAGTAAAAGCAGGTTAATACCATATTAAGACTAAAGATTTGAATGAGGCAGCTCTTCTGAGGAGATCTGAAAAACCACTTCCCATCACAAATGCAAGGAGCCCAGGTTGAGCTCTGAAGTGTTACTGTTTCATCAAATCTTCCACTCCGTGGGCCTCACCTAAGGTAATTGTTCACCTGCTTCAAAGCCTTCTCTTCTAAAGAGAAGGGGGAAATGGAAGTGTTTCATAAATGTGTCTGGTTTGGGAAACGGAAATGAGGCTAGGTGACCAGGGGTGGGAGAGTCAGGGCCCAGAACAGACCTGCAACTTTCTCCTTTTGGTTTCTCCCACAGTCACCCTGGCAGCCATTCCACATGACCTCTGCTCAAAGACATGAGAAATGCCTGGAAGGTGAGGGCACTGGTACCAGGTAGCCTTGAGAAGAGACAGGAAAAGATATGATAGACACCATCTCATAGCTGTATGTGCTTGAGTGGAACTAGGCTTTACCAGAGATGCTCCAAAGACTCCAAGTGTATGCCATGGGTATTAGGACATGACTTAATGGACACTTGCTCTGTACCAGGCTCTGTGCTTGTGAAGGAAATGTGAGTGGAAATTTAGTACAATTGAATATTCCATGCCCAATGTGCAAAGCTATTTTATTTTCATTATCACAATTTTCACAGCACTGCAAGGCTGCATTATCTCATGTCCTTCAGAACTACTTTAAATTGCTTCCCAGTTGCTGGAAAGCAGTTTCTCTCAGTATGGGAGGTCCTGTGACTTAATTGACAACGAACAGACTTCATAGCTACATAAACCTAGGTTTACTTCTCAACTGTGCACTTACTCCGATACTGTGACCAACTGAAGTCAATTATCTTAGACTTAATCTTTTCACACATAAAATGGGCCAATAATAACTACCCAGTAGGATACTCATAGGAACAAAATGAGATGTACTTACATAAAGCATATTCCAAGTCAACATTTACTGAGCACGTTTTTTCTGTGCCAGACATGTGCTGAACTATTTATAAACATTTCAGTTAATCCTCACAACATTTCCTCTAAAGTACAAAGGATTCCAATCTCTTTTAAAGAAGTTCAGACTCTTAAAGATTTATTTTTTGTCCAAGGCCATATGACTACTAAGTGTCCTGGTTGGTATTCCAAGTCCACCTGCCTTCCTCCGCCACCTGTGGTTTAAAGGGATAAGGAAAGTCTGATAAAGGGAGGTTAATGCCATTTTTAGAGGTTGAGAATGTTGATTTTGAAGTGGTTCTTGCATCGCAAAAGAGGTTAGAGGGGATAGTTTCTAAAGTCCCTTCCACCTTGAATCTTATTTCTATGAAACAGATTTCCCAAACCACTAGGTAAAAATAAACATATGTTGCCCACATTTGGCCTCAGCATGAGTCATAACCACAGTTTCCTGTGTCATCCATGATGGACACCTATTTCTGCTCTGTCTTCATGAAAAGTAGACATCTTGGTCCAATCTCAGGCCTTGTTCCTTAGACTTTTGCTCTTTGGATTTGTTTGGATCCCCTTCCCATTTCATTTACTCACTATTAATCTCTAGCCACTCTTTAAATATCACCTTCAGGAAAATTCCACCATGCTCAACACTCATGCCTAATTCCTCCTCAGCTAGAGGTCCTCACTTGCCCATGTCACTTCCACTTCCAAACCTGCATCCCTGAGGTATAATGAACTTGGTCTCATTTGCTCGCATTGTTATTTCTTGACTATTCAGGCATCCTCAAATCCCTCATTGATGTCTATGTCACTTGCCAAAATGTAGAGCCATCCTAAACACTACCTCAATTTAAGACTCATCCCAGGAAATTCTTGTCTCCACGAAATAACCCCCCTTCCGGTCCACAGGCTACCCTAACAGCATGTCTACCTATAAGTTATATTATAAGGCTTATATTATAGGTGTCCTGCCTGATATTTCTGAAGCTTCATTTGGCTTCAGAAAAAACAAAGGTCTGTGAATATAAGTGATTGATTAAAAAAAAAGAAGAAGAAAGAAAGAAAAGAAAAAGCAGACGATCTCCTTTCACACAGGGAAGATTCAAGGAGAAGAGTGGAAGGGACATTGGAAACATTCTATCTAAACTACTCCTCTTAGAGTGGAGGAAACTGAGGGCCAGAAAGAGAAATACACTTGTCTGAGTATCTCACTCTAATGTCCTATTTATTTTGTTTTACTTTTTCTCTGATGCGTACACACACACACACACACACACACACACACACAGTTGCTTGAATTTTTCCATTAGAAAATTCACTTGGATAAGTAAACCTCAGGTCTTAAAAATGTGACTATTTCATGGAGGATTAAACTGTACACAGATTTTTTTTTAATTAGATGGATTTTCTCATTAGAGTGCAACACAGTGGAAAGAAAGGAAACTTTTGAGTTTACCTGAGTGGTTTGAAATGACTTTCTTATTCATTCACTGCCTGACCTTGAGTGACTTAGTTTAAGTCTTGGGGTCTTATTTTTCTCTTCTAAAGAGGGAGGGTTATCTGTACCTCACAGGACTGTTGAGAGGAATAAGCAAGTCTCTGAAAGTCCCTGTCCTTTTGGAGGCACATAGTAGGATCTTCATCCAACATGGATGTCTTTGTCTGAGGTTCAGGAACTCTGAAGCAAGAGGGCTTGGTAAGGCTGCAGTGAGGTGAAATGAAGTAAACAGACAAGATACCAACAAACCCTCAACAACAGACCCACATTCGGGCTAACCACACCCATGTTCAGAGTAACATACAAGACACCCAAAGGAATGAAAACATAACCTGATCTCCAGGTGATAGAAGTATTTCTAGAATCCAAAATAGTAGGATTTTTGGACTTTTTGCCATGGGAACATCTCCCTCTGGAGGTGTGGAACACACCTGCCAAGGCCCCTAGCAGCTTTGCAGAGTTGGCAGGGGTCTTGGGACGAGCAGGACATAGGGACTGTCCCTTAAGGCCGAAGCAGCAGGAGTTTAGTTGCCTCTTGTGGAGCCTGGGAATCCTAGCCAGTGCCTCAGGGAGGGCCCTGGCAGCTTTGGCTACAGTGATCTGAGTCTGGGTAAGCCATGATATCTAGTTCCAGTAAAACCCACAGAATGTTCTGAGCTTGTGACTAAGCCGGAGGTAAATAAACAACCCTCACCACCTACCTCATGAAGGATTGTGATGTGTGGTGTAGCCTCATATGTCTTTTCTAAAAAAAAAAAAAAAGAAAGAAAGAAAAAAAAATGAAAGTGTCAAGAGGCTATACTTTTCAGTTTTCAACATCCTTTGAACAATTGCATATTTGGCCTCTGACTCCTGCCTGTCATTGTGTTACTCTGTCAGATGGGACATCATGTCCTCAGAAGCTTGGGTCTCCTCAGGATCATCATGGAGATAAGGCTGGAACTGAGTAGACTGAGCCTGCCTGCTGCTCCCTGGGTTAACCCGCAGAGCTTCTCTCTCATCTTTTTCATTTTATTGGCCTTATAATATTTGATTAAAAAGACAAAAATGTTTCCAAGTCCTGCACTTGTTTAAAGTTTGGAAAGGAAATCCAGAGCAGTGCTATTGTGAAGTGGCTGTTATTTAGACCTAAAGACAGAGAGAAGAACAGAAACAGCTGATAGTTGTTTGTTGTGTAGCAAATATTTTTTTTCCACTAGTCCTCGCATGAAATGAGTACTGTTATTTGCCCCGTTTTAGAGAGGAGGAAACTGAGGTCCTGAGAATTTCAGTAAAGTTGATCAACTCGGATGATCAATAAGTGGTCCAGCTGTTATTAAATCCTACGAGCATGGATATAGGAGGGTAGGCTCTTAACTGCCACGCTGTGCTGATTCCTCCCCCAAAGCTCCCTTTGTGACCAATAGCTCCTTCTCCCAGTATCCCCCCTCCATCTTGGATGTCCCCATATTCAGCCTCTGTTCAAATGTTCCCTCCTTGTGGGGGCCTTGCCTGACTGTCCCATTCAAAATAGAGTCAGTTCAATGCTTCCTTTACTTTCGTAGCTTTTATCCCACACTGATCCATGTTGCCCGTGTTATTTGTGTATCTAAAGGAGCTGTGGCCCTCAGTTCCTTGGGATCAGGGGCTTTGTAAGCTTCTAGAACATCTCTCACAACCAGTTAGAAAAAGGCCCTGTGGAAATAAGTATGTAAGGGACTACAAAAGTTGAACAAGAAAAGATCTGGCCTGAGAAAGGCCAACATGGTATAAGATGACAAACCTAGACTATAGGGTTAGACTGTCCAATTTGAGTCACAGATGTGTTAACTATTACCTGTGTGACCAGAGCAAGTTTTCTTTTTCTTATTCATAAGATAGTGATAATTACCTCAGCCTCGCAGTGCTATTGTGAAGATTAAATGAGATCGTAGACATTAATAGCTTTTTGCTGGTTCCTTAATACATTTTTCCCCCTAGAGCTGATCCCTGAAACATAGAAAAGCACATAATAAGCACTCAGTAAATATATGGTAGGTCATGGAATACTGGATCATAGTTAATAATTAGAGAAGACATGTTGTGTTATGGGAAAACAATGAAAAAAGAGTAAAAGGACCAGCAATTAGGGCTAATTCTGCCGATAACTAGTTGTGTCCCTTTGGACAAACGGCCTTGCCTCTTAGGTCCATGTTTCCTCCCTGGCGAAACAAGAAGTTTGGGCAGGATAAGGTAGAAGTTGCCTTTCATCTCTGAAATCTATGACATTGAAAAAACATCCCACAGTTGATTTGATTTCCCTTGGACTTCCAGTAGCAAAGCAACTATCCTGATTGTTGTCGGGAAGCTGGAATGATCCATTATGTTTCTGTTTGCTTCCTGGGTTCCAGTTCAAATAAAAATTCTCCATACCGTTCACATCAGAGAATAATGGTGGGCTGACATTTACAATGGACAATTAATTCACTCTCTTATCTGGGTCTCTGAGGGTCGTTCTGGATTGGTGAGCCTCTTGACTAGGCTGAAGGAATTCCATCACCCCTTGTACTTGTCCTCCATGAATTGAAATGGATGAGATGTATGGAGGTTGTCTTGGAGACTTCTGTTTCAAGTCCACCTTGGGAGAATTGGGTGGTTTTGGTCCTGTTCCATAGGAAGGGTCATTGTTTCTGTTGACAGGTTGATTTATTTCAAGAGGCTGCTGCCAAGGATTGGGTAGTCTTAGAAAGTTATATTGGTGACCTGATGTGAAAGTTCTATGTCCTTAATCACCCAAAAGAATTGATGTTTTACCTTTGTCCAGTATTCTAAAAACTAAATATTCAGAATGATTTCTCAGAATTCAAAGAGTAGTCATTTTTTGGTGAATTTGTGTCCTGTGGCTGGTGGACTAGCGAACAAACGCATCTCAGTTGTAATATATGGATTATCGGAAACCACTGTGTGGCTTGCCTTTTGTGTGACATTTTAAAAATACTGAACAATATATAGCACTTTCTGGTTTTCAGATTATTTCACATATATTATTTGATCTTCATAAAAGTTGCATAGAACTAGTGGTACTGCAACCCCATTTTTCATATGTGGAAGCTGAGTCTCAGAATGCTTTTACAACTAACCTAAACACAAGGATTAAGGTCTGGATTTTCTGACTCAGCTCCTTGGCTCAGAGCTGAAGGAGAGCAAAGGGGATTGGAAAAGAATCTTGGCAGAAATTCCTTTGTGGAGCAAAACAAGAGATGGCACTGTTTACAACATCCTCCCAAGTTTCTCACCCCCGCAGGGGACAGACAATCTCTAGGAAAGGAGAAAGGCCTTAGTAACCAGCAGCTTGCTTGCATAAGTACCAATAAAGCAAGAGCTGAGCTGCTTCCTGGCGCCATGGAAATTCAACAGGATTACGGAGGTGGGGAGTCAAGAGGGGAGAGAGGGAGACTGAAGGCACCTGCTAAGGACGCAGCTGGACTTAGGGTGAAAACCCAGGGAGGCCATCTGACAGCTGTGTGGTCTTAGAAAAAGGTTTCTTCTCTCAAAACTTCACTCTCTTCAAGCATAAATGAGAACTGCTTCCTCATAAATTCATTGTAAAAATTAAATACAATAAGTCATAGATTTTGCAGACCTCCATTTTACGGCCTTTAGACTTAATGGACAACATTTCCGGTCCTTATGTGATATGTGAAAATTAACACCCTGTTAATTTTAAAATACTTTTTAACCAAAACTTGATCATAATTAAATTAACAGGTTATTGCTTTGTTATTAATTCACTGTTATTTTTTTAAAACTAATTTTAGCAAATAGGTCATATGTTGGAAAAAGACACTGGAATAATTTTACCAACATAAATGAATATTACATATCTACAACTATAGTCTACATGTTATATAACTGAGGATGTGCTGAGGATAATGGGAGTTACTTTCTAGTTCACCAGAATTAGTTTATTATATAAAGGTTTTACTGTACACTAATGCTATGAAACATAGGGTAGAATCCCTGGATCAGAACAGTAGCTACACTTGTGTGTAACTGTGAAAAAATTATTATGCCTCATTGGACAGTAATTTCTTTATGTATAAAATAAGGTGATTGGACTAGATGTATCATAATTTGTTTTTCAAGCTCTATACAGTATTTTATTGATGACTGTATTCCATGGAATATAGAGAGATGGGGTTATTAAGGATTTATAGGGTGCTATGTCAATGACATGTTCAGGTCGGTAGCAGGGCCTTATGAGTGGCTGTGGTTGGTAATAGCAATAATATTTTAAAAGCTATTTTTATTGGGAATCTGCTAAAATATATGCTATCTCATTAATTCCCCATGAAAATCCTATGGAGCAAGTTAATATCAGCTCATTTTAAAAGACAGGGAGATTAAAGCTCACATAGGTTAGCTGACTTGTTCAAAGCTACCCAGATCATTCACGGTGAATCACACTGTTCCATGTGACTCTGGCTCTCATGCCTCTTGCACTATCCTGAGCTTGTTCCATTCATTAAAATACTTGTTTAATATCTAAATGACCTTCCTTTCCCTTATCCCACAGTGACTTCTCTTTCTATGTGCATCCCTCTGCCTAATAACAATATAACCCACAGTTAAATCAATGCACTCTCTGCTGCATTGTGTGTTTTTGTAAGTGTGTGATCTATTATTATCTACTTAAATCTATGTATTGCATAATTCAGCATTTTAATATTCGCTTTGAAAAGTGTTTTGAGTCACTTCCCTGCAAAGGTGCTGTATTAAATTACATTCATTATTCTTCCTAAATGTAGACAAGTCATGGTTCAGGTGAACTAGAAAGTAACTCCCATTATCCTCAGCACATTCCATCACATTCGTTATTCTCTGTGACATTTATCAACACGGCATTTAGACCTTTTAAAGAAAGCGGGGGGAGGGAGGGAGGAAATCACTTCAAATTCCAAAGCATTGAACTAACACTGAGCCAAGTTCTGCAGGTGAAAAAGTCACTTCCTTGCTACAAGTGACAAGCTGCCTTTTGGAGCACAATGAGCAGATGTAAAAGCAACATGCCAAGAATGGGAGGAACTGAAGTACTTAACCCCATCTGCTGCAACTTGTTGCATCTTGCTTATGACTGCTCATGCTATCCTATCTAATAAAAGAGTACTGTGCAAATTGACCATCACTCCAACACACAAGATGGCTGCCTCATGTGGTCGAAGATGGCTGCCCCCATGTGGAATAAGATGGCTGTCTCAAGATGGCCAGCAAGGGAGGGCTGTTGGGAGGGACCAGGCTTGCAAGGGAGGGCAGTTGTTGTCAATCAAGCCTACAGGAGAGGGCAGTTAGGGGTGACCAGGCTAGCAGAGGAGGGAAGTTGGGGGCGACTGGACCTGTAGGGAAGGGCACTTGGGGGGAGGGGGGGGAACCCAGGCATACAGGTTAGAGCAGTTGGGGAGACCATGCCTGTGGGGGAGGGCAGTTAGAGGTGACCAAGCCTGCAGGGGAGGGCAGTTAGGGCCAATCAGGCTGGCAGGGGAGCAGTTAAGCATCAATCAGTCTGGCAGGAGAGTAGTTAGGGGGTTATCAGGGTGGTAGACAGAAGCAGTTAGGGGCAATCAGGAAGGCAGGCAGGCAAGCAGTTGGGAGCCAGCAGTCCTGGATTGTGAGAGGGATGTCTGACTGCCCATTTAGGCCTGATCCTACCAGGACTTCTGGCCTCCAACTGCTTGCCTGCCTGCCTTCCTGATTGCCCCTAACCACTCCCCTGCCAGCCTGATTGATGCCTAACACCTCCCCTACCAAATCGGGCCTAAATGGGCAGTAGGACATCTCTCAAGGGGTCCCAGATTAGAGCGGTGCAGGCTGGGCTGAGGGTCACCCCCAACCCCATGCATGAATTTCGTGCACCCGGCCTCTAGTTCTTAATAATAGCCCCATCAGTGGGCCTCAGTTGGCCCTTGCACCAAGAAGTTGCTGGTTTGATTCCTGATCGGGGCATATGCCTGGCTCTGGGGCTCATCCCCAGTAGGATTTGTACTGATTTGCTAGGGATGGTGGCTTAAATAACAGAAATTTATTGTCTCACAATTCTGGATTCCAGAAGTTCAAAATCAAGGTGTTAGCAGTGCTAGTTCATTTTGAGGGCTAAGAAGGAAGGATATGTTCCAGGGTTCTCTCCTTGACAAGTAGTTGGCTGTGTTCTTCCATATCTCCTCATCTTATCTTCCATCTATTTACGTCTCCGGGTCCATATTTCCTCTTTGTGATACTGAATTAGAGACCCAACCTTATCCACTATGACTTCATCATAGCTAGTTGCATGTGCCATGACTCTATTTCAAGAAAAGGAAAAGATTGCATTCTGAGGTATTAGGGATTAGGACTTCAGCATATGAATTTTGATGAAACAATTCCAACAACAACAATATTCTTCAATTTCAAAAACTATTCAACCCATGTTCAATAACTCATGTTCATACTCACATCAACTTCTTATTTCCTCGTCCTGCTGTCTGGAATTTTAACTCTCTACTTTGTACCCTGTCTGTTTGTTTATTGTCTTTTTCACAATCTTCAGACCTTAAATGAACACGACATAACGGAATAGTTGTAAAATACAAAGGGCATGAGAAAATGGTTTGTAAATTACAAATTCCTATAAGAGTTTTAAATTTCCATTTATTAACATTCCCTCAATATGAGCTCCTACTTAGCACATGTCCCCTGGTGATTCAGATTTTAGAGAAACTCCATCAGTGCAGAATGGATTAAAGGAAGGAGACAGTGATTGCAGGCCATTGTGGTGTTGCAAATTCAAAAAGATGTGAGGTGGAATAAAGGACCCACAGAACAGATGCCAGAAAAGAAAAGTGAGCTGAAACCGGTTTGGCTCAGTGGTAGAGCGTCGGTCTGCGGACTGAAAGGTCCCAGGTTCGGTTCCAGTCAAGGGCATGTACATTGGTTGCGGAAACATCCCCAGTAGGGGATGTGCAAGAGGCAGCTGGTCGATGTTTCTCTCTAGTCGACGTTTCTCTCTCATCGACGTTTCAGCTATCTATCTCTCTCACTTCTTCTCTGTAAAAAAATCAATAAAATATATTTTAGAAAAAAAGAAAAGTGAGACACATCCCTGAGAGATGGTTGCACAGATTTGGAAATTCATTGGATATTGCCAGGCACATAAGTCATGGGGAGAAAAGCAGATATTGACTTTTTTTCTTCTGTATCCAATACAATGATGCATGTAAGTTTTGATTTATTTTATTTTATTGTTTTCCCACACTTCTACTGGCTTTCTATTTACTGCCAAATAAAGGCAAACTCTTCAGCTGACACCCTTCCCGACCTTGCCCTTGCCTGTTCTCCAGCCTCGTATTTCTCCATTTCCCATCATATCTTTATTCACATCTTACCAAACCACTTGGAGCTGAACTTCTTACCTTTGTTTCTTCCTGTTGCATCCGATCTCTAATCTTGCAAAGTCCTTCCCCGGTGGACACCTGGCTCCTGCCCAAACCAATACTGAAAGATAGAAGCCATGTTGGCCTCCCTCTGGAGACTCCCATGCTTTCATGCTCCTTTCACATCTTGCAGATCCCCTCATCATTCTTCTCACAGTAGACCACAAGCATTTCTTATTGTGTGTCCCCATCACGAAATTATACACTTGAAGACAATAATATGTTAGATTCATCTTTGTATCTCCATTCTTAACACAATGTCTTGTCCTTGAATGCAGACATGAAGTATGTGTTACATGAATAAATGAGTGTAGACAAAGGCTAAATCAGATGCTGGGTGATGCATTCCACCCCATTGGAAAGCTCTTTTTGACACAGGAAAGCTGGTGTAGGAATTCTTTGGAGGCTATAATCTTGATTATCTTTAGATTCTGAAAAAAAACATATACACTGAGTGGCCAGATTATTATGATTTCTGAACTCATAATAATCTGGCCACTCAGTGTGTGTGTGTGTGTGTGTGTGTGTGTGTGTGTGTGTATGTATGTATGAGGCCCGGTGCATGAATTCGTATTTGTGCATGGGTGAGGTCCAGCCAGCCTGGCCAGGGGGAGGGGACATGGCCTGCCTGCTGGTAAAACTCCTGGTAGACGGGACAATTTGCATATTAGCCTTTTATTATATAGGATATACACTAAGTGGCCAGATTATTATGCTTTCAGAGATCATAATAATCTGGCCACTCAGTGTATTTCTCAGATGTGCTCTCCTTCATGATAATGTTTGACTATTGATTTAATTACCAGATACCTGCACCCTGTAGCTCAGCTTCAAGAATGCCTACACCAGAAGCTCATGGTGTTCTCTGGTGGCCACTGTGTCCACACTAGCACTGATAGAAGAGGCCCCTGGTGTAGGAGAGAGTGGCTATTCATAAAGCAAGCTCCTGCCTAGCTAATGTCACAACTTGCACCTGTGACAAGGAGAGAATTCCGAGATGTTCTAAATTAAATAATTAAGTCGCAGAGACCAGAGAATGAGAGAGAGACTACTAGCCTAGTAATGGCTGCTGACCAGTTAACAAAAGATTTCTCAAGTCCCTGTTTCGCCCATTGGAATTTTGGATTAATTTTCAGGTGGCTATTTCCACAGATTGTTTTCGCCAGGAGCTCTGCTTGTTTACCTGCTGGCTCCCCAGGCCACTCCCCAGGCCAATCTAAGAATCAGCCATTTCCTTATTGGGGCTCCACTGTCCCAGAGCTGAGCCTTCCCCCGCCCCTTTGCCTGTAGCTCATGCGCATTCTTTCAGATGACTTCTTTCTTCTCTCCCCTCACCCTCTGATGTATAAAAACTCTCGCAAAACTCCTCAATGGTGGACTTGCTATCTTTTCTGCCTAACCATGTGGCTGGTAACTTAGACTCCATGCCCCAAGACAGGTCTTTTTGGTTAGCATTTTGAGCTCAATAAAATCTTACAAAAAGGCTTTCAGCCATGGAAGTTAAGAAATAGTGGTTTAACACATGGCTGAAGCTACTAAACTTCAACAAACGCCCCATAAATTAGGTGAAGAGTCCCAGGTTCAATTCTGATCAAGGGCACATGCCCGGGTCCCTTTTGGTGGCGTGCAGGAGGCAGCAAATCAGCAATTCTCTCTCACTGATGTTTTTCTCTCTCTCTCTCCCTCTCCCTTTCTTTCTGAAATCAATAAAAATGTTCTTTTAAAATAAGTCAAAAATTATTATTATTATTATTATTATTATTATTATTATTATTGAGACAAATAAAATTCAAAACTGGGCAATGCAGATTAATGACTTTTGGACCTTTGGCAAGGTATTCAAAATCTCATGTACCTCATCTGTGAATTATAGGTAATAATAACTGACCTTACTGTAGTTGGTAATGATTAAAAATTATGCAACCCTTATGATAGGGCATAGCTCTATGTTTCCCGATGGGAATACAATTGACGTTTGGGGTGGGGAAGACTCCCTTACGTGCAAGTCTGTTGCCTATATTATAAGATAGTAAACATCTATGGAAGCTGAACTCTGAATGCCAGGACTGCCCCCACCCCCTGTGATCAAAGCAGCTGAAAATGTCCTCCACCCCCCGCCACACACACACACACACACACACACACACACACACACACACATTGGAAAAGCCATAATGAGATAAAACTTGTCAAGTGTTACTACACGCTAGAAAACATTCCAAGGACTATATTTGATTCATCTCATCTAATCCTCATAAAAACTTTATGATGCTCTGCAAGATGAAATGTGTTGTTAGGTTGTATAACTGAAGAGTGGAGGGGCTGGGTTTGTAGGCTTGTGAGGTTAGTGTCTGAACCCTCCTGATAGGAAGCATAGTAGGTACTCAATAAATATGCTTTTCCTTTCTTCTTCCCAATGTGGATTCAGCTCCAGTGCCTTTGGCTAACTCCTGTGAGATCTGTAATTAGAGTTCGTCTCCACGTGTGTCTCAGGGACTCCAGATGAACAGCCTTCATTGGTCCAAGCTCAGTCTTGACAAAACTGAAAACATCGTTTATTTTCTTTTTCCTAGGGAAGGATATCTGCAGGCCAAATTTTTCTTGCTGTATCATGGCATAGCCCACTGTGGGGTTTCCCTGGGGATCAATAAATATTAGACCATACATTTTCTTTCTTTCACTGAATTCTTCTGTTCCTTTATTTTTTGCAGAGCCCTGTGCTGTCGGAGCACCTCTGACGTGGCCGATTTTTGTCACTGCTGCATGAAGTTTGGGAGGTAAGAGTTCCACATCCATTTCCAGTGTCAGCAAGGTAAGTCTCCCCCACCCATTCCCCCCACATCCACGTCATTCTCCAACTGGTTGTCCTGCAATTCAGCTCAGTTCTGACACTGCCTACCTGGAGATAGGGTCAGATTCCAGAGGCTGACGGTATTTTTCCTTATTACTTAGCTTACACAGAGAGAGCTTTGTTGCAGACAAGCCCCTCAGAGACGAGAGAAGGTACCGTAAGTAGTAAGTTTCTGAAGGGGGACGCTGGGTCCTCCAGGATTGTGTGGGAACCAAAAAGCCAACCTCCATCGCCATGGGTAAAGAAACGATAGGTTTGTGAACATCTTGCCAAAACAAAGTGGCTCTTTTAACTCTGACATGAAAGGGTTTCAAAAACGGTCCCTGAGGAGACAAAAAGCCATGGTCATAGCCCCTTAGGTACTGTGGCCTGGGTCCCACCCGGGAATTAATCCGTTCCTCACTCCCACACTCCCAGGGCAGACAGGTATGAGGGTCTCCTCTGAGCGTCAGGCATCAGGGAATGCCCAGGGAGACAGCTTGTGTGCAGGTGTTAGTTATCTAGCATGCTACCCTATCCGATAGCCAAGAAAATGGGGGCCAGAGACCTCCTTCCATCTGGCAAAATAGAAACAGGCTTTTCTGTGAAGAAAGGAGTAAGTCAAGAAGAGAATGGGTCTCTCATAGAACTAGGAAGGAGGCAAATTTCGGCTCCTTCACTTACTGTATATTAACGTTTTTTATTTCGCTAAGTCTGTTTCCCCATCTACTCTAGGAGGATGGTGATAATACTACTTAAAACTAATAATAACACTCCCAAAGGTTTGGGAAGACTCCTTGGGATAATCAATGTGAAAATTCCTGTTAAACTGTAAGAAATCCATTCTGTTTATATCTACTCCCCTCTCTCCCTTCTGTAGCAAAGAATTTACTATGGACTCGGTATAGTTAGAAATGTTCACTTGTCTTTCTTCATAATTCTAGTGCTCACTTTCTGCCCCAAACAGTGACATTGCTGCGTCACTCCTTAGAGATTTCAAAATCTTCCTACCACTTAGGACTTCCTTTTACAACCTCCCAGGGCCTGAGAGAGGATTAGCTTCCATTTATGACCACTCCTGCACCCTGCCCATTCAGAGGGCTGAAGCTGATAGAACAAATCCCCAGCCATTGATTTCCCGCCCAACATTAAGTTCAGGAGCTCTATCTCCCCCACCCTTCTGTGTTATCTTAAGAAACTAATACTTCCTTATGCTCATTTAATAGCTGTGAGGGGAGGGGGGCAGATAGCTGAAATCTGCAGGGTCGGTTCTCAAGAATTCAGAAGTTGGAATTGAGAAACCAGGTTTAAGATTCAGCCCTAACTGTGAGAACTTGGCTAAGCCACTGAATGTCTAGAAGACTCAGAAAAAAAAAGAGATGGATGTAAAATTATTTTTTTAAATGCTAAAGCCCTATACAAACGTTAGCTGTGTAGGTAATTAATCTTAACATTGATAATAAAAAGCGTTAACATTTACAGGGCTGTATTCAGGAGGGGGGAAAAAAAAACACACCAAGATGAATTTTCCTTATTTATTCCACACGACTAGCTTACGGAATGGTAGGAAAGATCGGGTCATGTTTGATGATGGCCCTATGGTATCAGAACACATGAAGTCTGAATGGTGTTGCTATTTCCTGAAGACTCATAGTATAAAAGGCGGGCTGGCCGATGTGACTCAGTTGGCTAAGCGTCATCTCATACACCAAAATGCTGGTTCAGTTCCCAGTCAGGGCACATGCCTGGGTTTCAGGCTCAGTCCCCAGTAAGGGGCGTGTAGGAGGCAGTCAATCCACGTTTCTCTCTCACACTGATGGCTCTCTCTCTCGCTCTCCTTTCTACTATATAAAATCAATAGAAATATATTTTTCAAAAAGGCAGCAAGGTCTCAGGGCTTTTTTGCTCTTCTAATCTGGTAGGATATCTACTCTGTAGAAGGTATTGATCTTCCTGACATCTCCATGGGAACCAAGGGAGCATTTATCTTGCTTATTTACTGGTTCAAGGATAAACTTCAATAGAAGTAACATAAGCTGCATCTGAGTCATTATCTCTCTCCCCAGTCATGGGATGTGGATGAGCCCTGTACTTGACCTCAGCATTCTCACCCCCGTGCCTGCCATGTGCACCTTGACTAGTATATAAAATTTTGCCATGGCACTCAAAAGCTGTTATTGCATTTGTTAGTTCCATGTCAGTCCCATGCCAATAGACTCTAAGCATAGACCTGTAAAGCAAGTCTTTAATGCATAATCAAGAGTTAATACAACTAATGTGAATGTACAAATGATTAAGTCATAGAGGGGCTGGGTGGGTGATTGGACAGATAGACGAACATATCCTGGCTGCCTAGAACATGGGGCAAAGTAGTACATGCTGTCTGTCCTTCAAAGTAAGTTTCACTTTGGTGTCAGAGCAGATGGTTGAAATGGCCTGACTTCTGTCCCTACATTGATCCCTAGATGCCTCTCCCACCACCACCACCACCTCCATCACCGTGGAAAGCCTCTTGTTTATATTCTTTTTAATGTCTCTTTAAGTACTCAAGTTCAACCCCAAGTTCAACCACTGGTCTGGCCCTGATCACTGAGACTCATCAGTTGACTTCCCCATACTTAGTATTACAAGGGCAGTTGTTCTTTGTTCTGGCTCTTGTGGCCACCATGACTATCCATTTCATCTAGTACAACGAACAGGGAAGCTGAAACCCTCTGGAGGCACTAATGCCTCCCAGATGTTCCTGGGCTGTCTCCTTGCTTTTGTCCTATCTGCCTTAGACTGCAGAGAAATTCCAGTGCAGCTCCTTAAAGCTGAAGACCTTCTAGTACAGGTCAACAAACTGTGGCCCATAGGCCAAATCTGGCTTGCTGCCTGAATTTGTAAATAACGTTATTGGAACATAGCCATGCTCATTCATTTACAGATTGTCCACAGCTCTTTTGAATTTCAGCTGGAGAGCTGAGTAATTGTGAAGGAGACCAAATGGCCTAGTATATTCCACAAGATCTAGTATATGTACTAGTATTGTCTACCCCTTTATAGAAAAAGTTAACCAAACCCTCCTTTGTAAATTAGCTCAGAGGTAGAATTTAGCTGAGTAACTCTGTGTGGTAGAGTCCTTGGCATTAGGTTTGGCGATGAGTGGGCACCATGCTTTTACTTCTAACCACTACAAATTCTGACACCACCAAGAGAAAATGGCTTTGTTAGCATGGACTAATTGCTAAAGTCTCAAAAGAAAGGAGGAAAGGAGGAAAAGGAGAAAGAAGGGAAGGAGGAAATTGGAGGAGAATGAAGCAATAGAGCTTTAAAAAAAATTATTGCTGAGAATATTATAGATGTCCTCCTTCCCCTCCTCCTCTAATTACTCCCCTCTAACCATTCCTCCTACACCCCAGGCTTTTGCCACCCTATTATCTGTGTCCATAGGTAATGTATGTATGTGTGTGTATATATATATATATATATATATATATATATATATATATATATATGCATATACACACACACTAGGGGCCCAGTGCATGAATTTGTACACCTGGAAAGGAACTGTGGTCTCTAAGGTTGCAGTGGGCACAGGGTTGGATCTTGGCCCATCCTCTGCACCTCCACCCAGCCCCCCCCTCCCCACTGCAGCTCCTGAGTGCTCTGTCTGTTGGCAGCCCTGCTCCTGCCTCTATTGCTGTCCTACGTTCTGAAGGCATTGGCCCCACTTGCACCCACTGGCAGCACAGAGTGACTGGAGCCAGCACCATCAGCAGATGCAAGTGGTGGCTGCTGCCCCAATTGCCCCTCAGGAGCAGGGGGAGGTGGAGAAGTTCTCAGGAGTGATCAGAGCCAGAAGTCACTGCTTGCACATGCTGACAGCACTAAGCCATCAGGGCTGGCGCTGGGCAGCAGCAGCAGGTGTGAGTAGTGGCTCTAGCACCTGCAGTGGGTGCGAGTGCAAGACAGGACTGCCGCATGAGTAGAGACCATTATAGTGAAAAAATACAGATGAACTGCACTGGGTTCTCTACTAATCTGAGTGATCATGACCTGGTCTCAGTTTCCTCATCTGTAAAATGGTTAGAATATTTATCTCTGTACAGCATTTTAAATGAAGGTGCATGAGGCAAAGAGGAGAGGATGTGCATGCTGTGAGACTTGGCAAAGGTCTTCCTAAAGTGTCTTTCCCTGGATGCCCTGACTCTTCCCTTTCCACGCTCCCAGAAAATTTTCAATTTTATGACATTTGATGTCAGAATGACACCAGTCACTACAGATTGGATGCCAGTATGTGTGGGTTAAAAGTGGCTAAGAGTAAGTTGGTGACATGGCAGGCACTAATCACAGCTGGAGCCCGTCACCAGTTGGAACCTCATTGAACTGAATGCCATTCACACAAAAGGAAATCTGGGAAGCCTGCCAGGGTCTTCCCAGAATAGTAATTTTTCATTTACATTTCTCCCATTTCTCCCCCTTAAGGCAGACCTCCTTCTCTCTCATTATCTTAACTGCCTCGTTCTCCCTCTCCTCCCATCCCTGTTGTAGAAGCAACGGGATCCTTCTTGGGCCTTCCCAGAGATATTATTTGTGAACACCCTCCAGACAACATACTGAGCCCTGTGTACCTTCTTCAGCACCAAAGGAGTCACAAGGGCAGAAACAGAGAGTTTTATTTAAGCTGTCAGGGTATCAGCTGGTCCCTAGGTCTAAGAAAGAATGGAGAAGGTTTCATTCAGTATGGCCCTAATGGTTCCGAGACAGGCTGGTTTGTCCAGACCCAGTGATAGAATAGGCCTTGCAGGAAAGCAAAGGTGGCTTAAGCTTGCTGTGATTGATCAGAATGGAGTGAATACTTAGAACACCAACTACAGGGATTAGAAAATATCTGTGTATAAAATGTTCAATGTTTGAATTTCACCTGAAATTTAATAGCCTAAATTACAGTTTCAGTTAAAAACAACCTAAATTACAATTTCAGTTAAAAACAAAATATAATTAAGACTTTGAGCAAGGATAAATTCTCATACTTGTTAAAGTAACAAACTATGATGTGTAATCCTAGAGATTTGCCAACAATCTTAGAGATGTGTTTCTGGTATTAATTCATTCAGCAAACATACTTCAGGTGTCTATTATGAATCATAACTATATAAAAAATTTTGTATAAAGCTTTAAAGTTGGTGGAGTACTTTACCTTGACTCTTAGAAACATTTTATAAACAAGAAATTACTACAATCCTTATTTTTGCAGTTAAAGGAACAAATTCTCAAGAACAAAAGTCACTTGTTCAAAGTCACAAGTCTTGACAGTGATAGAGCTGTGAACGGAATTCATGTCTTTTGACCCCAAATCCCTGGCTTCATGCCTATATTCTCTTCCCCTCCACGTTAGCTAAATTTTCTAGAATTTCATCATAGTTCTAGATACTCCAGTCTTTCCCAATTCTGATATTTATTGTTTTCTCAAGTCTCATTTACTTACACAAAGATATCAGTTCAGATCTTCAGGAGTCTAGCCCCTAAAGTTGCCTCCAGCATTCAACTCTTAAATCAGGGGTCATCAAATACTTTCTGTGAAAGGCCAGATAGAAAATTCTTTAGGCTTTGTGGGCCATATGGCTTCTGTTAGAACTACTCAGCTCTGCCACTGTATTGGGAAAGCAGCTATAGAAAGCCAGATAAACAACTGTATGGCTCTGTTCCAATAAAACTTTACTTAAAAAAACAACTGGCAACAGACCAGATTTAGTCCTAGGCCATTGTCTGCTGACCCTTACATTTAATGCATTGTTTCCCAATAACCTTTCAACTAGTAAATATCCTCAAAGTTGGGATTTTTATTAACTGTTGAGTGCCCTAGTCATTCATAAAAAATGCTGACATTTGCCCTAGCGAGTATGCCTCAGGTGGTTGGGCATTGTCTAAAGGTTACCGGTTCAATTCCCAGCAGGGGTGTGTGGGAGGCAGCAGATCAATGCTTTACTCTCACTTCAGTGTTTTTCTCTATCTCTCCATCTCCCTTCCTCTCTCTCTCTCTGAAAAAAGAAATTAGTAAAAAATACATTTTTTTAATGCTGAGATTCTCTACCCTTCAGCTCACACACAGAAAGAACATGCTCATTAGAGAGTAACCAAAGTTGCATTACAAGAGTCCAACAATGACAAGATAAGCAACTACCAACACTCAAGCACAGCAAAGTCTCAGCTCATCCAGGGAACCACCTAGAAAAAGGACCTCATGAGTGCATTTTGGGGTTGAGTAAGTCTAGGAAGCCAGGAAGGAAATTATCATTTTTAAATGCCTTTTATGAGCCCCCACTGTGCAAGACAATTTATGTATTTCATAATTCTCAAAACCATGATTTTACACCTTTTGTAGATGGCAGCATTGAGCCTTGGGTTACTGAGCATCTTGGCCAAGTTCAAACAACCAGCATGTGGTGAAGTTAGAATTCAGACTCACTCATGTCTGATGCCAACATGCACATTTTTGAGTTACCATGGGGCCCACTTATGAATGAGCTAGCATCCCTCATTGACAGGGATGTGAGCTCATATGCATGCCTGACCCTGAGCACAAAATAGATACCACAGACAAACTTACTATTAAGATAACATTGATTTTTTTCTGTATTTTTCATTGAATTTATTGGGGTGACAAGGGTTAATAAATGATATAGATTTCAGGAGTACAACTCTATAGTACATCATCTATATATTGTATTGTGTGTTCACCATCCCATCCCAGGTCTAGTTTTCTTCTTTCTCCATTTATCCTCCATACCCTCTTCTATAATAATAACATCATAAATAATATCATTGAAATTGGTGACCATTTTTCATTGTCTACTGGTAACAAAACATAGAGCTGAGTATTGAAACTCTCCAGAATCATTTATTCTGAGCACTTGTCCCTTCTGTTTTTGACCAGCTCAATTAAAAAGGCTTTATTATAATTGATATTATTGGCCTGTGTGATTCACAAGTCAGTAAGACCAATGTTATGAAACTGTGAGTCAGCTGTAGCCTAAGTCAGAAGCCAAAGTAAGTTTCAGGGCAACCAAGATAGTCCCCAGAGCTCATAGACAACATGATGCATTGTTTTATGTCGTAGGGTGAGGATGCAGAGGAGATATTTGTGCTTTGTAACATATCTCTATAGCACAGCAGCTCAATTTTTTTATAGAACCTGGAAAACATGGAGTTCAGAGGGTAGAAGATGAAACAGTTATTTCTGATAATTTTCCAAAGTTGTATTTCTTTCTTTTTTTATAGTGGTGTAGGAACCTTGATTTGAATAAATTTTTAATCTGAAAATTACTTATTATTCCTATATCCATCGAAAGACAGTAAACCGGTTCTTTGGGGGTTTAATCCAAGTTCATGACATTAACAAAAGTACCTCAAGTTTGACATGCTTGGTTTAGAACTTTTGGAAGCGTCAATCATTTAATACCACACTATTCTCAAATTCCATTCTCTGAACAGGTGTTACCTGAGAGAAGGCTAGGGTGATCTATGGAAAGGAGGTGAAAGGAAAACGTATAGAAAGTTATCAGTGACCAACTATTGTAGGAAGCTGTATCAATGATCTATTTACAACAAACTACTTCAATGATTAGCAACTTCGGATCACGGGCACCTATTGCCTCACAGTTTTGGGGGTCAGGAATCTGGTCACTGCTTAGCAGGATGCCATTGGCCCTGGGTGTTCATGAAGTGGCAGTGCGGGGTTAGTGACAGCTACAGTGATCTCAAGGCTCAGTGAGGCTGGAGACTTTCTTTCCGAGCTCCCATGCATGGCTGTTGGCAGTCTCAGAAGGTCCCCTTCCAAGTGTACGCATGTGGTTGTAGGTCTCGGATCTCACTCGGTGGGTTTCACCAGAGGCTTCCAGAGCATATTCCTGACATGGCAGCTGGAGGTCCTAGAGCGAGAGAGAAACAGAGAGTCCCAGATAGAAAGCATGGCCTTTCTGTAAATTGAACTCACAAGTGACACCTCATCACCCTGCCACATCCTATTTGCTAAAATCACAGTGTGCCAAACCAGGAGGTCATGGTTCGATTCCCAGTCGGGGCACATGCCCAGGTGGCAGGCTCGAGCCCCAATGTGGGGTGTGTAGGAGGCAGCCGATCACTGATTCTCATCATTGGTGTTCCTCTCTATTCCTCTCTGAAATCAATATATATATATTTTTAAATCAAAGTTCAGCTTATACTCAGAGGGAGAGGATTACACAAGGGTAGGTATCTCACGAGGTGGGACTCAATGGGACCATTTTGTTTTATTTTAAAATATGTTTTTATTGATTTCAGAGAGTAAGGAAGAGGGAGAAAGAGATAGAAACATCCATGATGAGAGAGAATCATGGATCGGCTGCCTCCTGCCAGTCCCCCACTGGGGATTGAGCCCACAACCTGGGCATGTGCCCTTGACCGGAATTGAACCTGGGACTTTTCAGTTCCCAGGCCGACGCTTAAGCCTCTGGTTTGGCCAGGGCTCATTGGACCATTTTAGAAACTGCTTTGCACGGAAGTGCTTGGTTAAACAAAGTTAGCAGGTTTCTTCAGCACAAAACTTCAGAGCTTTTAGTACACGTATGTGTTTTGGACCTTTCTGAGCAGGGGTCAGGAAACTGTCTTAGAGAGCCAGATAGGTAGTAACTATTTCGGTCTGTGGATCTGAGGGTTTCTTTACCAATTATTCCAATTCTGCTCAAAAGCAGCCACAGACCATACATATAAATTTGGTGTGGCTCTGTTGCAATAAAACTTTATTTACAACAACTATTTTTTTTCCAACCCCTTGGATTATATGCTGAAACGTTAGCTGATAGCATTTAATAATAACTTTTTGTCCTGAAATCTCTATCCCACAGAATAGTGAAATGTTGCCATATATGCCTCTGTGATTTGGTCAATAAAAGCAACAAGTGTCAGTAACCAGAAAAAAAATGCTTTAAGTACACTTGCTAAAATATCATTTTCTTCCTTGTTTAGATTCATAGAACTCAGGATTCCTGGAACTCTAAGGTCATTAATTGTATGAAGGCAGAATCTTCATCTGTCCTATGCATCTTCCAGCACATTTCCCATGCCTAGCACAAGGTCAGAGACACAATGGGTACACAGTCTTTTTGAATGAATGGATGATTGAATAAATCTCAACATCCTATATTTGTATTTCCCTTTGCCTTTTCCATTAGCAATGCTGTACTTCCCCAAAGGGCCACATTCTGATAAATCAAGTGTCCTGACCTGTAGCTGACATCTTTCCCATGGCATCTCCCTTCTTCCTGGCTGCAATCCCACCTGAGTCTGCAACTCAGAATCATTGCACTGATGGCCCCAGATAGACTCGGCGTGTCTCTGCTCACACTTGGCCGTAGCTTCAAGAGCTGAAGACTTGAAGGTAGGCTGGCAGGAAGGAGGGAGAGAGATAAGAACATTTCACAAGCCTACAGAAGGTCATGACTGAGCAAGGCCATTCTACACACAGTATGTCACAGCTTTACAATGGGTCTTACTAACTCCACTTTGCAAATGAGGAAAGAGTTGTAGAGAGGTTCTCTCTCACCCGAAGTGACACAGAGGTGAAGGAGAAGGCTGGTCTAGACTGGTAGACTCTAAAGCTCATTCCCTAAACCTCACATCTCAGGTTGCCTGGGCTATTCTCTTGGAACAGTCATTAAAATCACCTTTTGTTCTCTCAGAAGTGTCTGTTTTAGAAAGTACATTATCTAGTCACCTGCCCACCACCCTTTGCCTCCCCGGGGACAGTTCTGGCTCCTGCCATGGATACAAGTTCAGTCAGAGGCCATGGTTAGGATTTTACCCCAGATCCAGGGGCATTCCTGGAGACCACTAATTAATTACCCAAAGCAGTCTGTGGAGTTCTTGCCAGGCCTCTAGGGTACATACTGTGGGAAGGGGGGGGAGAGCGGGCATGTAGCGTGAATGCCATTAAAAAGACCCATGCACAGATGCATGCAAGCAGAGACAGGCACACACACATGCATTTATTTTTAAGCCACCTTCCACAGTACTTGGCTCCCATTTGTCTCATGGAAAGAATTTTGAATGCAGTCATTTCTCTAGTTGGAATCTTGTATTTAAAAAAAAAAAAAGTCTCTGCATTTCCTAGAGTCCTCATCACTCCTTCTGCTGTGGGCTAATTCTGTCTGCTTGAAAATTCACCTAACAGACAGCCCTCATTTGGATGTGGCTTAGGAAGGCTTCCTGGGCATTAAGTGTACACTTACTTGCTACATCCATCTTAGTACATTGTTGCCAATTCTTTTATGATGTTGAGCTCTTTCTATCCAACATAACAGCTTATCATCTTCCCCTCTCCTCTAGCCAGGATGCCCATGTTCGTATGGTGTTTCAGAGTTTTCTCATAGATCCCATGCATTGTTGTATTGGATCCTTACAATAACCCTGTGATGCTGCCCAATGGAGCCACAGTTTATAAATGAGAAAATAGATTCAGGAAGGTGAAGTAACTCACCTGAAGCCACACAGCAAGTAAGAGCTGACAAAGTTGAAACAACCTGCAGGAAGAGATGACATATGATCCATTTCCATATCCTGCAGAATGCCTTGCTTATAGCATGCACATAAGACATCAGTGTTTAATGGCTGGCTGAATTAACAAACAATAGGATTTACCCTTCCTCAATGATTATGGTCACTTCCTAGGTGGCATAGGATTTGAAATCACGTTCAATGAGAAGTGACAGAAGGATATGTTTAGATTTAGAGTAAAGATGCAGTTGGGGGGCTCTGAGAGCTTCCCCGTGGAAGAGGATTGGATTCGGGCTCTGCGTCGGAGGGGATACATCTGGAATTGTCGCATGTAAGTCATAAAGACGCAGGGCCATTATAAGGACTCACATTCTAGCTAATAGAATTGTCTAGACTTTAGAAGAATCTCATGAGAAAGTGAGGTTCCCCTCTCAGGGGACATACTTTAACAGGAGTTTGACACATCATTGGCTAGAATGTAGTGAAGGCGAGTCGAGCATCGCATGTGGCAGTTAAAGTGGCTGATCATTATTCCAGCCTCCTTTGAGGATGAGTCGAAGGTTATTCTCTGTAAATGCATTTTGATATCTGTATTTCATTAGATTGTTTCCCTAATGTGCCTTCAGGCTATTTGAACTGGAATATTGCTGAGCATTCTGCAATACTGACACAACTGTCCATGAATGCGACATCTTTGTTCTGTCTCCCAGCAACCATTCTTGTTTTGATGTCAAAGCATGTGAGCCTTAACCACGCATATAGTAACAACAGGTGTGAACCATTTAAAGATGGCTGCATCATAGCACCAAATAGAATGACGTTGATGGCACTGGGACAGGCTGCTTGGAGACCACTCATTGCAAAAGGGCTTAACCCCTTCCCCAGGTCTCAGTCAAAGGATGAGGTACTCAGAAAACAGTTCTAAGACACTGTTCCAATCCCAGGACCATGGAGAAGAAGAATTCCAGTTAACCAGTATATCTTTGTTCAGGTTAACCCAGACACCAAAACCATCTCATTGACTGCTGAACACCACTGGCCAGTGAGCAATGGGAGCAATTGGGGTTTATAGGCTTTTTGCTCTCACTGAATGCAAGGGGAAATACTGGTGACTCATGGTTTTTTAATGAAGGGATTTAAAGTGCCAACCACGTGATATCTGACATACAAAAATGCGGCTGGGTAAACCTCAAAGGAATTTAGAGATTACTAAAAACCAAGTCCTTAATTTTACAGATGAAGAAACTGAGGCACAGACAGGGTAATTGGCTAATCTAAAGGGTTTTCATTGAAATTTGAACTCCTGATTCTTACATTCTCCAGCCTCCCAATCCTCTGGTAAAAGTGGAAGGTACAAGTGCGTACCAATGCCACCACAAAATACAACCATATCCACTCTCCCGTCTTCAAAGAAGACAAAGACTGAATTAAGCCCATAGATACCGCCTATAATCACACGTGTACACACAATCACATTGCTATGGCAGTGGAGAGCACCTCGAAAAACAGGTGGCGGGAGGACACTGGCATGTCCCAGGGTTGGGTACAGTTGCAATTATCCATTGCAACTTTGTCACATTGAAGAAAGAAATTCATTTACCCCTGAATGTTTACCTAGGGGCTCCAATCTGGCCTCCTAAGAGCCCCACCTGGATTGTGTGTGACACCCGAAGCTCTCATATTTATATAGTACTTCCTTCCCCCTAAACAACATCTATATCTGGAATCCACTTCTGATCTTGGGAATGGAAGCAAAACAACTGTTATTACATCCATTTCACAGAGTCAGCTCCTTATATGGTTCACCGGACCTCTCAATCCCAGGACCTGAAATCCCGCCAGCCATCAGGATGAATTACAATATGTTGGGCTGCCTTCCTATTGATAAGGCAGCAGACATTTTTGTCACTTAACACATTACAATCAAATTTTCAATTCTTGCATAATTAGAAAATATGCGGATCTGATGGGAAAGATCAAATCATATTCTACATGATACACATGAGAAGTCTGTCTCAGAGAGATTAAAGTGTCATGGCTATTAATTGACAGGCCAGGATTAGACGATCCAAGCCAGCATTCTTTCCACAGGAATCCACTGCCCTGGGGAGTGGACGAAGCATTCCCAGCAACAGGCCCTCGCTGTCTCCTGAGGATTGCCTGTCTCGGGTAATTCTTCCTCATTAGAAGTCCAACACTGCCCCTGTGTCAATGAAAGCTTGGGACCATTAATTAACATTGAATTTCTATGTAAATCTCTGAGAGCCATTTTGCCTGAGGCGACAGAACACGTGCTAATGGCGATTGCTTGGGATGTTGCCTGCTAAAGCTTGTGCCTTCTTTGGTGATCACATAGGGATATTATACCCACTGTATGTTTGAACCTGCGACTGGAACCCAGGACTCATGCTTTCCAATCCAGGACACATTAACTTCAGCAGAAGCTTACTAAGCACTTATCATATACTATGTACTAGGTTAGAATGAAGGGATGAGGCTTCAGATAAGAGGCATGGTCAACATGATCCTGTAATTTAGTGTCAAAATGACTCACTTTAGAGGATGAAAGGGATGATGATAAGAATCACTCAGAACTACAGGCATGTCACAGGGCTATCCACATAAATGGTGGTACATAGTCAACCAGTGCCCCTATCCTCAGTGGGAAGGCAGGCAACAAATAAGGGTTTAAACACTGGATTTCCATGTAAGGTTTTCTTTGAGAAAGCGTTCATTACTAACAATATTTAAAAACAAGGGGGCCATGCTTCCTGTTTTCACTCTACTTTTTTTGGATCTCTTGGGGAAACTTGATCTTGGCTTAGGTCAGTTAGCTCACTCATTGACCAAGGGGTTAATAATAGCTTACTGCCTCAAAGACAAGGAATTGCACCAAATAAATGTTGACTCTCCTTGAAAATCAACAATTTTAAATTCCTGCAGAGCTGAGAAGGGGACCTTCGAGGACCCAGTGTGCGGTAGTTGACTTTCAGTGATCAGAACTTTGTCATCGTGTGAGGCCCCCATAAATAAAACCCACGCCAGCCAGAAAGTCCTTCCAGAAAAATGTGGCTGTCAACATCAAGACACAAGTAAGTGCTGTGATTCTGAGCTTCATTGAAAGAGTCACATTCAATCCACCGCTTCCTTGAAAACTGACTGCAGTACCGTGGCTCCAAGTTCTACAGGAGAAAAACCACAAAGTATGCACGAACCAGAGGAACAGTCTGGGCTGATGACAGAAAAAATAGAAGGCCATTGAGGCGGACGGCAAGTTTGACAAAATGTCTTCTGTGCACCTCCTGGAAACATGGGTAAGAACTAGGTGCTAGAATCCGGACCTTTGATTGGTGGCCTCCAGAGAGGAGAAAGAGTGGCTGGACTCCTTCAGGCCAACAGATGGGGCAGGGGCCTGATTTGGATTCAGAAGTGAAAAAGGAACAGGGCAATTTTGTGATATGGCTTCTGGGGCTGGAAAGAAATGTGCTGCGGAGGGAAAGAGACTTACGACTTTCTTTCACATCTGCCCTGCCTTCAGAACAGAAAAGAGACCATGTATTTGCCTGGAAAACATTAGGAATTCATGGAATTGGGCGGAGTTTTTTTTCTTTTTTTCTTTTCATATTCCAACATTAATCATGAGATTTCAAGCAAGCCTTTCAAACTCTGTGCCTCAGTTTGTCTCATTAGTAACAAAGGGATTTAAAGTGCCAACCATGTGATATCTGACATACATGTGTATATATGAAAAGTGAGTTCTTGGTGCTCAAATTTAATGCTTCTACAATTTTTGACAATCTCTAAAACTTTGAATAGCACTCATTTAATTCTTTCATAAAAAGGCAATAGTACAACTATACTTTTTATAAAAGTATAAATGAAAAATTGAGATTCAGACTTGGAAACACTTGGCAAGTGTTACAACATTTCTCTGAGAAGAGAGAAACAAAGCATGGGCAGAGTCTCAATTATGATACAACCAAGTGAGTGTTTCTCAGATTTGCAGAGATTATGGATGGCTAAAAAGTAGTGTTTCTTTAAGAGACTGTTCTAAGTTATTCATGATTTTATTTTACCTAAGTAAAATCATTTAAAATAAAACAACTATCTAGCTTCATTTCATAAAGCAGCAATCTTTTTAAATGTTTAGAAAAGTTGGGAGAATAATCTTAGAATAAAAGACAGTCTTTCCCAAAGAAATACAGCTGGTAAACTAACACAAATATATGAAAATACAGAAAAATCTCAATATGCATTGGCAGATGATAGTATTAGAGTATACATTTTTTTTTTTTATGCTTGTTTGAAATTGAGTATCTATATTCAACACTCTCACATAAAGTTGAACTAAAATATGCAACCCGATCTGGAACACCATTGTTAGAAATCTATTTTCATGTAATGAGAATGAGAACAACGCCCTGAATGCTGTTCATTTATTTGCAAGGTCATGAGCAAGCTAGACATTTATCTGAGACCCCAGCTCAGAGTCAGATCATGGCATGGGTCTTGCTCATGAACAGCACTGCTTTATATGGACCAGCATTTGAGAACCACTGTGATCTCAGTGAATTAATCTTCGTGGCTCACAACCCCCATGATTCAAACCTGAGCCTTTACTAAATTAGAAATTAAACTCTTAAGAGATATTACTAATTCAATGTTTCACAATGAGGCAATGGAGCCAGAAGAGATTAAGTAAAATATACAAATTCACACTATTGGTGCTGATTTCCATGGCCCCTAACTAACATCATCAATACTAATAGCTAGCATTTCGATCATTTATTATGCACAAAGAGTCTCACAATAACCCTATGAGATGAGCTCCATCATTATAAGAGTAGAAATAGAGGCCAAGTGCTTAAGTCGCTTGCCCAGATGCCAACAACAATTACATGGTGGAACAGAATTCAAACCAAGCTATGTAACCCCAGTCCTGCCTGCTTAGCTTCTAACATGTGCCTCTGCAACTCAGGTGTATAATTTTAATGATAATGGCACTTCCATTTCTAGGGAGACAGTAGTAGGCCATGTTCCAACTTAAATGGCTAGAAAAAATTAATCAATTATCCCCCAAATCATAATTTTAAGTACATTGGTAAGTTAGGGGAGCTAAGAGGACTAGGTGAGCTAGAACTGTAGAGAGAAGAGTCCTGCTTAGGTTAGCTAAGAGTGCCTACCATTTTCTTACCAGTTCTGGCCACAGACTAAGGGTTGGGCTTGGCCTAGGCCAATGGTCTCCAATGAGGAAAAAGAAAAAAGAGTTAATCTGACAGTCATGGGGTGGGGCAGGGGGGATGCATTGGTGCTTAGGGGATCCCTGTGAACCTGCTCGGAGTGCTTGGGAGGCATGGAGGCAGAGGCTGGCCTGAGAAGGCAGAGCAAAATCTGTAGCCTTGTGATACTTAGTACACAAGGTCCCCGTAGGAAAAGGAGCCATCAGCAAGCATCCAACAGGTTTCCACTCAAGACATTTGCTCCACTTTGATGCTGTCTGGGGTTGGGAGCTAAAAGAGCAAAATTTCATTCGCAGAAATAGACCTGTCTGGTTCCACAGCCCCCACTCCCCTTACAATGCCAACACTATACGTGCGTCTCGCCCCCAGCCTCGAGGAAGCTGCTGTTATTGGCAATGTCAGTGGCAGCTGTGTTCACGTGGGCCTTTGCATAGTTCATTTTATGATGCTGTGAAACTGGAGAGCTGGGAAGTTGCCCCAAGCAAAAGAGCATGTACACTAAGTCCTTCTGGTTTTATCTCT
Organism: Pipistrellus kuhlii; assembly: GCF_014108245.1. Classification (NCBI taxonomy): domain Eukaryota; kingdom Metazoa; phylum Chordata; class Mammalia; order Chiroptera; family Vespertilionidae; genus Pipistrellus; species Pipistrellus kuhlii. Next base: position 4,255,241 of record NW_023425449.1, read on the forward strand.
TCTCCTTGGATCAATAGCACTCAGCTTAGGACTCTTTGTAGTTGGGGTGATAACCAATAACAGTCGGTGTTTACTTTGCAGAAGGCTAAGTCTCCTGAGAGCCTAACTTTTGGCACAATCTGATTAGCATGTGTACAAATATCACACCTTCCAATGGGCAAGGAGCTGATTAACAGCCCTGAATACAAAAGGTTGAGAGGACCAGAACTGGGTTTGGTTTTATGCAGGACATTTTTCTTCCCTCTGAACCTTGCCCCTTTAAAAGGTTCTTAATCACACCTGGAGATTTGCTATCTCCCTTCAATTGGAGGGTAATTTAAGACACAGGCAGTGTCAAGGCCAATCCTCGAAAAACTATGAGGAAGGCTGTTTTATATTGGCCACAGAGTGGAAAGAAGTAGTTTGCTTCCTGGGAGATATCCCAGCCCACCACACCCCTCCCAGAAGATTACAGGTCTCAGTGTGTGTTCTCTGATGAGTGCATACTGAGAAAGGCAAAAGGTGAGGTGGAAGGGAGCAATTGGAAGGGGAATCTGAGAAAGAGAATACTATATAGAACCCAGAGCTACAAGTTGAAGGAGTAGGACCAAGGCCACATAAAGAAGAGTTAGTTTTGATTGTGTGGAGGAAAACCTCACATTCGCAGACTGGAGAGAAAAGAGAAAAAGTAGAAGTGGACAGAGATAGCATGGAAGAGCACTGAGGTTTTCATATGATCTCAGGGGCAAGGTTTTCCATTGAGAAGAGATTGCCAAGATGCTAGAAGAGAGTGATCAGGTCTGAAGCATCACGGAGGGAGAGGAGCAAGAGCTGACCCAAGGGCTGCTGGAGACTGGGGGCTCCACAGGGGTTGGGTTGATGGTGTGCATTTCCCAGGCTTAGGAGCTAAAAAAACAGATTCTAACTTGTTTCCAAAGTTGGTACTTTGCTGTGTGGGAAGGCAGAAGAATGGGGCATCTGTTTCTCTTCTTTTCACCCCTACTCTCCTGGGTATCCAATGCCTTGACTTAGCTGAGTACCATTACAAGATGAGGGAGATACCAACTGAGTCACACGGAAGTTTTGGGGGGTAGTGTGGTATGATGAAACTGCTTGTAGTCCTAGGGTTCAAATGCTGACTTCATCACATATCACATATTGTTCGCTGCTTGACCCTGGGGTGAGTTACACAATCACTTTGAACATCTGTTTCTTCATTTACAGAAGAATTTGAAGCATTACATGAGCTTATATCCATACAGCCCCTCATTTGTAGTAGACATAATATGCTTGTCCCTCTTTTCTTTATCAACACCTCATGAGGGAATATCCCTTGTAAAACTGAGCCCAGAGGAACTCAGATTACTTTCTCATAGTTGAATTTTCATTATGGCAGAACAATTCATTTGGAGAAATAAAAATATATCCTCAGTTGATTAAGCCATGGAAAACTAGGATTATTCTTTAAAAAAATATGGTCCCCTTCCTTACCTTCCACCTTTTTAGGGATTTAATTTAGGATGAGTGTGTCTACATGAGTCAATGCCACCACAAAATACAACCATATCCACTCTCCCATCTTCTAAGAAGACAAAGACTGAATTAAGCCCATAGATACTGCCTACAATCACCAATCCAAATCTCTAACTTAAAGAGGGGAGTTTACAACTATTAGAGATTATTTAACTCATATTTCTAACAAATCAGAGATTCGGATACTAAAAGGCAGGCCACTCACTCTAAAGCAAGGCTTTTAGTGAATCAGTCCTTCTGAGTAATCGCATAAAATGATTAAGCAGCAGTCTCTGTACTCACATTTAGCATCCATCATTTCCACTGTCAGCCATTGCTAGCAGAAGGGCATGACTAATATTTTCCTGAATAAGCCACTGTTTACTTCCGATTTGTGCCATAGGAAGTGCCCACAGTTCCTTCTCTCCTACCATTAATACCATCTTGTGAATCAGCTGTGTGGTCAGTCCCCGTGTGAGTCACATCTGTTTCTGCAAATGCTCTGAGTGCTGTGTTGACAAAGGACAAGAAGGAAATTCATGTGGTAGCTTCCTTTCCCTGCCCTTCAAGTCACTGCTACCTGCTGAAGTTATTGGCTGTTCAGTGCTCCGTTGTCTAGCCAGAGTGCCAGGTACCCACAAAGCACTCAGGAAAAAAGTTTCTCAAATTGAGTCTCTGTCCTGCCTCCAGAGGGAGGGAGGAAGGAGAAGGGATAGGGGAAGAGGTTTTCAAGCTTGTGGAGGGAAGTTCTCTTAAAAACTAGGAAGTAAGCAGAAATGAGTGAGATCATTGCAAATATATCTGATCATAGATATGAAGAGGCTGTTAGACTTTGCATTGCTATTCAGGCAGGGACAGAAGCTGCAAAGGTGGGATTATGTGTAGAACAGGAGTGAAACTAGGTGACCGCCTTTATACTACACACCTCTATGGAGTGTTTAGGGTGTAGCGACTGATATGCTGAGCATTGAGCATTGAGGATTTATCAGTGAATCAAACTGTTAGTTTTCTGGAGGATATCTTTATGCTATCTTTCCATTGTTCCCTGATCCTGGACTTCAATCAGTCATTTGTATCAGGTAGAGTGTGGGGGGAGAAAAGCATCCTTTTTAGAGCTGGAGTATTTACGCAATGGTAGCCCTGAAATCTGTCCCATTAGTGAATCCTTCTCCTTGCTCTCTCCCAGGATGGTGCCTGGTAGCCCTGAAATCTGTCCCATTAGTGAATCCTTCTCCTTGCTCTCTCCCAGGATGGTGCCTGGTGATTTTATTGTCTTTTATGCAGACGTTCTTATCTCTTCTTCGGGATACTCTGAGTTTCATCCAGAGGTGAAAACTTCAGTGCAAAATGGAATCACCAGGAATCTCTAAGCCAGAAAAAAAAAAAAAGCACCTTTTCAACTTCAGCCATTCACATCTAGGACAATGGGTCCTTTTTCCTTCTACTGATGGAGGCACAAAATAACCCCCACTGCTGCTCAGAGGGAAAGAGGAAGAGGCCCTCTTAGTCCCTAGACACCAGTCCTGCTCCCCTCCCCCTTGTACTCCCAGTATGGCTCTGGGCTGTGAGAATCAGTAACCATGAAGTGAAGGGAGTGTTCCCCATTGAGAAAAGGTCAAGTGGTAAGAATAAGAGCTGACATTTATTGAATACTGACTCCGTGCCAGGCACTGTTCTCAGCCATTTACATGTATAAACTCATGTCATTTTATGACAGCCCTTCATGGGGCTGCTGTAAATATCACCATTTTGCAGAGGACAAAACTGAGACCAGAAAGCCTCACTGAGAAAGAGGAGAGCTACAATTCAATCCCAGGCCAATGGAATCCAGAGTCCACTGCTCCTCAAACTCTGGTCTGGAGACAGTGCGGGTCCATGACCTGTTACCAGTGTGTGCTGAGACAAGTGTAGAAAATGAGGATAAACACTGGGAAAATTTATAACAATTTGCTGTTTGTTTGGCATGCAAGAGTGTGAGCAGTTCTGGTGTGGTTTAGGGTGCATTCTGGCTATGCACAGTAGGACCACACATAGATTCATGAGTGATTAGAAATTGAAAAGCCAGTCCTGCCCAAACCGGTTTGGCTCAGTGGATAGAGCGTTGGCCTGCGGACTAAAAGGTCCCAAGTTTGATTCCAGTCAAGGGCATGTACATTGGTTGCAGGCACATCCGCGATAGGGGGTGTGCAGGAGGCAGCTGATCGATGTTTCTCTCTCATTGATGTTTCTAGCTCTCTATTCCTCTCCCTTCCTCTCTCTAAAAAATAAATAAATAAATAAATAAATAAATAATTAAAATATATTTTTTTAAAAAGAAAAGCCAGTCCTTTACCAGACATGGTTTGATAAGCACTGTTCAAAAGCATCGTGCTATGCAGCCAGAAACTTGGTGCTTGCTGTGTATGTGATACGTCCGTGAGGTATAAATGTGTGTAGGGAAAGAAACACCAAGCCAGGAGCCAGAAGATAATAAGCCATGGATATGAACAGTAAGTAAGGGATATTGCATGTTCAATGTTAACAGGTGCCGTCCATCAAAAAACTTAAAGAGTAGAGCGGGGTAAGGTATTGAGTTGGGGGAGGGACTAAGTATTACTAACCAGAGGTCATTAGGATAGTATGTGACCATTCCCTGGGCAGATAAGCCCCTTTGTAAATGTTTAGCTTTGCCTTGGCTTCTCTCTGCCACTCCCTCTCATGTGTCCCGTTCTCCTATTTTCTCCCAATCTGTTGACACAGAATCATTAAAGTAATCAAAACATAACAAGGCAATTCATTCTTTGCCAACCAGGAAAGCCCAGTCTATCATGATATGTACTCCAAAGCTCAATTATGGGTTTGGAACAGATGACCTCTAAGATCTCTTCCAACTTTGGAATCCTGTTACTTTGACTGAAAAAAAAAATGTTGTATATTGCTCGCAGGAGAATAAACCTTATCAAGGAGGCTCATTTGATACGATTCATGAATTAACTAATTTATTCCCTATACACCTAGTGAGCACCTACTAGCAGTCAGGCATTGTCTTAGACATTGATGTTACAGTGATGCATCAGATATAGATTCTGCCTTTGAGAGTTTCAGAGTTCAACAAGCAAGTCAGACATGTAAGAAGAAGAAAAAAATTCAACACAGGTCTTAGGTACTACAGCTCATGTCTGAACAGAGTGCCATGAGCATACAGATGAGGTAGCCCATGATTCCTCTGAGTAACAGGAAAGGGAGCATCACAGCACGATTGAGAGGTGGCAACATGTACTCTAGGTTTTAAAGAATAAAGAGTTGGCTCTTTAAAAAATTGTATGATTTTATTTATTGATTGGAGAGAGAGAGAGAAACTTTGATTTGCTGTTTTACTTATTTATGCATTCATTGGTTGGTTCTTTCATGTGCCCTGAACAGGAATTGAAACCACAAGCTTGGTGAATTTGGACCATACTCTAACAATCTAAGCAATCTGGCCTTTTTGAGTAGAGAAAGAGAAGCCAACTCAGGGAGGAACGTAGAGGTGGAGGCATCCACTTGGGTGACCTATTTAGGGAAGAGAAGAATAGCTTAGTTTGGTTGTAAGATTGGATGCCTGTGTGGATCATGACTAGCCTATTTTGTTTTGTGTTTGTTGTGAACATCAGTATTTTCCCCAAAGTGTGATTTCAGACACGCACACACGTGTATACACACTCATGATTTTCTTTCTTCAGTCCTCCATTTCTTCATTTATAACAAGATGTAGAGTCCCACAGTCATTATCCTGAGTGATATTGATGAATCACAATTTCATGAGTGATTCATCATTTGCATTTCAGTGCCTACCACATACACACATTCAGGCACTCAGATTTGGTTGAATGAATAAATGAACCAATAAATGCATCAGTTTTTATCATTAATTATCACTAATATCCTTTCAGCTCCGTATGCCATTTCTAGAACCTTTACATGTTCCCACAGCTTTGGATAAACCATTTGTCTGCATGCCCTTGACAAAGGATATTTGTGGGTTAAGCATGCATATGAATATACTTACACATATTTAAATAAATAGGCACACAGGATGTCAGAGCATTCAAGAGTCATGGGGGAAAGGGTGCTAGCATTGGAGAGGGGGAGGTGATCAGAGAAAGGCTTGACTATCAAATTAATTTTAATGATTGAGGGCAAGCTGTCTGCTTCTCATCACTTTCTCGCATTTCCCCTTCCATGAATTAGAGCTGACCGTATTTTTCTAATACATCACTCTGCTGTGATCACATGCTTGGCATTCATTTCAGTCACACTTACAGAAAAAAGGGGCTCCAGATTGAGGCACAACAATTCCCTTCTTGGCACGAGCTGCTGAGGATGTTTCCAAAAGTACACAGAGCCTTTCTAGAAGCTCCTCCACGCCCCCAGGATGACTTCACCCACTTACATAAACATGGCTGAAGTTCTTTTACTGTGGAAATGTTCTGACATAAAAAGAATAGTCGAATCATCTTCAACAGCACTCATAATGTTGCCAGTATCACCTCTCACCCATCACTGCCCGTCCTGGTTTTGTTTGTTTGTTTCTTTGCCTGCTGGATTGGTTTAAAGCAAATCCCAGATGCTGCATCCTTTCATGTGTAAATGCTTTGGTATGAATTTCTGAATGGTAAGGTCATGCTTTGTTTGTATGGTTTCCCTAACACCATGACAGTAATGCACCTAGTAAAACCCACAGCAATCACTTCATGTTATACATGGGCCACACTCAAATTTTTCTCATTATCTTACAGTGTTTCCCAAACTTTTGACATATGTGTACCCCTTCTATAATTTTTGTAATGCTGAGTACCCCTCGTACTCATGAGAACGTAGAATTATGCACAGCTAAGCACGGTGCAGTGCATATCCCCACCAAACTCTTCCTGTACCCCTGGGGGTACACATACCACACTTTGGGAAACACTGATAGAAGATGGCTTCATACAGTTGGTTTATGTGCATCATGACTAAACAAGATCCACACATTGTGTTTTGTTGTTTCGATGTGGCAATTTTAGGCAGTTCACTTGAAATATTTTCTTCCTCTCCTCCTCCCCTCACCCCCAAAGCTGAAATATTCAGGAAAGGGAGCATAAAAGCTGCCAAAGCACAGCATGCTGCAACAGCACCATTTTTTCCCCCATAAAGATTTTCCCTCAGTCCATGCTAGTGGCAATCCATAATATGCAAATGTGGGCTCCAGTCAATACGTCTTAATATATAGGCATCCGCATTCTTCCTTCTAGGAATACAAATCAAGGGAGGTACACTCAGGTGAATCCCCAAAAGGGAGTCACCATGGTCTCCCCTTCTCCGATGTCATTTCACTTTCCCCTAATAATCATTGTCGTAGTAATGCCACACTATATTTTATATCGTATTTGAGGGTTTGCATAGTACTTCCACATGTATTCAACTTACTCTAGCCAAGAGTCCACTTGTTATGAAAAACATTTCATCTTACATGATTTTCCATGAGCCTGTGGAAGAAGACAGGTACTACTCCTTTTTCACAGATGTGGGAATGGACTCGGGAATATTAAGCAGCTGAGACCCCATAATCAGTCAGTGAAGTTAAATGTCGGGTCCCAGGTCAAATGATTTCACACCCAAAAACCTTTGGACCAAATATACCGTGCCTTAACCTTATATAGAAAACCATGGACCAGCCTTCTGCAAAACGCCACCTCAACTAGCCACTGTCTGGTGAAATGTCATGTATTCCCTTTAGGGCTCCCTCCAATGTTGGGATGCCCTGGGTAGCCACTATAAAATGATTGATTAGATTAAGAATCAGGAGAAGGAGAATTATTTGAGAATTGTACGGAGGTAGAATGATCAACCTTCCCAGTTTCCCCAGATAGGGAACTTTCAGTGTCAAAACTGGGATAGTTCTGGACAAATAGGATGAATCAGTCACCCTATATGGATACACATGAGCTCCATGACTGACTATGGCAGCTAACAGCCAAGTCCCACTTATGTGCAAGGAACTGTGTATGTTAACTACTCTCCTTCGCAGCCAGTGGTATGTCTCCATTTCCTACTTACAGAGGCAAAGAAGTTACTCCCCGCAATACTGTTTGAAAATGATGACGCTGGAACTGAAACTCAAATTAGCCTGGATTTGAAAATGGCCTTTTCTGTCTTCAGTTGTGTGGCCTTGAACAAGACTCAGGGAGTTTTATCAACTCAACCTTGAAAAAAAACAACAAAAAACACACGGATGCCATACTGAGAGCAGCCTGTGGGGGTAGAGGAGGGAAAATCCATTAGGTGCTAGACCCAGAAACGGCAAATCTTCTAATCAAGGTTATTTTTAGAACCTGGAAAAAAGTTAGAGGTGCAGACTTCAGAAAAGCAAACTATAAGTCAAAGCATGGGAAAAATTAAACTCCAGCCACTTATTCAAATGAGACAGTGCAATTTAAAGGTCAGGCGGTGTGTTTCCTGGGGTCAAATTGCTAGGATTCAAACCTGGATGCCACCAAGTACTAGTTAATGTCAAATGAGTCACTTACATTCTCTCAATGGAATTTTCTCAACTGGAAGACAGTAGTAATTATGATAGTTCCTACCCAACGATCTCACCCACTGATCAGGTCGAGAATTGAACAGAATAATTTATGTAAAGTGCTTTGGGTATATGTCTAGCATTGTCTAGCCAAGAAACCGGCCTCACTTAGATCTTTCAATAGAGATAATGTAACACTTGGAATACTCGGGTGATGAAAAACCTAAGTGAAATAGGGGACAGTAATGCAGCTCAGAGATGTACAGCAGCAGGAAGTCAGCATCACTGAGCCCCAAGGACCTTGTCTTCAAAGACACAGGAATTCAGACATAGAGCAAAGAGGAGAGCTAAGTACCGAAAAGCCTGGGTATAACAGACATGATAGCAGGCCTGGCAGAGGCCAATCCTGGGACTGAAGACACCAGGCAGGGTAGGACTAGCAGGATGAAGAACTTGGTACTCTGTCCCTAGAGGGTCTTACCTGGGGTTCTTTTGAGTCTCAAATGAGTGCTCAAGGCTGAGACTGAGCAGAGCCTTAAAAAGCTCCACCAGAGAAACGAAGGCTGGCAGGAGTCAGACACTTTCAGATCATTGCTAGATAGAGTGTGAAAGGCCAGATCCCTCTTTGACTTCCTTCAAATGCAGGCTCTGTGACTCACTCTCGTAGCATTTTCTTTATTTGCTAAGTAAGATATAAACATGTTTTCTGGGGGATTCCAGTAGAATAGTAAAAATAACAGGAAGCACTCAGCTCTGTTAATTGTGCATCTTAATGTGGCATCAGGACATTTTTCACTCCAATGCATTTCCTCCTGATGCCCACCTCAGATGCTTCAGGAAGTCCGGTTAATCTCATGGGAAATTAAGGAGCTATAAGATTCTGTAGCCATCCTAGTCTAGACTCCGATATTGATCATAGGACAGACAGATTGGAGGAATGAGGTAGAGTGGCCATCTTGTGTCTTAGACATAAGTGCAGACACTCAGTGGAGAGTGACCTTTAATGAATGCCAATCTACTTTATAAAGCAGCACATCTGCAACTCCTTTCAAAGGGTGTGCTAATGGTCACCTAGATGGCCCATTCTCAGCTTCCTCTGATTCACTTAGGAAAGCTCCTGAGGGCCCACTAAAGGGTTTCATATGTTTCTCATTGATGTTTGCTTTTCAAATATTTGTCAATTTCAGGCATTTGTGTAGGTCCCATTAACATTTAAAGAATTCGAGCGGTGAAAATGATCCACAATAAATGGGCAAAATAGAGGCTCCGACTAAAGACTGTGTATGCCATCCCCAATATCTTACAGCCCCAGGAAACCCAAGTCCCAGAAAAATTAAGAGTCATCAGCATGGTAGATTGGTAAAGATTTGGTTCCAATTCTTAGCCATGCCATCCACTTGTTACGCATAGTTAACATTTGTACTGAAATATTGTCACATCTACCTCATATGTACCATATGAACACCTGGCATATACAGGCACTCGGCAAATAATATATATTTTATTAGAAATATTTATTATATATATTTTATTAGAAATATTTATTAAACACCTGGTTCTAAATAAAGTTTCTATGTTCTATACCAGTGGTGGCAAACTCATTAGTCAACAGAGCCAAATATCAACAACAGTACAACGATTGAAATTTCTGTTGAGAGCAAAATTTTTTAAACTTAAACTTTTTCTAACGCCATTTCTTCAAAATAGACTCACTCAGGCCATGGTATTTTATGGAAGAGCCACACTCAAGCAGCCAAAGAGCCGCATTTGGCTCGAGAGCCACAGTTTGCCTACCTCAGTTCTATACAACATCACAGACACTGATTTCTAAAATGTGTGAATCATTATGTAGTCATCATTTGACTTATTATTTAACCATTAAATACAAGTCCTTTTGCTTGATTGACATTAAGATTTAGACTAAATCACAGATTCAAAGTATTAGAGTTGTAAGGACCTAAAGGCCTTAGCAATTTTCAACCTAATCACCCACCAAATGTTATCATTATTTCTCTAGGAAACCTGGCCAGTGGCTATTCTGTAACCACTGCAAATGATGACAGAGCCCGCTAGACACCCAGACAGGTTATTACATACTAGGAACCTAGTGGAGACTGTTATTCCTTGAGAAAAATTAGAAGTGTTTATTATTTCCACACACAAGCCGGAGGCTCACTTTCAGGAGCCACCCACAATACAGACTCACTGCAAGTATTTGAGAGCAGATTTATCTCTCTCTCCAGTCTTCTTGTGTCTTGGAAAAAGTCCTTCATCTCACGTAGCCAGTGTTCATGGTTTCCAGACCATCTCAACCCTAAGCACTGACCGCCCTCTTACTGGATGCTCACGTCTGCACTGCCTTCAATACATTGATGCTTTTAGGCAAAATTGCCAACAGTATCCTCAGAAGTGGTTTAGCCAATGGGGAAGATAGTGATCCATTCTATGTATTTCATTAATGGAATTAATGTTATCATCTTAAATGATAACTTTCAATTTTCTAATTCACCTCACTAGTTTCTTTCAGCATTTTAATTTGTTAAAGTCATTTTGAATTATATAACATTTATATTCCCTATGCATCCCTACTGTGGCATCTTCTAAAGTAACAGGCAAAATTATTAAATAATCCTTAGTCATCAGTCTCCACGACAGACACTTCTCTGTGACACCAAGCCATTATTAATATTCCTAACTCTGCATCTGCCAGTAGCATCATCCTGAGCAGCACTTGTCAAAACTTCATCCCTGAGGATGTCAAAAGAGGTGCTTTATCAGAAACTTTCCAAAGCATTCTTCAAGTGAAAAGGTCTGTGGATTGCATTTCTGATTGAATTGTCATGTAACAGTCCTATGTTCTCAGAATTTAATATTGGGGTCTCGGGAAAGTACTTTTATAGATTTCAATAGAGAGGTATCAAGCAAATCCCAGCCCAGGTGCCAGGGTAGACTAGATCAAAAGTTCTTTAACTTCTAGGAATCCATGCATGAACTTCAAAAACTGTAATTCCCCTAGAATCATAGACAGTGTTTTATGGTTATGTGAATGTGCGCATTTTCTTGGGATAAAGTTCCCAGCTCTAAAGAAACCTATATTCAAACACTACCATTGAACAAGATAAAGTTTAATTAAAGATGCCGCAAATTTAAGCCTGTCCTAGCCCTTCATCATATTTCCTATCTGTGCTGTGCAGCAAGGCCATACAATCCCACTTTCATGCTCCATTCCTTTCCGTTGGCTCCACATAGACAAATGTACTGCCCTTACACCTGCTGGGGTTACTATGCTGTGAAACAGCGGCACATTCACACCTTCAAAAATTGCATTCAACATAAACATTTCTGAGGACCATCTCAACCCCTTCCAGTGAATTAGTCTTCTGATCTAGTGTTTATGAGAAGAGATTTTATTTTTATTTTTATTTTTTTAATGAGAATGAATCATGTGGTCAGAAATGAAAAAAAGGATTTGGGTTTTAGAAAGTGGGGAAAAGTATAGGTGAACTGATTTTGGATCAAGGGTGCAATTAGCAAGGCTAGTCCCCGAGTTCATCCTTGGGACTAATACACACAGCATTTCTTTCCTGTGGGCACCCAGGAAAGAAGTGTTTTCGGGAGGATGAGTAGAGCAGCTTCAGAAAGGGAATTGATGATCACTTCCTTCCCAGAGCCATTCTGTATCTAATTGGGAAGAGAGAATGCACTTTTTCTTCATTTGGGCCAGTTAGAAATTCCCAAGTCTCCCTGTACTAGGTCACGTCTGCATGTCCTCCTTCATGCTGTCCCCTGTTCATGGGTGCCCTTTCTGCTTGTATCAGTTTCTACAGTGCTCCACTGTCACCTTATCACCTTATCCAGGAAGATGCTGCTGACCACTTAGTCCGATTCAGATGCTCTCACTGCAAGCAAAGTACATACAGGGATGGAAACCTTCTGGTGAGTTCTGGCTTCACCAACTCAAAGCTGTTAAGTGACCACAAACCGCACACGGGCAATAAACATGGTCCCTTCTCTCTGTCTGCGGTATTGTGAGAATAGATGTATGTAGGCTCTTTAAGCCCTTCAGAGAAAAGGTGCTCTCTAAATCCAAGTGATTATTCACACATTATCCAACACAAATTGAACCTCCTTCCCTTGGAGACTGTTTCATTACTAATTTCACTGACAGCAGTTGATAAAGTTGACATTTGGTTTTAATGGCACCGACTAATAAGCTGTCAGAAGGTTTCATAATCTTACCAAGTATTAGATTACATTACAGATATTAAAATTAGTCTTAGAATTAACATAATCTACATTGGCTACTCCACTGAATTAATCTGATAGGATATTCTAAGTTTTGTTCTTCACCCTAGGAGGACTTACATCTTTGGTGGATATGAAGAAGAAACGTTTACAGATTGTCCTAAGTGTGCGTGTGTGTGTGTTCTGCCTATATAGTTCTGATCATGAATATTCAGTCTGTGTCAGAGTAACTGGCATTTTGGCTCAATGTTTTGAACTTTTGAAAATACACACAAACCTGCAGCACCTGGCTTGCTTAGATCCCTTTATAGCTTTCATTTGTTTGAGACCACTCCAATAGCTATCATGGAAAGAGTGTAACATTTAAAGTTAAGCTGAAGATGACATCACTATAATTGCTTCTATTTATTGAGAGTCTCCTGTGGATTAGTGCTTTTCATCATTATTAATTTTATCTTTGCTACAACCTTTTAAGATAATTTTATCAATTTAAACACCCTCATACTTACAAGTGACAGAAAACCCAACTGGCTAGAATAAGAAAGAAAATTTATTAACTCAAATGCAAGTCCGGGGTAGAATCCAGACTTCAGACATGGCTTAATCAAGGACTCAAATGATACCCCATAACCTTTTCCCCCCCCCCCCAATCTGCTTCTTTTAGATGGACCCTATTCTCAGTGTTCCTATGGTGATTCTCATTAGCTCGAACTCACAAATATAGTATCCAATCTAAAAGAATATCTATTTCTTCCATCAGTTTAGAAAAGAATTAAATTTTCTTGGATCTGATTGGCCTGACTTAGATCATGTGATCAGTTCTAAGCCAATCATCAAAGCCTGAAGGATGGAATGCACTGGTGGTTTGTACTGATTGGTTTAACTTGTTTTACGCTGGAGTGGAGGGATAGAGACAAACTCATTCAAAGCATAAGAACCAATGGTAGGGTGACCATAAAAACAAGATTGTGGTGGTGATGTCATAGGAATGAAAATCGGGAAAGAATGGACATAAGACAGCAATATCAATAAATATCAATTACAGATTGGCATTATCTTCATATTACTGAAGAGGAAGTAGAGGCTCAGAGAAGTTAAGAGACTTACATGATGTCATACATCTAATAAATGGGAGGACCAGAATTTCAAACAAAAACCCTATGACTCAAAGCTAATGCTTACTGTCTTCTAGGACACAGCAAAATGGTAGCCTACATGGGAAGCAGCATATCTAACCAAGCCTTAAAAAGGCATGTCCCAGACATCAACTGTCTGGGATAGAATGAGCTAGAAAGCAAAGCCATCTGTAACCCCCACTGAATGCCCCCTGTGAAACCAGTCAAAGGGAGAATCAAAGAATTTGCATTGGTGGGAACAACAGTGGGGCGGGAAGACACTGGCATTTTCAGCTGCCCTTCCTAACATTTCTTCCAATCTATGCCTTCCTTAATCCTTTCCCATCTCAGTAACTATCATTAATTACTGTGTCCTGTTATCTCATATCTGATAAATCATAAGTTCCCTTGACCCCATCTTCCTCCAAATCATAACCTGGGTCTAGCCTCTTCTCTCCACCTCCATTACCATCACTTTAGTCCATCTTACAGCTTCTCCCCCTTTTCCCTGCAAGAGTCCTCTAACAGATCTTTCTGATCCCACTCCCTCCTTTGATCTATCGTCTAGACAGCTGCTGGAGTAAAGCTTTTAAACTTTGCATCAGATTACCCCACTCCTCTGCTCCAAGCCTTCAGTGGTTTTTGCATCATCCATGGATAAGTTCCAAAATCCTGTATGATCTAGCCCCTGCACACTTTCTGATTTCATATCACGTAAGTGTTCTCTTAGCTCACCATGCTCCAGCTTCTGCAGCCTTCTTTCATTTCCTAGGATTCCTGCCTTAGAGTCACACCACTGGATGTTCCCTCTGTTGGAAACCTGCATGCCCTTGATATTTCACAGCTGGTTCCTTCAGACCAGGCAGATTTCAGCTTACATTATAAAGAGCCCATCTTGACCACCCCAATTAATTCAACTATCCATAACTCCATCACTTATTTTAACTCTGCATAACATTGACCATTATTCATTATTTTTCTTCTTTCCTCCCACAAAGATGTAAGTTTTATGTAATCAGGGACTTGGTTTTTTTACAACTATTTTTTCCAGGTCTAAAACAATGCCAAGCACTGGTGAGTGAATGAATAAATGATTTAATTATGAATTACATCTTTTATTTTGAATTTTGTGCAGTAACTTTGACATCTGCCGTGTGTGTGTGTGTGTGTGTGTGTGTGTGTGTGTGTGTGTAAGTACTAACTCTGTATGGGCAGGAACAAACTCTGAACTTCTATTTTCCTGGAACCTAACACAGTGAATTGAATGAGACTTTGTATTGATCTCACCATACAGAAAGGACTCAGGATTTCCTATAGTTATGACCTGTACTTCTCTTTGGAGTGGTGGTAGGGAAAGAGCTTGGATTCAAAGACAGCCAGGCCTGATCAGGGGTTCCTACTCTCCCATTGGCTGCTCATGTATCCTTGCCTTAAGACAGCAGGTTGGAGAAGTTTAGTAACTTATCAACTGTACAGGAATAATAACACAACTCACCTCACCAAGTTCTAGTGATATTCAACAAAACCAACCAGGACACCTGACACATGAAAGGCAGCCCTTAAATATTTCTTCTCTTCTTGTAACAGAATGTGTCATTAATTATAATTCACACAGTTCTTGTTGAGAATATTATCCTATCTAATGAAGAGGGAATATGCTAATTGACTGTCACACCTTCAAAGATGGTGGCGCCCACAGCCACGAGATAGTGGCACCCAGTCCCCTCAGCCCCCAGAACCCCCCAGTCTCAACTGCTCAGCTGCCCAGGGCCAGCTCGAGGCATAAGCAAGCCTTAGGTGGCGGCTGCCCAGCTGACACCCAACACACAGGCAAGCCTCAGATGTCAGCTGCCTAGCAGCCCAGGGCCGGCAAGGCACAGGTAACCAGGGCTGGCCAAGGCATGGGCTGCCAGCAGTGGCAGCAGCAGAGAGGTGATGGGGTGTCACTTTCTCTGATTGCTTGGGTTGCCTCCTACCCCTGAGGGCTCCTGGACTGTGAGAGGGGGCAGGCTAGGCTGAGGAATGCCCCCTCCAGTGCATGCATTTTCATGCACCGGGCCTCTAGTATTATATATACCAGATACTGCAGGTATTGGAGGGGAGGGATCACACATATAAAGAACTCTTGGTCATTGTGTTGTTCTTTTCTACTGGCTCTTCCAGATTCACTCTCCCTTCTTCCCCACATGCTCCTGGTCTGTGCCCTATAAGGCAGACCTATATTAACAGTATCAATGGCTTTTCTTGCCTTCTGGGTACTGGTTGGGTTTGACCAATAGAGAGCATCAGCAGGACACTGGAGAGAGGGAATGTGTTCAGAGGATTTAGTCCCCTGGCTCCATCTCTTGGGGATGAGTGAGGACTAAGTGCCTCCTTCAACTGAAAGCCGCAACCCTCTCCTGACTGGCTCCCAGTAACTGCATTTTCCCTTTTCCCATTTCAGCACAGGAGTGCTGAAAGCTCCCACGGAGGTAATAGTGGGGTTTCTGTACACCCACTAACACATTTGTAAATATGTATTTAAATTTCCCTCCAAGCACCCAATTTGAGAGCACCATCTGCTCGCTACTCAGATCCTGCCTGAAACAGTTCCTATCTCTAAGGAGTTCACATTCTAAGAACTCATCATACCAGAAATTAATAACACTAAATGGACCAGAGCAAGAGTTCTTCCCTGCCTGCACCTACCTCATGGTGCATCATTATATTGACTTTATTCATTACCCAGCTTCCACAAGAAGCCATAAAATATATGTGTTTATGAAACAACAGACAGAATTGATAAGTGCTACAGGTTAAACATTATTTCTCTTTGATTAGTGGGTTCTCATCTGATCAAGTCATCTGAGGAACTTTTAAAAAATGCCCATGCCCAGGCCAGCCCTAAACCAATAGAACTGAAACCTAGGCATATTTGCAAAAGCAACCCACTTGTTTCCAATGTGAAGTCAGGTTGAGAACAATGATTTTAAATATTCCTGGAGAGACCAAAGCAGTAGCTACAGGGCTAGGTGAGATGTCGCATGATCATTTGCAGCCACACATTGCAATTGCTCCCAGACTCTTTGCTCACTTCCAGATTCCTTTCACGTTAGCCTCCATTGACTCTGTCTTAGCCATCATTCTTCACTTAACTCAGATTGACCTGGCTGTCAAAAAGGAAGGGTTTATGGTATAACTTGTTAGGCATTTTCTTTGAATGTATTTAATAGTGGCCCCTTGGTCTCAGTCTTCAACTCCAAGGATAGAAAGCATGCTGCCATGACACCTGCCCAGAACTCCCAGTCCCCAGCCTGCCAGGTCAGCAATGCCCTGTGGCCTCCCTCTTCCGCGGATGACTGGCCCTGGGGGGTATACAATATAACACTACAGAGAAATATTATTTTCAGGAATGGGTTTCATCAGGGATACATTTTTCACATCATTTAGCGTGCTGAGAATATTCAAGAGGTCTCATAATCACTAACAGCAAAGTGGACTGTAAGTACCCATCTTAAGCAGATCGAGGGACCTTGGTAATGAACTCATTCCAATCTCTTAATACACTGGATTTGTATGCAATTGTGTCTACCCCCAACAGCTAATAAATATGATAGCTCTTTGTAAAATACAGAATCTTCTACACATGTGATTATCATTACTGTCTCTATGACTAGAACTTCAGACAAAAAAATGTTGCTAACATATTTAAGATAAAGGAAATAAAAATAAACTAGACGAATTTAAGCCAATTTAATTATAGTAATGTTGGGAATGAAATTATGTGCACTGATACAAACTTTACAGAACAGCATGTTATGAATCTATGTAGATTTAAGTGTGGACATCCAAAGGTATGTCACAACAACATATCTGAGGCATATTTCCTGGTAAGAAAGTTAAGTGAGCAGGAAAAGGGGTCAGTAGGGTGGTGAGTTAAGAGGGAATGGTTATTGGAAGCAGCAACCACAGGGCCACTCTTTTGACTAATACCAAGATGAATTAGCTGCTGATGACTCTCCAAGTGGCAAACATTCTGACTAACTTCCAGTCAACCAAGCTGCTGAGGTTTCTCTTACTGGTGACTCTGCCGTGCCACTGTGGACCTCCAAAGAAACTATCTCCAACTAAAACAGAGAAAGCTGGCTGTTCTCTCCTGTATGACCTTAATGTCAATTCAATGTGAATTACACTTGACATGAAAGCTAAAGAAATGATTTGATGTGATTAGCACACATAATTAGAAACTGATGTATCATAGACTTTCATATATGCATATTCATACATCTGCTTAGTAAACATTGCTTGAGCAGCTAGGGAGCTCTTGGCACCGTGCTATGCTATGGTGAACCATGAGAACTCTAAGGCATGGACCTTGCTGCTCTAGCACACGTGATCTTACCTTAAAGAAACAGACATGCTATTTGAATCAAGAATATCAGCTAAGTGCTGTGATAGACACGTGACAGAGAAAAACGGGGCCATGGAGAAGGGAATTTCGGGGCTGCCTGGGAAATAACCAGGGTTGCTTTACCTTAACTTTCCTTCTAGATATGTAACTTGTAAGACAGGTTAAGCAGCCTCAAATATTCCACATTTTAAATAGCTTACATTTGTTAAAATGCCAAATATAAATGGCCCTAGTTGTCAAAACAAGCTATCATTTTTAGATCCTTCTCCACAACTATGAGAGCATATATTGTGTGAGTAAATGAGAGCTTATCATATCATATATTTGAGGGAAATGGAGCAACCTCATGAGAAAGTGGGGGGTGGAGTATTTTGAGTGGGTAAAGCTCTCTTTGAGCCCCGGATCTGCCCCTGAAAACCTGTGTGTCTTCAGGCAAATTATTCATCTTATTAAAGCCCCAGTTTCCTCACCTATAACAGAGATGTTAATACCTAGCGCACAGCTTTGTGTACAGTGAGAGAATCTATATAAACATTAAGCAAACATGTGTTGGTTCCTAATGACCTCTGATTGTTCTTGATTGTCCTGAAGCCATTCTCTACCTAAGGATGCTCAGAAGGAAAACATCACTGTCAGGCTCTGAGTTTCAAAACAGTGGAGCTTGCTTCAGTCCCAGGGAGATGATAACCTTGACAACCACACTGATGCCAGAGGGCAGAATGCATATCTTAGAACTTCCACAGCTGCTTACTTTTCTTTCTACCTATCTCTTACTTGTTTTTAATGTAGAAGGAACTGGAACTTGGAGGAGTGACTGTGGAGGACAGCACAGAGTGGGACCTGAGGGAAGCCACACTGTATACAGAAAAGAAAGCTTCCGGTCGCAGAAAGCAGCTTGGGAAGATTTGTGCAGGTTGAGATGCTTCTTGCCGAGTTAGGGACCAGTGCAGCCCACCCGTGTTGGGACTCGGGTGAGTGACAGGACCGTGAGCAGGTACCCAAACACAAGACAGGGCTGGGAAGTCACTCTGTGGTCTGGTGGGTTTTTGCCTGTGTTAGACTCTGTTTGCCAGCTGTTTTCTGCTGGGAGCACTGCTTTTACAGATGTTAATATCATAATGTCCGGAGATCACACCTACCTAAGATGATGATGGAAACCAGATGTTTTTACTAAATCATGAAATAACAAAGAGGTTAAATATTGTGAAAACTAGAAAGGCAGGCCAGAGGATCCTAGCTTCTTGAGGACTGAGTTCCGACAAATGCCAGGCAGTCCCTCCATACTCCGCCCAGCTTCCAAATCCTGTGCGGGCCACCTCCAATGGGAGAAAGAGATCAGATTCATTTTCAAATTGAACGTTTCAAAATTGTTTTTCTAAAAATAATTATCCAACAGCGTCTCTTTCCATTCCATTCCCAAATACTTCAATGCAAAGATAAGGCTGAGGAAGGCAGGTGTCTGGGGAAGAAGGGGCAGAGGAAGGAGGCACAGGATTTGGAATCTGAGTGGACTTAGGAGGGTCTGCGTGGCAAGGCTGTCCCACACACAGGGTGGGAGCCCAGTTAGATGTTGGAGGGCACCCCAGCAGAGTGGCAGCCTGCCATGGGGCGTCAGATCCTGAGTGGGCTCTGGAGGGCATTTGCGAGGGAGTGTTACCCTGCTGGGTTCCTGGAATCCGAGCAGGCTACAGGGAGTGTGCACATATCGATAGGAGCCAGCAGTCCTGGCCACCAGGTATGGGGTGCCAGAGCCTGAGAAGGAAGAGGAAGTTTTGGTGTAGAGGACAGTACCAGAGCCTGAGAGGGTGGAGGAGGTCTCTATGTGGATGGAGAGAGTGGCCCAATGCAGGCTATTGGCACCTGCGCAGGGTAAAGGTGTCCCTGAAGCAGCAGTGGCCCAGCCATGGGGCCTGGAGCCCACACGAGGTGAGGAAGACAGGCCGCCGGGAGACGGGCAGTAGTGGTGGCAGAGATGTGTCAGAGCCTGGGCAGGGTGAGGAGGTGTCCATGACTGGCAGTGGCACCGTGGAGGGCATGAGAGACCAAGTAGGGCGGTCAGGTGATCTTTGAAAATGTGAGGGGTGGCAGTTGTGACAGGAGACTGGCTACATACAGCGGGAATGATCACGTAAGTAAATGCATTAAGGATAATGGAGTTAGTATTCTCACTATTAAAAAAAAAAAAGTCAAACTTGTGGCTCAGTGATTGAGCATTGACCTATGAACCAGAAGGTCACAGTTCAATTCCTGGTCAGGGCACATACCCAAGTTGTGGGCTTGATCCCCAGTGGGGGCCCTATAGATTCTTTTTCATCATTGATGTTTCTATCTCTCTCTCTTACTTTCTCTCTGAAATCAATAAAAAAAAAAAATTAAAAATAGGTCAAAATATAAAGGAGCCCTGGCTAGTGTGGCTGAGTAGGTTGGGCATCGTCTCTGCACCAAAGGGTTGCCAGTTTGATTCAAGTTGGGGCACATGTCAGGGTTGTGGGCTCAATCAGGAGGCAGCTGGTTGATGGTTTGCTCTCATCAATGAATGTTTCTCTCTATCTCTCTATCTCCATCTCCATCTTCATCTCCATCCAAGGGAAGAAAATTAGAATGAACTTTGTAATGCTGAATTGGAATTGGAGGTATCAATGTAACATCATGGTTTTTAATATAGAGCAAGATCCATAAAGAAATGAGTAGGAAGTAAATGTGTGCACATGTATATCTAAGGATAATGTGACATATTCCTTAGCTCTGAACACAAAAAGGGACTAAGAGCAGGGTCATTCCAAAAGCACGAGTCACACATAGCACTCACACCTTGGCTGCTAACCACTGAGTTTCTATGGAGAAAAATGACTGATTCCAGGGTGGGACAGGGAGAGCACGAAATGAGCCTGAACATCTTTCCTGAATATAAAGAAGTCCTCAAAGATGGATGGCAACACATCGAGGGGACACATGGGCCAGCTCAAAAGGGGTTCCACTGGTCAAATCACAGACAGCGCATCAGAAAATAATAAAGCAATGGATGATAACCTATTGAATAAAAGCAGAGTCCAAGTATCTACACTGATGTAAATACATCAGTGCATAAATTGGAAGGTTGATGAGTCAAGGATATTTACATGGTTTCATATATAATGCCTCCCTTCAAGACACAGTAACCACAGTGGAAAGAGGAATCATTACAGTGAAGGGGCCTGGCAGGGTCCACTTATTCAAGTGATTAAAATTAACATCACCAGTACTGGGACCAGTGGAAACCATGAGCGACCAGATAAGAAATGACAAGACAGACACAGCATTACTTCAATGATATTCCCAGCCCAAGGTGCACAGATTGAATCTGATAAGCAAGGGGCACTCTACAAAGTAACCTGCCTGTGATCTTTCAAACATATACACATCTTAAAAGCCCCCAAAAATTATTTTAAAAAATGAGAAATTGTCCCAGATTAAAAGAAACTAAATAGATGTGAAATCTAAAAACACTAAACTGCACTTTTTGTTAGCACTACGAAACTTGGAGAAACTTAAATGGGCCTGAGGATTAGATAACAGTAATGTACCAATTTAGCTTTTGATTTGGATGGTTATTTCATGATAATACAGGACATTGTTCTTGTTTATAGAAAATGAATATAATTATTAAAGAATAATTGGAAATTATTTGGGTGAATTACTCTCAAATGGTTGGGGGGGGGCAGGGAAAGGAAATTCTTTATGCAGTAATTGCCATTTTTTATTTAAATCCAATATTGTTTAGAAATCTCTCTGAAAAAGTCATTGAAAGGTTCACAACCTAACAAGATCCCACCCCTCAGTCATTTGGAATATGCAAACTTCGTGCTTAATGAGTATTCTCACCTTTTTATAGCAATCTCTGTGAAAGGAACTCAGACCTATTCTTAGGAAGATAATCTGGGCCATAAGATTCATAGGGAAGTGGTTGGCAACATGACAATCCCAATGAGATTTCTTTTCTTTTTTTAGCTAACTGATTCCACTTAGGAATGAAAGTTTAAATATTCTGCTGTGACCTTTCTGCCTGGGAGGAGAGTTTAATTACCTGCCCAGTTTACATAAATTATGTCGCCTATTTGTCTAAAATTGAATTCTAGGCAGAGATCAATATGGCCTCAGAAACACCAAAGCAAATGACTTCTCTCAAATGCCATCAAAGGTCACTGGAACCTTTCCTGCTTGGATAGGGACACCCTCTGTTCGACAACCTAGAGCATGTCATGGGCCTGCAGCCTGCTGCCTTGGGTTCCAACCACAAGAGCATGATTGATCATCAGTGAGAGGACACTGGGTACAATCTCCCTCAGGAGTCAGCTGTGTGGAATTAATTGAATACCATGATGAGTCTGATTCATCATTCTCCAAAAAGGGGGTGGGGGTAGGGAATGGCACAAAACACACCCGGAGCTTGATGCATGAGGTCTCGTGGAAGTAAACTGCAATTTATACTCAGGATCCTGGTGGCTACAGGCTGTGCATGTGCTATTTGGTTGCAGTGCTACACAAATATCCAGGGAACAAAGTATCTTTAAATCTTTCCTTATTATTCTTCCTTTGAGGAAGAAGATTGTTGGTGAGGGCCAACTATGTGTCTGGCCTTATTCAAATGACCACATTATTTATACCTCTAGCATGAAATATTTTATAAAGTGTAAATTGATTTCAGAGAGAGGTAGAGTTTTCATCTGGGAGACAAAGTTTCATTGAGGGTATGATATTTGACTGATAATTTGGAGAAGGTGGTTGTAGTCAATATTTGGAAAATGAAGGCCAGAGGAAATAACAAGAGCAGTGGCACAGATATTGTGCAAATCCAAAGTCCAACAACTTATCACTATGACCTGAATGTCAAGGTAAAGATATTGAAATGATATCCCAATAGGATAGCTCATGAGTGCTGAAGTCAGGCCCTCAGAAAGCATAAGAAGAATCCTCCAAGAAACAGATGGAAAAACTAGAGGGTTCCATGAGCTTAACGACAAAAGGGGGAGAGATTCCATTAGAAAAAATGGATGAACAAGGTCAGCAGGTAGAACTGAGAAAACACTATGATAATGCAGGAGCAATTCCAGCCTAGGGAAGCATGGCACACATCAGATCTCAAGGGAAGGGAAGAGAGTCTGTAGTGAAAGTCAGTGCAGTAGGTGTGGGTTGAGCTTTCACATGATTTGGTGGTGAATGGAGATAGGGAGGGAAAGATCAGTGAAAACAGAATAAGGAAAGAAACAGAAGGGAATATATTTGATCGTGAAAAGCAAAACACTATGGTAGGCAGAAGGGTTGAGTGCAACATAAAATAAGGAAAATCACAGGTAATTGTTAAATCAATTTGGGGTATGAGAAGATGGAAATGAGAGTTTAGGTATATGATTATCTCTTTCAGCAGAATGAAGGAAGGGGAAGATAAGAAATTTTAAGATAGGTGTGAATATGTTAGATCTCTTAAGGTTTAGAAAATTCTTCCCCAAAGACAGAAACAAAGACAGACAATCCTAAATTGTTCAGGAACATAAGCTTCAAAGTCTGAAGAACATCAAGGGCCACAGGCTTGCTGGAGCTCTCCTTGGTGCTGAGCACTGGATGGCTGCCTAGATCAGTGCACTATGAATAAGAGTCCCACACAACACCATGGTGCATAGACCTGGAGGTGCTGTACAGGAAATTTCCTTGAACACTTTAAGGTTCATCCACTTGATAAAAAAAATATTAAATCAATGAGTGGAAAAGGCTTGAACTGAGAGGTAATCTGGAACATAGTTCAGATGCTGTCACTAATTCTCTGATGATCTAGTCAAGTCACTTCTTTCCTCTGATTTTTACTTTTCCCTCCTTTGAAATGCTGATAACAGCCTCAGGTAATCTTGTATGCTTTCCTAGTTCAAATAAATAAATGTGTAGTAAGGCCTTTAAAGTTGACAATATTTTCTTGCTTTTGTGGTTTCATGAAGCACGAGTGTTGAGGAATAAGACCTTCTCCCAACACTGATGTATGGGATACAGATTATAACTTCCTATAAAGTATATTGTGGAAGGTACTGTAATACAGGTTTTAGCAGATCTAGGAAAGTTCATGCAGAAGGAAACCAGGGAGACCTACGTGTCTCTAGAGAATTGTATACAGTTGACTCTTGAACAACATGGGTCCACTTATATGCAAAATTTTCCAATAAATACAGTAAATATATTTTCTTTGCCTTATATCAATAATTCTCATAATAACATTTTCTTTTTCCTAGCATACTTGATTGTAAGAATACTGTAAATAATACATATAACATAAAATATGGGTTAATTGACTATTATATCAGTAAGGCTTCCAGACAACAATGGGATATTAGTAGAGTTAGCCAAATGTGTCTGTGGATTCCAAACCATGGATAAAATATATTATATTCACTCTGCAGTTGGCTGGATTCATGGATGTGAAAGCTGCAGATATAAAGTACCAACTGTAGCTAAGTTTTTGCAAACTCAAAAGTCCCACATAACCAAATTTTCAACTGCATTGGGAATCAGAGTCCTTAACCCCCATGTTGTTCGAGGTTCAACTATATAATCATATATAATAAAGAAAATTGAAGAAATCAAAATGTCCAAAATCAGTAGGGGTATTAAATACAATAGTATATGCTGTCATTAAAAACAGAGTTATTAAAAGTTTAGTTAACATAATGGATATTGGTAAATTATTAAAATATTTGGTTATTTAAAATAGTGGACATAGGGCATGGCTTCCAGCTCTAATAAGTGTCAATGCCTCCAAACACTCTCTTATATTTTTCCTTAGCTCCCATCACCACCTTAAAAATATATATTCTAGTTACCATAGTTATTTTTATCTCTCCAAATTGGGGAGTGTAGTTCATGAGGGTCATAATAATTTGTTTCTTCCGTTCCCTTCTTAACATAAAAACATACTTGGCAGACTATAGGCATTCAACAAATATTTGTTGAATAAATGTAATGTCAAATGAAAAAGCAGATAAATTTAGGTAAAGAGCATGGTGATTCTTAATTGCATAAAGCTAAATATATGTATGCATGCAAGTCTGAATATGTCTTGGGTATTTATCATTAATTTATAATCATCTTGAAATGCAAAAATATACTAGAAGTACAAAATAGCCACTCATTTTTTTAAAGCTTAGGTGGTTTTATTAGACTTTAAATTCAATATGTGATTATCAATGAGATTTAGGAGTGTATGTGTGTAGTAATACTGTGTTGCCTATGCCTGGTCTCTTCTTTCTATTGTGTGGCAACCCTGACTCTGCTATTTCCTTCATCTCCACTGCTTCCTCTGTAATCTCAGCTTGCACTATCATCTCTTGCTTGAACTGCCTCAAAGCCTTTTAGCAGATCTGTCTGGAATCACTCTTGATCCTACAATCCATTCTACATACAGTTTCTACAATTTAAAACTGTAAAACTGATCCCACCATTCCCCTAGGAAAAACCCTCAACAGCTGCCCTTCACACTCAGAATACAATCCAAACTCCTTACAAACCACAGCCTAAAGAGCTGGCCAACTTCACCAAGCTCTCCCACATTCACCTCACTTAACTACACTTTTCCCCTTATCCTTAAAACACAAAAGTTGGGTTTCTTTGGAACCTTTGTACTGGACTTACGTTTGCCTGCAATGCTTTTCACTCTGCTGATTTCAAGCTGGCTGCTGCTCACCAATATTACTTCCTGGAGAGTCCTCTTGGACCATCATCCACTCCAATTCTACACAGCTTGTATTCCTTCTATTGCCTGGTTGTATTGATGTTAAAAACCTGTATCCTTGTCTCAAATTACCTTGCCAATTCACTTATGTATTTATTGCGTGTATCTGTTGCCTTCCCTTAAAAAAAAGCAGGGATATTTTCTGCCTTCTCTGTATTCCCAAGATATAGCACAATCCTAGATATATGGAGTTACTTAGAAATTACTCGTTCAATGAAAATAATGATTTTGACCTGAACTCATATCTGTTCCAAAGTGTTGTATTCTTCCTTCTCAATTCTCAGAATCTTTCATTCTGGTTCTTACTATTAATCTTTTCTCCTTAACCCTGCTTTCATAAGGTTTTGAAGCCAGACTTGGACTTTGAATGATAAAGGTATGGGTAAAGATATAAACAGGAAGTATTCTAGGATGAGGGCATGTGAGAGCAAAGGGACAGAAAAAGGTAAGGGATTTGATGATGTTCATGAAAAGCTATTGTAAAGTCTACAGTTATTATATTAATCAGAACTCTTGATTATAACAAACAGCCAAAACAAACTGCTTTTAAGCAAGATAAATCAATAAAAATTTTAAAAAGTTTGTGTGTGTGTGTGTGTGTGTGTGTGTGTGTATTGACTCATGTTATAAGAAAACTTAAGAATATACTGGCTTCAGGAATTGGTTAATCCAGGTGATCAAAGAATATGATCAGAAATTTCATCTTTTATATCTGTTTCTTCTACACTGGCATTTTTTTTTCAAGCAACCTTTCCTCAGGTAGAAACAACCACCAACAATTTCAGCTTAGCAATCTCAGTAAATAGATATCACTTTCTCCCCAATAACTACAGCAAAATTTCTAATGGCCTTTCGCTAGCCAACCGTATTAGTTGGCTCTGTAGGCTTGTCCGGGCTCTGTGTATGCCTGGGCAGTGGTGGACTAGCTATTCTAGCGTGACCTCAGGTGGGACAACTGTGTTCTTCCATGTGTCTCTTATCCTCCAGCAGCTTAGCCCAGACTTTTCTCATGACAGGATGGTTCTAAGACAGACAGTAGAAATCCCCATGACAGTTTGAAGTCTAGACCGCAAATTCTCACAAGATGATTCCTGCTCTATTCCATTGGCAATACCAAGTCACGAGGCCAGTCCACTTTGAAGAGACTGGGAGGAACTTGATGGAAAGAGCTGCAAGGTGATGTTGCAAAGGGCATGGATACAGGGAAGGTGGGAAATTGACATTTTCTGCAAGCAGCCTCATACTGGACTTGGGTCAGAGGCCCATTGGTAAGCGAGTTACAGTGAGCCACGTGTGGGCAGAAAGCTTAGAGTGATGGTCTCTACGGGGAAAGTGAGATGCTGTTCCCGTGAGAAGTGATGATGAGAAAGCAAACGCAGCCGTTTCCACTCATGGGTGTACAGGCAGAAAGTCGGTTTACCATAGCAATTTAGAGCATAAGGTTTTGATTCAGACTGTTGATGTTGAAATCATAACGCTGCCACTTACTAAGTGTGTTTAACACATTACTTAACCTCACATCCCAGTTTTCTCATCTGCAAGATAGAAATAATCACCGTTTTTCCCTCAGGGAACCTTTTGAGTATTAAATAACACAATACAAGAAAGTGCTTAATAATAGAGGACTTAGCACTTCCTACATGTTCACTAAACTTTAGCTGTTTTGTGCTCTTCTGTGGCAACAGTAAGATTTTAAAAAATGGTGACCAAAATGATAGACATGTCAGAAGCATCATTCAAAGGAAAGAAGCCATAATGATAGACTGAGACTCCTCCTGTTTATGGCCACTATTTTTGTCTTTCTGTATTTAGTTTCTAGCATCATATTAGAGCCCTGGAGGGAAAATATTCTTCCATAAAGAAATTGAGGCGAATTTCAGGCTTAAGAAAACAAGAGCTATAAATATTAGCCTGTGGCAAGGGCACAGCCTGTGTCAGCACGGTTCCAGGGCACCATCATCAATTATTAAACAAGGTCAATATTTGTGGCCCAGAGAAGCATTTTAGCATATATTATTGATGCAGATGGTGGTAATAGGCACTCCATCCCTGAACAGGGAGCTTCAGAGTGTACCACTATTAACAAGAACACGACTTGCACAGGGTATAAGAAAGCATCCTTTCCAGGAAAATCTTTCTCTCCCTCTCTCCCTCCACTATCTTATTTCTCCACGAGGAACAAATCTCTAATAAATCTATAGTTATTTTGCTATATATACTACGCTGTAATATATAATGTTTGATATTCTTCCCAATGCTCTAGCGAAGGTGCAATAAGGTTCTAGGAAAAACTAATATTGGTTCTGGCCTTCCAGAAGCCTCCAATCTGGCTGAATAAAGGAAGTGCCAGGAAGAAAATGATCTATATTAACAAATGCTGCAACATGGAATGCAGACAGATGTTTATTAAGTTCAGATGAGAGGCAATCAGTGTGAGCTAAAGAAGCATGATGGGTATAATATAGTAGGTGGCATTTCACCCCAAATTTGAAAGATGACCAGGTGGGGAGGGGAGGGAGAGGAAGTCAGAGGGTGCACTCTTGGGTTGACAAGCCTGAGGACAGCCTGGAGGCGGCAGTGAGCCATCTGCACTTTTGAAGGAAAGTGCCCATGAGAGGAGGCTCAATTGTCAGGGGACGTAGAAGGAGCTGAATATTCAAGATGTGATTCTTCCATTTCTTAATCCATAAGAAAATATGGCTGCCAAAGTGAGGTTATTTAACTTGATCTTATAAGCAGTATGGAGCCTTTATAGGTCAAAGTCACTTTTTTAATTAACTAGATAAATAGTAGTAATAACATCTTACTCAATGTCTACTGTGTGCCAGTCCTATGTTACAAGCAACCGGCTAATAACCTCCTGACATACTTGTAAGGAACCACTGGGGCCTAACACACACACACACACACACACACACACACACACACACACACACAGCTCTATTATGTATCTAAAATTTGAATTGCATTAAGAGAAGTAAAAATGGCCATTCAGAGGTTAGACAGCTTTGAACTAAAGAAAAGGAAGCATCTATGTGACTGTCAAGTTTTAAAACTTTCCCTAGAGTATACCCTATTCACCTCTCTGGTTGTAGCAAGCAATTGTTTATTCCTGAGCTCAGCTAAAATCTCGGGTTCTTCATTCATGATGTCATACCTCAGAAACCAACAAGCCTGTCCCCCAGGTTAGGAGCATTTACTCCTATTCCGAGCGTGGTTCTGGCCCCAGTTACTGTCACCCAGAACTCTCCTCAGCATCTGCCACCAGCTCCGCTCTGAATCCCAACGCAGAAGGTGCTTGGGGAAAGGAAATTGTTAGCTCCCTGGAGACAGGGCTGTCTCTCGCCCACTTGGAGAAATCCTGGCTTTGTACTAATAGGCGAGAGGCTTGTACAGCAGACAGGTCTCTTCTAATCCCACCCACTGGGTCTCTACACTCTTCCCGGGAGGGAGGGAACAGCATAAAGAACCTGTGGGTTGTCTCCAAAACCATCAGACAGTAATTACTGCTAAGCATCTACTCCTCTCCTCCCCATCTCCCTTCGACACTTTTAATAGTAACAGCTGGTAGATTGAAGCTTTCTATTGTGCCTGAACTACACCTTTAATATACAATATATTTTTCACTCCTTACAGAAACCCTGTGAGGCAGGGGTCATTATTATCTCTCTTTTGAGATTGAGTAGAGGTTAAATAATGTGCCCAAGGTCACTTGTCTATTGGAATCCTCCTGAGAGCTAGATGCACATGAAGGCACGTGGAAGTTCAGTCTTGGGAAGTGGCACACACTTTTCTGAATTTACTCCTATATCTTGTCCGTAATAAAAAGCCTCTTGCCCAGAAATAAGGGAATATGTCAACTCTAAGGATTGTCTTACACTGTAACAAATGCTTAATACATGTTTGTTGAATGAGTAATTTGTCATGTGTTTCATGTGTTTAACAGGTTCATATTCATCTATCAAAATGCATGCATTAATATGCAAAAATGTTATAAGCAAATTCTGAAAAGGCACATATAGGCAATTATCTATTATTATTCAGTCTCCCGCTAGATGATAAACTCATGAGGATAACACTGTGCCTCCTTATTGCTTCCTGATAGCTCCTGGTAAAGTGCTCACCTCAGAAGAGGCACTCATTACATATCAGTGGAATTACAATATAAATGGACGTGTGTACTTATCAAAGAATACGCATCTAATATTTTCCTTATATACAGTTCTACATATACACATACCACCTGACATATGCTGGGCATCATTTCTCAATAGCTTGAGCATTCTTCTAGAATAAATCCTTGGAGTTATTTGCATTTCACCAGTGAGGAATGTACAAGTGACCAGATTGGAGAGTTACAATCAAGTTAGCCTAGAAAAATGTGATCCAGTAGAAAGTATCTGTGTCTGAATCCTTGCTGCATCAAAATGTTGGTGGATGATGAGAGGAAACAAAGGCAGAGAGCTCTGGGCAGTTACTGTGATTGGGATAAGGACTCCACCCATTAAACAACAGAGGACAGCTTAGGACCATGTGGGATCATGTCTCTATTGTCCATGGAAAGGGAAATCACTGTGATACCTCATTGACAGCCAGAGAGATTGGAAAATATACAGGACTTTGCCTGGACATGGGATAAATGACCAGGTGAGGCATTTTTCTCTGAATGTCAAGAGATTAGAAAGATTAAAAAGGAGTGAAGAGGTAAAGGACAGAAATCAGAATTCACAAAGTCTGGAGCCAGGTATAGTGGGCTCTTTACCTCAGTGTCCCCCACTCCCACCACCTTTGTGTTTGACTTCATCAATCCTCAGTATCCCCAACTGTAGAATGGTCATTGCAATAGTAGCTAATGCACATGCTTGCCATGAAACCCAAAGATACCATTTGGAACATAGTTCACAAGTGCCTGCCACAGAAGAATGACTCAATAAATGTTAGAACTATTCACTTGTATTGTCAGTATAACTTGGGAAGCTATAGAGTCAGAATATTGGAGCTGGAGGAGATGTGATACATCACCCAGTCTAGCTCAGAATCATCAGGAGGTAGTGAGATTTTGTCTGACCATCTGAGGACAGGTAACTCAGCGGAGTTGAACAGGACCTTTTTACTTACATTTATCTATTGAGATGTGTCTGTTGATTTCTCCCCTAGCATGGCCACACTAGAGAGCCTTTATAAGACCAGTCTAATCCAGTGTCTATCCCCATTCTCATCAGGAATTGCCACCAAGGTCAATCTATATAGAGATGGGCTTTCAACGGCAGCAGCGATTTAATTATGCTCAATGAGTTTCATCGAGAAACTCTCCCAGATAATGAAGAGAGTAAAATATGCCCAGATTCCTCCTCTGTCCCTTTATTAATGAATTAGAGTACACAGAAACTCAATAAAAGTGACAGAGGAGGCTCGCGAGCATCGTTGAAGTCATCCTTACCAGGGGCCACTTGTATCTCACGAAGCCCTTTTTCTGTTAAAAGGCCTGACTCGCCCGGGGAACGATGCCATTCTCTTCTGGGTTTGTGCTATGTGCAGTGGGAATGACTCATTTCAGCGGTGCAGAGCCCCAGGCGAGCAATGTGAGCCCCAGTGCTATGGGATCTCATTGGCTTTGCTCTGGTCTTGGCTCAATCCCTTCCTAACCCATACTTCTAATCAAGTTTTAACCCTCATTATGTCTTACCTATTGAGAGAGCCTCACAACAGGTTCTCTTTCTCAAGTACAGACCCATAAATGTCCTACTATTTTTTAGAGGCAGCCATTGGCTCCTCACTTATTTCTTAGTTCTTATTGCTACCATTGTTGATATTATTACTATTATCATCATCATAATCATCATCATCATCATTTCCAGATAAAATCCAAACTCCTTGGAATACATTCAAGATCTTTAAAATCAGTCAATATTTTTAGCTTTATAATAATTGGGATGAACACTATTTGTTGCAAGTAGTATGCCCCAGATCCTATGGTCAGTGGTTTAATTCCACTATTTCATTTCATTCTCACAACAATCCTGAAAAGAGGACTTGTCATGGAAAGGTCATGTATCTTGCTCCAGGTCACATAGCCAATAAGCAACATATTTGTTTCATTCCCAAACCCACACTGTCAACCACCATTCTCTCAGCTGCACTCACCCTTCACCCCTCCCCCCTTACCCATCTCTCCCATACTTGGTTGCTAGCTCCTCAAGAAGATGTATCTCTCCTGTTCTTTTGGGCTATTGCACACATTTTGGCTTCCCCATGGAATTCTGGAACTGATTGCAGCAAAGGAGTCACCTCCAATGTCACTGTAGCAGGTGCTGTGAGTGACCCACCCAGTTCCCATGTACAGTGCTGCTACCCTGTCTGTCAGCAGCTGCAGGTATGGCTGCTAATGCCAATCACTCTTTCATGCTTCTTTCTCTAGAGAGCTTGCCCTTGGGTTTCAGGAGCCACAACCCTGGAGATATTTAGGAGGTGACCACACACTGTCAATCACCCAGGACAAACAGTTGACTGATGAGGGGGAATAAGAGCCCAGGCCCCTTGCCTTCTGTGGGACAACTTCTGTGGTGCAACTTGAAAGCACATCTTTGCATAGGTATTTCCTCTGCCCCATCCTGCTTCCCTTACTGCCTGGATCCTCTAAGTAAACACCCTCAATAAATCACCATCTCAGGCTCTGCTTCTGATGCACTGACCTAAGGCAGCCACTCCCTCAGAGATGCCATTTCTGACCTCTCAAGAAACACTTCACATCTTTGTGGTCACTGCTCACAGAGTATAGTTCCATTATAGCATCGAGTGCATTGTTCTGATAATATCGTACTGAAAGTCCTTCTCCTCCCATAGATCATCAGTTATTTTAGGTCAAGAACCGAACCTTTTGAGTGTCTGTACCCACACACATCACACAGTGACAAGCATTCAAGAGGCATTCCTTGCCTTCCAGCTCACTTGAAACCTTCCCATGCTGCCTGTCAGCCTGTCAGCCCTGACCCAGAGAACCTTGGTTGCTACTCTGTCTGACCTCTCAGGCTTCCTTCCTCATGACCCAGACTCACATCAGCACATCACGTTCAATTCCTTTCCTTATATCAGGGCCAGCTTTGCCTCTGCTTTCTCAGCCACAGGCCTCCTCTCCTCTCCCTTCTTTTTTCTACTTGGTTTATCTTTCTTTCTCTCACTTTCACTTCCCAGACCTCACATCAGTGCAGAATTTAAGATTACAAATCATCTCATCAGTGCCAGCCACATGACCTCCCTCAGCCAGACACAAAGGTATGATCTCTCTAATCTATGAAGGTTATGCTTTTCAGAGGGAGGGGAGAAATCTCCTATTAAATGATATACATCTCTCTAATCCCATTAATGAGCTAATAAAAAAGTTAAAAAGAGAGGTTCATGAAGATAGACTGGCTTCTGTGATAGTATGTTGACTAAATGAAATGTTAATAAAAATGCAACACGTGTCTGTGTCAGTTCCTCCGTGAGGAGGGCTGAGACTATAATTGACAGTGAGAGGTTTTACTCATTTGTCTGGGGTGTGGCTTCAGTGTCCTTTTTAATCTGGGTTAGTTTTTGTCACGATCAATTAACCTTTAACACACAAGCTGGATAGCTATGAAAAAGGAAAAAAGAATCATTCACTGAGAATTTGATGCTCTAAATACAATGCCTCAATTAATGGTCACAACAACCCTCGAGGCTAAGTATTCGGTAAGCCTCTGTGCTATGCCATTGAAGATCAGAAAGGGTGATTTGTTTGCCCAAGGTAACACAGGTAGCAAGAATCAGATTTGAACCCTAGTTGACCTGGCCTCAGAGTCTGTTCTGTTCACTGCTTTGTGTATTGTGAGTTGAAACAAGATTTGAACAGATAAATAATGACTGAAGGGTAAACTCATGAATTGGGGGAAATACAGAGGAGGTGGGCTGCACAGCAATGAGAGGAAGCCTTCTTTTAGCGAGCAGAGTGTTCTATTTCTATCATTTGGTAGACTAGAGGCTCAGCGCACAAAATCACGTGTGCGTAGGGTCCCTAGGCCTAGCCTGTGATCAAGGCCATCTTCAGTCCATTTGCCAGTCCCCAGTGCTGCCCCACCGCCTCCACCCACCTCAGTTCCTCATTGGCCAGGTGATCAATCTGAACCTGGGGGGCAGGACCAAGAGGTCTGCCTTCCACCAGTTTGCCAGTCCCACCCCACTACCACCACCCATTCCCTATGGTTCTCCATTGGCTATCCAGCGATCAGAGCCTGTGGGCTGGGGGGAGGGACCAAGAGGTGGTCAATGCACCTCATAGTGATTGATCAGTCATTCCAGTCATTACGCTGTTATGGTTACTGGCCTTTTATTATATAGGATGGGAGGCGAAGTAAGCAGTCATAGTTAGTACCAGAGACAACTAACCAGGAGTGTTTTTTGGATGGATGAATTTAGTCTAATGATCAAGAATAAGGAAATAAAAACCATCACTAAGATTCAAGCCATGGATTGGGAGGATTTCCCAGAAGAAAAAAAAGAACTGTCACTTGTGAAAGCCAGGCATTATAATGTAGGGTTTCCTGAGCAAGAAAACCGGCATAAGTCCAATTACCTCTTGGAATTCTTGGTTTATGAGGAAGAAAAAAGACAAGAGGTGAGAGCTAGATGAATGGTATAAGTAAAAGGTAGACCGCAACAGTATTAGGTTTGCAAGCCAAGTCCCTCTCTCATACCAGAGTCATATTGGCCTCTATCCTGCCACAGGATCGTGCTGGCTGCTCTCTCTGCCTAGGACACTCTTTGTCCCTTCTTCCCTGAGAAAATGTCACACACCCTTTAGGGTTAGTTGAAATATTCCACCTTAAGGGACACCTTCTCTAGTTGGGCCATCCACCCCCATAGTATGTTCAAGGAGTCAAGTTTAGTTCATTTCTTGGGATTAGTTTGGGTATCATGACAACATCCAATTGCCGTAAAGTCTCCAATTGCTAACTTTCATTTTTTAAAATGTATTTTTATTGAACTCCAAGAAGGCAGAGGGAAAGACATAGAAATATAAATAATGATAGAGAACCAGTGATCAGCTGCCTTCTGCATGCCTTCTACTGGGGATTGAGCCCACAATCCTGGCATGAGCTCTTGACCAGAATTCAACCTGGGACCCTTCTGTCCACAGGGCAGTGATCTATCTGCTGAGCCAAACCAGCTAGTGCTCCAACTGCTAACTTTCAATTTCTGTACGTTTGTCACCAGCATCAGGTCACAGGCCATTCTTTGAGCAGCCCTCCTCTAATGTGCTCTTTGTATTGCTCCAGCTCACGGTAATGGTTATTGGGCATTAGGCTTACATGACCCTACCCAGAAGAAATGAAGCATATAATAATCTTCCCAAGAAAGGAGTAGGAAACAACCAGCAGATACAGTGGGGTGTTTTGTTCTGACTTCCCAAGCTTGCAGGGAAACCTGAGCAGGAGAAAGCAGACTGGATGAACACGCAAGCACATTGCTGACTGATTCCCTGAAAAATATCTTTGTATTAAAGGACTAATATAAACTAGTTGCCTGTTCATTACCTGAATACGTAGATGATACATCACAATTTAGAGAAAGATTTATAGAAATATAAACACTTAGGTACAGGCTGGTAATTCTTCCCCATACTAAACTTCAATTATCATCAATCATAGCTTAATCTCGCTCTGATTCCTGCATTATCTCATTCATTCTTCATGGGATCCAGGCTTTGCATGGTAAACAACCTCTGCTTTCCTATGCAGAGGGCAGCCCCATCTGTCTATGCCAGCCTAGTCTAGCCCTTTAATAACACTGTAGATAGCAGATATTTCTTTATTCCACGAGTTTCTATTTGACTATGTACAACCCATCAGAGAGAAGGAATCTTTCCAGAAATCCAGTTGAGCTCCATTTCTCTGGTAAAGTAAAAACAAAAAAAACAAAAAAACAAAAAACAAAAAAGCTAGCAAAACAAAACACACACACGCACACACACACACACACACACACACACACAAATTATCTCCTGCTTGCAACTGTTTACCTGCTTGCAACTGTTTACATTCTTTCTGTTCTATACACAGAATATAATTTCAGGTAAGAACATTGGGTAATGGAATGTTCTTTGGGCCAGCAGGAAAAAAATAAAATAAACAAATCCTCCAGGATAGTCTTATTCCAGTTAAGAAAAATTGTCTTGGCAATGAGTTTTGATGTCACCACTATCTCCTAACATGTTTTTTTTTTAAATATATTTTATTGATTTTTTTACAGAGAGGAAGGGAGAGAGATAGAGAGCTAGAAACATCGATGAGAGAGAAACATCGACCAGCTGCCTCCTGCACACCCCCTACCACGGATGTGCCCGCAACCAATGTATATGCCCCTGACCGGAATCGAACCTGGGACCTTTCAGTCCGCAGACAGATACTCTACCACTGAGCCAAACCGGTTTCGGCCTAATATGCCTTCTTTATCGAAGAATGTCTCATTATCCCTCAAAGTGCTCCTCATGGAAACATGACCCCAACAGTTTTTATAACTTGTTTGATCCCTTTGAACCAATTGATTGTCTCATCTAGGGAATGATTCTCTTTTCTTTCTTTCAAAGATTTAAAAGTGCACTTCAGCAAGGTGGAGGACACACGTTCATACAGCGCGGGATATTGGTCTCACACTGGGTGCTCGTTGGGCTCTCTGGCCATGTTGAAGGCAGGAGCCTTGCAGGCCAGAAGAATTCTTAGCACAGCAAAACCACCGGACCTGGGCCTGAGGGGAAAGATGAAGTGCTGGGCCAGTGTCCAAGGCCATGCTGGCCAGCCAGAGCTAGCTGCGCTAATCAGGAAATAAAATGGAAACTGGCCTTACAGACACTTTATGAAGACTCTTTCTGGAGAAATTCTTGATCTCACATCCACCACAGTGACCTTGAAGAGCCCTTTTGTTTTGTTTTCAGTTCACTCAACCCTTCCTCTCACATACCCGCAGAGACAGTGGGGGTTTCTGGGGGTGTTGAATCAATAGAAAGCTGCTTTGAGTTGCTTGCAAAACATTTTGAAACTTCAAAGTGCAAATGGAGCACCAGGTTATTCGTGGAATAAAGAAATGTCTGCTATCTCACTTTTAATGTAAGAGTGATTCTAAACTCCAAAAGTGTTGACACTCTAACGTGTCATATAATCTATTAGGTTCCCATTTCATATCGGTGCCTCATGATCATAATGTTTCCACTCAAGACTTTGTGTTGTTTATCAGAGGAGAGGGGTGTGAACATTGAAGGGGAGGAGGTGTTTGATGTGTCAACCAGGTGCAAGGTATTTTGCAAGGTTGCTACAAAATATCATCTCAACACATTGCTACCATGATCCAGTGAGCAATTACCATAATCTCCATTTTTATTGTGAGGAAGTGAGACTTAGATTAGACAACTTGCCCAGGTCCCTAAGTCAAGCTGGCATTCTCTCAGAGCTCATGGCTAGACACCTGGACTTCACTCTCCAGGAATCTCATGTCCATGGATTACATTCCATTTATACATGGCTTACTGCCAAGATCTAGGGATCATTCTTAAGTGTGAATCATGTCATGTTATCTTCTTACTTAGAACATCGCAAAGGCTTCCAAATGCCTCCACCAAGCCTTACCATCACTCACAAGATGCAGGTAACCCAACCATTAGCTTCCTCTCTGATCACATCTTCCTCCACGTCCACCATGCTTCTACATGCCAATAACACTGACTTTTCCATCATCCAAACACATTCTCTCCTCCAGTTTCCATTTTATTTCTTTAGTATCTCAGCTAAATACTCCAACTCCTTTTTTCTCCATAAAATTGATCAGTACCATAAAGTATCTTATTTGTTTGTGTTTATTCTCTATATGCTTCACTCAGACAAGTTCCAGGAGAACAGAAATTTTGTCTCTAAGAATAGTGAGCAGCACAGAGTCGAAAATCACTCTACACCGGGAGTCTTCCTATTGTTTGTATATATGTTCCCTCTGCTGGAATACTTCTTCATCTTTGCTTGGCTAAACCTGATCCGTCCCTTCACTTTCATTTCATTTTATTTTTAAAAATATATTTTATTGAGTCTTACAGAGAGGAAGACTGAGGGACAGAGTGTTAGAAGCTTCGATGAGAAAAAAACATTGACCAGCTGCCTCCTGCACACCCCCTACTGGGGATGTGCCCACAACCAAAGTTCATGTCCTTGACCAGAATCGAACGTGGGACCCTTCAGTCCACAGGCCGATGCTCTATCCACTGAGCCAAACCAGTTAGGGCCCTTCACTTACATTTTAAATGTCACTTCCTTGGAATGCCTTTCCTGACTCCAAAAACCTGGAGAGTGCCAGTTTTAAGTTCTCATAACACCGTTTCCTTCACAGTTTTTACTGATATCTGTAACTGTGGATGGGTGATGGTTCTGTGATTTGCATGTGGCTCCTCCACTAGACATATAGAACTACAAGAAAAGAACCATGTCTGTTTTATTCCATGAAGAATCTGCTGAGCCTATATCAAAGAAGTCGTAAATTACAGCTGCCATTGTCTGGGTGGAAGAGTCCATATCAGGCAGGTCAGTTGCAAAAGGATGAAAGTCAGATTTCTCACAAGGTAGCAGAGATAAAGGATGAAGGAGGGCAAATGGACAAAGAAGGTGTGTCAGTCATTAATATGATGACAGTTAACTGTGCAATAATTTGCAGGATTTCCATGTGTGGAAAGAGACCAAAATAGAAGGCCAGAAACAACGGATACAAGGACAACGAGAGAAGAGATAGAAAGGGATGTCCACGGAACTAAGGAAGGCCAAATGTCAGAGAAGAGATGGAGAGAACAAAATGAAGTGAAAGCATCTTAGTTCAACATCTGTAAGGAGATTGTGCCTTATTAGAGCAGAGTGGAGTCTTTAATAACTTCAAAGGCCCCCAAACAATCAACTTACAGTAACTAACTTATCACACAGCTTTTTCTACTGGGATTTTTCAACCACATGAGAAACCTCTAAACTTCGCTTTAAGTGTGTTAGCTGCTACTGTCTGGCAGATTGCCTCTTCAGTAAGTATCCTCCTTCTTTCTTGATAATAGCAATACTCTCAGCCAGAAAATAAATTGCATTTCCTAAGCTCCTTTGCAGGGGAGTGGCCAACGACGTGTAAGGCAAAGCATTTAGGTGGAAATTACAGTGGAGCTACTCCAACACAAGCTGAATCAAATCAGAGGTAAGACCTGCTGCTGCTCCTCGCCCCCTTCTCATTCTTTCTGTCGGGGGTGATAGCTGGAGCTCCAGCTGCAGTAAGGACTTGAGGCAGCCTTGAGCGTGGAAACTACATGAGTTTCAGGAAGGTGAGGTAGGATAGAAGGAGTCTGGATCGCTGATATGTTTGGAGTTACTTTTTGCCCTGGACTTGGTTTATGTGCATTAAAATGAAAACCTGACAGGTTGAGTGACTTTTCTTTTCTTTTCTTTTTTTTTTCATAAACGCAGCCATATCTGATTCCAATGGACACATAAAGCAAATCAAACTTGGCATATATGCCATTCTTGATGCAAAATCACTTTCAGAGCAGTGAAGCGGGACAGTCAGACTCCTTGTTGTTTGACTTTCAGCAAGAACCTTACTATCTGAGCTGAGCCTGTGTTTCTTCCTCTGTAAATTATGGCAAATAGTTCCCTCACAGGGCTTTTGTAAGGAGTAGAATGCAGCTTGCACAAATCCGTAGCTCAATAGTTATTATAAGTTTACAAAATTTCATTTATTAGAAATAAGTCAATGTTCATTTATTTATTCAGTCAATATTTTAAACACCTATTTTGATGCAGAGCACACAGAATAGCAGACAGTCCCAATAGTTATGGCACATTAGCTAATTGGTTTAGGGCAGTGGTCAGCAAACTGTGGCTTGTGAGCCACAAGCCGCTCTTTGGCCCTTTGAGTGTGGCTCTTCCACAAAATACCATGGCCTGGGCCAGTCTATTTTGAAGAAGTGGCATTAGAAGAAGTTTAAGTTAAAAAATTTGGCTCTCAAAAGAAGTTTCAATCATTGTACTATTGATATTTGGCTCTGTTGACTAATGACTTTGCCGATCACTGGTCTAGACCAGTTAGCTGCAAGAGTCCAATTCTTCCCACATAGCCTCTACAGAATACCACCCTTGTGCCAGTTGTTTTTGCCATTCAGTGCATCTGAGACAGATATCTTGGAACAATGGCCTGTGTTCAGCTCCTGGACAGTGCCAAGTTCATCTCCTTTCCCAGAACTTCAGATACCTGCCCTGCTCTCATGTCTCCTTTGCTGAGCTCACTCTTTTTTATTATTGATATTTTACAGAGAGGAAGGGAGAGGGATAGAGAGTTAGAAACATCTATGAGAAAGAAACATTGATCAGCTGCCTCCTGCACACCTCCTACTGGGGATATGCCTTGACTGGAATCGAACCTGGGACCTTTCAGTCTGCAGGTCGATGTTCTATCCACCGAGCCAAACCGGTTAGGGCTGAGCTCATTCTTATGCTTACCTCCCTACATGACATTAGGACTCCCCATTGAAGGATCACCCAGAACTCAGTACTTCCATTTCATAACACTTACAGTTTGAATTATGCCTTGAGGAACATTTGCTAAAGTCCAAAGACTTTGTTAAACTTTGAACCTTGCTGTGGGAAGGATCCAGGTCTGTCCTGTCTGTGCAGTAACTCCAGCACAGTGTCCATGAATTGGATGAATCAGTTGTTTAGTGAATGCAGATGGTTATAAAAGAAAACACAAAAACTAACAAATCTTGTGAATAATTTAAGTAAAAGCAAATGTCTTTATAGGAGGCAAAGACTGCTATACTGATCACCCTGTGTCTTTTTAAGGAGTGCCTGTATGACAAAGAGATGGGAGCATTTGCAAAGCTGATAGTTGCCATTCTTCCTTCTGTCAGCTCCTCTTTTTTGTTCTCTGAATTGAATTGATGGGAAAGATCTGAGACAGGAACACATCTGCTAGTCCTGGGAATATCACAATGCAGTGCAAGTTTTGGAAGCTTCTAGGAAGTGAGCGGATCCTGGAATTTACAATTCACTAATTTCAAATGTCCATCATGTTTCCTAAATTGGAACATGTAAAAAGAACTCATTGTTCAGGCATATTATTTAATACTTGATGCTTTCCATGAGCCTCGTCATGTTCAGTTACTATAATCAAGGAGAATCCTTCTAAGAAAGTCTCTGAAGCTTTTTTTCAAAAGAGAAGTCACCAATGGGGAGACTCAAGGTTCTGTCCAGCCAACAGGATGTTTTGTTCTGTTTACATGAAACAGACTGGGGAACTGCCTAAAAGATGTTAAAATCAGTTGCCAACATTAAAAAACCTAGATTTCTAGCTTTTGTGGCAAATCAGAAGATCCAGCAATGCTGGGACTGCCTTCCTTCATGGCAACATTTACCGGACCGGAGTCAAATTCTGCCATTAGCACAGCCAGCATTCCAGCTCTACTGCAGCCATTGTGTCTGCTGGTTGCCAGCTGGCCCTTGTGGGCTTGAAGCTCTGTGATCTCCATTTCCTGCCTTGCCCTGTTCTTATCCTTAAGAGGAGTATGTATTCCTAATTTATCTCTGATATTAAAAACCACACAAATATAAATTCATGTAACATATATTTCCAATCACGAATATATATACTTTTCACTCTTGATGAGTAATTAGTCCAACCTCCCAATCTTTAGAACTGTGCTCTCACACATGGTAGGCACTAGCCATATGTGGCTATTTAAATTTATATAATTCAACCTAAATCAAATGAAGTTAAAATTCAGCTCCTCAGCCACAGTAACTACAGTCAAGTGCTCAACAGCCATGTGTGGTTAGCAGCTACCATATTGAAGAGCTCAAGACAGAAAACTCTTCCCTCGTTACAGAAAATTCTATCGGATAGGGCTGCTCTAGAATATTTCTGATAAATGGAGAAGTTGGAAGAAAGAATATCATGTGGAGTTTTAGAGAATTTACTCATTATTATGGATTGAATTGTATCCCTTCAAAAAAAAAATGCATATGTTGAGTTCCTAACCTCCAGTATCTCAGAATGTGACCTTTGTGGTGAGTGGGTCTTTCTAGAAATAGTCAAGTTAAAGTGTGATTATTGGGGTGAGCCTTAATCCAATTATGATTGGTGTCCTTATGAAATAGGGGGAAAGGGAGGGAGGAGTTGGAGGTATCTATAATACTATCAACAATAAAAAATATACTTTCCAAAAAGGGGGAAATTTGGACAGAGAGACAGGAATAGTGGGAAAATGAGAGAAGAGACAGGGGGAGAAGCTGTGGCCATCTACAAGTCAAGGAGAGAGGCCTGGGACAGATACTCAGAAGCAAACAGCGCAATGACACCTTGAGTTTGGACTTCTACCCTCCAAAATTGTGAGGCGACAGATTTCTTTGGTTTAAGCTACTAAATTTGTGGTACTTTGTTACATAGACTTGGCAAACTAATGTACTCATAAATCATTCATTTGTTGACTAAAACAGGTTCCCACTTATTCAGTACTAAAAATAGCAGTAGGCATATTAAATACTATCAAGATAATTTGATCTTTCCCCTAAGAGATTTATGGTCTAGTAAGGATGATAAAAAAAAAAATCTAAGTAACTATAAAGTAGACAGAGATATATACCTTCTGGAATTTTCTGTTGTTCCTTAACATTAGCTAGAGGATTTAAATGGATACAAGTTCTCCCAAACCCTGCTGCAAGGATTCATTACAATGAGGCTCAATACCAAGTTCTTAAAATAAAGAGGACAATTTGTTATTTATTTCAGTGGGTAAAGCAGGAAGGAGTAGTGCCCCTTCCCTCCCACACAAATCTCCCATCTCTTGTAAAAATCAGAAGACCCCCACATTGGCCTAACATTTTTCTGCATGGTGGCTGCAACTGGTGACGGATGTGATGTTAGTGCTCTCACTCACTTTACAACTGGCTGCTTAGTGGGTCTCTACCAATTGATTATTCTTAGGAAGACTCCCAAATTGTATCAGCTAATCAGAATGAGTACTCCAGAGGATGTGGTAATACTTCTCAGATTCTCCTGCTCCCCAAACCTCCTGTTACCAGGAGCAATCAACTGATACTCACTGGCCCATCTCTTCCAAGATTGTTTCATCAAAATCAGGGCCTTATTTTTCATTAGTTCACTTATTTCTAAGACCAACTTTTTAGAATAGCCAACTCATCACTGGCTCAACTATTTGCTTCATTTGGAAAGGTGATTTCCTCTCTTATCAGAGAGTGAAAGTTCATAGTCTGACAGTCACTTTCTCTCCTCAATTCTTAGACATAATCACAAATAATAATGTCATTTGTCTAATGAAGGTCCTTGCACCTAGCTTAGCCTCTCACTGTGGGTAGGGCCCATTCAGCAGGTACTTGATGAATGTTGAATGGTTGAACTGATTAATTTTATGAACCAACAA
Source organism: Pipistrellus kuhlii (assembly GCF_014108245.1). Lineage (NCBI taxonomy): Eukaryota > Metazoa > Chordata > Mammalia > Chiroptera > Vespertilionidae > Pipistrellus > Pipistrellus kuhlii. The sequence goes on from NW_023425449.1 coordinate 4,298,210, forward strand.
GTTTTAATGTGAAAAGTTTTTTATTAATAATAAATTAGTTTTATAGACTACAAAAAGACTATGCACTTAAGAGGATGGAACAATTGCTTCCTGCCAAAATGATCATGAGGAGGAGGGAGTATGTGAGTAGAATCTTTAAGGGTGAGGGGGCTGAATGTAAGTGGAACTGAGGGAACTGATTATATAGAACAGCATAAGCAAAGCCCTGAAGACAGAAATGCATGAAAGAGAATTATAGTCAAGATGGAACAGTGAAGTGTTGGCCAAATCGGGAAAGAACTTTTTATTTTATTTTTTCCTGTAAAGAATGGGGAGGTATTAAAAGATTTGGAGAAAGAGATTGATATGTTCGAAACTGTTTTTCAGGAAAATTAATTTGGCAGTAATGCTTGAGATTGATTGAAGGGAGGGAAATTGAAAGCAGAGAAAAGTATGAGAGACGGATGCTCCTATGTCTCTATGTTTATATATTATTCTTTATGCAGATGCCGTGGTTATTGTACAGTATTGACACATTCATCTGTCAGACTGGAGAAAGCTGACTGTCATAGTATCAGACGATGCTTTTGTACTTGAATGGATTTTGTGTTTATTTCCCATCTGTTTAATGTTTTTTAAAGTCTTTGGAAATTTCCATCCTGCATTGATGTACAAGAGTTTTACCCACTCTTTCAGTTAGAGTGTTGGCGATAGGCGGTCAAAGAGCAGAGATTTGAGTCCTCTTGGTTTAATTTGGTGGTTCTTAACCTGAACTTCACATAGAATCTCACCTGGAGATATATTTAAAGCCCCCAAGGCCTCAAGCCATAATCCTTGCCAATTAAATTAGAGTCTCTGAGAGCAAAACATAAATATCAGTATTTTCTAAACCTCTCCTGGTAATTCCAAGAGCAACCAAGGTTCAGAACTACTAGTCCAGAATCTCCCTTCTCTCCTGTAAAGTCCCCATCAAAAGATAAAGCTTGGACATCTGTTTTTATTTCTAAATACCATGTTGTTTTTCCTGTGGTAGGAAGTCTATTACTCCAATGAAAGAGAATATGAGGACCTGATTGGGTAATGGTGAAAATGAGAGAAGATGGCATGGGTGGTATCACAGAGGCACGAGTAAATCAGAGAGAAAGAATCAGCCAAAAAGAGTTGGATTCCAGGGCGGAGAAAGGAAAGGCCTAAATCAGAGTTAGCACTGAGCATTAGACCACATAATAGGGAGCAAGATGAGGAATTGGTTTGGTAGGGAAAAGATGAGCTCAGCATTGAAGAAATTGAGTTAGAGGTGCAGCAGGACACGAGGTGCAGATGTCACACAAGAATTAGATATATATGGATGAAGATTTGGAAGGAGGCCATGCTGGGAAATAGATTTGGGAGTCAGCCACATCAAGGTCAGTGCAAGACATGACATCGGATGAGCCACTAAGGGGAAGGCCCTGAGAAGAGAAGAGAAGGATACCCAGAATAAATCCTACTCACACTTCATCATCCCAACACCTAAAGATCATCACTTCTCTATCCGTGGTTCTTGCTACTTTCTGCTATGTCAGGACATTTCTCATGTCACATCCATCAGCCGTACGTTTACATCTGTCTCCCAGCTCTACATTTAACTTTGTCAAGGGCAAGACCATGAGCAATTAATCCACACATTTACCAATGTTGAACTAATGCCCAACACATAGTTCGTCAATGAATAAATGTAAAAGTGAATTAGTAGACACTGTGCAGCCCCAGGGCAGGGGCCGCAGTCAGACAGCCTGACAGCATCCTTGGATTAACCTGACCTGTCACCACCATGCCATCCTATCGGTCTTTGATCCAGCTTCCCAGGGGTTATCACAACAAATAACATGAAGCCTGCACTTACTGGGTATCTGTGACTGTTCTGGGAAGAACAGATTCTAATGCAAAAATTTACAAAGACATGGTCCTTGTCTTTAAGGAGAATATGACCAAGTGGAGGAGATAGGTCACCTCCTCTGTGAAGCCGTCCTTGATACTGCCAGGCCGAAGGAGACGCTCTCCTGGATTTTGCATATATTAATATGGTCGCTTAACACAGTTTTCTCTGATCCTTGGATATATTTCTGACCTTTACAGCAGATGAAACAATCCTCAAGAGAAATAAACATCATATTCATCTTTAAATCCCAATGTCTAATATACCCAAATTGGACTACCTGTGTTTTAAATTGCTGCTGTTTCTTCTGCTACAGAGGATTTGCATATGCTAGTCCTTCTGCCTGAAATGTTAATCCCCAATTTCATCTGGTGATGATCTACTTTACCTAAAATTTTCATCTTAAGTGTCACTTCCTCCAGGAAGCCTTCACAGACTCCAAGTTCCCCACAGGTTACCTGGTTCTCCAGAATTATCCCTGGCTCACAGTTCTTGCTTCAAAGATTACACAGCTTCCCCACCCCTTCACATTGTATCATAAACTTCCTGAAGATGAAGATTATGTCTGAGTTTATATGTGTCCTTAGAAACAAATGTTTGTTAGAAACAAATGTAATGCCTGTAACATATTAAATTTCCAATAGAGGTTGAATGAATGAACCAACAAAGTAGGCCTTCAATATGTTGGCGAATAAATTGAACATATAGATATTCCAATATTAAAAGATATTAACTAAAGAACACGTGGTACTATGGATGTGAGTGAGGGCTGTACATGGGACACAGGTCATGAGCACAACAGGAGTTCAGAAACAGAGCCAGCCAGTGAAAAGCAGCAACAACCAGGTACAAGGCATTCCAAATGACTCAGTAGAGGTTAATAGTAACTTTAGCCATCTTCTGTACTTTTGACATCTGGCATTGTGATCACAAAATAATATTCTTTTCTGAGGCAATGTTTAATGAGTTTAATGATCAAACTTTTGAGAGATCAATAAATAATTATAAATCAAGGTTTTGAAAATTATAAGCATGTTTTTAAAGACAATGAATCTAGGAGGTGCACATAATTCTTATAAATGCTTTTGTGAATTCCATTAAATTCACAATATATGATGTGTTTAAGAATGGACACAGACAGCAGTGTGGTAGCTGCAGGCTGGGGAGAGGTTTGGAGGTGGTGGAGGGTATAGGGGAGATAAATGGTTATGGGGGAAAAATAAAAAATATATATTAAAAATGAATACATGTTATAGAAATGTTGTTTGATTTTAAAATGTAAAGAAACAAATCCTCAAAATGATTTTGTCCAGTCACTATCTACCTGCACCTGTTATTCAACTTTATGGGTCAATAATCATAGTACAAATGTGACAACTAGAGACTTGCTTGTTCATTACTTCAAGATCATCTGGAAAACAGAGCAGATTGAACCTTGACCAATCACACATAACTATGGAGATGGATGGATGGATGGATAGATTGATAGATTGATAGATGGAAGATGAGAGACAGACATAGGTAATTCATTTATTGCCTCTAATAGGTGAAATACTGTATTATATGTCTTATACATACAAGCTAATTTACTACCAGGCGAAAAGAGAACATTGCTATTCACTTCTCATTCATTAGAATACTGGGCTCAGAAAGATTAACTAAATATTTCAAAACAAGTAGGTAGCTGAACCAGGCTTGAACCCACAATTATCTGACTCCAGAACTTTGGAAAAGTCTGTGTTGGTTGCTATGTTATCTTTCAAGACCAAAAATCGATTATTGTTGGGATCTGCTCGCAACCCCTTACCCTGAACCCAGCTGCTCTTATCAAACAAGTGATAGGGTTGCAGACCCACCCAGGCCCTGCAACCCCCAATGTGGTCTCAACATTAATCTTTAACCAGCTGAGCCCAGCCACCCCCCATGGGCTAATGACCCTGCTATCTTGAATGACCATGTAAGGGATGACATATTTAAATGAGAACTGCCCTTGGGGAGAAACTACTCCTGATTTACTCTAGTCACCAAAGAGGTGAATTAATGTGATGGTTAAATCTGGTTTAGGCTCTCCCCTTGGTAATATCTTAATGGATTCTCTAACTCGGGGCTTAAAAAACATAACAGAAGGGTTGGTTGAGAGAAATCACACACTCCCCCTCCTCCCCCCCAGGCACACACATCACATACACACAATTATATAATGTGTACATGTACTAGCACATTAGTATATGTAAATATATCCATATATCCACATACATGTAAATTTATAGTTATACATGAACTGAAACCCAAATACGTATATGCACTTGCATACCTGCATTTGGTGTTCAACAAGGAAGGACTTAGCGGGGACGGTCCACCAGGTCACCTGCCTTGGACTCCAGCATGGGAATCTCAAGAAGCCAGACCCTCACATGGTATCAGGGCTTCCCAAAGATGAGGACCGAGAGGCACGCGGTGGAAACTGCCAGTTTCGCTCTATGTCATTGTGAGGAGTCGCAGAGCCTGCCTGCGTTCCGGGAGGGAAAGCAGAGGAAAGAGCCCGAAGAAAGGAGAGCCACTCTCCACGAGCCACAGCTTCTTCCACGGCGTCCGAATGTGGTTTCAATGAGCGGAAGTGGGAAGGGATGGGAGAAGAGGGACCATTTTCACTGCCTCCAGGCGGTCAAGCTTCCCCTACGGCAGGTTTCCTCAACTCAGCTCTGTTGAGTGATAGACCACATGATTCTTTGAGGGAAGAATGTCTAGCAGTTTCTCCGGCCTCTACTCACTCAATGCCAGAAGCAAGCCCCCTCGTGACAATCAAAAATGTCTCCAAACATTGTCAAATGTTCCCTGGGAGACAGAATCGCCCTCAGCTGAGAACCACTACTCTGGTAAGCACTAAACACTAAGACACCGCAGTCGAGTATCACCTAAAATCCTCAGAGCAAAAAGGAGGTACTGCATTATTTTCATTTTATAGAAGGGTAAACTGAGGCTTAGAGTGATTAGCCACATTCACCGAGTAGGAAAAAGAAAAACAACCCATATCTGACTGCAAAGCCTCCATTGTTTCTACCAAGCCCTTAATTTTTCTATTTCAAAACGTTCAGAATCTGGCAAAACCCCAGTCACACACACACACCTCCAACAGCACGGAGGCCCAGCTGACTCAGCGAGGGCGGCTGGCTTGATCCTGGGCTGCTGCAGGCCACCTCCAGCACAGAAGCCATAGATCTGCTCAGAATTAGCAGGCCCTCTGCTCCCCGCCCCACTGGTCGGTCGCTCAGAGAGGGAATTTGAGCCTCATTTGGATGGGCCTGCGTCCGGGCCCTGTGCCAGGCCACAGCCGGGCACACTGCACACACGCGCTCACCTGGCGTGAGGACTATTTCCAGATACAGCCGTGGAGCCGCCGCTGCAGGTGCCTGACAGATGCTGCGTGCCCGGCATTCGTCGGGGGTCAGAGAGGCGCTATTTCTGGTGCAGGTTTGTCATTGCAGACTCTCCTCTCACAGCCCGCCTGCTGGTGCCATGATGACCTCTGCCTACCCCCTAACCACCCACCACTGCCTACCGTTCTCGCCCATCCCACTCCCCTCCTTTATCATCTCTTGGGAGGAAGACAAACATGCACCTGGCAGTTAGAAAAAGAAGGGCAGGACAGAGCTGAGGGTACAACAAAGGGAGTGGACCATTCCACTTGGAGGCATAGATCAAGGGGGGCTTCCAGGAGGAGGTACACTTGTAGAAGTTCTCCAGGAAGAGCAAAAGTGTGGAAGACTCGCCAGCAGGAGAGGAGAGCACATTTCAGGCAGAGGGACTCCAAAGGCAGCATGTCCCGGAGCCACCCCCATGCACTGGGAAGATGGGACCGTGAATTACAGAGGAAAGAGCAGGATTGAGCAGGGGCAGCAGGGATGCTTCCTCTCTGTAAAGGGAAGGGCGAACCTTGAGGGAAAGCTTGAGAGGTTGATGGGCTGATCGCAGAGATGAGTCCACCGCCTCTGAGCAGTAATGGCTTGGAAAGAGTTGAAAATGAATGCAAGGCACGGATGGAAACCCATTAGGAGTTTGTGCAAACTAGTTGCAGTCTATTCATTCAACAAACAGGAGTTTAGTTCCTCTCCCTGCTTCCAGGCACTCGGCTGGACAGCTCAGGGGGGTGGTGAACACACCTGTCATTGTCCCAGCACGTGGGGCCATTCAGGTGAGGATGACCGGTGTTAAACAATGGGCACAATTCATCCCAGCTGGGGAATGGAAGCCCTCAGAAAGCAGAGTGGCCTCAGAAAGTGTGCAGCAGGCGTGAGACCCAGCCTGGGGGTCACTGCCAGGAGGGGCAGTTTCTCTTTCAGATCAGGAAAGTGTTGTCCCCCACGACCTTGTGTGGTAGGTGATATTAGTCATCACTTCAGAGCCCACGCCAAGGCTCACAGCTTGCAAGTGAGCAGCAGCAGCAAGCTCAGAAGACAAGGAGGCGGTCCAGGGGACACTCCTTACCAGGCCTGGTCCTGCCAGATATGTGACCCCAAGGACTCAGATTTCAAAACAGCTTAACAGCCTTTCCCCCTCTCCCGCCCTCCCTTGCTCCCCACCCCACCCCCCTTTCTCCAGGCTAAATTGTTTTGCTGAGCTGTAAGGACAGCCAGCCAGAAGGGTACAGTGAGGTGGAGATGGAAGGGAGCTTGCAACTCCTTGCATCAGAAAAGCAGAGTGCTCTGGCAATGGGCCGCAGACACACAAGAAGCTCGCATGCAAGGTGACTCAGCGCTGGCTTGCTCAGCAGCACTCCCCATCAGCTGTGAGAGAGACCAGGCAGCTTTGGGGAGACCTCCCGCTGATTCCACAGCAAGCCACTGCCCAAGGGAAGCTGCAAGGCAGGCGGTGCTGGCTAGTGCTTCCACAGGGCATGAGCAGAAAGGTGGCTAGTTCAGGCAGGTCTTCATGTCCTGCTTAAGTGGGACATTGGTCTCTGTCTCCTCCAAGGTGACCCTGGAAGCAGATGCACACCTGGCTGACTCATTCTGCATGGCCTCCAGGTAACTAGAGGAAGAAGGCCCTGAACTGAGGGGGAGAGGGGTCCACATGCACCTCCCATGCACCTCTGATCAAGCACTAGTGCTCGTGAAAATGGCACAGCCTGGGGACCAGCTGGATGAACTTGGAACTTCAGCAGCTGGGTGGCCGGCCTTATTACCCCTCAGTGCAAGCGAAATAGAGGGAGAAGATGGACAGTGAACCAGGCACTTCATCTCATCTGGTTTGATCCTCATCACCACCCAGAAGGCTGTTTGAAAGGTGATCATAGCACCTCCTTCCCATGGTGTTTCTGAGAATCAATGAAATAATAGAGACACGTGCCTAGTACCACAAACCTAGGAGGCATGGTTCGTTATGGTTGCTGTGATAGTAAGTATTAGCCCCATTTTCTAGATGAGAAGCCTGACTCTAAGAATCCACTTGGCAGGCATTCTAATCCAGCTTTGCCTGGTTCCAAAGCCCCTATTCTTAACCCTGTCAGAACAAGGTCCCCTCCACCCCCATTTCTCCCTTCCTCCCCGGAGGCTGGCTCAAACCCACTGGAAAAGTAATAAAATTATGATTGAGTCAAATGTTTCTTGAACAAATAATTTCATGATAATTAAACTTATTAAAAAGCCATTAATAAATCAAAATCATATATTAATAATAAAGAGTCCATAAATATTTATCAAGGGCTTTGTGCTGGTCACTATAGTGCTATGGGAGATGAAAGGCATTGGATAAGAAATCTGCTGCTTACAGCTCATGTCTAGCAAACATGCAGGAGTCACGCCAGTGGTGGTAGGATAACTGATCATCATTGTCAGAATCAAATAATGCTCCAACCCACATTGCTGTGTATTCCAGTCGAGTAGTCAGCATCTTGCATGCATCCTCCCTTTAGCATTTTATATGTGATAGGAATTATTCATTTTTAAAGAGGAGAAACCAGAGCTCAGGGAGGTTAAGAAATATGAAAAAATTCTGTAATTTGGAAGTCAGACAAAACAAAGAAGCAAACCCAGGTCTGTCTGAGCCAAATGTATGTGCCTAACCATTGTGCAACAGACTACTTTGTTCTCCCTGCCCAGCCTCTCTTCTTACAACTGTAACATCAAACCGATGTGACTCCATGGCTATAATAAAAGGAGTAATTACAACAGTTAGCACTAGGAGGGAAGAACCACAAATAAAATTGTGTGAATTCCTTTTTGGCCTGCCCATTTCCTGTCTCTGTGTAGACCAGTTCCATGCCACGCTGTCTGGCTCACCTGCATGAGGAAAACACAAATCCTGCAGCAACACTGCCACATCCACACTGCCGGTCACACCCCTTTACAGGTACAAAGCATTCAGGGCCGCCTGTGACAGCTCCTTCGTTTCAAGAGGCATCTGCCACCACCCTGCCCCTTTAATCAGCCCTTAATCAAACATTAGCCTGATTCTTCTTCCAAGGTATATGTGAATGACATTACTGAAAAATAAAATAACAATGCCATGCCTCTCTCATTCTCTTCTTCATAGCTGCCCAAGATATCCAAGCCAAACACGGATAGGCTAGAAGTCATATAATTGGAGACAATATTGAGGGCAAGAACTAGACTGTTGTTAAAAGATTTCTCCCTCCAAAGCACATCAAGAAGAGAATTCTCAACAGAAACATCACACTCTTGCTAAGTGTCAGAAGGAGGAACAGAATGTTTCACTGGATTCAAGGGGTTTGGGAATGGTGACACTCCACAGTCCACCATCAAAAACTCGCCCTGGCCTCAGCTGCTCCCCAACTCCTCTCCCTCCCAGTCTTACACACACTGTACTTCAGTCACACAGAAATCCCTTTATTATCCAGCACACCATAAAGCTCTGTCCCATCCACAAGCCACTTCAAGGTCAAGGTCCAGCTAGAATTCACCTTATTGGTGAAGCCCCCCTGGTCACCTAAGCTGGGAGGCTCCAGGTCTCCTCTCATTGTGCCCTGCTTCTCTCGGCTGTGGTCATTATCTCCATGCATTTGAGTTGTGTCTTGAAATACCTTCCTCTCTCTAAAATGACAGTCTTAGAGTGGGCTTTAACTAGAACCTCTTTGTCGTTTTATTTACTGATGAGACAAAAAAGAAAAAGAGATTACATTCTAGTCGGGAGACCATCAATAAATGAAAAGGCAAACACATTAACAAGTAAAATATTCTAGACTATGATAACTTCTAGGCAGAGAGTTAAATGGGCCATATATTATAGTAGAGAATAAAGGAAAATGACAACCCACTTAGCATGGACAACCGGAAAAACTCTCCAAGGAAGCAGCATTTAAGCTGAGACCTAAAGAAAAAGATCCAGGCCCACGATGAACTGGGCCAAGAACAATTGGTAGGAAGCCTTACCAGTGCAAAAATCCTGCTATGGCGAGAGCTGGGAGAGTGGAACTGGGTGACCAGGACAATGGAAAATGGTAAGAGATAGGGAAACTAGGTAGGTTCAGAAGAGATTCAAGGCTAGGGCACGGCAGGCTGGACCTTGTAGGCAACACTAAAGAGTCTTACTCTAAATGTAATAGGACTCCATTAAAAGATGTTTAGTGGGGCAGCGACATTATTTTATTTACATCTTTTAAAAAGCCATTCTGACTTCTCTATGGGGAGAAAATGGATTGAGGGCTCCGAGGAACAAGATTAGAAGTAGAAAAGCCATTGCAGGTGGGAGGGGGGTGAGGGGGTAATGTTCCATTACCAACTATAGTGTCTGATATGGTGCAGGTGTTCAATACAAGAGAATGAATTAATGAATGAGTGAATAAGTAGGTGGATGAATGAATATCTGAGTGGGTTAGATTACATTGGGGCTTACAGAAAAATTGTGGTCACCCAATGCTTTCCTAGCTGGGAGTGATGATGTCTCCCCCTCCTCCTTAGCACCTGTAGCATTTGACTTATTATGAAACACTTTTAAAGAGTACATTCTGGAAATGCCCCACTCATCACAGGCACAAGTTTCTGATGTCCCAGGCTTGCAAAAATCACCTTGTTCTGGTAATATTTGATCATGCTTGACATCATTTCTTGCCACTGTTCTTCATCCCTGTGTACAGGAAGCAGCCTTTTGTTTCCCGGGGGTCTGGGGGAAGCAGGTTCTGTCCAACCAGACAGAGAAGGCAGAAGAAGGGGGCGGATTATGATGGGGACTTTCATCCCCTTTTCAGGAAGCTGGTTGTGGACCATTCTTGTCATTTTGACTTTAAACCTGAAACCTCAGCATCCCTGGGGGAGGCAGGAGGGCGGGCTCTTGGCACACGGACTTCCTAAGCAGCACCAGTATCCGCTTTTCATCAGCACTCTCCTGCTTTATTAGCTAAACTGCTCTGAAGTCCCGACAAGCGCATTTCATGCTGAGCTTGGGGTTAAAGCTATGTGGCAGGCTCCGTTCCCAGGGTGCTCCGGAAAGGAGATCAGGGCTGTTGAACATGAGCCGCGCTGGACACTTGCCTAAACCAACAGGAATCAGCTGCTCCTTGACAGTGGAGTCTGCTAACAGCTGGGAAATTCTTCAAGGGGAAAGAATAGAGAAAAAGAAGGTGCGGAGTACCCCGGATGGATACGGCTCTAGCAGAGCCTTTCCCCTAATGTCTCCTAGCCCCTGGAAGAACCATTCAAAGGGACGTCGAAGTAACTCTCCAATAAACATACTCATTAATATGTAAAATCAATAAAATTAAATGAATTTTTGAGCCCAAAGACAATTTAATGATCAAACAGTCCCATTTCACATGAGCAAGTTGGCACACAAAGACATGGACCAGCTACCAAAATGTGCAGAGCTAGTCAAGGATACAGCAGAAAGATGCCCCAGGGAACCAAACTCCATTTGTCCAGCTCTTTCCTGATACCTACCTGTTGTTACTCAGGAAGCACGGGAGGTGGTCATTAAGGACACCTTACTATCACACAGACTTGGGGCGGAATCTCTGACACTCCCCAGAGCTGTGACCTTTTTCGTGTCTTTATAGGAAATAAATGAGAGTAATATCACTTGCCTCATAGACACAAATGAGATAATGACTATAACGCCTGTGCCTATGTGATCACCAAATATTTTACTTTCTTCTGGAGGTTAGGATGACTATGTTCTCCAGCTCCTTTGCAGCAGATGGGGCCATGTGACTAGTTTTGACCAATGGGTGGAGACGGAATGGAATGCTCCCAGAGTTTTCCTACTTCCTTCCACAATTACTGCACACTGAAGATGACCTCACCAAGCAAATGAGCAAATGTAATAGAACAAAAACAGACTCATTGAAATAGAGATCAAACTGGTGATGCCAGAGGTTAGAGGAGAAGGGAGGCAGGTGAAAAAGGTGGAGGGAATTATAGTCAATAATCCTATCTAATAAAAGAGTAATATGCAAATTGACCATACCCCCGCCACACCCACCAGCCAATCAGAGCAAGCATGCAAATAAACCCAACCAAGATGGCTACAGCCACAGAGAGCAGGAGGAAGGCTTGGGTTTCCCCAGCAAAGGAGGAAGCCAAGCTTTCTGCCTGCCCTTGCCAGCCTAGGCCTCCACTCAAGGCTACAAAGTTTTAATTATAGAAGGTAAACAAATCCAAACAAAAATGGCTGCAGCCATGGAGCAAGCAGGAGGCTTGGCTCTACTCCAGGCTACAAAGTTCCAATTGTAGAAGATAAATATATACCAGATACCAGGGCTTCTGCTTGGGTTGCCAGGGGGTGTGGCTAGCCTGCAAACCACCACAGGCCCCTCACCCAGGCCTCCCACACCCCAAGGGAACTCCCACCCTGATTCAGGAAACCCTTCAGGGCAAACCAGCCTCCCCCTACCTGTGCACCAGGCCTCTATCCTATCTAATAAAAGTAATATTCAGATTGACCATCACTCCAACACACAAGATGGCTGTCCCCATGTGGTCAAAGATTCTTCCCCCATGTAGAAACAAGATGGCCAGAAGGGGAGGGCAGTTGAGAGGGACCAGGCCTGCAAGGGAGGGCAGTTGTGGGCAATCAAGCATGCGGGGGGGGGGGGGGGTGGCCAGGCCTGCAGGGAAGGGCAGTTGGGCGGGACCCAGGCCTGCAGGGGAGAGCAGTTGAGGGGGACCAGGCCTACAGGGGAGGGCAGTTAAGGGCAAACAAGCTGGCAGGGGAGCAGTTAAGTATCAATCAGGCTGGCAGCAGAGTGATTAGGGGGTGATCAGGCTGGTAGACAGAAGCAGTTAGGGGCAATCAGGAAGGCAGGCAGGCAAGCAGTTGGGAGCCAGCAGTCCTGGATTGCAAGAGGTATGTCCAACTGTCCAACATAGGATGTGCCTATGTGATCACCAAATATTTTACTTTCTTCTGGAGGCTGGGATGACTATGTTTTCCAGCTCCTTTGCACCAGGATCAGGCCTAAACGAGCAGTCAGCCATCTCTTGAGGGTCCTAGATTGGAAAGGGTGCAGGCTCGGCTGAGGGACACCCCCACTCTGTGCATGAATTTCGTGCACCGGGCCTCTAGTATAATATAACTTTGCATACAGATGGTTACTAGACTTAGTTAGGTGATCACATTGTAAGGTTCATAAATATCAAATCACTACATTGTATACTTAAAACTAATATAATACTGCATACTAATTAAAGTAAAATTAAAAAATAGCAACAACAACAGGAGGCTAGATCCTGAATCACTTCATGAAAGAGAGTCACCTAACCAAAAACATCCACCTTGAACTCCATGGCTGAGAAGAAAACACCTTTTGATTAAGCCATAATTTAGGGGATTGTTTATTGTAGAAGCTACAATTATTTACTCTAATATAATCAGCACTTGTTAAATAATAGTTATCATTAATGACATAAGTTTGCCTTATTCAGGATCTACACAAGCTATCAATTCTTATAAGCAGTGCTTTATTCCACAAAACTGAACATTGACAACTAACATCAACTCTGGTGAGAGGTACCATCAGATTCTAAATGCTATATGTATATAGTATTTTAATTGGACAAAATCCTTGTAATTGAGCGAGTTTTCATTTTTTATTGACTTTTAGAAAGAGAGGAAGGAAGAAGGAAAGAGAAAAGAAAACAAATGTGAGAGCAGAACATTGATCAGCTGCCTCCTACATGCTCCCTACTAGAGAAGGAGCTCACTGCCTGGGCACATGCCATGACCATGGATCAAACAGGCTACCTTTCCATGCACAGGATGATGTCCAACCAACTGAGCCACAAAGGCCAGGGCAGGGAATTTCCTGTTTTAAGCATTCATTTTGTAAGTGAGTGCTAAGCTTCATGCATTGTCCTACTTATGATCAAGAGTTGTCATACCCTATCCTCACAATAGCCCTGTGCGACTGTAAGATAATTATTATTCTAACCATGTCCATTCCCACTGCAGATCTCTTGCCTTCTCTTCTTGTCAAGAATATTCTTGCTCCAGACATCTGCATGGCTCACACCCCAGCTTTGTTCAAATCCCTGGAACTCGGTCTAAAACAATGTCCCTTTGCCATCCACATCACCAACCTCCATTCTCCTCTATCTCATGTTCACAGATTTTGCTATTCATTCTTAGCACTGTTCAACCCTGACAGACCAGAGCCCCATAGTTCCTGGTGGAAAGGGTGTTCCTTAACTGATGCCCCATTGGGTTCTCATTGTCCCTCAAAAGTATTATTTCAAGAGTAGGAGAGATGAAAGTCTGAGGCTATTTAAAAAACACAATATGTTGAAGGTTATATAAGCAACATTATTTTTTTTACAAGACGAGAAAAGGATGTGCCTTCAGGAAAGCATGAATGAATGTACTCTTGTGTATTTTTAGGCCATTCTTTAGAGATTTTGCTCCTTCTTTTAATATGTCCATGTTAAAAGGTCATGATGACCCTTGCTAAAAATCAAGAGCTTTTGTCAATTATGTTATTGTTGGATCCTGGCACTGACATCAAACACCAGTGTCCCTGCTGAATAAGGACACAAAAACCTGGTGATCATTTTTCTGGAGAACGACCAGTCTTTGCGGTGGGTTGAGAACAATGAGTAAGGCTTCCCTGAATGAGCCTCTAAAGAGAAGCAGGCACTTGGTCCCCATGGAAGTCATCCTTCGGGAGCGGGCCTGGAGACTGATGAAGTGCGTTTTGTATAAAATGCAAATTCACATTTTGTGGAAACTGGAAGTTCATTCATCTAAATCATTGCTGTTATAGTCTACGACGGCTTCTGAAAATTGCCAGGGTAGGTTTTGTATTTGATCTTTCAACATTATTGGAGGTCATATAAACAGGATTAGATGAAGTCTTTCACTGTCGATTAGTGTAATTCTAAATCAACATTCTGTCCACGAGGTGCAGATTTTTACAGCGTAAGGAAGAAGGAAGAGCTCCTTTCCCTCAAATGAATTTCCCTGGCTTTTGGTTAATTCTTAATTAAAAGCAGAGGAGGGGGGAGGTAGGATAAGAGAGGGAGGAGAGAAGGAAAGGAAGGAAAAAAGCTACTAAATTTATTTTAAGATTCTTTGGGAAATTAATCTATTTCTTACTCTCACCTTAAGAAAAACACTGACAGTTACAGAAAGGTAAAAAAATGCATTTTCTATGAAAATTGGATGCCTACAAGGCATTCAAGTTTTATATTGTAAAATATGACTCTGAACCTAACATGTAGAAGACTTATTTTTAGCTAATAGACCTAACACAGGACACTTTTTTTTTTTCCTGGTGGAAATAAGAAACAGAGCAAATTTCTATTTATTCCTAGAATATCACCCCTACTATTCAATGTAATTTGCTTGACTTACATGTCTCTCCAAGGATTTCAGAGCACTTCTGGGACAATACTTTCCAACATCTCCATTAATATCAGAAAGAACCTGCTTTATTTGAAAATCTTTACAAACACCGGATTAAATTTTTTACCTCCTTCTTTATAGCTTCACAGAAAACCTCCCAGGGGTGGATGAGAAAAGTTTTAGTATCAAGTAAACTATCTCACTTATCTCCACAACATCCTTGTAAAAAAAAAATGCTACACTTCAAGCTAATAAAGTGAGGAAGAGTCAATGCATGAAATGGAATCATCGAATGAAGAGGTGCTTTTCTGATCCAGCAGTCCATGGGAATGGCTGATTTCAGGCACTCAATGCTTCACACTCCACGTTAGATTCAACCTCTAGTGTTAGACCTACTGAGGTGGAATCCCAGACCTCTTATGTCCTCTTCCATAAGATGGGGGGAAATATACTGTCCACCTCAGAATTCTGATGAGAACTAAATGACATAACGTTATGACAATGATCGGCACAGTGTCTGTTCTGCTAAGATCATCATCATTGTCATCTTCATCTACCACCATAGCTTCAAAATTAACCCATGGTCCATTCTTGCCTCCTTTAAATCTATTCTCAAAAGTGAAGCCAGAGTAAAATTTCTAGAATGTCAACTTGATCCAATCACTCCCATGCATAAAATCAGTTAGTGTCTCCATTGCCATAGAATAATGTCCATGATCCCTCAAGGGCCAGACAGACCATGCTTTCAAAGTCAAGCTCTTACCTTCACTCTAGTATCTTCTCCCATCACTTTTCTCTCCCCCCACTTCCTGTCCCTGCTCTGAACTTCCAGCCACACAGAACATCCGACAACCCTGGAAACTTCTTTCCAATTAATTTCACTCTTTTGTCTTACTTTCCACTGCCTACAATTTCCTTTCCATTCTTCTCATCAAAAGGTTGGGTCAAAAATTGTTTGTTTGTTTTTTAATGCAAGAAGTCCCAGACTAAAGGAGGGAAAATACACAGAGAAGGGAGTGTAATCTGCTCCAGTGACGTTGAAAGGGGAGCAGGTGCTAATTTGCTCACCAGAGAGAGGATTCATTACAAACTCATCAGTCCTGCTGCTGTGCACATTCCTGTTGTGGCCTCTTTGCTCACCCTGTTAATGCAGTCATAATCTCAGCTCTCCAAAGTCTGCTTGGCCAGTTTACAATACATCTTAAAAAGCATCTGCAGCACACATTGAACCGACGCTTTAAAAATATGGGGAAATGATAAACAGATGACTCTGCTTAAGTAGTTATGTGGCTGCAAATTAGAGTTGAATTTCTCCTAGTGTCCTGCTAAGTTGTGTTTATATACATAGGTAATGAGATAGCTCCTTCTCAATTAGCTTCAGTGAGTAAGTAAAAGAACAAAACAGAGAGCCTACACGTACTGACTAATTTCTGTTTGGGACTATGGTGAGTGTGGGGGTACTATAGGTGGTTGTCATAGGACTCATGGATACCTACTCCCCGCCAAGGCTCAGACACCTCTTCTTATGAAGTCCCAAGTGCACAAGAGAAAATGGCAAGTAAGTGCCATTTTATTATATTTAGGTGAGCTTTTGACTGAGACTATAATTGCAAGCTGTTTGGTTAGTTGGGCAGGAGATATGTCTTGGAACAGACAGTACCCAAAAGCCTAAGGAGCTTTATCTATCCTTCAAGCCCAGGCACCAATATATGCTTCTCTGGGTGGCCCCAAGTGCAAGGAGATTCATGAGATGCACACACTAGACTAGACCATATTTTTTAGAAGAGTAAGGGAAGACTAACTTGCCAGGCTTCCCTTTTGTAGAATTGTTGTCTCCCTTAGATTACTTCTGTGTTTTTTTTTGTTTTTTTTTTGTATAACCAATATCATTATCTTTAATAGTATTAGACATTAAGAAAAAGCAATAACATTTATTATACATAATATTGGCTCTTTACGCATTTTGGTAGAGTAAAATTGTTCAATTCAGCCCAAATCTATCCAATTTTATTAACTTATTTCACTCAATCTGTCACTGATTTTAAGATATATAATTATTTAGTGTCCAACTACATAGAAAAAAGGCACTGTCAATTCAACTAGAGCACAATGCTTCCTAATCACTTAGAATTTCCCAGGCAATATCACCTTCTTGGCCACGAAGACCATCCCATTCACCACTTCCTAGTATATTGTTTTTGGGCTTTTCTCCCAAGATGCTGACATCATTCTGCAAGTTGTGATGCTGGTCCATTCATGAACTTATCAAATGGAAATCAGCGGATGTTTCAGAAAACCAGGAAATGTTTGAAACTCACGCACACTCCCGCGTTGCTGACAAAGCACGTAACTCCATGGAAAGGCTGATGTGAACAGCTACATCAAGTTCACTCGTGAGCGGCAAGAACAACGCCTTCACAAAGATTAGCTCTTTGGTGTTTAACAAAGAACAGACACATAAAAAAATCACAGTTCTGTAGGAACCTTATAATACAGTTACCTTGCCAACCAGTGTCCCAGAATCTCCCTTTCCCTAAAGTCTACAACTTATTTTTGTGATATGACCTTCTGGGACAACACTCTGGCCCTGAAGTCATGGTGCAAGTCAGTTCTGGACTTAAATTCAGACTTTTCATCTTCCAAGTGATTTATCAGGCATGATGCATCTGTGGTTCTTTCCAGCTATGATGTATTGCCATGTGACTGGAAGTAAACATCTTCTATAGAGCAAAAGGATTAGTGAAGCCCACTATTTTCCCAATAGCAAAATGAATTCCTCTTGGGTCAAATTTTATTTTCATAGTCTTCACCCTTCTAACCATAGGCAACTTATAGGAGACTGAATGAGAGAAGGTGAATGACTCCGTATACTTCTATCCCCACTCTTGAGTAAAAGCTCCAATACTTTTACTTCAGAAAACCCAGAGTGTAAAAAAATTAAAAACTTTAGCCAATATGCTCTCTAGAGAATTCAAAATAGTCAAAAATAAGGAACAAAACTTTCCCATATGAACATAATGGGATAATCAGTATTTTTCACTTCTCTTCCAAGAAATCATATTTTGAAAGCACTAAGAAAAACTTGAAAATATTTGGATCCATAAAATCAAAACTTTTATAAATTTGGATTATTGAAATTTAAAATACACATAAAAGGCTACCCAAACCGAGACTGGAAAAGGGGACTGGGAAGGAGAAATGAGAAGAAGCACAATGAGCGGCAAGAGGGTGAGACACCGGGATCTTGGGAGGCATGAGCAAAGACACACTTCCTAAATGTGAGGTTTGTGACCTAAGTGCAAAAGCTATCACCCTTGTTTGCAACAGGAAGAGAACTGAGTGGGCTGGCTGCCTGAGAAGCAGAGAAAACTCCACTGATAAAGAATCACATAGATCAGCAGTGTTTGCCGGGGTCATGCTGACAACGAACAAGTAAAGAGATTCCTGGGTGTGGAACCGTGGAGGCCATTCTTCAACCCACAGGAATCTGAAAATGGGTGATCTCAAAACTCATTTCATTAACAGATGAATAGTAGCATGGGAACATGAAAATTCATGCAAAGATACTATTGAAAAAATAAGGAAAAGAGAAGTAAAATGTACCATGAGATACAGAGTTCTTATCAGAAGAAAACTGTGAACAAGAATGCCATGAACCTAAACATATTAATAAAGCAATTGCTGTTGTGAAAGAAGATCACAACAGGAATGTGGGCGTGTGGAAAGATGTAACAAGACCACAGGCCAAACTCAATGTCAATAGGTATGGACGCTGAAGTCCAAGAATGCCTGCAGTATCCAGAGTGGCCATGGAAGGCAAGAGAGACTGGGGATTCACAGTGTTGTTGGTTCACCCCAGGGGTCCCTAAAACATGGAGGTATGTGGAGGTAGATACAAAAAGGAGAAACCATCAGGCACACCTTTGTGCCAACTGAGTGCCCGCTGGGGCATGGCACCAATCTCACAGCAGGCACAAGAAGCCAGGAAGAGGTTCTGGAAACAAAGAGAGCACTTACCTGCACTTATGTAAAAGATATTTGTGTTTTCTGTCTCCATCTATCACCCAAACACTCAAAACTGGAGACAACCTCTTTCCCGCTCCGCTCTAACATGCATGTTGTTTTTGTAGCTCTGTGATGACACAATTTCCCATAGTACATAGGCAAACATATTTTTTTAAACACGAATAGTACATGTATAATATGCAAAAAGGGCTGAAAAAAATGAGGTGAGAAAATAGCTGTGATTTGGAAATCTGTGATTCAATTCAATGCACTTATTTTATAGACCGTGAAATGGAGGAGAGACTATGACTTCTACAAGGTCACATAGCTAGTTAGTAGTGATGCTAAGAATAGAACACAGAACTCCCGTCTCTCAGCTCACTGCAGGGCCTTACAAAGCTGATCAGAGAAGCAGACAGCAGACTAGTAATCATGGGACAGGAGGCTGTGGACATATTTACGCTCACAGCTTCTTGTACCCTCTCCAAAAATAAATGGTTGCACAGAGAGAAAACAGAGCGCCGTGAACCGGAGCTCTGGCGCACTCATCCCATGGTGTTATGACAATAATTTACAATGCCTTTGCAATTACCGTGGAATTATGGCCCGCCCAGCACCTAATAGAGCTGTGTGCATGCTCTTGAGAAAGACAAATGTGCTGGCATCTCTAGCTGCAGAAATAAGATTAAATGGCTCCCAAACCCAATCCTGCCATTGATTTTTGTTGCCCTCCCATTAGCATGATACTACACATAACATCCCTCTATCATTCCTCAGAGGTGAAGACAGAGTTTTAGAGTGTAAATAATTAGACCCTCAAAATCCAAGGTGACAAATCTTCCACACCTCCAACTGCCGTGAGTCGGGACACATAAATCAGAGCCTCTTTTGAGGATGTATTCATGAGGAGGGGACGTGTGTCTGGAATGCGACCGCCTTGTGTTTCTTTTTCTTCCTCTTTTCTCATTTGGCCTCCTTGTGCATCCTTGGCTTTGGCTGGGACTAAGTTAGGACATTTTGTAAAAAAAAGACAGAGGGTGCTCTCACACCAAAACAATTAGACTACACAGGGACAGTCCCTGGCAAACAGGGGTGCAGGTTCATAATGCCTTCTCGGGAGCCATAACGCCTTCCATCAGGAGCGTTTTCTCTGCTTTGATTTCTCATAGCATGCTCTTCTGGGTGTTGCTCAATATTGCCAGAGAGATCATGCAATAAAAGGTCATACATTTAATAGCTAACAGTGGCCCCTTTTTCCTGAGTGCCTACCTTTTAACCCTAAATGTCTGGAGCGATGGTAAGAATTGTGGATTACTGATAACACTCTATTAGGGAGATCGCCACACTGTGCCCCAGGCCTTACTTAAGAATATAAAGCACCAGGACAAGGCAGCATTCAAGGAGGGGAGCTGTTCACTATGGGATGTACTGGTAGTGGGTACATTCCCCAGATCTGACACAATTAAGGAATTGGGAGTTTAAAGGTAAAATGAGAATGTTCCTTCTTTTCATAATTTGGGGTTTTAATGAAGGAAATAAACACAAACAAGTATAGGCTACCAGGAAAAGTTGGAAAAAGGGTACAAGAATCAGTGGGGGTTCATAAGGAGGACACAACCCACCATATCCTCATAATGTGCATCAAAATCTGGTATTTTCCTTATGTGTGTGTTATGGTCCGTGTTCCCACTGAGTGTAAGCTTTGAGAGATCTGCCCTCTTGTTTACAGCCGTTTCTCCTCTGTCTGCCACACAAGAGGTGCTGAGTGAGTGAGTGAGGATCAGAGAGGATAAAAAAAGGTTCTATTTTGCCAAGCTAGCATGGCTCAGTGGTTGAGCATTGACATATGATCCTAGAGGTCACAGTTCGATTCTCAGTCAGGGGTCAGAGCACACGCCCAGGTTGCGGGCCTGATCTGCAGTGTGAGGCATGCAGGAGGCAGCCAATGAATGATTCTCTCTCATCATTGATGTTTCTCTCTCTCCTCCTCTCCCTTTCTCTCTGAAATCAATAAAAATATTTTTAAAAGCATTGTATTTTGCCCAGCTTGCAAACTGCAAAACTATTCTGATTCTTCCAGATCTTGAAAGTGACCTGCTCAGGTAATCATCTCACACAAACACTGAAACTAGGCAAGGATTCAAAAACAGTTTATGGAGAGTGGGCCAATCAGCAAGTATCAGCCCACAAGCAAAACAGAGGTGGGTGGGGGCGGCCATTAATAAGCTGAGAGCAGTTCTAGAAAAACAACAAGTCAGGGACAAGTGATTTGTCCAACTTGATACAACCAGCAAAGGGCCATTGAAGTGCTTCATTTCAACTCCCCGCTGGCCCCAGGCCTGAATACTTCCCCTCACACTTAGAGCTGAAATTGGACAGAGGATCTGAGAAAATATCTGGATAAAGAGTGAGAGGCTTAGCACACAAAGGAAGGACAAAACAAGGTGGAAAGTCAGAAGATACAAATGCATATCGATTCAGTTTGAGGGAAAAACAAAGACAGATTTCTGCAACAGAGAAAAATTGCTGTGTGTTAATCAAGGCATCGTTAACATGCGTGCCGGCAGGCCGGGGCCTCAGTTTTGTGAATGTACTAGTTTAGTCTCCTTTCCTTTTTTTCCTGCACGTTTGCTTATCTAGGAATTGCACCGCGGGCTTGGGAAACAGGCTGGAAAGAATTCTTGGAGAAGTTCTCAGAATTCCGTGCTCAGAACTCCGCTTGCTCAGCTGGAAGAGAAAGCGGAGGCAGGAACCCCCCTTCCTCGGGGCTTTGATTTCTGCTGGTGTCAAGGCAGGAATTTGGAGTCAGCTGGCTCTACGGCTCCTTCTAACCTGGAAAGATCTCCGTTTCCAGGGCTCTGGAGAAAAACAGGGCGACATGGTTCTGGTTCCAATTGTCTTAGTTTTGACTCATCTCTTTAGTCTCTCTCCCTTATTTTCTCTAAGTCGGGATAAAATGCAGAGCGTGTGCATAAAGCTTTGGAGTCTGAAGATCCCCTTTATATTAGCTTGTTTTCAAGGCAATACGATTATCTGGCAGCTCTATCTTATGATGCCTTTGCAGATCAAACAAGGTCATGAATATGTATTTCAATACATCCTCTGGTAATTACCCATTGCAGCAATAAAAAGAATCAGCCGTCTTCTGCCATAATACTGTTTTTACATAGACCTGGTAGTTTATTTCCAAGAGAGGTTAAAAGCCTTTTCCCAGGAGACAGATAAGACAGAAGTAGAGGCAGCCTGGCTGGCATGGCTCAGTGGTTAAGCATCAACCTATGAACCAGGAGGTCATGGGCTTGATTCCCAGTCAGAGCACATGCCCAGATTGCAGGCTTGATCCCCAATGAGGGGCATGCAAGAGGCAGCTGATCAATGATTCTCGCTCATCATTAATGTTTCTGTTTCTCTCTCTCTCTCTCCCTCTCCTTCTCCCTTCCTCTCTAAAATCAAAACATTTTTTAAAAAATAGAGACGAAAGTCTGTCAATATTTAAAATCATTCTATAGTAAACTCTGCAGCTGATTAAGAATAAACTAAGATGAAATGAAGTGAAACAAAAATACAACAAAATAAAATAATAAAATAGAAGACATGGTTTCTCTTATGTGGTTGAGAAGAGAAATTTGAACCCAGAAAACAAGCAGCAATGTGATAAATAAAAATGTGTCCTTAATAGAAAGAGGGGACTGGGCACCTCAGTTTCCTCATCTGTAATATGAGGAGCTAAGCTTAGTGGGGAGGGGGCAGAGGCCGGATTGCCAACTCAAGTGCCTGTCATGGACCTGTGCCTAGCAGCCACCTGACATCAGGAATGGGGAGCATAGGGGTGAGGCCAGCTGGCCAGCTGCAGTGCCTATGTACTTTGTGACAGAGGCAGCCCCTACTCAGCTCAACTGATGTTTGCTATGCGCAACTTACTTTGAATATAGGCCATTTTTTGTAAAAGTTGCCAGAAAGTTGTATTATGATGTTAAAAAAATAAACATATATAACTAGAGGCCCGGAGTACGACATTTGTGCACTGGGGTTGGGGGAAGGTCCCTCAGCCCAACCTGTAGGGATGTCCAACTGCCAGCTTAGGAGCAGGCCCAAGACGGCAGTTGGACATCCCCCGAGGGGTCCTTAGTGCTGCTGCAGATTCAGGAGAGGCTCCCGCCACTGCTACTGCACTCGCCAGCCACGAGCCCAGCTTCTGGCTGAGTGGCGCTCTCCTTGTGGGAGCGCACTGACCATAGGGGACAGCTTCTGTGTTGTCTATCCCCTGGTGGTCAGTGTGCATCATAGTGACCAGTCATTCTACTGTTCAGTCAATTTGCATATTAGGGTTTTATTATATAGGATAATAATTTTTAAAAAAAACACACACACCTCCTGATTTTTAAATTCTGGGGACTGAGTTTTAAAAATAAAAGAACTCTGGGTGATTAAAAAATAACAGGCCCAGTCTACATATTTGCATTAGAGGACCTCTAGCTACCGCTCTGACATCCTAAGATGCTGGGAGATGCATGGAATACAAGTGCTGCCTGAAAACAGATCAGTAGGACATGGGGTACCACTGAGCAGTGATAATTACAGCAGTAACATTATCGCCTTATACACACGTGACCACATGACCGCTTGCAAACCACTTTGATACCATGCTGTCATATAACTTTCATAGCAACCCCATGCACTAAGCCAGACCCCAGGGAACCTGAGAGCAGAGGAAGGTTAGAGGATTGGTCTATGATCCCCCAGCGGGGAAATGCACAGTCAAGAGTGAATGGAAGTGTAAGATGGTGTGGATGGGCATCGTCCTACAAGGATACAGCAGCTGCCATCTTCTCTGCTGCTATCTGGGCGTCCGCTGGACAAGGGGCACATTGGCAGGATGGATGATGTGCGAGAGCCACTGCTGACTGATTGGCAGGTAGGTGGGAAGTGGGCAACACAGCTCCCCCTCGCCTGGTGCTGCCCACCTGGAGCTCCCAGGCCTAGCGAGGAGCCTTAGTGGGACAACAAGCCTGATTCTCACGAGAACTGAAGAAGTCTGTGGCTATGCTTGGGAAATCAGGTTTTGAGGGACTCACAGGCATGAGTTTCAACCAATAATGGAAAACTCTAGTCACTGTGCTGGGCTGGAGATGGATTCTCAACTGGTGGAGGAGTGAGAATCTGGGAGGAGCAGCCAGGTTGAGGAGGGGAGGGCATGTGAGAGGCTCAGGCCACCAGCCATTTGCCAAACAGCATGGACATGGCTTACATCTGAGCAAGAGATGTTAAGAGCAATGAGTATCCTAGGGAAGATGAAATTCCCAGAGTACGACAGCCCTGGGTGGACAGAGTGTCCCAGTGCCCCAGTCTGCCATCTCACCCACTTCCTGCGCTTTCTTTCCTTTTCCCACTTTTTCTCGAACAAATTCATTTCCTTTCCCTTCAGCCGTTTCATAGGGTCACTGCGTGGTAGGGATGCAGGCTCTTTCTGCCATTCTGTTTCCCTTTCATTCAACCCCGTAATAATTTCTCCTTATCTGGCAAGCTCACGCTGAAGGCGGGGCCAGCCAATGTGCATCTGTGGGCACTGAGTGGGAGCCACTTGCCTAATTTAAATTCCTAAGAATGTCTTCAATGCCGAGTATTAGCAGGTCCACGCATATGCCTGAGGTGGTGACCGTCCCTTCTGTGTGGGCAGCGACATCCAATACATTCTCTGCAGCTTGTGGAGGACGGAGACAGTGAGTGGTTTGGCTGCGTGGCTCCAAGAGCCTGGGCTCACACGCGTGAGTGTGTATTAAAGGACGCTTCTTGAAAGGAAGCATCTCATTGTCTGTCTCCTTAGAAACGGTCCCATCAGATGATACCAAGCACTGCTTCGCCGAGTTTTTATCTTCATACCGGGATGAAAGAGATTTATGGGTTGTGCTTATTAAAATGCACTTGCAACTTCACTACGATAATAAACCCTGAGGGGCTGCGTGCTGTCAAGATCAGCAAATTTCTTGCCTGCTGCAGCCCCTCGCCTGCTCAGGCTGAAGGCATCTCTGTGGGTGGATGCTGGAAGGGCTGGAGGAAAGGGGAGGGAAAGCTTCGAAGAAAGGAGAAATAGGGCCTTTTTAAAAGGCCACAGGGCAGAAGAAAACGGGGTATGCCACCCTCCGTGAATTCCATGCAGAGCAATCACACAGAGCTACTCGTCCTTATGAATAACAACTGCAAACTTTATTAAACACACAAACCAGGCATGGACTGGACTAACCCCCTTAGCAGGTACTGTTTTATTTTATGCTTGACACAGATGTCTAGCAATCTAGGCACTGAAGTCAGCGAGTGGGTGGGTAATTCTGCCTACAGCTCTGGTTCACTATTGGCGACGCGACCTGCCAGCAAGCATAAATCACATCCCATGAGATAAAGAGACTTTGATTCCCAGGTACCTTACTCCGTTATCTTGTTTCTATGTTGGTTCAGAGCTTGATCTAGGGTGACTATGGGCACTGGTTATTGGACACTCAGATCCCAACAATCTAAACAGCTTCCCAAGGCTCCCAGTGAGGAGCAACATCTGCCCCGGCCACACCTCCAGTCATGGCCTTGTCCTGCGGTGGATTTTTATAAAAGTGACCATGGAGGCTTTGCAGTGCCTCCCAAGCTGACTCCAAGCTGGTCTTATCTAGCTTGGAGCAGTACAGTTTGGTGGAAGAAGGCCTCAGGGGCCTTGCAGCTTCTGCCCTGGCTCTCTTGAATATGCCTCCATGTGAAAAAGCCCAAACTAGCCCGTGAGAGAGATGGCCTCGCTGAGCAAGAAGCGGAGCTGAGCTACCAGAGTGCACCTTTGACCACCAGCCCCAAGTTAGCCACCAGAATGTCTGCAGCTGTAAAACTCACCTTCTAACCTACTAAGTTTGGGGTGGTTCGTTACGCATCATCACATGACTGACACACCCCTTCCCACTCTATGCTCTGGGATCCCCTCTCTCTGGTCTTCTCTCAGTTCATGGAACACAGCCTTGTCTTTTCCACATCAGGGTTTTTGCCTATGTGTGCTCTGTGCATGAAAAACATCCCACTCCCTACTGTCCAATGGCTTGTTCCATCTCATCATTCAGGCCACATCTCGGGAGAGAACATCTATCTGCAGTAGTTGGCTATTCTCCATATCAGCTCCTTGCCTCCTTTTCCTAATTGTAGGCATAACACTCTGCATTCAGTTTGGTATTGCCTATTCTTCTCCTACCCTAGTGTAAGCACTAGGAGAGTGGGAGGAATCGATGTTTGTCCCCTTCTCCAGGGCATCCCAGGAGAGTGCCTGGCAGAGGGTCTCATCGCCTTCCCTTGGGTCCCTTTACTATTTGTGTGCATGCCTCCACCCACAGTGTTCTCACTCCCAACATCCCTAACTTCTCTTTGGGGAGGGTTGCCCCAGGCTGCTGGAGCCCAGCTGGAGTCGCCCACACCAGTGGCCAGCAAACTTTGGTTCGTGAGCCACATGCGGCTCTTTGGCCCCTTGATTGTGGCTCTTCCACAAAATACCATGGCCTAGGCCAGTCTATTTTGAAAAAAAAAAATGGCATTAGAAAAAGTTTAAAAAATGTGGCTCTCAAAAGAAATTTCAATCAATGTACTGTTGATATTTGGCTCTGTTGACTAATGAATTTGCTGACCACTGGCCTACACCAACACAGAATTCTGACGACCGGGAATTTATATGGCTTTAGCCAATGACCAAGGGGTGGGGTGGGGGATAAGAACACTCCAGCTTCCTTATCCTACCTTCTGTCCTGTCCATGGATCAGGACAATTCCCAGGTGTGGTCTACGCCTTCTGCAGTGAGCACCTGCAGGAGTGAGCCAAGGTCCCCTACCTGGGACCTCCCTTGCTTCTTTTCATCATGGTGTCCCTGGTCAGTGTGCCATACCCTCACTTGGCTTCCTCCCTTACATGGCCCACTTCCACTACCCCCTGCAGGTTTTTCCAGAAACACATCCCAATAAATCACTTTTATACAGATCCTTATGTTAGACTCTGCCCCTGGGGAAGTCACCCTAAGCATGTTAGTGTGTTGAATATTCATTACAGCAACTCTTGAGTTCCAAACATTGGTTTTTCACGTTGACACCCCTAAACCAACCTCATAAGCAGAATTCAGGCATATTCCGGAGCATCCCAAGCCCCCGCAGCCATGTTTGTGCAATTACTTCAATGTTTCATTACCATTTTCCTGATGTTTTATGAAGATGAGAGGGAATGGAAAGTGCTGACACTAGCGGTTAAACAATTGAGACAAACCACTTGGCGCTGTGGAAGCAGGGATTGGGGATGATATTAGCATTCTGGTCATCTGGTGTTTGATTGTGGAGAGCAAGCACTAAATTAAAGACTATAAAGAAAATTCTGGAAATAGACCATCTAGGCCTATATTGAACGATGAGGCTGACTGAAAGAGACAGAGTATGAGAACTATGAAATAGGCACCAAAGGCAGGGAAGTTCACAGACCAGAGAGCATTCTCAGGGATGAGTTGGCTTTGCCCTGTCAAGAGGAGAAACAGGCTCACCTGACAAATGTTTCAAGAAATCTTGTAAAACCCTGTTAAAGCCACCCTCACAGTCTGATGCCCACCAAGCCCTTCATTCTCCTGCAAATAAAATAAACTTCTTATTTTTCCCTAATGTCACTTTAAGTTGAAAAGACTAGGTTTGGGGGGCAAGAAATCACATGAGAACATGAGTTCTACTGTTTGCATTTAATGTGCAAACCAATTGTTAATGTTTTAAATAATCATTGCATAGCTTAACATTTTAGTAATGCTCTTGGAGTCCACGGAGCTTCACTCATCCATATCCTTTGCAAAGTTTTGATTTTTTTCAGTTCTATTCCACTTACATATTGTTTTCCCTTTTGAATTAAAAAGTATTATTCATGACACAAGGAACTTGCACAGGCTGATGGGATAGTATCGAGCCTCAGCTCTGCTACCAGTTATGTAACCTCCCGGAAGCTGGTCTTTCTGAGCCTCAGTCGATTCCTCGGTACTAAAGCCACCTCTGCAGGGCTAGACAAAGTGCACAGGACATCGCCAGCACTCGGTGACTCTCTATTCTCTTTCTCATGGTCCCTTCACAAAACAGTTGGCTTGAATGATTTTGCAAACAACTTGACTGCCTTGGCTTAAAGACCAAGTCTGAACTCCTTAGCATGACATACAGGGTCCCACTTGATCTGACCTCCATGTGTATCTCCTGGCTTATCCAACTCCTTCCTCATCCCCCCACCTGCCAATGTGCTTCCAAAGAAGGGAGTGGAATTACTTGCACTCAGGCCTTCCCTCTCCAGAACCTCCTCCCAGGATTCGGTCCAGATGGATGTCCTCCTGAACTCCTGGAGCCCCCACGCCCTCCAGCCTGGCTACAGGTCCATCCATCATGGTCTCTCGAGAGCATGGGCCTCCCTCTAACACAACACTTGTAAATATCTTTCATGCTAATTTCTCCCTTAGCTTAGAACTTTCTCACATGAGGGTATTGGATAACATACCAGTCACTGTTCTAAGGTCTTTCCATGTATAATTTTATTATTACAGCAAATTTATAAGTTTTCTCAGCTCATTTTAGAGGTGGAGAATCGAAAAAAAACACAAGAAATTAAATGATTTTCCCATGACCAAATATCTAGTAAGCAACAGAGCTGGCTCTGGTACCTCCTTGCTAGAACCCTATCTTCTGCCCTGAGCCCAGAATACAAAGCCCACAGTTACTCAGTAAAAACTGAATAAACAACACGGACAACAATATGCCAATTACAAGAGAGATAGAGGGGCGGGGGAGGCAGAAGAGGGTAAAGGGGGAATAAATGGTAATGGAAAGAGACTTGATCTGTGGTGGTGAACACACAATACAATATACATATGATGTGTTATAGAAATGTATCATGAAACCTATGTAATTTTATTTATCAGTGTCACCCCAATAGATTTAGTACCATAACTGAATGAACAAATAAGATCTGAGCAGGGGTAGAAACAGATTGAGACCAAAGCCCACACTGCCATGATTTGTTAGAAAGAAGGCTAAGAGCTAGCACATAAAACCTGGAATGTGGAAGGGCCTCTTACCCCAATGTCATGAGTTGATGCAGTAATAATGGGGAATGCACTGCCTGGGGGATGAGATAGACCTGAATTTTAGTGTCTACATGGGTGACCTGCTCCTTCACAGACCTCAGCCACCTCATGTATTAAATATGAGCAATGAACGGGATGGAGTTGGAAGTTCTCCCACATCAGATATTTATGTTCTGTGATTCTCACAGAAGAGTCCCATGTCAGGGACCTGCACTTGCTGTCCTGTCCATCACTGCTTGCCTTGTCCTCCTCATTTCTGTCTTGAGGAAAATGTCAATACAGAGCAGCAGTGACTAACATAGACTCTGAAATCCTGGCTCTGTGACTTCCAAGCAACGTGATCTTGGGAGGTTACTTAACTTCTCGGTACACTGTTTTTTCCTGTCTGTCTCCAGTCTGTCTCCACTACTGGAAAAAGAACTGATGTATTGCTGTTTAATTGCCTGGTGCTATGGGAGGGAAAGGAAATTGGTTTGCAGACTTTTACCAAGTCATGGCGCATTATTATTTTAAAAAATCCTAGCATATATACAGGATTGAGCAAAAGTAGGCCTATAATTGTGAGTACACAAGTTTATTCTTATATTATTTATTAACTAGTGGCCCAGTACATGGATTCATGCACATCAATTAGGAAATTAATTAGGAAAGGAAATTAATTATAATAAATATTTTAATATCACTATATGTTCTTTCTTTATAATAGAATTGTCAGAGATGAAATAAAATTAGTAAAATGTATGTGAAAATAATACATAAATTGATTAATAAACAATAACAACATGATATAACAAAGGCATGATATAAAAACAAAAACATGATATAAAAATATGATATAAAAACATTGACAAAAACAATGACTGATAAATTGATTAAATTTATTCTAATATCTCTCTGTACACCACATTAAGAGTAAAAATACTTTCAGAGTGCTTGACTAATTTCCCTTGTGATGAAGTATTTACGAGTTTAACTTTAATGTCACACACTCTTCAAACTTGAGAGAAAGCAACCTATAACTGACCATGTTCAGAAAATGGGTTCAGGTAGAAATATTCCTACTCTGTTTAGAGTTTGTCCTTGTGATTTATTGTCATTGCAAATGCTGGCATCACAGGAAACTGTCTACAAGTTAATTTAAATGGGAGGCCAGTGTCAGATGGAGACAAATTAATTCTTGAAATCAGAACAACGTCTCCTTCTACAGATCCTGCTAATATTTCAGCTTCGATTATGTTAGGTCACAATCTTGTGATAATAAATCTAGTACTATTACAAAGACCCCATTTACTATTAAGATTTCTCAGTAGCAGGATGATTGCATCTACTTTCAATTTTAACTTATGACACAGCATTCCCAAAGGAGTAATACTATTAAGAAATTCAATGGGAAAATTTTCCTTTTCGGCATCATCCTTTGAATCAATGGAGTCATCACTCAAATGTCAACAAAAATAACCAAATTCATGATCGACAAAGACAGCTAAAACACACATGTGCGACTGGAGCTGAGAGCTTTATATGTATTGTGCATGCACAAGTCAGCATCTATTTTAAATTGCCAGTGCTTGTCATAAGTACAGGCCTATCAGTTGGATGGTCAGATGGTCACTTAGTCATATATATATAGTTATTGTATTATTTTCCATATGAACAACTGTAAACCTACTATTGTTCCCCCCACCACCACCCGGGAAGAGAGAGAGAGAGAGAGAGAGAGAGAGAGAGAGAGAGAGAGAGAGAGAGAGAGAGAGAGAGAGAGAGAGAGAGAGAGAGAGAGAGAGAGAGAGAGAATGCTCTGCAGAGTAGGCAACAAATGGCCAATGAATCAACCATCCTAAAGATTACTGCTCAGACAATAGACAAATTGACCCACTAGCTTTCGGCAGCCCACTGCCTAGAACTCCCTTCCCCGGAGAACATTTGGGCCCGGCTGCCTTGCCACCTTAGGAAGTGACTCACTTGCTCTCTGCTCATTCTGTGCTGCTGTGGCGCCTTCTCTAGACTTAACATTGAACATGACTGAAGGGAAAGGTTGGGGAGCTGTTAAGGATTACAAATTTGGCCTGACTTTCTAATGTTACAACTCACTTCTGATTAAAGAGGGAAATAAGACAAGAGGAAAGGAAAAAGCTGTGTCATCAATTCATCCAGATGTCACTTGCTGTCTCATGGTTAATGCTTACTTTTATTGCGCCGAAAACTCCCAAGATGTATTTTGACAGTATTTACCCTGCTTTGTAATTAGAGGGAGCAAGACCTGCATCTCTTGACAGGAGCATGTTCTTTAAACACCTGCCGCCATATTGAAGGCTTCCCTTGGGAAACGTATCATTATAACTTTTACTGTATTATGCTGCTAAGTTTATTTTAGATTAAAAAAAAAACAAAAAAACAAAACACCTTTTGGCTCTTTGGCCATGATGTCTGAAAACAGGCGGTAAGCATATACGGGCTATGAAGACAAAAGAAAAACAGGCTGGGCACATCAGCTTCTTCTGTGATGCCAATTTAGTGTGTTCACGGCTCTATAATGTCAGGAAAAGGCTCTGCCACTCACACGTATCTGGTGGCTTGAGTGGTGCCCCCCCACACACACACACAATATATATCTCCGTGTCTTAATGTCTAGAATCTATGAATGCGGCCTGATGTGGAAATGGGGTCTTTTCAGGTGTAATTAGTTCAATATTTCAAGAGGAGAACTATCTGCCTGGGTCTTACAGCCAATGACAAGTGTCCTTGTAAGAGATGCAGGAAGAGGAGGAGGCCATGTGATGATGGAAGCAGAGACTAGAGTGATGCAGACACAGTCCATGAATACCTGGCGCCTCCGGAGACTAGACGAGTGAAGGAAAGATACTTTCCTGGAGCCTTTGGAGCAAACACGGCCCTGCCAACACCTTGATTTCAGACTTAAGAACTGAAGAACTAGGAGAGACCACGTTTCTATAGTTTCAAGTGCCCCGCTGTGTGGTCATTTGCCACAGCAGCCCTAGGACATGATCGCACCAGCAGTGTAATCTTGGGCATCTTGCTTCACCTCTCTGAACCACATCTAACAAATGATGGTACACCCATCTGCAGGACTGTAATGAGGAGTGAGCCTAATAGAGTATACATTACCCAGTGCTTAGTAGGTGTTCACGAACCAGCAGTTGTGATTATCACATTGTCAGTTTCACAAAACTGAAGGGAAGCGCTCATCAGAGACCCAAGAAGGCTTCTAAGTCTTTATTATCTTCCCTTGAGACCTGCTACAAAAGACTGGCCTACTTTCAATGCAGGGTTTACAGTGGTGAAGGTTTGCATTCAGGGTTTTCTTACAATGGCCTCACTCTCCACTGACACACATGACAAACGCTAAGCTGAGTAAATATTAAACTAAAGAAAGTGGTCGCGGAAGCAGGTATAATGAAGCCGGTGTTACAGTCTATTGACCTCCTTCAGAGGAGCACAACAATGGTCTTTCTATAAAAGAAACTCAAGTTGAAGCACAGGCTGGAAAACCTTCTGCGTCTAATTCGATTAGCCAAGCAACGCTCCCCAGCCTACTTAGAACGAGTGGACTCTCCATCTCAGGGAGGAATCTTAGTTTTCGCTTTTCCCTGCTCTCCTGCCCTCTCAAGGCAACCATTCATCTTTTTATTGTTGTTACACCCCCCCTCAATTGATTATTATATTCCATTTTCATTTCGCTCATTTTTATTACTACCATCTTAGTTCAGACTCCCGGCACTTGGATGGCAGCTGTGGTGTCCTCGCTGACCTTATCCTTGTCATCTGTCCACCTGTGAGCCCCTGTAAGCCACTGGCATGCAGCAGCGACATCAGCAAACCTTTGAAAATGTAAATCCCTCCAGGCCAACCCAAAGCCCCCCAGGCTTCCTATCTCACCCAGAACAAAATCCAAGACTCTTGCCCTGGATTCTAAAACTCAACATGACTTGGGTCCTCTCCCTACCCCCTCCCTAGACTCTGTCCCACTGGCCTTCGTTCTGTTCCTCATACACTCTGAGTCCATCCCCCCTCCTGGGAAGTATGCCTTCTGGTAGCTCCCCAACCCACAGGGCAATCCCTTGCCTTTCCTATGGGTGACCCCTACCCAACCCTGAGATCTCAATTGCAGGAAGATGCCCATAGCAACAGGGATGAGAGGATTCATGTAGGACAGCTCGGCCTGCATGCTCAGTCCCACACTGCCCGGCCACCTCTGGAGTCTGGGGTCTATCTGGGACTCCTGGCTGTGCTTCCTCACTCTCCTCATCCTGCAGCAAGGAGGTGGGTAGGTGGCAATGCCACCTTCCCCAGGAGACCCAGACCCAGGTCTTAGCTGCCTCCCTCATCATCCCTTGTCCCTCCCCGAAAGGTCCAGCAAGATCCGTTTACAAAATGTTTTGTAACAGCTCCATTCAGCCACCAAAAAATTTACAAGGCCAAAACAGTACACTCATCCTTCAGATTGAGAAAACACTGGCATCCTTTGGACAGAGAAGGGTGTCTGATGAGAGGTCAGGCCTTCTCTGGAGGAGGAGACAGTGGGAGAGGCAGTGTGATAAGCATCACATAAGAACAGAGTTGGCACATGGAGCTTTCACTTCTGTTCTTCTGACACCAGACAGTCTGTTGCCATGGAAATTGTTCTGTCGCTTTCTGAGCACAGCCTGCCTTTCAGAAGTGCAAAACAACCAAGCAGTCTGCATTTGGGACTCGAACTTGGCTCAGAGATGCCTGCCCCACATTGAGCATTCCCCTCGCGTAACTGACTTTGAGTCTGCCAACCTCACGATCAAGGATTTTGTCACATGAAGGCATTAAAAACTAGCTTCTCCATACTGGCAAAAGCACCTCCCTCAGTCTCGTGTCCTCTTAGCCACCAAAAGGACTTATGGGGCCTCAGTTGCCTCAGAGAACTCAGCACCAACCAATGGTCTGTCTAGCTTGCCCCTGTGTCAGGGGGAGGATGCCCTTGAGATGTCTCAGAGCCACTTGGAGACTATGAAGCTACCTGGCCATTTCCCCAAAATATTTATTTGATATACATCAAGCAGAACTGTCAGGTTCCAGGCAATGCTCAAGGTGTCAGAGAAAACACAAGGATAAATTCAGCTCAGCACTTGCTTCAAAGTGTGTACACACCAGTGACAGTGACAAACTTTTAAACTATGCTTCAGTTAACCAAGTGCTGTCTGGATGTTTTCTGATTAAATCTCCTAAGCTCCCCAAGGGAGATAATACTGCGATGAGTACCACTCACCCAGAGGGTCTAGGAAAATCAAACCAATGCCGCTAACTCCAAATCCCTTGCTCACAGCACACTGTACATCCTCAGAGCATGATGGCACCTAGTAGACCAGGATCAAAGTCATAGATTACAACCAGGTGGCTTCAGGATATAGATGAGGAGAAATCACATGCTTTAGGAGAAATCAGAATGATGTCATAGAGGAGATAGGATTTGATGAACTAAAGGTTTGAAAATGGAAACTGGAGGGAGATTCCTGCACAGAGGAAAAATGTACAGGCTTCCCCAAGTCTCGCTTCTCCACTATCGAGTAAGGAAGAGGTTTGTCCTAAAGGCTTTCCACACCCATGCCTTACATTCACATTGTAAAGATTAAGTGAGCTAATCCAATCAATCACTTAGTACTATACCCAAGGTGGAATAAGTGTTAAATATAGTACCTACAGGACGGATCTTCAATTTTGACTAGTGAAAAAATTGATGATCATTGATTTTCTTCCCATAGTTGTCAATATGTATTTCTTAAGAAGAAAAAGATATGCTTAGAAAAGAAATAAGTGGCTATAGATCTGCTTGGACCTAGATTTTATATAGTTGGTGGTTTACTTGTTGGCTGAGGAATGGAGGTTATAAGGTCAAAATAGTGAGCCAGTTCATATAATCTTGCATAACACATACCGATGACATGGCTCTGCCATTACCAACCACACAATCAGATACAAGGGCAAATGCTTTTTTGGCCATCACAAAATCCATGCATATCACTACCTTCAATTCATGTCAACAACATATATTATTTCAGCCCAACATATACTGGGGCTTAGTACAGAGTTGCTCATCCTCATGGAATTCTTAAAACCTGACATATCTCCATGACGAACAGTCTCTTCTGGTTCACCTAGGGGGAGGAGAGAGCTCTGTGCCTTATAAATAAGATTCAAGTGTCACACCATATCACTTCCCTTTGGGACACAATGAGAATAGAAGAGCAATAGTGCTTAAGGCCAGGAACACACACACACACACACACACACACACACACACAGTATTAACCAAGCACGATGGGCACAATCACAGCGCTGGGATAAAGGGTCAGGAGCAATACAGATGCTGATGCTTGATGAGGTCACTTGCCTCCCAAAACCAGGGCCCCTCTGTCCTCAAAGGGTGTGGGGAACATGGTCTCAATGGCTTCAGTCTATGGAGAGGTTGCACTTCAGAGAGTATTGAATTTTCTACAGTTTAGCGAGTTCCCCAGAAACTCACTGGTAAGATTTACTGGGTTGATCTCCTTGGGGTATAAAACAGGATCTTCGTGATTTGGCTTGCTCTTGGGTACAGCAGATAAGAACCATCAATGCAGCAGGACTTCTCAGAAAAGTCCCGACAACATCACCCAGTAACAGCTGACGATGCAAGAGCAGGAATGTCCATTAGGAACTGCAATACTCTGGTCTATGTGGCAAGAAGCCTGTACTGCTTCAGTATCCCTTAAGGGAGTCACTGTGACAGAAGATTTGGCCTTCAGGGTGGAGACACTGACTCTTAGTAAAAGTAAAAGACCTGACTCATGTTCAGAAACAGTGTAGTGTAATGGGTTAAGCCCTCAGGCTCTGAGATGAGATTGCCTGGATTCAAATACTGGGTCTGTAACATAATTGCCATGTGGCTTTGGGCAATCACTTACCCTCTCTGTGCTTCATTTTCTTCTTCGATAGAGAAAGCCTATTAAAAGGATCAAATGAGTAAATCCAATAAAGCATTTATTACTAAGTGAAATAACTACCAAAGATGTTGCTTATTATTATTGAAGGTCTGTTTAGGAACTCGGGGAATTGGGTAATATATTCTAAGGCATTTCCATTAGAGAAAAAGGATGCATTTAAATGTTTGTATTTGGTTTTGTTTTCCATAAAGGAGTAAGCACCACTTATGCAGCAAATTAATTGTTTAACTAAATAAACAAACAATAATTAGTGTATGCTTAATGTGCACCAGACACTGTTCTAAGCCTGGGCATACAGCAGAGGAAAGAAACAAAAGCAAAAAGAATCACATCTCTGCTCTCATGGAGATTACAAATTTTGGGGAAAACATGCAATACCTAAGATAAATAGAGGAAAAGGATGGCATCTTAGGGGGAAATTAAGGGCTAGAGGAAGAGGCAATATAGGGAAAGGGAATAAGGTATCTCTTGTATGTAACCTTTTAATCACTCAACTCTACTGAGCACTCACGGAGTCAGGGCCCTCCTGGCCTTTTAAGCAGAAATACATGTCCTAGCTACAGAAACCAGAGGTATTGTGGGAAATGTACACAGCTCCTGTTTATAAGACGGGACCAAGAGTGGTTGAATGGTCTGAGGTTGTACCTAGAAAGGTCAAGCTGCACCCAGCCATCCTTGGCTGGTCCCCATGTACCTCTGGAAATACAGATGCACCTGAAGTCAGACAGGAACCCTCCTCTTCCTGAGAACAGCAAAGCGGTTTCATCTGTGTCCTCCTGCAAGTCCTATGGTCCGGTGCTTGTTGGCCCAATTAAGCTTCGAACTGCTGAACCATCCACAAACTCTACCCCAGAACCTAGGATGGGAGCGGAAGGTTGTGGTTTGAAGGGATGAAGTGGGGATGTCAGCAGCCACAAGCTTTAATGTTGTTAAAGAGAGAGAGAGAGAGAATACACATGAGGTAGTAATGATTAACCTCTGAAGATCTCAGATCAGTCATCTGTTCAGAAGATGTTAACTGAGCAACTACTATGAGTGTGTATTTTGCATGGACACTGGGTATGCAGCAGTGAGAGGACGGAGATGCTTCCTATCTGTCCAGAGCTTCCAGACTAAGGGAAGATGGCACCCAGGCTATCGCCACAGTGAACATCTGAACAGGTTTAACAAGTTAGAAAGCCCACCCTGGACCCTCAGATGGCCCTGTGGAAACACAGGTTATTATCTCCATTTTCAATGAGGAACCGAAGACTAAATAAGGAAAAGTCTGAAAGTAAGGAGACCAGGTGATGTATCATTATAATAAACGACAGCTGACGCTATTGTCATACTAAAAGTATTGACAGACTCCTGTGGAGCTGAGGAAATAGGACACATTAAAAACCAGGCAAACCCAGCAATTTTGTCCACCCATAACTTCAGCATGAAAACAAACAGACCTTAGGCAGGTAGGTGCCAGGTGTGGTGGGGGAGAATGTGTAAAAAGCAGCACATCCACACAACTTCCCTGAGGGCGGGGAACCTCTCCCAGACATCACTGGCGATGGGAGAGCAGCAAAGGACCCCAATTCCCAATCATCAGTGTTGGCAGCACTCCCCAGGGGACAGTGGTATGAGTTTCAGCCCCGCTGATGAGAGACAAGCAGGAGAGAGGGTGGGAGGACCCAAAGGGGAAGGCAGCGAGTGCTGCCCTCTATGCCAGGCCTTGTGAGAGTACCATCAATTCACTCCGGACAATTGTCTGTGGGCAGTCCTATCAGCAAAACAGGTATCTGCACACACAGAGAGGACAAAGGGAAGCAAACGAAGAGATGTAGCTGATCTGCTTGCCTGGGGCTGGTCCTAAGCAAATGGCGGGACCCTCTGGAGGTAGGGCGTTTCTTTACTCACCAGCCCTGAGCTTAGTCCAGATGCTTGCAGGCAACTCTCTGGGTGTTTCCAGCTGCTCCTGCAGGAGAGGAAGCCCCTGGTTCTGGAAACACTTGGGGACTGACCACAAATAGAGTACAGAGGAGGAGAGACGCTGGCTGGATCACCCCCAAAGTGCCAAGAACCTTCTCTAAGGAGCCCCACTCTCGCAGAAAAAGCTCAGAAACCACCGAAGCAGAGCCGTCAATATGTTTTGCTGAGACTCACACACAGCTGATTTTCATTCGCTGACAGTGGCTGTAACAGCCTTTTACAAAGCAAAGATCAGTCCTCCCTCCACACCTACAAACTTCTGCTCCTGCCAAGATGGTAGATCCAGAAAAAAGTCCTAATGGAGGACTGAGCTCTCATTTAAATTACCCTTTTATGCTCATTTTAGACAAATACTTTCAATGATATTTAAACATTTGCTTATTTCAAACAAAAAATAGAGACTACCATTCATCTCAAACAAAAATTAGCTGATAACCCATCATTAACTTTTTTAAAACATATATACAGCAAAATGAAGTCATATTACTGGTTCCCACATATTGTTAGGTTGTCATCACCCCTTCCAATATTTTAAAGATGTCTGGTTTCCAATCGAAAGATATAGGATAAGTCATCAACTAACCCTTTTTGGTATTTCTATACTTCTATTGTTTCTAATTTCCCCCTAATATTCCTAATTTTTTTCATTAAGATAAAGTTCCCAGAAGTGGGACAGCTGGTCAAAGCACACTTTTCAGATTCTAATTGGAATTGCCAGCTGCTCCCCTATGGAAACATCGTAGCAACAGACACTTCCATCAATACCACTTAGAATTTCCATCCTACCTGACCTTCGCCGGGAGGGCAGCAGACCTGGCTGTAGAGAAGCGCTCCTCAAAGTGGTCTTTAGACCAGCAGCAGCAGCAGCTGCTTTATGTAGAAACACAAATTTGCATGCCCCACCCATAACACCTACTCAATCAGCATCTCTGGTGGGTGGGACCCAGGCATCTGCGGTTTCAAAAGCTCTCCAGGTGATTCTTATGCCAACTAAAGTTTGAGAACCATCCATTTAGAGCACATGGAATAGAGCTATGAGGGGTGAGACCATTCAACATGCATGCCCAAGACCACGCCAACCGATGCCCTTTCTCTACACGCCCTCCTGAAGCCGGGCTGGTAATTAACGCTTCAGCAGAGGCTCCCAGAGTTCTAAGCTCAGCTTTGCAGGTAGTTTGGCAAGAAAGGGACCTCTGGAACCAGGTGGGTGAGATCTACAGAGAAGCAGAAGGGAGAGAGGGTGGTGGTCCTCTGCATGGGGCTGAGAGGGGCAGAGGAGTGTCCCTGAGAGGAGCAACATGCGGAGCCTGGCCCTTTCCCGGAGAGCCCGGCTTTGCAGGTCTGCCGCACCCCTCACTTGTAACTCTATGACCTTGAACAACCAGGTAACTCCCTTGATCCTCAGTTCCCTCACGTTTATCAGGAAGAAGACATCCCAATTTGCAGGTCACTGCGAGGCTCACACATGGTAAGCGGTGTGACATGCTTCTGGGACTGTAAAGGCCTGTCCACAGGAGGGGGTGACATTCTTATCCGAGACCTGGGCTCAGGGGAAGGCCACCCTGCCTGTGGGGTTCCTCTTCCCCATTGTGACCATGAAATTCACTTCTGCCCCTGAACCTTCAAAAGGCCCATTTATCAACCAGCAGAGCACAAAGCAGTCTGCCTTTTGGCCTTCTTTTAAGGGCTATCACTTACACTTCCCAGTTGGAATATTATCTTTCTTATCTCCAGACTGCAGCGATGCTAGGCCCACCAGCTCTCCCAGCTGCATGGAAAATGGCTAGGCAGAGTACCCTCCTTGCAGAGAAGGAAGGAGATTAAAAAAATGCAAACGCTGTTGGGAAAGGCAGCATAATGTTTGGAAGTTAAAGACAGGAGCTCAGCCCTAGATGGTTTGGCTCAATGGATAGAGCATCAGCCTATGGGACTAAAGGGTTCCCAGTTTGATTCCAACCAAAGGCACATGCCTGGGTTGCAGTCTCAATCCCCAGTAGGAGGAGTGCAGGAAGCAGCCGATCAATGATTCTTATCACTGATGTTTCTCTCTCTCTTTCTTCCTTTCTCTCTGAAATCAATCTATATATCTATATATCTATATATCTATATCTATATATTTTAAGACAGAAACTCAAAGCTTGACACTCTTGCCAGGATGACCAGGGTATCTTTTTTTATATAGCTTCCACCCTCAAGATATTCTTCTCATTGCCTTGGAAAGAAGAAGCAGATAAAGAGAAAGGTATATCAGGCAAGCACTCACTAGGCAAGCTCAAGGATGGATGTGTTTATGGGGTGCTACTCTATATGGCCTTCAACCATGCCCTTGGGCTCCTCTGGCCCTCAGTTCTGCCTGTCACAAATGGGGATAACACCACCTGTCTTGGAAGAGGGCAATAGACAATTCCATCTTCGAGGAAATGGTGCAGATGAAAGGAAAGGAAAACCAAAGAGCCCCGAATTATCATCCCACTGCAAAAAAGGACAAAGCTGACATGAAGGGCTGATTCCCAAACTTCCCAACAAAACACAGAGCCAAGTTCTGGCTGATAGGACTTCAATGAGCTTGTCTATCTAATCACTGCAGCAGGAAATGTAACTCTTCGCAAGAATCAATGTGCTCTGAGGGACTGACTCTGCATGAGGCTTGAGATAGGATGGAGAAGTTCCTCTCCGGCTGCTGTCGCCGAGTGATAGTTCCTAAAACAACAGGCCCAAGGGCTCGGTGGCTCTTCCACACCAGCCCACCCATGACCCTTAGCAAACGCTAAACCTTTACACTTTCCAACAATGATATCACATTGTCCAGCGTGAGAGCCATTCACCATAGACTGAATATGTCCTGGCTTCGAACTTTGACACTGCCCCCTAACAACTGTAGCTATCGCCAAAGTCCCTTACCCTCAGTATCCGGAATTACAATATGCTTGTGTTAACCATCTCCCAGGTAACGGTGAGGATTTAGCAAGACAATGAAAACGCTAGTATGGTCCATGGTCCATACTGAGTGCCCTAAAATGGAAGCAATAATGGCAAATGAGTTTATTCAATCTTCACTCATGCAGGGAGGCCACAAATAGGTTTTGTTAATCTGGATATTCCCAACACCTCACAGAACGAAGGCTCTATGTGTGTTTGCAAAATGAACAAATGCATGCAGAATAGCTGCATGAAGTCCTTGAGGGACACAATGAGGGACCTCTGGATAAAGCCGCCTTCCCCTGTCCTCCTACTGAGCCCAGCTGTGCCCCAATGTTGGAGAAATCAATTTTTATGATTCACAATTTCAAAGCACCTTTGTTCGAGAAGACTGACATCGGCTCTC
The DNA here is from genome assembly GCF_014108245.1 of Pipistrellus kuhlii. Classification (NCBI taxonomy): domain Eukaryota; kingdom Metazoa; phylum Chordata; class Mammalia; order Chiroptera; family Vespertilionidae; genus Pipistrellus; species Pipistrellus kuhlii. The sequence goes on from NW_023425449.1 coordinate 4,339,264, forward strand.
CACGGGAGAAGGAAGCGCGGCTCCCATCACTGTATAATTACCTCTGTTTGCTTCCTCCCGCTAACAGCGAGGCTCACTTTGACAAAAGGAGTGTTAAAACCTGCTTCTGCTTTGGCAGGTTAAAAAAATATGTCATTTTAAGGTTCCTCTGAACCCGATAAACTCATACAACAGGGAGAATATTCATCAAAATCACTTCTCCTCACCTTGTAAAGTTGAATCACACAAAGAGTAAAGCTTATGTCTCCCAAAGGATAGCGACTGGGACATTGGACCTGCAGGACGTAAGCAGATATTGCTGGGTAGAAAGGGCTCCGTGGCACCCAGGTTTGGGAAAGATTGGAATAAAACTGAAAACTAGAGTGAGTTGTCTCATCTTTTTTTTTTTTTAAAATATATTTTTATTGATTTTTTTACAGAGAAGAAGGGAGAGAGATAGAGAGTTAGAAATGTCGATGAGAGAGAAACATCAACCAGCTGCCTCCTGCACACCCCCTACCAGGGATGTGCCCGCAACCCACGTACATGCCCCTGACTGGAATCAAACCTGGGACCTTTCAGTCCGCAGACCGACGCTCTACCACTGAGCCAAACCGGTTTCGGCAAGTTGTCTCATCTTTCATATGCTACTGTGCACTGTCAGTCTCCAGTAGAGGGTGAGTCACTGTCCAATTTCACTGGTTTCTAGAGCATCTTATGGGACTGGCCATACTTTGAAAAATGTTACCTGGAGCCAGAGGAATAAACCAGATACTCTTTCCAAACTATAGAATTCAATTGGAAGCTACAGATAGGCTAAGCCTGTTTGCCTCCTCTGGAAAATGTTCTCTGACAGCCTCATGTCTCCACTCATTTATTAATGTAAGTTTGCATTTATTCACCAAACATACATCAGCAGCCTGTGGCGGACCAGGCACTGTGATGAAGGCAGAGAGCGACTCACTTGGAAGGAAGATGCTCTCAAATCGTAGAGGCCAGAGAGAAGAAAAGGGGACCCCAAATCAGTATGGAGGATGCCAGACCTAGTGAACGCCTGAGGAGGTAAAGGGTGTGAATGAAGAGCCGGTAACAGATGGAGAAATCAGAGGTGCATTTAATTATGTGCATTAATTCAGAACTTCATCACAGGCTCTTTGCTAGGTGTCAGGATCACAACAGTGAACAAGGCACAAGGCCTGCCTCTGAAGAGTTAACTCTCTATTGGAAATGCAGAGGGTCAGATTTTGCTTTTTCTAGAAAGTGCCTTTTGGCTACCACGTGGAAGGGGGCAAGACCACGACTGGGATTGGATAGAAGAACCTAGGCAGAAATCAGAGAGCCCGACCTACAGCAACGGCAGTGGAGATGGGAATACACTCGCAGAATCCCAAGGATCCAAAATGGAAAAGGATGTGAGAAATGGTTGAATTTAGAGATAAAAGAGGAGATACAAACAAGAAAGGTTTTTGTTTTTTTGTTTTTTTAAGGAAGTTAACTTTCAGGTAAAGAGTGGTGCCAATTTGTGAGCTGGGAGGGCATAGGGGGAACATATTCATTCTATGAGATGGTGGGCTTAGGGGGATATTCAAGAGGAGGTGTTAGGCAGTTGCAGAGTTGGAGATGCAGGTATAACATTCAGAAAAGGGAGAATACAGGTAGATATTTGAACATTTATCAAGTGTAGAGATGGATGTGCAAACCAAGGTCATGAAAATGAAAGGTATCACCCAGGGAGAGTGTGTAGAATGGAAGTCAATCCAGCTGACACTGATTTTAGCCCAGTAAGACCCTTTCAGGATTCTGAACTCCCGAACTATGAGAAAATAAATTCGGGTTAAGACACTAGGGTTGTGGTCATTTGTTATAGCAGCAACAGGGAACTAATACAGCTAGGTAGTCACAGAGGGCCATAATTCTACTTGGACCAGTCAATGATGAACCCTAAATGTCCTCTTCCTGGAAGAAGCAAGGCATGGGCCAACATGCCTTCTCTCCTGGGAGCTCACCTACTGTGTGGCCAGAGGACATGACACTGGTCCCCCATTTTTGGTGGCCTTCTGCCAAGCACTTGAGCGTGGCACCGTAGCTGAGAGGGCACAGCTCACACACTGTATGACTTTGCATTCACAGAAAGTGAGCAACGGGCAGAACAAATCCCCGGTGTCAGAAGTCAGAGCGGGGTTATCCTGGGGAGAAGGAGCCGTGTTTGGGAGGGAGCAAGAGGGGGACTGCTGAATTAGTAAATTCTGCCAAGAGACACACAGGAAATACTTCAGGCTTTGGGAGTCGTACGTCTTTGTCTCAACCACTCAACTCTGCCACTGAAGTACAAAAGCAGCTATCGACAATTCATAACTGATGGGTATCGCTCCAGTGTAATAAAACCTTGTTTACAAACAGGTGGCAGGCGGGAATTGGCCTGTAAGCTGCAGTTTGACGGCCCCTGGGATAATGCATTGAACCGTATACTCATGATTTGTGCACCTACCCACGTGTGTCTCACCGGCCAGTATTTTAAGTGTAAAATGTAATAAACTACAAAAAAGGGCAGGATCCTGGATTCATTCTGCCTGAATTCCTGACTCTTCTACTAAATTATTTCATGACCACCATCTGCTCTCTTTCTCGATGCCTCCATTTCCTCACCTGCAGTCACACTCCCTGCTTCATGGGACTACTGTAACATCGCAATGAGATAAAGCCTGGTCAGTATTCAAAGCAGCACCTGGTTTGCAGGCAGCCTTTAATCAATATTTACTCTTATTCTTATTATTGATGCTCACAGCAAGTCTGTAAATGCTGGCATTGCTAGCTCTGCATTGCAGATTAGCCACGGAAGCAGTCATTTTTCTGCCGTAGCCTTCCAGTGGCTCTTGATCTCGCTTCAGATTACTGAAGTTCACACATGAGGCTCATTCAAGCCTCTCAGCCATATCTACAGCCACAAGGAGGCCATTACAGCAACTAGCAATTCCCTCACTACACCACACCCCTGTACTATGGGTAATGGTGTTCCGCCTTCCTAAAATAGCCTTCCTGGTCACTCAGTAATCCTTTACTCCTGGTCTTCAATAAGTGCCATCTCCTCTGTGAAGCGTCTGAATCTTAGATGCTATGGAGTAGTTTTCTTAGAACTTACAACCATGCATCAGCCATCATTTTTCTCATGCATATTTGTCTTTATCAAGGGCCACGCACATGCTGGGCACCCAATACATATCTGCTGAACGGACTTCATAGCTGCATTCCCCTCTGACTATAAGCTCTTATTCATCCTTGTGTCCCCTACAGTAATGCCCAGCACATGCCTGGCACTTAATAAACATTTGTCAGGTGGGTAAATGAATTGATGGTTGGAACCAACTGCAGACAAGTAGGGCCAGATGACAAGAAGCATAGTCCCAGTCTCAGTGAGCACCACCGAGAACTCCATCCATCATGAATACCAGTTATTAAGGGATAATAAGTCTTATCTGTATTTTACACAACAGGGGAAGAGCTATGGGTGTTACCATAATTATTGCTCACATTTCCCAGTCATAACAACAAATAATATACATGCCCACCATTTCCCAGAGTCAGTGAGTGATAAATACCCTTTTGAGGCAATTCTACTCCACATCTGCTGTCCTCAAATGTCTGTATCTCCCATAGAATTCGAGAACATTACATTAATGCTTAAAGAGAGCTCAGAGACCTTCTAAGGGGAAAATAACTCATAGTTTTCTTTTTTTTCAGATCTTCTTGTTATGCTGCTGTTTTTTTCCTGGACTTGAGCAGCCAAAGAAAAGAGAATCTGGGGACAGCTTCACCACTTGTCAATAATGACAGTTTATGATATGGAAACCATTTCACAGTAATTTTCAAGCAGAAGCATAATGAACGCGATATTTACATCTGAAGGAGAAGAGGGGTTTGTAGGAACAAAAGCAGGAATTTCATTGTTATGCCACAAATCATTAATAGAGGGGTAAATGGGTTATCAAGAGTATTCATCATTCTTTGGGTTGTTTCTGGAGCATCTACAATTGTCTCCAGTTCTGACCAACTCCTGCCATTCTGGAACCTGGTTTCCTATATTCCAAATCACCCCAATGTCCTCTTCCTGCTGCTGGAAAGAACATATGAAAAGCCAAACTAGGGCTGCCGGGCTCAGGCTTAGGGCCTGTTTTAGAAAACCAAGAGATAAAACCAGAGGAGAAATAAGATTCTTCACATTCTTGTCTTGCTCCTTCTGTTACATCTTCTTCCTGTGTGAACCCTGCAACCTAATCGGGCCAAACTTCTTTATTATCCTGATTTGATGGCTCTCACCTACCTGCTGTTGCCTGGAATCCTCTTTTCTAAACCACTGGCCTGGTCAATTTCCAATCAGAGGAATTTGGTTGTTGCTTCTCCCCCAGCAACTGCCAACAGTTGCTGCTTCATAGCTTCCAGCAAGTGCCTCCCTTAGAAGGCTCATCTCAGTCCTCTGTAGCCACCACTTACTTATCTGCCTCTCCGAGAGACCACAAGCTCCTGAAGACGGACTGTGACCTCGGTGTCTTGCAGTGTCAGGCAATGCAAGATGGCTAAATGAGTGAATGGAGAAGTAGGGTCCTAGGGAGAAACCAGTCAAGCAGGATGGCAGGGGGCAGTGGCATTGTCGAGTCTGTATGATAATTTCTGGAAACAAACTCAGGCAAGCTTCTTTATAAATGGACTTCTCGGTGACATTCATGTACAAATGTGCTTAGTAAATATCCAAAGTTGTGATATTTACTAAGGAGTTAGTAAAGCCAAATCATGCTCCCTAACTTTTCCGTGGAACACTGTGTGTGTGTGTGTGTGTGTGTGTGTGTGTGTGTGTGTGTGTGTGTGGTGCTTCTGCTAACACCTTAGGACATGCTCAACCAGACCATTTCCTTAAGGGTGAGACCATTACCAGAAAGTACCTGGTCTACCCCACGTACAGGGTTACAAGTGCTACACAAACAGGTGAGGTGTGTTGACTGAAGAATAACTCAAGTCAAAATTGAAGCTGAAACTCACACAATGAAGTTGTCCCTCTAAAGTTCTGCAAAGTCCATGGGACTTATGACCCAGAAACATCTTCCATAATCTCCATAGAAAAACAAAGGAAATGGCTATACCAACATCCCCAGCTGCTAATTTTTCATCTCCATATTAGTGAAGGGAACCAGAAACAGCTTCTCACTATTATGTTTACATAACATATTGTGGGTGTTATGCATGCAGTGTGCTGAAGATAATGAGAAAAAACTCCATCTTTTGAAACCCTGTTAATCCCCAACCCCAAGTGATATTTTTGGTCATAAAATTCTTGTCAATGATTTATGCCAGTTTTAAACCTCTCAGGAATTACATGAATAAATAAGATAGAAAGGCAATGTAATTCAGAAATTCATTCTAAAACATTTACTGACCACTTACAATGTTAAGGGTACAAAGATTGAATTCTAAAAGCTTGAGGGGGGGTGGAATCTATTATCAAAAAGATTGCTGTTCCTTTACATCAATGAATCATAATCTTAAGAAAAGTACGTATGACAGGAATGCTATCTGGTTTATCAGGATACACTTAGCATAAAAGCCTGGCGCATGGTAGATGCTCAATACATACTGAGTGAATGAGGAAATGAATGCACAGATGAATGACTCTAGACGGCACTGATCGCACCATTCAACTCATCAAGATAGGGCTCCACAAAAGAGTGGGAATTGAGAGGGACCTTGCAAATGAGCACCTGTACTGGACACATTCTAGATGTATGGGGAAGATAAGTGGGAACCTTGATAAGTAGGGTGGCAGGAGGAGAAGTGTTTCTAGGACAATGATTGAACCTGTCTGACCAAAGTGGAGAGTGTGGGTAACAGCACCATTCACACTGGACAGTTACCGGAGGAAAGACTTAGAGGAACATTAAATGCCACATTATAGAGCCAGGACTTTTTCCTTTAAAAGAAAACCACAGAAAGAAAGTTAATCTCAAGAGTGTTAGATAAAGGCTATTTTTATAGAAGGCAGATGTTTCATTATGGATCACAAGGGAAACATATTCATTGGTTAGAAATGAAATGAGAAGACCCTTCTCAAATAATGATTCCTTGCGATTCTAGGCACCTATGAATGCTTCAGGGTTCTGCATAGGCAAGGACTTCAGTAGACAGGCCTGAGAGCAGCAACTATGACCTGAGACAGACCAATATTTATGTCTGCTGCTTAACAGCCATGAGATCTGGGGCAAGTTACTTAACCTTGGCAAACCTCAATTTCCTCCATTGCAAAATGGGTGTAATAATAGTACCTACCTCATGAGGTTGGTGGTAAGAATTAAATTAGATAATGAATGTATGTTTACAAAGTACCTGAACCACAGTTAATGGTCAAAAGCTACTATCTATTAGCATTGGACCTGAAATTGCAATGAACATTTCATCCCTTCAGTAGGTTCTTGTTAAGAAGATAATGAATTAATGATTCAGCTTTAACGATGCTCATTTCTCAGTCCTTGTGAGATTTTGGAACAAGTTTCGAGGGAATTACATAAAGCAGAGTTAACATTTTGTTTCTCTCATTAATATTTTTGTTTCACTTGAGTACCCATAATTGCATACTGCAGGATTTAATTTTTTTGTGACATCGAAGACTTGTTTGTGCCCCGCCTGCTTCTTGCTATCCTAACTCAATTTCCATTTTCTGGTGAAAATATTAGAGAAAGGCAATGCCAACTCTTATCTTAATGTCCACCTGTAGGACATGTCTACGGATACACTGCTGCCAAACAATGAGGGTGTAGGACTTAGAAGGTGGGTTTTCTCATTCCTGGGATGGAGTTCACTCACACCATAAAATGGCTTTTTTCTATGTCCACTAAAGTGTGCCAAGCAGTCATACTTAGGTGAGAATAGGCATAGAAGTGTCCGCCTAGAGAGGTAAGAAAGCCCGGGTGTTCACAGCATGTAGCACATCCCCACTTTCTAAATGTGTCAGCTACACATCCTAAAGGCTTTGTTCAACTTTTGCCTTAAATATAGGAAATCTTATATAGCAAACCACATGCAAATATTTGAAGCGGTGCTTTTTAGCTCACAGTGTTTTCCCTGCACCTTCCAATCAACCAACCGGAATGGGTGCGGAAACAGCATAAAAAGGCTTTTATATTTTATTGTCAGAAATTTCCAAGCTGTGTACAACATCATTTGGGGACCTCAAACTGACATTAGTACTTCCCCATCTGACACTGAAGCTGAGGCCCCACGTAGAGCACTTGCCTGGAGATAGGTCATAGACTCATACTTCTTGGTCCCTATTAGCGGAAGTCATCAAACACTGGCCCCAAATAAACCTCAACGAGTTTTGCACGGCCGACATGGCTCAGTGGTTAAGCATCAACCTATGAACCAGGAGGTCATGGTTGGGTTCTTGGTCAGGACACACAGTTGAGTTTTAGGTTTGATCCCCAGTGTAGGGCATGCAGGAGGCAGCCGATCAATGATTCTCTCTCACCATTGATGTTTCTGTCTCTTTCTCCCTCTCCCTTCCTCTCCCTGAAATCAATAAAACAAGAAAAAATTTTAAGGAAGCAGAGAAGGAAGTAGAAATAGGAAAACCAGAAGAGTGTGCTGTCATAAAAACCAACACAGCAGAGAATGTCCAAAAGGAAAAGGTGATCTACTTGCCTTCACTCGAAAATCATTTGTTCATCAACCACTTTAAACGGGAACTAGGATGGGACTAGCTAGGAGCCTCGAGTGGGAACTTTAAGGCGGCTATCACTTTTAGAATCATTCAAGTGCATGGTCAACATTGAAAGGAAGTGCCTCCTTGAATTTTGTCTCCTCAGTGCCTCATTGGCCTTACCCTGGTCTTAATCCTGTTGAGCTCAGCACTGTTAGATGCTTCAGGGATAATAATCAATGGGACACAATTCCTGCCCTCAAGAAATTCAAGGTCTCACAAACAGACAAATCTAAAGCTAGTGATTATAATGCAAAAGGTGAGTTCTGACAGGCTTAAGCAGAAGGAGTATGGGGGTATAGGTCAAGGAGCATTTCAGTCAGAGCCTGGGCTCAGAAAATGTGAAGGTGCTTGACCTGAGACTAAGAGATAATCATGAACTCCCAGAAGGAGAGGGAGGAACAGAATTCTGGGCAAAGGAACAGCATCCACAAAGACTAGGGGTCTTGAAAGTCCATAAAATGCTTTGCAATGATGATGTGTGGTAGCTGGAAGTGAAAAAGTGGCAATAAATGAGGCTAGGTATATAGGCTCCCTAACTTGTCCTTTTAGACTGAACTCTGTCTTTATTTTTACAGGTATATTAGTATCTGGGGCAGTTTTCCTGGGAAACGAGGTGCTGCCTAAATTAATTGGGAGGCCCATCAATCTGTTGGCCCTGCCCGTCCCAGGCTCCGAGAGAACAGGGAGGAGGGCCCCCTGGGCTCTAGCTGCTCAGTCAGATGTATTTTTAGCCTCGGCAGAAAATAACAGCAGCGTTCACTTAATAAAAATATCAAGCCCTGGGAATGATCCCGTGCCAGAGTTGGAGCAATCAGGGACAGAATACGTTTTCCAATTGAATTACTACTGTGGTCATAGTTATAAAAAGAGAGAGGGAGGAGAAAATGTTAGGCTGGTCAGTTTCTTGGGAGTATTCAATCTCGGTTCGCTCTAATTTTAACGTTCAAAGACACATGAGCCAACTCTGCCCTTAGAAGCTATTTCCGGGGGACCGGCCAACACCCGCAACTTGCAGTCAACACAGGGAGGCTCTATGGCCAAAGTTTTCTTTTTCCTTCTCTTTCCTCCCTGCCCCCCACCCCCCCCAATATCCCACCTCCCTCCGCCCCTACCAGTTGGGGCCTCTAAGAGTTCTTCTGCTCACCAGCTAATGAGACACAGTGTGAATAATTGCAAGGACAGTAAATTTAGATTCTGAGCAAACTGAGGGTGTGGGCTCAGAAACTGGGCTCAGGAAGAGGTGCCACTGGTGGAGCATCAAGAGAAAGCCTTGGGCCGGAACCGGTTTGGCTCAGTGGTAGAGCGTCGGTCTGCGGACTGAAAGATCCCGGGTTCAATTCTGGTCAAGGGCATGTACCTTGGTTGCGGGCACATCCCCAGTAGGGGGTGTGCAAGAGGCAGCTGATCGATATTATTCTCTCATCGATGTTTCTGACTTTCTATCCCTCTCCCTTCCTCTCTGTAAAAAATCAATAAAATATATTAAAAAGAGAGAGAGAGAGAGAGAGAGAGAGAGAGAGAGAGAGAGAGAGAGAGAGAGAGAAAGCCTTGGGGCATCGTGGGTACTGGGCTCCCCACTGCTCCCAGAAAAAGCCTCCCATTCTTTAGAATGTCATAAACTGGTCCTCCCAATCTGGTCACCATCGACCACCCCAACAATGACTCCTTCTGTTGGTTCCGCACACCCTCATCATATCCCCTAGTCAAAAATCACTATTATCAGCTGTGACCTACTGAAGACTTCCTTTGTGCCAGGCATTGGCTGTGCAATCGCACATTTTGTGCTATTTCATCCTGAGACTGACATAGAAGAGCAGAAACTGTTAGCTCTGTGTATTGGTGAGGAGGAGGAAGCTGGGACAAGAGACGTTGCTTTCCAACGGTCACCTAGCTAATATGTGGCAGAAGCTAGATGCTGGCTCATTCCTAAGCCCATCCACCCTCTACCCATTCTGTGGCCCTGGCCTGCCAAGTTGAGCCAGTTCTTCAAAATGCTATACATCTTCATACCCCTTTACCCTGCATAGACTGCCTCCTTCCCAAAATGCCTTTATATCTATTTTCCTAGAATTCTCTCCTACACTATCTTAGTTTTTGTCCATACCTGTTATAGCATGCATTACTATACGTGTTGGTAACAATCACTATTATATATTCAATTCTGGTTGTATGCTAGGCATTATTCTAAGAGATTTATATATATTATCTGATTTGATTATCTCAACATTCTTATAAGATAGTTATTATTATTACACCCATTTCACAGGAGGGAAACTGATGCACAAAGAGATTCATCGACTTGCCCAAACTTACAGAGTTGGTAAGTGGTAGAACTGGAAAAATAACTACTATTAATTAAGTAATTAATTGAGTAATAGACATTGAACTTTGCTCTGGACCATGCATCATCACACTTATTCCCCACAGCAATTGCAAGGTGCCATTATCAACCCCATTTTACAGATGAGAAGAGTCTCAGAGAAAGTTTTAGGTAACGTGGCCAAGGTCTCAAAGCCGGGATGGGAACTCAGGTGTGAGAAGCTCCCATACCTGTGGCTCTTATGCCCAGCACGACGAGCTGCTCTCAGATCTGGCTTCTCAATGAAGAGTCACTCCTTCCAGAGGACAGCCATGCCTTATTCATATCCCACTCCCCAGCGCCTTGCACAGGGCCCTGGTGCACAGTGGGTACTCAGTAAATGGTAGACCTAGGGCATTGGCCACCTGTTTCAGATGTGCTATATTTCAATGCACTGGGAGGGAATAAGCAGGGCAGACATGGTTGTGAAGGACGTTCTTCAGACAGAGGGCACTCCCAGTGTGTTCAGCTCCTGCCAGCTGGTCTGGGCTGTCAGGTCAAGTCAGACTCAGGTGCAGGAAAGCCCTTCCCTGGTCAGCTCAGCTGCTGCTCAAACAGATGGCTAGCTCTGACCTTCTAGCCTCTCCTCAGTCACTGTCCCTCACCCTCTTTGAGCTGGCCCTCCTTCACAGAGCTTCGACCCCAGGCTCAGTCTCTCTGATGGGCATCTGACGATAATGACCACCCCACTGATGGGCATCTGATGATAATGACCACCCCACTGTTGGTTCCTTGGAGTGCTCCCTGGAATCCAACTGCCCTAACCTGCGTCCTTCACTGCATTCCTTCCCTGTGGCTCTGCATCATGTCCTGGGGTTGAGAGACACAATTAAAAGTTTAAGGACTGAAAAGAGTATCATCCTAGGGGCTTTTGAGGGCAGATAGAGGAGTTCCCAGAGAAGCCACTGCTTCTTCCTACCTGTCATTGTTTTCTCTTTTTATTCAACTATAATTGGCATATGATATTATAGTAGTTTCAGGTGTACCTTAAGCCCTTGCTTATATAGTCATTTCATCTATGATGAAGAAGGCAAGAATATATAATGGAGAAATGACAGTCTCTTCAACAAGAGAAAATAGGACAGATACATGCAACAAATTGAAACAGGACCATTATCTTGCACTATATACTAAAACTAAACATGTGTTAAAAACTTAAATGTAATACCTAAAAACCATAAATATCCTAGAAGAAAACATCGTTAGGAAATTATTTGACATCACTCAGCAATTTCTTTTTGGGTATATCCCCTCAAACAAAGAAACAAAAGCAAAATTAAACAAATGAGACTTCATCAAACTAAAAAAAATTCTGCATAGCCAAGGAAACCATGAACAAAATGAAAAAGCAACCAACTGAATGGGAGAACATAGTCACAAATAACACGCCTGTCAGACTGTACCTAGCCTTTTAGGAGAGTTGAATGGAGGAGCCTCAGAGCTAAAGACAGCTGGATTACAAATTGCCTCTGCCACTGCTCAATCACTAGACTCTGAGCAAGTCACTAACCTCTCTGAGCCTCCATTTCCCCATCAGTAAAATGGGTATAACATCCTTAAATTTATACCCATTGATTGGACTATCAGATGACATCATGAATGAGTGGCAGGAGAGTGCTAAGCTTATGAGCATTCTCTTTGCAGTGGAGGTAGAATCTCAGGTCCACCTCAGGTGACCAGCTATCACAGTTTGTCCAGAACCAAGATATTTCAAGAATATGTGAAACCTGGGAAATTCTCAGACAAACCAAAATGAGCTGGTATCCTGATCGCTTGCTGCATAGTAAAATGGGGATAATAAGTGCTCCTTCCCTACAGGAAGGCCATGCGATTCTGTAAAAATATATGTAAAATGTATGTTCCCTTTCCTTCTGCTCAATATGGCTCCTCCCTGGGTCCACCCATTGATCACTATGTGGGAGAATATAGTCATGTTTCAACCAGGCAGATTTTTGGCTACAGGTAAACCATGTTGCCCTTACTAATCCTTGAAGGGAGGTCTCTGTCTTGGGACTAGTGGCTGTATAGGTAACTACCCTGCCCTGAGGATACTGACTGGTCCCCAGGAACAGATTTCTGTGATGCTAAATTTAAGCCAATTTTCCCTTACCTGCTTCAGTCCAGCACCTTGCAGCTGTTGGCTGGAACAGGGCCAATGCAGAGCACTCCCTTCATGAAATGACTCAGGCCTTGAGCTGAGAGAATAAAGGAAGTAAAATGGTAAGTCTTCCGAGTTGCTCATAAGAAGGAGGTTTATATAGCATTGCTTATGGGTAGAGTTCAAATCGTCAAGTCTGCTAAAAATGCTTGGTCAACAGGCTGAGTGCATGGCACATAGAAAATGCTCAGTAAATAGATTGTACAACATGTTGACTTTGAAATTATTCTGAAAACCTCATTTGAAATAGGAAGGGTTAATCATATTCATATTTCAACTATTTGGCCTATAGATATCTTATTCATGTATCTTTCTTTCCTCCAGAGTATAAGAGCACAGCCTAGAAAACCTTGACTTTAAAAATCACAAGACCGGTTTTCAAATCCACTACCATGTATTGGCTTTGTGACCTTGTGTAAGTCACCCTTCTTGCCTGCAGTTTCCTTAACTGTTAAGAAACAATAATTTTTGCCTGTCTACCTCATTGCTGCCTTAGGACCAAAAACAAACAAATAAAAACACTCAGTGATAATAAGACAGCTGTCGTCAATTGTACTGGGTATACCTGTGAGAGCCATTTATCATTAGTCTTGTTCACCAGATAATAACAATGCTGAAGTATTAAGTGAAAAGTGTTCTGATGTCTGCTGCAATGTACCTTTAATTTTATTTTAAAAAGATAGCTTGACTGGTGGATAGATCAATGAGTAGATCAGTGGATAAATAAGTGACAATACAAGCAAATTATAGTAAGATGACGATGGTAGCATCTTGGTGATTGATGTCTGAGTGATTTCAACTTCTCATAATGTATCCTTGATTATTTTCATAGTAAAGGAAATCCACAGAAGCAAAGATACATTACCATCCTAGTTTTCTTGGGGAAATGAACTCACCGAGCTATTGTCCTGTCCCTGAAATGCCAGCCCAGTTTAAATTGGGTTTGAAATGGCTGAAAAGTGTGACTTCATACACCTCGGTGGGCAAGAGATGCAGCAAGAACATTTGTCCCGAGAAAACCAGACCCCTTCTCTCGGGAGGAACAGAATCTCTCCCTTGCTGAGTCACTCCAGGCTGAGATGCAGGGACATTGCTGAGTGAAGGCCAAGTGCACGTGATAATGGGCCCACGTGCCCAGAGGGAGGCTGACATCATCAGAGATGCATCTCTTGGATCAACAGCTTGACCTGTTTGCTGAGCTTAGAAGTGGAAGAGGCCGCCAAGAGCTCGGTCAAGAGCTCCCCAAGCCTGCAGATGACAAGATCACCCCAGGCAAATGAGGACTCCTTTTCCCAACGTGGTCATATTTCGTCCTGCAGTGAGCTCCTCTTTGGATATTTCTATTCAATAATCCTTTCTAGCCTGGTCTCTGCATCATTTAGCTCTAGTTCAGAATGATGTAAATGGCCCTTTTTCTTTCTTAAAACAAAAGCTACAGGTCCATGGAAAAAGCTCTGGGTGTCATATCAGGAGGTCTGGGGATGGATTCTGGAAATAACTAGCTCTAAAGCCTCAGGAGAGTCCCTTCAATGATCTGGGCTCTGGTTCCCTCCGATCACACTGGTGCCTTATCCACACTGGTCATGGATTCACCATGAAGCCGTCATGAAGACCAGATCTCCATCATATGTATGCCCTCAAAGGCAAACCTAGCACCCTACCACACAAGCTTCTCAGCAAGTGCTGGCTGAACTGAGATTAGAGGCTGGATTACACACAACTTGCACACAACTAAATACTGAGAGATTCAGAATCCGGTATTTTATCACTACACAACATTTACATAAACTATTTCAATCTCTGCCACCCCCTTACAAAGTAGGCATGATCACCTTCACTTTACAGTTTTGGGAAACTGAGGCAGAGGGTGGTGTGTTTTTTTGCCACTGAGACAGGATCTGAATCCTACCCCCTGACTTCTCACTATCGCAATGGCTGGTCCAACCAGCATGCGTCACTGTCTCCCACAGTTGCATCCTATCCTTTCCTCATGAAAGACCATAAATAATAGCTTCCTTCACCTTGACAGAATAAGCAAAACTGAAAATGTAGGCTGGGAAGTGCTTAGGGAAAGCTCCAAATTCCCTCCCTTTCCAACTGCTGCAGAGGCACAGAGAAACACATCTACTCTTGACTTGTGACCAGAACATCATACTTTAGGGTAGGGGTGTTGAACTCAATCAGAGAAGGGGCCAAAATCTAAAATCCAGCCTAAATCGCGGGCTGAATGGTTTACTGAACAGTCATAAACTGTCATTGTGATGGAAACGCAGCGGAGTGCAGTGATGACAGCGCGGTGCGGGCCACATTGCAAGGCCTGGCGGGACGGATTTGGCCCGCGGGCCTTGTGTTTGACACATGTGCTTTAGGGTCACCAAGCAGATGAGAAGGCCCTTGATGGTGACACAGAAGGGTTGGAAGTCGCTCAAAGGGGAGGGAAGAGCATCCTCTATCTTGAGGCCTGATTGATGGATGCACTGGGAGAATGTCTTCTTTTCAGACCGTGAAAAGACAGCCTCGGTCCATTTACTCTCCCTGACTGCAGCCTTTCTTTCCCCTGCCCACCAGGGAGAAGGGCCTCTTATCCAGAGTAAGCGACACCTGCCCCATTCGTTTCCATGGCTGCGGTGGCCCTAAGATTATTTTTTGAAAAGGAGGTAATATATGTCCCAGCAGGAAAGATGATTCCTAAGGTCTTTATCCTTGAATGATACCTCCGACCCACAGATATCAGAAAGCTGAATCTGAAAATTAAATCTCATCATTCCTCAAGAGCCACACGATTTTCATCTCTCCTACATGGAGAGACTTTGCCAAACACTGACCTAGACTTTCGATTTCAATAATTACAGGCTGTTGTTGTTCCTTGTGATTAAGCCCCTATCCCAGTGGTGGGCAAACTCATTAGTCAACAGAGCGGCAAACCGAGGCTTGCAGGCCGCCTGTGGCTGGTGAGCCGCAGTTTGCCGACCACTGACCCAGACTGTGCAGACACCATGCACAGTACATTAGATACCTTATTGCCCTTGATCTTCACAGTGGCCTTTGAAGGAGGCATGCGCACCCAATTTACTTATGAGGAAAATGGAGTCTGCCTCTGAGTTCAGAGGAGGGTACTAGACTGGAGTCTAAAAAATAAAAATGTATTTAAATGGGCTTACTTAAATGTATTTAAATGTATTAAAACTTAAATGGGCTTCATGTAAGCAGCACAGTATTACATGAGGGTACAATGGCACTTACATCAGTCATTCTGGGTTTCAAGTTCACTTACCAGCTGTGTGACCTTGGGCAGGTCATAGAAACTCACTTGCAATGCCAATGGGGAGCATTATAATAACTTTATCTCAAGAGTGACCTGAAGATTAAATGAATGAATGGACGAATGAATGAATGAACGAATGAGACAATACCTGACATATAGGAGACTTTCAATAAGATGTGGATGATTCTTAATGAAGAAGAGATTGGATGTGAAATAAGTAGGTTGAAAAGCAGCGGAGGTGAAATAGCCCATCACTTGCAGGTGAGATGTCACGGGAGGAGTTCGTGCTTGATCTGGAAGAGGAAAGATGGAGCCGCTGCATGTTCTTGAGCAGAGGAGTGGCATGACGAAAGGGGAGGTGCTTGGAGACCTTGATCTCTGAGATATGACAACTTTGTCATCACATCAGTTGCTTAACTGTGACAAACATTTTTTTTCATTGAGAGATGCTTTCAATTCTACAGTAGTTTTTCCCTAAGGAGGACCAGCCAGCAGCAGAATCACCTGGGAGCCTGAAAAAATTACATGGCCATGGGGCCCTGCCCAGACACAGGAATTCAGAAACTAAAGATAAACCCAGGAATTTGCATGCTTTCAAATGCCTCAGATGATTCTTGAAGCCACTCACCTAGAACGTGGAGTTTCAAACTTGGAGAACTAAAGAGTCTCAACTAAACAGGCTGTCTTCTCGGAATCAGGGCCCTGAGTTTCCAAGGGCAGCTCATAGTGTGCTAATAAACCAGGGAGAGTTGGAGCCCTCTTTTAAACGGCCAGACACCTAAAAATAAAGCCAGCAAGGCAATGTGGGTTCAAGCCTCAGAGAAGTGGCCAGAGGAGGAATTACATGCAATAAGTAACCGATCCTCTGTTACGGAGCGTGACTGCTTTTAGGCCTATAGTTCATGCCAATTCGGCAGCCTCGGCACATCCCAACTCAAGTGCAGCTTTCACCGCTGGCTAAACCGAGTCCTGGAAAGTGACTGTGACTCTGGCCAGCTCTGAGATTCGAAGCAAGGTTTCAGAGCAGGTGGAGGGGACTGGGAAGAGGTTCCAGTCAGGTCCACAGCACTGACTCAGCAGCTCCCAGGAGACAGACACACATGAGGTGAGAGGCCTGCCCTCAGGTAACTTCCACCCAGTGTGGTACAGGACACAAGAATACTGTAATGGAGTAAAAACTGATTAGGGAAACAGAAAAAGAAGAGAGAGATTCTACAATAGGTAGGTTGGGGAGGGAAGGCCCTGTGGAGGAGGGTGGCGATTGAGCAAGGTCTTCATAGGAAGAGTGGGATTTAAACAGGCAGAGATGAGGGTGAGCCTATGCAGACAGAGAAAAAGAAATTCATTTGGGGAACCCTAAATAATTCTGATTTAGTTGAGTATTCTTTTCTCTCCCAGAAGCAATAGGGCAAGAGCCTGAAGGGAGAGCAATTGATGAATGCACTGAATGCCAGACTAAGCAATGAGGTCATTATTCTTGTAGGTAACAGAGAACTTTATAAGTAATGTTGGTGGCAAAGGGAGAGTGATTTGCAGTGGGAAGGTGAAGAAGCATTCATCAGTCTGTGTTACAGGTGGTGTGTCTGTGTTCTAGAGCAGCGGTCGCCAAACTTTCAGACCTCATGGGCCACCAGTGGTCCGCGGACCACCAGTTGGCAACTACTGTTCTAGAACATCGTTTTTTCTCCTAAGCTTAGCCCAGCCCTGATCGCTAAGTAAGTGATTGTCAAACTGGCTTGAAGGCAGGTAGATGGGTTTGGAGCTCCCATAATTACCAAATAGAAAGCCTCCCCCAGGGGCAAGAAGAGCAGGGATCAGATGAAGAGATAAGATAGGAGAGAATTCACATTTTTCCATTTGAATTTCCGGCATTAAGGGACTATGCCACTTGGGTTCAAAGGTCATTTGATTGATGGCAAATATATTCCAATTTCTGTCCTCCCTGCTTCTGCATCCCTTGCAATGTAGGTGAAGTCTGTGTTCCTACCCCCGCCCAAATCTGGGCCGGCTTTGGAAACTGTGGAGTGGACCGGTTCTGAGCCCAGACTGCAAGAGGCTTTGCATGATTCTGCAGTCTTTTGGAAACATGTCACCACCATGAGCAGAAGCTCGGGCTAGCCTGTTGGAGAATGGGACTTCCCATCTGATGGCATCCCAACCCAGCCATTCTCCAGCTGGCCCACTCACTAGCTGGCATCGGATGCATGAAAACAGATAAGGCTAGCCAAGACCAGCTGAGATCAGCAAAACTGCCCAGCTGACCCACACACTCAAACAGTAATAAGTGGTTGGTTTGGGTTTGGGTGTTTGTTTGTTTCTTTTTCCAGGGTAAGTGTGGTGGTCTGTCAAACGTTAACGGTCATAGGGAGCCTCTAGATCAAAGCTTCTCGTGGCCAAAGAAGCTGGGCCCTCTCCAGTGCTACATTTTAAGCTAGGTTATAAAAAATGAAGATAGAGGAAGAAGAAGAGGAGGAGGAGGAGAAGGAGGAGGAGGAGAAAGAGGAGGAAGAGGAGGAGGAGGGGGAGGAGGAGGAGGAGGAGGAGGAGGAGGGGAATTTTTTAGTATCTTCTTAAAAAGGATTTGCTTCAGTTATTTTATTCTTTCAACAAGCATGTTGAGAGCATCAACCGTGTTGTAGTTAGGCACTTAATACTTAAATGAATATTTGGTCAGTGCTGACTAAGACAGACCCTGCCCTTGGGAGCTTTTGGGTGTGGTCCCTTCACAATTTATAAAGTGCTTTCATATCCACTAGTTCATTAGACTCTCACACCTCTCAGTAGCTCCTGTTTACAAATAAGTAAGCTGAGGGTCACAGAGGTCAACTAGCTTTCCAAAATGATGCAACCAGCTAGTAAGCCCGCATGCCCCACAAGACTGGCAGCTCATTGTGGGATGAGAAGGCAGACTATTATTGTCCTGACTCCTGGGACCAGATCAGTAGATCCTATAATTAGACTTTAAAAGAACAAACTCAAGGACTAGGATTCAAACCCACAACTCTGACAACAAACCCTCTACTTGCTCTATAACATCAGCTATGCCCCCCAAACAACCCTGCAACAGTTTAATTCATGTAAGGAAAGTAATTCATATTCTCATATTGCCAGCTCCCAACTCTAATACCGAGTACAGTAAGGTGATCTGCTCAAGGAAGCTACGAAAGTCTAGGGATTCAGGCATGGCAGGATCTAGGTGTTCAACTGTTTCCTCTTTCTCCATGTCTCAGTCTGTTTCCTCTGTGTTGGCTGCCTTCTCAGGCAGAAAGTCTTACTGTGATGGATAAAATGGCCCCTGGCAACCCAAGATCTTTCAGCTCAGTGTCTGAGAGACACTTTTTGAGTATCCATGTTAATTCCTGATACTGGACTCTAGCATAGATTAGGCTATCTTCCTAACCATGCACTAATTATTCTATATAAGAGAATGGGATAGTCTGACTGGCCACCTTTCTGTTAAGGTAAAAATAGACAATAAATGTTCACCAAAGTAACCAGTAGATATTTTTTGAATAAACTGATGAATGAATCTTGACTCACAATGATTCACATATCTCTCCACTGCTAAGGGACAAGCCAACATCTTTTTCCTCCCTCTGCATTCCATGGGCTGAGTGTCATCTAACCAATAACCCTTCATAGGAAGCAAGATATGGTCTGCAATTCTAGAGGCATCTGTACCCTAAACATATAATTAGGTCAGAGGCAAGTACAGCTGGTGAAAGCAGGAAGACGAGCATAAACTCTTCAATCTAGGAATGTTTGTGGGCCCTGTCATTACATACCGCACACGCTAATCTATCCCACTGAGATTCCACAAACTCTAACTCCTATTGTTCTCCAGTTGAAAGTGCATAAGTATTCTTTGCGTTGTGGCTTTCCTCCTCTCTTCCTTTAATGAAAGCATTTTCAAATCATCACAAAATTGAAGATAAGGGATTGACCTAGGTGTTAGTCAAGGCAGAATATCAGCATTGGGAGTGGGAAGGAGTATGTTTTAAATAAAACAACAGCAATTCTAGGCCACATACACACTGTGTGACCTGTGGCAGGTTACTTAACCTCTCTGAGCCCCAGTATCTCTTTCTGTATAATGTCAGTAATAAATTCAGCCTCCTGTGGTCACCGTGAGGATTAACATTATTAGGGATGTATCATGCCTAGCACCGTGGAGGGACATGGCAAGTATTTACCTATTTGACCAATGTTGGTTCTCTTCCCCTTTAGAGACATGAAAAGTTCTGATTCTACTTGTCATGTAAAGTTAGAACTAACCAATAAACAAAAGCAAATGCAGAAGGAGTGCCTTTAGAAACAGTCTTCTTAAAGCAAAAGCAAATTACACAGGTAATTGAGTGGATGACTCATTGACCTACTAGGGGCTGAGATGCAATCTTGGGAAAGACACAGGCCTTAGGCCCGAGGAGCTTAGGGAATCTGATCCTGCTCCAGAGAGGGATGCTATGACTCAAAACTATGATTGCACCTTGGTTGATACACTTTGTTTGGGATCCTTTCAAAAGCAGGGATCATATTTCCTTCATCATTATGTTCTCTGCATTTAGCAAAGTACGGGACATAGTATATGGTCAATAAATGGCAATAAATATTTCATGTTTCTCTTGAACCGTAAATCAAATGGACTGCTCTGATGCAGGTAAAGCTCAGCAGATCTTGACTGGATTGGGGTCTGTTCCACTGAGCAGCTGGTGGGTCAGCTGAGGGTTGGTGATAACAGATCAAAGCTCAGCAGATCTTGACCGGTCTAGGAAGCTCTTGGTTGAGGTGACCACATTCTGCTCTGTGCGGCCTTTCAGAGAGAACAGGTCCTCTGGGAAACAAAGGTCAGCAGGTCAGCAGTAAGCTTATTTAGCGGGCAAGCTACTCCATCAAACAGGTCCACATCAGTAGAAAAGAAATAAGAAGGAGAAGAGAGGTGTACACATTCTGAATACCTTTTTGTTCTGCTGAAGGAATGTGCTATGTGCCAAAAATGAAGTCTGGCTACATTTTAATTGTGATGTGTCTTGGTGTGGGCCTCTTTAGGCTTATCTTGTTTGGGACCTCTCTGCACTTCCTGGACAAAGAAAATCTTAAAAATAGCAGGAGAATAGCAGTAAGTTACTTACAAGGGAGCTCCCAGAAGACTGTCAGCTGATTTTTCAATAGAAGCTGCAAGCCAGAAAGGAGTGGCAAGAAATATTCAAAGCAATGACAATGAAGGATTTAAAATCAAGATTACTCTACCCAACAAAGCTATAATTTAGAATTGAAGGACATGTAAAGAGCTTCCTAGATAAGAACAAGCTAAAGGACTTCATCACCACCAAACCAGTATTACATAAAATGTTAAAGGGTCTTCTTTATGTAGAAGAATGAAAGAAATATTTAAAAATATGAACAATAAAATGGCAATAAATACATATCTATCAACACTGAATATAAAAAGCAATACTGAATATCAACATTGAATCTTAAAAAAAGAAAGAAACAAGCAGAACAGAAACAGACGCATAGATACAGAGAACATTTTGATAGTTGCCAGACAGAAGGGTGATTGGAGGAAGAGGTGAAAAAGATGATGGATTAAGAAGTGCAAATTGGTAGGTATAGAAAAATCATGGGGATGTGAAGTACAGCATAGGGACTATAGTCAATAATATTTTAATAACTGGATATGGTGCCACATGGGCATAAGATTTATCAGTATGATCAGTTCGTAAGTTATATGCTAATCACTGGGGTATACACCTGAAACTAACATAATACTGTATGTCATCTCTAATAGAAAGATGTAAAAAATGATTAAGAAAATGAAGCCTGGGTGCACATGTGAGTTGAAGGGTGACAGGTGTGGAGAAATTAGACTTGGCACAGAGTGGCAGGGCGGAGAATGAAAAGAAGAGGCGAGTGGGAGGAGCGATGGAAGGGATGGGCAACAGGGCAAGGCAGAGAAGCAAGAGGGCATCAACATCCCGATGCCCCCCGAGTAGGTACCACTGCTCTCCCCTCTTCCAAAGACACTTGTCACGCTGACACTGAGCCATGAGCCTGTCTCCACTTCCTGGAGGTGGAGGAGAAGAAAATGTGGACAATCAAGTGAATACGTGAGACTGCAGGTGGAACAGCCATGCCACCGGGCTGAATCCCCATCCCCTCCATCTCAGGGGTGGAGGGTGCATCCGTGGCACAGCCCTGACCTCCAGCAAGGAACACGGCTATGGAAACACACTGAGCTGGAGGGCAGGTCATCCCGAGTCCATTAAGTGAGCGGGTAATGTGCTGTTCAAATGTAACTGGATTTCTTAGCTTCCATCCCTGCAGGGGGAAAAAATTGCCTCTGTTTCTTTTTCTTCCTTATCTGTTCCTGCGTCTGGGTCACTGGAGTTCATAGTGAGCTCTCGGCTGTCTGGAATATGTTCTCCATTGTGTTCTTTCTGTGAAGAAAATTACAACGTGAAAGGGAAAGGGGGCGGAGAGGAACATTACCTTCTAAACAGTCTCAGGGAGATAATTGCAAAGGCTCCGTGGCTCTCTCTCGCTCCCCCTCCCTTCTCAGCTCCTCTGCTCTCCTCCCGGTTGTAGGGTCTGCCGGGGTGGGGGGACCAGGCGTTCCCGCTGGGCTTCCCCTGATGTGCCAGCTGTTTCTCCTCCTCTTTCAGGGGCAGCAGGGTACCCCCCTATTGCTACACAGAAGGATATTCAGACGGTTTTGTTTGGGGAGATACGGGCTATGTTTTTTTCTTGGTGGTTTGGGTTATCCCTCTAATACCTCAGCTGTCTGCATGGCCATGCATTAGTCCAAGTGGGTTCCGGGGCTTCCTGTGTAACCGTATCACTGTGTCAGGCCATTAATTGATCATTTACTGTGTGTCCAAAAGCATGCCAGCCCTCTATGTCCCTCATTTCATTTAGTCCACATAGCCAACCTGGGAGGTCAGTTGTGGGCATATTTTAATAGTACATATGAAACGTTGAGTCTCAATGAATGAGTTCAGGTCACTTGTCCCAGCTCACAAGCTATTACAGGCATAGCCAAGATTCGAACCTACTTCTGTCCAATTCCCAACCACTGAGCTATCACATGCCCAACTTCCTTCCCTCAGAATCGATGAGGGGCAGTCCCAGTCCTCAACACCCTTAAGTCTTAAGAAAACAGATACCATAAATGACAGGGGATAGTAACGTGATCCATCTCTGCCCAATGAGATGCAAGCAGAGGTTTCCAAGGGAGCGAAGGACTTGCCAAGGTCACCCGGCTGTAGGTTGAGGTCGGAGGAAGCACTCTATAAGTTCCTTCTAGAAGGAAGTTCTAAGAAGTTGTGACTACCAAGTCCCTTAGCAGATGCTTGAAACAGTGCTTAAAATGATCATTTCCCGGCTGGCGTGGCTCATGAGCCAACCTATGAACCAGGAGGTCACGGTTTGATTCCTGGTCAGGGTACACGCCCAGGTTGAGGGCTCAATCCCCATTGTGGGGCAGCTGATCAATGATTATCTCTCATCATTGATGTTCCTATCTCTCTCCTCTCCCTTCCTCACTGAAATCAATAAAAATTATATTTTAAAAATATAAAATAAAATCATCATTTTTCCTGTGCACAACTTGGAAGAAAATGCCACACACACACACACACACACACACACACACACATACACAAAGAGTTATCTTGATTTTCTATTTTCCTCCCTTCCTTCTTAAATGTAAGCATTGGGTTTGTTGGATCTGTATGTGCCCATTTTATGGATGAAAAACTGAGGCTCAGAGACATTGAATGACCTACAATCGGGAGGTCAGGTCGCTTTCCTCCATGTCAGTGCTTTTCAAAGCGTGGTCCCTGGACCAGGGGCATCAGCATCACTGGGAGCTTGTGAAAAATGCCAAGTTTCAGGCTCTGCCCCCAGCGCACTAAATCAGAAACTCTGCTGCTGGCGGCCCAGCGTTCTGGTTTTTCACAAACTTCCTGGTGATTCTGCTGCAGCAAAAGATTGTAAGGCCACTGCTCTACAGTGGCTTTTAATTCATAGGCACTAAGAAAATCCAGGTA
Organism: Pipistrellus kuhlii; assembly: GCF_014108245.1. Classification (NCBI taxonomy): domain Eukaryota; kingdom Metazoa; phylum Chordata; class Mammalia; order Chiroptera; family Vespertilionidae; genus Pipistrellus; species Pipistrellus kuhlii. The sequence continues at coordinate 4,362,817 of NW_023425449.1, forward strand.
CGAATCCACACATTTTGCTTTTTTTGCTGCTCTAAACAACAGATCATTCTGAAAGCGATTTTATGTTGACTTTGGGAAAGTCAGTTGCAAAAGTACGATGACAGCAAGCTTTTAGAAATCTAATCAGCCGGGCAACATGCAAGGTGCTGACATTTGGCGTCTGGCGCGGAACAGCAGGTCACTGGACTAAGGACAAAGGTGCGGAGGAGAGATCCCCCAGGTTCTCATCACTTCCTCTTGAGCTGTGCCCAGCGGGGGCTGAAGTAAGTGGACTTCTTCCCAGCTGTCATCTGAGGACCTGGCGGTACCGGTGAGAAATCCCACCAGCTTCCTCGGAAGTAAAATGACTTGCCCAAGGTCACCCTGCTGCAGCAGGAAGCTGGGGAAGGCAGTCCGTTTCAGCACCGACAGCTATGGAATCTGACGACCAGGTGGCTTGAGCAGATGCTTAAAACAATCACCTCCCCTGCCTCCCAGCAATGACTGGCGCACAGCTCAGGAGAAAATGCCACAAAAATCAAAAAATAAACTCGGAGTGGATTTTTTTCTCCTATTTTTTTTTTTTTTTTTTTTTTTTAAAGCCCAAGCTCTTAAGCACAGCCAACAAAATCCTTCTGGATCTGGCTGTGCTGCCCCTTCACCGGTACCCACAAGAAAGCCTCTGCCGATGGGCACCAGATTCTCCAATGCTTTACTGAAGACCCAGTGCAGTTTATGTCAACAGAAAGTTATGAGTGAAACAAAGCTTAATGGAAATAGAAATTTGGGAAACATCATTTAGTCCTACCAAACTCTCCTATCCCTCCCATGCCATAGCATTTAACTAACCAAAAAACATCAGTATAAGAAGGGATCCACCTATAATAAAGAAGTAGGAAATTCTTTATGCAACCAAGTGGATGTATGACAATTTATTCAACCTTCCCCTTAGTCTTCTAAATATATATATATATATATATATATATGTATTTCAGAGAGAAAGGAGAGGGAGAGAGAGATAGAAACATCAATGAGGAAAGAGAATCATTGATTAGCTGCCTCCTGCATGCCCCACCCTGGGGATGGTGCCCACAACCCAAGCACATGCCCTGTCATGAACTCCTGGTTCATAGGTCCACACTCAACCACTGAGCCACCCCAGCTGGGCCAACATGCCCCTTACTGATGCAAATAAATTATTTGTAGGTCTTCCCAATCTACACTAGGAGAATAGTAATCCATCTGCCTTAGGAAGCAGGGATGAGAAGAAGTGTAAGAGTCAAACTGGAAAGAGCAATTATGAGCCAGAGGCCAGCTGAGAGACCGGCTGGTGGTGATGGAGATGGACAGAGAGAGAATTAAGACCTGGAGGCCTGGGCTTTAAGCATGTGGCATTTGGAGCAGAAGCACAATAAACTAATAATTTCAACACACTGATTCACTGAACACATATGGATTGTGTACATGCCATGTTCTTGGGGCTGCCAAGCCTGCAGACGGAGTGTAGACAAGCAGGTGCCAGTCCCGTCCTCATTGAGCTTTCAGCCTCCGAAGGAAAGGTGGGTAAGCATTTTAGAGGAGCTGACCCCATGGGGCACAGAGGAGTGGAGGGGCCACTGCCCACAGGAGGTGCCCACGCCGTGGTCACCGAGAGGGAGATGGCTCAGTCGGGATTCTCACTGTGGCTCTGACCAGCAGCAGCAGCACCTGGGAACTTGTTGAAGCGCAAGTCCCACCGCTGACTTCCCGAATGAGGAACTCTGGGGCCAGCAGAGCCCAGCCATCCGGTTTCACAAGCTCCGTCCTCACTCAGCTCCAGTTCGGGAGACACCGCCTAGCAACCCACACGACACGGGATGCAGGGTCTAGAATGACTCCAGACAGGAAGTGACCTGGGAGCCAGGCCTTCAAAGGAGAGCGAGGTCCCTGGAAGAACAAGTGGAGCCAGGCATGGAACATTCCAGAAATGTTTGCGCTCCTGAGCCTGGGGCCAGCTTGCAGGACCTCCACCTTCATGTTTCCTAATGGTTTTTGGGGCTAAATCAAGGGAAATGACTTAGGCACAGAATTATTCGTGGCATCTTTTGCAAACAGTTTACACGCTTATCGGCAGATGACCTCTGGACGGAACTCTGAGTCACACACATAAGTGAGCAGTAGCCCTGTGTCTCCCGGTGCAGAGAAGAGCTTCCGAGCACAGGGCTGACTACATGAAGCATGAGCATAGCATGTTCCTGTGCGTGTGGAAATGCTCATCTGTATGTGTGCCTAGAACACTGCAGAGAGACGCTAGAAAGGGGTAACAGGAAACCAGCGCTCAGGTGGACATTTTCGTTGGATGCAGCTTTGTAGCTTTTTAATGTGGCACCGAGGGCACCAATCACCAACTGAGAAACAGACACCAGGTCTCCTGTGATACACAAACAAGGAACGGGGGCAGGGACAGCTGTGCTGAGTGTCCTCCTGGCTCCAAGACAGGCCCACCCCCTCACCACCTCACCCCTCTCACACCTTTTGGGGGAATTTCACAGGGTGGGGGGGTGTGACAGGGAGGGGTGCTCGGTGTTATAATTACCGCTTTCAGTACCTATTTTGTTCTGACAGGATGTGCTGTTTTGGGTCAAAGCCCTAGGCCAAAGTCCTAGCCACGTTCTCGGTACCCCCTCTGAGTTCCTGGTATTTGGGAAATGGTCACTGAACAGCCAGGGTGGGGGGGGGACAGGGCAGGGGTGCAAGAGTTGTGGGGGGAGGGTGCAAACAACCACAGGGGTGGGAAGGGGGGGCCCACATGGGCTCCATTCAGAAAAAGAAGAGTTGGTGGTTTCAGGCAGCTGAGGTGAGAGCAAGAGGGAAATGAGACAGCCTATCAGAGGGGGAGACGCTGACCCTCGCTCGCCTCGCTCCAAAAAAGGGCAAGAGTGGGTGCAAAAGACGCGGCCTGGGGTGCAGAAGCAATGACTCCTGCCTCAGCAGCCCCAGCGCTCGCAGGAAAGCCTCCCTCCCAGCTCTCGCCTGCCTCAGTGTCCCGGCTTCCCAGGCAAGAGGGATCTCACTCCCCCAAGCCCTCACCCACACCAGGCTCCCTGCATCACCCCTCTGTCCTCACATGCAATTCTCTCCAACACCCTTCCTGGGAAATTCCATGTGCAGATGTGGAGCCTGAGCTCAGAGGGGCAACAGGACTCACCCCCGGTGCCTCAGTGAAGCCAGGATTAGGACCCGGTCCTTCCCGACTCTGCAATCTCTGCTCCACTCATTTCATGCTGCACGGAGCTTGGGAGAGACCGCCTCCTCAGACCCTGAAACCACTCGTCCTTGAGCCAGGCACGTGGGCCCAGGCGCACACCCCCTGCACTTGAAAATTGCCATTTTTTTTTCCCCTCTGAAAAAGCAGCAGAGAGCCCTGGGAGGTTTGGGGGAGATAAAAGCCAGCGAGGAAATCCTGCTTCGTGCAGACAGGATCTCCAGCATCTCTGCGCGCTAACCACCGGCTTGTGTTTGCTCCGGCGAAAAGACTGGTTTATCCGGTCCACGTCCCCGATGGCAATCTCGCTCCCATCCATCACCGGGGTTTTCTGTTTGCAGGTTGCCCAACAAGCCGGGCCCACACCATTCCCCGGCTCCGTGTACACTGTCAAGATAAAAGCTTGTTTGCGAGGGACATGACCTTCTCTGGGGTTTCAAAAGAAAACTTTGCAGATGGCTTGCAACTGAAAGGCACCTAGACTCAAATAAGATAAGGCAACTCTGGGATGTGTTTGCTGAATCATTCCAGCGAGATTCATCGAGGACCGACAGCTGGCTGACACTATCGGGATGACTAAGCTGGTTCGAGTCCTTACAGTCCCTTAAGGTTTCAACATAATGCAAGTGAAACACTGGGAGAGAGACAGAAACTCTAAGGTAGGGGTGTCGAACTCAATCAGAGAAGGGGCCAAAATCTAAAATCCAGCCTAAATTGCGGGCCGAATGGTTTACTGAACAGTCATAAACTGTCATTGTGATGGAAACGCAGCGGAGTGCAGTGATGACAGCGCGGTGCGGGCCACATTGCAAGGCCTGGCGGGACGGATTTGGCCTGCGGGCCTTGTGTTTGACACATGTGCTCTAAGGGATCCGGGTAGGATGTAGATGGACGCCCCAGGTAGAGGGAGGAAATTTTTGGAAGCTTGAAAATTCATCACGTGTGCCGGGTTGTGGCTCCCTGGGCAACCTGCTCTACATGTACTTGTAGACATCTTGCTTTGCCTCTGATTGGAGTCTCGGGTATAGTTTGTGACCTGTCACAGTTGAAAGTGCGAAGGGACACAGAATTGCATGTCACTGAGGGTCCGGACTGGGCTCAGCATACTCTCTAGGCATCTCTGCATGAAAAGACACATGGGTTCCATTCAAAAGCCACAGGGAGGGTCTAGGAGGGTAGCTAGTGGCTGTGATTCACACTGCCTCATGTCTCAGGTCTTCGGTCAAGTTCTCAAGAAAAGAGGAAGTAAAAATAAAAGTGCCAGACAGCTGAGAGCAGCTGGCTGCTGGTGCCAGGTAGGGTCCTCCATTCACACCGCTGCCCGGCTGGGCCGCCTGCACCCTGCTCTCTGACCGACCAGACCCAGCTTCCACATTAGCTAGGCCATATTCCTTCTGCTCCTCCGCGATGGGACAGGTCCTCCTCTTCGATGCTTCCTCCTCCCTCCCCTCACTATTGCCTTTATCGTACTGTATTGTAATGATCTGGTTACCTTTTAACACCCTTCGTTAAACCAGGTGTCACATCAGAAAGCCACCGAGTCTCTTCATTTTACCCCTAACCTGTCACATAACTTGGAAAAGGTGTCTGCTGGAGAAACATGAATACATCAACACACGGATGAGTTGATGAGAAAAGGGAAGATGGGATACGTAAGCAAATGGCACCCGTCTGCACACAGAGCAGCAAGAAGACTAGTTCCACAGACATGGGTGATCTGCTCAGGGACTCCGAGCACCATTCGGATGGGTGTGAGGGAGGAGCAGAGAAGTCCAGCCAAGAAGCTGCCATATCACAATGGCCTTGGAGACCATGTGTCATTCCCCCACTGCTGGAATTTGGAAAACGGTTTATGTATGAGTGGTGGGATGTTGGGCCATTTTCCTATGGGGAGTTCAAAAAGCATAATCTACTCCCTCCCTCCACATCCTCTTCAGATGGCTGAGCCAGATGAGTTTGAGAAGACACAAAGGGACTTTTTAAAAAGAGAAGGTGGGCCATTATTTTATATGGAAGATAGCAAGCTAGGATGAAATGGAAACATTGATATGGACCTCAACTGAGCCACAGGAATATTTTTAGCCCAAATCTAAGCAATGTAGAATGCAGTACATTGAACCTCACGTGAAATGAGAATGCCATTCAGTTTACAGAGCACTGTGAACACTACCAGATAGGACACAAGGGGAATAACAGGCTTATCTGCATTAAAGACAGAAAAGCTTGGAGAGATTTAATTATGTGTCTCAGGTCACGAAGCAGAGAGGAAGCAGAACTGTAATGTGAGCTGAGTCTCCTAACTCCTCACTCAGTGAGCATTCTGCCACCGTTTGTTGGTCACTGTTCCTCTCTAGTCAAGACAAGCATCACCAACAGAGATGGACAAACAGCTTACAGTGAGCAAACCACACATAAGTGCAACCAGGACTCTGTGTCAGCACGAAGGTGATGTGAAATTTACTAAGGACTATGATAGACGGTGTATGTATGAGTGCAAGGGTCATGTCCTAGTGACCTTCTTATCCCTGGGGCTCAGTACAGAGGGGATGTTTATTGATTTCAGCAACTAGCACATCACTATTCTATCTGGATAACAAAGTATGTGGGGTTGGCGGGGGGCGGGGTGTGGGGAGTCCTGAGATATGAACTAGTTCTCTTACAACTAGTTACTCTCGCGTCAAAAAAAAAAAATCAAGAGCTTAGATTTGGGCTAAAAGTATTCCTGAACAAGGTCCCCTTGGGACCTTCCACCTAGAACAGTGTCATCAGGTGCTGTCAGCAGATGTCACCTCGAAAGCAACAGAAGAAACATTAAGTGACATCCAGCTGATGAAATCAGAGCCTCGCCTACATCAGCCGGTGGATGCAAAGTCAAGGCCTGGCTCCCAGCCACAGCTTGCATTTACATGCAGGACACGCTAGATGTCCCTAAGGGAACCAGAAGATTAGCCTGAAAGGGTTGTCCCCAGTCTCCAATAGATGCCCTAGGTCATAAAGGTCGGACAAAACTCCCCTGAGCGCAAATGACAAGGCCACAGTTTCAGTGATGACCAGATCCCCATCTCCCTTGATGACCCCTGACCCATGTTTACATGGGGGAATCCCTGTTACCCACAACCCAGATCCATCAACTGGATGGGAATGAATAACCATAGCCTTCGGTTACAGGCAATTTTGTTTTTTTGTAGCGCTGTGACCTTGGGCTAGTTGATTAACCTCCCTGAGCTTTAAATTTCTTTTCCTGCAAAGTAAATGAGCTTGCAGATTAAATGAGATATTATATGTAAAGCATCTAACACAGTAATGGAGCTGAATCTCATATGACATGTGAAAGTTACATATAACTAATGTTACCCATGAGAATCCCTTAGGTTGCCCAAAAAGGACAATACAAATACTATCTTACATATAATCTTCCACAGTAATAGATGCTTATCAATATGTAGTGTATATAGTGACTAGTATATATGCAGAAATATAATTTTATACTGTTGTAATTACATATAAAAGAGTGTAGTTGAATTTGTACATGTTAAATAGGTGAGAAAAGTCCTCATTAAATAGAACTTGTGCATTTATGATGTTACTGTCTCGGGGGTAGTAGATAAAAAGAAGCACAAAAGGCTAATAATTGAATTAAGCATACTCCTTAATTAGGGCTATCCTCTGTTTCATCTAGTCTTCACAACAACCCTGCCATGTACGTAGTTCCTAGTATGAGCCCCTATTCTTAGTTAGAGAAGGAAACTAAAGAGGAGAGAAGTTAATAACTGCTTCTACATATGAACTAAACTGAAATCACAACATGAATATGTGTAAGATGACAGCCCGGAAGAATAAAAATGAATGACAGAGGAGCAATACAGATAACATTTTGTAGACTTAGGACAACTGAGCTGGAAGGACTGAGTGCATCTAGTCACGTAGGGAGAGGAGAGGGCGCTGTGCCATCAGAAGTTCAGAAAGGACTGTTCTAACGTTGGAACTGGGTTTTCCTAGTCACTTGCTCAGAAAATAAAAACAAGGGCATGTATGTGGGTTGATGGAGGGATGAGAAGATGTGGAAGCAGGCATGTGACATTTGGTTTCATGGATACTCAGAACAGCTTGGGGATAGCTGTCAGGGGAAAGGATTGGGGTGATGTGGCAAATAGGCCAAGGTTGTATTGTATCAGTCTCAAGTAACACTCCAGAGCAGTTGGCTGTGAATTTTAGGGAGCCACTTTTACCCTGGACTATGAAGCAAGAAGATAAAGAGTATTGGAGAAGATCAAACCTACTCTTAGCCAAACACATTTGGGCCATCAAACCATCAAGTGGAATGCCCCTCCAGGAGAAACAGCTAAAAACAGTCCGTGCAGGTCATTTTTACTCAGCAAGCAAATCGGCAAACAAATACGTTTTCTTTCAGGATGAATCTGGACTTTCGAAATCTCCGAGGGACTTCTTCATACACAGCCCACAGGGCCTCAGCAGAGTGTCCCTTGCAGCCGAATGACAGTCATTCCTGGCACTTGACGCTCTGTGTTCAATCCTGGTCAGTGACACCTGGGGGGCACCTTCCCTGCACCTTCGCCACCTGCACTTATTTCTTCCCATTTCACTGTTTGTAGTTCTTCCCATTTCACTGTTTCCGTAAGTTGAATGTACGTGTGTACTTGACAAACTGCTGACAGTGACAGTAAACACTTGTTATGAAACATCCTGACTTCTGGAACTTAGAAATTTAGGGCTAGAAGGATGTATTTTCTCCCAAATGTATACTCTCCCACTTTTTAAAAATCCACCGGGGCTGCATTCCAACAGGTCATTCTTGAGCTTCAAATGTTCCCTCCTCCCTATGACACTTTAGGACCAAACACAATTCTTTCCTAGAGCATCCATAGTCTACTCTACATACCAGTGGAATAGTTACACACATTGGTGTCAGACAGATATGGGTTTGGATTCCAGCTTAGCCATCTACCAGATCTCTCTGTCCTTGAGGAATGATCGAATGCCTCAAACTTTAGTTTCCTGATCTCTAAAACAAGTATTAAGTAAGAAAATACACATTTGACTCCAGAACACTTCCTGACATGAAGCAGCTGCTCAGTAACCCATAGCTGCCTTAGCTCTTACTATCGGGTTTTCTGTGCACGCAGTACTCTACCCAACATGGTCTCACTTGGGGCTCTGTGCCCTCATTCTTCCTTGTGCATAAAATTTGCAAAAAGACTCTGGGACCTTTGACAGCAGGAGTCATGACTCCTGTAGTATGACTATCTCACAGCCAACTCCTGCTCTTCTCTGACTGACTTCGAATCATTTGCAAGTTGCTCACTTTCCTCATGACCACCCCCACCACCACTTGTCTGCCAGGCACTTCCTAGAAACTCATTCAGATTCTTTTTTTTTTTTTTTCTTTTTTTTTATAAGAGTTTATTTGAGCCCAAGTGATGATACATGCCAGGAGGCAAGATCTCAGTCATTCAGATTCTTATACAAATCTCCCAACCAGAGATCCTTTTTTTTTTTTCCCCCCAATCTCTTCTGTCTGTGATCTATTCTAATAGTAATAACCATTCTTTTCCAAGCTCTTAATACTTACCAGAGACTAAGATAAGCCTATGACATACTCTTTCTCTAATTCTATAACACCTGGACCAATATGTCCCATTCCTTTGTTTTGTGGATGAGGAAACCAAGTAGGGCTCAGAGAAGTAGTTATATGCCTGAGGCTACTTAGAAAATCACCAGGTTAGCGTTCCATTACCAAACCTACCCAAGGCTTTCCCCAGGATCCCTGCTCTATATCAATATATCTTAAAGTCTACTACCAATGAGTCTTGCTAAGTCATAGAACTGCTCAAAATTCTGAAGATGCTCCTTCAAAATCCTATAAATCCTCCTTTTTGTTGGAGAAGAAAAAAATGCCCTGATCTGGAATTTAAGTATCTCTACACAGGACCCCAGGCAAGAGCACAAGTATTCTTTCCCCACTGCCCTTCATGAACATGACAAGGCAAACAAGACCATCCGCTATGCTTCTTCATGGAAACCTGCCATTTGCCAGCCTCTGATGACTTGTTTAGACTGCTACTTTGGTTGGTATGCTCTCCACACTGCCACTTTCATATCTGAACATCCAAATCCATACTGCATCTTTCATGAAGAACGTATCCCATTCATTCCTTCATCCCACGCATTCAGTAGACACTAAAAAGCTAGTGCTTATTCATATGCCACTGTCTCCAGTCTAGTTTTCCATGCAACTCAGCACCCTCTGGGGTGAGCACACTGACAGGGTAAGTATAGGGGAAGGTGGCACAGAGGAGGGGCACCAGCCAGTCAGGAGTGCCTTTCTGGAGGAGGTGATCTCTTGGCTAAAATGGGAAGAGATATTAGTGATTAGAAGAGAATCGCTCCTTGCCCTGACTGGTTTGGCTCAGTGGATAGAGCATCGGCCTGCAGACTGAAGGGTCCTGGGTTCAATTCTGGTCAAGGGCATGTATCTTGGTTGCAGGCTCATACCCAGCAGGGGGTGTGCAGGAGGCAGCTGATCAATGTTTCTCTCTCATCAATGTTTCTAACTGTCCCTCTCCCTTCCTCTCTGTAAAAAGCCAATAAAATATATTTTAAAAAGAAAAGAAAAGAAAAGAATCACTCCTCATTTTGAATACCCCCTGCATTTTTCTTAATCTTTCTTAAAATCTAACTTTCTCCTTTGCATATGAGGTTTTGTGTGATTTTAAAAAATATATATTTTATCACTCCTGCTAGCCTGAGAGCTCCTGAAGGACATTATTTGAGGGGTTTTTTTGTTTGTTTGTTTTTTCAACTTTGACTCTTTTTTACAAAATAGGAACTCAAAGTAGGTCATGAACCTAGACTTGAGAATGCGGATTAAGAATCCAGCCCCACTCTTTTTGAGCCAAGTGCCCGTGGTTAGACTAGTTATTCAATACATTACCTCTGTAAGACTCCATTTCCACATGTGTAAATTAAACAAGAAAAACATACCTGTCTCACAGAGCTGTTATAAGAACACAAAATAATCATCGAATTGTTTCTATAATGCTTAGCACTGTACCTGGTACAGGATAAAGGCTCAAGAAGTGGTAGCTTTGCACTTCTAAAACAGTGAGTGATTTTATTTATTTTACAGACCTCTTAGCACAGTACACAAGAATAGTCCCATGTGAACACTCACTGACTTGACTTATCTTATTCCAGTTCAAATATATGCATATAAGCAAGATCATATTCATTAAGACTGTATCACAGATATTTCTTTTGCAAGGCAGATTTTTGTTCTTCCCCAGTTTCATAAAAAAACAGCAGTTGAGGTTAAAAAGCTAGTGCTTATTCATATGCCACCGTCTCCAGAGTTTATCAATTACTATACATGAGTTAAGTGAGTGTATATATGTGTGTGTGGTGGTTAGGGTGTTTAATTAAAGGAATAAAGAGAGAAATAGAAAAAGAATCCAGGCCTAGTGAAAAGTTAAACCCCTATTATTCTTTCTACGCTGCTTTTGTGGTTGTTTCTAGATGGTGGTGGTTTTTAATTACCCGATACAGGAACACTCATTGAAGAAAGGAAGTCCCATTAAACTTCCCCAAGTCAACCTCTATAATTTAGGCAAATAGAGAAGAAAGGGCAGATCATGAATTTAAAGGATTGTGAAAGAAAGAAAGAAAGAAAGAAAGAAAGAAAGAAAGAAAGAAAGAAAGAAAGAAAGAATGAATTTGTATTATCTTCAAATGCACAGTGGGACATCAGCTACCTCTCTACTAATTAAACAAATCCACATTGAAACTCTCTGGATAGAAATAATATAATAGGTTAGCATATTAAGCACACACAATACTGTACACTACTCGGGGGATGGGGAGGCTGGAAGAATCCGCCCATAAATAAGACCTATGTTCTTTCCTGGGTGAGAGAAACATGCAAACATCTAACTTCACTTTGAGATAAAATGAAGAGACACAAAATGGAGGCAGAGGTAGCATTGTTGTCTGAGCTTCCAGGACGGATCAATCATTGCGATTAGGAACAACTAGTTTTCCTTTTGGGGGAAAGAACATTTCATCTGGGCTTTGAAGACTAAACTCACTGGGATAACTGGGGAACTCATCGTTGTTGAGAACTTACTCTGGGCCATATGTTCTACACACTACCATGTTTTACTTAATTTTTAAAGTAAACTAGTTATATAGTCTCAATATAGCTGTAAGGCACTTTTCCCAGGGCCACACTGCCAAAGAGCAGGGGTCTGGATCCTCATGTGGGCCTGGATGGTGCCCCAGCCCGTGGCGGCCCCTCCCCTTGAGTCCCGGAGCTTCCATATGGAATGCTGGAGGTCAGCTACCTGGGGAGTGAGGTTAACATCACGGTGCCCGATTTTCTGTTACTGCCATCAAGCAAAGAATGAGCAAAAGCTTTGGTAAGCAGTTCATTCCTGGAGTCGATTATGCTCACTGCCAATACTGCTTATACTATTCATTACCCAGTATAGATTAACTGATTACAGCTAACTTATAGCTAATTTATGTAATTAATAAGGATCGTTGGATGGAATTGAGTTAATCTCTCTCTCGTCAGAGACAGTGTAAAGGTTAAATTTAACTCAGTTAAGCCTAATTATAACAAATTATACAAAATAACTGAATTACTCAGCGATCTAATGAGGTGTCCCCAGGCCTTTGATTAAGACCCCAGGCCACCAGGTCCTAGCATTTAGCTGCTGTCTGTGGGAAAGGCCAGGGAGATACAAGAGAGCATTGCTACGATGCGGTAGTAGAAACATCAGTGTGCTCAGAGAAAACAAAGAACAAACAGAAAACAACTGGATGTCCTTCTCAAATGGAATGACGCCATATATCATAGTTCCTCCCTTTGGGGTGGTACAGTTATCAAACATTTCACTGCATGCTTCTTTGGGGTCTCCTCTGTGAGCCCCACCTCATTTCTCCAAGCGTCTTTGGTCCTCTTCTCTACCTAATCTATTCTCACCCATGAGGTCTCATTCACTCTCACAGTTTGTTTGTTTTTTAAGTACATTTTATTGATTTTTTATAGAGAGGAAGAGAGAGGGGGATAAAGAGTTAGAAAAATCGAAGAGAGAGAAACATCGATCAGCTGCCTCTTGTACACCACCTACTTGGGGATGTGCCCGCAACCAAGGTACATGCCCTGGACCGGAATCGAACCTGGGACCTTTCAGTCCGCAGACCGACGCTCTATCCACTGAGCCAAAACAGTTTCGGCTCATTCTACAGTTTTTAATACCATTCCCCACTCAAAACCTCCACACATCTCTCTCTCCTGCACCCTAGATGTATTTATCCCACTGCCAGCTTGACATCTCCACTCTAATTCCTAAAAAGTATCTCAAATCTAACATGTCCCAAGTTGAATTATTGATTTTGGTCTGTGAGAGTATCATTTAACTATTTAAGTGTGTTGGCATGATATTGTATTATCATGTGAAAATTATTCTGTTAAAATGCTAAGGGAAAGCAGAGAATCGGCTTTATGTGAATTCTACTATTATAACAAATGAAAATGCAAACGTAAGTGGGAAAAATTCTGAAAAATATCAGCAATATGCTAAAAAGTAATGGTGCTAAAGTCATGGGATGCAAAGTGATTTTTTCCTCCTTATTCACTTCTAAATGTTCTACTCTATGGATTATTTTATTACATTTTATAATGAAAATGTGAGTGTTTGTGTGTGTTTAATCATTTAGATGTTTAAGCAGGAGATGGTTCTTTAACTGGAAACAATACTTGATGTTCTTTCAATTACTGGGTTCACATAATACAGGCAAATTAGGAACAGGGTTCTTTGAACGAGAACATGATATAAGATTAACAGACGATTTTCCTACATTGATGTGGATCAGCCATGCAGTCATCTCAGTTGGCAGCCAAAAGCCCAAACATACAGACTCGGGCATTTTCTTAATCATATAAATATAGTTAGTGGTATACTCAATGACTTGAATATACCACTCAGAGGCCCTCAGAATAATGCTATGCTCAGAGGCCCTCAGAATAATGCTGTCATTTTTCTTTCTGGTGAGATCAAGATGCTATTCTCAAGAAAAGGGCTAGAACAGCCACATCATTCAAGAACATTCATTTATAGACTCAGAGAAGCTAGTTGGCTTTGGCCAAGCTACTTATCATCACGGGTCTCAGTCTTCTCATCTATAAAATGGGAAAGTAAAAACTTTGCCACTAAGGAAGAAAAAGTGGAAGGAAGAGAAGAACAGAGGGAGGAATGTCTTCCATCTGATCAAGTTGTTATGTGCATTAAATGTTATAACAATTTACAAAAGATCTGGTTTACAATACATGCTCAAAAATCCAGTCCTCTACCCATTCAAACCTGCATGTATTAAAAACTTAGGATGTGAAAAAAGAAAAAAAAAAACAAACTTAGGATGTGCGAGGCCTGTGCTGGGGACATGGATATATAACAGTGGACAAGGCTTATTCCCCTACTCTAAAGAGGAGTCTAGGCTGGTAGGAGAGTTCAAGAAGTAAAAGATGGCTAAAAGCCTGTAGGAAATGCACCAGGTGTACAGCAAGCACAGTGCTGTGACAGCACAGAGGAGGGCAGGATGTCACAGGACAAATAACCCCTGAGTACTCTAAAGTGGGTTTTTAATATCAACAATAATGAATGCCCATTAAATGCTAGGCACTGTTCAGAGCTTTTCTAAGCCTTTCACTTGCATTATCTCATTGATTCTATTCTGTGATGACTATTCCTACTTTAAGATAATTGAGACACCGAGTGGTTAAGCAACTTTCCTAGAATCACACAGCCACTCACAGCCACTCATCACTGGAGCCAAGAGCTAACTTTCCCAGCCGCTATGCGCACTGCCTCCAGGCTATGGTGCTTATTAAGAAAGTAACAAGGGCCAAGTGCATTAGACTATCACCTGCCACATAGTAAGTACCCAGTCAATGTTAGCTTGTGTTAGCAATAGCAGTAGTAACAACAGCGGTGAGAGTAATAACCAAAGTTGTAGTGAGTAGTACCAGTAGTAACAGTCATAGCTGTGGTTGTAATAACAGTAGTAGCAGCAGCAAAATGCAAGGCACTCTGCAAATGCTGGCCCTTATTACCAGACTGGGCTTAGAAGCCTTCTAAGAAGCAAGGGGGAAAGTACCCTTGGACTTCTGTGTCTTAGGGCTCCTCCTCCCAAGAAACCCACTTCTTGGTGCAGAAGAAAAACTTCCACACATAATAGAGCTGGCGATTTAGAATAACATCTTCTGAAGTTCCAAAGTGAATAGTTGAATTTCCAGTAACCAAACAACTTAGGAAAATGTCATTTTTTAGAGTTAGTGCTGAAGGGACATCCTCTTGAAGTCTCTTGGGCACACTTGGCATGCAGGGGGCGCTATAGCAAGCACTTCACAAGGACTGGGCCATTTCTTCCTTAGGACCGCTATGTATTATCCCCTTTCCACACAGGAGAAGACTGAGGTTCAGAAGCACTAAACCATTTGCTCACGAGTACGCACCTAGTCAGTAACAAGGCCAGGATTTTAACCCAGAGGCATTAACTCAGCTCACCTGGCTGCTGGGACGAGGGGTGAAGTAGAACACAGGCTGAGAGGGGACCAGATTTGGACAAGAAAAGGGGAGAGGGCAGGGCGTGCTGGGGAGAGGAGCAGCAGAGCAGACACTGGGGCGGAGATGAGTGTGCTGAGACTCAGGGCAGCGAGGAGCAGGCTGGCCAGCTGTCAGGCGTGGGCCCGGGCCTTGCCCGCCCAGAGCTCCCCACCCAAGGAAAACCACAGCCAAGACACACACTTGTTTAGAAGGTCTTGTTTTCAAGTTGTGTTTTGTTTTTGTAATGTGGACCAAGGTTTACAAGACCGAGATCGAAACACGGAGGGAAAACAGCTTCTGTCTTTTTATTTTGGTTTCTTCCAAAATTCACCCAAAGTAATAAAAACATTTGTAAATGCTACTTGGATTTGGAACAATATTTGGGGCCACATGTATACACCGATTTGAATTCTCTTCCTCATGCAACCCCTCTAGAATTAGTTCTGACCCAAAACAACCATCACAGCCTTAGAATGGTAGTCATTTATTCAACCAACAAACACTCCATTGGCTCAGCAATGTAGACATGGCAGTGAATACCAAGAGCCACAATTCTTGCTCCGTGGATTCCACATTCTTTCTAGTTGGAAGAGATGGGCAATAAACACAAAACCAAATCAATAAGGTAATACCAGACAGAGACACACACTTGGGCAAATAGAAGCAGAGTGACATGAAAGAGAGGGATTCAGGGGGAGGATTTACCCTAAGTGGGGTGGACAGGGTTAGCCATGAGAAAGCTGTGCTTGGGTTGAGAAGGAACCCTAAGAAGGAGCCCCAGTGTAAAGATCTGAGGCCAAAGGGAGCCAGTCGGGGGGGGGGGGGGGGGGGGGAGGGGAGACTAGCTAGAGCAAAACCCCCATCAATGATGAAAAGTTGGGGCGTTAGAGAAACATGAAGAACCCAGTGTGGCTTGAAGTTAGGAGAGGATATCCAGAATGGACTCAGGGACCAGATCTGGAGGAATGCCACAGGCTTGGTGCAAGGAATACAGATTTTACTTCAAGCGTCGTATATGAGGATGTTAAGCAGGTTAGAGAAGGAGCGGATTTTTACTGGGGAAAATATCTACTTGGTAACTTTGCAGAGAGGAGATTGGAGGGGGACAAAGGAAGATGAAAACCAGTCGGGAAGGTAATAGAGTGGTCAAGGCGGATGATTTGGAGCAAAGCACAAGGATGTGGAAAATGTTTCCAAGATCGAGGTAAGAGGTCTCCATGAAGAGGAGCTGTGGGGCCCAAGGGGATGTGTGAAATCCAGGAAGATCCCTAGGTTTTGGCTTAAGGAACTGGATACATAAGAGTGTCCGTCAATGAAACATGGAGGTTGGGTGAAGAACAAGCTTCGGGAGGTTTTGGGAACAGAAATCAAAGGTTCTGTTTGGACACAAAAGACTAGAAATGGTTATCAGACACCTCCCATCTTGGAGAGAGAAGAGGGGGAAAGTAGGCTCAAACCATCTCAAAATGGACACCACGAGCCTCAGTTTCCTCATTTATGAAATAACAGACACCCCATAGGCTAGTTTTACAAACTGAATTAAATCCTACTTATAAAAGTCTCTAAACTGTCTGACCCCGAATCCCTGGGCCATGGCAGGGCCATACCAAGGTCCCATGAATGCCAATGTCACAAAGGTTAGCATTTCTCAAGAGACAAGGTTCATTAATTGATTTGCTAAGCCAAGATCCTTGGTCCTGCGGTCCCCAACCACATTGCGTTCTTTCTCCTTATCCCTCCTGGACCAACTCCATCTCCAACATGTTTTTATATAGCACACAACAGTTGCAATGCATTTGGGTTATTTCCCAGGGGCTGCTGAATCCAGGTCCTTAGGAAAGAAAAGATCTTCAAGAGTTACGACCTGATGACACATGACCCCCAGGAGTCCTAATTGGCCTGGGTCCAGCCCTGTTACAAAATGTTAAGTCAAGTGACAGCTAATTCCCATTGGCTGGAATAAGTCATGGCTTCCCTTAGAGCCCTAGGTTGGTGCCCAGTAGGGTGAGTGGCAGGCAAAGGAATCAGTCAGTGGGTACTGGAGGGCACCAGCAGGCTTGCATCATTAACTGTCCTCTCTGTCACATCCCATTGTCCAAAAAAGGAGGGTGACAGAGTATGCAATAATAATAGCCAACATTTAGTGAGTGCCTTCTCCGTATCACATACTTGGGCAAGCGCTTTCCATGCATTAACTTATTTAATCCTTCTGGCAATCTATCAGACAGCAGACAGAGCTGTGTGCATTTCTTAGCTCTAGAACTCAGTAGCTTTGTGATCTTGGGCAAGTTATTTAGGCTCTCCTTGCCTCATTTATCTTAAAGTAAAAAAAAAAAAAAAAAAAAAAAAAAAAAAAAAAAAGGATCTTCCTTGTAGAGTTAAATGTGAAAATGCATGTAAAATTCTTAACAGAGTTCTTGGGAAATAGTAGTCAAAAAAAGCTAGCTATTCTTACTGTAACATTTTGATCCCTGGAAAAGATGATTCCTTAAGCTGCTATTAGTTGAGTGAATATGAGGGGTCAGAATACAGATTGAGTAATACCCGGAGATAAATTTTCCCACCAGCTCTTGGAGAAAAAATAAATAAATTGGGAGAAGCAGCCCCCATCGTCCTGGTGTCCAGTTCTCAGAAATTCTCCACGATGGCCAACACATAAAGATGTCTTGTCCCCTGTAGGTGTTCCAGCAAGTCTCATTAGAGCGAATGACACCATGTCCCAGACACCCCTGGGCTTCCGGAGAGTCATCATAGCGCTAGATGATGTTCAACCCTGTGAGGTTGCTTGCTTCCTGCACTAGAGCCTTGCAGTCTTCAGGATATTACATCATAAGGGTGTCAGAGAGGGGATGGCATCACAGTCTTCGTTTTCCTGTTAATTAGAAGATGCATTAACTATCCACGAGCTTCCACCACAAAGCCCTCAGATATAAGTGGGGGTTTGGCAGGAGATCAGCCGCCTCAGACGCCCTCTGGAAGGAACAAAAATCCTGGAGGTTAGAGTTAAGGAGTGATGTCACCCTCGTCAGTTTCCATATCCCTGATGACGGTGCCTAGCCAGAGGCTCAGATAAACCTCATCCTTTGACAAGTTAAAGCTGGAGATCCCAACCCAGCACACATTTCAAAGTGTTCTGTGGGTCCTTCAACACTGTCCACCAGACTCGGGACTTTTATTTCTTCAGATTATTAATGAACAAGGCATGTGGGAGACATTGAAAGACAAAAGAGCCTATGCATCAGTTTTGCTTGGCCAGTAGGATAGATCATGGGCAGTGGGAATGGCCGGTTGGCCTGGCTTCTCTTTCATATCATTCTGCAGAGGGGAACTAGGTCTCCAGATGGACAGACACGTCTCTCCTCTCCCCAGGCCCTCCCATAAACCCTCCTTCTGGGACTACTCATTCAGAGGCTAGTGGAATAGGCCTTTGGGGATATCGACAGTTGCTTTAGCCGTCACTCTGTTCAGTGTCAAAGTATAAAGTTGCTTCCTCTTCTTAACTCAAACCTCACCATTATTTGGCAATTGTAAAGTTGGTCTCTGGCAATTTCTTAGTTCCACTGAAGTCTTTACTCATATTTGTTTTTAGATTCTTTGATGTTTTTATTGGGAGTTGATGGAAAGCAAATCATCTCCAGAAACCCCTGCTCTGCCATCTTCAAACCAATTTTCTCATTTTCCAGGGAAGTAAACGGGTCCAGAGATATAGTTAGAGGTAAGGCACCCTGAATAGCAGGGATGTGCCAAATTCTTATCTCTTGGCTCCAACCTTATGCAGGAGAGCAAGTCCCTGGGAAAGAGGGCTCCCTGGCTTGATGCTATGGTGATAACCTGAAGAGGGGAAATGTTGTGTTGGAAGAGCATTGCCTCCAGCCAGTTCTCACTGCCTCCTTGCTAACCCTGAGAGAGCTCATCTGGGCTCAAAAACTGGGAAATGTAGTTTGGTCAGCAAGTTCATTACATGTAATTTACTATCTCGTTCCGCATGCAGAATCAAATTTGGTGAGAGAATTAGAAGGAGCTGTGGTTTCCCAGTCAATTAACATTTATTAAGATCCATCTGCAAGATAAATGGGAGGGTAAGTGGATTCATTTATTCACTCAATATGGTTTGTGTCCTTTTTCACATGGCAGAGGCAGTGACATGTGGCGGCCTCAAAACTGGAGCTTGAGAGCCGAGCTGCTTTGGGTTGGCTCTGGGCTCACTTACCAGCTGTGTGGTTTGGGAGAAATCCCCTCCTCTTTAGGTTCTGGACTTTCCTCTACATTGAAATGAGGGCAAAAAGTTTCTACTGGACAGCCCTTTTAAAATCAAATGACGTAGGTAAAGTAATTCACATGGCACTAGGCACATTGTCTGCAATTACAAGTAATAACAGAATGCACTAGATTCTGGTTGGATGAGAGTCTTCAGTATGAGGCTACCTCCTGTCGTATTTAGGAAAGCATTTCAGACATTTTTCAGATCTATATTTTGCACCCGAAACACTGATTTGTTAGTTAAAGGCCCAAGGGTTTGCACGGTCTTCTTAGGCCAACACCACTTTGACATGGATATTTCGCTCTGGAATCTGCTTGGTCTTATAATTTTCGTCTTATTCATAAAACAGATTCTGACTAGGCCAGGGAGTTTCCAGGAAATCACTCAAAATAAGGACTTTTTTTGGACATCATTTGCATCTTCATGTTCTTTTGGCTTAACATGGAATTTGAACCTCTAGTTCATGGGATTAGATTCCAGCAATGTTTTTCTAATATGTACATCCTACAGTGAATGTATATCACCTGTGTGAAAGATCACTTCTTCTAACCCAGTCAGCCAACAGTGAGGAGAAAGTAAAATGAGGTAAATGGATTATTTATGTGAAAAATCAGGTTAATATATATATATATTATAATAAAATAAGATGTATGATAAATATATTTTCATATTTTTTCTTTTTTATGTATATACTTATATAGTCAAAACCCTTCAAAAATACACATCCAACTATCAGTAGTGGTAAAACTGTAGAAAGTGGGACTATATATTATTTCTTCTCTTTGTATGCGTGTGTGTGTTTTCAGAAAAGAGTACAACAGATCTATGTTGTTTATGCACTAAGGTAAAGAGCACAGTTAAAATTAGGTGAACAATCATACTTATCATAGTGCCTGGCAAACTGTAGGTGCTTAATGAAAGTGTAATGATTGAATGAATGGCCCACGATCTGGGAAATTCCTAATGCGTTAACATTTCAGCTGCCCTGGCATATCCATCATTCCAGCTCCACCACTAGATAATCCCTCCAGTATAACAAGAGAAAAGGAAGAAAGAAGGAAAATGAGAAAGAAGATTTAGGAATAAGGGGTGATGAGAGACAAGTTACACCACTTGGTCATGGAATGCTGCATGTAGAAGGCACACTATGGAAAGGAAACCCAGATTTCTTGGGCAGTGTGTAGGCATTTCACGAAGAACACAGCCCCCACTCCTTGGCAACTCCCCGTAGGCAGGAATCAACCTGACCTGTGACAAATGTAGTTAGTGGCAATGATTTGAATCAAGGCCTCCTGACTCCGATTCAGCACTCCTTACAATAAAGAGATACATCTACAAAGCATGTGTATATATGCAAATTCCATGTAAGTTATGGGTTTTGAAGGGTTAGGGGAAATAGGAAAAATAGAGAAGAATCAGAACATTGAAAGGAAAAGAACTTAAGGGGCATATTTATGAGCCTCAGTTAAATATTTACAACCTCAAGTCAAAGAAGATTTATGAATGGCATACACGTTTTTAGGACCTACAAGAGAATCCGTCCACAAAGAAGAAAGAAATAACTCACCCGGTGCAGAAAGTGCCTCATCAGCCCAGACACATCAGCAGGGAGAAATTTAGCAGCAGTTCTGTGGGAAGAAATTTTCCATTGTATATTTAGGATGTCATTCATTGCTCTGCCTGGTTCCTATATTCAAAGGAATATCATTGAGTCTATTTCTTTTTCCTACATCCTTGGAGTTTTGCCCTCTACTCACCCCCACCAAACCTCTATACTGGAAGACAGGAATTAACTGACTGTATCATTACTCCTATACCCCCAAAACGCACCTCCATGTGCCAAAGGGGTGACTCCAATGCAGACCACCGATGCCCCTGGATAACTTAGTGTGCAATCGAATGGAGGTGGAGAACTGTGTCGCCTATATTGCAATTCTCCACTTAGAGGCAATCCCTTCTTTCAGATCATCCTTTTACTTTCAACTCAGAAACAGAACCTGTAGGCTAGCCAGCATCTCAACCTGCTTCGCAGATCTTATCTAGAGGCCACGATGAGTTCTATTTGCTCTTCACACCCTCCTTGTACACAACAGTTTAAACAATAAAGAAAAGCTCCATGTGTTATTAAGGATTTACATTTTTAACAGAGAAAAGGGCCAGACACGGAGGTGACCCTATTCCTGTCCTTCACGGAGGGCATTGGTTCTCCGGCTGGGAAGGACCATAAGAACCTTGGGGTCCCTCCATCCCACCTCCTTGACCCTCATCTTTTTCTCTGTCACTGACTGACCCTCATTTTTTTCTCTGTCTGAGAGAGAATTTTATCTGTATTGAGTGTAAAAAAACACACAACACTTTGGTTCCCTATAAGTGACCTCATCATAAACATCAGTTAATTAAAATTCGGGTTTTGATCTTAATTTTATTATTAAATGATTAGAACATTACTTAAGATATTATCAGCTGATATTATAAACAAATTTCAAAAATAATTTTATTTTTAATATTTTTTTGAGAGAGAGATCAGTGTGTTGTTCCATTTATTTATGCGTTCATTGGTTGATTCTTGTGTGTGCCCTGACCTGGGATCGAATCTGAAACCTTGATGTAACTCCTCAAGATAACGCTCTAACCAACTAAGCTACCCAGCCATGGAGAGCCAAGGGTAATTTAATAGTGATACTATAGTATTGATTGTCTTAATGAACCCCTATTTGCCATATATTCCACTTCAGACTAAAATAGTTGCCTCAGGAAAGAAAGAGAGGGCGAGGAAGAGAGAGAGTGAAAGAGACGGAGAGGAGAGAGGAAGAAAAAAGGAAAACGGATGCCCTCTGCGTTTTCTCCATCATCTGTCTCTGGACCACACGTGGCTTTTAAACCAGTCTCCTCTGCTCTAATTGCAATGACTAAAGGTGGCTCCGAGTGAGGACACCCAAGAGGATGTGAATCCAGGTTACAACTCTCCTCAGTAATTTGATTCTGTACAAATTATCTTTAACTCCTGCAAGGAGAGATCCAGCCCTCAGGGGAATGCGAATTTATTTGGGGTTGTGAGGAGCCACTGTTTTTACCACTTTTTGAAATAGATTTCAAGAATGTAGGAGGCATGAAAGAAATGCCTCTGGCAGGAAAACACCTTAATTCTCAGCAATGCTGGATTGTTCTTAATGCTCTCAGTTGCAGGCGAGAGACAAGTGGAGGACGCCTGCTGTCACGCAGGTCTGCCTCAAATCACGTACACATATGGCCTTGCCCCTTCGGTCTCAGCCAACGACCGAGAAATGCAAACACTGAGGCACAGCTTTCTCTGTTATATATTTTTAAAGTCTCACCTGCGTTTGATAAAGATAAGTTAAATTGATGCACTCACACATCACTGATGAATTCAATTTGGAAAGCAGTTTCACTGACAATTTTATCAAGGTTCAATGTGTTCATGGCTTACAAACCAGTGACTGAATTTCTCATTTCATTTCAATGGAAATACTCTTAATTTCAGAAAAAAAATAAAAGTCCTACACATAAGTTGTAAAGCTAATAATGGCTGCAAATGCCAACAATGAGATTGGCTAAATCAAGATGGCATCTAGACTATACTGAAATTATGCTTTAGCGCCTATGCAAATCATTACAAACTGCAGGTTAGTAAACTCATAAATACTGATTTCTGTAGATATCTAGTGTCAAAGAAATTGTGAGGTTGGTCCTTAGATTTAAATGAACACATTAGTATGTGCTAGAATATTGTATTTCTTGTTCTATGTTTGAGACATTTTAATGCCTTTACATGTGGGAATGAACTGAAATTGAACTTAGGCACCACTCTGAAAATGATTTCATTTTGCACAAATGGCAGACAGCCTTAAAATATGTTAAATGAAAAGGCAGGAAAAAAATTGTTGGGAAAATCTGGTATCAAACATGAAACAAACAAACAAAACAAAAACAAAAGAAAAATGAAAATTTTAAATAGAAAAAAATTCTATTTCCCCTAATTTTCTTCCTACTTTCCATACCTCACCTTCTCCTCCCAGATTGTAATAATCTTTTAGGCGACATGAGGTCTGACATTAGCCATGTGTCTGCCATAAATTTCTTTTTTCTAAATATATTTTTATTGATTTCAGAGAGGAAGAGAGAGGGGGAGAGAGAGAGAAACATCAGTGATGAGACAGCGAATCATTGATTGCCTGCCTCCTGCACACTCCACACTGGGGATTGAGCCTGCAACCCAGGCATGTGCCCATGACCAGAACTGAACCTGGGACCCTTCAACCGCAGGCAGACGCTCTATCCACTGAGCCAAGCTGGCTAGGGCTGCCATATATTCGTTAAGGAACTCAGTGGAACTCATTGATTCCCAGGAGTAGTAGAGCCCTAGGAAGGACAGATGGCTCCGTAGGTAATCAAGCGCCCCATGTCCACATCCACTTGTGGGACTGGGTTGGTGAAGCTGACCATCCACAGAAAAGGGAGGCAAGCTAGACCTTCATTCTTCCTCCACTCCGCAGCTCTCCTCTCCCCGGGCTCTGGGACTTGTCTCCAACCGAGAAAATGTGGGGCAGCGAGGGCCAGGAGCTGCCCTTCCCTCCTGTAACTGCAGGCACCGCTGTCACAAAGGCCTGAGCCACCACAAGGCAGGCTGAGTCAAGTCTCGTTGCCAATTATCTCCCTATTGTTTTTGTGGGCAGAATGCGGTTTTGTTTCTCTTTCGGTGACAAAAGCATGAGCCCATCGTTGGGTAAGGCCTTCTGCATCATTCTGAGAGAACAATTCCTTCCTCTCTTGCATTGACTCACATTCTTGGCTACGGTCTTGTAAAGGAAGCAGCCTCTGGATTCTGCTCGGCCGGCCGGGCATGCAAGAGCCCCTTTGCTCCCAGGCTTCTGATGAAGGAGACTTGCTGTCAGGTGGTGCCGGCCTGTGTCCCCCACTCCAGCCCCGAAGTCCTGTCATCTCCCGAAAGCTCAGATATAGGGTTGGGTGGAGGAAATACAGTCAAACTTGCCATGTCACCTCGTCATGCCCTCAAAACCTGCTAAGGGCCCGTAGTGCGTTAGCTGCCAGCAATGTAACAGCAGAGACCTGCCGTCAATGTCAACAACTCCAATAAGGTCTAGGAGTTCTAGGAATGCCTCGTAGGGAGACAGGCTTTAGTCTAAGGCAGTGGTTCTCCGCCAGGGGACAGTGAGCTACGTCTGAAGACTTTTTCGGATGTTGCAACCTGGAAGGAGAAGGAGGCGAAGACATAAACAGGAGTGCTGCTGACATTGAGCAGATAAACGCTGGGCTGCTGCTGCTGAATACCGTACGATGTCAACAGTGTCAAAGGCGAAGTCCTGGTGGTTTTCAAGCTTAACCTGGAGCACTGGGTCCCCTGCCCAGAGGTTCAGATTTTGGGGTGAGACCCAAGAATGTGCATTGCCCACAAGCTCCCAGGTGATACTGTTGTTTGCTGGTGCAGGGACCATGATGGAGAACTCCTGTATCCGTGAAGGCATGTCCAAGAGAATGACGTGTGAAGGTTTAGCAGGAGTGAGCTGGGGTGAAAGGAAAAGATATGCTATTGAAGGTACTTTGTGCAAAAGCCCACAGAAAGGAGGCGCTGGCACGTTAGAGGGACTGAAATAGTGGAGCACAGTGTCATGGGGTGGAATGAAGCTGAAGAGGGAGCCAGAGGCATAAGGTGCCATAGTAGATGCAGGTCTTTCATCTAAAGCAGTGGAAATGCACTGCAGACAATTTAGCAGGGGATTCTGGGAAACCTGGGCAGGCCACTGGGGTGGAGAGTAGAGGAGGGCATGATGCCTACAGTTTAATATAATAAAAGAGCATGGCCTCTGGAGCCAGACAGTCTTGGATCATAACCCTTGTCAGGCCTCTTACTAGTTATATGATCAAGGGCAAATTATTTGACTTCCATGGGCCTCAGTTTTCTCATCTGTAAAACGGGGCCATCCATACCCCCGTCACTGGATTGTTCTGAAAATAAATGAGCTCATGTTCATAAAAGTGTCTGGCACACAGAGGGCTCAACGAATGTTCATTCTCTCCCATTAAGAGTCCATGATGAAAGGACCAGGTTTCCTCCACCACCTAATTTACATCTCAAAGAGCACCCAGCAAAGCATGATGTCAGCACCCGGGTCTGACCAAAGAGCGTTTGCATCACCTGTGTGCCAAACCCGAGGCAGGGCCTGCTGCTGGCATGTTCAAGGGCAAATTAGGCAACCGCCGGCCCACACAAAAATGCTGCAAAGCTAATGCTAGGTTTGCAGATACCATCACAGGGCTCAGGCCAAGGTTACCTAATCTATTATTGGTTGGACACTTCAGAGGCTCTTTAACCATATCCCTTATTGTTTTGTAGAGTGACAATGGGGAGGAGGCACCGAGCTCAGAACCACAATAAATAATACTTAAATAACCTTGGCCATCTTCAAAGCCATTTACGAACACTCACAAATTAAGACTTACACGGCCCCAGCCTTGGGAAAGTGTCATTATCTTTGTTTCTTCAACACAACAAGGAGGATGAGGTCATGGAGTTGCCCAAACTCCGGCCAGTTGGCTTCAGAACGGGCTGAGTTCATTCTACCCAGGCAGCCCTCGCGGGTCTCTTCCAGAAGGATCGGGGCATGTCCCTGGATTACAGGTAGTGCAGAATGGTGGACCGGAGGTGCAAGTTCCACTTCCCAAGAACCCCTTAAAATAATTATTGTCATAAATAAAGAAGATGGGAGGACATTTTTAGAAGGGATGGATATATGTATGATACAGATTGTGGTGGTGGTTTCACAGGTGTATACTTACCTCCAGACTCTGGTTGTAGACATGAAAGATATATCAATCATATTTCAATAAGGAGGCTAAAAAACCAAGGATCCCTGGTGAACCCAAGTTGCACAGGCGTTCCCAGCAAGAGCTGAATTAGACTTAATTGGAAGGGTTGATTTTTGGCCAAGGAAGTGCCATCTCTGGTTCCCAGCTCTCTTACTCGGCCATCTCCCAGAAGACCGAGTGAACGTCAGAATCTTTTTGAGTGTGTTTGATAATTGCATAATTAATATTGATAATATCTCAAAGTTTCCTCACCTGTAAACTAGAGATAACAACCCACATGGCTGTTGTGAGGACGTTGTATGAAGAATGCCAGAATGGTGATCAACGCAAGAAAACTTTCTTATCATCGTTGTCATAGACGCCATTGCTGTTGTACTTATATAATTCTAGGTGTGTATGCTCTTATGGTGT
This sequence comes from Pipistrellus kuhlii, assembly GCF_014108245.1. Taxonomy (NCBI): domain Eukaryota; kingdom Metazoa; phylum Chordata; class Mammalia; order Chiroptera; family Vespertilionidae; genus Pipistrellus; species Pipistrellus kuhlii. Next base: position 4,389,182 of record NW_023425449.1, read on the forward strand.
TGATAACTATTTTCTTGTCAAGGTAAGCAAGTAACATTATCTTCTCCGGAAATACGGGCTCAGAGAGGAAAACCACACAGTGAATCACTGGCAGAACTCGGAGTAGTCCACAGGTTGTCTTTCTTCACTTCATTCATAACGTCCTCTCCTCCTTCCCCACGGATGACTTCTTCGGGTTCATGAAGTCTCGGATGCTTACATTCTCTCCCTCTTTACATCCCAGGCAAACACTAGTATCTCTCATCTTCCCTCCCGTAGTTCCACAGCAACTCAAGACACTGGTGGAGGCCCTCTTATTGCCAGACATTGTACTCAAAGTCCATGGAATGTCTGCAGGGAGCTTGCCCTCAAGGAGCTGCATGTCACGTGGGAATGTTGAGTACAAACTGAGACAACTGTTTCTTAGACCCAAAATTCAGAAAGGCCTTTAGAAAGGACACCACTAGAATTCTGGATCTGAGAAATGACCACCACCCCCATCTTCCAGATGATGCCAATCCCATGTCACCAAGGATATGATGCTTTATCAATGCCATCAGGCAATGCCTAAGATGGTGCCTGGAAGTCCTGTGTGCTTATGTCAAAGTGGGTGATGTTTTCTAATGTGCTGCACTGATGAAGTGCTCAGGCTAGACCTGGACTCCAATCCCAAGGCCTCCATTAACACAGCCTTGGACATCTTACTTAACTTCTCAGAAACTGACCTTCCTGTAAAATACATTGTGGGTAGAGGATTTGAAGGAGAAAATGAAATAAAGTGTTCAGCAGAAAGCTGGACACATGGTTGCCCTTCATAAAAAGCAGCTGTTATTACATTATTATTCTATTATTGCTATTGTTGAACCTCAATATTATTTATTACACAAAATTGTATTAAAGCTAAATGCAAAATTTGGCAGTGATACTGCTAGTATCTCTCCTCTAGAAAATCTTATTGCAAACTACCTGGTTATCTACAGTAACAAAACTGGGATACTTGAAAATAATACAGCTCTCCATGATATCATTGTATAGATGTATTAAATTTTTAAAGAATTCTTTGTGCTTTTTGGTGGCAATTGCATCAGCTCAGTTTGGATGCAATGGTGATGCCATAGCCATCAGAAGTAAGGAGCCAGCTCATAGGAGCAGAGTCGCTGGAATCGTGGAGTGTCAAGCTCAGGCTTGCTCCTTCCCAGCTGTGTCCATGGGGAACCCAACCCCTCAAGAACTGTCTCCTTGTTTATAAAATGGGGAGACTCAAGTCACCTTCTCTAGGTCATTGAGGAGTTAGTGAAATGACACACGGAACTTCACAAATGTTCTTAAAATACTGAAAGCTTCAGTTCATAAGAACCTAGTAAACAAATAACTTGTTTTATACAGTTATTTTAAAAAGTTACTTATTTTATATAGTTATTTGATATATTAATATAAACTCTTTAAAAAAAATAAACAGTTCATGTTGGAAAAAAATGCTGAAAGGGATGCTTGGGGCAAAAAGAAGAGAAGTAATGCATCATAATCATTAAACTCCTGTCATGTGCCATACAAATAGTAGGATATTAATTGTGGGGTTCCAGATCAAGACAGACCTGGGTTCCATTCCTAGTTCTACTGTTTGTTAGTTGTGCATTTCAGACAGCTACTTAATCTCTTTGGGCCTCAGCTTCCTGGTCTGTAAATGGGATGATGAATGTCATCTACCTCATAGCATTTTGATGCAGACCGTGTGCATGAGAAGCACTTACCACAGTACCAGAGAAGCAGCAGAAATTTACTAAAGGTTGCCGTTAACTAAAAGGAGAAAGACAGCTTAGGCAAAGTTCTCCGTGTCAGGGCCTTAGGGAATGGCAGAGTAGCAGTTACAAGGACAACGTCTGAAAGTGCTACACTGGACAAGAGAAACCAAAGGTACAGAGTTAAAATTGTCAGTGCCCTGGACGTCAGAGTCAGAAAACCAACTGCAGCAGAGGAAGGAGAATTGAGGCTGGGTGCAGTGGGCTTGAAATGTCACTGCAGCCAGGGGGATCACGTACCCCAGTCTGCCCAGGGGTTACAGCTCTCTTTCGATACATAACAAATGCCCCAAATTTAATGGGTTTAAACAGCATCATTTTGTTCATGTATCTGTAATTTTAGAAGGGCTCTATAAAAAGACTGAAAGAAAGGAAAGAAGAAAAGATATAGGGAGGGAGGGAGGAAGGAAGGGAGGAAAAGAAAGGAAAGAAGGAAGGAAGGAAAGAAGAAAAGAAGGAAGGAAGGAAAGAAGAAAAGAAGGAAGGAAGGAAGGAAGGAAGGAAGGAAGGAAGGAAGGAAGGAAGGAAGGAAGGAAGGGAAAAAATGAATGAAAGATAGAGGAAGGGAGAGAAGGTGTGAATAGATAGATAGATAGATAGATAGATAGATAGGTATTATTGAAAGTGACATGAGGTAAGAGTTTGTATGAACCTGTGAAAGAGAATGTAGGGAAAACCCCACCCCTATGGGCTCAAGAAAGAGGATTCTTCTAGGAGCTGGAGGCTGCACCATGACCTCTGACATCCCTCCCAGCTCTCAGATGCAGTGGCCCTCTCCAAGGAGCAGCCAATTAACATTCCCCTTTTCCCAGGGTGGGTGGTGCACACTTTCATGTTCCGGTGTTTATAAATGCCTTTGAAAATGGAATGTGCCACATACATGCTGAGAGCTGTTATTAATATGGTGTCCACACACCTTGCTCCACACGATAGTTAAGGAACAAAGCATTCAGGGTGCGAGCATCAGAGAACTGACGTGTACGTGCGCGCGTGCGCGCGCACACCCCAATCAAGGAACATTCCTTATTCCCAGCTGCCTGAGAGGTAGGATACTTCACAGCAGCTGAAGATGAACAGAATCAGCGAAATGGATGCCTGAATAGAGAATCGAGGGGCAAGGTTGGAGCACAATCAATGAACATCCTTTCCCTGGATCTCCCACTGCCAAGACATGCGCTAAGCACCATGGAAAACATAAACACTGAATGCACACAAGTCCCTGAGTGGAGCGCAGGTGACAAAGACATTGAGCCAGTTTTGGAGAAGTCTGCTTTTCAGAAGACAGACTTAAAAGCCACGCCTCCAATTCGGATAACCCACGGAGACGGAGCGAGGAAAGGCGTTCCCACCTGTACACAACCAGGGCTGGGTCAGCTAGAATTCCTTCTGCACTGGCAGAAGCTGTGGTCCTAATACACTTTTATTTTTTAAATCATGGATGTTTTAAGAATCCAATGAGAGTTATGAACCCTCTTCCCAGAAAAAAATACACATATAAATAAAACCTTGCACAAAGTGTCTGACAGAGTTGACAAATTCCCTGAAGTTCTGTCCTGGGCCCTTTTCTGTAGCTCTTGGGTAGCTGTGACCTCTGAGCTGTGAAATTCACAGCAAACCATGAGCAGATTCAAAGCAGACACGGGACCTTCTCCAGCTCTGGATCCTGGGCATTGCGCCCAGTGCCCGGCACAGCATGCACCCAAAATAAATGCTTGTTCAATAAATAAACATGGAGTGAAAGCATTTTAAAGAGCGATGGAGCCTCCTTTAGCTGTGCCTCTAAAGGCCTTTTTTTCATTTGTTTGTTTTCGGGTTGTTGTTTAATACTTCTCAGGTGTTTGACCACCAGGGGCTAGTGAGCCAAGAACACATGAATGAGTGACTAAATCACCCAGAATTACTTCAAGAACAAGGAAAGGCCAAGATAATTGCTCTCTCTTGCCCCCAACACAGGGTGAAAACTCTGTCTTGAAGTTCATTAACGTGGTGTAAATGGCAAAATCCACACCTAAAATGGCAAAATTGAGGAGCTGTCCAGAAATCCCAAGAGTGAAGCAGCCTGGAATTCAAACCTCTGGTCTATGACCTATGAGCAGAACTATCCTTGGCTCGCTACTCAAACTTACAAACGTCCCTCCATCAAAGAAGAGATGGGAGTAGGTCACACTGAAACTCACCCTGGTTGGAAACATAGATGCTATAAACCCCTCCACACACCCCAGCAGCCATTCACTGGAAGAAATGGATCCTGTCACTCAATCAGGGTCCTCATCTACACTAATAAAAGAGAAACATGCAAATTGACCAGCACGTCAAGATGCTCACCAGCCAATTAAGAATGAGTATGCAAATTAACCCAACAAAGATGGCAGTAGCCCAGCCCCCAGCTGCTCTGGACCTCTGGGCAGCAAGCAAGCAGGTGCAAAGAGGCCAGATGGGGCAGGATGCTTGTTATGAGGGGGAGTGCCAGGGAAAAGGGGGGGAGGGAGCTACAGGAACGGTGCTCTGGCTAGAGTGAAGACAGAAGGCAGCGGCCAGAGTGAAGACCTGGGTCCCAGGTGCCAGAGGAAAACCAGTGCCGGCAGCCAGAGGAAGGAAGGTCTTTTGCATGAATCTTCATGCAACGGGCCTCTAGTTTGTAAAATAAGTCAGGAGGGAAGGAGAGGGGCAAAGGCTGGAGAGGGTGACAGAGAGAGGGTGGCAGGTCATGAAGGACAGAAAGTCAAGCATTCAGGTTTCTTCTCTTTCTAAAGCAGTCATTCCCCTAGAAGAGGTAAATAAAACAACACCATATGGGTCTGCCACTATGCAAATGAGCAGCCAGAGGGAAGAAAACTTAACAGCTAATTAGAGCAGGGACCCAGACAGAGCCCCGGGGTACACCTTCTCTGGGCGCCCCGCCCCTGCCCTGTGGGCCTTTGCATGTTGCTCCAGGGCTTTGTGCCTTGAGGGTTTCCAACTTCCGGCCACCTTGAGGGGCTTTTTGGTTGAGTGCCACAGAAGATAAAATTAGAAACCAGGCTTCCTTTTCCCCTTCTCACTCTGCTAGTTATTCATAATTCAGCATCAACTGAGCAACTCATCCTTCCAACTTTCAACAGCAGACACTAGGTAAGCTGAGTGTCAGCAGCTGCCTTCACTCTGCCCCTGGCTCCTTCCCCACCTGCCACCCCCACACGGAAGGAAGCCAGGCCCCCTGCCCTGCATCCTCACCATTTCACCTGCTTCCTCTTTCTCCTAAATGCATGACATGACCCTGGCAAACAGCTTAACTTCTTTGAGCCTCATCTCTGAAATGGGAATTTAAAATCTGTCCACCTGTAGAGCTATTTTGGGGCAGCAAGCTGGGTCCTACTTATCAGCAAAGATTGTTGAACCCAAGAGACCCGTTACTCAGGGTTATAACCCCAAAGGCAGACTCAACTATGACCTCTAAGCACAAGGACCTGTGGTGCTGCTCACGGACTATGGGGTCTGCACTCATGCAGGTGGTACCCTTGCGGAGACCAGGGGAAGGAAGAAAAGAGTCTGTGATTGTCTCCTTTCCCCAAGAGTTTCTTATGCCATTTATGTTTATCCAGAGAGAAAATAAGAGCAGAAATTTCATGTTGTGTTTTCATAAGGGTCAAGGCTTTGTTCATTTAAATATAATTTACATTCGCTTTAAAGAGGCTATAATTTACCCAGAGATGAATGAAGCATGGTGAATCAGGCAACCTGCAAAGTCTACTCTGACAGGCAAGGTCTGCAGGAAGCCCTGGGCAGCTCTGCTCAAGGGTGACAGCATATGGGAGATGCTGCTAGGCGGTGTGTGGGGAAATGTTATCTTTTCAGTTATCCTGTGTGACCTTGAAGAAGGCATGTGCCCTCTCTGAGCCATAGTTCTATACACTGAGGTCTCCTGATTGCTAAGGCCCCAAGTCTCCTATTCTGTGGCTTTTCTTGCGGTTACAAGGCCCCATGCTCTCTGCTGTGACCAAGGAGTTGCCCAATGCCCAGTGCTACCACTTGAGCTTGGTCCTCAAGGCTTTTCATGACCTGGCCTTCACCTCTTACCTCTGTAGGCCCCACCAGCGCAACCACCTTTCTCACCGCAGTCACAGACGCACCATTCCTGAGACCTATTATGGACTTTGACCCTCCGTGACTCTGTTCCATCAGTTTCCCTGTGAAGGCTAGCTCATGACCTTGTTTCTGCCTATCTGGTGAAATCAAATGCACAGTTCAAAGCCCAACTTTCAAGTGTGCCCCAGAAAAACGTTCCCCATCCCTCTCTTGCCAACTCCTGGGCTCCATGGCACTTTGTGCATAGCACCAAGCAAGACCAAAACGTTTCTGGCCATACTCAAGGTTACCCTTGGGATTAGCAGTCATGATGCAGCAACTCGGATCTCCTGGCTCCCTTTCTAAAGATGCTTCTAAGCACATACACACACATACACATGCACACACACACACACAATTATTCTGGGAACTGCAGTAGACTCTGATGTACACCCAAGAAACTTATTCCATGTTCAATAAAGCTCATCCACCCAGCATCCTAATAAAATTGTAGAAATGCAATTGACGGGGCCCTGTGACTCATGCACGGCTGGCTCTGTCTTCTCAGATAAAGCCAGGAGAGCGGGGGACAGAGTTTATCCAGATAATAAACAAGAACAGAAATAAACTAAGGGCTCTAATTCCATCAAGGGTCTGGACAGTGACAGAAACCCGCAAAGCAGGCTTCTGTGGTCACAGAAATGACCGACTCAGTGACACCATTAGTCCCTTCAGTACTTGGCTTGGAGTCTGACTGTGACGAGACTTGCCAGATAAGGCCATTGACTGCAGTTAAACGATTGGGGTTGGGCAGCAAAGCTGTCCCCAAATGAAGGATTCACTCGATGTTAATGGAAGCAAATGCATTGAGTTTAGTGGCACCTTGAGTCCACACCTCCAAATAGAATTACATCTCCTCCGATTAGAAAGCACTCCTATATCCAAACATGGAAACACTTCAAGAAGCATGTAAGTCACAGGAAGAGAGATTTTGCTATTATGTCCAAGTAACCATCAGTTCTCATCAGGAATGACATGCCGAGAGGATCTGTAGGAGCAATGTAGTAAGTAGCTCTACCTTAGAAAAACAACTCCGAGTCTTTTGCATCACATTTACAACAATTATCTTGGTAGATCCTCCAAATATCTATAAATGTAGGCAAGTATGTAGCATAATTGTCCCCATTTCACACATTAAAAAAAAATGAGGCTCAGAGATCTTGAATGAATCCACCAAAGGAGAGACTCGGGGCTAGAAAGGGTCCCTAGTCCAATGTTTCCCCCACCTCCCAACCCCCCTAAAAAGTCCCTCTCCCAGGGGGTTCATGCAACTTCAAATAGAGAGAGAGATCAGAAACAATCAGCTCCTATAAAAGGAAATGGAAAGTTCTACATTCAAAAAAAATGGTTTTTTTTTTTTTAAGTTATCAGGCAATAATAAATATTCAAAGTTATCACTATTAATAATAAAGCTTGAGTAGGTTTTCCTATCTATACTTCTGGTCTTCACTCTCCATGGAATGTGTTTTATTAGGGAGAGAATATGACTTATTTAGAAGTGCAATGGGACTTGGCTTCAGACAGACCCTTGGTTCAAGTACCAGCTCTGCTGTTTGCTGGTTGTGTGACTGGGGGTAGGTAGGGGTTAAGTGGCTTCATCCCTTTGAATCTGAATGTCCTTAATATGAAATAAGGAAATATAATTCAGGTAGGGAAAGGAGGAAACTTAACAGCAGGTAAAAAGTGCTTAACAGTATACCTGGCGTGGTAGGTGCTCAAAAAATGTTTGAATCTAAAGAAACAAACTCTTCAACAGTATCTCATCTGCTAGCACTGAGCAAGTCACCCCACGCTCTTTCAAAGACTGGCTTCCTTTGCTGCAGCCTCACTAGGGCTGTTCTTTGCTCCACATCTCACGCTTTGTCAAGCAGACAGGTGTTCCCGATTAGGGAATTAAATCATTGCCTTCAGGCTTCTGCCACTGAACCAGAAACCAAATCAGCCTTTTCTTCCATGAGCAATAGATTAACTACTCGTTTTCTTTATTCATGGAACTGTGACGTATTCGTTCACAAGTAACAAGTCCAAAGCATCTGAAGTAGATGCCAACACAGTAAAAGCACTGGATGGCAGGAAATATTGTTTGACCACCTGCTCATTCCACCCACATTTGAGCTTTGCCTACAACTCTACAAGCAGGCTCCGGAAAGATAATATTCTCCCCATGTTACGAGCCTCAGTGATGGCCAAGGTCACACAGCTCCTACAGTAGCTGAGCCTGAGTCCCACCTCCAATGTTTTCCCTTTAGGACAAGGGCTCACTGCCACAGCCCTCCGAAGTCACCATCATGTCAACATCCAACAGAAAGTACCCGAGAGTGAGCAGCGATGGCCCAGAGTCAGAGACCCCACCCCACTGACTCATGACTAGGGAGATGCTGCCACAGGCCTCCACACCGCCCGTCTCTTCACTCGTGAAATGGAAGGGCTCCCTACTTGGTTTAGATTTAAGTCAGTATCAAATTACCAGGCACCCTGATTCATTTCAGAATTTTGCCTCGGTTGCAGGTTTCTCAGAAAGTCAGAGCCCTTCTTCAAGTTGAGTTTTCATTATTTGACTGAGAAAAAATCTTTGCACCAGCTCTTTATGGAGCGAACATGAGGCGCCAGCCCCTCTGCTAGCTTCTGAGGACAGAAAGGCCCACCACACAGACTCCACTGCACCCTTACAGAGCTGACAGTCCACTGGGGAAGAAGGGACACAACCCTGACCCTTAAGAGTTACAATATAATCCAAGTTCTGGTGACTTTTTGATAGGAGACGCCTCTAAGGCATTGAGAGGGTTTCCAGGGGACATACCGTGATCTGGGGTCAATGAGGGCTTCCCTGAGAAAGTGGTGTCTGAGGGGAAAGCGGAAGAATGAGTACAAGTTTGTCAATTGAATGAGGGATAACGATACTCCAGGCGAAGACAACTGCACTTGCAAATTCATGGGAACCTGACTTTTTTGAGGAACTGAAAAAGACCCGGGTGGCTAAAGCACAGAGCCCCAAATGGAAGGGATATGGGAACTGGGTCTTCAAAATATCCCTCCACGTCTCCATCCCTGAAACTCCCAGCAGGTAGACAACTTTGAGAGCACTGGATGTCATTCTAAGGGCTTGGAGGTATATCCTTAGCATAAGAGGAAATGCTGGGGATTTTTGATAAAGGGAGTAATATAAGTACATTATGGGGATGACTGGCAGGACATAGGACAAATAGCAGGAAAGGGAGAGGACCCCAGAGTGGCATCTGCTCCATGTCTGGGTCTTAGGATTTGGGTCCCAGTTCTACCAGATATATTCTGGGTAACCTTGAGCACACCACCTCTTAAGAGTTTTGTTTTATTTATAAACAAAATGGAAATAAAAAAATCATCCTGGGCCATCTCATCAGGTTTATGTGAGGACAGTGCAAAATATAAATTCCAGTGAGAACAGTAAGGCTAGTAGCTATAATCCAAATAAACCCAAAGTGGGTGGTCTCACCATGCCCCCAGTGTGACATCGAGCCCCTTTGTGGAATCAGATTAGTCCCACAACTCCCCAGAATTCCCCTGTGCAGTGTGAGGCTAAGATTATCCCCTGTGCCTGTCACCTGGAAGGTGACTTCCTCATCTGAAGGGCTGTCATGCAGAAGGACAGGATTAACTCCGAGGGGCTGGATGGCGGTTACCAGGAGACAAATACTGGCTCCACAGAAGGAAAGACTTGCAAACTGTCAGAGCTGTCCAAGGCTGACCGGGGCAGGGAGTGGAGGTGGGCTGTGATGCCCTGAGACTGGAGATAATGAGGCTGCTCAGCAAGCTGCACACTGGTCAGCTCCTCAGTCTCCTACCGATTCTAAAACCCCATTGTCCACCGCCCTGTAGGCAGCGCTACCGCCGTGGTGCTGCTCAGATTGCAAGCATCAGCTTAGGACACGAAATGGTCAGTGTGGAGGGATCACCGAAGAGGCAGGGACTGGGTCTCCTTCAACGTGGGGCTTTGGTGCCTACCACGGCTCCTGGAACACAGCCAGCCCTCAGTAATTACCGGTGGAATGAATGAATGGATGAGTGAACTGTTCTGAGTTTATGGACGTGACACTGAAACCTACAGGGGAAACGTGATAATGTCTTGACGTTGAGGCTAGGATGAGTTCTTTCATGTGAGATGTTGGTCTGGATTAGCACTTCCCAACGTGAACTCTTTCATTCCTAGGGCCCAGGTTTAAAAAAACATTCAGTTTCTCTACATTAGCTGGGAATTCACCAATTTGGTGTGGTCATTCTTTTTTTTTCTTTTTCTTTTTTTTATATATATTTTATTGATTTTTCACAGAGAGGAAGAGAGGGATAGAGATTCAGAAATATCGATGAGAGAGAATCATCGATCAGCTGCCTCTTGCATACCCCCCACTGGGGGTATGACCGTAACCAAGGTACATGCCCCTGCCCAGAATCGAACCCAGGACCCTTCAGTCTGCAGGCCGACACTCTATCCACTGCACCAAACCAGTCCCGACGGTGGTCATTCTTTATCGCATAGCAAACTGACTTCTGGAATATTAGTATATGCATATTATCTCATGTAGTCCTTTCCATGAAACCTGTATGTGAGGTCATGTGGACTCGAACTTACAGACAAGAAGACTGGGGCTCAGAGAGGTTTCTGACCTGCTCAGTGATGGACCTTTACAGTGTCAGAGGCAGAATTTCAACCCAGTCCTGCCCGACCTCTCAGCCCCTGCCTCCCCACATCCCATGCAACACTCAGCTTCATTTCAGAGAAAGCGGCTCCTCTGATACGTGTCAACCCCCTGCCCTTGATGATAATGCACACAGGGTCCTCTGACACTCAACAATCACCTAGGTTTGCCTGGCCTGTGTGGCTCAGTGGCTGAGCATCTATCTCGGAACCAGGAGGTCCGGGTTCAATTCCTGGTCAGCGCACATGCCCGAGTTGTGGGCTTAATCCCCAGTAGGGGGCGTGCAGGAGGCAGGTGCTCAATGATTCTCATCATTGATATTTCTCTCTCTCTCTCCCTCTCCTTTCCTCTCTGAAATCAATAAAAAATGTATTTAAAAAATAACCTGGGTTAATGAGAAGGTGAGATACCCAAACTCAAAGGCTTCCAGCCTCTGAAAGCCCCCAGGCTCCCTCTTGCAGCAGAATCTCCTTCTTAGCCTCGATGACATTACACAGGAGAACACCAGGAAGCTCCCAGAGTCGCTATTCTAAACCTTATATTTTCTAGTGTTGACAACTTAATACACGTCCACACTTGCTTTTATGGGAACAGATAAGACTCCGATGGTAATCTGAGCACCAGGGAAGGAAATGGCACATTCCTCCGTGTAACTATTTGACTAAGCTTTCTGCAGGCCACGCATCACTGTGTAGGGCCCACCCCGAAAAGCTGCAGGCCCCCCCACAGATCTTCCTGTGAGATACTCCAGGAGTGAATTGTGAGAGGGCTTGTATAAAAACCAAGGCCAGGGCTGGTATTCTCCAGGCAGAGCGGAGACTGGTTTACATGACCAGCAGCTGCTCTGAGGAGGTCCAGGGTAGACCTGGTCTTGGCTGGCCCAGAGTTCTTTCCTTCAGTCAGGTCATCCTTGGGAAAGAAGAAATAAATGCAGCTCTGTAGCTGACGTTCACATCTTTGTACAAAATGAAAAATCAAGAACAACCTTGAGGCTAAGAAGGAATTACCTAGCTGGATCCATCAATGCACTGGGCGAATAATAAAAGGTATTAACAATAATATTCATTGATTGCTGACAATGTGCCAGGAAGGAGGGCAGGTTCCATCCATGCAATCACCTCTTAATCCTCACAACATTCTCTTGATGTCTCTTAAATATTGATCTCCCCGTGTAGACTGGGGAGACTGAGAAACTTGGCCAGGGTGGCTACAGGAAGCAAGGGATGGAGCTAGAAACTGGGAAGCCACTGGAAAGACGGTATAAATGAGTGTTTGTGGACTTAACACATGTTAGTGATATTAAAGGGGAAGGTGCAGGTTGCCAACTTATGTGACTCCTTTATTTTATTTTTTTTTAAATCAAAGGAAATGGAGAACCACCTCACACTCTTTAGGATGGTTACTATTTAAACACACACAGAAAATAAAAGTGTTGATGAGGATGCAGAGAATCAATGACTGCTAGTGGGAATGCAAAATGGTACAGCTGCTGTGGACAAAAGCACAGGGGCTTCCACACAGAGAGAAAAACAGACTCCCCACACAAGCCAACAGTTCCACTACTGGGTATATAACCCCCAAATTGAAAGCAGAACCTTAAAGAGGTATTTGTACACCCATGTTTGCAGCAGCATTACTCCTAATAGCTAAAAGGCACAAACAACACAAGTGTCCATTAACGGATAAATGTGGTCTACACATACAAGGCAATATTACTCAGCCTTCACTGGGAAGGAACTTCTATACATGCTATGGCATGGATTAGTCCCAGGACATGTTTCTAAATAAATAAACCAGTCAAAAAAAGACAAACGTTGTATGATTCCACTTCTATGAGGTACCTAGAGTAGTCAAATTCACAGAAACAGAAAGTAGAATGGTGGCTGCCAGGATCTGGGGACGGGAGGGGGAGGGTATAGGGAATTATTGTATAATGAGTCCACAGTTTCAGTTATGCAAGACCAAAAAAATTCTAGTTGATGGTTACACAACAGGGTGAGTATACTTAACATTAAATTGAACTGCACAATTAGAAGTGGTTAAGATGGGGTGGAAAAAGAAAAGATCAAAATTTTCTATGTGAGCCCTATCTCTTATGTAGGTTATTATATTCAAGAATTTATTGTGTTTGTGTTGACCAAACTTTCTTTGTCTCCCTTTCTTTCTTTCTTCCTTTCTTTCTTTCTTTCTTTCTTCCTTCCTCCCTTTCTTTCTTTCTTTCTTCCTTCCTTCCTTCCTTCCTTCCTTCCTTCCTTCCTTCCTTCCTTCCTTCCTTCCTTCCTTCCTCCCTCCCTCCCTCCCTCCCTCCCTCCCTCCCTCCCTTCTTTCTTTTTGACAAGCTCTTTGTTTTAAATGTATATATTGATTTCAGAGAGAAAGATAGAAACATCAATGAGGAGATAAAATTGTTGATTGGCTGCCTCCTGCACGCCCCATACTGGGGATAAAGCCCACAACCCGGGCAAGTGCTCCTGACTGGAATCAAATCCAGGACCCTTCAGTCCGCAGGCCAATGCTCTATCTACTGAGCCAAACCAGCAAGGACATAAGCTCCACTTTTTGAGTCACTATGCAAGGGCCACCGAGGAAGTCTAGCTGCCTTACACTATCCATTATAAGACCTGTTAGAAGTAGCCAGACAGAGCCATGTTCAAATCCTGGGCCCACCACTTTCAGCTGTGATGGTAGGCAATTATTTAACCTCCCTGTGCCTCAGCTTCCTCTTCCATAAGGATCATAATTCCTGTTTCACCTGCGTATCTGAATGCACAAATAATGCTTAGCAGTAGGTTTGAATACATGCTCATTTCTCCTCCATCTGTACACAAGTTGCCCAAGGATTTTGAAACACACACACTAGCAGTGCCTTTTGTCAAAGCCAACTCCTAAAGTCAAGGAACAAAGAAGGATGAGCGAAGAGTACTCTTCAGATTAAGAGAAGGAGTGCACCACGCTGAGTCAGTATAGAGCAGGGGTTGGAAAGCAGCAGCCCCTGAGCCAAATCTATCTTACCCTCTGATCTTATAAATAAAGTTTTATTGCAATACAGCCACGTTCATTTATTGACATAGATCTATGGCTACCTTCTCTATAATGGCAAAGTGTCTTAGGACAGAGATTGTATGCACCACAAAGCTAACAATATCTACTTCTTTACAAAAACTTGGCCAACTCCTGGTTTAGGGTATATGTGGTATTTTATCAGAAGATGATTGACAGGTGTTATTTTCTTCTGGAGATCTCCAAAATAAAGTGGCATAGATATAAGGGCAAGGCGAGCTGAGAGGAGGACCTTCTGTTCCAAAGAAGTCTGGGGGTCACCTTCAGCCAAATTCCTTCCACCTTTCTTTTGTTTTGTTTTGTTTTGTTTTGTTTGTTTTGTTTTGTTTTGAGAGAGATAAAGGAAAAGAAGGATGAGGGAGGAAGGGAAGGAGATTTGTTGTTCTAATTATTTGTGCATTCATTGGTTGTTTCCTGGTTGTACCCTGACTGGGGATCGAACCTACAACCTTGACATATTGGGATGAAGCTCTAACCAGATTAGCTACCCAGCCAGGACTTTCCACCCTTCCCCTGCTTTACACTGGTGACTGGTGCTCAAGGCTCACAAAACCAGCATGTGGTTGTCAAGTGTAAGGCAGTGGGGAAACTTCATTGGTTTTCCACTGATAGATCATTGGTTAGATTTTTAAAAGAAAAAAAAAGGTCAATGATTCTATGAGGCCAATAAAAAGAGTCATGGCGTATCCGAGTGGTTAACCCTGTGATACTGAAATGACTCACCAGAGTCTGTGACTGAACTATTATTGATTTCATTGGTTTCAGTCCCCATTCCCTCACAGTATTCATTCTACAAATACGGCCCAGAACTAACTTTGTGACACAAAGCAAGGTTTTTTATTTGCCCACAGATTTTTTTTCTTTCTCTTTAAAATAAAGAGCTTTTGGTTTCCCTCAGCAGTTGAAGAAACTGTTAAAGTTTCTGCTTTACTCCACAGGCTATAGACTCAACCTCTGAGTGACTGATTTAGGCAATAGTGAGAATAATGTGCTAAAAGACAGTCAAGAACACAGTGCTTAACTCAATCTGGGTGTTTCCAAGTTGGGGATGTGTTCGAGTCGTGGTGGTAGGGAAATCTTCGAAAATGGGCATCCAGGAAGCTGCTGCTCCTGGAATCCGGAAAGGATACTGAACTCGGTACTCTCCAGAGGGCGAATGAAAAGAAGCCACTGACAACATCTGCATCTCAGCACTCCAGCTCCCTGACAGCAGGCGATGAGAATAAGAATGCCTGCTTCTCCTCAGCCTTCAAATCACCATGCCAGGATCTCTCCTTGGCAGAATCCAACCCTAAACTCTGCTGGCAAAAATCTAGGGAATGTGGCTCCAGGCTAGCTTCTCCCATAGAAGGAATAAGGGAATCGTGTTGAATTGGAAGACTGGAGAAGATTTCCTAAAGAATGTGATGCCAGGCTGGGTTTTGAAAGATCAAGACTGACCAAGCTTTGGTCAATGATTCATCCAAAGTTTCCCTTTCTGGGCTCTAAGGGCCTGCTTTAGGGAAGTACCACCTTCCCAAGAAGTGCTTATCTTATGCAACCAAATGAGGAGGTAGCTATAAATAGGCTGACTTTCTCCTCATGGTCTTCCAAATGGATACAACTGCAAGCAACTTTTGTCTTCTAGAGAAAGGAAGTTATGAGTTATAGTTACTATCGATAACTCAAATAGCAATAGCTCTCCTCATCGGAGATACAAGGATTTACCTCTGAATGCATTTCATAGGATATTAAAGATTGTTATGCCAATGGGAGGAGAATCTGCCTATTACAGTGGTTATCTGGGTAATGCACCGAGTGAGATCCTAGCATCTCCACCTTGAATATCATCCTCTGTCTGTTTGGTAGCCCCTTCCTCTCATTTTCAGAGACACATGAGGAATTCTTCAGATAATAAGCCCATGGGTTATTTTTCCCTTAAAGTGTAGATCGATAGAAACCTAACAGTGCTGGGAAGGTATTGGTGCAGCATCAATTAAGCGCAGACTATTTCTGTTGCTAGGTTAGATGCTTTGTGCAGCTAATGTGTTGAACCTCTAAGGGACCTGTGAGAAAAGCCCACCACCCACAGCTTCCAGATGAGAACGAAGAGGCCAAAAGAGGTCCAGTAATATTTCTGGGATCACACACACACTGTCCCCCTTTTCCCCCTGCTCCACTCTTACAAGTGAACCCTAAATTCCATGGGGCAGTTCTGGGTCACATGGAGGTCATTACATTCTCCCAGCTTTGTACAACCATAGAGAAACTTGAGCCCATCCCTCATGACTTCCTTTTCCTTCCCCTTTTATACCAGGAAAATGCAGGACAGCCAGACCTCACAATACCTAGGGTAGAGTTCTATTTCCTACCCATTTTGAGCAAGGGACTGACACAAAATGATTGTCATTGTGTCAGTCCCTTGCTCAAAATGGGTAGGAAGTAGAACTCTATCCTAGGTATTGTGAGTTATAAGGAGTGTCATGGCAGCTGCAAAGACCGTAGAATACTGTTGAGGCACAGAGGGCTCCGGCAGAAAGGTCAAAGGTCACAGGGGACCAACCTTTTACATTGCTTCGAGCTGAGAAGGTGGAATGAATGGCTGGGGGGTGTGCTCTACAGGGTAGTTTGTGGGATCTTAGAAGAAAACCCATGTGGGGTCAACTAGCAACTAGAGCTGAGCTCTTGCCCCACGCACGCCCTGGATCCTTAGGATCCAGAAGAGTGTTCACAATGATCCATCTGCTCTGATCAACTGAACTAGGAGCAACAAGACAAGTCCACCTAATCAGAGACGAAGCAAAAAAAAAAAAAGAAGAAAGAAAGAAAGAAAGAAAGAAAGAAAGAAAGAAAGAAAGAAAGAAGAAGAAAGAAAGATTAACACTAATGTCTTTCCCACATTAAACCAGAGCTAAGAGGTCTGGGCAGGGCTCTGCATGCTAACATGAGAAAAAAAAGTGGGGCAATGACATTTCAACTATGCAAACCTTGTAGAACACAAAAAGGAGAGGACATACAATCTGCAAAAGAGCAATAAAAAAACTCAGTATGGAGTCATTTATACAAAACCCAAAAACAAGACGATGAGGCAATAGGCTGGGATCAAAAGGAAGGTTGCCAGGTTAAGGAAACAATTGAGGGGCAGAGCAACATCCTCGCGGATTCAAAGAAATAAATGACACCAGGGAAGGACAGACTAGGCAGGGCTAAAAATTCCAATAACGATGAAAGGAAAGGGCTTTAGACGTCACAGTAAATGCAAAGGAAAAGATAAACGGAATAAACCAATTAGAGATGATGACATAAGGACTTCAAAGTTGGCTTACAGAAAGAGCATTTCTATTTCCTAAGGAGACTACCCAACCAATGGAAGAGCGCCTCAGAGATGTAATTAATCAGGGCTTGTATATCTTTAGAAAAGTAGTAAATCTGCAAGACATAAAAATTAATATGTTAGGAGAGTATAATTTACATGGGGACACCAAGCATATCCTGCTCCACTTTAAATACATAGAATGACTTCATCCAGGCAAAAAAAGAGAGTGAGCTGGGATCATGCTGGCTCCAGATTTCTCCACGCTGATACTTTTTCCAAAAGAAACAGTCATGCCCACAAAGCTCAAATAAAGGAAAATATAACTCAAGAATGTTAAAACTGAAGACATTCCCAAACATGAGAGAATCCAGGTACTATATGAGTCCTTTTGGAAAATATACTGTGAGACTAATCCAATGACAAGATGAATTTATTTCACACACCCACACACCCACACACACACACCCTCTCGAGTGAAGAAGTTATGGTTAAAAGAACTAGAGATGAGGGTTAAATAAGTGTAAATAACAGCACAACAGCAAACATTTGATTGCTGAAAAGAACACATTATCAATCATTTTAAATTTAAAATTATAAAAGTAACAATGATCAGGAGGCAAAAGAAAAGAGACAGGAGAAAGTATCAGAGTATAATCAATTGATGTTTATAGTAGAAGGCTAATCAGTACAATCTTAAAAGGAAAAAAAATAACTCCAAATTATGTGATTTCATTGAATTTTTACTTGATCTCACTTAGATATTTGATGAAATACTATCACTGGCAATGGAGAAGAGGACATAATCTAAATTTTAGCAATTCCATCAGTTTCACTTTAGTTGGTTTTTCTTTGGTTAGGTTCAAGTGAAATTAAGAAAATTTTTGCTTTTGTTAAGCATTTTCCAGCATGCTCTCTTCTTTGTACTTTACAAATACTTTTTAAAATAATTTTATTATGCACATTTATCAATTAATATGAAATAGTTATTATGTTTTAAAATGTATATGCTTACTTAAGTTTACATAGTGATAAATCACTATTTGACAGTGTCCTGAAACCAGAATTATTGTTCAATAGTAACTGATGTTCTGAGGGCTTGCCACATGCCAAGTAGTCTGCCAATGGCCTCCTATAATCAATGCCATTTTCTTTAAACCTCAACTTCATGACCATGTCTTCATTTTAAAAAGGAGGAGGAAAGTAACCAGTCCCAAAGGGGTAAAGTACAGCAGAGGGTATATAGGCAAAAATCCTATATAACAAAGAGGTAATATGAAAATTGATCTTCACACCCTTGCACAAGATGGCCACCCTCATGTGGTCAAAGATGGCTGCCACAGATGGCCGGCAGGGAGGGTAGTTGTGGGGAACCAGGCCAGCAGGAGAGGGCAGTTGGGGGTGACTGGGTCCACAAAGATCTGGCCTAAACTGGCAGTCAGACATCCCAGAGGGGTCCCAGATTGGAGAGAGTACAGGCTGACACCACCCCCCCTCCGCCCTCCAGTGTACAAATTTCATGCACTGGGCCTCTAATATTGTAATAACTGTGTAAGGTGTCAAATGGTCACTACACTTATCAGAATGACCACCTCGTAAGTTATATAAATTTCTAATCACTAGTTTGCACATCTGAAACTAATATAGTATTGTATGTCGATTGTGATTGAAAAATTAAAAAAATATTTCTGGGGTCTTCATAAAAAGTTTTATAGTCATGGGGGAGGGGAGATGAGGAAATTAAAAATCACATATGTTAAGCAATGACATCACACACTTTCAAGAGGTTTGAGAGGGAGCACAAATCCACGTTTTTAATTCCAAGTCTGTTTATTCATTTATCAGCTGTGTACCGAGGCCCCACTCTGTCCCTCACATTATGTGTGCTCCACAATTATGGCACAATTCCTAGACTTCCTCCTCATGACTAATTTTAACTAAGAATTTCCTCTTTCAGTGGTTAAAGAAAAGCGTATGGCCATATTTCATACTGATTCAGACTCTAAACCACCCTAAAATGATACATCTATTCAGCTTTCCTTTTTATCTTCTCTTTGAGGATAAAATAGTTACTTTGTTTTACATATAAACTGAAGATTTATTTTAAAATATAATATACTGAAATTGGAATCAGGGACTTTGTTTATGATTCTTCCGCTGTGTGTGTAAGCTTTGTGTACTTTCAATATGTGGCTATTATTTTAAAGAAGACTATTAAATGCAAGCATGATTTACCAGTTTGTTTCACTCCAAAAATTAAATGTGGATCTGTGATAAAGAGTAAAACAGATTAACCATTTTTATGTAAATGTATATGGGATTGTTTATTATTTACCTATTTTTATGTATCAAATTGCACAAATTACATTACCTCCCCTAAATTAGCACCTGAAAACAACAAATATTTATTATCCACAGATGCTGGGTCAGGAATCCAGACACTACTTAGCTGGGTGTCTCTGGGATACTCTTTCTCACAAAACCAGAATCAGTGTGTTGACTGAGCAGGGAGTGGGAATGGGCATCATTGTGCTCAGCTGGGGAGGAGCTGCTTCCAAAGTCACCCAGGTCTCAGGTCTTTGCTGGCTGGTGGTCAGAGTCCTCAGTTACATCACCACATGGATTTCTCAATAGGTCTGTTCACAACATGGTGGTTAGCTTCTGAGAGAGAGAGAGAGAGAGAGAGAGAGAGAGAGAGAGAGAGAGAGAGAGAGAGAGAGAGAGAGAGAGAGAGGGAGGGAGGGAGGGAGAGGGAGAGAGAGGGAGAGAATATGGACTATGGAAGCCACAATCTTTTTATAACCTAATGCCAGAGTTATATTCAGTCATTTCTGCTTTATTCCATTCATTAGAACTGAGTCACTAAATCCAGCCCTCACTCAAAGGGAGTGTATCACACACGAGGTAACAAGCTGGAGATGGGGTCATTGGGAGTATACTGGAGGTGGCTAACTGATGGGAAAACCACATACCAAAATGCCAGCAGTGATAACCTCTAGTAGTGAACTGGAATTATGGGTGGTTTTATTTTATTTTTATTGCTTCTCTGCTTTTCTAAATTGTCCATGATACTGAGGTAGAAAAGGTTGGAAACAGTCTCATTGTTTAAATTCTGCTCTAACACTCACTTATCTGGACAAGATGTAGCCTTACTTAGCCTTGACTCCCCAGTGCCTACTTCTTATGATTACTGTAAAGATCAATGTGACCTATATGTAAAGCACCTTCCCATTAGCACATTTTAAATATATATATATTTTATTGGTTTTTGAGAGGAAGGGAGAGAGAAAGATAGAAATATCAATGATGAGAGAGATTCACTGACTGGTTGCCTCCTGTACACCCCATACTGGGAACGAGCCCACAACCTGGGCATGTGTCCTGACCAGAAATTGAATCATGACTTCCTGGTTCATAGGTCAATGTTCAAAGACCAAGTCACATTGGCTAGGCTTATTAGCACACTTTTAAGGGTTTATCTAATATGGACATTTGTCCTGTATAAGTATATAATTTTTAAAGTATGGGGAAAAAAGATGAGAGAAGGTATAATGATACAAAAAGTATTATCCCGTTTACGCTCACGTTGCATTGGCAGGAGAGGGATAGGAACACATACAGCAGAGGAAAAGTGAGAGCAAATAATATAAGCAAATGCTCAATTTTGCAGATCAGACCATAGACGAAGGCATTACAATAAAGAGAAAACGGCAGGAGCAGTTGTGTAGAGGAATGCATTTCAGAAGAGGTGGGGTAGGCCGGACAGGCAGAAGTCAGGGTTAGAGGATCTGAAATTCTGGTCACTTCCTCATTTCTGAGTGTCTCCTTCTGAGGAGACAGTGTGGAATAAGGCAGAAAGTCTGTCCTCAGGAAACTCACAGTCTAGAACCGTGGTCGCCAAACTGCGGCTTTCGAGCCACATGCAGCTCTTTGGCCACTTGAGTGTGGCTCTTCCACAAAATACCACGGCCTGGGCGAGTCTATTTTGAAGAAGCAGCATTAGAAGAAGTTTAAGTTTAAAAAATGTGGATCTGCAAAGAAATTTCAATCATTGTACTGTTGATATGTGGCTCTGTTGACTAATGAGTTTGCTGACCACTGGTCTACAAGGTAGGGACAGCCATAAAGACATCCTCTCAAACTATTTGGTGACTTCAGAGATAAATGTAAGCATTTAATCAACAGCTACCTATTGATTACCTATTATGTGCACGGCACACCCGAAATCATTACTCTCTCACACAAAGAGCTCATCGCAGGAGATGGACAACTTAACAGGCCGACTCAAGACAATGCAACACATGAGAAGATAAGAAGAGAGTCTTTTTAAAAGATACTGTAAGAGATGGGAGAGCAGAGGTTGGTGTAGGGAGTCAAGGAAGGTTTTGTGGGGAAGATCATGCCTAGGCTGAAACTATGTTAGCTAAGCCAAGGGTAAGGAGAGGAGAGTTCTGGTTGAAGAAGTACCCTAAGGACCCGGTGCTAGGACAGCCTAGAGACAAGAGACATGACTGTCAGGCAACAGGCTGCAGAGTTTGGATAGCTTAATCAAGACCATGTTACGGAGCAATCAAAATTGCAGACAACAGAAAGTGGGGTGCATGTCTAAAATCTGCAGACAGCAATGGCATAATGGATGCTCTGTGTAAAGATGGCCCTGCATTGCCTTCAGAGGAAATATGGATAAGTGGTGAGCTCAGCACCAGCAGAGCAGATGATCTTGACATCAGAGGTCGAATTCACCTGGAGTAGTCCTCCCCAGGTGATTTCCTTAAATGCCAGTAGCATCTGGGCTAGAAATCTATGGTAGCTCATTCTAAGCTCTACAGAACCCTGTGATAACTTGTAGAAACAATTAGTCTCATGCATCATCGATAGAGAATCACAGAGAAGTACAGAAAAAAGAGTGCTCCAAGCAAATTGAAAATACAAGGACTCCATTGGGGTCCTCCGAGAATGAATGATCATCGGAGAGGTGCCAACAAAAGCAGAGAAGAGCCAGAAACAGGGTGGGGGAAATTATTAGTCTCCACCAAAGTGGGACAGCCACGTGATTTTATTATTCCAGAGCAGAGTAACTTTGGGCAAATCCCTTAATCTCTTTGACCCAAGTTTCACATCTGTGCAATAGGAATAATAACCACTATTTCGTAGAACCAGCTATAAGGATAAAATGGGATTATCTCCATGAAAGAACAAAGTACTGTCCAACTGTAAGCTAATTTTACCATTATTATTAGACGGGGAATAGAGGATGATGGCAGATGTTTAAATTATGGAGTCCAAGCTTGGATTTAAATCCCAGTCTTTCAATTACTAGCTGTATGATCTCAGACAAGTTACTTAACATCTCTGAGTCTCCAATTCCTTGTCTATAAAGGAGAGAAAATAATACTAGCTCTTCATAGATGTTTTATGAGGCAAACATGATGAATTCACGTAAAATGCTCTACCAATTCGGGCATGTAATAAACTCTCAATAAATATCCACTTCTATTGGTAGAAGTCATTGTAATAGTAGCAACAGCAGGCACAGTACTATTTCTGGACTCGGCGACCCTGATTTCTGTATGGAAAATAACATTGGTGTAAATAAGACTTCATTAGAAACTCAAAGTAAGTTCATGCATTTTGTGATTTTCAGATCTAGTGGCAAGGTTGCCAGATTAAACATGAGGAAACACACTCGGAGGAGTTACGAGAGTTTCTCACAAGCATACACCCGGAAATGGCTAAGCACGGAACTGGCCTCAGGTTCCCTGATGCTAACTAACCCCAGTGCTCTCTCTGAAACGCTGAGCTGTCTCCCTGTGCTGGGGCTGGCATCTTTTGAAGAGGACAATGTGGAGACCATCTCAACAGGAATTTCCTTTGGGTTGAGCTAAAATCAAACTGCACGATGTTAGTGAGACTTGGCTGTTGCTTTAAAAAGCTTTTGTCTTGTCTGGTTGTCTTTCAGTTTTCTCCTCCAAGAGGAAATTTTCAATTACCCGTTAGCTTATGTTGCAAACATTTGTTCTTGTAGGTGATTAAGGGATGATGGGTACATAAATACACAAGTACATAAATGACAAGCCCAGCGTGTGCATATGGTAATTTAATTTGGAGATGAGTACCATGTTTATGCACTTCCATCGGGCCGCCGCCTTTCGATGAACATGCAATTTCTTACCTGCCATTGGACCACGGCCAATATTTAAGGCAATAGCCCAAGTGCAGTGCTAGAGAAAACCATCAATGCCATCCAGATCACTTGCAGCTGGGAGCAACCATCTGTGGGGTTCTCTCTGATCCTAAGTCTGGGGAACTCCTTGCTGCCTTAACGCTGCGTTGATTAGTGGGTGCCCAGTGATTGAGAACCTGCCACTGGGTGAAGCAACAATGTTCCTAACGGAGCACAGGATTTAAGACCAAGTTTTAACATATGACTGAATAACCATCATAGATGATGGAATTTTTGAGTTATTTAAATAGAGAGGGGAGGACACCGAATTCAGCTAAGTGAGACTAACCAGGGTACAAGGGGAGGAAGTGCATTCTAGAAAGCAGGAACTGGATGAAAAACTAGAAGGGCTTTGTGAGGGACCTGCAGGAAGTTCGATGTTGCTGAAAACAAAATGGCGGAGACGAGCCAGGTGGACAAAGGCCGGGTTGTGGAGAGCCTTCTTCCATGCCACACAGAGGGACGTGCACTTTTCACCCTGAGGCCCTGGGGAGATTCCAGGCAGCTTCCAGATGACTCCTCTTCTCGCTCCACAGCAAGGAGGCTTGGAGAGTGATTCCAGGAAGCCAAGAACATTCTGGGTTGTGAAAATCAAAACTGAAAATCACCCATGACCATGAGCAAAGTTGAAATGTGAACAGGCTTACCGGGGCTCAGAGCTAAGCAATGGGGGCCCCTCGGTAAAAATGTGAAACTAGAATTGAGACTCTGGTGGCCACACACTCTTCTGGGTCTTTTTTCTTTCTTTCTATCTTTCTTTTTTTTTTTTTTTTTTCTTTTTCCCCACTCCTCATGGTGTTACTTAGAGCTGAGCTATTGTACAATTGTGGCTTTTGCAATCCTGAGCTCCTGATTTCTTTTCCTCAATCTGCCCCTTCTCCATACCTCACACTGCAACTTCACCCCTCAGTAAAACTCTGGGGTCCTAGGGTTTGAAGTAAAACCGAAAGTTCCAAAAGAACCACAGTCACCGCTGGTGTTACCTTCTCCTCTAACTCCTCCCGCACTGGGTACCCTCTCCTTTACTGCATAGATGTAAGACTGTGTAACATTGGAATCCGGATGTCATACTGAAACCCTGCACCCAGAATTCAGGCAGTTGGTTTTAATTCTGGTTCTACAGCTTTTTGACCATCTGACCTGTCAGTCTACTTCGAGCTTCAACTGTCTCATCTGCAAAAAAGGAAGTTAACTAGATGATGCCTGGGGAACTTTGAACTCTAATATTTTGTGGCTTTTGAGAACATCCTGTCACTCATCATTATTCTGGATGCTGAAGAGACAAGCCACAATCTAGCCATCATGATAAAGCCGTAATATTCATAACTGGAAGGTAGCCAAATGATGTTGTCGAATGATTACAGACATGGAAAACTCCTCAGGTCTGTTGTCTCATGAGAAAAGAGGCTACAAAGAAGTATAGTATGACCTCATTTTAAAAATATATGTTTTTATTGATTTATTTTCCCAGAGAGCAAGAAAGGAAGAGGGAGAGAGAGATAGAAACATTGATAACCCCTGCATGCCTCCTACCAGGAATGGAGCCAACAACTGACCAGAGCCCTGAGTCTTATGGTCTACTCATATCTCTTCATGTCTCATTCATTCAACAACCATTTCTTGAGCCCCATCTGTGTTCTGGCCATTCTTATATGTACTGTGACACAAAGAGCTACAGAAGCTCCCTGAGTAGAGGAATGCTGAGGACTGTGCGCTTGTGAAAGCAAACCATTCAAAAACAGTTAGACCAACTATCCTAGACCAAGTAGAGGACTAGTGAGCAGAGGGATGGAGCAGATACAATAGAAAAGGATCTCACTTTAAAACTATTTACCGTATATTGTATTTCATAAGAAGTAGGAGACCATTGAGGGTTCTGAATTAGGAAAATAGTGTGAAGACTTTATGTTCCCAAAAGGCAGCAATGTAGAATGTATATTAGCATGGGGGAGGAGATCAGAAGCACGTAGACCAAATCAGAGACTATCATAGTAATCTAAGCAAGAATATATGAGGGATAAAACAGTGGGAGGAGACTATACACTGAGAGGCCAGACTGAAAGCATAATAATATGGCTAGTGGTCACTCTTATATATATTAGAGACCCGGTGCATGAATTTGTGCATGGGTGGGGTTCGGCCAGCCTGGCCAGGGGAGAGAACATGGGCAGTTGGCCAGCCTGCCTGCTGGTTGAACTCTTGGTTGAGGAGACAATTTGCATATTAGCCTTTTATTATATAGGATATAGTGAGTGGCCAGATTATAATATTATGTGTTCAGAGATCATAATAATCTGGCCACTCAGTGTATATGAGAAATATTTATTAGGTAGGATTAGAAGAGCAGGAAGAAGGATTTATAAATTGCTACATATGTCCTAACAGTCAGTTCATTACTCACATCCAGTCTTCTTTTTGAGATCAAGGTATCATGTTCCTCATGACCCCACCAAGTTGGCATCAGCTTATTGGAACAGGGTTAGACTCCTGACCCACAAATGAACCAGATTTTCTTTGCTGGAAATTTCACTATAAGACACTGAGACTTAATTGTCCACTCACTGGAAAGTCCTGGAGATTAAGGTTGGTACCATGGAGAAACTCAAGAGCAAAAGTACATTTTGAACCATTAACAGATAGTTGAATGCAGTTTCTAGAGTAAAGAATGGAAAGAACTCATGGGGAGAGGGGGATGTGCAGTATGAGAAGCATGTCATCCCAGAGATGGAGCAAGGGAAACAGGAATAGCAAAAAGGAGAGTAGGAGAAAGAGACCTAAGTAATAAATCATAGTCTCTGAAACATAAGAAAACAAATGGAATATCATACTTCTGCAAAGTCACATGATTTGCCTATCCCATCTGGAGAAGGTGTTGAACAGAACACTGTATTCCATTTTAGAACGGTTCCAGGAGTCAGAAGAAGAAACCCTGGTACAGGAGACATTAAGAGGCATTGTGACCCAGGAGACCAAACATGGCCCAAAGAAGGTGTGACACATAGTGCTTTAGAAACACAACAAATCAAAGTATTGGCCTGTTTTAGTGTGTGTGTGTTTTTGTTGTTGTTTTTTGTTTTTGTTTTTTGTGTGTGTGTTTTGTTTTTTAAAGAAAGGAAGCCTTCCACAATTGGGTAACCATAGTCATTAAACATACACATTTGCTTCGCAGTAGTAAATTGCAGTTCCACATTTTGGGGTTTAGAGGTTTTTTAAAGAATAGTTGTGGTGAAGGCGCAACAACAAGCCTCATTAAAGAAAAAGAAAAATGCATTTTTTGCTGGCCATTGTTCCAGGTGGACAGAGACACAGGAATTGGCAGGACATTTCCCAACCATGGAGAAGCCCACGCTCCTGAGATCATGCTAATACAATGCTAAACATTTTAGTGGAAGTTCGAACATGAAACCTTAAGAATCAAGATTGAGATACTTGCACGAGGCAAGGAGAGATGGAGAAGTATTTTCCCAGGAGGCATTTGAATATTACACAATAAGCAGATGTTCACTGGACAACTAAATGTAGAAGAGTATGCCATGACGGAATTACCTCACATTTCCTCCCAACAGTGTTTCTTACAGGTAGATAATGATTCTAAAGCAAAACCTTAAGCCTCCTGAAAGTAGAGCCTAGCCCTGGCCGGTGTGGTTGGGCGTTGTACTGTGATGGAAAGGTTGCTGGTTCCATTCCCTGTCAGGGCACAAGCCCAGGTTTCGGGCTTGGTCCCCAGTAGGGGGGCATGCAGGAGGCAGCTGATTGATGATTCTCTTTCATTATTGATGTTCTATCTCTCTCTCCCTCTCCCTTCCTCTCTGAAATAATATATATATATATATATATATATATATATATATATATATATTGAAAAAAAAATCTATGAAAGAGCCCAGATCTAACAATAGAAGTTTTGTTAAATAAATTATGATTTGTATAAATGATAAAATACTGGGAAGACATTAAATAAGTAATTAGACTAATAACTAATGTCTTGAAAATGATTTATAATATGATCTATAAAGAAAAGTCAGATCACAAAGCAATATATGCAGTATGATCCCAATTTCATATCCGAAATAAAATGCAGAGAAAAAGCTGGAAACATTTGCTCAGCAATTTCTTTGTGGTTATTTCAAAGGAGAGGAATTATGAATGACTTCATATTTTTCTTTGAGCTTTACTTTCTTTTTTCCATTTTTTAAATCAAGCTCTTAATAGACCCTTAATTGTTCAGCATTTGGAATGTTTCCAATTCCCATTATTGGAAGGAAAGTTTTAAAGGACATTCTTGTACATAAATATTTGTATGTGTCTCTGTTAACTCATGTAAGTAGAATTTTGGGATTAGGAAGTATTCCCACAAGGACTATGTTACTTTAAGGTTCAAATTTTTAACTTAAAGGAAAACAACAAAAACAAAAACAATGGGCACTAGAATCAAACTACCTAAGCTTAACGTGAACTCTACCACTTCCTTGAATATCACCTCCAGTAAATTCCATTGGTTTTTTTTTGTGCCTCTGTTCACTTATTATTTCATTTTGTTTTAATATGTTTTTCTTGATTTCAGAGAGGAAGGGACAGGGAGAGAGAGATAGAAACATCAATGATGAGAAAGAGAATCATTGATCAACTGCCTTCTGCATGCCCCCTCACTGGGGATCAAGCCTGCAACCCGGGCGTGTGCCCTGACCAGGAATTGAATCGTGATCTCCAGGTTCATAAGGCGATGCTCAACCACTGAGCCATAGCAGCTGGGCAAGTTCACTCTTTGTAAAATGAGGATATTAATTGTACCTTTCTCCATGGGGCTGTTGTGAATATTAGCTGCATTAATTACTGTAAAGGCTTACAAATGCGTGGAATATTTTGCATGGCCAATAAATGTTAGAAATCATGAATTTTTATTGTTGATAAAAAGTTTTCTTGTTTTGTTTTTTTCATGATTTTTTTTCTGTCATTTAATGTTTTCCTATTAGGACAGAATACCATCTCCTACGACTTATCCTTTGTTCTCACAACGTCTTCCTGGCACCACTGTAGAAAATGCTATTTAAGGGTAATTCTGAAGTCACAGACTACAAACTATGTCTTTTTGCTCTTGATATGAAAACTTACTTTAAAACATTCTTTAAACTCTCCAAGCACTAGTCACAACATATTTAGGCCTGGAAGTCAGTGAGGATGTGAGTTCTACAGTGTCAAAATCAATCCTGAAAGAACACTGGGGTCCCTAAAGGATTTCAAGCTTCACTTTTCAAGGGAATATTAGAGCTCAAACAAGCATTTGTTCCTCACATTTCCCTGTGGGGCCTCACGGAGCGATCAGATGAAAGTGGGAGAAGGGGTCTTTTCTATAAAGCGGGAGGCTCTCCTGCCAGGAGCAATTACTTAGCGCCAAAGAGAGCGGCCTTTACATTTTTGGGGGTTTTTGTAGAACATAATCCTATCACATAACATATTCTGCTCCACAAAGCCTTATTTGCAAGACGAGGCTCCTGAGGAATTCAGAAGTGGTCTGCGTGCTAGCCGAAGAAAAGAGCCCTTTTCGGAACCCTTCCTCTCCCCACTCCACATCTGTAACCGGCCGAGGAGCGTGGGGGACTCACAGGAAGGAACTGAGGGTGGAAACGGGGACACCTGGTCTCTCGACTGGCTCTAAACTAATTACCCGGGTGACCTGTTCTAACCATTACGGCACAACTCCTCTGAACTTCAGCTTTCTATCTGCGCAAACGAGGCCGAGAAGCAACTGGCGTCCAAGACCCCTTTGGGTCCAAACATTCTAACATGTTTTTCCTTATTTTGCTGTTTCCTTCGAGACTTGGCTTGGAGTTCGGAATGCAGTATGACGTCATTAAATAGTGCAACAGAATTCCCCTCAGCACTTGGAAGGAAGGGTGAAAATTCATGTGCAAATACCTTCTTGCTTGGCATACAACCCGTATTTATAAGGTATCTATTAGGTATCAGGTACTGTCATGTGGCGAGGGCATGCTATGAGCAAAATCCAAACCATCTCTGTCCTATGAAGTTACATCCCATCAGATAATTAAGCAAGTGGTGACCATTCAGCTGGATGGATGCTGTGGGCACAGGGATAGCTGGAATTTAGAGAGGCTGGAATTTAGAAGCTGGACCAACAGTAGACAAGACACTGAGAAGCTGGTACCTCTAGAGTCTAGACAACCCTCCCTGGCCCTTCTCATAAAAGGCTAAGGAGATGTTCCTCTTTGGGCTCCATGGCATCCTATGTCGCTGCTATCTGATCCTTTAACGTGTTGCGTTGCAAATGTCTATACATATGTGCCTGCTCCCATTAGACTGCATGGGCTGCAAGAAAGACTATTTCAGTTTTATTTGGTGCCTCTACCTACAACCCCTAATTTAGCATCTAGCACATCCTTCATGCCTCGTTGGGGCCCCCAATATGTCTATTGACTAGAAATAAGAAAGGATCCCTTAACAAAAAGGATCCTGGGACTCAGGATCTATCTAAGTCCAGTCAGCCCAGGAATCAGGCCCATCACAGCCCAACATAGTCTTGCATAGAAAATGTCCAAATAAAGGTAATTCTTTGATTATCTTCATTCTCCTGTAGAGTTTCCTTTTACTGCCCATATGTCTGTTAGTCCTTCCTTTAAGAAGTCACCTGGGCCCGGCTGGTGTGTCTCATTGGTTGAATATCGACCTATGCATCAAGAGGTCGTCAGTTCCATTTCTGGTCGGGCACATGCCTGGGTTGCAGACTCAAGCCCCATGGGGTGAGAGATGTGCAGGAGGCAGCTGATAGCTGAATGTTCTCTTTCATCGATGTTTCTACCTTTCTCTCCCTTCCCTTCCTCTCTCTCTAAATAAAAGTCTATGAAAATGTAAAAAAATAAATAAATAAAATGTCACTTGGAAGTACTGAGGCTTAGAGATGATGTCGGCAAAAGCCTGTGACCTCTGTACACAAAGGTGACTACAAACACACGCAGAATAGCTTGGCCTCCCTCTGGTGTGTGGAGGCCTGGTTACTTAGAACCTCCTCAAATTTGCATCCTTTGTTCTTCCTGCTCTACACCCAAGATAGCCTGACTTGCGGGGTGGAAATCATTCCATTCCAAAGGAATTGTGTGAGCAAAGACACAGAGACATGAGCCAGCATCAGCTCTTCTGTCATCTGTGGATGCAGAGTCCCTGTGATGTGGACAAGAGACAAGGAGGGGGCAGGGCAGGGCAGCCAGCTAAGGGAAAGTTCACTTTGATTGATTCACTGACCGTACAACTTACCCTGGGGTGGGAGAGGGAGAAATGATAAACTCGTAGAGCATGCAAACACCTTTTTTTTTACAATTAAAAAACATCTGGGGGGGAAAAAAAGCTAACTATAGACAAAATCCTTCAAAAAACCAAGGCAACACACAAATGCAAGCTATGTTTTCCTTCAGATTAAGGGAACAACATAGCTCCCAATTAAGGACTATTTCCAGGTACATCGTATTTATTCATTTCATTCCTATAGTGATTTACACCTGTTTTTATTTGAAACACCTATTATTTCCCCGAAAGTGAAGAGAATGGTAGTGCGCAAGCTTGCTGAGCTGAGGGAAAGGAGCAAGTCACAAATCATTAAATTCAAGGGTGTATTTTAAAGTAAAAAGTCCAGTTTTGGTGTTTTGTTTTTTTTTTTGGGGGGGGGGCAGAGGGTCTAACTCTTCATGTTCATATATCTTTGGGTCTATTTTCATTCATTTCTGTCCTAGGATTAGTGGCCGAATCCAAAGTAAATCACTAGTGTTCACTGGAGAAGTTGATTTTTCTTCACATTAGTTCTCTTTGGCTTCTGTGTTGGGCATTGGCTTTCTGTGGCTGCCATTTGAAAGTTCTAAAAATAATATGTAAAAACAGCTGGTCAGCAGAGAGCAATCCATGGTGAGGAAGGAGCTCAGAGTCTGTACCTGGAATTGTTGCAATTCTTCCCTCTTGATTGGGCGACACACTGGAAGATCCATGTAGCGCAAATTCTTGTCCTGAATCTTGCATGAATTCTCCAGATTCCATTTTCCTATCTGATAAGTGGGACTAGCTTTTGGAACAAGTTACTCAATGCTCTATCTTGGGTCAGGAACTATAGCTCCTGGACTAAATCCAGCATGCCAATTGTTTTTGTATGGTCAGAGAGCTAAGAATGGTTTACAATTTTTAATCATTGGGGTGGGAAGGGGGAATAAAAACTATCACAATGTTTGGTAATGTGTAAAATGATATGAAATCAGATTTCATTGTCCACAATTATAATTTTGCTGACAGATAGCCACCACCATTCATTTACCTACTGTCCCCAATGCTATCCAGTATGTCTGAGTTTGTTCAGCCTGCTGTAATGCAACAGCACAGAAATGTATTTCTCATAGCTGTGGAGTGAGGGAAGTCCAAGACCTAGGTGCTGGCAGACCCAGTGTCTGGTAAGACTCCATTTCCTGGTGCAGAGATGGCTATCTTTTTGCTGTGTCCCTACATGTTGAAGAGCAGAGAGAGAAATCGAGTCTTTTGATCTTCATAGAGGCACCATCTTCTAAACACCATCACCTAAACCTAATCACCTCCTAAAGGCCCCACCTCTAAATACCATCATACTGGTGGGGGCGGAAGTATTTCATATGGATTTTGTAGGGGACAAAGTATAACACACTGCAATGGCACCCTTTTCCCATTTAACAGGCGAAGAGACTGAGATACAGGAGTGACTTGTTCTACTTAACTATCATACAGCTAGCAAGTAGAGCCAGGATCTCCACTACCCAGACAGGCAGACTCCAAGAGGAGTCTAGCCTTGTATAATAAAAGCCTAATATGTTAAGGGTCCGGTCGAGCATTCAACCAATCAAAGTGTAATATGCTAATGATATGCTAAGGCCACTCAACCACTTGCTATGATGTACACTGACCACCAGGGGGCAGACGATCTTTGTTGGATAGCTGGAGTGTGTCTGATCGGGAATGAGTGAGACGGGTTAGACACGCCCTGGAGCCCTCCTGCATTCCCTCCCTGGCCCTGATCATGCACTGGTGGGGTCTCTCAGCCTAGCCTGTACCCTCTTACAATCTGGGACCCCTCGGGGATGTTGGAGATCTATCTGGTTTCAGCCTGATCCCACAAGCCAGGCCAAGGGATCACACTGATGCACGAATTCACACACCGGGCTTCTAGTTACTCCTAACAGTCTGGGCTGATCCTTCAAGCCATTATTGAAATACCATTGAATGGGTTTGAAGTTAAAGTCCAATGGCCTCTGCTTTTTCCACTATTCCAGCCTCTATTCCAGCAGCGCCCCCTCATCCTGGTTTTGCTTTCTGTGGTTCTAGTTACATGCAGTCTACTATGATCCAAAAATATTCTATGGAAAATTCCAGAAATAAACAATTCGTAAGATTTCAATTGCATGCCCTTCTGAGAAGCATGATAAAATCTCGCATCATCCTATCTGTCCCACCCAGGATGTGAATCCTCTGTATACATACAAGCTTGTCACAAGAAAGATGGGGATGATGTGGGGTGAACTTGGAGAGCTGGAAAACTGCTGTGACTCTTGCCAGGCAGAATAAAGCATTCAAGGGGTCATGAACCTAATACTTTGTGAATGACAAACACCCCTCAAAGGTAACTGATTAGACCAGTTCTAAAAACTTACATCTTGATATGTTTCCTTATTCATCGTTTTTTAATTTTTAGGAAAAGAATAGCGTGTACATAGAGAAATTCTGAAATACCCCATTAGAGACTACAGTGGGACAACATCTGAAACCCAAGAGAGTAAATAAATCGTAGCTCATTGAGAAGGTAAAACAAAGGAAGTTCATGCAGCTGATTCACATGCCAACTTGTTAAAATTGCAGAATGAGGAACTCCACAATGCTGGGTGGGGCTCAACTCGATTGGTCCAGTTGAACCAGAGTGGGAAGTGAAAGTCAAAGGGGAGAATGGAACACTGATTTAGGGTAGAAAAGAAAATTATTACAAACAATCTGGTTGTTTTTCAAATTCCTTAAGATCTGTGTTTCACAGAAGGAATCTCAGACAGTTTGTTGGGTGGCCATGAAGACACACTGCTCTGGTCTTCTGGGATGGGAAGCCCCGCCGAATGATGTCCCGGACACTACTGTGTCCAAACCCAGGCCACGCTTCCCTCAGGCTGCTCCCTGTCAGTGGCTAAGCCTGGGACAGGAGCTAGTCCAGGGCCACATCTGTGAGACACGGGACTGCTCTTGTAGGCAATTTTTAAAAACATGTCTTTATTGATTTCAGAGAGGGAGAAAGAGATAGAAACATCAACGATGAGAGGCTGCCTTCTGTACGCTCCCACTAGGGATCGAGCCTGCAACCCAGGCCTGTGCTCTTTCCAGGAATTGAACTGTGACCTTCTGGTTCATAGGTCAACACTCAACCACTGAGCCTCCATGGCCAGGTGGCAATTTTGGCTCCAGAATTCCAATTGACCTAGCCAAATACTAAATTGTAGACGTGCGTCCCAACCTGAGACTCTTTTGCTCCTTCCTCCTCTCCTTTCACAGGTGTGGGACCTGCATCCGGTCTGAAGGCTCTCCTTGCCTCCTCCTACTTCCTCCCTCTTTCTTCATAGGTAGTCTCTCCAGGAAATTCCTTAGGAATCTAAGCCTACCTTAGTGTGTGCTTTTCCAAGGACCTGAATGTCCACTTTAGTCCATTCGGACTTCCAGGTCATCAAATGAGAGCAATTTTTAATCCCTCCTCTTACATTTAGTTTGATTTTCATTCAGGGAATTGGAAAGAACTGATCACAAGAGAAAAATAATTATCTTATTCCTTGACCCAGGGAACTTCTAGCATCTGAAAGGACTCTCAATAATCACCACAATAAAGCATTTCATCTTTTACTCTGTAATAGCCAACTAAATGATATGGGTGGCTATTTACATGCTTATTTTAGGGATCAGGAGTCTCAGAATGGTGAGGCGACTTGCCTGAGGTGATGATGTGCGACTAGGCATGGTAAAGACCGACATTGTCCAGCTCCTAGTCTTCCATGTTCTCTATGCTGCCATGTTATGTAAATCTATAGTTCACCCCCAACTGCAGAAGAGGATCAATTCAGGCAACCTGAGGTGACCATTTTAAGTGACATGATCAGACAGTCCAACCCAAAGAACCTCATTTCTGCAAAATAAATAGACATCAGTTCCCTGGGTGTTTCTTAATCACCCTTAATTGGCAGGGTAGAGTTATTTTTAGCAACCTCAAAAGCCCCATCGGGTTCAGAATATCATGCCGGTGCCCAGCACAATGCCAAGAATGCAAAAGGTGCCTCTCCACTCCTGGCTGACTGTTGTTGGGTAGATGGACATGGTGTCTCCCGCATGGCATCAGCCACTTCTTAAAGAAGACAACTACAGCTATCTTTGTAGAAGGTGCTCATTTCAAGGGCAGCCTGGAGACTAACATGTTGACCAAAGCAATTAGAGGTGGCATGTACTGCACCCTTACTTTGTTGCAGACACTGTGCCCAAACTACCCTCCATCACTGCCCCCCGTTTGTCAGGTGAGAAAATGGGGAGTTAGCGATATTAAATATTTTCCCAGTGTGTCACAGCTATTAAGTGACAGACATCAGATTCAACACAGATTTGATAACCGATCAGTCAGTCTGTCTTCTTCCTAGGGAGAGCCCAGAATTGAGCATAAAATTTCCCATGTTGGCCCAACAATCGGAGTCAACAAGACTGACATCCTAAAGAGTTCAGGATTATAATTTATTCAGAGAAATATTTTTCAGTGTTTCATTCAGATCAGATTAATAATGTGATACCTAGAAAGGGTGTCTAGACTTTTTGAGCTATGACTTATGTGGAAGAGGTTTATAATTATCTCATTAAATGCTTGATAACAAATACTTCTAAGGTATTGCTGCATTTAAACCATTTCTCTTTAACATTTTCTGACGATCCCTATTATTTTGTTGGCATGCTAATAGTGGGGCTTGAACAGTCATAGTGACTGCCCAGGGAGAGGACTAAAGGAAGTACACTATCTTGATTTCTAATATTGCTGAGAATGGTCAGGCCTATGTATAGATAGATAGATAGATGATAGGATTATCAGTTGTGCAAGAAACAGGATACTAGAGAGGGAGAAAGAGGGTGGGGGATCGTCAAGTTTAGGTGGGGGGATGGCTTGTTAAATTATGAAAATATAAAACATTGAAGCTCTGCTCTGGCTCTTAGGGAGCTTTGTTTTTTACTGGGATCGGTACCTGGGCAGAAACTCAAGGAGATACCAGTATGTATTAAGAGGAGGATGTGAAAGATGAAAGTTTCAGAAAATTAGCTCTTCTAGCCGATATTAAGAAACACCGAGCTAACATGAACGCATTCGCCGAAATCTCTTCACGCTCTTCTGAGAGGGGAAGCCCCTTTCTAGCTTTGGCACACGCCCCTCTTTCTGCCTGTGTCACCTGGGTGATTTCTGGTTCCTTCTAGGCATCTCTAGAGGGGCATGTTCATTTTCTGCTGACAGCAGAAAGATGGGGGAGTGTGGATAAGATCAACCCTCAGGGTGTTTTTCTCCAGACCTCACCATGGCCCTTACTCCACAGTTGGTTCTAAAACAACTCTAACCCTCTTGAAAGTCCTTGTTGACAGCCTTTGCCCCACACTCTTTCCTAAGACCCGTGTTAACATTAACACACTCCTAAAATTTCAACTTCCAAAAAAGATGTCAGAGACAGGACCTCTTTCTACCTTCACTGTGCCTTTTGTCCTCTGTGGAGGGACATCCACCTACATGAATTACATGAAGAGTCAGCCACCTGTGGCATGGTACCATGAAGTCACCCCAGTCTCCTTTCTGCCCCTCTCTGAACCCCTCCCCTAACCTTTACCCTCTCCTGGTACCACCATCCGACTATTGTTTTCATTCTTCCCCTCATTCCTCTTCAGGGGAAGATTGTGACTGGGGAGAATTTCTCATGATACAGTCAGGATTAAGCACGCAACCAGCTGTACAATCCTGAAATGTTTAGGACTCACCTAGGAGGCAATGCAGGGGTCACATGCTGCAGAAAGAGGCCTGGGTTTGAGTTCATTGTTTGTCGGTATTTGCATAACCTCAGCCATGTCACTTGACCTCAGTGAGCTTTAGTGGATAAACAATACCTGTCCTACAAACACAGCACATTCTTGGAAGGGCGCTGGGATGCCACGTCTTCCCACCTCTTCCTCTGATCAAATCCTCTCTCTGGAGAGAGTCTGTGTCTGATCTGTTCCCCTGGGTGTGGTCCATAACCTAAAATAACAGTACTTCTCAGAAAAACACCTTCCCAAGACTAAGCTCATTTGGTGCCCAGTGTTCTGTGTAAGGCCCTTCTTCCCTCAGAGCACAGCAGCAAAACAGACTCAAATATATCAGTATAGGTTGCACGGGAAGGCTGATACAACCAAGATTGCTATGCCTACCTCCAGAGTTTCTATCTCAAGAGGTCTGGGGTGACAAGCTGCTGGTTGATGCCAATGTGGCTCGTCAAGGGACCACTTTGAGAACCACAGGCATTGTCCTAGTCTGTAACAAGTGAGTCAGGATTAAGCACGCAACCTGCCTCAAGTCAATGCCCAGCTTTACTGCTTTCCAGCTGTACAATCCTGAACAAGTCAATCTCTCCAAGCCTCGGTCTCTCCATCTGTAAAATGGACCTAACAATGATGCATCCTTCACAAGGTTATTGCAAGGAAGAATGAGCTCCTGCGTGCAGAGACTTCAGGAAGTGCTCAATGTTTACGAGTTATTATGATTCAAGGGGGCTCTAAAGCCCCCGGTCATCTTCTCACAAAGCTATGCTTCTCAAACACCAGAAAAAAACAACACCTACTGTCACTATTGAATGTGTCTGTATCCTAGAGCTGCCCGGAGATGAAGGCAAGCTTCAGGAACACCCTGGTGATTAGGCAATGACAATGAGCAAAATATACCCAATCCCTGAGGGGGGGCTGGGACAAGTTGAGGCTCCTTAGAACCTCCCTGTAGGGAAAGAGCTCAGGAGGTGGCATCGTAAGCTCAGAATTTGGATCCAGGCTCTGCTGTGTTTGGCCGGGTAACCTGAGACTCAGTTTCCTCATCTGTTCCTGGGGACAATCATGTTCACCTCAAACTAAAGGAGCTGCCAGCTTGTTTTATAAGCTCTGGTCCTCCAAGCTGTGAGAAACCCAGCAGCTACCCAAATATTTGTGTCCCTTTCTGCTCCAGTCAATTAAGGTGCCACTGCTGATAACTGAGCCCAATCGGTGCTCTCTGCCCCCTGGCTGTGCTGCCATCTGGATTCTGTTTCTTTAACAAACCCTCATTTCTGAGAAAGGCCAGGTCACTCCACTGGAAACCATACTCCCTGGCCTCAGCCTCGCAGTGTTTCCAGGGAATGCCACGGGTCTATGTACCCAACTGTAGGTCAGTCCAAGAAAGAAGTGATTAGCGAAGGGCAGAGTCATGGTCGGCGAGA
Source organism: Pipistrellus kuhlii (assembly GCF_014108245.1). NCBI lineage: Eukaryota > Metazoa > Chordata > Mammalia > Chiroptera > Vespertilionidae > Pipistrellus > Pipistrellus kuhlii. The sequence goes on from NW_023425449.1 coordinate 4,426,813, forward strand.
GCCACAAAACCCACAGGAGACAGAGGTGCGTGATAGCGTGTCCGTTTCCCCCAAGAAGTCAATTTCACCAGTTACTGGACATGCCCTGAACGAAAATCCCACAGGAAAGCAGCACAGATTGTGTTTATCGTTCTGTTCCATTCCTCCTGTTTGCTCAGTAAGCCTGGTAAATAGCTTTGCGCAAACAGAAACCTTTTGAAGTGTATTGAGTTCTCTCCCAGAACACTGACACCCCAATCTTCAGGTTGGTGTGTGGGTGGAGAAAGCACTTTGGAATGAGACTTCCTGATCAATGGACATGCAACAAAAATGAAAGAACAGCCACTGGCCATTTATCTGCAACAGACGCTGATAGTCGCAGTTCCTGGGTGCTGGGGATATAAGAGAACACAAAGCATCGCCTCTGTCCTCACGGATCAATACCTAATCAGGGAACATTCTAGATAACACGCAGAATTAACTGCACATTATTTGGCCAATGAGCACTGGCTCCTTTTTAAGACATATTGGTCAAAGTGTGAGTACAGGAAGGACGAGACTTTATGAAGATATCCACCTACGTGGGTGTGTGTTTTTATTGTGTCAGAAGAAATTATAACTGTAAATGATTTCCAGAAACAAGGGATGGAAATATTTCAGCTAATTCTTCTAAAGTGGCTACACTGCACAAGCGATTTGTGTATTTATTCATCTGCACGTTCAGTTAACAATATTCTTTGGGACTTTCTATGTACCAGACACTAGAGACACAGACATGAATCAGACTAGCGCTCTGCTCTTCAAGACGTGTCAGTCTAGTGGAAACACATAATTACCGTTGGATGATGAGTTAGAGGAAAGCGAGAATAACAAGATACAAAGGAAACAAAGAGTATATGGCTCGTGTTATATGTGTTGGACAATGTGGCTAATGCCTACTGGGGCCGTTGCAAGTGCTTTACATACATTCACATAAGCTTCACAACAACGCTGCCAGAGTAGCTAGTATTCTAAGCGCCCTCGTACAGGTGGAAAAACTGAGCCACAAACATATTCAGTTACACAGTTAATGAGTGCCAGGTCTGGGAGCCCAGGTGATTTGTCATGACTGTATGTTGCCTCTTCAACTAAACTCTCTGATGAGCATTAAGAGGTTTGGTGACAGCTCAACTTTGCTTTCAGCTAAATCATCTCGCCCTATAAAAGCACCCGAACACAAAACTTCTTATGCAATGGGACTTATTCCAGGTGTGAGAGACTCCAGCAAGAGTTTTTCCAAGATGGAGTGCCAAGAAGGGTTACTGACTTCCGTGAGTGGCGGCCAGAGAAGCATCATCATGTAAAACAAAGATAGTAAGAAGGAGGGACAAAATATCAGGTTCCCGTTCTAGCTTTGCTCCCTCTGACCATGTGACCTCTGGTAATTTGTTGGATTTCAGGTTCTCCTTTCAGTTCCGTGGGGACATTAATACCAGGTCACATTTTGAAGGGCTTGGATATGAGTGGCTTTTAAGATGCCATATGGATGCTATATATAGATTTTTAAAATATGTTTCTATTTACTTCAGAGAGAGGAAAGGAGAGGGAGAGACAGACAGAAACATCAATGAGAGATAATCATTCATCAATTGCCTCCTGCATGCCCCCTATTACTAGAAATGGAGCCCACAACTTGGGCATGTACCCTGACTGGGAATAGAACCGTGACCTCCTGGTTCATGGTTCAACACTTAACTCTTAAGCCACACTGTCCAGGCTGAATGTTTTGGGTTTTGTTATTTTTTATCATCATTATTTATTCTGTCATCATCAGTTGTTGTCATCAATATCACTGTCATCAAAGGCTTGGCCCACAAATATATCAAGGTGTATTTGTTGAGTGTGAATTAGTCTTAGAGGTCAGAGTCCTAAGCTCAAGGTCATTTATTCAGTCACAACCGAAAACCCTAGAGAGAAAGAGATCCTGGCAGTGTTTGGGTCCGGAAGGGGACATCAGCAGAGCTTGCTGATGTAGTATGACCTAGATATGCTGAATGGGCACTTTACAAAGACTCACAGAACTCTGCCAGCTTAGAGTGCCCAAGCCGCCCCCTGACCATCCCTGAATCACCACACCCAATGCCATTCAAAGATTCTGTGTGGAACACGTGTCACCACCATTAGCTAAGGTGATCATGCATTCTTTATCAGTATCATTGCAGTTTTATAGCCTTTTCCTTACAGTGTGGTATTTTTAGGTCTTCTTGTCTCCCCAGCCCGAGTCACATAATCTGGGCTCTTTTCGCTCCTCTTGCTATGCTGTCCAGCAAGTGGCTTTTCTTGCCTATGTCCACGCATGACACAGGCTGGCGTGCTCTACAGCCTTTGCTCTGATTAACTCTCTGTTTTGTTTGATTTCTAGCCAAAACCCAGCAACTCCCTGGGTTTTACTCCCAGTTGCTCAAATAAATAAGCCAAATGTTAATTTGTTGCTCATTGATTACGATTAAGTGCAGAAATGTTGTCACCGGAAATATTAATGTTTTTCTAGGAGCCCGCAGTGGCACTGTAGTGGTATTGGGTTTTGTTTTGTCTTGGTTTACTGGCGAAGCAGGGGGGAGGGGGGAGGAGGGAGGGGGAAGAGGAGGTGGGGAAGGGGATTCCCCTTTTTCAATGTCCATTATCTCATTTGATTCTCTGAAGAGCTTGGCAGAGTAGAAAGAACAGGAAGTGTGATCTGTATGTCATAGGGCAGAGGAAACCGAGCACAGAAAAATTAAGTCGCTTGTCCGTGGCCACTCGGTTCAGAAAAAGCTAACGCAGCTACAACTCGGTCAGCCTGACCCCCAGTTCAGCGCACTTGGGAGTGGCTCCACTTCCCATATGTCATCACGTGGGACAGTAATAATTTGTACGATATATTTTCATAGACAATTTTTGGGTTATCCAGAAGGCTTACCATGTGATCAAATATGCCAATAACAGGCTATATATTGCATCACTCTGTGAGAGATTCACTGTGCTGATTAGCTAATAAAAGTCTCTGAGAAGTCCTTCTGTACAAAATGTACACTTCTTTTGTTGTTTGTTTGTTTGTTTGTTTGCTAATCCTCCCCGGGGATATTTTTCCATTGATTTTTAGGGAGAGCAGAAGAGAGAGAGAAAGACAGAGAAACATGGATGTGAAAGAAACATATTAATTGGTTGCCTCTTGCACAAGACTCCACTAGGGAGGAGCCTGCAACCAAAGTACATGCCTTTGACTAGAATCAAACCTGGGACCCTTTGGTCCACAGGCTGATGCTCTATCCACGGTGCCAAACTGGCTAGGGCTAGATGTACATATTTTTGACACAGAATTGTCCGGACACATTTGACCACGAGGAGGCAAGGGCAAAAGCAGAGAGACCATGTGCCAACAACATGGGTAAGAGTCAGGGGTGCTTGGGTGAAAAGGAAAACTGAGTGAGAAGAACGTATTTCAGGGGCAGAGCCCCCCACATTGCTGGTGGACAGGATATAATTAAGGGAACTAGAAAAAAGAGGAGACAAGAAGGAGTCGGAGACATTAGGTCTGAGCAACGATATGAAGAGAATGGCCACTTCCTGCAGGAAGCTCTCCTGGACTAACAGCTCCACCCTTCCATTGTAGTCTCTCACTCCACCAGAACCCTGGTCTTCAGAAACTGCAGTTTTAGTTTGATTTTTGTTAATAAACATTGAGAAAATACATGAGCTTATAATGTTTTACTTACTAAAGTCCGCCCTCTACATTCTCAGGTGCTGCATCCATCCATTCAACCAACCGCAGGTCAAAAATGGCCTAAAAAAATAAAAGGTTACATTGTTGGTAGGCTTACCTATACATGGACTCTGAAGGCTCACAATGGCTGCATCCGTAATGAACACGTACAGAAGTTTTTATTGTCATTATTCCCTAAACAAAACAGTATAACCAGTATTTGCACAGCACTCACATCGTTTTAGGTATTGTAGGTAATCTAGAGATGATTTAAAGCACATGTGTCAAACACAAGGCCCGCGGGCCAAATCCGTCCCGCCAGGCCTTGCAATGTGGCCCGCACCGCGCTGTCATCACTGCACTCCGCTGCGTTTCCATCACAATGACAGTTTATGACTTCAGTAAACCATTCGGCCCGCGATTTAGGCTGGATTTTAGATTTTGGCCCCTTCTCTGATTGAGTTCGACACCCCTAATTTAAAGTATACAGGATGATATGCATATGCTATATGCATATGTTATGCCATTTAAAAAATACATTTTTTTAAATCACTTTCAGAGAGGAAGAGAGAGGAAGAGAGAGAGTCAAACATCAGTGATGAGAAAGTATCATTGATCGGCTGCCTCCTACACGCCCCACACTGGGGATTGAGCCCGCAACCTGGGCATGTGTCCTGACCGGAATAGAACTGTGACCTGGTTCACAGTTTGGATGCTCTATCATTGAGCCATGCTTGTTGGGCTGTTATGCCACTTTTTTTTTTTTTTTTTTTTTTTATAAGGGACTTACGTCTCTATAGATGTGGGTATCTCTGGCAGATGCTGGAGCCTGGATTTCAGATGAAGCTGGTGCTATCCGGTGGGAGGGAAAAGTCCAGTTGGCAGGACGACAGTAGGCGCTTGCCCCATACCTGCTCCCAAAGGACCACTGAGCGGAAGCCCCTTGCTCTTCTAGCCCTCACTGCTCTCTGAACCTTGCTTGGCACATTGCCGTTCTTTTCTTGTCTAGTTAGGAATAGACAAAGATACCCTTCCCATCTGGACCTTTCTTAAACCATTCACCCGAAAGTCTGGTCTCAGATTCCAGGACCTGGGCAGCTCGCTTGGCCAGAGGCCCCGCCACAGTGCACGGAACAGGCTCACATGATTTCCCTGGCTCTCACTATGAGGGCTCTCCCTGAGAAAGCTACTGGGCAAGTCATTTTTGGTTTCAGTTCGTCCCTTTTTCTTTTCCACTTGGTCGCCCAGGGTGACTTCTACACTGAGAGTTTCTCCCCCGGGGACCATCCACTCCGGCACCGCTTGCTCCCCGGGTGCAGATGTTCTCGGCCCCCCAGTGCCTCCTTTCCCCAGAAGAGGTCACTCCTTGATTAAGAAAACTAGTAGTTTTACCCCAACCCCCAGCCCCCTGCTGCCATTCAATACAAATTTCTTCTCCCAGTGAATAACCAACGCCCAAATGGCCATTTAATCTTTACTAATGTTCTCACCATTGATTTTATCATCATTGTTATTCTGAAAAAATACTCGTTGCCCTGTGTGGTGATTATCACATCAGTCTTTGCAGAGATCTCAGCATGACAATCATTTTATTTCCTCCTCAAACTGACACTCTTGCTACTACTGAAGGACAAAGAGATGAACTGGCTTACATCAAGATTAGCAACAGCAAGCCCGGCTGGGGTAGCTGAGTGGTTGAGTGTCTACCTAAGAACCAGGAGGTCAAGATTCGATTCCAAGTCATGGCACACGCCCAGGTTGCAGGCTCAATTCCTAGTAGTGACTGTGCAGGAGGCAACCAATTGATGCTTCTCTCTCATCCTTGATGTTTCTATCCCTCTCCCCTCCTTTCTGAAATCAGTTAAATATATATACACTGAGTGGCCAGATTATTATGATCTCTGAATGCATAATAATCTGGCCACTCAGTGTATATCCTATATAATATAATATGCAAATTGTCCTCTCTACCAGATGTTCAACCAGTAGGCAGGCCGACCAACCGCCCATGTTCCCTTCCCCTGACCAGTCTGGCCGGACCCCACCCATGCACGAATTCATACATCGGACCCTACACACACACACACACACACACACACACACACACACACACACACATTGAGTGGCTAGATTATTATGCATTCAGAGATCATAATAATCTGGCCACTCAGTGTAATTTGTTAAGACTATCAACAGCAAAAGTTAGCAGAGACCTTTGGTGGTAAGACCTACTCCTGATGACAAGTACTGAAAGGAAGGCATCAGGGTTTAATTGGCTGGGCCACCTTTCTAAGGGAGGAGTGAAAGGCTGGAACACAGTAGTCATTCAAGGTGAGGGGCACCATCCTGTGAAGACGGACAGATAATCAGGGAGGTGATTTGAAAGCCAGCGGCTGGGCTAGTGGGTAGCTTAACAGTCTTTTCATCTTCAAAATTCCCAGAAAGTAAACAATGGCAACCAAGCTACCAAGACAATGGCAGCAGAAAAGCCTACCTAATCATCATGGGATGGAATAAAAGGTCAGGCCACACACCATTGATTCTTTGCCATTGAATGAAGTGCCTGAGGTACTTAGTATGTCATTCTGAGTTCTTGCTTTCAAGTAACATGTGGGGAAAAAGAATGGGAGGGAAGGGGGCACGTAAGTGATTAACTGAGGCTCACAGCCCCAGAGGTTTAGAAGAGCAGAACCATTACAAGTCTAGTGATTAGAGAGGGGGAAGGTCAGCAATGATCTTGGAGAAAGAAGGGAAAATGGAGTTGAATACCACCATTGAAGCTGCCTTCGTTGTGAATGAATTGCAAGTAACCATTCAGCCTGGGAACATAACACTCAGGCTTCAAAATCCCAGACACAAAAGTCATACAACCAAGAGCTTAAATCTGAGAATTATCCTTCACTCATCAAATTCCAGCAGGTGCTAGGGAGACCTCGCCCAAGCCAATATACACCAGAATGACAGAAAGCTACATTCTCATCAAACAAGATCTTCCATTGGGAACAAGTCTCATAGCTTCAACGATTTGATTTATTGGCAAGAGTCAAAAAAATGCTGAGTTCCCCTCCCTGGCAGTGGCAGAAATCTGGGAGAAGTCATAGGTGGGGTGGACCATATGCTCAGCACTCTTCGGCATGACACAGGACTTACCAAGGAAGGGTGTGGGGAGAGACAGAGATTTCATAAAGGCTTTATAAGCCACAGCCACCTTCATAAAGACCAGCTGTTGCCATCAGCTCTGTGATAAAGGCTCAACAGAAAGTTGGGCTGGATTCCTCTGTATTTCCCAGGTCTTAGAAAGGCCCGGTTATCCTCCTTCATTACTCTTCATTCAGACCCAGAGGGTTCCACGAACATGCAGAGGCTGCTCCATAGTGAGCCTCCAACCAAACTAGGGACTTCTTAGAAAGTACTGCCTGAAAACTGCTTGATTTTTAAGCCATAATAGCTGGTTATGCCCTATGAAAAGCTCACAGGTCGTCACCTCCTCGCCTGCTGCCCCCCCACCCCCACCCCCACCTCCTGGCCCCATATGCCTTTTCACCATTAGCCTCATTCTTTAAGAAAAAATGGCTTCTTTCTGAACACTGAGACACATGAAACAAGTCAAGGGCATGCGGGATGCTGCTCCCCTTAACTTAAGCCCCAGGGAAGTTGATCCCTTTGAGCAGATTCTTCTCCTTGCCCTCTATCCTTTCCTATATGTATCAAGAAGTTTGAAAAACGGGGAGTATCGTCATAGATTTTTGGGGAAACATGGTAAAGCCTTTTGGTAGGACAACTAGGCAGTATTTATCAAAGGCCTCAAAAAAATGCAGGTCCTTTAAATAAAAAAGACCAGTGCTAGTGACTTATTTCATGCTCACAATTTGCTGTGAAAATGTCAAAGAATAAGGATGTTCATCACAGAGTTGTTTTTAATGAGGACACATTAAGAAAGAGCCAATAGGTCTACAAATGGGGATTTGGTTAAGGACATTCTGATATATTCACATTATGTAATGTTTAGCAGTCATTCAAAATGGTATAAAAATATTTCATTAATCTGGCAGGTAGTTTATGATATATTATTAAGTGGAGAAAAAGATTTCAAAATAATAGTTGGATAGAATTATATTTTTGTTTAAATATATAACAGATTATAACAGTTATATTCTCATAAATTTACCTATTGCGAATATGATAAAAACTTGTGGAGTGATCGTTTTGGAATAGCGTGGTGTACAATTCCTCCAGTGGTGATGTTATTGCTGAAGTTTTGGCATTTTTGACATTAGGCAATTCTGCGGCCCTGAGCATAGAAAAGTCTTTTCTGAAGTGGGAGATCCTTCCTGCTGTCAGTCCCCAGGAAAGAGGTGTGTCTCAGAAATTAGGCATTAAAAAGAGAGATCCCCTTGCTCGGTCTTTTGTCCTCAAAAGTATAGGACACCCATAACCCTTGAGAGTGAAAGAGTCAAGGTATTCTCAAAGCTTAATTCTGAGTCATTTTGTTTGTGCAATCCCTTAGGAAGTTGCAAAAGCTTTTGTCCTTTTGATCTGTTCTGGGGAGCCAACAATAATGACAGAAATAACGGCCGTCATGGGGTCGGGCTCTGCGTATCCCTTTTCTCTAGGCCTCCCCCAGCTGCGTGTGAAATGGAACGGCACAGCCCTGTGTTGCAGGAAGGGACAGCTCACATTCCTGAGCAGGACACTAAGCCGGACGCTCTCCTCAGGTCTCTGCATAGATTCTCATCTGCTCCTCTCCACAGCCTTTAGGAATAATGACATCACCTCCGCTGCACCACGGAAGACACTGATGAGGGCAACAGAGAGGCCAGTGACTTTCCCAAGGCCACACAGCTTGTTCGTGGGGGACACGGAATTCACATTCAGGCAGTTCAGGCCTAGAAGCTCTGACTACTAAGCTCTACTGCCAAACCCCAGAAACATGAGAAGGTGGTGAATCCGAATTCAGATTTATCCAAAATCAGGGAGCAAGAGTAACACCAACATGAAGGTGGCAGAGAGAATGAAGGGGAAGCCATCCTCCCCAAATGGAAAGATGGACGCCGGTACTGCTGGCTCGGCCCCCACCACCCGGCTGTCCCCATGACTCTCCATCCATCTAGAATTTGGGCCACCTGCTTTCCATTGTACTAAGAGAGGTTGCGTTCTTTAATAAGCCTGGATCTGCCTGTGAGATGTGTCCATTTGGTCCATCTGAAACCCCTTGCTAAACCCCTTGCTAACATTGAGGTGCTGAGGTTACCAGGCTAAGGTGCTTCCAGCCTAACAGTAAACTTATCAATAAACTCTAAATTGCCCGGCCCACGTGGCTGAGAGGTTGAGCATCCACCTATGAACCAGGAGGTCATGGCTAGATTCTGGTCAGGGTACATGTCCGGGTTGAGGGCTCCATCCCCAATGTGGGGTGTGCAGGAGGCAGCTGATCAATGATTCTCCTTCATCATTGACATTTCTATCTCTCTCTCCCTCTCCCTTCCCCTCTGAAATCAATTTAAAACTATATATATATTTTTTTAATTATTTTTTTTAATCTGTAAATTATGCACTATGGCAAACACGTGAACAGGGAGGAGGTGCTCTCGGCTCTGCGAGGGAGAGGAGGGCCATGCCAAGCACAGCCTGTGGACACCTACATTTCTGTCACAGACTGGCAGGCATCATTCCCAACATGGTTTTAGGTGCCCTCCGGAGACTTCATGCCACTGATCTACGAGAAGGAAGTGCGTGGTCTTGCTGCTGGAGCAAGCTAAGACATCTGAGCCAGGGATCTCTAGGACCACAGACAGACATTCCCTGCAGCCATCCTCAGCCCATCTCCCTGTCCAACAGCCGAAGTGGCTGTCGGGAATCAAATGAGCCTGGACTGTGGGCTGAGGCTGCCTTGAGACCCAGCACACTGTAGGAGTTCTACCTCGCCCTTTACACTTCGCCTCTCCCCAAAGCTCCTTCAGCCAGAGAGCAAACATTCACCCACAGGCCCCGCTCACATACACTCAAACACATACCCTCACACACGTGCACAGACTCTCTCAGAGCAAATATTATTTTAAAATGCTCGAGGGCAGTGACCTGAGGGTCTATTGAACTTGAATTACCGCAGCAGCAGTTTTCCTTTCAAGCCAACATCAGATCCGATACTGATGGACCCGATGCTGTGTCACTCTGAATAAGGATTGCATGTGGCCTGCGTCAAATTGAGCCCAGCACTCGACGAATCCACAGTCAGGCTCCAGTAAACTCTCCCGTCCCTCTTAGAAATGCCCTGTCATTCAACTCCATTGGGCAATCATTGGGACTTCTTCCAGGAGAGAAGGGAAGCAGGGAAGCCACAGCTGACCTCCCCGGGGCTGTGCGGGGTCTCGGGCCCTGGAACTACCTTCCCCAGGATAAATATGTCTGAAGTTGCCTAACTTCCCCGCCTGACCTAATTAGTAAACACCTTCAAAGGGATCAGGCTGACTTTTGAGACAAAGTCTGCCACACACAGCAGAGGCGAACAAATAAATATTGCAAGGGCACATCTGTGTAGGTGGAACGGGGAGGGGAGAGCAGATTAGAAACAGAGAGGAGTTAATGTTGGGAGTTCTGTTGTGCAACTGTCCTTGCCCTTGCCCCTCTGCTGGCCAAACTCACCCTTTCTCCAGGTTTCTGGGGACCTGGCCCCCAGACACCCAACCACCCAGTCTCCAGAAAGAACTACCCAAGTGCATGGACTCAGCCTGACCAGAGCCCTGGTCACTGGATAGCATGCTGGTTTGGAGATCTAGCTAATGGAGAACAGTGCCACTGAGTGTCCACACAGGTGGCTGCTAGTGATGTTGTCGCTGTTTTAACCCATCCAGTACTGGCCCTTCAGGCACGACCAGCAGTTCTCCACTACACCTCTGCAGAGCCAGCCCTTCTACAGCGTGTCCTGAGTCTTCATGCTTTTTCAGTGGCTGGAACAGCAACTAATGAGACCTCCCGGGTCACACAAAGGCTTCAAAGGAGTCAAAGTCCATGGTGCAGTGCAGTACCAATGAATGACGTCATTGGTTAGCCTCCAGGCGGACCTAGAGCAGAAGCGTTGATGCCACTGGATTTAAACCACCAAAGCCATACTTGGAGTTGAAGTTCAGTTCTCTGGAGGAGACCAGAGAGGTAGACCGATATCAGCTTCTTTAATACCTTAGATTGCACATGTCCCAGGGATAAATATGTCTAAATATTACTTTTCTCATTTCCCAGAGGAAGCTGAGATCTGAGTACATGGGTGGACCACATATGCTCCAGTCCGCTTTGTTTTGTGTTTGTTGTTCATTGATTTGGTTTGGCTTTTCTGCTGTACCATGTATATGATTATTCACTCAGCAAAAACTGTAAAATACTTGAAGGCAAGGATCTTGTCTGTCCTCTTTTTACTGTATTTGCAATGCACAGCTGAGAACTGGATCAATATTCATTCACTTGTTCATTTATTCATCCATTTGCTCAATATGTATTTATCATACATTATGGACATAACAATGAATAAGACCAAAACGTTACCTGTTATCATGAAGTTTACATTTTAGCTGAGAGAGACAATCAATCAATAAAGAAGCATACTAATGAAGGAAGGAAGAAACTGAGAAAAGAAGGGAAAAAGGAAGAGGAGAATGAGGAAATAAGTAAATTATCAAAACCTCATGAATGTCCCGCAGAGAACTGAGATTGAAGATGTAATGAAGAGAGGCAGGGTGGCATCATGGGTTCAGCATTCAGGACAGGATTCTTGAAAGAGGTGACCTTTACACTGAGATCTGAACGACAAGGAGGACTCCATAGAAGGTCTAAGGGAAGAGATTGCAGTCAAGGAGACTAGGCAAGCCCTGAAATGAGAATGAGCTTTAAGGGTTCAAAGAGCTGAGAGGTTCAAAGTGGCTTGAGCAGGTCAGTGAGTGAGAGGGAATTACACAAGATGATGTCATTGGAGTAGGTAAGAGGCAGGTTACACAGGGTTTTGTAAGCCAGGTTTAGACTCATTCATCAAATATTTGTTGATTGAATAAATGCACAGGCCTTGAAACACGGAGAGAATGTAAGTACCAATTGCCATTCAGGAGTTGACAGTTACATCAGAAAGACAAAAGAAATCTACATCTATTCACTCAAGAAATGTTTACTAAAGCCCAGTGTGTACCAGGCACTGCAGGAGATAAGAGGGACACCAGAGTGAGTAAGCCACACTCCCTGCCTTCAACCAGCTCACAATTTTAAGGAGAGACGAGCACAGTACAGAGCACTGAGGAAGCACTATGTGAACAATTGGAAAACATCCATCTCAGTTTGAAAAAAGTCAAGGAAAAAGTTAAGACAGCATGCACATTAAAATAAAAAGTCAAGGAAAAAGCTGAGGCAGCCAAGATGAAAGAGTTCAGAGATCAGTTGGACCCTGCCGGCTGGAAAAGGTCAGGGGAAATTTGCATAGAGAATACTGGACTTGAGCAGGATCTTCAGGAATGCATGGAACTTGGAGATAAGAAGGGGGGGTTCTGGGCTAAATAGCAAACTAACACAGGTTTAAATCAAAGGTCAAAGCCCAAGTGGGGCATTCAAATCTCCTCACAGCCTCTATTCTTCCCAACCAGTACCTTCTCTGCACACATCTCTACCCCTCCATGCTCATCCTCCCTTTGGGCTAAAACACAACTGAAATGACCTCCTAATCATTTCCCACATTGCTTAGCATTTTACTCACTCCAAAATGAAAGTGTGACACCCCCCCCCTTCTAAGTAAGAAGACCATAGATAGCTTCCTAACGGTTGATTATCCCATGAAGGGATTCCTAATTATACCATATGTTTCATCTTGGAACAGTTCTTTTCCTTGGCAAAAAGATCCCTCCTTAAATGCAATGGAAGTTTGCTTCCTTGATACAGCTGTTCATTGATCCTAGTTTTAATCTCTAAAGTATTTTGCTCAAATGTGATTGGGTCTGAATCAATACCAAAACCCTCAGAGCATATAACAATAAGCATAGATTCCTCACTCATGACCCTACGGGCTGCTGGAAAGGCTCTGGTGCCCGCTGCACGGTGGTGGACGTAGCTGTACTCTGCCTGTCTCTCATCCTCCTTTGGGACCAGCCAACTGGGACATGCTGTTATTATGGTGATGGCAGAAATACAGCAGAGTATTTGAGTTACAGGCACTCCATAACTTCTGCCTACATTTCATTGGTCAAACCAAGCCATAGATCCAAGTCCAATGTCAAAAAAAAGTATTCAAGAGGAGAGTACACTCTGCCCACCATGGCAGGAATAGAGACAATGAGATGCAAATTGCAGCCAATCATTTAATTCACCATAGAAGTTACAAATAATCCATCCCACTTCTGCCACTATTGTCAAATCTCAGAAGGTGGAGCTTGTGCCCCTACAAACATCCTTACTTTCCAAGTTAAGTTTCCTTAACTTCTTTTCCAGGGGGTTTTCAGAACCCTTCTCCTTGCTCTGATCTGAACACATTCTAGTTTGTTAACATTCCTACTTAATTTTGTCAATCAGATGTGGCAAATCAGTGGGGATTTGCCATTACTGGAAAGTGGGTGCATCTGTTAGAAACTGATGCCCAATAAACACTCTAAAAGTAAGCTTCTGATTCTATGGGCAGGCCAGGCAATTTCTCTAGTCTGGGCTGAGCATCAGGGCTCACTTGTGTATCTGCAATCAATCAGATGGCAGATGGGTGAGATGTTGGTTGGTATAGGATGGCCTCAGCTAGGATAACTGGGGTCTCTCACCACCTGGGTCTGTATTCCTCCAGAAGGCTATTTACACATTGGTATCAGGGATCAAGGATCCAAGAATGGAGGCTGCATGCTTGAGGAATAGATTCAAATGGCACAAATCCCTTCTACCACATTCTATTGACCAAAGCAAATTACAGGGCCAACCCAAAAACAAAAGCAGGAAAGTAAACTAATATGCTAAAACATTGCTGTGTGTCTATGGCAGCCCTCACAGTGCTGGGCACACAGCTGGTCCCTGGTTGCCACATAAAGTCAGGCAAAAATAATCTACACTCAATGCAACACAATTCCAATGAGATAAATCAACGGTTCATGCATTTTTTCCCCCCCAGTTAAGTCCTTTTACTTAAGATTAAATATGTCCAACTGGTGTTAGTGGTTGTGTGTCAACCCATGAACCAGTAAGTCACTAGTTTGATTCCCAGTCAGGACACATGCCTAGGTGGGGGACTCAGTCCCTGATGGAAGGTATGCAGGAGGCAACTGACAGATGTTTCTCTCTCATTTACATTTCTATCTCTCCCGTCCTCTCATTCTAAAATCAATTAAAATACACACACACACACACACACACACACACACAACACACAAACACACGTAATGATTTTTTTTTAAAAGATTAAATACTACATGAAAACCGGATGAACATGGATCTACTTTAGCTAGAAGAGAGGACATTCCTGAAGTTCTTCCTCCTACCCAACTTCTCCAATCCCCATCTCCCCCAAGGTATCTCAGGCCTCCTTGGAGGCCAGGGAACAAAATTGAGAACTCATTGAGTGAAGCCAGCTTTGTGAAAAGGGATCCTCCATAAGCAATGCATCTCACAGGGTGACTCAGAGCACACAGCCTGAGATAATGGAGTCAACCGTTTCTCAACACGACCTCACCTCCAGTGCAATACACTCTGTTTTCTATTCTTTTAATTTTGAAATGTTGGTCATGAACTACTAAATTGATTTTATAACCCACTACACAGGTCATTCCCCACAGTTAGGGACCAATGGACCGGATGACCTTTGGAAAAATATTTCAACATTAAAACGATTGCCCTATGGTTCCATGTCTTCCATATCCTCGATTTCCATGATTTATCCTCAGGAATGAGGAGAGTCTGGTGATGGGCACCACCAAAAAGAGTAGAAGTTAAGTTCTAGATAAGCCATAATGATGTTCCCAGAATAATGGAGACCACATGACCTCGTGGACACTAACAAAATGAGATAAGACTTATAAGAGTTCACTAGAGAGTCTGACTCCCTAAGTTAAATCGTGCCAATGGTAGCCTGAGTTCTTGGAACTTATTACTTAATCTATGAATACCTCAGTAACTATTTTATCTGACATTTTGGTCTAATATTAATATCTACCCTGCCAGATTACTAATAGCATTAAATAAGATAGAATATAATGGGCTTAGCACAGCCAGGAACATAGTGTCAGGTTCTCTAAAAATAATAAGGAAGTAGATGGATTTTTCTCCCCAAAGTAGTAGGCTCAATCATAAGACAAAAGAAGGATTGCTGTCTCCGGCCTCTGCCCCTCTTTTACTACTCAGAGGGATCTGAGTTCAAATTCTTGTTCTGCCATTTAAGAGTTGTGGTCTTGAATGACTCAGACTTTCTGAGCTTCAATATTCTCAACTGAGTAATGGAAATAACAAAACCTACCTATGAGGTTGGTTGAAATGATACAGGTAAAGCAGCTGGCACAGTGTCTGCTGCATAGGAAATGCTCAATAAAAGAGGAAGACCCAGAGAGAGAAAGAGATCCCAATAACATCCAGAAAAAAAAAAAAAAATCAAAGTGCTTTGAAAGCAACTGTTCATATTTTGAAAATAACTGAAAAACATTCAAGTTGTGTAACAAACAGCCTACCACAGCCAAATCGTATTGGTTATCTCAGCTATGACTTAGTCATCTAAAATGCAGAACCTACCAAGAAGTTCCAACAACATGAAGTCACAAAATTCATCACTGTCTGGTGTGTGTGTGTGTGTGTGTGTGTGTGTGTGTGTTGCATCTGCTTGGCTGAGTAAACACAACTTCCTTTTGGTGCCGCAAAATTGGTTGGGGTTTCATAATAATTAAGGCAAGTCTCTGCCACCAAGAAATCTCTATAAGCAATCAATATCTCAACCTCACTCCCCTTTTTACTGAGCACTTACTATGTGCCAGGTGTTTTTACGGACATCACTTCACCTAATCCTCTGAGAAACCTGAGCACACAATGTGTTGTTGTTTTCCTTTGTAATATATTTTTATTGATTTCAGAGAGGAAGGGAGAGGGAGAGAGAGCGACAGACATCAATGATGAGAGAGAATCATTGATTGGTGCCTCCTGCAAGCCCCACACTGGGGATTGAGCCCGCAACCCAGGTGTGTGCCCTGACTGGGAATAGGTTGATGCTCACCCACTGAGCCGCACTGGCTGGCCACACGGGTTTTTTATTCCCATTGTACAGTTGAGCATCCTGCGGCCATGTAACTGTTAAGAGGCAGAGCAAGAATGTGAATCCAGACCTCTCTATCAAAGCCAAAGTCCTTTGCCACTTCCCAATCCTACTCCCACAGATTAAGAATAGATGTAGGGCCGGAACTGGTTTGGCTCAGTGAATAGAGCGTCAGCCTGCAGACTGAAAGGTCCCAGGTTTGATTCCGGTCAAGGGCATGTACCTTGTTTGCAGGTACATCCTCAGTAGGGGTGTGCAAGAGACAGCTAATCAATGTTTCTCTCTCATCGATGTTTCTAACTCTCTATCCCTCTCTCTTCCTCTCTGTAAAAAATCAATAAAATATATTTATTTTAAAAAAAGAATAGATGTAGGTAAAGGTCAACAGATAGAACATGGCATACGAACTGCCTAGCCCCTCTGTGTATACCTTAGTGGGGGTAGGATAGGGGTTAAGAACAAGGACTTCTAACTTGGCCAGACCTCGCCTCTAATTCTTACGCTACCACTGATAACTCTAACATCCAAGAGGCAGAGATGATCATATGGATGTGTGATAGAAAGCTTTGTGAATGCATGCACGTACACACACCACCACCACCACCATAGACTCAGCGCTGAGAGGTACCTCAGAGAAGATCCAACCCAGTCTCCTCTGCCGTTGAGAGAGCCAGCACTGGGTGACAATGAGAGAATCGGGGTGCCCCTGCCTGAGGTCCCACAGGCACAGAGAACAGTCACCCTTCTAACAAGGGCCATCAGAACCCCACCCCTGTCCGGTGCTCTATCTAGGGCCCAACCCAGCGCTCTGTACAAATGTGCGCAACTTTTCCAGTGCACTCCCCAGATCAGAGGAAACGCCTGGCCCGATAAGGCAGCCTCTGCAGGAGAAAGCCCATCTCCCTCGGAGATTTTTGTCTGTCTGCTCATTTGCAGAGGTCACAAGAAGGGCAGGGGAATTCTCTCACGACGTGACTCCCGGGTCTCCACACCCAAGAATGCAGGGAGATTTAAACAAATCACACATCCGGCAAGAATTCAGACAGGCTCCCCGCTACATTCTGAGCTCCCCTCCGCCTCCCGCTAGTGGATGCCATCAGCTGTTCCGTTGCTAAGAGACTGGAGTGGGTGGGCAAGGCCAATAGCCATATTTTTCCAACTTATCTGCAAAAACAGTTATGCCTTTGCCCCCTCCAGGGCTCGGGCTTTCTTAAGAACAGGATATGAACAGCAGGCCCACGGAGAGAGTGAGAGTACATTTTCTCAAGAAATGAACGGAGTTTTTCCAGGACACCCGTGTCATCCAGCGGAGTGCTGGCTGATTCTGGATCTGATGCAATGTTTGGGAAAGAGCTGCTGAGCAAACATGACTCAACAAAATGTTCAGATTTGCATCCCTATCTCCTGGGGAGATGCACTTATCGGCACCAACAGATGCCGCGGCCGTTGGTCGAAGTGTCGGGCTGCGTTGGTCATCGGAGAATTTAAAAGGAATTTTAAAACACCGGCAGGGGTTGTGGGGAGGTGAGCATTTGAATCACTCTGGGACTTTCCTTTTCGGTTGCATTCCAATCGGACAGACCGAAGCCTGGCAGAGCCTGCCATTGCTCAATGTCAAAAACATTCGCCTGGAATGCGAGACATGTGAACTTGGACACCCCCTGCAGCTTCCCTGTGTGGCCCCGTTGCAGCATCACTATAAACACCCCTCCACCCCCCGCCCAAGGTCCTGAGCA
This sequence comes from Pipistrellus kuhlii, assembly GCF_014108245.1. NCBI lineage: Eukaryota > Metazoa > Chordata > Mammalia > Chiroptera > Vespertilionidae > Pipistrellus > Pipistrellus kuhlii. The sequence goes on from NW_023425449.1 coordinate 4,444,484, forward strand.
CTGAGCCGATCTCGCAGGGGCCAGGGGAGCCGGGAGGTGGCACATTTCACACGACAAAAGGCAGGGACACAGAAGTGAGCATTCCTCCCCCAAGGTCTTCGTACAGATTCATAGTCCACTCTGATGAGCAGAGCAGAGATGGGAAATGAGCCTTTGGGAACAGTCGGGCAGATTTTTTTTTTGCCCTTAGAACAAAGCAAGAATGTGAATTAACTTCCTCCTTCTCTGGGCTTGTACCTGGCAGTTGGAGGCAGAAAAATACACACACACAAACACACAACTGCTATAATCGCTTCTTTCCAAAGAACTCTAAGAGTCATAGACATGGATCTCTAATTGCCTGCTCTGTCCTCTGCCCAGGGACCCCTCCCATCTTGGCTTAAATAGTTAAGGTAGCAGCTCTTACCACCTTAGTATAAATGAGAACATGACTCAGCACACCCAAAAGCCCATTTAGAAGCTGCACCATGTTCCACAGCTCCGTGCCCCAGTCAGCAAAGGCCTAACAGCTGGCAGACCTCTTGGGAAGTAACCATATACAAATCACATCACCCCCTTTGCCACCCCCAAAGCTGGCACGGAAGAAAGGAAGGCGTCACAGGCAGTGTGCCATCCACAGCCGAGAACGGCCGAGTTGAGTGCAGGGTCCCACGCACGAAGGACAGGATACACAGGTCTGAGAGAATAAAACACCTAACCTACATCAGACAGGCGGATGCTAGGAACTTGATGGCTTTGTCCGACTGAACTTTCACAGCAGCCAGCGAGGTGCCGGCAATGCCTTTTCGGATGTACCATCTGTAGGGTGGAGTCAGCACAGCCTCGGAAGTCCCTGCTCCACGGAAGGTGACACTCACTGAGAGAAGAGTGATGATCCCTCAGGCTAGCTGTCACAGATGGTGCAATCCTTCACACAGGACAGCAATTAGCTGACAGAATGCCAAACCCTTGTCACCCTTCATTCCTAATTGCCCATCTGGGCTGGCAGATTTGTTTACCAAAAAGGCACTTGGAGTAGCAAGTGAAAGGGCTGTTCAAAGAAGATTCTAGAATGCAATTGAGTGTGTCTCTTTGGAAAACGGGGAAGGTGGGCAAGAGATCATAGGCCGGCTGAGACCAAAGGCAGGACGTTCAGAATTGAGCCTCCTGCCCTTTTAACCCCCGGAGCTGGGGAGGAGGAAGCGGAGGAAGAAGGGGTGAAGAGAGAGGATTGCAATACACCGACTCCAGGGCAGCGCCCATTGTTGTTTTGATGGTGAACGGATTGTGTGACACAGACTTTTATTTATGAGTATCCTGGACATCAGGCTCCTTGTTCCTCCTTCATGGGCTGATAAAACTTGTGCAATCCCCTGCCAGTCATTTCTACCCCACGCGACAAAGCACTGAGCTCAGGGATGGCTCCGGGCCACGGCTGTGATTTCTATAATGGCATTCGTAAGTGATCTGTTAGAAGATAGGCTTCAATCATATTGACATGTCATCAATAGCGAATGCAATGTCACATGAATATCTAGATTTGTCTTTTGAGCGAGTAGTAAGAGACTGTGTTAAGTTCTTCCTTGCATTTAAAAAAAAAAAAGATATTTTATTGATTTTTTACAGAGAGGAAAGGAGAGGGATAGAGAGTTAGAAATATCCATGAGAGAGAAACATCGACCAGCTGCCTCCTGCACACCCCTACTGGGGATGTACCTGCAACCAAGGTACATGCTCTTGATTGGAATCGAACATGGTACCCTTCCACTGAGCCAAACCGGTTTCAGCTCCTCCTTACATTTTTGAGAACACGGATGATGCCATCTACTGTGAGTAGTTGCCCCTTAAGTAGAAAGATTCTTGGTCATCGGTTGAAGATCGAGGTGATCACAGCCAAGTTAAACTTTAGCACTGTTTACCGGGCCTTTAGGAAAATCACCAAAAGAAAACTGTCAGCATTATGCTCCTGACGCCCAGCACAGTGCAAAGCACAGAGTGGAATAAATCAGTGGCTCAGTGGAACTCAGCTTTGATAGACTGAAAGGAGATCTTTCTCTAATGCAGTGGTTCTCAACCTTCCTAATGCCGTGACCCTGTAATACAGTTCCTCATGTGACATTACCATATGAATGGTAATGTCAATATCTGTGTTTTCCGATGGTCTTACAGCAGTGGTTCTCAACCTGTTCTCATAACAGTAGCAAAATGACAGTTATGAAGTAGCAATGAAAATAATGTAATGGTTGGGGGTCACCACAACATGAGGAACTGCATTAAAGGGTCGCGGCATTAGGAAGGTGGAGAACCACTGCTCTAATGAGTGTTGGAGGTTTTGTCCAACAGGACCACCTGAGACTAGGGGCTGTGACCTCTTGTCCCCTCCTCCTGGATTTCCTATGAGGATCAATGTTGCTTCTCTTCTGTGAAATGCCTTTCCCCCATACTTACTTGGAAAACTCCTATTCCTGGTTTGAACCCTTCTCAAATATTTACTCCGCTAAAAACCTCTGCCTGCTCCAGCTTCCTCTGGTCAAGGAACTGGTCACTTCCTCTCTTGTTTCCACCCTGATACATGGCACACAGCACAGTGCCTGTCAAAGACTATAATTTTGATTGATGAGCAAACACGAATGAATAAATGGTTGTTAAGAATACAATTGGAGTCGATAAATCTATAGCAATGAGGTGCCTACTAAGTATAAAGCACTGTTCTCTGCCTTCAGTTAGGATCACATTCCACATAAATGTCTTGGCGGGTGGCTGGGAAAGAATCTATAAAATGACAATCCGTGTAGCTTTTGTGATATCAATTCCAAAGCATTTGAATTGACCCTAAATAACGTTGTATAAAACTAAGGAGCCAGCCCTAGCCTGTTGGCCCAGTGGAAAGACTTAAGTGTCCTGGATTTGATTCTGGTCAAGGTACCTTGGTTGCAGGCCTGATCCCTGGCCCTGGTCCGGGCCCATGTGGGAGGCAACCAATTGATATGTCTATCACATCGATGTTTCTGTCTCTCCTCTTCCCTTAAGTCTCTCTAAAGATAGATGGAAAAAATAGCCTTGGGTGAGGATTAACAAAAAATAAATAAAATTTAAAAAGCAGCCGAGGCCAGTTTGGCTCAGTGGTAGAGCGTCGGTCTGCGGACTGAAAGGTCCCAGGTTCGATTCCGGTCAAGGGCATGTACCTTGGCTGCAGGCACATCCCTAGTGGGGGTGTGCAGGAGGCAGCTGGTCGATGTTTCTCTCTCATCGACATTTCTAGCTCTCTCTCTCTCTCTCTCTCCCTTCCTCCTCTCTGTTAAATATCAATAAAATATATATATTTTTTAAAATTTTAAAAGCAGCCAAAAGTAATGCCAATCCCATCCCTTAAATATTAACCATCCATCTCTGAAGGACTCCCACCCACTCTCTAAAAAATAAAGGAAGCAGAAGCAGCCACCTTCCTCCTTTGGGGGCAGCCTGTGTTTTAAAATATGGTTGGTCATTTTCACAAGTATCTTTGACTCATACAGTTTGTCACCCAGACACATGTTTCTGCCTGGGTCTGTCCCTTTTCCCTTGGAAGAGGAAGAATCGTTCTAACCCAAGGGACCGCGACTTCAGGATAAAGAGCCTGTCTAGGGTGCCATCCTCCAAAGCAGAAGTTCGGGGACTTGCGTTAGAAGCTTTAGGCACGTGGAAAAGCTAGGCCGTCACGAGGTTCCTCAACCACTTCCAAACCCAGTGGGCATCTACACTCCTAACGCACACCCTGGGCAGAAACCACGAAGATGGTGGAGTCCATTTTTCTCCTGTGGAGCCAGCATTTTATTTTCCTCCCGAAAGTCACGTGAACATGGAAGTCACAGCGCATCCATGGCTTAGTGAGGAAGGCTGACCATGCAGGTCTCAGATCCCTAGGGAAATGTCTGGGAAGGGATGCGGGGAACATTCCACTGTGGCTATCTCTGTAGATGTGAATGGGGTTGGAGGGTAATGGAAAGGAATTTTTACTATTTTCTCTATAAGCTCCTGGATAGTTTGATTTTTTTCTCCCACCACAAACACATTAATTATAAAATTTTAAGCCTGGCCAGTGTGGCTAAGTGGCTGAATATCGACCTATAAACAAACTAGGAGGTCACAGTTTGATTCCCAGTCAGGGCACATGTCCAGGTTGTGGGCTCGATCCTTAGGGTGGGGCATGTAGGAGGCAGCCGATCAATGATTCTCTTTCATCATTGATGTTTCTCTACCTCTCTCTCTACCTCTCCCTTCCTCTCTGAAATCAATTTATATATATATATATATATATATATATATATATATATATATATATATATATATATATATATTCTAAATTTGTAAGTAATAAACTTGTTAAAAATGAAGATACAAAATGGGGTTGGGCCACTTTGACTTCCAAAGCTCTCTTTGTCCCTGACAGCACTCAGAAGCTGGACTGGGTGATTTTCCCACTGCAGGCACAGAACCTCTGGGTCCAGATTCTCTGTCCATCAACATGTACCCCATCACTCCAGAGGGAAGGGGGAGCTGGCTGGGAGAGAAGACACAACTAAAGATGGGTCCCAGTGCTGGGTTGAGCCTTTCGGTGGCATGATCTCATCTTGACTTTCCTAAAACCTCCAGCGAATAAATACTACTAGCTGCATGCTGAGGATGAGAAAACGAAGTGCAGAGAATTTAGTCAGGTTCACACAGCTGGTGAAAGAAAAAGCACGGATTTGAATTCAAATCCGCCAAACATCCCAGCGCCTGCTGGTGAAGCTGTGCTTCGCACTCCCTTCCAATGCCGGCTGTCCTTCAGCTTCTACCAGGAGTCCTGGCCAACGACTTCCTCCCCACACCCGTCCTGGCCACTCCACTTCCCCACTCTCATATCAGTAAAGTCACTGTCTGAGGGAGGAAAATGCAAAACTCGTGTATTTTACTAACCCTGGGGCTCAGGAGGTGAACGACGTGTGATTGACAACTTCTCTCTGGCAAATTACCAGGCGTATTCTTGGACTTCCTCAAGTCAATGGTATGATTTGAATGCTCAGGTTTCTCCTCCACCTGTCTGCTCCATAATAAGTTCCCTCAAGTCCAAAAAAAAAAAGCACAGCTAGGTCATTGAGAAGACACGACCGGTATGAAAATGTCGGGGGATTTTAGTCAAAGTGGGTCCAGAATGAGTCAGCAGGGAGATGTGGATGACAGAAGAACAGACTGTGACTTACAAACTTTGAAAGAATTCAAGTGATAAGAATGGGAAAAGTGATCTCCTTCCCTTTAGGTAGGACAGGCGAGTGCCCTTGTCTCTCTGAGTCTCACTTTCCTCCTTTGTAGGATGGAGACTGTGAGGGAGACTATGCAAGTCAACTGCTCAGCAGAGAACATGACACATAGCAAGCTCTCCATCATTTTCTCAACCACACTAAGCGGAGGCACTATCAGTCCACCTATTTTACAAATTATGAAACTGAGGTGACAAAGCTCTCAAGTGGCAGAAAATAGACTAACACCAGGTCTGGCTGATTCTGAACTCCATTTTCATAACCACTAAACTATTACTTCCTCCCCCAATAGAAAATTTAGAACAAGAAGAAAAATCCCCCATCGTCCCCTGACCCAGATATAAACACGTTTAAATACTTTTAAAACACTTTTAAATACTTTCAGACTTTCTTCCCCATAACTGAGGGTCATACAGTACATTCTATCTTACAACCTGCTTTCGTATTTGCCAATACACCCTAACCATCTTTCCAGGTCAATAAACTCTTATTTCTCCAGACATTCTTTTTTTTTTTTTTTTAACATATTTTTATTAATTTCCGAGAGGAAGGGAGAGATAGAAGCATCAATGATGAGAGAGAATCATTGATCCGTTGCCTCCTGCACAATGCACACTGGGGCACTAAGCCTGCAACCAGGGCATATGGCTTGAGCGTCATAAGTTGACGCTCTAGCACTGAGCCACACCGGCTGGCCTAGACGTTCTTGATAGCAATTTAACATTTGTTTATAGGGATTATGGCTGGGCTTAATCTATCAACCAATCTCCTGTCACTGAATATTTTAGTAGTTACCTTAAGTTTGTCACAAGTGTAATCAATGCCCACTCCCGTAAGCATCCTTGTTGCTAAGTCTTTGTCTTAATTCTTACCTGGTAGGAGGTACAGAAGCACTGGGGCTGGTTCTAGGATGGCGACTGGGTGGCTAATGAGACTTTAAGCCTCATTTCCTGAGAAAAGTATGGAGGAATGGATGGGGACCATCTTATCTAGAGAAGGGAGACTCCAGAGGCAGAAGTGGGGAGAGGACTACTGCCTTCAGCAGCTGCGATATACCGGTGGTGAAGTGACTGGACTTTCTCCAATGGGCTTGAGCAAGGAGGATTACAGGGCAGTAGGCCTCCTCTAAACATGGAAAGCACTTTCCCACAGATCCAGCTGTCCAAGGACATGTTGATTAACCTGCCTCAGGAAATGTAAGTCCCTCACCATGCACAAAACTCAGTTATATAATGACCTCCCCATTCTTCAGGGAGATTGGAAAAGAACACCACCAGCCCTAATAGTAGATAAAATCTAAACTCTGACCTCTGACTTAGTGACTTGCAATTAAAGGAGAGTGCCTTCCAAATGACACGTACATGACAAAAACCATCGTGTTTAATTCACAGAACAATCAATTAGGGATGGGTCGAAAGAAGATGAAAATTAATTTCTCTTAATTAACACAGCTGGTAAATCCTGGGAATTCAGACTTAAGATTTTCTTGAGATCAACCGAAAGACTTGTATGCATACATATAAGCCTAACCGGTGGTCACAGACAACAGGGGGATAGGGTATGCGTGGGGAGGGGTTTGAGATGGGAATGGGGGGAATGAGGACAAATATGTGATACCTTAATCAATAAAGAAATTAAAAAATATATATTTTCTTGATACCAAAATCCTGGCAGTCAGATACAGTTATTACAAGCCTGGATTTGAGAGGAAAACAGACTTGGGCTTAAGAAAATTCCTTCTCTTGCTGGCTGAGTAACCATGGACAAATGACTCAACCTCTCTGAACCATGGGCTTCTCAGCCTTGGCAGCAGGATAATAATAGCACCCACTCTGAGCATGACTGGGAAGACTGAAGGAGTTGAGTCATGTCAAATGCTCAGCACAGAGCCCAACACAAATTAACTCAATAAACGTTGGGCAGCATTAGCTAGCTGGCATCTGCTGAAAGAAAGGTCTAGAAGGAAAGTATTAACATAAGCAGACATAGTTCGGTAACGTATGACTTCTTCTCCCCAAAAGAGCCCACCTGTGTTTATCCATGAAGACCTTTGAGCACACCAGTGCCCACAGATGAAGTCTAGAGCACTGACTCACACACTTTACTTATTCATCTATTGCCGGGCCCTGGCATAGGTGCCATGGCCAGAATGAATGAGCAAGATAGAGGGGACACTTGGCCTAATGGAGCTCCTAGCTTCCTGGAGGAGAGAGATCAGAACACATGACGATAGTCGATAGTCGGAGGCAGATTTCCCCACTACAGGGGGAAAAAAAGATGTTATTATAGAAGCACACTGCAGGGCACCCCGCTTTGTCAAGGGGAGTGAGGGTACGCTTCACAAGTGGGTGCTATCTAAGCTGAACCCTCAGAAAGAGGAGGTGGTGTCCAAAAGCAAGGTCCTGGGTGAGAGGTAAGCACAATGAGACTTTCCCTGGAGACTGATGAGGACCTGTCCTTCAGGGTTGAAGCCACGAAGTCATAGGAAGAGACTGGCATTCAGAGAGCTCATCGGGGTACATGTATGGAACAAGAGGAGCCAGCCTGGGGGCAGAAGCTTCTGGGAGAGGATGGAATTCCCAACAAGAGTGACAAGGGACACAGGAAGGGACTGGGTCGGGAAGACTTTGAGTGTGTCCATACTGAAAGCGACCCCTGGCCTGTGGATTCTGTGTGGAGCCTCCCACTAGGCTATAAGAAGCCGAAGCAGGAAAGACTTGGTGTCAGATTCCCTTTTCCTTCCTCTTTGGTGCCACCTGCTTAAATCACTGCAACTCAGAGGACGCTCCCAGAAAGCAGAGCACATCTTTATAACTTCTGGCCAGGAAGGTGCAGCTGGGCAAAGCCTGGGCCTCCAGTGGGCAGAGAGGAAGGAGAGAGGAGAGCTGGGAGAATTGGGGAAACCAGTTTTGAATAATAACAGGCCGCCTCTGCATAATAACAGCTTCTGGTTTACTGGGCACTTTCACAGACATTATCTCACTTGATTCTCACAGTAAATGGGGAGTTGGGGAGAGGCCGGGGAAATGGGGCAATTAGCATTGGCCCAACCTTTTCAAATTCGAAAAAGGCTGGTGGCCAGAGAGGTTAAGTGATCTGCCCAAGATTACAAAACCGGTGAGCCTCAGAGCTGGGAATGCCAGGTTTATGGCTCTAACTTCAGTGACTCGGCTCCCTCCCTTGAAGTTATTTTTTGGGGAGAGAGAGAGAGGTTCTTCCTGCCTCCTGAGGATAACTAATGGGTGTGTGCCCATGAACTTCAAATGACAGGCAAGCCAAGGACAGAAGATCCCTGAGTGGACAGGGCACCGAACAGGGCAGTTTTTGAATGCTGTGGGCAGGGGGTACTGATAAAAAGAGAACAGGACCTCAGCACATCCCAGGCTGAGTGTGGGCTAGATGTACCAGAGGCAGGAAAATACGAGGCCAGTGGCACTGTGTTAGGAGAGGGAGGAAGAGGGTCCTCTTAAGAGTTGGGGGCCTCTGGATGGGTGCATCCCTCGGGACTCTGAAAGCCCAGCTAGATGTCAGGAAGCAAAAGCAAATTCTGGGAACAGTATCCCCAACCCCTGAGGGGGAGGGGCACTGAGGAGAAGTGTTCTTGTCATGTCACCAAAGAGTTGACATGAGGACTTCAGGCAACTCGGTGTTGGGACAACACGGTGAAATCCACAGAGCAGAAACCGGCTCACGTGGCCCTGCCAGCCCTGGGCGCTGGCAGCTGACCACGAAGCTGTGAAAAGCTCCTGTTTCAGAAGCCGTGGAGCCATGTCCCTCCCACCCAAGGGAACCGCAGAAAGGAATTTTTCAAGGATGATCCACAACAGCCAGTCGGGAGGGAAGGGCTTCCCAGGATTCTGCTGGAGACCCACGTGAAGATGGTCCTGTCATCTCTGTCCTGAAGTGGGGAGAACCAGGGCCCAGGAACCTCAAACCACAGGCATCCTTGGCACTTCCTGCATGCCCACTGTACCCCCCCAGACCTTGCAAAGCCCTTCATGCTCACCCCCATGCAGTCCTCACTGCAACTGGGCATGATGTTGAGGAAACTGAGGCTCCGAGTGGAGAAGCAATCTGCTCAATGTCACATCTCAAGTGACCTGCAGTGCTGAGATTTGTTGGGAGGGCGTGCTTTTTCCACTCCCCACAAAGCCTGGCAGTTGGTGCTTGAAATAGCATGGCAGCACCAGGAGAGGAAGGGGGCACGGAGCTGTTTGGAAACTGTGTCTTAAGCTACCAACTGACTCACTCCCCTTAATAAGCATCTACTGACAGCTGAAGTGTCTATCTAGGGGGAGGAGGGGTTTATAAAATAGAACTGCGAAGGGGAATCCAGAGCGGTAGTGACTGAGGCATGAATCAACATAGTGACTTCCAGGTCAAAGCAGCCCCGATGCAAGAGGAACACCCAGTGTTATCTGACAAGTTGGGGGACCATGTCTCAGTTCCTGGCTTCCATCGCCAGCCTTCTTTCAAACTGATCCCCAAGATGCAAACGACTACAAGCAAACCTCCTTCCGGGGCCACCGTGACATGGACCTCCACCTGCCTCACACTCTGCTACCGAAGTGGTCTCCACCAAGAAGGTCTTCTCTGTCTTCTCTGCCTTTCTCACTCTGACTTGTCATTCGAAGCCACGTCCAAGTCCCTCTCTTGCCACCAGACCTATCTCACCTAATCTGTTCACTTGTGGATTCATTGAATCCATTTGTCTGTTAAGTGTCTGCAATTCCTGGGCACTGGAAGACACAGGAATACAATGATAGAAGACATAGGAATACAATGATAGAAGACACAGGACTACAATGATAGAAGACATAGGAATTCAATGATGGAATACTGTCCCTGGTCCTTGTAGGAAAGGGGAATACATGGCAATAGAGGGCAATGACAGTAAGAGCTTGCAGGATGATTTAATGTTACAGAAGTGCTCCACTCTTCTGGGTTCTGGAGGGGTGAGGAAGGCCTCCAGAAGGAGGTGGCATCCTAGACATATTTTGAATGATGGGCGAGATCAATGAAAAGTCATGGACTAGGAGTCAAAAGACTGTGTTTCAGTCAACACTCTGCTTCTGTCTGTGCTGACCTTGAGTAAGTCTTCTCACCTCTTTAGATCTCAGGATGTGGTTGGACTGACACAGAAGCCAATATCTCCCTTGCCTGAGCTCTGATTTCCAAATTGAATGACCATATAATTATTGCTCATCTTGCATCTTGTAGCCCCAACCCTCCTGTGCACACACTAGCACCTAATGTGGGGTCCGTGACTGAAAATCATATGAAGTGACTAAGTAACATTTAGAGGAAATACAGTAAACCACAGGGATATAACCTGAGAAACTCAGACAGAACAAACAACTGAGTTTCTTCAATAAATATACTGTGAAGAAATGGGAGTTTTGTGAACCGAATTATGCCCCTCTCCCTTACACACACATACACACACACACAAACAAACACACACAAACACACACACACACCAAATTCTTATATCAAAGTTTTAACCCCCCAGGACTTTAGAATATGACTACATTTGGAGATAACATCTTATAAAAAATAAGTAAATAAGTAAAAATAAGGCCTGTAGGACAGACCCTGATCCAAGATGATTAGTGTCCTTTTAAGAAAAGGAGATTAAGACGCAGATGTGCAGGAGGCTAATGTGCAGAAGATGGCCATTGGACAAGCCAAAAAGGAGAAACCAACCTTGATCTTGGACTTCCTGCCTCCACAAATGTGAGAAAATAAATATCTGATGTTTGGATCACCTAGCCTGTGGCACTTTGTTATGGCAGCTCTGACAAATGAATATGGTGAAAGGAAACCTAAGAGACATATCAACCAAGTGCGGTGGATGGATTGCATTTAAATAACAACTCAAACAAAAAAAAACTGAATCCCACACATACATCTGTTGAGCACATAGTAGATTCCAAATTAATATCTACAGAAATTCATTCACATTTATCCCTCACCTGGCATTCGTCCTGTCTGTACCCACCACGCTGTAGTCTCCGCTCTCTTATTTCAGTGGAATGTTCTGGTTCCTATAACAACTTGTGCTGTGAGCATTTTTCAACGTACCCTTTAATGAAACTGAAATCAGCCTCCAGTGATTCCCACCAACCGGTCTTTTGTCCCAGTGTCTGGCATCAACTAGAAAAAAATCTTAACTTCTCTTTTATATTTGAATGCTTTATGTGAGGGACACTACAATGTCCCAGGCACTTCTTCTCTTTTCTGCCCTCAGTAATTCGCTCCTTTACCTGTGCCCACATCACGGCCTCCAGACCCTTCTTGGTGTTCATGTTAAAAATGATGTCTTCCTTGACCATCCAAGGACATCTTCCCTGCCATCCAGGAAGTCTTCCCTGCCATCCAGGAAGTCCTCCCTGTCCATCCAGGAAGTCCTCCCTGCCCATCCATCCAGGAAGTTCTCCCTGACTATCCCTGTTAAAAACAGCACTACCCAGGCTCTGCATTCTTCCTCCCTTTGCCTGGCATCCGTCCTGTCTGTACCCACCACACTATAGGCTCCGCTCTATTATTTAAGTGGGATGTTCTGGTTCCTATAACACATATCTTTTTTATTTTACCCACTCTCTGTAAAAGGACAGCATGGAGCCTAGTAAAAGGCAAAGTAAGTGCTGTCAGCTGGCTGTCCTGCCCCTGCAGCACCCCCTCCCTCTGCTCCCTCAACCCCAGGTCACCCAGGATGCAGCTGGACAGCCTGCAGCTCCTCGGCGGCATCTGCAGACCGCCAGGCCCACGGCAGCTGGGCCCAGAGACAGCAGGAGTCCGCGGGGACACATGTTTCAGGCAGACGCACACCACCCGGAGGCAGCCACTTTCTCCTGGCGGATTGCTCCTCGGCATCCGCCCGTGTGTGTTTTGGCTTGAAAGCCTCTGTTTACAATCTGAGTCCAGGAAGGACAGGAACTCCACAAAAGGGATTCACAGAAGCGGGCCAGTGCCTCCTCTTCTCGTGTTTTTCCTTGTGCGAAGGCAGTGCTAAGACATGGGAAGTCACCGGCTGGACTTTGAAGCCACGCGGACCCAATTTCCGTCCAGCTATCATCTTTAGTTACCACCCTTGCGACTTGGGGCAAATGACGTAACCCGGATAAGCCTCATATTTTTCATTTTTTTTTAAGTAAGACGAAGATACACACTCACCAGAGTCAGAACCACTACATAAGGAGAGTTGCACGAGGAAGCCCATTGGAAATTGGAGATTATACATTATATTTTCAAGTGATGCTCCAGGTCATCCCAGTTCAGGCGGAGTCATAGACTTCTCCTGGACGTCTCTCTCTCTCTAAGACAACGGACCCCTATTTTAACCATCCTAACTCTATATGGCATGAACCCACCCATTCTCCCCTCTCCCGTGGAGGGTCTCCACAGCCGGGCTGGTCATTATGAGCACAGACTCAGGCGTTGTCAGCCTGGGATGGCAGCCATGTCTCTACCACCATCAGGCTGGGAGGCCTTGGGCGAGCGACCTCTCTTCTGTGTGACTCTGTTTCCTGATCTGCCAAATGAGATGACAGCGGTAGCTGTGACACAAACAGCTCCCAACCCCCTTCCCCTTGCCATCTCCCAGGGAAAAGCTGGGAAGCCATGTCTCAGAGTTCTCAGCCTGCCTCGCAGATTGGGGGGTGGGGGGGAACGGTGACTCATTCTGGCCCAAGAGGTACAAGAGGAAGACTGCTGGGAAGTGCTGACAAGGCCTGAGGGTTACATTGCAATGTCCTTGGGAAATGCTTAGGAAAAGGCCTGGCAACTGGAGCAGAAATGCCTGAGGAATGAACGTGGGAAGGTGGAGACTGCACATGAGCCTGCATTCAGGAGCGGGGAGATGAGCGCTGAGTGGCAGGAGAAGGCTTCGGAGTGGTAGATGGTGCTGGAGGAGAAAAGGGATGTGCAGGATTTGGCCGGACAGGGAAGAGCACATACTCGGGTGCCTTTGAGTGCTGGGTCTGGACACGCGCACCCCCCACACACACACCCCCCAAGCTGCTTCGAGACCCTCTCAGACGAGACCTGTCCCTGGAGGGAGGCCAAGGACAGGGTCAGTGCCAGGGACCCATCATTCATCCTCGGACTCATGAATTGGCCTCCACATCACCGGGTTTATAGAGAGAGCCTCCCAGTCGCCATGGTGTGAACAGGGCCATTCATCTCGCACTGCCTTGCGGCCTGCAGGCCAGACAGGGCAAAGCTTTGCGGGAAGCCCCAGGACATAGGGCTGCAAAGAGCGAGGTCCCCTGGGGTGCCCTGGTGGAGCATGAGTAACCACAGCCCCACTCGGAGGTAGGGGGAGCCAAGAACCATGTCTGAAACCCTCTCGTGCACCCTGTCCCCATCGGGCAGGCTGTAACACCGTGTCTGGGCCCTCCGATGGTGTGGAGGCCGTGGAGAGACATGATAAGAGGAAAACTGCCTCTGAAGAGACCTGCTCTGGCCAAAGAAACCGAGTCTAGGTGGCTGTCCCCCACCCAACCCATGAGGTAGAAATACTGAGAGGCTCTTAGCTGCCCCACCGAGGCAGCCAGTCACTGTGCAGAAGGCGTGCCCAGAGGCTGACGCTGAGCAAGAGTTGCTAACCCCAGCTTGGAGATGTCTCAAATATGTAAAAGGTTATATTATGCTGGCCACTCAGTAGCCCTTTGAAAACATGTTTGCAATACTCCCAGTGTCCAGTTTCTTGTGGGCTTAACTTGGAACGCAAGGGCAGGAGTGTTCTCTCCACGGTGCAAGTCGGACTGGGTCACCTTCCTGCTCTGGCCCAGGGGGCAGGACAGGGTGGGGGAGGGGGCTCTGCTTTGAGGAGGAAGTCGAAGCTCAGCCTGGCCCATGTGCCCCCTGCTTCCGTCTTTCCCCTTTCTCTTTGCAGGCTGGGCGCCCCCAAACTAATGTATATTCCCCAGACACGCAGCGATGCCCATCCTCGCTTGTCTTACACACAATTTCCTTCATTTGATAATTCATGGATTCACTGGACATCTATTAAGCACCTACTGCATGCCTCTGTGATGGCTACAAAGATACGAGGGAGAATGAGAGTGACTGTGTGTTCCCAAGGCCCACAGCGACAAGGGCAGCAGTTCCCATACCTGACAGCACGTTAGAATGGCCCATGGGACTGCTAAAAAGCACGGAGCTCAGGCTTCAGTCCAATATCCCCGGATGGCAAGAAAGGGGGGAAGAATCAGCCAGCAAAAACTTTACCAAAGGCCCAGCCAGCCTGACTTAGTAGTTGAGTGTCGACCTATGAACCAGGAAGTCACAGTTCAATTCCCAGCCAGGGCACAGGCCGGAGTTGTGGGCTCCATCTCCAATGTGGGCCGTGCAGGAGGCAGCTGATCAATGATTCTCTCTCATCGTTGATGTTTCTATCTCTCTCTCCTTCTCCTTTCCTCTCTGAAATCAATAAAATATTTTAAAATATATATATTACCAAAGGAAGGGGAGTGGAATTCAAATTTCTTATGTTACCTTGCTGGGATCCACAGGGTAAGTGCAGAGAAGCTGGGCTTTGAGGCCAAAATGACCGGTTCCAGCCTTAGGCACCCATGCACTCTGGCTTGCTGGGACATCCCCCCCCCCCCCCCCCCCCACACACACACACACACCAGCATCTATTGGCGGGTAAAACTCCCAATAGTCCTCCTTGCCTCTTTCAAAGGCGCCACGTTTGGCTGATAAACTGCACGGCCATCTTATTCTAAACTCAACTCTCTACCCTTTCCTCCCCATGAGAACCTGGGGAGTGGGCTGCAACTCCCTGAGTCCCAGTCCCAGGGTCTGCCTCCCAGAGGGAGCGACACAAGCATTCGGAGGACGGGGGGAATGAGATCACACCGCCAGGTGCCTTGGAAGGTCAGCACCTGACTCACAGATGCTGTTTGGATCGGATGCTCTGCCTGGTGGGAAGTGCCCTCATTCGCTCAGCATTGCTCCCAGAAAAACGAGATCCAGCCTGAAGGATGGGAACACATTTGGATGAAAACAGAGCATGTCCCTTTGCAGTGAGGACACGCCCGAGTCAGCAGGATGCGGCTCAGGTGGCTGCCGACTAGGATGGCAAGCCTAGAGTGAGGAGCTCAGTTCCATATTTAAACTTCGGCTTAAGCTTCTAGAAAGCAGGACTTGGCTACCCTCCTGGTTGGCTGAAGGTTTCCATAGAGCTGGGTCCAATGCCGCCAGTGGACCCCGATGGAGGGAACTGTAGGCTGTGTGGATGCCCAGGGCCAGGCAGAGGACAGAGTCGGACACATTATCTGCCGGGATGACCACAGCCGTGACACATGTGATGGCAGGAAGGATGGGTCTAGGCCTGTCTGGACAGTGACTCTGCCAGTGAGTCACCGCTGCCCCCCCCCCTGGAAAGCCCCCTTCTAGGTCCTCTTTCTGTGCTCCCCATTAGCAGCTGGGGCCCAAGAGGCCCGGAGGAGAGGGAGGGAGGCGGGCAGGTCTGCCAGCTGGACAGAGTGCAGCTTGACTGAGCAGCTGGGAGAGGCGGGGAGTGGGGAAGGAATGCTGGCATGGCCGGCTCACTGGGCAGCAACTTACAAACGGCCAGATAAAGAACTGGAATAAAAACCCCAAATAAACAGTGGAAATTCCTAAACTTTCAGAGATCCTGAAGAGTTAAGGACCGTACCAAGGACAAGGAAATGCTAGGGTTTTACAAAGGTCAGAAATGTCTTTGGATGAGGTTGCTCGAATTAACAGCCACATAAGCTTACTGTTCAAAGATTGGAGGTGTCCATCTGCAGACAAAGAGGACCCACATAGACAAGGTCTCTGTGGAGTTAGGTAAGGTGACTAGACAGACCGCTTTTGGCGGGACAGTCCCGATTTTTAACCGCTTTTGGCGGGACAGTCCCGATTTTTAACAATTTGTCTGTCCCGCCAAAAGCAGGATGTCTGGTCACCTTAAGTTAAGGGTAAAAGGAAGACCAAGCCGGGGGCTACCCAGCCCTGTTGTGGAAAGACCCACGCTGGGACCAGGAGAGATTCAGGTCTCTAGAATGATTCTGAGTTCTCTAATGTGTGTCTAATAGAAGAGATTCGTTCCCGTGAACTCTGGTAGGCAACATGATTATGGTACATACTATACACAGAGAGAAAAATGATATTAGTAGCTCTAGGTTCCTCATACCACTTGTATACAAGATCCTGTAATACCCATATATGTTTCTTTGAACAGAATTAAGTTAAAATATGCAAACTTTGCTCAGACATGCCAACTCTCTCTGCCTGAAGCGTCCTTGGGCCAGCCTTCACCTGCCCAGCTCCTTGTCACGCGGGTCTCATTCCTGGGCCTTCTCCTCAGAGAGGCTTCCCTGGCCACCCTGCCAAACACGAGTGCCCCTTGGTCACCCTCCCTCCAACCTGCTGTCTATTTCTTGTCAAGTGCCACCCTGGACCTTGCCCATATTTTGGTTCACTTGTATGTCATGCCATGACTCTATCCTTCAGAATGTAAGCTCCATGAGAGCAGGCGGGCATCTTCTTCTTGCTTCCAGCATCTTGCCCATTGTGTGGCACATAGTAGAGGCTTAATAAATACATATATGCTTATTTATAAAGGAATTAGAGAACTCATGCAACTGTGAAGTAGACATGAGTACCTGCAACAGCTGACACATGATACAAAATCACGTGTGATTTCTGCAGATAAAACCACAGATACTGCTAATATCCTGGGGGTTTGTTGCTTATGGACAAGATGGATGACTGTGGCTCCAAGTTAGTGGGGGCCACTGCTGTGAGGTTCTGGTTCTGAGCCTTGGCTATTTGTAAAATCGAAATTGTAATGACTATATGACATGGTGATCAGGATTTAAGATCAGGATTTAGACTCATTAACCAGAATCTTGAAAGGCTAAGGTATAATGCACATTTTGCTCATTCATAAATGCATGCAATCATTCATATGCTCTCACATTCTCTCAGCAACATGATTAAGCACATACTTATTTGCCGGTACTGCCTGACAGGTACAGAGACATATGCCAGGGCCAGTGGCATCCGAGTAGTGGCTGACAACATAACCCATGACTTCCAGGAACTCACGGCCATGCACAGTGGTCCCTGACTTCCATTTCCACCCATGGCACACCCATGGCCATGACATTCACTGCAGGGAGAACCATTCTCTTTCCCAGCTGTCCCTGCACTAGCCCACATCCATGCAGCGACTTCTATGACCTCAGAGGATTGAGGAGGGAGTTCCTGCCCTGGCTTGTTCCTCCCCAGGAAAGAACGGCTTTTCTGGTTGGTGAGACTGGGATCAGGGCCGCTGGCTGGTACTGCCAGGCTATCGATTGCTTCTCTCACGTTAGAGTCACCTATGTTCTCTTGCCTCCTGCATTTGCCAGAGATCAGCCCATGAGGAGGCATTGGCCTGAGTGAGCGTGGTGGAGGGATAGGAGGGGTGGGGAGAGAGGCAGGGAGGGAAAGGAGGAGGAAGGCCTGAAGTTCTCGAGCTGCAGCTGGGTGAGTAACCCCATCAGAAGAGGAAGGAACAGGAAACCTATTCCGGACTCAGTTCTAAACAATGTTGTCTAATCCGTATTTACCGCCATCAGGCAAACAGTCCATCTCTACATAACTCCAAGGTATAATTATCAGCAAACAGCTTACATCATCCTCCCATGGCCACATCCAGGGCGACACATGACTCACCATGCTCTAGCCACAATGCACTTTTTTTCTCCCATGCAAAAAATATCATTAATTAAGGCCATAATTCATTATAATAGTATTTTGTTCAATAACTACAGGGCAGGGCAAAAGTAGATTTACTGTTGTTCATATGGAAAAATGCTACCAAAAAAATAATAATACAAAAATAAACTCTGTTTTGCATACTCACAACTGTATTCCTACTTTTGCCCCACCCTGTATGTATGTTACTTACATGGATAATTATATATGTGATATATATTCATAGTACACTCTCTCTATATATGTATTCAATATAACTGAAATTTATTTATAACAACAACAACAAAAGGTAAGAGATCCTGAGAACCCTCCCAAATAGATGCAAGAAAGGTCATCAAGAGTTGGGGGAATGGGAGATATCTGTAATACTATTAATAATAAAAATATATTTTAAAAATGAGCAGGACTTGGATGAGTGGAAGGGAACTGCAGGAGGAAGATACTGAAGGCTGCACAGCAGCCTTAGAATGCAGTCATCTCTCGGGAGGAAGAAGACATATTTGATGGGGGGAGGTCCACAAAGAGGATTTCAAGGGCCTCGGCCAAGTTCCACTAAAAGGACTCAAAATACCAGAAGCAATTGTGGCAAAATGTCAACACGAGTTAAACTCAAGTGGTAGGCAGAAGGTGAGTGTTCTATTCCCTGTGCTTCTTGCTAAGTCAGAAGTATTGCATGACTAGAGGAAGCGGATGCTTTTCAGATGGCAGGGATGGCATGAGAGAGGGCAGAGGGGTGGGGAGATCTGAGACAAAGACAGACAGGGAAGCTCTGACTGACATGGAAGATTTCTTTCTCAGTCAGTACCTGCGTAGACTCTCCCCACTGCTGGGGGCCTGGAGCAAGTCAGGAACTGTCCTTGGTCCTGAACCAAAACCACACCCTTGGTCCTGCCTATCCCTGGTTATCCTAGGACTTTGGAGGTTTCTACTCACTTCCCCAGTGCTTATAGATTTCCTTGGTAGTCTATAACTTCATATTTTTTAATCCAATTTTACCTCACTGCTGGAAAAAAAAAAAAAGGCTAAGGGCAGAATCTGAGTGTTTCCTAGCCTAATAATAGTCTTTACTATTTGTCAAGTTATTATGCATGCCAGGTGCTGTGATAGCAGTTTTCATACATTGCCTCATATTGCTATAATTACCCCCATTTTATAGATAAAGAGCCAGAGCCCATAACTGGCAGAGTTGAGATTAAATCAGGAATTAGCTAGTCACTCCCTGGTCCAGGTGAGTAAGGCCTTCGCTCAGCGGGAAGAATCTCTGTGACATCATGGTCTCAATGCTCTCTAGACAGCTTTTCCATTTACAAAACAGGGGTTGCAGTGGGACAGACCTGGGCGTGTAGACCCCACTCTAACAGGTATTAGCCATGCCACCAGAGCAGAGTTCATCGAATAACATCCCAGCCCGAGTTTCCTCAGCTGAGAAGTGGTTATGTCAATAACGTGGAGTCGTCCATAGATCTAAAACATGGGATGCACAACAAGGTCGAGTAGGATAACTGAGAAAACTCTGATGTTGATGATAACAGCTGTCATTGATCAATCACTGTTGCCGCACGCCATGAGCTCTCTCAGGCACCGCCTGTGCATTAGCCCCAGTCCTCACGGTGTTTGTCTCCATTTCAAAGATGATAAAAATGAGGCTCAGTGAGCCTTTTGTAACTGTCAGCTAAGTCAAGTCCAATCTGAGTCATCCCTAACCAGATGGCCTTGGAGAGGCTGAATGGCAGGTAGCTAGAAGGTAGCCCACCCTTTAATTTTTCCACACTCTGGGCAGGTACACTGATAAGCAGGCCCCACTCAGAGCTGGAGTCCATGGAGAGAAGATCTCACCAGCCAACACTCAATTTACCAAAATGCCAAGCATGATGGGACACAGTTTGGCTCCCATGATGCTTGGAGGGCAGCTGCCTCTGGCTCTCCCCATCTCTCTTCTGGGGGGGGGGGGGGGGAGGAAGGGGAGCCAGTCCTCCAGGCAGGGGAAACCCAGTGCTAAGGAGCTAGGCTCCCTCCTCCCTTCTTGGCCAGCAGGGGAAGGGATGGGAGGGAATGGTGCCAAAGGTCGCAGTGTTCCCGGTCAGTGTGTTCCAGTGTCCAGGCAAGAAAAATGCTGCAGGCTGTTCCACCTGCCAGGCCTCCAATGAGCTCCAGCTGGGCCTCGGCCTCCACAGCAGCTGTACGCTGCAGGGAGGGCCCCACTCACCAGGCATCTCTTTCCCAGCCCCAGCAGAAGCCTTAGGAACATATAATGACAGTAAAGTCATAAAGCACACACCAACTGCACAGAGGTGCCCTTGCTCCCATAGCCTCTGGAAGTCAGCCACGCATGCCCCCAACACCAGCTTTCACAGGGAAAATAGCATTGCTACTCTCTCCAGATCTTCCTTCCTTCCTTCCACCATACCTGTAACTTCTCCTTAATTTGTTCAATCCTGGACTTCCCCAAAAGGTCCACTGTGGACCCACTATCTGCCTGACAAGGGGTCAGATAAAGGTTTAGGTATAGATATGAAAACATCATTGTTCCAGTAATTGTAGAGTTTATAGAGGGGAGAAGACATCAAGCAATAAGTGAAGGAATTACTATACAATTAACAACTGTGATGGGAAGTGAAAGAGCAAGGTGCTATGGGAGAGAAGACCAATCGTGCGACCTTCCAGTTGGGAGGTCAAGCAAGGTCTTTTTAAGCAGAGGCAGTACGTTTGAGACTTGAAGGAGCAGCAGGAGGCAGCCTTGTGAGGCCAGCTTGAATGTGTGCAAAGGTCCTGAGGCAGGAGGAAAAATATATAGCAGAATGGGTAAATGTGAATCTATGATCTAGCTATGGGACCCTAAAAATATATGTGAATTCTTGATACCTCCATTTTCTCAAGAGTAGCATCAGGTAAGAATTCAGAGACTGAGTGCTTTTGAGCTGATTAGTCTGCACAAATTAGAAGATAAAGAACCAGAAGGCAAATATTCCTCGGTTGAGGATTATGTTAGCAGAGGTCCATGGTCTCCTACCAAAAGGGATAGGGCAGCAACTGCTCCCTAACTACAAGGTGCATATTCTTGTGTCTTCAGCAAGTCCTCCTCACCATTTTTTCACATTGTTCTAGAGAGAAATTTGTGTCCACATAGAAGGAAAAGTTAGAGAAGGAGGGAGGGAAGTGCAACACTGGTCTGCACATCAGGGTCTTTAACTAGAAATGTCACCACCCACATGCTGGTGCTTCCTCAGGTCCCTGAGCCTAGCCAACCAGAGCAAACCAGCTAGCTCAGTGTTTACCTCATACTGCAAAATGGGATTACTGGTAAACCCTACTGCCTGAGGTTGTTCTCTAGAACAAATAAGAATGCTGATGTAAAGAGATTGACACAGGGCCTGGCTCATAATTAGGGCTTCAAGAATGTGAAATGTTAACAATAATAATTGGTAGTTATAAGTTATTACCTGATGATAGCAGATAATCACCATTATTCTCCCCCCCCCCCTTTCTCCCTGCAGGGGGTGGGGGGGGGCACAGTTAGGAGTGCTCAAGAGCACCTGCTAGTTCAGTGCCCACTGTCAATTTTTGCTGATGCGTCTTTGGCATCCTTCCCCCACCAGAGAATACAGTTTCCCAAGGACTGAGTCTATTTTTGTTTTTGAAGAAGGAAAACAAAGGCAAGTGCCAAAGCACTGACTTCTTTAAAACAAGACAGGGCCCCCAGACAAGGCCATGGCCCTGGCTTTTAGGAACTGGGAGGGACATGTACTTTTCAGTAACCTCTTGATGGAAGGTTATAACAGCATCTCGCATTTGTCAGTCAAGGACTCTTGTCTTAGCACAAAGGGTCAAGTGCTTCCCTAGTTGAGATTATCTTCCTTTTAACAACATCAGAACATCAGCCTTGGTCCCTGTTCCCCAGGCTCCTTCACCCCTCCTTCTGTAAGAAAGAGCCATTCTCCATGAACTCTTTGATCTTGAGTACATTACCCAGGACACAAGGCAGCCACCATCTGCGCACCTCTCGGATAAATCTCTCATTTCCCCCAGACCAATCCAACCCAAGCCCACCTCGATG
Source organism: Pipistrellus kuhlii (assembly GCF_014108245.1). Lineage (NCBI taxonomy): Eukaryota > Metazoa > Chordata > Mammalia > Chiroptera > Vespertilionidae > Pipistrellus > Pipistrellus kuhlii. Next base: position 4,466,537 of record NW_023425449.1, read on the forward strand.
AGTTCATTTTTTGTATTCCACAGAAAATGGTTGAGCATTCAATGTGCCAAGCACAGTGCTAGACACTCGGAGACAGATGTGTTGAGTAAGATACAATCTGTTTTGGGTTTTTTTTGTATGTGTAAGCCAGACTATAAATAGAAGGGTTCAATATAATGTGTTAAATGCAGTTGGAAAAGAAAAGTGATGACTGTAGGATCCCGGATGAATCTCTGGAAGAATCTAAAAGGAGGCTTAGCTCTTTGTGCAAGTTCAGCGTAAGTTTAAGAAGAGGATGCCTGATTCAATCAAGAAAGGAAATGACTATTTTTGTCCATCACTTTGCTAAGTCATTCATAGTATAAATGAAGTTACCCTTCCCTCAACTCCCCCATGTAACTCCGTATGTGCACATTTCATGATGTAATACCCGGACCAACTCCACGCTCCACGCAGGCAGAAACCAGGCCCACCATGTCCTCTGCAGAGCCATAGCACTCACACAATCAGTATGCATCACATGGAATAAAACATCTTTTAGGACCTAATGTTATGAAGGCCCCATCCTAGACAATGGTGATACAACTTAGACAAATATGCATAAAGAAATAATTAACAAGAGAAGCTGGCAAGTGTAAACACTAAATGGATGATGTATCATAGATTGTAGACGTTAGCGTGTTACGTTCAGCTCCATCCAATTAAATCCAGCCCAACAAATAAGAAGTGTGTCTTCTATGTGAATGGGATGTTCCATGCACAAGAGAGGCGGTATCAGTCAATCTGAGAATGGAAGCTCTGGTGCTCAACATGTTAACCTAGAGGAGCGAATGCAAGTGCATAAGATAAAGGTCTAATCAGAGGCTAGGAAGGCTCCAGAGGGATGGGGGTGGGGGGCATCAGAACAGATTTTACGTGTTCAGAAGACTGCATCTGGACCACTTCCTGGGTTGAGATGGAGTGGCGGGGGGAAGGGATCATTTCAGGAAGAGAAAATCAGAAGCAAATAGTAAGAAAGATGCGACATGGGTGTTGCTTTTTTGGAAAGTCTGGGTTGACTGTCCTTTCAAGACAGGGATCAGGAGTGGAAAGAACCTGGCCTCAGTGACCCACCAACTTTCCCAGAAACCTCTGACACAACCCTGGAGCCTCATGACTTCAGGCCTGAATGGCCCAGCTGAGATATTGGTCCTTTTGTTTGGATTCTCAAGACAATCAAAGCTGCGTCTTGAGAACATTGAAGGCGCTTGTGCAGTGGACACATGCTGCTTTTATCTGCCCAGTACCTCTGCTTCCTTAGAGAAACTTTCCCTCCTCTACTCAAATGGTCCTAATAGAACTGCTACCCCAATCCCTCCTCAGGAGTGGATACAATGAGCCCCATCAAAAAACCCAAGTCCCCTGCAATAATGACTGGTCTAGGGGTGGGCCCTTCAGAATCCTGTCCTGCATTAATATGTAGAGAGACACATCTATTGGTTGCCTCCCATTCATACCCTTACTGGGGCCAAGGATGGAGCCTGCAACCCTTTGGCTCTAACCACTGAGCAAACAGCTAGGGCTATTTTTGTGTATTTACTTGTTTATTTCCATTTACGATGATGGCCCTCTCTGGTTTCTTGACTTCTTGGGTGGGAATGTCAGAAAGTCACTTATTCATTCCAAATTGCTCTGAGATGGGTCATCAGGATGTATTGACCCAGGGGGGAACTGTGTTGACAGAGACCAAGACAAGATCAATACAAGGTTTCCATAGCAGAGTTTGCAGAAGGTTGAGTTAAATGAGGACAGGTTTCCTGCATGCTTTCATCAGAAATTTCCCCTACAAATTTATGAGACTTCCTTCCCAGCGTGTCTCTTTCTGAGCTTATAAAAGTGCTTTTAGGGGAGGTCTTACTGACTGCAAAGACCACAAATGGAAGTGGTGAGTGTTTAAGCCCCTCCCTTGGAAAACAAAGCTAGCTCGTGACTTTGGAGAAAGGAAGAAGGGTCTGTTATCCTGGAAGAGAGAATTCCGGCTGGCCTCAGGAAAAGCCACAGCCCCTTCTTAGGTTTCACTTCCTCACCTAAGACCACAGTTAGACGACTGAGCAGTGTCGGGACTTGACAAAGCTGGGAAGGAGGGCTCGAGATAAAGGAAAGCAGAGAGAAATAAAGAGGGCCCTTCCATGCCCTTCTCCACTTTCACTGAACGCAGGACAACCAGGATTGGAGAACCAGATCTGACACGTGGGAGCTGGGGGATCATGGGCAGGAAGTTCCTTCAACGCTCTGGGCCTAAGTGGCATCTGAGGAACTGCGAACAATTCTCTTTAGTTGGAGTAGGCAGTACTTGTGGGGATACCACAGGAGACAATGGCAGTGATGAAGCACACATAGGTAGCAACAATAATAATAGTTATCATGCACTATTTCATTTGTGCCCCAAACTGCTTTAAATGCCTTAAAATATGAACTCACATTATTCTCCCCACCAATTGAAGTGAGTTATTACCATCCCTAGCTTCACTGACAACTGAGACTCGGAAAGATACATGATAAAACCAACACCTGAACCCAAGAAGCCCAAGTCCAGGGTCTGCACTCCCACCCACTCTGCTCTGTGGCCTCTCCTGTGAGGCTGGAAGGATAAGCAGAGTTAGAGTATGCATCCATTTCTTCCGAGTGTCAGAACACATTATCACACATGGCGAGCTTTGAAACAACCGAAATTCACTCTAGCACAGTCTGGAGGCCAGAGGCCTACAATCCAGGTGTGGGCAGGGACAGGCTCTCTTGGAAAGCTGTACACAGGATCTTTCCTTGCTTCTTCCACATCCCGGTGGCTTGTAGGTGCATCGCTCCAATCTCTGCCCCCATCTCACATCACGTTCTAATCTGTGTATCTCACCTCTGCTTAGAAGGACACCAGCCACTGGATTGGGGGCCCACTCTATTTCAGCATGATCTTATCTCACTTCTCAACTAATTACATCTGCAAAGACCCTACTTCAAACTAAGGCCACATTCTGAGGCCCTAGGTGGACATGAATTTTGAGGGGACACTGTTCACCTCACTACAATCATGAGGCACATCAATTCTAGCTTATTTTATTGTGACTGAGGAGACAAAGATTTCATATTTTTCAGTCAGGGCTCCTTGGGTTATAAAGTGATGGACATTCAGTTAAAAGTTGGCTTAAAGCATAACAGGAATTTGTGAACTGAGTTCACTAAAAATCTTAGGAATGAAAAATCTCAGGCACATCTTCTCCCAGATGCCCAACGAACACCTTCTCTCAGCACCTCTCAAGTCCAGTTCCTCTTATGTTGGTTTCTCTGAAGATGTATTCTCTCAAGAGATGGCAAGGTGGCCTCCATAGCTCCAGAATTAGGAGCCCCATTGCAAATGACCGAATTCACATGGGTTTTCATTTTATCTGCAGTTATTGGTAGAGGGTAGTTCATGGGGAATTATATCCTATCTTCCCATCAAACCCCAGTGAAGAAAATTTAACATTTCCTAAATATCTATAAAAAATTTCAGAAGTGAATCTGAGTGGACCAACTTGGAGCACATCCTTGAATCACTGTCGCCAAAGCACAAGAACACTCTAACTAGCCTGGATACAGGCCCACTCCCCTGGATCACCACTCATGTGGATACTTCAAGAATGGTTCCCCAAAGAGAAGCTGGCATGTTTGACCTGATGAGAGGCTTGGTAGTGGGCAGGCAGAAACAACATATTGCCAATTTTAGATTCAAAAGAAGAAAGTGGCAGGGTTGAATAAACTTGAGTTTTCAAAAGAAGGCGCCCAGGTGTCTTCATTACATCGAGTCTCACATCTCTAAACCAATATTTTGCAAAGCAAATGAGATCTGGCCTCCTGTAGCACAATGGTCAGGAGCCCATTACTCAGCACTGAACTGGTCAAAGTTCCCTCTGGTTCACCCACATGTCACCCCAGTAAGGCTGATTTCTCCTTGCAGGTATAAATATGATCCCAGTTGCCTTTTTTCTACTCCAGCTCTATGGTACCAAGAGCCCTCACCTCAAGAGCATCTATTTTATTTGACTTCCATCAGGGACACCAGAGTTCCGAGAGCAGACTCAGCTTAGCAGGGTGTCTTCATCCCTCTCTGGGCATCTTAAATGGATTCTTTTCCCAGAGGTAAACCTAATTAGGAGCAATGGAACACCAAGGAAGCAGTTACATGAGTCCTCCTGCAGATGACCATGATAAAAACTAGATTAAACACACACACACACACACACACACACACACACACACAACTACGTAAAGCCTTTGAAAAGCATCCAAAAGCAAAAGCCAGAGGACAATTTAAACTTGAAAAATAAAAACACAACTGTGAGGAAGAAGAATTGAGAATTTGTGGCTTCTTAACCCCATGGGTCAAATGCACAAAACCTTTGTGGCCCGAGGTGCCAGATATCAGAATACAGGGATATACAAGCAAGTGGACATTTAAAGAAGAATTCCTGGCAATGAGAGGAGCACAGAAGTAGTGAGATGCAAACACTAAGCATAAACTCTTTCCAAATCCCTGGCTGGCTGCTCACCTTTGAGAGAGATACGGAGGGGCCGCAGAAAGCATGCAGAGACGAGAAGGAAGTCTGTTTCTTCCAGATAGAGCTAAAGTGGGTGAGCTCTGTGAGTTTTCTGTTTTGTTGTGTTTAATTGAGTGCATTCCCACTTTTGCACAGCGTGGGCAGCAAAAAACCAAAGTCCTATGGGCTTGGATTGTCAGGAAATAGAACCTGAGGTTGGCAGACAAACTGGAAATTAGTGGCGAAACCCTAGAAGAAGAAGAAAGGAAACTACTGAAAGTGCAAGTCCCACTGCTGCCCAAATTCTTGACAAATAACCAAGTTATGCAGGCAGGTGAGAGACCCCCAGAGAGCCAGGCTGGAAGAGGAATAGAAATCCATAAAAAGAGAACGAAATACCAGGTACCGCATACTTTTGAATCCAGGCAGGTTAACTGCTTCCTATAAGAAAAATCCAATAATCCTCAGACAGACAGACACAACATAATACATTTCTACAATGTATTATCTACAGTGTCTAGTTTTCAACCAAAAATTACTACACATGCAAAGAAAAAGAGGAACTCATACTCAGAAGAAGAAAAAACGTCAGTCAATAGAAAATCACATTGCATGGGAAGGAACCTTGTCATTATCAAACAAAAGTTTCAAAATATGGTAGCAATGAGGGATCAAATAAGAAATGAAGGAAATAATCAGTGAATATGCAATACAAAGGTAGATCAATAGAAACTATGTAATTCAAACAACAAAGATTAAAAATATTGAAGAAAATAAAGAGAATCTAAGAGAGTTGAGACAATGTCAAGCAAGAGCCAATATTTGTGTACACAGAATCCAAGAAGACCTAGAAGAGTGCAGAAAAGTTATTTGACTAAATAATGATTCCAAACTAGGTTTAAATCATTAATTTAAATATCCCAAAAGTTTAATAAAACACTTAGCAGAATAGCACAAAGAAATACACTCTTAAAGACATTATATCAATAGTAGAATTTCTAGAAACTAACTGTAAAGCTAACATTGTGGAAGTAGCCAGAGAAAACAACACATCCCAATGGAGACTGACAAAATAAAAGACTGACATCTCATCAGAAACTATGGATGCCAGAAGATACTGGAATAATACATTCAACGTGCAACTAGAAGAAGAAGAAAAAAACTACTAATCAAGAGTTGCATACCTTATTACTGTCCTTCAAAAATGAAGGTAAAACAAAGACATTTTTAATGGTGTCCCTGTACTGCCCCAGATTCTTTACTTTCCAAAACATTGCTGTTTCATCTGTGCAATGTCCAGAAGCTGAAGACGAGCCTTCTTTTCTTGTCACACTGACATCACACATTTTATATCCTCTTGCTTTCTCAGATTCAGTTGAATTACTGGATTCATTGGTATGGACCTCATTTATGTAATATCCCTTATTATTATTATCTCCTTTCCCCCTCTCAGGCTCTCATTACAGTGTTTTCTGAAGAGCTACCAATATGGTAAAGGACAACTATGTCTTGTCAGATATTGTACATCACTCAGGGTTGTAAGCGGGGTAAGGGAGTCAGTCTTCTCCACATGCACTCAGATCTCCAATGGGCTGCAATTAGCCTCACAGAAACACTTGACCCAATGACCCAATGGCTTAGGCAGTGGCCACTGCTTTCTGTGAGGGAAACAGTATGGACTCAGGAGTCAGAAAGACCTAACTTTGAAAGATTAGTCAGCCTCTTACCTGCTATGTGACATTGGTTGAGTTACTTCAAGTCTAATCCTCTGTTTCCTCATCTGTAATATGGGGGATGTACTATGCAGGACATCTTACCACCTGTCCTGAACTAGCTTATGTGAAGCATATGTATTTTACTAATGTTTTTACTAATATATTTTCTCTCTCACACCAGATCATAAATTCCAGAAATGTGGGGACTTTATTTGGTCTGATTGCTCACATCTATGTCCCCAGCACCGAGAACAATGTCCAATAAGTATTGGTTAGAAATACACATGTGTCATTGAATGAGTGAATGAATGGTCAGCAGAAAGCCTAGGATCCTGCAGAGGCCCAATGAATGCTATTTCCCTGCCCTGTTATCCTTTCCTCCCACATTCAAGGAAATGCATTTGCCAGTTACTGTGAGACTATGTTCATAGCTCTGGACTCATTCTCCTCCTAGTCAAAACAAACATGATTATTTGGCTGAGTGAGACAGGAAATGACCAATTGCCACAACTAATGACACAGTCAGTCCCTAGCCAGGGAGACAAAAGAACAGCTTCTGTGCAAAGTAAGCAGTAAGAAGCCACAGGAATGTGACAGGAACATTTGTAATGATTATCTTAAGTGAAATGATACAGCTTGCCTTCCCGTTATTCTTTGATAAATCTGAGGCTCACCTTACACCACTCAAGTGTGATTTAGTCAGAATGAATTTTCCTGGATGTCACACCCACGTCTTCTGGAGAACAGAAAAAATCATACCCAACAAATACGAGAATTAGAGTTCTCCTTTGGGGGGTAGAGGGGAGGATCAAGATCGCAGACCTCTTCCAGGACCTTAAGAATGTTATGAATCCTCTGCCCAGAAAACACACACACACACACACACACACACACACACACACACACACAACGTTTTGCACTCTATTTTGGAGACAGAAGGATCCCATCAATAAGGTGCAGGACCCTGTGGTCTGAGGCAAAGTGCTCCATTTCACAGATGAAACTATCAAGGTGCAGATGAATCAGCAACTCGCCCATGGTCACATAACAAGGTCACTTAGAAGACACAGCTGCAAACTGACCCCATATTTCCTAAGATCAAGTCTACCAGTAATGTTATCTTCACTACTTCATAGCTATCTTGATTTCTATACATAGCCAAAATATTTGTAGCTATCTCTGATGAGTAAAGTATGTGACTCACAGTGAGTTAATTTCCATTTTGGCAGGGAAAGAAGTGTGAGTAGAAATGAATGACATCAGTGTTTGTGACTGAGAAGACAAAGGCAGGCTGAAGTTGACCCTCCTCTGCATTGTGTGACCATTACTGAATGTTTCTGAGCTTCTGTTTCCCTCGCCTAGAAAATAGAAATTAAGACTATGCTTGCCTTCCAGTGCTGCTGCCAAGATGAAATAAGATAATCCTCATGAAGCATCAGCTGTGAGTAGTAGTATAGTAGTACTTTCATAAGTTTAAAGCCATTTCCAAGATGAGAATACAACATATTTTTAGTAATGAGAGTCTCATCAATCAGTGCCCAGCTACCTACAATAACAACCACAGTGAGTTCACGGAAGCTCCAGTAATGTCTCTCCAGAACATAGGAGAAAGGCCAGCCTGAGACAGCAATTCTCATGATACTCAATAGCAAGTGAGTGCTCCTTCAGGCTACGTCAGTCTCCTGTAGACAAACACTCCTCCAAATTCCCAAGGCTTACAATGATTCCTTCTTTCCTTCCTTCCTTCCTTCCTTCCTTCCTTCCTTCCTTCCTTCCTTCCTTCCTTCCTTCTTTTCCTTTCTTTTTAATATTTTTATTCATTTTGGAGAGGTAGGGAGAGGGATGGAGAGATAGAAACATCAATGATGAGAATCACTGATCAGCTGCCTCCTGCACACCCCCTTCTGAGGATCGAGCCCACAACCCAGGCATGTGCCCTTAGCCAGAATTGAACCTGGGATCCTTCAGTCCAAAGGCCAATGCTCTATCCACTGAGCCAAACTGGCTAGGGCGATGATTTCTTTCTTATTCACATGAATTTCCCACCATGATTCCACCTTGCCCGCACTCCAGGACCTGCTGCAGACGGAGCAGACTACCTGGAACACTGCCTGGCATCAGTTCAGAAGATACGCTGTCTGCTTCCTGGCGGTGACATGCATCACCTCCACTCACACATCATTGGCCAGAGCAGGCCACATGGCCAGGCTGCATATTCATGCGGGGGAAATAGAGTCCCACCCCCAAGAGGTGCAATGAATACACTTGCCCACTAATGCACTCCACCTTGGCAGATGGGAGCTGCTCTTTACAGAATGGACTGTCCTCAGTAATAGAAGGTGACGATGGAGCTGAAACTCTCTCGTCCAATGACAATGGTCAGTTGAGAAAATAGGAGTCCTTGGGTGACACAGCCAAAGCCAAGACCAATCCAAATGACCCCAACTAGTCAGGTCTGAAGGAATGAGTTTAGCAGAGAGACCATAGTCTGGAAATGGGGTGATGGAGGCATCAAACATAAATGTCAACCCTCACGGCTCCAAAGGAAAAGAATTCTAACCAGTTGGCAAGAGCATCCTGGTGCACTTGGCAAGCTTGTTTGTTGGTTTATTTTAGCCATGGTGATTATCTGTAAGATGGGGCCATAATAATACATACAGGTGGTCATGGGAACCATTAAATTAAATGATTGTGATGTGCTTAGCACAGGGCCTGGTCATATTGTGAGATCATTAAATGCAACCTTATATAGCTACAGATATAAATATAGGCGCAGATACAGAGGTAGACGTGGACATAGATGTAGACACATTTACCACCACATTTACCAGGTGTGGACCCTGCCAAGCTGTGAGCCTCAGACCCCAAATGGGTCTGGTACAGCCCTGTTGTGATGTGGCATGGCCTGGAGGGCTCGTATCTGTGTTGTGCTTTAAAGTTGGAAAAAGCATTCTCATCCATCTTTTTTCCTGCACGTCTATAGAGTACAAGATCCCACAGCTGGTGCGTAGCATGGCCAAACCCTAGTGTCAACTTCACCTGAAGCTTTTGGGCTCCGAATCCTGTGCTCCTTCTCCAGTGAAATCCTGCCAGAGCAGAGTTCTGGCACCTTCTTTGATCTCCCCCTCTGTCTTTCTCCCCCTCTCTCTCTACAATACTTACTTCAAAGGGACAATATTTGAAAAATAATGATACTCAGCTACTCTACTTCTCATTCAGGGTGTGTGTCTTCCCCTCATCTCTCTGGCATGTCCGACCCAGGACATGACTGGCTTTGGGTGGTTTGGGTCCCTGTTCTGGGCTCCATATGCCCTGGCACAGAAGGCTAAGTCTGTTTCTCATTGTAACAAGGTTGCACTAATTAGCAGCCTTTGATTTTGCATATGGAGAGAGAATGCAAATGAATGCAAAGCAGTATGCAAATTAGCAACATCCTGGCGCTCCAAAAGAACTAGCTTGCAATACTGATGTCATAACAATGTATATTAATAGTCCATCTCACGAAGGCATGCGATGTTTCCAAAAGAGGTGGTTATCAGGGGTTTTCTTTGTGCTGGGATCCTTGTGACTTTATGTTGAATTCTAAGTTTATGATCCTCAGCAAGAAGTCTATTGGCCACAATGCTACGTTCTCTAGAGAAGATTCTTGTCAGCAATAGTTTGTTGAAAAGAGGCACAAACTTGGAAGTTGAGCCATATAGACTGTGGTTCAGAGACCTGCTCTTGGCCTGGGCAAGCAACTCAACGTGATCTCAGTCTTCCCAGCTGTACAATGGGGTTAATTGGCTAACTCTTTGTTATGTAACTGAACGAAGTAATGTTTCAAAGCCACCTGAGATATCACAGACGCTCAGGAATTGTTCATTACCTTCTCCACATTCACTCCCTACTTTGGGAGACTACATTTGCAAATAATAAGAGCGGGGATGGGGTCGGGGGTGGTGGGGCTCCCTGTCCTCTCCTCATCCTTACCTGCCCTGCACGGCTTGTCATTCTATTGAATATGTCTTTCTAGCACAAAGCTGGGCCCCAGCTCAGTCATGTTAAACCAGGACTAGAGGACCCCAGGGTCTTCAAAAATGAGGTGAGGAGTCTGCCCTGCTCCCCAACGAACTGTCACTGAGAAGTAGCAGCTAGTCTCCCAAAGCCACTTCTGTCATTCCAGACGGTGAATCCCCACCCTCTTTCAAGCACCGTTGTCCCAGAAGCCTTTTAGGGGGCCCCTGGAAGTCGGGACTCCCCTCGGGGCTCCCAGACACCTTGTGGGCCTGCCACAGCTGGGTTGTTACCACAGCTTAGCGTCTCTTCCTCTCTAAACAGACAGGGTGTTTCTTGTGGACAAGGACTATTTCTGAACCCTCTCTGTGTCCTTAGCACAGGGAACAGGGCCTGGCACAGATAAGTAAGGGAGGGAGGGAAGACGAAGGATGGAAGTGCCTGTGCAGGCTCCATCCCCAGCACGGGGCATGCAGGAGGCAGCCGGTCCATGATTCTCTCTCAACATTGATGTTTCTATGATGGAAGGAAGAAGCATCTTAACCTGTTTGGCTGGAGCCAAGCACACACATACTCAGTTCCCCACAACAAAACCCTGATGCAAATCAGACTTAAGTTCCGGAAATACCTAACGTGGGTCCCTGGCAGCATGTCCCTTCTTCTCAGCGCGGAGGAGACACAAGGACACAAGCCTCCTCTCAGGCAGCGATCTCTCACTCCGGGCAGGCAGAGGAGCTTCTGACAAGGGCACCGAGTGTCCCAGGCCAGGCCCGTCCTCCCTGACTGAACATCTGAACACTCGGACCCTGTGTTGAGGACGTTATAGTCCGTGCTGGAGCCTGCAGCCTGATGCACGATGCAGCCATGTGCGGCCACGGAGAGAATGAGTGATCACACGTGTGCGTGCACAGCCACGTGACAGGCAGGCCCTTTCAGGGTGCTCACAGACCCACCTTTGGGCTACACGCATACACACACCCACCCAGGCAGACAGTCTACTCACGGGCAGCTCCGAGATTGGCAACATCCTCCTCTTTGTTTCTAAACACCAGACACCGCACTGGAGGGATACGGGTGTTTCTGAAAGTCCCAGACGGAAGTGCACAGGCGGGTCCAGCCTGCCTATTCCCCCGCAGCCAGCCCCGGGCTCTGCCCCGCCTCCAGGCTCCATTCCCAGGAGCCGCCCAGGCCCCCCAGCTGCTGCCAATCCAAGCACTTCGTGGCCAGGAGGCAGAGGGTCAGCTGAGTGACATGGGGACCTGTGGATGGGAACCTAGTCTCTCAGGATGGCTCCCCAGCATTTTCTCAGGGTCCCTCTTGAGGGAATTAGCCTCACTTTGCAGGGAAGAAGCTGAACGAGGAAGTGAGCGGCCTGAGCTCACGCAGCTACTTGGCCATACACATGTGTGACCCCAGAACAGAGGCCATGCCCCAGGTGCTGTGTCCAGGGCTCAGGTTTGCTCCACAGCTCCGAGACCTTTGTAATCAAGCTCTTAGGACAAGTCCAAAGATCTAGCGCAGTGGCCAGCAAACTGAGGCTTGCGAGCCACATGCGGCTCTTTGGCCCCTGGAGTGTGGCTCTCCCACAAAATACCACGGCCTGGGTGAGTCTATTTTGAAGAAGTGGCGTTAGAAGAAGTTTAAGTTTAAGGATTTGGGCTCTCCAAAGAAATTTCAATCGTTGTACTGTTGATATTTGGCTCTGTTGACTAAGGAGTTTGCCGACCACTGGTCTAGAGTGAAACCCCTCAGCCCCAGAGATTCAGACCTCTCCTTAGGAACACACAGAGGGGCAAGCACTGCCCTGCCCAGGGGGAGAGCCAAAGAACCATTTTGTGAACAGCCTGCATGGCTCAGTAGTTGAACAACCTATGCACCAGGAGAGCACAGCTCGATTCCTGGAAGGGGCAGGCTCCACCCCCAGTGTGGGGCGTGCAGGAGGCAGCCCATCAATAATTCTCTCTCATCATTGACGTTTCTCTCTCTCTCCCTCCCTCTCCCTGCCTCTCAAAAATCAATAAAAATATAATTTAAAAAAAAAATAAATGTCTCACTTTGCTTTCTGTTGACTGAATGCTCCCTGGCAGGAGGGCAGGGCAGAAGAAATTGAGATGTGGACGATGGAGAGAGAATGAAAAGGGATATATAGAAAGAGAGAGGTGAAGGAGGGAGGAGGGAGGGCAAGTGGGCAATCTACCTTGGAGCAGAAAGAGGATGTTTTCCATGGAAACAGAAGTGCCTGTTTGGCTTAAGATGCCATTAAAGAGGAAAATTGTAAATCACTTTCCACCAGGAGGCAGGGATGATTGCCTGGCATTGCCAGCTGAATTCAAAAACACTCCCATCCATCAGTGGGGCTCCCGCGGCTCCCTCCTATGCCAGGTGCGGTGGGGGCCGCTTACAGAAGGCAGGCTGCACACACCCCATTGTACCTTCAGCATTTCCTCCAGCCAAATAACATCAGGGCTCACGTTATCTCTTCCTCCATTCTCAACTTCAGAGATATATTAAAAAAAAAAAAAAAAAAGGAAGGGGGGAGGAAATAAAAGAGGGAGGGACGAACACACAGAGGGATGTGGGCAAAACTGGCACCTGCCTCAACACCATGTAGGGATTCTCCTCCAGGCAAAGATGCTAGAAGTGAGTGGATTTTCATCTGAAACGTCCACAGCCCTGAGACCAGCAAGGGGGCCTGGAAAGCTCCTCAGCCTCTGACCCTCTTACCTGAGACTGAGAGGTAATCTGCGCCCAGGCTCCCGGGGGCTTTCGAAGACTGAACTTACATAAGGCTTCTGCAGAAGAACTTGGCAGAGGGTCCAGTGCCTAGCACACTGGCTGGAAACACGGCTCCTTCCTTTCCCACTTTTGGCTCTGCTGTTGGGTAATGATTACTTTGAAAGTTAGGGGCTGAAAACAACAGCATTCTTCATCTCGGAGTTTCTGTGGGTCAGGAATTTGGGAGGCGCCGCTCAGGGTGCCTTTTGCATGCGGGCCTCTCCGCAAAGCTACTTGAGCATCCTCACAACATGGCTGCCGGCTTCCCCAGAACCCGTGGCCCCCGTGAAGGCAAGGAGGGAACCACAGGGGCTCGTGGCCCAGCCTAGGAGTTCATACCTCATCGCTTCCTCCATAGTCTTATTTTGTTGCAGGTAAGTCCAGCCAACACTCCAAGGAAAAGAAATTCGTTCCCCACCTTCAGAAGTGGAGAATGTAAAAAAAAAAAATAATAAAAAATTGAGGACATATTTTAAAACCCCCACAGGGGCTCCCTGTAATGGTTTTGGAAATATGTGAGTCATGGTGGGATGGGAGAGTTTTGTGGCCATGAGACTATCGCACCTGCCACCACTGTCAATGGTCCCTTCCCTTCCTTCAGAATTCCCAGTCTGCCTCCGGTTTACTACTGGCACCCTGACTGTCACAATGGATAACATTTTGAAAAAATATATTTTATTGATTTTTTTTTTTTTTTTTACAGAGACAAAGGGAGAGAGAGAGTTAGAAACATCGATGAGAGAGAAACATCGATCAGCTGCCTCCTGCACACTCCCCACTGGGGATGTGCCCGCAACCAAGGTACATGCCCTTGACCGGAATCCAATTTGGGACCCTCCAGTCCACAGGCCGACTCTCTATCCACTGAGCCACACCGGTTAGGGCACAACAGATAACATTTTTATGACACCACAGTAGACCTATCCCTCAGACTGCTTTTTATGCTTGACATCATGTTTCTGAGATTCATCTATATTTATCACATGCAGCTCCAGTTCATTTATTTTCACTCCCCCCTAATACTCTCTGTATAAGTTTACTTTGTCCAGTCTCCCATGAATGGGCATGCCGCTTCGCAGTTGTGTGCTGTTACAAAGACTGCATTTCTCCTCTGCGCATGAGCATTCGCTAGGGAGTATCATTAGGAGTAAAGTTGCTATCGTGTAATGCTGCCAGATGACTCTCTAAAGTCAATATGGTTTTTAGTAGAACAAACAGAATGTGAGAGCTTAACGGGGTTGGAAAACTGGGTTCACCTTACACGATGCAATTAGCTGTTTTGGAGAACCCTCGCGCTGTCTGGCTGGAATGAGCCTCCCACCCGATGTGAGAATCCTTTCAGCGGTGTTCCCAGGAGGCGGCCAAACAATCCTTGCCTGAACTCTTGGAAACACACGGGGAATCTTGTTGGCTTCAACTGTGATTCCCTCTGCAGAGCAAGCATAATTTTGTGAAAAATATTCCTCTCCTTTTGCAGAACAGCCGCAGCCCAGGGTGTGTGGCCAAAGGAAGAAGGAGTCGGCGATGATGAAGCAGGTAGAACAGGCTGAGGTAAATCACAGAGGGGCCGTTCTGTGTCTTACCCTGAAGGCCATGGGGTGTCACCAAAGGAAAGGGGGCAGGAAAGAAGCAAGTTCAGATTTGGTTTACAAAAAGTCATTCTCCTGACAGGGTCCGAAATGGAGGCAGACTGGACCAAAGAGGAAGCAGTGGCTCTGAATGGAGATGGAGATGTTCAATGGAGGAGATCCGGAGGATGGAGAAAGGAACGGATCTGGTGTTGGAGACTAGAATCGGGCATAACACTGGGACCGGATGAAAGAAGGTGAAGAGATTAGCCCAATGCGAACCCCACGGATACAGACAGCAGTGTAGTGACGGCCAGAGGGAGGGAGGGGCAGGGGCTGGGTGGAGATGGGTCAGGGGGGTAAGGAATGGGAGACATCTACAATAGTGTCAACAATAAATTTAAAAATAAATTAAAATGTTTAAAATAACACAGGGCCACCGACAGATGAATGGACAAAAATGTGGTGCATGTATACACTGGGACACTACACAGTCATAAAATGATGGAATACCACCATATGACAACATGATGGATCTTGAGGGTATTATTCTAAGTGAAATATGTCAGATGGAAAAGAACAAAAACTATGTGATTTCACTCATATGTGGAACTTAGAACAAATGAAATCACAATACAAGGCAAAACAAACTCATAGATACAGACAAAGAACAATGATTAGCAGATGGGAAGGAGGTAGGGGATAGTGTATTGGGTGAAGGGATTCAAAATGGTGTTGGAAGGAAACTAGACCTTTGGTGGTGAGAGCAATAAAGTAAATAGATAACTGAAGTGCAATGTTGTGCACCTTAAAAATTATATATTATTATTAACCAATGTTGTCTCAATAAATTTAATTCAGAAAAGACTGCCATATGGGACAGTAAGTCGAGTACCAGAGCATCTTCCCCATTGGCCAAGATGGTGCAGGGGGAGGTTCTTACACTCAGCTGCCAAAAGCTAGCAAGATGATTGGGTAGAAACAAAGCCCTCCCTCCAGTCCTAGAAGAACTACAGGCTTGAACAGGAATGGTGAATGGTCTTTGAGATGCGAGTGTACCACTCTCCCAGGTCGCATGGTACCTGATTAAACCTCTTTCCTTTTGCACCAGCATCGGTCTCACAAGTATGGCTCTCATTGCAGCAGGCGGCCGAACCTGAATTGTTCTGTTACAGCCATGCTAACCTCTTGAACATTTGTTCCTTACTCTGAAAACCAAGGATAATAATACCACCATTTCATAGGGCTAGTATGAAGATAAAAGTAGGTTTTAAGCTTTAAAAGCTTTGTGTCTAACTCAGAGTGTATGCTCAGTAAAATTAGCTATTCTTACTGTTGAAGAACTATTAAAGAGACACAGTGATGACAGTAGTTTGGGTAGATTACATTGCGATAACTGAAAGATCCAAAGTGCAAAATGGCCCAGCCAGCGTGGCTCAATGGTTAAGCATCGACCTATGAATCAGGAGGTCACCGTTCGATTCCTGGTCAAGACACATGCCTGGGCTGCAGGCTCCATCTCCAGTGTGGGGCATGCAGGAGGCAGCCGACCCGATCATTCATTCTCTCTCATCATTGATGTTTCTATCTCTCTCTCTCCCTTCCTCTCCGAAATCAATAAATAAAAATATTACAGGTATGCCCCCGTTTTTCTTAAAAAAAAAAAAAAAAAAAAAGCAAAATTATTGAAACATAACAGAATTTTACTTTAAAAAATCAATTTGATATGTTTATTGATTTGGCACTCAATAGTGTACATCGTCAATTAACCGAATGTGCTCTTCAGACTGGACCGACAAGACAGCCACCGTCCAAGCATCCCTTGAGTACTTTCCATGATAAGGCCGTGGTCAGCAAACTGTGGATTGCAAGCCACCTGCGGCTCTTTGGCCCCTGGAGTGTGGCTCTTCCATAAAATACCACAGCCTGGGCGAGTCTATTTTGAAGAAGTGACATTAGAAGAAGTTTAAGTTTAAAAAATTTGGCTCTCAAAAGAAATTTCAATCATTGTCCTGTTGCTACTTGGCTCTGTTGACTAATGAGTTTGCCGACCACTGCTCTAAGGGATTCTCTCCCTCTTGTGTCGGGACGGAATAATGATGATGAGGAGGAGGAGGAGGAGGAGGAGAAAGGCCAGATCCACTGGACTAAGGAAATGGCATGACATCTATCCACCTCCCCCCACCCCCCACCTCTGGAGGTGCTGAGAGCCTGTAGGAGAGAGATTCTGGCTCAGGGGGCTGCACCCCACTGCTGATTTCATCTTCCTGAAGGGGCTGCAGAAGCCAGAGAGGTGCAGACCTTCATCTCCCCTCCCTCCCTACCCCTGCCAGGCCTGACTCCAGCCACTGCATTCTCCAAAGAAAAGCCAGCTTATGCCGGAGCAGCCACCTGTCATTTCTCCTCGCTAAGTGAGGCGCCCTGGGGTTTTAATTCTCCCCTTCACTTCAGGGGCCCCACCCCCTCTTTTAAGTACCTCCCTCCTCCTGGCTCTGACAACCCTGTCAGCATCGCAGGCCTGGAGAGGCAGGACAGGACGGCTGCCATGGATTGATCTAACAGCTGTACTGATTTCTCCGTTACATCTGCCCCCAAAAGAGCCACAGAGAACCAGCCCCTTGGAGTCTGGGAAGATAATTAAAAAGAGAAACTTAAGTGGACATTTTTTTTTTCCTTTTGGGAAATAACAAGTACAAACAAATGAGTGTTCAAGCCCGCACTCAGAAGCATGTATTGCAGGGGACCATGAAATATTAATATAAGCACAGCAGACTAGAGTGTCATGTGCGATGCAGAAGAAACCAAACGCCGAAATAGCCTGGGCCATTAAAGGGGCAGACAGAGTATATAGGTAATGAAAAGACTCTTACTAGGTACATGTACTAGTAAGTAAAATCTATGCACCACGATCCCCTCCCCTGCAACGTGGAACTAACCAGTAACACCCACCTAGCAGGAGTCCTGTGAAGAATAAATGAGACGACAGGAATGAAAACACCATCAGAGCCTATGCCACGTATTAAAATCTCAATTAATTGGATGTTTTATTGGGGGGGGGCATATTGTATAATCAGAATCTATATGTGGTTTCAGGCATGACAACTGAGAAGAAGTAAAAATCGGGATGGCACTGGTACCACTGTCTATGAATAATACTAGAAACCAAAGGAAACTCTGTCAAATCCTATGCAGTTCCTCCACATGCGCAGGCAACGGGTCTCTTTAAGAGGGTCACGTGGGACAGGAGCCTGCCGTGGACCTTCCCAGCCTCAGTATCTGTACCGCCTCCTGCTGGAAGGCCATCGCCAGCACGGAGCTCCTTCCTGACCTGCCCCAGGGCAGCAGACACCCCGCTCTGCCACCCCTGGAGCCAACAAAGCCAAGTACAGCGGAAGGTGAGATAGAAAGGGGCAGACTGAGTCCCAGGGCCACCTTGCCAAGCAAGACAGAACTCACTGCCCAACAATCAAACACGTGAAGGAAGAGCCTAACGGACTGTTGTGGCCACGATTTGCCTGCCATTCAACCCATTAGACAAGTGGGCGATCATTTCGACTACGAATCTTCACCTCTGATACAGTGGCCAATGCCCTTCTTTCTTCCTTCCCTCTCCCCCTTCCCTTCCCGCTTTCCTTCTTTCCACTTCCTCCCTCCTTGATTTCCAGGCCCTGCTTTAGGCACCAAGCTTTCTGTCGACCTTGAGGCCCACTCTGGAGGTCAGCAGACCCGGTGGCTGAGCAGTTCTTGATGGCTCTAGATGGTTCTAGGCGCTGGCCAAGGAACCCGGGTGCCCTTCTCAGAGACAGTCCCCTTTGCCATGGTAAAATTCTCCAAGCAGGACCAGGGAACACCTTCCCGCTCAGAAAGAGGCAAAATCCGGATACGCTGATGACAAGGCCCTCGGCCAGTAGGACCCACAGGTGACAGGAATTCCGAGTGAATTCCTGGAGTCCTGGGTGAGCACCTTCCACGATTCCCACATGAGGAGCATGCGTGTATTCAGTCAACAAACAGGCATTAAGCTCCACCTGTGTGCCAGGTGCCCTGGGAGAGCCAGAGAGAGACATAGAAGATGGGACGCCCGCCTCCCGCCTCTCAGATGCTCCCCGGGAACCCTGCCCGCCTGGTGTCATCCCCTCCAGCGTGGGGGCTGGACCTGAGAGTCACAGCAGGTGAAGAGAACAGGCGGAGGCCGGCAGTGCTGCCTCAGGGGCTCCAGGGGAGAATCCTGCGCCTCTCGCAGCTCCCGAGGCCCCGGCACTCCTGGGCTTGTGGCTGCCTAACCATAACGCCAGCCTGTGCCTCTGTCTTCACGTGGCCTCTCCCCGTCCCTGTCCCCCGCTTCTAAGGACACTGGCCATTGGACTTGGGGCCACCCCGAAAACCCAGGATGCTCTCATCTTCAAGATCCTTAATGTCATTACATCTGGAAAGACCCTTTGTCCCACATGAGCTTACATTCACTGAGTCAGAGATGGAGATGTGTCTGGTGTGTGTGTGTGGGGGGGGGGGGAGTAGGCGAGAGAGGGGAGAGCACCATTCAGTCACTCCACCACTCAGAGACAGGGGCAGGGGTTGTTCAACCCCCAATCCCCCGGACCCAGGCTCCTAGGGTAATTCCCCCCACACAGCATGCATCTGACACAGGCCAGTTCCACAGAAAGCAGCGGAGCGTAGGGTGGAAGTGCTGGACTTTACAATTAGCTCAGCCCCTCCTAGCGCCTCAGCCACTTACAAATGATGTGACCTTCACCTCTCTGAACCTCAGGCTCCCCCTGTGGGCATTTTAATTCAGCCCACCTCCTGGGGTTCGCAGGAGCCATGAGTGCAAAGCGCCCGGCCCCTCTGGGCAGACACAGTGCCTGGCAGACAGGGAGTGAGGGGGGAGCTTGATGGGAGGCGCTGTGCCTCCCCCTCCCACAACCCCCCCTCCCCCGGCCTTTTGCTCTGAGGGCCCCAGAGGCCCCTTCCCCTGCTCAGAGTCCCCGGGCACCCAGAGGCCTTGCTGGGAACAGCTGTGCACCAGCCTCCCAGTCCCGCCTTCCTCTCCCTCCCGCAGGCCCCTTCCTTTCCCACCGCCTGGCCGGCCTCCTCCGCGGGCCCCTCATTGTTATTCCTGGCACCGGGTCATGCTGCCAGCATCCTCCGAGGCCCATAAAAATACCCGCAGTTTGTCTTTCCTCCACAGGGCTCTGAGCCCCGTGGCACCCTCTGAGAAGATGGTGCTGCCCGCTGCGTCCTGGGAGCAGCTGCTTCCCAGGATGGTCTGGTATGTGCGAGGCGGCGCGCGGGCGTGAACTGAAATGACCCAGCCCGGGCGCTGGCATGAGCACACGCCCCTCCAGGCGCCGGGGGAGACACAAGGCTGGGTGTGTGGAGAGATTCTCCGTGGGATTCCCTGGGCGCCAATGCTCTGAGTCACACGCAGGCAGATCTGCGTTTCCACCGAGTTGCTGTGTGACCCTGGGCATTCCACGTAACTTCTCTGGGCTCCCGTTTCTGCCTAAAGCAAAGCGACAGAATAGCATCCAGTGGGTAGGGCTCGGGGAGGCCTAAAAGGGGTGGTATAGGCACAGGCTGGAAGAAGACGGCTACAGTACAGGTAGCTCACAAAAGACTTGTATCTAGAATATGTTAACTCTTGCAACTCAATACTAAGACAGACACACACACACACACACACACACACACACCCTAATCAGAAAATATTTAAACTTAAGACACCTCCCCACAGAAGACAGAGATAAAAAGCACAAGAAAAGGTGCTCAAGCCGAAACCAGTTTGGCTCAGTGGATAGACACAGGCGTCTTCAAACTACGGCCCGCGGGCCACATGCGGCCCGCAGAGGAGTCTGATCCGGCCCGCCAGGTTTTTTGGGCAGTGAGCGCAGCCGAGGTGTTACAGTAGGAATTAGTAGTTCATATAGTCCGGCCCTCCAGCTCTCTGAGGGACCGTGATCTGGCCCCCACTTTAAAAAGTTTGAGGATGCCTGGATAGAGCGTCGACCTGCGGACTGAAAGGTCCCAGGTTCAATTCTAGTCAAGGGCATGTACCTTGGTTGCAAGCACATCCCAGTAAGGGGTGTGCAAGAGGCAGCTGATCGATGATTCTCTTTCATTGATGTTTCTAACTCTCTATACCTCTTCCTTCCTCTCTTAAAAAATCAATAAAATATATTTTTTTAAAAAGAAAAGGTGCTCAATGCCATTAGTCACCAGGGAAATGCAAATTGTAACGATCAGAAACCCATTCACCCCCAGGAAAACGGCCCAAGGGCAGAAGACTGTGAATACCAAGTGTCAGTGAGAGCGTGGAGCCCCTGGAAGGCACGCTTGAGCAAAATGTAAAATAAAATAGCCACGTGGAAAAAACAGAGTGGCAGTGGCTTATGAAGTTAAAAATACACATAGCCTATGACCCAACAATTCCACTCCGAGGTGTTTCCCCAGACATATTAAAAGGCTCGTGTGTAAAAGCCCAGAGTGGGCTTACTCATAATCACCCAGTGTGAAAAACAGTCCGATGGCCCTCTGCGGGTGAAAGGAACACAGAGGGCGATATATCACACGGAATATCTGCCAAAAAAATTTAAAAAAATAGCTAGCGGTATACCTGGATGAATACCCAGTGAAAGGAGGCAGATGTTCTGATAAAAAGCAAAGCTTCCATCCGTAAGATCATTTCCGAGAACTTGGAAGCTCAGAGAGGTTAAGAATCTTGCCTCAGGGACCCCAGCAGGACTGAGTCCAGGAGAGGATGTGGGCTCAGGGGGTGAGGAGAGATGGTGAACAGGGGGGCTCTGACAGAGGGACTGGTGGGGGTGCCTTCCATGCAGCCCAGGGGCTCCAGATCTCACCAAAAGGCTTGAGGTTGAGAGATGGGAAAGGATGCTAAAATCCGAGATGATCAGGACAAGATGGCAGCATGGTGCCCATCTAATCTGAGTCTCCATTTTATCTTTTTTTTTTTTTAAATATATTTTTATTATTTATTTCGGAGAGGAAGAGAGAGGAAGAAACATCAGTGGTGAGAGAGAATCGCTGACCGGCTGCGTCCTGCACACCCCCTACTGGAGATGGTGCCTGTACCCTGGGCATGTGCCTTGACCAGGAATCAGACCATGACCTCCTGATTCATAGGTCGATGCTGAGCCACACCAGCCAGGCCTGAGTCTTCATTTTCAAATTTGGGAAACTGAGGCTGGAGGAGAGAAGGGGCTAGCCTGATGCCCCAGAGTCAGGCAGCACAGTCCCAGGAGCAGGTGACGCCCTGGCCAGGGTGCCTGCCCGGTCTGTGGAGGACACGGTGAGGGTTCTGGATCCATAAACCCAACTGTGGAAAACTCTCCCAGCAGCCTCTGAAAGCCAAGGACTTGCCAGTCCCAGGCACAGCGGGGTCCTTATGAAATAAAGCCCCTTTGCTGCCAACAAGGCAATTTCTAGTTCGGGCCGCTTGGCTTAGGGGTGCGATTTAGGCAGACTACCTTTGAAAGGGGCTATACCACTGACCAGCCGCGTGACCTTGGCAAAGACCTGCCCTCTCTGAGTTTCCTTTTCCTCAGCAGGCAGATGGCTCAGAAGGGGTATCGCTTCGTAGTGAACACAGATTTCTGGGCCAGATTAAGTGAGGGGGAAGCTGCGGAGTCTAATACTGCCAAGTGCAAAAGCTGGGAGAGATCAACCAAAGGACTTATGTGCACACATAGGAGCCTAACCATTGGCCAAGGACAATAGGGGGGTGGGGGTATGAATGGGAGGGTGGGGGATTGGAAAGGGGGGGTTGAGGACAAATATGTGATACCTTAATCAATAAAGAAATTAATTTTTTTTTAAAAAAAGCTGGCATGGCACGCAGTAGGTGCTCCCTAAAGGCTGTTCTGAATCCACTGGAGGCCAAACCCACACACTATGTGACAGAGGAGTCCCAGGGGAGATGTCACTTCTAGAAACGCCTACCAGCACCTACCAGGCGTCGCCATCCACAAGCCAAGGAGGGAACAGACGGCAACACTGGGGGAGGTCTGAAATCGCGCCACCATGCACCGCGACCCAAGAGACAAGCCCGGGGCGCCCTGGTGACGAGAAACAGGCAGGGAAAGTTGAGGAGGAGGGTTCGTGTGAAAAACACACGTGGAGGTGTGTGTTTTTTTTGTTCTATTTAAGGTCTCGCTCACTACTCGGTAAGACTCATTTCTGGTTCCTGATCTTAGCAGGAAAACACACTGGGGCCAAACAGTAAGAATGGACCTGACTTGGAAAGTCCTCGCAGGGCGGGCCCTTGGTCTCTGTGCAGGCACTGCCCCCGGGGGACGCAGTTGAGCACTCGATTTGAATAATGACACTCTGAGGATCTCCGGGGAAGCACCCAGGGCAACCTGCCCACTGGGGACCTCATGACAGAGGCAGATTTAAATCCAGAACATCTGTGAGCCCAAAAGATTTGGGAGGAACTTTAAAAGGTGCCAGAGACAAGGGAGGGAAACAATGGCAGGAGAGGGGAGTGCCCCAGGATGCGGGGGAGTCTGAATGGTGATGACTGAGCAGAGAGACCTGGGGAAGGCGAGGGAGGGGGCAGTGAGGAGAGAGAGTCCAACAGGTGCAGAGCCTGGAGGGTCTGCGAGGTGAGGGACCGGTTGGCATGCGATGAGGATGAGGGAGACACAGAAAGAACACGGCCATGCCTGGGGTGACAGGGCTGGACCACAGGGCCTCCCCGACATCACAAGGCCCGTGGCTTTCCTCTGAATCCAAGGAGAGGCCTCTGGGAGTTTTCAGGCAAAGATGTTATGCGCTCTGGCTTCCATTTCAAAGGGTCACCCTGGCTGAAACCGGTTTGGCTCAGTGGATAGAGCATAGGCCTACGGACTGAAAGGTCCCAGGCTCGATTCCGGTCAAGGGCATGTACCTTGGTTGCTGGCACATCTCCAGTAGAGGGTGTGCAGGAGGAAGCTGATGGATATTTCTCTCTCATCGATGTTTCTAACTCTCTATCCCTCTCTCTTCCTCTCTGTAAGAAATCAAAAATTTATATATATATATATTTTTTAAAAAGGGTCATCCTGGCTGCTATTTGGAGAGCAGATGACAGAGGGACAAAGGCAGAGGCAGGGCGGCCAGTCTAGGGCGGCTGCCATAATGCCAGGAATAGATGCTGGTGGCCCAGACCGGACCCTGACAGGGGCAGCGGGTAATGAGAGGAAGTGTTATTCTGATCTATTTTGTGAACAGGTTGCATTAACAAAGCTGGAGGAGACCACACATTGGGAGGTTTGGGGGGAGATCAGAAGTCTGCGGAAATGGTTAGACACCCAACTGGAGAGAGGTGAAGGCAGTTGCTTGTACCCATCCAGACGCCTCGGGGAGGGAACATTCGGGAGATGTCCACGTGAAGAGGACACGGACATCCCGAAGGCCACGGGCGCTCTCCAAGGATGGTGTCCAAATAACAAATAGAAGAGATCTAAGCATCTATCCTCAAGACAAATGCTGTGACTTGCTGTCCCAAAGGGTCAGAGACCTCTTTTCTTTTTTCTTTTTTAAATATATTTTATTTTTCACAGAGAGGAAGAGAGACGGATAGAGAGTTAGAAACATAGATGAGAGAGAATCACCGATCAGCTGCCTCTTGCACACCCCCTGCTGGGGATGTGCCCGCAACCAATGTACATGCCCTTGACCGGAATCGAACCTGGGACCTTTCAGTCCCCAGGCCGATGCTCTATTGGGTCAGAGATCTCTTACCCTTTGGGACAGCATGGAGGGGCCTGGAGAGTGCTATGCTAAGCAACATAAGCCAGTCAGAGAAAGATAAGCCTCATAGGATCTCACTCATATGTGGAATCTAATGAACAAAATGGACTGATGAACAAAATAGATCTAGAGACACTGAAGCATGGAACAGACTGACGGATCTCTGAGGGAAGGTGGAGGTGGAGGTGGGGGTTTGGGGATAGGCGGTGGGGAGAGACTAACTGGGGAACTTATATGCATATGTGCACAACCCATGGTCACAGACACTAGTGTGATGAAGGCCTGGGAGGGGTGGGTGCAGGGTGGAGGGGTCAATAGGAAAAAAGGGAGACATCTATAATACTTCCAACATAAAGAAATTAAAGAATAAATTTAAAAAAAAAAAGAAATTTAGGGTCAGGGAGAGAAAAAAACAAGTTAAATGGCCTGAGGGGAGTGGTCAGGCCAGGGGGAGAGGAGGCAATGCAGGTGAGAGGATCCTGAAAACCAAACAAGGGACATGTTTCAAGGGGGACCTACTAACTGGGTCAAGGGCAACCCAAGGTCAAGTCAATCCAACCTCCGAACAACCCCTGGAGAAGGCACTTGCATTTAGAAAATGAGGACCAGAGGTCCCCTAACACTCAGGGATGCTTTGTCTTTCCTCTGCCACCAAACACCATCATGTTGGTTATCTATAATACAATAATAAAAGCATAATATGCAATTCAACCAAAGGGCCAAACAGCATAATGACCTTCCAGATGACATTTCTGGACAAAGCCAGGGCTGTGAGGGCGGCTGAGGCAGCCAGAGCCTCGAAGGCCTATTCTTGCATGAATTTCGTGCATCAGGCTTCTAGACTTAGATATGAATCTAATTTTAGTTCTTGTCTGTCCTTACCACTGGATGTCCATTCCCTGAGTAGTTACTATGTTCTGGGCATCTGATGCATTACCTTATTTAGTCTTCACAACAACTCAGCGTGGGCTCATTGTTGCCATTTTACAGATTGGAAAGTTGAGGCTAGGTGAGGCTAACTCTGGTG
Organism: Pipistrellus kuhlii; assembly: GCF_014108245.1. Lineage (NCBI taxonomy): Eukaryota > Metazoa > Chordata > Mammalia > Chiroptera > Vespertilionidae > Pipistrellus > Pipistrellus kuhlii. The sequence goes on from NW_023425449.1 coordinate 4,491,897, forward strand.
CCTGAGGTCATTCCGTTCATATCAACGCAAGGGCGGGTCAGAAACCTATGCACTGAGTGCCCCGGACACAGTGGCTCTCTTCTGCTCCCTGTCAGCATCCCGTCCATCCATATACGGTTGGGTTCGGTACGTTGTACCTTGTGGTCATCCTTTTTTCAATCGTGCCTCTTCTCTCGTGAGATGCCCTAGGCCTGGACTTTCTGCAGGACACACGGCCAATCCCTGATGAATACGCCTGCCAACCACTGGCAGGTGGCTTGAGTTTCTTTTTACAAAGAAATGAAAGTAACGCCACCTTACATATGAGAACTGGGGGGGCTTGGGGGAGGCACAGAAAACTCCATTCTGACCATGCCCGAATCGTGTGGTGGAATTGCAGCGTCAAAGGGGAACAAAACATCTCAGAGGGGGCATCGCGCGAAACCAGCCCCTCGTTTTCAGCCTGTCACTGAGCCCCACACACCTGCGATGGGGAAAATGACATCCGCCATCGCCTACGGACAGGGCTACAGGGATGTTTGGAAAAAAGCCAGAGATTGCATGGTTTAGGCGTTGAGAGACTTAGGTTTCCCTCACAATGGCTCCACTCCAGGGCTGTAGCAGGAAAAGCGGCTCTGGGCAATATGGAAACAAATGGGCAAAGCTGTGTTCTCATAAAGCTTTATTTACAAAACCCGGCGGTGGGCCAGGCTCGAGGTGCTGGCCATAATTTGCTGATTCCCCGTTTGGAACAGACCCTGCAAGATGCCCATTTAATGGGGATCAGTAGTGGGACAGGCATTCCCCACATGTTACCTCCTTCTAACAATAGGATGTTGTGTGCATACCACAGGCCAGAGGACCTCCGACCCCGACGGCTGAGACAGAGGGAGTGTAGATGCCCACACCCCAGACCAAAGGCTCAGTAGGCTTTAGGCTGAGTGGGGGGAGGGAGGGGGAGAGAGAGACCTGCCCAATTCTTGACCCCAGCTTCTCACCACCCCCCTTACATCCTGATTCTCACAGCTGTCAATGGGGAAACTGAGATCCAGAGACCACAAGACTAGACTGAGGATGCACTGTAGTGTTCCTATGACTAGTAATGATAGCTCTGGTTAGTAACGATTAGAGTGTGCACTTGCAATGTGTTTCCACGGGTTATCCTATCTAACATTTAATCCTCACAGCCCCAGGAAAAGTTTTATATATATATATATATATAAAAGCCTAAGTGACAGCTGAGTGGTTGCATAACAACCAGTTGGGTGGTTGCTATGACGCACACTGACCACTAGGGGCAGACGCTCAATGCAGGAGCTGCCCACTATTGGTCAGCGCACTCCCACAGCTGGAGTGCCACTCAGCTAGCTTACCTAGCAGTGGCGGCAGCAGCAGGTGCAGGGGGCTGGGATGAGCAAAGCAGCACAGGCTCCTACACCCCTGGGGGGATGTCGCACTGCTGACAGTCCTACACCCCCAAGGGGTCCTGGGTTTCAAGAGGGTGCAGGCCGGGATGAGAGACGCCACCACTGCGAATCTGTGCACCAGGCCTCTAGTATCTATATATTGTAGGAACGTGTGTATATGCACTATTACATGTTATACCATAAGAACCCTGAAGCGGAGCAGTGTCTGTGCCGGGCACTGAGTACAAGTACAGGCTGCTAGATGCTCAGCCCTGCCCTTCCACACCGCCACACTCTTCCTATGCCCCCTCGCAGCTCACAAGCACCACAGGGGGCCAGGGCAGCAGGAGGACAGAGAAAGAGACAAGGAAAAACAACTGTCTTGGGGACACCAGGCTGCTGGGGAGGGGGAGGGGAACCGAGCATGCTGGGTGACGCAGGGCCCCACGGCAGGCTCTTCCGGAGCGGGAAAGTGTGCCGAGGGGCAGCGATTCTCTCACCCGCTGCAGCTCAGGCTCAGCGGGCTGCCCAGGCGAGCGCTGAACTTGGCTGGCGTGCAGGATTGTATAATAACCTCAGCCCTGCTGGGTCACTCCGGAACGCCAGGGCAACCTTCGTACCAGAAAAACAAACTCACCAGCGCTTGCCAGTCAGACGAGTAAACAGAGAAGTGACTGCACACCAGGGAGCCGGCATCCCTCCCAGGCCTGCCGGGCTAATAATAAGCACCGGGACCCACACATAGGAGCGCTTCCGTGTCAGGCACGTGTGCCGTGAGCTGTCTATGCCCAACCACCTCAATAGTGTGGTCAGAACCGTCCTGGAGCTGGTGGAGGAAACCTTCCCACTTCACAGACGGGTAACGCGAGGGTGAGGAGCTCATCTTGGAGCACTGTGCTCGCTAGAGCGAACCTGGGATTTGATCCCAGGCCAACCGGTTCTGTGGGTTTGTGGTGGAGTGGCCCATCGAAAAAAATAAAAATAAAAATGGTTCCAGAGCTCCGGTGCTGGCTTATCAGTCCCTAAGAACTAACAATTTTCTTGTCCTTCATGAAACTTCTAGAATCCTGGTGCACGAATTCATGCATGGGTGGGGGCCAATCAGGGGCAGGTTGGCTGGGGTGAGGGGGCTAATTGGGAGTGGGCCCAGCCAGGGTGAGAGGCTGAGGACGGTTTGCCAACTGGCCCTGCACCCTCGGGGTAGGGGGGCCTGCTGGGGGGCATGGCTGGCTGAGGCTAGGGGCCACAGGCATTCCGGTCATTCTGCCATTCAGTCTATTACCTTTTTCTTATATAGGATTTCCTGAAGGTCAGGTTTCTGGTGAGTTAACAGATGGCACCAGGTTGCCTGTGCCTCTCAGCATCCCTTCAAAGTCCTGTTTTACCTGCAGGTCTGTGCACCAGTGGAAAGAGAGAAACAAGGCAAGAAGGGCAATATTCCCATACATAAATACATATACCGTATTTTCCGGTGTATAAGACGACCCCCTAATTTTACAGTTAAAACATAGGTTTAGGCCTATATTCTCTGTATAAGACTACCCCCCACTTCAAAGAAAAGATTTACTTTGCCGTCAAGATCTGCAGGTAATTTTTGTGCAATTTTGGTCTTTTGTCTTTGATTTTCAGTTGACTTTTTTTCGTTTCAAATGTCGTCTTATATGCTGGAATATAAGTCTTATATACATATATACATAAATACTTCTCCCATTTATGAGCCCTACCCTTCCAGGCACGATTGCCTGTTCCGTTATCTCTTAACTTGCACTATCTACAAATTCTGGGAAGGCAGAGACAAGGATGAGTCTGTTTATTGCAACATCTAGAACAGCGACTAGGATGAGTAAGTCTCTGATAAATGTGTGCTGGCCGCAAGAGGGAAAGGAAGTGTTACTGCATCTGCGTCTCTCCTCATCTCCACGCTAAATTTCCCTCCCGCGAGCAAAGCTCTTGGCCTCGGATGCCTGTTTGCAGTACTTGACCTTGTCTTCTTAGTTGAGCCACTTAGAGGGCGAACTGGCATCCTGCCTGCCTCCTGGGTCGGGGGCTGGCCATGCCTCCTCACCCACACACACATTTCCTGTTTTATCCTTGTGCTGGGCACGTTGCAGAGTGAAGGCATCTACATCAGGAAGAGTATTGGGTACGTACTTTCAAGGTGGGTATCGATGGGCCACTCCACCCCAAACCCACAGGGCAATGGTCTTTTCAGAGGTGCCTGCAACATTCCCATAGAGAGACCACGGGCTGAGCCAGAAAAGAAGTCTCAGTGCCCTTCAAAGGGCTGGAATACATCAAACATCTTCGCTGAGGACAATGGAACCGAACGAGAAGTTAGCAAGAGGAGACGCATAGAAAACCCAGATGTGTGAAGAACCTCTCTCAGCATCTGACATAGTTCCTTCTCCTGGCCACTGCCCCGATGTCTGACTCCATCACAGTTAGAATCCCGGTGCAGCTGCTGAAAATGAGCGCTGACCGACGCCCGTGGTGGCGCCCAATGCCCGCCCTTCAGTACGCTGGGACAACTGGTCGACCTCGGAGCCCCTCTGCGCCTCTCACGTTCACCAGATCCACACTCAGGAAGATGGCTGCCACACCGCCAACGGGGCGCACCCCACTCTCCGCTCTGAGAGCCCCAACATTATGCAAGAGTGAGAGCTCAAGGTGGGGATGGGCGTGGCTGTATTCACTCAGAATGTTTTCTGGCAGATAGGAGCCAATTTGTTTTGTTTACGGCGTTTCATTGACACCCCACTGCCGATGAGAAGGGGGCTCTGCCATAAATCTGATCAGTCCACGGACAGGAAATAACCTCATCGGGTGCTCTGATCACGAATTCCTGACTGGGCAGGTCCTGGTGGGGAGTCACGGCCCAGGCTTACAGCCCCTTCGGTACAAGGTTCATCTGCGCCTGCAGGGAGCCCCATTTCTGTGCTTTCAGGCCCACACACCCTCAAAGGAGCACACAGTCTTCATACCCACCGGGCACCTTGCTTCTCCCACCTCCGTGCAGTCTTCCTGAGGTTCCCTCCTTCATCCCAAATGCATAAAAGACACTGCCAAACGGTCCCTCCCCGAGCATTTAAGACCTTTCTTCCCTGCAATGTCCTCAGTCTGGCTCAAATGAACTCCTACAAAAATTCCCGTAGGTCTGGACCTTGCTTCCTTCTTTCCTTCCCTCCTTCCTTCCTTCCTTTCTTCCTTCCTTCCTTCCTCTCTCTCTCTCTCTCTCTCTTTCTTTTTCTTTCAATATATTTTTATTGATCTCAGGGAGGAAGGGAGAGGGACATATAGAAATATCAGTGATGAGAAAGAATCATTGACTGGCTGCCTCTTGAACACCCCCTGCTGGGGATTGAGCCTGCAACCAAGGTACATGCTCTTGACTGGAATCAAACCCGGGACTCTTCAGTCTGCAGGCTGTTGCTCTGTCCACTGAGCCACACCAGCTAGGGCAGTTTGGACATTTCTTACATCAACACCTTGAGGAGAAAAGGAAGGCAGAGCTTCCCTTCGCCTGCCACAGGAGCGGGTCCCCATGAATCAGCACTAGAGTCAACCAGGAAGACACTCAACCAGCAGGTCATCCCGGGGAAATGGCAACGGCGGCATTTGGATTGGGGACGGAGTGCGATCTGAGTCTGATGTCAAGGGTTTGCTTGAACTTTCCAAGGCTGATCATCTGTGCCATGTTTTGGGTTCAGGACATAAATGGACACCTCACCCCCCATGAGAGCCGGAAGGTGGAGGACCTGTGATTGGCGGAGATGTGCATTGTGTAAACAAGAATGCTGTAGCACCATGTTTCTCCAAATCGGGGCAAAGACCCCCGACCCAGGAGGGAGTGGGACATGAGGACCTTCACTAAAGAACATCGGAAGAGATTGGTTCATGACAAAACCGCCTCAGAATTCAGCCCATGGGAGGTTTCCCGAGAGAAGGAAGGGTAAGAGCATAAGTTCAGAGCCCAGCATTGTCCCATTGCAGTGGACATATGGCTTTACCTCCGTGTCCCTGTCTGTATGTTGGGGAAGACGGAGAAAGAAGCTACCCGAGAGGGTGGTGGCGAGAATGTGAGATGAGGTAGGAAGACATGGGGCCAGTGCCTGCCACCATCACAAACAGCGTGCACCCTTTCCTCCATCCCAGCAGACGCACGGGGGCTGGGAGAATCCGGGGAAGTGGACAAGAGGGTTATTTCTACAGGGAAACAAGAAAATTAAGGCCCGGGAAAGGTAAGGAACTTGCCCAGGGACACAAGCCAGAAGTGGGATTCAGACTCAGTCTAACACTGGGGTCTCAGGAAACTTCCCAGCGAATAGGAGTGACGGGCAGCCATCACCATCACCACCATCGCCACCACTACCACCACCACCACCACCACCACCACCACCACCACCACCAGAAGGGCAGCCAAGAGCCACAGGGGCTGGGAATGGCCCCATGGGAACCAGGATTAAGGTGTGTCCTTTGACCTGGGCCTTGAAAGATATTTTGGTTTTCACCAGGAAGAAACTCTCACTGGCAAAGGCAAGGAGCTGTTGAAAGGAAACTCCTGCTCAGGAGGCTGGCAGGACAGTGTGCCCAGGGGCCTGGCTTGTGGGAGTGTCACATGAATTGGTTTCCACGTCTCTGCAAAGATTCTGATCAGCCCAGCATGGTGGAGAAGCGCACAGGCCTGAGTCTGGTGGACTAAGCTGGCATAATGCAGCTGTGTGGCTTTCAGCAAGACAGTTAACCTCTCTGGTCCTGAGGGGGCTCACCGACCACGGTGGTTCTGACCGAATGGGGCCCTCCATGCAAAAGCTGAGCCTCCAGCTTGTCCTGACGCTTCCTCGCGTTTCTGCCCCACTAGAGGTGGCCTGCGTTACCTCTGTCAGCCCTGTGCCCACAGACCCCGTCTGCTCATGGGCTGACAGCTCCCAAGGACTCGTTACTGTCCTGAAAAAGAAAGGACTCCACCAGCCAGAGAAACGGGGCTGGGTCTACTCCCAGGACTGGAGATGAGTTCCCACTGAACAGAGCTTGTACACTCACAGCCAGGGCTAGGGACCTCACCACATCTCTCTTGCAACATGCATTTCTGCTGAACGACCATGACGTGATGTCATCTGAATGCTAGCCACCCCCCAGCTGCCCGAGGGAGGCGCTCTGTGCCTGGACCACAAGGTCCTCGGGATTGATCTGCGTGCTTCCTCCTGCAAAACGGGGCTGGGGGGGGGGGGGGGGGAGGTACCTTTCACACAGAGCGGCCCTTGCAGTCAGCTCACCTCCCTCTTCCCACAAACCCAAGTCTTGGGGTCTTGTCCTGCGCATGAGCTTAACTCTTTACATCAAAGATCCTAAGACAAATACACATCTTAGGAACCTCGTCCTACAGCCAGGGGTACCAGGGGGATTGCTGGGAGCATCTGCTTCTCTCTTAGCGGCACATGAATCAGAGGTGAGCTGTATGATGGATGACAGCTTAGATCGGAGGAAAGGCGGTGCATGCTAGAAAGCCCGCTGGGTTTGCAAGCAAGCAAACTTGCTTGGGAACTACACCACCACCACATAAATGAGCAATCTGATGCCCAGAGTGTTAGAGATGAATTTGCTCAAGAGGACCTCGTGTGTAGGGGAGTTAGGGTGGAGCTCTGGTTACTCCTGCTGAGTACAAATTACCGTAAGTAACACTAGCCTTCGTAAAATAATCATCGCGTGATGTCACCCTTGTGTTCTGGGTCAGGAATTTGGAAGGGCTTGGCAGGGTGGTTCTCGCTTGGGGTTTCCCATGACCTTGCAGTCAAATGTGGGCTGGGCTGTGGCCATTTTAAAGTGCAAATGCTCTACTCTTCCAACATGGCAGTCTGTCTGGCCATTGGCCCACCTGGCGGCCGGCGGCCGGCTTTGCTGAGACCACGGACCACAGCACCCACCCATGACCTCTCCAGGCAGCCTGGGTGCTTCCCCCAAAGCGAGCGGCCCAGGGGGCCAGGTGAGAGCCCCGTGACCTTTTGTGGCTCTCCTTCTCGAAGCAGTCAAGGGACTCATCAAAAGGACACAGACCCCATCTTTCCATGAGAATGTCGAGGGGTAGGGCCACTTTGCTTTGAAGCCATCACCTGTGAGAACCCTGGTCTGACTGGTACAAAGACACCATATTTGGGATTGCTTGCTGCCCAGGAGCAAAAGGGAGAAAAAAAAAAACAAAACAAAAAAAAAAAACCCAATGTGATAAGGAGCATTTTTTTTCTTTTCTTTTCTTTTTTCTTTTTGTTGCTTTTTAGACAAAGGAAGGGAGAGGGGGAGAGAGAGAGAGAGAGAGAAACATTTATGTGAGAGTGGAACATCCATCAGCTACCTCCTGCAAGCCCCCTCACTGGTGATCCAGCCCATAACCCGGGCATGTGCCCTGACCAAAACTTGAACTTGGGCAACCTTAATGGTGCAGGAACGACAGCCAGCCCACTGAGCCACACAGCGAATGTAGGGTAAACCATCCGGTCACTAGCATGATCCCTTTCAAAGTCCTCCCTGGTTTGGCGCTTTCTGGGAAGTGGATCTGGGGCAAATGTAGCCGTTCACAGGAGACCTCAGGCTCTATAACATTTACGGAGCACGGTGACTTTAGAATGCTCTGGCTTCTGTGAAATCTCTAAGGGACAAAGCAGTGCCTCTTCCCTCACAGGGCTTATCTTCTGCTGGGGAAGGCAGAACGTTATCTGTGATGATACGGGCCACGGGTAATGACGGAAAATGGGGAGTGGGGCATGTGTGTCAGAGGGGGTGGTCAGAGAAGGCCTCTCGGGGGCGGACATCTGGGCGGAGATCTGAGAGAGTGAGGAAATGAGGCCGGCAGGGATGCAGGGGAAAGCGTGTCCCTCACAGGGTCACATTCCGTGCAAAGGCCCTGAGGCCAGCCTGGGCAGGTATGCGTGGCCCAAAGCTAGGAGGCAAAGGGGGAACGGGGGAGGGGGGAGGAGGGGGGAGAACGGCTTGGATTTTATTCTAAGTGAGACAGGACTCCACTGAAGGGTATTTTTTTAATCAGGTGAGTCCAATGACTTTTATTTTTAAAATAAAATTTTAGAATGTTTCTGGGTTCTATTTTATTGATTTCAGAGAAGAAGGGAGAGGGAGAGAGAGAGAGATAGAAACATCAGTAATGAGAGAAAATCACTGACTGGCTGGAAAGACCCTTTCAAAAAGGAGTTCAAAAAAGTCTAGAGCCTTCTGGAAGGGCCGTTGGGGGACCCACACCCATTTGCATGGGCCAGGTGGGTATTTTGGTCACTCACTGCATGACATGACCTGGTAGTCACAGCCCCTCCTCCTTTTACAGTCACCGTTCTCCTCGGAGCCCTTCCTGTCAAAGAGAAACCACTGTGTTCCTGCTCTGATGCAGGCGTGAGGGGGCGTGTTATGCTCCGTGAGTCTCAGGGGTGACGGGGTCAAGGTTCTCTTAAATGTAACAGGTGGCTGATGATATATATAATTAAATTTTTACAGAGAGGAAGGGAGGGGAATAGAGGGCCAGAAACATCGATAAGAGAAACATCGATCAGCTGCCTCCTGCACACCCCCTACTGAGGATGTGCCCGCAAGCAAGGTACATGCCCTTGACCGGAATCGAACCTGGCACCTTTCAGTCTGCAGGCTGACACTCTATCCACTGAGCCAAACCGGTCAGGGCAATAGTGACCACTTTTAAGTATGTGTGTGTATGTGTGTGTGTGTGTGTGTGTGTGTGTGTTTGTGTGTGTGTGTGTGTGTGTGTGTGTGTTACAAACAGGTACATAGACACTTGCTATGTATCCGGCACGGTCCCAATAATGTAATAAAATATCTTCTCCTTTTACACTCATCACCCTCCCGTGTGGCGAGTACGATGCTTGTCCTTCATTCAGTGCTCACGGGGCATTTATCGGCACTTCACACATGTGGACAGTGAGTGGCTTGTCCGGGTCAAACAGCTAATTCGTGACAGAGCCGAGATTACACCGAGAAACCCTGGCTTTGGAGTTGGTTCCTGACCACCATAGGAAGCCGCTGACATGGTGCTTGGGTAGAAATCTATTCCGCCATTGCAAATGCTTCCAGCTGCAAACGAAAAGCAAGTCCATTTAGGGTGGCATCTGCAAGTAGGAATTGGGCCTGTCACAGGAAGTCTGGAGGCATCTGCTGACCGGGTGGAAAAGGGCACATGAGCTTCCCCTAACGGGGGGCTTTGTCTTTTTATCTGGAAGGAGAACGTATCTGCCAACACCATGGCCGCCATGACCATATCTGGTTTAAGCCAGTTTTGATTCAGCTCATGAGGCCGGGGTTCCCTGAGGCCTCCTCCTTTCCACCCAGAACTCTCAAGGCACCGCGCCGTGGAGAGACAGCAGAGAGCATGCCCATGGTGAGTGCCACTACCCCCTTTTACAGATGGACGCACTGCAGCTCAGAGTCACAAGGTCAAGGCCACAAGGCCAGCAAAAGGGTAGCCCCAGCCTGGCCAGTGTAGCTCAGTGGTTGAGCTTCCACCTATGAATCAAGAGGTCATGATTCGATTCCTGGTCAGGTCACATGTCCAGGTTACAGGCTCAACCCTCAAGGTCAAGTGCAGAAGGCAGCTGATCAATGATTCTCTTTCATCAATTGATGTTCTCTCTCTCTCTCTCTCAAATCAATAAAAAATATTTTTTTAAATGATAACTGCAGAATACTAACCCAGGGTCCCTGCAATTCTGAATCTCAAAACTCTAACTGGATGGATATCCATCTGACTGAACACTAACAACTAGAGAGCTTCAGGCCAGTGACTCAAGCTCCCTAGGCCTCAATCTTCTTATCTCTAACTTGTGGCCAGTCAGGAGGGTGCCTAACCAGCGGGTGGCTGGCAGGGGAGATGAAATAATCCAGCAGACCCTGACCAACACGTGTGAACAGCACGACCCACTCACACACGGATAGTTTTCCACAAACAAGTCCAGCCCGCAAACGCATGGCGTCATCCTTCCGACTTTGTTAATGACATTTCTTTAAGAACTCCCAAACCAGTGTCTCCAGAACCGTCTGTATCCAAACTGGGACACAGGGTAGCGCTGGCTGTCTAAGAGACTGGGATAACAGGCACAGCCTGGAACCCCTTCAGCCATCCGGGGCATGGGGGTCACCGCAGCCCCCTCCACCGCAGGCTCCGCGGGGCGGGGACCGTCCCCGTGAACCACAGCCTGCTATCAGCCACACGCACCCCACACCCGTGCGGCTTCGCTCCAGGGCCAGGGAATCTCTGTCTGACGCTGGCTCCCGCAGGCCCCACAGCAGCACGCGTTTCTGATGAGGTATCTGAGGGTCACAGGCCGGGCGGACGCCTGACTCGGGGTCCAGGTTGTGAATGAAATGGGGATTGATCACCTGGAGAAGCACCAGATACAGGGGCGGCCACATTCATCTGCAGCAGTGCCAGCCGGGCTGGCAAGGATGTTCCTGGAATGGGGTGGGGAGGGAGCAGCAGCTACTAAAAACCTTGCAATGCCCTGACCGGTTTGGCTCAGTGGATAGAGCGTCAGCCTGGGGACTGATAGGTGCCGGTTTGATTCCGATCAGGGGCATGTGCCTTGGTTGCAGACACATCCCCAGTAGGGGTGTGCAGGAGGCAGCTGATCAATGTTTCTCATTGATGTTTCCAACTCTCTATCCCTTTCCCTTCCTCTCTGTAAAAAATAAATAAATAAATAAATAAAATATATTTTAAAAATAAATAAATAAAAATTAAAAAACTTGCAGTGAGTGAAGGTTAGCGAGTGGAAATGACCGATGCCCTTAAGAAAAAGGGGGTGCGGGGAAAAGGCCAATTGAAGCTAAGGACCTCTCCCGCGATGCGCTGCCTTTGTGTGGTGTGTGGCTAGTGTAGAACATGTCTGTGGCGGGTTGGGAAGCTCAGGGACGGAGCCTGCAGACTTGCTTTTCCGTGTGAGAGGGGACAGGGGAAGCAGGGTCACCTGGGCTGAGCACCCCCAGGGAGCCGCACTGGACTTCCCGGAGGCCCGCAGGGCAGGAAGCGGGGGCTGGGAGAGGTGAGGTCACCTGCCCAGGAGCTGGCCCAGAGGAGGAGCAGCCCAGACCCCCCCTTCCCGGAAAGGGAGCCCTGCTCAGCCGGGAATGCGTCCCCCCGGGCGTGTTCAGCAAAACCCCAGAGACCTGGCGGGCTGCGACTCCCACGCAGCTCTCACACCCGGGGCTCGACCTTTCACCTGCAGAACCACAGGCCCATGTGCAACCCCGAGTCCGGGGGCCGGCACGCCCGCGCCGAGTGGGGAGGCCGCCCAGGGACCCCGGGGAAACCCGCAGGCCTCGGTGAATCAGGACCCGAGGCCCCACATCTCAGATCAGGAACCCAGAGCCGCCCCACCTCGGGGCTCGGGGTGGGGAGCTCTGCCTCGGCCTCCCTGGGACCCACTGGAGGGTCGGGTGTGTGTTTTGGGGTGAGGGCCACTTCTCGCGGGAAACAAGCCCCTGCCGTGGGTTCCGGTGACCTCTCTGAGGCCTCCTCAGTTCACAAGATGATCCCGCTGCAGACAGCCAGGGTCCGACATGCCTGTGAACACTCTCCCTGGTGAGGGTGATTTCTTTCTTTCTTCTTCTTCTTTTTATTTTTTTTAAATAAATCTTTATTGTTCAGATTATTACAACTGTTTCTCCTTTTCCCCCCTTCCCCCATGGCTTCCCTCCACCTGGTCCCCACTCCACCCTCTGCTCTTACCTCCTCCCCCCCCCATCCTCATCCATAGGTATATGATTTTTGTCCAGTCTCTTCCCGTACTCCCCACACAGACACCCCTTTCCCCCTGAGAATTATCAATCCCCTCCCATTCCATGCCCCTGATTCTATTATATTCACCAGTTTATTCTGTCCCTCAGATTTTTAATTCACTTGACTTTTAGTACTTGGATGGGAGGGTGGTTCCTAAGTTCTCTCTTAGGGAACCCTCAGCTCCTTGGGAATCATAAACCCCCGGATGCAACCCCCAGAAGGTTCCCTCGGCTGGGAACCCCCCGCTGGCCCCGTATAAACCTGGAAGCAGGGGTCCTACTCCGGACCCCTCATCCTAACAGGCTAATAGGACATCTTAGAAAACCACCCCGGGACACCCACCTGCAAATGGGCACATCCTGGCTCAGGGGTCGGCAAACTCATTCGGCAAACAGAGCCAACTATCAACAGCACAGCGATTGAAATTTCTTTGGAGAGCCCAATTTTTTAAACTTAAACTTCTTCTAACGCCACTTCTTCAACATAGACGCGCCCAGGCCGTGGCACACTCGAGGCGCCAAAGAGACCTGCAAGTGGCTCGCGAGTCGCAGTTTGCAGACCACTGTCCTGGGTGGTTTCCCAGGAATCTCGAAGGTCTGACTGCAGGCAGAGTTCACAAAGGACTGCCGTCATGCAAAGGGTGGGTCTCAGTCCCCCCAAGTGTCACCCCCACAGACAGAGGGTGAGGGTGTTATGGCTTGTCCCCAGCACCCATCCCGGCGGCTGCACCAGTACGTGCTGTTGTTGGCTGGGTGAACCCAGGAGGGGCCTCCACCAGCATCGCCTGCCTGGATCTGGGTTCCTGAAAGGACGCCCCGGAGACAGACACACGGCCGCCCACGGCTCGGGGGGTGGGGGGGGAGCGAGCCTCGGAGGAGAATGAATGACCTGAGGGCCTGACCTGGAGGGAGGGCAAGTATCTCCTTGTAGCAGCGGCTGTGTCACCAGCCAGCCAAACGGAATCCTTTCAGAACCAAAGCAGTTCCGTGAGGATGTTGAATTGAAAATAAAGTTTCCAGACCAGCCAGGCTGTCAAGATCACATGCAGAAACACAAGGGTCACAGGGCAGGCGCGTGGCGGAGGGGGACCGGCTGCCGGCCGTGGTCCCGTTCCCGGATGGGCGTCCTTTCCCCCTGTCCCCGCCGGCATCCTGCCCGGGAACCCCGGCCTGGGCAGGAGGTGGGCGCTCGGCCCCCGGAATCTCTGTCTTGGCCTCTCCCCGGGGAGCCCAGGATGAAACCGAAGTCGGGATGGCTGGCATGGGAACAGGGCTGACGTCCGATGGACACGGATGGCAAATTCCAGAACGCGCCGGGCAGATCCGGGCCCAAGGTCCCCGTCGCGTGCCGGGCGACTCAACCAGAAACTCTGCCTGTGGTTAGTCACAGGCTCGGGAGGGGACGGTCCCCTGGACGAAAGAGGCAGGTTGTACTCCAAAACCTGCAAAGCGAGAGGTCTGGTGTGAAAGACGCTCAGCTGCCGTGCCTTCCTCCTTCTCCTAGGAATTACAAATACTCAGACCGGCCGCGTCCTGCTGGGGTCCATCTGGCTCATAAGACACAAGGGAAGTGGCCGGAGCCAGCTTGGCTCAGGGGATAGAGCGTCGGCCTGCAGACCAAAGGGTCCCGGGTTCCATTCTAGTCAAGGGCATGCACCCAGGCTGCAGGCTCCTCCCCGGCCCGAGTCCTGGTCGGGACACATGCAGGAGGCAACCAATCGATGTGTTTTTCTCACATCAGTGTTTCTCTCTGTCTTTCCCTCTCTCTTCCACTCTTCCTAAAATTCAATGGAAAATATCCTCGGGTGAGGAGTAACAACAACAACAACAATAACAAAAAGAAAACAAAAAGGGAAGTCTACCTCCCCCCGGTTTCTGGGGCAACTGTCTTCCTTAAGAGAAGACAGAGCTGCTAAAAACGGTTTGGCTCAGTGGATAGAGCGTCGGCCTGCAGACTGAAGGGTCCCAGGTTGGATTCCGGTCAAGGGCATGTACCTTGGTTGTGGGCTCCATCCCCAGTGGGGGGTGTGCAGGAGGCAGCTGATCGATGTTTCTAACTCTCTATCCCTCTCCCTTCCTCCCTGTTTTTAAATAAGAGAGAAGACAGAGCTGCATTAGTAAGGCACCCGCCCCCTCTCTCCTCCCCTATACCCTTCCTGCTCCAGATGTTGTTAGGATACATGGATGTGCAGCGAGCAGGAGCCTCGGAGATGCTGACCCAGTGCCCTGACCTGCCTGAGCACCCTTCCTGCCCCTCGGACAGCGCCAGGTGTGGGGAGGACGGGGAAACCGGAACCCGGGGCGCACCGGTGGCCCGGTGCACAGTCATTCTGGAAAACCATCGGACGGCACGTGTGAAAGCATCCACCACGGAGCACGATGATTCATCCCGCTCAGCCAGAGCGTCTCTGACTCCCACAGTCCACGCGAATACAGCTGTGCGCCGCCTGTCCCAGCCGCAGCCGGGCTCCTCGGCAGGGGCAAGGCTGGCCAATGGCAGGACCTACGGCGAGGGGAGTGGAGTGGAGGGGAGAGGCAGCCCCAGACGAGCTAGTGCACCCAGAGCAGCCAGGTAGGATCTAAAATGATGGAGGAGTCCGCCCTCCGTATCCACAGGCACCGAATCCGCAGCTTCAGCCTTCCAAGGATCGACGGTATTTGGGGGAGGGAGGGGGGAGGTTGTGTTATCACTGACGTACTGTGTAGTTAGACCCACGATAGTCACGGTGGGACTAAGCGTGTACACTCTTTTCTTCACATGTTTCCTTGAACAGCGCAGTGTAACAACTATTGACTCAGTATTTGCATTGCATTAGGAATTATAAACACCGCAAAGATGCTTCAGAGGACGTGGCAGGATGTGGGTCGGTTACACACAAGCACTGCACCACTTTACAGAGGGGACTTGAGCATCTGTGAATGGGGGACCCCCAGGGGACCCCAGAACCAGTCTTCTGCAGGCACCAAAGGAGGGCCGTACTGGGTAAAAAGAAAAACCGAGAGAGAAGCCAGAGGGAGATCTGTAGCCACATCCCATCTGCCCAAATTCACAACAGACACCCAACCAGAGCCACACAGGAGGAAGCGTACACACCAGGCCCACGGCAAGCCCACCGGCCAGAGCCCACAGGAGCAGAGGGTACGGGCACCAGGCCGTCAGAGAAAGGAGGAGGAGCGGATCCCACACAGACCAACGACCACGTGCTTTAGACGGAGGAGGCGTTCACAGCACAGCTCGAAAGAGAAATCTCACCCGGGTGTGGAGGCAGAAAACCCGGGAACACACATGCCCCTGACTCTTTCTGGCTGTGGGTCCTCTGGGAAGTGACCCGATGAAGCCTCAGTTTCCCCACCGTGGAAAGCAGATAGGAAGCGCGGCCCCCACATGTCCTGTGAGCGTCCGTGGAGATCTGTGCCGAGAGCCCGAGTCTGGGACTCGAGGCTGTGTGCACGGCATCTAAGGACTCAGCTTTCCCGTCTGCAAAATGGGGTTTATTACATGGCAATGATCCCTTAGGGACCATTATGATGGGCGTTAAGGGAGACGGGATAGGAGGAGGACCAAAGGCTCGGAGGTGGCACTGGTTCATAGACTTGGAAAGAGGGCGGGTCCGTCAGGGAGCAGTGCGTGTCCCAGGCGCTGGGGGCTCTGCAGCTCGTCTCAGCGGAGGAGGCACACGGAGCCATCATATCGGGGTGCAGCACCCGCCCCCCTCAACCGGAGCACCTGTCAGGATCTGTGCACAGGCTGAGGGAGGGGAGGGGAGGTCAGGCTGCCCCTCTCTGGGACACACAGGTCCCTGCAAACCCATCTATACATTTTTCTTCTGTTGCACTAAGCCGTTTTGATAACTGGATCAGGCAGGTTACCAAAAAGGTAAGAGATGAAGACAGGAGAGAAAAAGCAACCATCATGCTCCTGGGACCCCCGAGGAGGCACCCACACCTGCATTTTCCCAACCAGGAGCACATCTCCCTTCTGAGCTTTCCAGAACCCCGGGCGGGACACAACACGGCGTGCGACCCGGACTGCGGCCTCACAGACGGTCCCTGCTCCTCTGACGGCGGCCACCTCCTCTCCACGGGAGCCCTCGGCGCAGAAGCATCAGGCGCCCCTGGGTGGCGTTTTGTTTCGGATGCGCCCCTAAATTAAGGTGACCAGACGTCCCGCTTTTGGCGGGACAGTTGCAATTTTTAACAATTTGTCCCGCGTCCCTCGGTGTTTTTAAAAAGTCCCGATTTTTTAACAAATTGTTAAAAATCGGGACTGCACCCAGCTTCCAAACATCCTCCCTGCACAAACCTCCCCCCCCCCCACCCCACCTTCTCATTCCTCCAGGAGGGTTACCAGGTCAAAGAGCCGCCTTGATGGCTCCTGATAAACAGTTCTCCCAAAAAACCCATTCCTGCTGCCCCTGGCAATGGCATCTGGGCCAGGCCCCTCCACATTCTGGGGATGGACTGGACGAGGAGGCAGGGAGAGGTCCAAGGGGACGGCTCTGGTTCCCCCCTCCCCTCCCCAGCCTGGACCACCCGCCCCACCGATTCCTCACAGACGCAGGTGCCTGTGGTCCCCGAGGCTGCAGCGAGGCATTGCGACACCCGGGCCATTCCTTGGGGAAGACCCCGGGGGAAAGAGTCCAGATTGCCCCCTGAGGAATGTCAGATAGCCAAGGAGGAATGAAGGGACAGTTAACGAAACAAGTCGGTCCAAGACGGCTCGGGGGTGGGCACTGTGTGGTCTGGGTGCAGGGGAGCTGGTCGCTGTGGGCTGCAGAGGGACGTCCTCTGAGAGCCCGATGGGTGGATGGCAAGAGGAGAGGGGGCGGTGACCAAAAGCCTGCAGCGGGGCCTGGCCAGCCTGGCTCAGTGGTTAGTGTCGACCTACGACCCAGGAGGTCAGGGTTTGATTCCCAGTCAGGGCATGTGACTGGGTTGCGGGCTCCATCCCCAGTAGGGGGCGTGCAGGAGGCAGCCAATCAATGATTCTCGTCATTGATGTTTCTATCTCTCTCTCCCTCTCCCTTCCTCTCTCTGAAATCAATAAAAATATATTTATATATATTTTTAAAAGCCTGCATTGGGGGGTGGGGGTGGGGGTGCCTGCTTGGCAGCCAGTGAGGAGGCATTTGCTGCTAGAACGGAAGGCAAACATCTGAAAGGCCTGGGGGCAGGTGTTGGGTCCAGAACATTGAGGGCCTTGAGTGCTGGGAAGAGAGGACTGAAGGCCATGAAGCGGTGCAGCCGGTCAGAGGGCTTGACGGGAGGTCAGTCTGGGGGCAGCCCGCAGGGCCCTCTGGAGAAAGAACCGAGTCAGGAATTCCAGGTCAGGAATTCCAGGTCGGGGCAGCGGGGAAAGGGGGGAGGGGGGCAATGCTACTGTGTATGCAGGAGAGAGGCAACTGAACCCTGGCCCCCGGCACGCCCTGCACCCAGCCAGCCCCTCTCACCGCCGCCTTCTTTTAAACCCTCATTCCAGATATGTTTCCATGGATTTTTAGAGGCAGCCAATCGATATTTCTCTTGTGCACCGTTGTTTCTCTCTCTCTCTTTCTCTCTCCCTCTCCCTTCCTCTCTCTCTCTAAAATCCATAAAAAGATGTTTTTAAAATAAATAACCGAGGGTTTCATTTTTCAGAGCTGGGTGGATGGTGTGAGGCACATGTGTCAAACACAAGGCCCGCGGGGCAAATTCGTCCCGCCAGGCCTTGCAATGTGGCCCGCACCGCGCTGTCATCACTGCACTCCGCTGCGTTTCCATCACAATGACAGTTTATGACTGTTCAGTAAACCATTCGGCCCGCGATTTAGGCTGGATTTTAGATTTTGTCCCCTTCTCTGATTGAGTTCGACACCCCTAGTGTGAGGGCTTTGTCCAGGTTTTTGCAGACCTAGCATACAGCATACCGAAGATGCTAAACCTGCCCAGATGCCGCCTAAAAAACAATTCCTGTTTGCCACAGCCGGGCTGCCGCTGACAGGTTGCTCTAAAGTTACATAACTATGTATCACTATGTCCATTTTGGGGGGAGTTGTTTTCTCATTTTGAAACCAATCACTGCATCTGTTTTCACACTTGTTTGTGAGGCCCCAACAGGTCCCCCGCACCTGCTTCTGGTGCCTCCCGGTCAGATGGACCGATCAGAGCTGTCTGTCCAAAATGCTATTTCTCAGCCCCACCCAGAGCCCAGGCATTAGAACCGCAGGGGGGAGGGGAGCTCAGGAACAGGGCTGGCAGCAAGCTTCCCAGGTGATCATTTGCAAACTGCAGCCTGAAAACTACCGCCCCAAAAAGCAGCTGAGAACCAAACCGGGGCTGCAGGAAGCAGTGCTGGAGGGAGAAGGTGACACCAGACGCCACAGCACATGACTCCCGTGTCGTACGCCTCTGCCCGTCCATCCCTCCTGCCCCACACAAGCCACCAGGGCACACAGACAGCAAAACCCCTCCGCCCCTCCGCTGGGCCCTCCCCCGCACCTCGAAAACAAACCAAGAAAAACCCCACAATACTCACAGTCAGCCGGGGGTGGCACTCAGCTGTCCTGATTTGCAGGAAGAGGACGGTCCCAAGGGAAGGGGCATGCCGTCTGAAGCCACGCCGCTGCCAGGGCCCGGCCGCGCTGCAGGGGAGAACAGAAAGGACGCTGTCACCCAGGTGCTGGCTGCAGTGCATCCCACCCTCGGTCTGTGATGGATCACGGGCCCTGACGGCAAGCAATCTTTTTTTTAAAATATATATTTTATTGATTTTTCACAGAGAGGAAGAGAGAGGGAGAGTTAGAAACATCGATGAGAGAGAACCATCAACCAGCTGCTTCCTGCACACCCTCTACTGGGGATGTGCCCGCAGCCAAGGTACATGCCCTTGACCGGAATCGAACCTGGGACCTTTCAGTCTGCAGGCCGACGCTCTATCCACTGAGCCAAACCGGTTTCGGCAAGCAAGCGGTCTTCACTCACCCACGGGAAGGGGGTTTTGTTTAACATCGAGCCACACACACCAAAGCCTTGCACGTGGGCTGGAGAGTGTGTGTGCGCGCGCACGTACACACACACACACACACACACACACACACCAAGCGAGACGTGCAGGTGCCTTCAAGCTCCCGCCATGGTTAGGGAGGCAGCCTGGCTCCCAGGAGCCATGCAGGCCGACATGCTGAGTGCTAGCAGGCGCCGGGAAGGTCCCGGGCTGAGAGCGGGCTGGGAAAGGAGGGACGGATAGGAAGGGCCAAGGTCTGTGCTGTGTCCCAGTGTAGGTGTCACACCAATCCATCCCGGAGGGTATGACCAGATCCAGCCTTCTGATGAGGAAACCAAGATGCAAAAAGGATCCGTGGCTTCCTTCAGAGGCTAGAACCCAACCCTGACCTCGCTAACACCCAAGTTCAGGGTCAATGCATTATGCGAAGCCGCCTTACATCCATAAGCTGTGAGGGGGCGGGGGGGGGGCAGAGGGGAAGGGGGTCTGTTCTGGGGAAGAGGGGACCCTATGCTAGCTCCAACCAGTGAGAGAACCAAAAGTAATTTTTTAAAAATTTATTTTATTGATTTTTTTACAGAGAGGAAAGGAGAGGGATAGAGAGCTAGAAACATTGATGAGAGAGAAACATTGACCAGCTGCCTCCTGCACACCCTCTAACAGGGATGTGCCTGCAACCAAGGTATATGTCCTTGAAAGGAATCGAACCTGGGACCTTTCAGTCTGTAGGCCGACGCTCTATTCACTGAGCCAAACCGGTTTTGGCCCAAAGTAATTTTTAAAAATATATTTTTATTGATTTTCAGAGAGAGACAGACAGACAGACAGACTACTATCAGCTACAGGGGATAGAGCCCAAACCTTGGGCATGTGCCCTTGACCGGGAATCGAACTGGCAGCTTTTTGGTGCACGGTACAATGCCCACCCAACTGGCCCACACCATCCTGGGCAGCAAAACACTTTGTTAGCAACTGATTTAATTCACAGGCAATAAATGGTCACTGGAAATCAGAAATCATGGGTGAGCAACAAGGAAAACAGAAACACACACGGAATCCCATCTTGCCCCAAATAACTGTCTTGCGTCGCATGTATTTTTTATTTTTTCCTAGCGAAATACAGGCTCTTTCCTTGCCTCCAAGTAAGATGATGCAACGTGTGCAATGCATCAAAAATGTTATAATTCTGACGTGTGTCCGTGGGCAGTGAGTGACGCTCGCCCGGTCCTAATCTCCGGTGGATTTATGTCCAACCATGAAACTGGTTTGCAGAGTCTGAGGGGGAGAGACCACACCCTACACTTCTTTTTTTGTTTGTGTCCTGTTGTCCCCTGCTCAGCAGCCCCTGATACACTGAGGCAGAGGCAGAGTGTCCTGTCTAAATGCTGGGTTCTGGTGGATGAGGCAGTCTGGCAAAAAAAAAAAAAAAAAAAAATGAGGCTGGCTTTGGAGAGTACCTTTTGTAGCAACTGAGAAAATTATTTTCTTTAAATGTATCTTAATGCCAAAGGGAATTGCAGCTCTTCTCTGCAGAAAGGCCTGGAATCAGACCTTCCACGCCCCTCCCCCCCACTGCAGCAACTGGCTCTCCAAGGGCCCACCCCCCACCCCCACCCCCAGACATCCACTGGTTGGGAGAGTGAAAAACAACCTCTTTGCCTCCCCCTTAGTGTGAACAAGGCTCCCTGTGGAGACGCAGGTCATCACATCAATGAGAAGACATTTACCCTTGGCCTTGCCTGCCTGGCACAGGCCCTCTGTCCAGGGGAAGAAGGTGGGTAGGAAGTCATGTCCTAAGATAATGCATAGTTTTTCCTCTTCCCCCTCCATCTATGTTTTTTCTATTTTTTTTTCCATGTAGACATAATCAACACATAATGAAACATCCATTTCTTAAGAGAACAGTTCGATGAGTTCTGACAGATGCACAGACTCAAATCACGAAACCACCAAGACACAGAATGCATTCCCCTCACCCAGACACTGCCCTTCTGCTCATCGTCTCTGTCCTCCTTCCAGAGGCCACCTCGCCCCGGGGGTTAATTTGGCATTCTCTAGACACTTACACGTGGAATCACACTGTGTTTAAAGAGGAGTACGGCCTGGCTGGTGTGACTCAGTGGTTGGGTGTCGACCCAGGAACCGATGGTTCCATTTCCGGTCATGGCATAGGTCCGGGGCTGCCTGCTCGATTTCTGGTAGGGGCTGTGCAGGTGGCAGCTGCTCAGTGACGTTCCTCTCTCTCGTACATGTTTCCCTCTCTATCCCTCCCCCTTCCTCTCCCTCTAAAAATCAATAAAACGCACTTAAAAAAAACAAAAAGGAGTGTGAGTTATGAGCAAGAACAGGCAGTTCCTAGTGGGAATGAAAAACAGGGCAGACGCCTTGGGAAACCGCCTGGAAGGTCCTCAGAAAGCAACACATTCAGTTACCATGTGACTCAGCAATTCCACTTGGGCATCGATACTCCAGGGAAATGAAAACACGCATCCACTCAAAATCTTGTTCGTAAACTCTCAGAGTGGCATTATGCATAATGACCCACCCCCCCCCCATAAAAAATAAATAAAATCCACCACCTGGCAAAGAATGAGCAAATAAAATGTGGCCTTACAGTCATACAAGGGAACATGATTCAGACACAGAAAGGAAAGGTACAGATGCCGTGAGACGCCGTGAAGAACCTTAAACACATCACGCTAAGTGAAAGGAGCTGGGCAGGAAAGACTGCATCGTGAAGGATAGTGGTCAGCAAACTCATGAGTCAACAGAGCCAAATGTCCACAGTACGACTGAAATTTCTTTGGAGAGCCACACTTTTTAAACATAAACTTCTTCCCACGCCACTTCTTCAACAAAGACCCGCCCAGGCCATGGTATTTTGTGGAAGAGCCACACTCAAGGGGCCAAACAGCCGCATGTGGCTCGCGAGCCGCAGTTTGCCAACCACTGATGTAGGATTCCCTTCACACGGAATATCAGGAATAGGCAAATGCATAAAGCAAGTGGTTAAGCCTGGGAGGGGGCTGCGGAGGCGACAGGTTACAGACCTTTTTGAGGTGGTGAAAATGTTCTAAGGCTGGGAAATTGTACGGTATGTAAATTAAATCTCAACAAAGCTATTTAAAGAAACCAAACATTTGGAATCCACAAAAGTAGAGCCCGTTGCGATGCCCGGAAAACACGGTTCCCTCAGAGGAATTTGAACGGAAGGGTGGGTGGCACTGTGGCCAGAGACACCCCTCACCACCTGAGGATCATGATTGGTGCCCAGCAAGGTCTCCTTCCCGTGACCAGGTCATGGCTTGCTGTGTTGCCCCCAGGTCCCTGTCCCGCCTCCAGAGTCGAAACTCCCGAGAGTTCAGGAGCCGATCACCAGGCCCATTCCTCCCTTCCACAAACATCTGCGGAGCTGGTGTTTAGGAGAAAGCCCTCAGCCGTATCTAGTGTTGTCATCGTATTTCCCTGGTTTCGGGCGCCTGCATTTTTAAGGGCATGCTGAGTGCCTCTGTGTGTCTGGCCCTGTGGTTTCAGGTGATAGATATGAGGAGCCTGGAGGGGTAGAAAGAGCCCAGGGTGGCAGAAGGGTCGAGCACTCGGAGGTCCCTGCACTGGTCCTGAATCCTGTTGCTGCCATTCATGCATGCACCACCTCACCTCTGTTTTTGTTTTTGTTTTTTTAATATATTTTTATTGATTTTAGAGAGGAAGGGAGAGGGAGAGAGAAAGAAACATCAACGATGAGAGAGAATCAGTGATCAGCTGCCAGGAGGGGATTGAGCCCACAACCCAGGCATGTGCCCTTGCCGGGAATCGAACCTGGGACCCTTCAGTCCGCAGGCTGATGGTCTATCCACCGAGCCAAAACAGCTAGGGCTCACCTCTCTTTTTTTGTTTGTTTGCTAATTCTCACCTGAGGATATTTTTCCGTTGAATTTTAGGGAGAGTGGAACGGAGAGGAAGAGCCAGAGAGAAACATCGATGTGACAGAATCACATTGATTGGTTGCCTCCTGCATAAGCCCTGGCCAGGGGCTGGCCTTATCCGGAATCGAACCCGGGACCCTTAGGTCTGCCGGCCGACACTCTATCCACCAAGCCAAACTGGCTAGGGCCAACTTCACCTCTTCCTGCCTCATGTTCCTCACCTGCAAACACCAATAAACTGTGTGAGGGTGCAGCCCGGGAGAGCCCAGACCTGGGAACCAAACCCCGTCTTCACCACCTCCCGGCCGGGTGTGACTCCAGGCCCATGTCCTCACCTCTCCGTGCCTCTGCTCCTCCGTGCGCAGTGGGGATGGTGACCATGACAGCGCATGATGCAACATCGGATGAGCTCATACTGTCACCCGAACGCTGGGGCTCAGTGGTTGAGTGTCAACCTATGAACCAGGAGGTCATGGGTTCAATTCCCGGGCAGGCCACATGCCCAGGCTGCATGCTCGATCCCCAGTGGAGGCAGCTGATCAGTGATTCTCTCTCATCATTGATGTTTCTATTTCCCTCTTTGAAATCAATAAAAACATTTTTTAAATAATAATAATAATAAATAAATGTCAATTGTTTTCTCTTAGTGGGATGACTCAGGGAACTAAGGAAGCCATGTGGGTCACGCCGCCCAGACACTGCTCCGTGGGGGGAAATCAGCGCCTGGTGAAAGGAAGGGAGGCCCAGGGTGTCTGGCCACCCAGAGCTACCCCTGACCTCAGCTTGGCCGGGAAGAGGTAAGGTGGGACGCCGTGTGGTTCTCAGTGATGTGGGCAGGCTCAGGGAGAGAGAAAACTGAGCCTGAAGCCGCCCATGCTCCACGCCCTCTTAGACCCGGCGGTGCATGGGCCCCACGTTAGGTGTCTCCAGGAGATGGAGGAGAGCATCTTCATCTGTGCAGGTGGTGCCCCTGGAGGCAGCCCCCGGCCGCCTGGCGACGGGCCAGGAGCAGAGGCCGTGTGGGCGGTGGGGCTTTCCACCAGAAGAACCCAGAGCCACTGGCCAAACCTTCAGACCCTCAGTGTCCGCTGGCCAGGGGTGGGGCGGGGCCCAGAGACTCTTTTACCGGGACCCACCGTTGCTTTTGCTACTGCCCAAGGCCGGGCGTGGGGACCCTCCCGGAGGGAGAGGCACTGGCGTGGGCTGTGGGAGCCCTGGGCGCCAGCTCTCAGGTCCAACCGAAAAACTCTCCGGAAAACACTGGGCACAGGCCCAGGGCAAGGCAAGCTGGGACTTCCCTGCAGGCTGCAAACATATGGATAAAGAGGGACATATCTTTATGAGCTATGCACTAAATTATATATCTATGTGTGTGCGTGTGTATATATATACAAACACATGTGTGTATATAAACATACACGTGTGCACACAAATACAGGCACACTTATGTGTATGAATATGCCTACAGGATAGCCGCAAAATAGGTATACACACTATGAATAATTATAAAGGCGGTGTTTACTAAAATACATTTCCTTTTCAAAACGTAATACAATCTACAGATATTGTGTGCAGACAGCTTTGGGGATACCCTATATATTCACATATACATATGTGCACATGTGCATAGGTACACCCGCATGCAGGCAGGCATATGCATGCCCCCCACACACACATATTACAGTTCATTTTCACACTCGCTCTATCCTGATGCCAATATTATCCCCCTTTTCCTGGGAGGACCTCGGGCATGCAGAGAGTAAGCGGCTAGCCTGGGGTCACACAGCCAGCTGGGGCAGTGGTGGGGCTGGAAACCAGACGGGCTGGCTCCAGAATTCCTCCCCGTGCTGGCCGCACATTATCACAGAGAGAGAGCCCGGGAGGTTATGGCGAGGAGAGACTGGGAGTCATCACCTCGGAAAGTGCCTTGGGCCCTGGGGGCACTGAGTCAGTGATGTCAGCCCAGCATTCCTCCCACCTCTGAGCATGCCGGCGGTCTCTCCCGCTGAGGGGGGGGGGGGGTGTTTCTCCCGCCACTGGGTTGGGGCTGGCGGGTGGCTGCCCGACCATTAAAATGCGAGCGCAGGTTACGCGCTGGCTCTGCGCCTCGCCCCCAAGTGGCCGGGCAGCTCCCATGGTACCCACTCGCCATGCGGCCGCCATCCTGAAAAGCAGGTTGGGCTAGAACGCTGGTGGGAGAGAGGCCCTGGCCACTGCAGTCACCCCTTTGAGAGTCGCTCGTGAATGCGGCCACCACAGCCACCGGGTAAGTCCACCGGGAGCAGAAGAACCGCCCGGCAGGACTCAGCCGCCCTCCACTATGACTATGAGAAAACACAAACAGCTCTTGTGTGAAGCCACGAAGTGGTGGGGTGGTTTGTGGTACAACCGGCTGTGTGGCCTTGCCCTGGGCCTCAGTCCCCATGCAAGCTTGGTGATCTCCAAAGAACTGTCAAGTTCTACCTCTGGTTCATGGTAGCCTCACCTTCAGCTCAGGTCATGGACTGGGGGGAAAGTCCAGCAAACTCCACTTTGCCACCATCAAGAAACCAGCAGACAGAGGACATCCCTCCCAGGTCGTCGCTGATGCAAACTCCAAACCTAGGGACCCCCAAACTCGGGCTCTTCCCTGCCTGCTGGTCAATGCCACCCTGTTCTAGATCACTTCTATAGGAAGTCACACACTCCTCCCACTCTCCCCCCCAAAGTAACCTGAACCCCCACATCCCCCAGTTAACGAGAGACTCAGACTGACCAGGGGTTATCACTCTCTCTCCCCGGGGTCTGTTTCCTTTGCCCATCAAAGCCAGCTGCTTCCTTCCCACTGGTATCACCCAGGCCAGGAAGTTTCTCTTTCCCTGCCATCCATTGTGGCGGGGAGATCAGAGGGACCTGTCCGAGGCGAGGACGGAACCAGCTGGGCACGTGGCAGATAGGGGTCGGCCCGGCCCTCCAGTCTGTCCCCGCACTGGAGGACGGTTATACCACCAGACAGTGAGGACGACAGGAGACCCGTCCTGATAGTTAATCAGGAGCATTATCACCATCCTGAAGAGCCCCTGGCCTGCTCCCCAGGCCGCTAGGAAAGTGACCTCACCCCCTTCCTGTCGTATAACCGCTGCCTCCTGTCCATCTAGGACCAGGGGCTGAAAGGCAGCCAGGAAAGCAAAGCCTGTCTGGGGAGCCCGCGGGGAGTCAGATGGGAGGACCTCTCACCGTCTCTCAGGGGAGAAGGCTACGGCTGCAGCTGACAGGCCTGCTTCTAAGACATGGCGGTTCCTGGCAATAAAGTGAGAATCGAAATAAAGCAAGTCGCAGTCTTTTCTCTGCTAGAGGGCCTTGCCTTCCATCTGTACATAATGCGACACCTGTGACACGCAAGAGAGCCAAGCCACCAGCTCCCGTCAGCATCCAAAGGAGAAAAGATGAGATTAAAAGGCAAAGGAGGAAGACAGCGTAGGTTCAAAAGACAGGGGCAAGGCATGCTCTCGGGGACCGACGCTCCGAAGTTCAGGCCACCACCATGGAATCCTTGGTGGGGTGACACTAGGGTGGGCCTTACATGTCAGACTATTGAGTAGAAGGGGCCACGGTCCAGGCTGTGCTTTCAGCATTTGGACTTGACTATCAAGAGGAGGGAGGAGGGACAGGGAAACTCAGCAGCACACCCAGCATGAGACTAGGGCCTGGGAGGAGGGGAAGCGATGGGAACAGGAAGTGGGAAGTGGGATGGTAGGGGAAGAAACAGAGGCAGAAGCCCTGGCTGGAAGGCGTCCGGGGAGAGGGAAAAGCACTTCTCTTTGCCTTTCCGTTGACAGCAAGGCTATTCCCTGAGAGCAGGGCTGGGCAGGGCGGGACTTCCCAAAACTCAGGAGGAGAACAGGCCTGAGCATATGACCCCAACGGGAGCTGCAGAACCGACATCAGGAGGTCACTCCAGCCTCTCCCACCTGCCCTGGAGCCTCCTCGCAGGGAGCTGTGGCCGCACACAGGCCCTGGTGGACCCAGCAAGCCCAGAGGCGGTGGTGAGAGACAGCAAATGAGTGGTATCATCCCTACACTTTACCCGAGGCGCCGAGAGGTTAAACAACTTGTCCAGTGCCACACAGCGAGGGCGTGCCAGGACTGGGATCCACACACAGGGCCCTCGTGTGGGCCTCGCCTGTGTCCATCAGAGACCCAGCAGGGAGGAAACAGAAGAGTGACACCCCTGACCTGACTCCCACCCTGCCAGTGCCTCCCACACAGAAGCGGGGGACACAGGAGCTCGGGGTGGCATCCATCCTGTTGCAGCTGCACAAGTTAGCCTCCCGGACGCACAGCAGGGCTGAAAAAGACGGGGGGTTGGGGGGTGGATGTGGACAGGGCAGAAAGGGCACCCGACACCTCACCACTCCCACAACCAGAACATCATTCCCACAACCAGATCGCCACTCCCACAACCAGATCTGAGGGTCCCTGGCCCCCACTGCCTCCACCCTGCGGAGCCACAGGGCAGATGCCCCAGGACGTGGCTCTGCAGCAGGGAACCCCCTGGCTCTCAGTACCAGCTCAAGGCCTCACCCCTGCAAGCTCTGCCTTCACCCCACGCTGGCCCAGCCCCATCACACCGCAGCCTTCCTTCCCCAGGCACAGGCCAGGGCCCTCCACCTTATGCAAACATCTCAGAACGGCCTGTTTCCCGTGGGGCAGGCCACGGGGAATGGCTGTCTTAGGAGATGATGGCCAGCGGATGCCCATGACAGCCCAGGCTGCCCTCTCCCGGGTCCTGGCCACCTCCTGCCTTCCCTGCCAGCCCAGCACGCGGAGGCCTGGCTGCGGCTCAAAGAAAGGGCCGCTATCTCCGATTCCGCGGGGCCTCTGATAAGAAATGTCATCCCTCGCTGGGTAGTATTACCCGGCCGATAAGAATCTCTATCAAGAACAAACATATGGCTGGCTGCACAGCAGAGCCTGGCCGGCGGGCGGAGCAGGCTAATTTATGTGCTTAAGCCGAGAGCCCCCGGCGGCCCAGAGAAGTGCACTGAATGAGAGAGTGAGAGCCACAGGGTGAGCTTTCTGGCCCGGAGCTGGGCTTTACCCTGGGAAGGACCCGGCGCCTGAGAGCCACCGGAGGCCCTCCTCCCTTTCATGTCCCCATCCTCAAAGGGCACTTTCGCCTACGCCGTCACACGCAATCCTCATGCCAGCCTCAGAGAAGCACGTCTGGCCCCCTTTCACACGGCAGGAAGTTGAGACTCAGCAAGGTCAAGCAGCATGGCCAAGGTCACACGGGCAGCCACACTGCACCATGGACTCAAGCCCCAGCAGGTCTGGCTCCCCAGTATCTCTCGAAGTCCCATACCAGCTGCAGGGTCTCTTGGTTCCCACAACAAAATGAATCAGTTAAGTCACATCTGCTTGGTTTACCTGGCAACATCAGCTCCGTACTGTCACCTCCCAGGTCCCTCCCAGCCACGGCCCCCATCGGCTTGTGTCGGCATCCCTGGGAACAATGAGGAAGCTTGAAGGACCGAGCATCTCCAGGCTGCGGAGGAGAGCTCCGTGGAGGAGGGGAGGTCAGGGACAGGGCCCGGGAGAGGGGGCTTCCGGGGCTCCCACGTGTTTGTGGAGGAGCAGAGGTCTGTTGGCTGATCTGTGCGTTCTCAGACCCCGAGGGGCCCAGCTCAGGGCTTAGCCTCTGCTTGGCCGTCTCCCGGCAAATGGACACAGCAGGCCCTGCCCTCAAAGAGCGGTCTGTCTCCTGGACTTCCCAGTCAGCACAGACGCAGGCAAACAGGAGGTGTGCGGCACAGATGCCGGCGTGCGGGCGGCGGCGTTTGGATGGGCGCCAGTGTCAGTGTCATTGCCGGCTCCCTCCCCACACCGGTGCGTGCTCTCCTTTTTGTGAATCAACACTGTGAAGGTGGGCGTTGCCCTGTGATAGTTAATAGAGTTGCAAGGATGTTTCATATCACTTCATGAAGCCACTACTTCTGTATTCCATTTTTGTTTTTTGTTTTTAAATATATTTTATTGATTTTTTTACAGAGAGGAAGGAAGAGTGATAGAGAGCGAGAAACATGATGAGAGAGAAAGATTGATCAGTTGCCTCCTGCACACCCCCTACTGGGGATGTGCCTGCAACCAAGGAATCGAACCTGGGACCCCTCAGTCTGCAGGCCAATGCTCTATCCACTGAGCCAAACTGGTTTCGGCTATATTCCATTTTTGGAATGTAACACAATTTAATCCACCAGTCCCCAACTGAGCAGCTTTCCAATGGTGTCTTGTCAGAAGGAACGAACAGGGGAGCACAGTGGGTTGTTAGCACGGTGAATCTATTCCATGGGAGGCGACACTGGTGGACGCACATCATCATACATGTGCCATTGAATGTATTAACACCGAGAGCAAACCCTCATGTCAAGTATGGACTCGGGGTGATTATGATGGGTCAAGGTAGGTGGGTCAGTTGGGACAGACAGATAATTCTGGTGGGGGATTCTGGGAGTGAGGAGGGTTGTGCCTATGCAGGAACAGGGATATGTGGGAACTGTGTACTTTCCACTCAGTTTTTCCGTTGACCTCAACCACTCTAGAAAATACGACAGAATTTTAAAAAATCAATTGATCACACACGTGTGGGCTGAGCTCTGGAATCCCAGTTCTACTTTGCTTTCTGTTGACTATTATTTTCCCCCGAGTTTGGGTCACGCTTTCCTTTTTGTTCGTTTTTATGTAGCCAGTGACCTGATTAGGAACAAGGCACTGTGTCATAGGTAGAGAGTCTCGTTTGCTATTTCAAACAATATTGAGGGTCCTCTGACCCTGCACATGCATTTCTGTGGAATACATTCTAAGAATTCCCCAGCGTCTGTTAAACTTGACTTTGCTGTCCTCCTCACTTTAGCAATAGTGATGTCTCAACAATGCACCTCAATTGACTAGGGACCCCCGTGTGCTCACTCTCATCAGAGCCCGATGGGGCCTTACCACTCTTTACTGAGCAACTGTTAGCATTTTCACAAAAGCACATATTCCACTCCTGGTCATGAGAAGCCATTCCTGCCGCCCCTGCCTCCCCTTGCCCAATGTGGCTCAATTTAGGGGTCCAGCTGAACACTACACAAGACACCAACCTCTCTTCACCCAGAGCCTGGCCCAGAACTGATCGGCTTTCCTCTTTTTTTAATTCTGGGCCCTGAGAAGTTCAGGAATGCAGAGAGCCCGGGGCTGGAAATGGGCAAATTTCCAGGGAGCTCAGAAATTCTTCTAAAATCACAGCCTGGAATTTTAGGAAATCTAACATCTAGGAAGACACAATAAATAACAATTATGCAATTTGCCGCCCAAGGTACCTTGAAGGAAAGCATTCATTACGTACAGAAAATCCTCTGATTGTCAGAAGATAAGGCGATGGTGTCTCGGGGGCTGGAATTCAGTAGAACCTAAGATAAAGGAGGTCGGCCTCCGGGTGAGAGGCCGGCCATCCGCCAGAGACAACAGGATGGACACTGGGGCAAGAGCACACATGAGCAAGGAAGAGCCCACTCCTAGAGGGAATCGTGAGAAAAAGGCTGGGATCCATGTGGTCACGGATGGAGAGACCGGGAGCCTTGGGAACACGGAGGAAGGCATCGCTGACCCTTCCTGCATGAGGGAGAGGCGAGGATATTTGAGCAGGGTATCAGAGAGCAAGTGTCCACCGGGCAGAGAAAGGGGGGAGGGAGGAACTCCAGGTGGTAGTAACAGCATGTGTAACAGGGAGTGTGAACAAATAAATCACCTGGAAAAGGTGTCCCTCATGGAGTTTGCCTGTCGCTTACAGTTGCCATGGAGACTCCAGACTTCTGATTAGCAGAGTGACAGGTAAGATCTATGCCTCTGCCTTAGGCAGGAAGGATCAACTGGGGAAAGCAAATCCCCAACCCTATGGGCACCAGTATGCCATGGCCCACACCCTCCTGCAAAGCAACAGACACCGTGGTGAGGATGGTGCCCCCAGAGCCGGCTCTGTGTCTCCAAATCCCAGCTCTGCCCCTACCAGCTCGAGCAAGTTACTTATCTGCTCCATGCCCAACCTTCTCATCTGTGAAATGGGGATAATGTCAGCAGAGCTTCTGAGCGTGACGGTGTGGACAGTGGATTGGAGGAGTTCATATATGGAAGGTGTTGAAAACAGAGCCCGGCACACAACAGGGGTACACACATGACCCCCACAGCTTTGGGGGCAGCTCCCTTGCTCTCCCACATCCCGATTCAGCACTGTCACTTCTCTGGAAACGTGAGCTGCCAAGAATCTAAGCAAGGGTGAGCAAGGCCAAGCGAACGTTGGCTTCAGGAAGGCGGGGACTAACTATGTCTAAAGAGAATTTGGACTTACTAACTTCATGTTAGCTTTCCAACACCCCTGTGAGGCGGGGACTGACGCCAGTGGTTCTTGATGCTGCTATGGAGTCACCTGGGAAGATGTTACAACCACAAAGCCCAGGACTTTTAAATCCCTCCAGTGATTTCCATGTTACACCGGGTTTGAGAACCACAGGTCTAAAAGTCAAGTTCAAGAGAAAAGGGAAACACAGCAGAAGGGAAAGTGTCAACACCCTGAATTGTGTCATCTCCAGAGGCCACTTGAGTTCTCCAGGCTGTTGCTTGTCACCGACAGGGCAGGTATGACCATGTCTAGGTGTCTTACAGCACCCAGGGCTGGCAGACCTGCAAGTGCCCTAAGTCATTGCATTTGTAAAACCCCCTCCAACCTCTACAGGAAATAGGGAAAGGCAGAGAAAGGCACTGGAGACAACAGGGTGGACAGCTGGTGGCGGTCCGGGCTCTCTCACCAACCAGCTCTGTCACTAGGAGTCCCATCCCTTCGGAGCCTCCGTGTCTTGCAGGGTGGACTGGGGACAGGACTGGCCTACCTATCAGACAAGGTGACTCAGAAGCAGTCGCAGGTCACACAATGAAGAGTCAGGCTCGAGCAGAGCATTTACATTGAACATTTCCTAGGCCCTCGTTGGAACATGGGAACTTCCGGACAGAAATGTCCCCGTTCACCGGGGCTGTGACTGCAGGCGGGGAGGAGACCAGCAGCGGCGGTGGCCACAGGGAAGCTCTCTGCACAGCAGGTCCACGTGGGGGCGGGTGATAGGACCGGAGGGCGGGTGTGGCCCGGGCTGCCCCACGGAGACGTTAAGATAGGACCTGCTATCTGGGAACAATGGAGCAACCGTAGCTTTGTCCTGGCTCGAATCTGACCGCAGGGGATAAGACTCCAGGAGGCACATTCCTCCACGACCAGCCAGAGTGGCCCGACGAGCCAGGGGCCCATTGGCTGGTGCATGTGTCCATTCATTCACGCGGCCTGGCCTTTGAGAGTGGCCCCCGACCACGTGCCAAGAGCTGGGTTAGAAGGTGGCGATGCCGCGATGAATGAGGCTCGGTCTGCACCCTCTGGAGGGACAGAGAAGTGACATGTAGGTACAACGCTGTGTGTGTTAAAATACAATAATAACAACCATAAAAGCCACAGTCATGGATGGATGGATGGCCTAGTGTGCACCGGGCAGCGTACTTCCTATTTTATATTTACCGTCTCCAATCCTCAGTGTCCCCTCCGAGTAAGGGAACACGTTCCTTTTTACAGATATGGAACCCGAGGCCCAGAGAGGCTGGTTACTGGACACAGAGCACACAGCAACAAGAGGCCATGTTTGTATGCAGTGCTGCTCCAACATGCGGGTTCCTTCCCCACAGCTCACGGATCCAGAGAAACACAGGTCACAAGCCAGAGTATCCTGCCCCACGCAACTCCTACCCGCACAGCCCCCTGGCCTGCAGAAAACAGCTTAAAAACCACAAGGAGCAAATGAGAAATAAAAGCAGGCATGGCACCTAGCCCGCAGGTACTGCTCAGTAACTGGTGACTGGTTAGAATCCAAATACAGCTCCGGAGCAGGCAGAGGGGAGGCAGGAGGGTCCTCCCGGGCTTGGGTTCCACCTCAGCCTCCGTATTTACACCTCATCCAAAAAACGGGCACAGCAAAAGCCACCTTACAGCTTCCAGGACCCCTGGGAGGGGCCCTGCAGCGCCCCAGCCAGGGCTTGAGGAAGAACAAAAGAGCCAATGAAAGGACGCCCAGGAAAGAATGGGGGGTGTTCCAGACGCACCCAGGAGGGGCCACAGGCACCCAAGGTGCTTTCTACAGGACCCCTGTGCTCTCACAGCCTGGCAGCCCTGCAGGGAGGGGCATGACCCATTGTCATCCAGCCACGGCCCACAGGCCTGGCGCCACCCCCCTTAACCCCCTCAGGATGGCATCTGCCCTTTGACAAGTACTCATGGATTATTGCTCAGAAACGCTGGGGTACAACCCAACAGGCAGCGGGGTCAGGGGACTGAGACAGAAGGCACTGTTATCACTGTTACTTCCGTTTAACTTGGCTGTGTGGCCGTCACTATGCTTAGTGTCCCTTTGTCCTTTGGGTTTTTTGTTTGGCCAGCAGGGAGGTGTCAATGGCTTAAATTGGAAAACAGGCTCTGGGTCCAGACTGGCCAACTGCCTGCCAGTAGCTGGGTGACCTTGAGCAGCTTTCTCTCCCTGTCTGGGCCTGAGTCTGGGCCTGGAGTCTCGTCCATTCAACACATACTTCCTGGGCACCCACCCAGGTCCCAGGGACTAAAACATGAAATAACATTAGCAGGATCCTCTGCATTTGTGAGCTCAGGAGGGGTCAGGGGGCAGATCGTCAACAAACAAACAGGAGGGTCACATGGCGGTAAGTGTTACAGAGATCAATAAAGAAAGAGCTGGAGACCCAGATGGGAGTGAGAGTGGCTGCTGTTTGTACAGAGCGGCCAGGAAAGGTCTCTGGGATAAGGAGGGTGAGGGTGTGTGTGTGTGTGTGTGTGTGTGTGTGTGTGTGTGTGACTTACTGAACTCTCACCATGTGCCAGGCACATTCCAGGGTTGGGTTAGGTCAGTGGTCGGCAAACTGCGGTTCAAGAGCCACTTGCGGCTCTTTGGGCCCTTGAGTGTGGCTCTTCCACAAAATGCCACGGCCTGGGCGAGTCTATTTTGAAGAAGTGGTGTTAGAAGAAGTTTAAGTTTAAACAATGTGGCTCTCCAAAGAAATGTCGATCGTTGTGCTATTGATATTTGGCTCTGCTGACTAATGAGTTCGCCAACCACTGGGTTAGGTGTTTCCGAGGGAACACGCGTTTTACACGCTCCAACATCCCTAGAAAGAGGACAGGATACCTCCCCCACTTCACACAGGACGAAACCATGGCTTGTTCGGGTGACCGAGCTGTGAAGGCCAGACGGAGCTCCTTTACGAAGACTGCTGCAGCCCTGCTCGCTCATAGTTGGGGCATCACTCCACGCACCAAAAATCGCAGATTCAATCCCCAGTCAGGGCACATGCCTAGGTTGTGGGTGTCTTGACACGTAAAGGATTGATGTTCCTCCCTCTCTCTCTCTCTCTCTCTCGGTCAATAAAAACATATCTTTGGGTGTGTATGAAAAAAACAAAAACAAAAAACCACTGGTAGCATCACTTCCAGGAACCGCCATAAGGCTTCTTCACTGGCCTCCCATTGGACTAGGGCTCCAAGAGGCAGGGCCGCGGGATTCTGCCCCACCCACCAGCACCTAGCACCCAGCAGCCTGCACCCAGCACCCACAGACAACATGCTTGAGGAATGTATCAGAGATGGATGGCTGCAAAGGAAGGAGAGGGGAAGACTGGAGAGAAGGAGGGGAGGAGGGAAGTGTGGCATGTAGCACGAGTGGAAAAAGAAATCCTATGACCTCAAGGGAAATAGAAATAAAAGGGGAAATGGATAAAAGCAAAACGCCCATTAATATGGAGTAGTTAGAAGAAAAACAACATG
The DNA here is from genome assembly GCF_014108245.1 of Pipistrellus kuhlii. NCBI lineage: Eukaryota > Metazoa > Chordata > Mammalia > Chiroptera > Vespertilionidae > Pipistrellus > Pipistrellus kuhlii. The sequence goes on from NW_023425449.1 coordinate 4,526,853, forward strand.
GAGTACTACACAGCCGTTTAAAAATAATGTATGTGCACAGGCACAGAGGTCTACAAGACATGCTGCTGAGTGGAAAGTGCTCGTGTTGAAATATGTGATTCCCTCAGGGAGCCAGGTGGCCGGGCTGGTGGCTGGGCCCGAGGGCAGGTCTGGGGGCGATGAGCTGGCCCAGCCCAGGGCCTCGGGCCGACACCTCCACACTGAGGAGAGGAAGGCATGTCCCGCCCCTAAGTCTCTAGGCCGCAGCCACCGTGTGGCCTGGCTTCCGTTTGGCTTTTCTCCCCCGGCACCTGGAAGATACTTGTACTGCCTTTTTATCTACACTGACTGCTCGGCAGTAAAAGAGAAGGAAATCTTTCGTGACAGCGGATGGACCTGGAAAACATCATGCTGAGTGAAACAAGCCAGTCAGAGAAAGACAAGGGCCATATGACTGCAGTGGTACGTGGAATCTAGTGAGCAAAATGAACGAACAAAGTAGAAACAGACCCGTAGATCCAGAGGACAGACTGGCAGCTGTCAGAGGGGAGGGAAATTGGGGAGCTGGGTGAAAAAGCGAAGGGATTAAGCAAAAAAGGAAAAGAAAAAACTCGCAGACACAGACAGACCACATGGTGATTACCGGAGGGAAAAGGGGATGGGGGTGGGGGTAACAAGGGTAAAGGTGATGAAAGGAGACTGGACATGGGGTGGCGAACACCCAATACAATATACAGATGATGTGTGATAGAATGGCACATGGGAAACCTATATAATTTTATTAACCAGTGTCACCTCAATAAATCCAATAAAATTTTTAAAAGAAATCAATTGATTAATTTTAAAAAGAAAATGCTTGTACTGATTTCCAGACAAAACAAAACAGATGCGCTTCCCTCCCCTCCTGGCCCCTAGCCTGGGATACCTCATGGGGGGCGGCGCATCCCACTCACTATGTGCCAGGCACTATCTGGTGACAGGTGTCCCCCCAAGGGATGTTGTAAACATTTCTGAATTTGTTGCCCACCTAAACACTCAGGAAACTTCATTATATTCCAAAGTCCAAAAACGAATTGGGTAGCACCGGTCCCACATAACACATCATCAGGCTGGAGGCTGTGGGAGGGCTGGCCCTTCATTCAGGGCAGCCACTCTCCCCCGGACCAGAGTCTGACCCCTCAGAGACCACCGACCCCCAGGCACAGAGAGGTGAGGAGGCTTGCCCAAGGTCACACAGGAGGCCAGGGTGGGAGCCAGCGCTCAGTACTCCTCGCACACAGACCTGTGTCCCTCCTACCAGCCAGGCTCCACCCCTTCTCACTTAGAACCAATCACGGCCTTCTACCAGCCAGACTCTGCTTCTTCTCACTTAGAACCAATCACGGCCTTCTACCAGCCAGGCTCCACCTCTTCTCACTTAGAACCAATCACGGCCTTAGGAATTAGCCCATCTGTTGGGCATTTGGCTGGAACAAGGCTCGGAGGATCCTTGATTTGGTCCAGAGCAAAATCCATCTCAGGCACAAGTCACGCCTCAGACCACACCATGGCCCAAACACATGGCACCCCAATTAGCCCAGGGCCAACTCTTGCTCAACGCTCTCCTTTGCTTCATGATTTCCACATCCAGAGAAACAATACTTCCCTAAAAATCAATTGTCCCTAGCAACCCACCTACACAGTTCTTGGAAAATATGGGTTCAGCATGCTGCCTCACCAAGAAAAACAAGGAACAGTGGGCGAGGGCGATTCATCGCTGTGGTCCTGCACTTGACATTATTCACACCAAACGTTGGTGCAAGTCACCAAGTTCAGCGACCCTGTCCCCAGGGCTGAAGACCTATTTCCGCCAACACTGGCCAGCACAGAAAATCTACCTGTTCTCACCACTGGAACCCCGCCCAGTGGGGCTCAGTGGAAAGAGCATCGGCCTGTGGACCACAGGGTCCTCATAGGAGGGGGCAGGAGAAGATGTGACTTTGGGAGATGGGCCCACGGTGCAATATACAGATTGGTAACAGAGAGACCCACGCCTGAAACCTGCATGTCCATATTGACCAATGTCACCCCAATCCATTTAATTAATAATTTTGTTTTTGAAAGTAAGCCCAGGTAGCATGGCTCAGTGGTTGAGGCTCAACCTACCTTGTTTCCCCTAAAATATTAATTTTTTTTCTCCCAAAGTTGCACTAGGTCTTATTTTCAGGAGAGGTCTTATCTTTCCATGTGCTACTAAGTCTTATTTTCAGAGGATGTCTTATTTTCAGGGAAACATGGTATGATCCAAGAGGTCACAGTTGGATTCCCGGTCAGGGCACATGCCCAGGTTGCAGGCTCCATCCTCAGTGTGGGGTGTGCAGGAGGCAGCTGACTCATACTTCTCTCTCATCATTGATATTTCTCTCTCTCTCTCTCTCTCTCTCTCTCTCTCTCTCTCTCTCTCTTTCTCACTCTCTCTCTTGCTCTCTCACTCTCCCTTCCTCTCTGAAATCAATAAAAAGATTTTTAAAAACTTAAAACTTAAAAAAACAAATAGGATTACTCAGTATGAAGAGACACCACATGGCTCCAAGGAGCAGGAGGTAGAGGAACTGAAAAGGTACTGGGACAGCCAGTTTCTGACTCAGGAGATGGAGTGGCTGGATGCCATTCTGTTGCCCAGGACACTGGAGGCACCCAGACATGGGACTGCAAAACGTCAGTCTAACGAACAGGTGGCTCCGCTGGGATCATTTCCCAAACTTCCAGGAGAAATAGGAGAGCGCTGGTTCTGGTTTTAAAGAGAGGCAGCATCCGGCAAAAGGGAGGCCTGGCATGGAGCACGTGCTCAGGAAATGGCGACACTCACACACATGATTCGGGCCCAAAGGATTGCTCTGCTCTGCCCTCCCTCGCCCTCGTGGCGATCAGTGTGACTCTCAAGGCTTAAACAGTGTGACTTACGAACAGGTACACACCCTCACTATCAGCATGGCGACGGTCAGCATCATAATCAATAGAGAAGCATAATGCTCAAGCGCAGGGGGAAGCTGTGTGCAGCAAGGTGGTTACACACGTGTGCTCTGCAACCCAAGTGCTAGGTCTGTGTGACCTTGGGGAAGTGGCCTAATGTCTCTGAGCTTCAGTTTTCTCGTCTTGGCGATAGTAGTGTTATCCACCTCAGAGTGTCAACATAAAGATTCAACGAGTTAATACACACAAAATTAGAATGGCGTTTGGCACATAATAAATGCTCGGTGTGTACTGGCCGCCGCTGTGGTGACTGCTGTTGTTGCTATTCTCAGAATATCACATAGTAGGCACTTTAAGTATCTCAATTCATCTATTCTTATAAGGGCTCTAGTAGCCGGGTCTCAGGAAGCCCATTTTATGCATGAGAAAGCCGCGGCTGCGAGAGGGCAAAGCGACTTCCCTCACCTCGAGGTAAAGGCTGTGCCCTCTCCACCAGGGGCGACAAAACGTGCAGGCCGTCACGGGGCCCAGACGCTCCCCGACGCCTTCCCACACCCACGCCGACAACCAGGAAGCAGGGCGATAAGCTCCCTGGCAGTGCCCGGGTTGTTTTCATTTGGTTTGTGCAGCTTTCTGCAGCTTTTGTCGTCCACAATACCCTCGGCCGGGCAGGCAGCCCCTGTGGGCATCAAAGGTGCCGCTGGCAGCAGCAGCCACAAGGGAGCGTCCGTGCCAGGGGCCCTCCTCCTCCAGCGACCAGCCAGTCACCATGCAGCCCGCAGCCCGCAGCCCGCAGCCTGCAGCCTGGAGACTCAGAGAGAGGCCTCCTGACTGCGCCAGGTGTGACTGCACCCTCCGCCAGGAGGTCTGCTCCGGAGCAGCCCAGGGCGCCAGCCCCAGGTGTGCCAGGCTGGGGCCCGGGGCCAAGGTGTTCCTGGGCCGATGGCGGCAGGCAGATCGCTGGCAGCTGGGTGGATCCAGGGAACTTACGTAACCTCCGCCTGTGATGAACGAGCTCTGAAAAGCTTTGTGGGGCGGGCTCTGCCTCCAGTCCAGAACAGAGAGAGCCTGCCTCCACCACTCAGCACCCATCCACAGAGCGAGCACCTGCTCTGGGGTCTGACCCCGGGCCTGACCCGGGGCTGCACAGGCCACGGAGGGGGCCGCGTGGGAAGCCACGCTGAATGCTGGGATGAGGTCCGGGCATGAAGAAATGGGGAAGTGGACACAGCTTCGTGTGTTCACTCAGTAACTACGAAGAGTGCCCACCCGGCATTCTCACGTGGGTCTCTAACAGGGTAGCAGGAGGAGGCCGCCCAGCGGGGTGGGGCACAAGGCTGACCCCCTGCAGGCCCACGGGGCTCATGCACAGAGCCCCCTGCTCTTCCCGGCGCTCAGATGCCCTCGACAGCTCCCTGGATGGCCCCACAAGAGATCGCGAGCGCCGGCAACTATTTATCAGATGCTCATGACATGGTAGCCAACAGCATTTCGTTCCTCCCGCTGGACGTCCAGCTTACAGAAGGGGAAACTGAGGCACAACGCCGGGAAGTGCCACAGCTAGAGATGGCAGAGTGAGGTGCTCACCCCCTGTCTGGAGCCAAGGCCTGTCCCAGGCCCATCCTGCCTCTCCTTAGAGAGCTCAGAGCCAGCCAGGCCTTCCTGCCCGGCTCCTGCCTGGGGACCAAAGGCTGCGGGTGGCGCGGGGGGCTGCACCACGGGGCACCCGTGGGAAAGAGCTCCGGGCTATGGGAACGGCCGGGCCGGCGGCCCCGATGAATGCCCATTGCCAGCGAAGCGCACATCCGGGCACTTCTGTTCCCGTGTGCGTGGGCCCCGGAACCGCCGGGCCCGGGAGCCGGCCGGGCGGGAAGCGGCTGCCAGCCCCTGGCCCCGGCGCCGGCCCCGTGCGCTCCGCCAGCTCCGTTGGCCGCCAGTCAAGGCTTCAAAGGGGTGAGCGAGGCGAGCAGGGGGACCAGGCTGGACGGCTCTGCCTGCAGCCGAGAGGAGAGAACAAAAGGAGGCCGTCGGGGGCCGGTTTGGCGGGAGCCCTGGCGGGACAAAGGGCAGGAAGGGGAGGCCGCAGAGGGCGGGCTGCGGGGTGCAGGGCAGGGTGCGGGCAGCCTGGAGGTCCCAGGTGTGGCCCCGTACAAGGAGGCCCCTGAGGCCGGGGACAGTGGGCACTTTAAGTGTCTCAGTCCATCTACTGCGAGGCCCACACGCTCTGCACAGACCCTGTGTCTGCTGGAAATGCAGAGGGGCCCCGGCTGGTTTGGCTCAGTGGGCGGAGCGTCGGCCTGCAGACTGGAGGGTCCTGGGTTCGATTCCCATCAAGGGCATGTATCCAGGTTGCAGGCTCAATCCCCGGCCCTGGTCAGGGTGCGAGCAGAAGACAACCAATCCATGTGTCTCTCTCACATGGATGTTTCTCTCTGTGTGTTGCTCCCCCTTCCCTTAGACTCTCTCTAAAAATCAATGGAGAAATACCTTCTGGTGAGGATTAACCAAAAAATGAAAGAAAGAAATGCCAAGGAGTCAGGCGGCTGTGCATTTCAGAGCGTTCGTCCCTCCGTTCTTCCTCTCACCAGCCTGGGCTCGGGCACAGCGGGCCAGGTGGGAGCCAGAGCAACGGGCAGGGCCTGCCATGACGAGCGTGCCTGCCTGCAGCTCCCCGGGCGAAGGTGGGGTCCCAGGGCTCTCCGGAAGGGAGACGGGGCAGAGGCTCGTGGCGGGGCACAGGAGTCAGGTGCCCCACGTGGGACCGAGAGCCACGATGCCTATGCTCCCTCCTGACTCCACACCACCGAGCCTCCGTGCCCAGCACACGGCATGTGTTCGGTAAGTGACACCGGCCGGCAGCACGGGGCGCGTTGGCAGGTGGCAGGTAGGGTCAGCCCAGGACGGAGGGTCCCGCCCCCAGCAAAATGCTTGTCTGATTTCCCCTGGCAGCTCCCAAGGGAATCTCCGCCATGTGGGATGGGCTGCCCGCATGTTCTAACCCCTGTGCCATATGGTGGGGGAGGGGGCAGGTACTGTCACTGTTGCAGAAGGGCACAAAGGGGAAGGTGGGGGAGAGTCAGTCACTTAGCTTGAGTGACAGTACACACCTTGAGTGACAGCACACACCTTGAGTGACATCACTTAGCTTAGTGACAGCACGCACCTTGCCCTCGGTCACACAGGCAGCGCTGGAAGCCAGACTCCACCTGCTTGGAGCTCCAGCCTCCACCAGCTGCAAACACCCCTGCCCCTGCCTCTGAGGTCCCCCTGTTCCTCCTGGCGGTGACAGCCACGGCAGGGAGCCACGGGGGAGCTCAAGGTGAGGGACCAGGCAGCGGCAGGAGGGGGCCTTCGACCTCAGGCCTGGGCTCTGGGGGCCCGAACGCCACTCCAAGCTCTGCCCAGCCCTCCCGTGGGCCGGGGCCAGCCACCTCCCCTGGAACGACCTCTCGGTTGGTTAGTGAGGGCGCCGGAGGCCGTAGGGAGAAGCGTCGGGTCTGGGACAAGCAGAGGGCAGCAGCTCTGGGTGTGACCCAGCCCTCCCAGGAGGTGCACCGGCTCCACACCAGCCCGAGGGCCCAGGGTCTGAGGAGGGCATGAATGTGGAACGTGGGGAGACCCACTGCACCTGGGGATCCTGGCTTCCGCCCTGTAAGACTGGGGCAGACACAGCCGGCCTGGGGAGAGGAGCCCGAACCCACAGCTGCTCGTGGACACGCGCACGCGTTTCTGGCCACTAGGACCGTGTTTGACTGCAAATCCCAGAGACCCATGTGCTCCTTTGGGTCCGCAGCTGCCGAAGAAGGGGTTAGAGAGAGTCTGGAAGAAGGGGTTAGAGAGAGTCTGGATGAAGGGGTTAGAGAGAGTCTGGATGAAGGGGTTAGAGAGAGTCTGGAAGAAGGGGTTAGAGAGAGTCTGGATGAAGGGGTTAGAGAGAGTCTGGAAGAAGGGGTTAGAGAGAGCCTGGAAGAAGGGGTTAGAGAGAGTCTGGATGAAGGGGTTAGAGAGAGTCTGGATTTCCGGAGGGAAGGCTGGTCCCCAGGTTCTGCCTCACGCCCATGCTGCCTGCACGGCGCGGGGCGGCATGCAAGCCCTCCTGGCCTCAGTGACCTCGCCTGTGAAATGGGTGCAGGAGCCCTGAGGGTGAGCTGGTGCACCTGCACCTGCTTTGCAGACCAGGAGGCTCCCGCCCGGCGGTCCCTGGAGCGCGGTGGGACCGCGGCCTCGGAGCCAGCTCCACGTGGCCCTCACGGGAAGGCGCTGTCCTGAAACCGGGATGGATTCCAAAAGCTCCTCTAGTCTCCTCAAAGGCAGCCGGTGTCCTCTGAGGCGGCAGGAGGAGGTCCTGGCAGCAGTGCCAGCCAGGGCTTCCGGACGTGGCCAGCAGGGGTGGGAAGGTGCAGGGCCGGGCACACAGGTGCCCGGGTGCCACCGAGGGTGCCTCTCTCCCTCCGGGGCTGACGGCGCCGGACGTGGATGCCCCGGGCGCACGGCCAGTGTTTGTTCCGTGCACACTGGCCGCGCTGCCTGCTCCTCCCTGGGTTGCCTTAAGCGCTGAGGCGATTATTACCTGCCTGTCAGGTCGCCGGGAAAGGGAGGGATGGGGAGAGTGAGAGACAGTTCCTCTGAGACGTTGCCAAGCCCCGGCAGCTGGCCCCCGAGGCCAGGAACGCCCAGGGCCCAGGAGAAGGCATCCTGCTTCCTCCCCTGACGCGCTGAGCAAACACAGGAGCACGGCAGGTGCCCGGGCGGCCGGCCAAGCAGGGCTTCTGCCCGCGGCTCCCTCCGCCTCCTGCCCAGCTGGCACTAGCCAGGCTGAGGCCTCGTGAGCGCACTGGCCTGGCCCTGCTCTCCCTGTCTGAGCAGGCCAGGCAGGTCAGCATTTAAACTGGGGTTTCCCTCCACAGCACACACCGTGGCTCTGGCGGCATCTAGGTGTCTATTCTGCATATTTTAAGGCGCTGGTGTGGAGACTAGGAAACTTACCCTGGCAGCTCAGGGATGCCCACTGAGCCACACGATCTCACCCAGGCACGGCGAGAAGGTCAGGTAACGGTGACAGGGGTGGCCTTGGGCAAGCCACATCCCTTCTCCAGGGGGAATGCTGCCTGGGTGCCGGCTGGGGTCCCTGCAGAGCGCGGTGGGGTGAGAAGAAGCTGCCCCTGCTAGCAGGCAGCCCTGCACCAAACGGCTCATGCTCCTACTTCTCAGCCGCGCCCCAGGCACCCATTGGCTGCCGCAGGTGAGTCCTTCAGCTTTAAGACAGAGAGGGCAATTCCCCCCTCGCAGTGAGAATGGCCAAAGAGGGCCCCTTGGAAAGCGTGTGCCCAAACTACGGGGCTGGTGTTACCCTAGCTCACCACAGGCAGTCCTCAAACTGTGCCAACTCACTTCTCCCTCCCGTTGAGACGGGGACCAACAGCAACGTGCTTAACCTTCAGCTTCTTACAAAAAAGTAGGACTTCAGCGACTCCACTCGTGAACACACACACACACACACACACACACTCATACACCCCTTCCCCCCCCACACACACACACACTCACACACACACCCCTTCTTCCTCTCATTCACGGCCTCGCTCCCTCTGTACCTGTCCAGCAAATGGCACCCCTCCTCCTGCAGAGAATCAAGTGAACGGGGAGTAGCAGCGACCCCAGCTGAGCAGATGCTCATGAGTAGAGGAAGCAGGCAAGAGAAGGTGCTGACCGTATCCACCGGGCGGTTACCTGACTCATCTTTATCGGGTCACTCGGTCATTCAATGGGGATCCCATACACAGGCCATGCTTAGCGCTAGGCAGCCCCTGTCCCTGCAGATGCCAAGTCATCAAACATATTGATATCCCCATGGTATCAGATGCTGCGTAACAACACCTCAGCCGAATGCGCCCTAAGTGTCTGAGCCTCTGGGTGGTCAGGCAGGCGGCTCTGATGACCCTGGCTGGGCTCCCTCAGGGGCTAGGGGTGGCTGGTGGTCAGCTGGTCCGGGTTGGTCTCAGCGAGAAGGAGGAGAGCGAGCGCCTTGGTTATGTCCTGTGTGTGTGTGTCTCCAGAAGGCGAGCTCAGAACATCCTCTTGGTCATGGGGGAGGCTCAACAATGCAAATAGAAATGCTTTTCCAAAACACGGTTGGCAATGCATCTGTTAACACCCTGTAGCCACGGCACCTCACCCACTCTAGTCCAGGATCACGGGTACAGGAAGTAGGTGAAGTGCTGGGGGCATGCATGTCACCGATTCCCCATGCAATTTTGGAGGGGGAAAGGCAGGGTGCATGTAATTCTGTTTCATACATGAAGTTACCCAGCTGAGTGTTCCCGGTGGGATTTGAACTCGGGCCCTGCAGCCTGTGGGATGCCCTGTGGGCACAGAGGAGAGGCAGCGATCGGGGACACCTGCCGGGAATATTATTGGCTGCAGCTTGGAAGTGGAGGGCTTTTGTGTGTGCAGGGAAATGCCCACCGAGGCCAAGACCTGCAGGCTGGGAACGGCCGCAGGTCCTGGCCATCTGCTTTGCCCAGATGGGAATGAGATCAAGTAGCGTGAGTTCAGTAGCTGGACACGGCCAGCAGCCCTCCTTGGAGAGTGGGCATGCATTAAGCAGTTCCCCAGGAAGGAATGCCAAGCTTCCAAGCTTCATAAATCCCAGGTACAGGTCAAGCAAAGGTCCCAAGTGAACTGACCGACCCCCTCTGCGTCCTCGCCCCTCAGTGTCCTTGCTTCACTGAGGACAGGACAGGGTGCAGCGAGCCACCCACCGTGGCACAGGCCTGCGGCTCTGCAGTCCCTGCTGGGCTGGGACTGGGAAGCCAAGGCCAAACAGAGCTCCAGCGGATGCCCCGCGTCTGACGCAGTGGCTCTGGGCTGGGGCCCAGGAGCCGATTAAAAAAAATATATATATATTGTATATATATATATATTATTGAATTCAGAGAGGAAAGAAGAGGGAGAGAGAAAGCATGAATGATGAGAGAGATTCATTGCTCTGCTGCCTCCTGCACGCCCCACACTGGGGATCAAACCCACAACCCGGGCATATGCCCCAACTGGGAATCGAACCATGACCTCCTGGTTCCTAGGCTGACGCTCAACCACTGAGCCACACCGGCCAGGCATGAGCCAATACTTTCAACAAAGGCACCAGATGACTCCAAAGCAGGTCTCCTGGGATCACATGGTGAACCCCTTCTCCCCAAGACGGATAAAGGAACGCAGCTGTCAAACCACGCCGTGCCCTACAGAGATCACGCGTGGGCCCCAAGCCGTGAAGCCGCACATTCTAATGTGGAAATAGACACACACACACACACACACACACACACACGTATGCATGCATGCACTCACCCTCACGCAGGGGCACAGGCAGAAAGGGAGGGTCTGGAACAGCAGCCGCTAGCATTATTCCCATCTCCCACGGCCAGCACTGTTCGGAGCCTGTGCCCAGCTAAGCCGCACACTCATCTTGTGAGGCAGGAGACACTTTTACTGCTGTTTTTCACAGGAGGAGAACCGGGCACAGAGAGGTTAACCTGTCCACCGTTCCACAGCTCATAAGCCATAAAGTCCAGATGTGCGGGCAGACACTCGGCCCCAGAGCCCAGGTCCCGAGCCTGGAGGTGCCGCCAGCCGCCAGAAACGGGAGCCCGGCCTGCAGGGCCTCGTGAAGAAGCCAGTCAAGCTGCTGACCTTGCCTCGCGGCCTCAGTCCCTCACAGCAAAGCTGCTGAGATCCTTAACGCTTTCGGGGAAGACTTTTCTTTCTTCTTCTTCTTCTTTTTTTTTTTTTTTTTTTTAATGTATTTTATTGATTTTTTACAGAGAGAAAGAGAGGGATAGAGTTAGGAACATCGATGAGAGAGAATCATTGATCAGCTGCCTCTTGCACACACTGAAAACTTTTCCATGGGGAATGGCTGAGTCCTAGTCCAAATACCTCTCTCTCTCTCTCTCTCTCTCTCTCTCTCTCTCTCTCTCTCTCTCTCTCTCTTTTTTCTGTCTTCCATCTCAAGCCAGCTCCCCCCATTCTCTGTGGAGCCACCATCTGACCCTGGGCAGAGAGGTGTGGGGGGATGGGGAAGGTGCCCTCCTCACACAGCCCTCCTGGGGCCCTGCCCTCCCTTGTTGCATACTGAAAACAAAAGGAGCCTCGGAGAGGTTGAGCAACTCCCCTGCAGTCACACAGCCAGGCCAAGGCCCAGCCCTGCGTCTGAACTTCGGTCTTGTCTAATGGAGAGCCCAAGCTCCAGCCTCTTTGAAAATGTGATTCATGCCAAAACCGGTTTGGCTCAGTGGATAGACTGATAACTGAAAGGTCCCGGGTTCGATTCCGGTCAAGGGCATGTACCTTGGTTGCGGGCACATCCCCAGTAGAGGGTATGCAAGAAGCAGCTGATGGATGATTCTCTCATCGATGTTTCTAACTCCCTATCCCTCTCTCTTCCTCTCTGTAAAAAATAAACAAATTAAAAGAAAGAAAATGTGATTCACGCTCCCGTGTCGAGGCTCTCGGGGATTGGCAGAAAACAGCCACGTCACGGCTGAAGAATGCGATGAGCATCTTTCCTGGAGGAGAAGAACTTCCTGCGTAGTTCTGTTATTGAAAGTGAGGAAGAGGGGTGGGGTCCAGGCTGAGAATAGGAAATATGCGGCTTCCCAGCAGAGCGGGTGTCGGGAGCCAAGGAGACACCGTGTCCTCCAAGACACATCCAGGGCCGGGCCCTGCCTGCAGCCACGGATGACAGGGCCACCGTGGAGGCCCCGCGCCGGGCGGGCCGGCCCTGGCTCCGGCTGGGCAGAGCCTTGGCTGCGGATGTGGCTCCCGAGGATGGAGAGGCCTCCCGCCCGCAGCCAGAGGACAGACGCTTGGGCAAACGTCCCTATGATGGAATATGGAAAGCGTTTTTCCCCTCCTTCCCCCACGTTTCCCCAGCTCGGCGGGGGGGGCGGGGGGGGGGGGCGGAGAAAAAGAAGGAAAAAGAGACCGGCTTCCCCACCCCCACAGAGGGTAGAGCTCACAGTGGAAAATCCACAAAAATGCAATTCTAAGGAAAACGGCGCCTTCTCTGACTCGGGCCTGGGCAAGCGGCTCAGGTGGGCTGGACCCTCGTCTGTCTGGCATGGGAGCAGCAGCATTTGAGGGGGGCAGAGCGGGGCCGGGATCCTCCTTGTGGTAGAAGGAATACCGGCTGGAATGAGGAGTCCTGGGGCCCTGGGCCCTCTGCACCACAGGGGCTGCGGTGGGATAGTGACTGTGGACCTGGGCATGTCACGTGGGAGGCATCTGTGAAGCGGGAAGCATCCTCGTCCCGTCCACCAGCTCCACGTCTCCGCGAGGGGAATGCCTCTGAAACAGTAAAGCCCTGTGCGTGTGGGAAGTGGTGAAGACAGCAGCAGCCATCATGCTAAGCACCGTCACCAGGGACAAGGTTATCCTCCTCCTGTTATGTGGAGCACAATGGTCACTGTAGAGGGGGGCGCAATGCTGAAGGCTCTGGAGTCAAGCTGCCTGGGCGGGGCATCGGGCTGCACTGGGAACTAGCTGTGTGACCTTGGGTTGATCACTTAACCTCTCTGTGCCCCCATTTCCTCATTCATAAACTGGAGCTACTCATAGTCCCAACTTCTGGGCACTGCTGTGAGGATGAGATGATCCGATCCGTAGTGATCGGTATATCGTATGTTAGCGATTATGATAAAACTGGTGACATACTACTAGGTCATAGAGTAAAACATCATTCAACGAGAGTTCGGCCATCTTTGAAGACAATCTGTGCAGCTGCTACCACAGAAATGGTGTTGCAGAAAGAATGCCCTAAAAATACGGCTGAGAAGTTTCAAGATCTTAGAGGCACCCGTTTTAAAATAGTGCAAAAAGAATCCCTGAATACTCTAATACTCATTTAAGACATATACTGAGTGGCTAGATTATCATGATCTCTGAATGTGTAATAATCTGACCACTCAGAATATCTGTGGGTCTGTGTGTGTGTGTGTGTGTGTGTGTGTGTATTAGAGGCCTGGTGCATGATTTTGCACATGGGTGGGATCCGGCCAACCTGGCCAGGGGGAGGAGACATGGGCGGTTGGCTGGCCTGCCTGCTGGTCAAACTCCTGGTCAAGGGGACAATTTGCATATTAGCCTTTTATTATATAGGATATACACTGAGTGGCCAGATTATTATCCGTTCAGAGATCATCATAATCCGGCCACTCCGTGTATGTTCATGAGCAACTAACTGTAGGGCGATATGCCTAATACAGTAAGGAGTCCCGTGTTCCACTGCTTCTCTCCTTCAATCTGCCATCCTGTGACTAGGCTGTGAACACCGGTGAAGGGGTCCTTACGCACAAGCACTGGAGGAGAGGACGGAGAGGACGGGGAGGGAATTTGTACATCAAACATATAAACTCAGGCCGAAACCGGTTTGGCTCAGTGGTAGAGCATCAGTCTGAGGACTGAAGGGTCCCAGGTTTGATTCCAGTCAAGGGCATGTACGTTGGCTGTGGGCACAGGAGGCGGCTGGTCGATGTTTCTCTCTCATCGACGTTTCTGGCTCTCTATCTCTCTCCCTTCCTCTCTGTAAAAAATCAATAAAATATATTTTTTAAAAAAACCATAAACTCAGGGTCTCTGGGGACTCCATGAAGGCTGCAGGGACGAGATGGCATGTGAGCGGGGCCTGGTCGTAGGCAGCCATCTTGTGAGGGTTAATGTGCATATTACCTCTTCATTATATAGGAGGATTACTGCTCCTCCCTTCTGGGGTCTAATTTTATGTTAAACTTTATCACAGGTTGTTTGTATAGGAAAAAGCTTATTCTGCTTCGTAACTGCCCCAGCCCACAGGAGCAGTGATGCTAAGATCCAGAGACGCCCGAGGGAAGCCAGGAGGCGCTTCCTTTAAAGCGAAAGGGCTAGAGTTCGGAATGTAATAAGGCCCTTCGTCATCTCACTGCATCGCAAGACGGGTGAGCACCGGAGAGGACGGTATTTTGAGAGAGAGAAAGCTCATCTGCATAACTTTTATGACAGTGGATCGTTGCATTTATCCTATTGCACTATTAGTTACTAGAGGCCCAGAGCACGAAATCTGTGCACAGCAGGTGCGGCAGCCCTGAGTTGGAAGGACCTTGGAGAAGAGGCATATTGCCCAAGGAGAGCAGGGAGATTTCAGGAAAGGTTTCCCCACAGAAAAAGGAGATGATCTAATGCAATGTGAGATTAGAAGGCTCAAAGGGAGGTGCTCCCCCTTCCGGGCTGGTCAGCCTACAGATGATTAGAATAACAGGTCTGGAAAGAGCCAGAAGCTAGAAGAGACTCTAAGGAAACACACCAGGTCTGAGACGTGGACAGCGTCGCAGGAGCCAGCCACCCCGCACGCGGAGAGCTGCTGTCACACACACACACCCCATCCTGGAGGGTGATTCTGCTCTCCCAGAACCTTCCAGAAACAACAGGATGCACCTTCACGGGAGCCCCGTCCCGCAGGGGAACGCTGCTGAGTGGAAGTGCAGGAGCCGGCCGGGGAAGAGGTCGGCGGCACAGGAAATGAGAATGACATGCAGACCAGCATGCGCGCAGGTTGCCAATTTCCCAACAGAAAAAAGAGCAGTCGCTGTGAGCGGGCCTGGCTTCCCAAGAACTGTGTGAACCCGTGTTCTGTGTGAACTCGTGTTCTGTGTGAACTCATGTTCTGTGTGTGAGCCCGTGTGGAAACCGGGGGGTGCCTGCCATGGGCCGTGGTGGGATTTCTCCCCAGAAATCAGCAAACCTACAATTCGCTACTGTGAACCGGACTACAGTTCGATTCCCAGCCATGTAGGAGGCAGCCAATCAACAATTCTCTCTCATTATTGATGTCTCTCTCTCTCTCTCTCTCTCTCTCTCTCTCTCCCCCTCCCTCCCTCCCTCCCTCCCTCTCCCTTCCTCTCTGAAATCAATAAAAATACACTTTTAAAAAAGAGAGAAATAGACAACCGTGCTGAGCTTCTAAACACTTGAGGATGATTTGTTCCGGCGTCTAGAGCTGCTTGAACGCAGCAGTCCCCTGTGTGTGGCTGACCTGAGGAGGGGGACGCTGAGATGCCAAGGGGTAGACTGGACCAGTCAGAGCGGCACAGCCCATGCATG
This sequence comes from Pipistrellus kuhlii, assembly GCF_014108245.1. Classification (NCBI taxonomy): domain Eukaryota; kingdom Metazoa; phylum Chordata; class Mammalia; order Chiroptera; family Vespertilionidae; genus Pipistrellus; species Pipistrellus kuhlii. Next base: position 4,541,916 of record NW_023425449.1, read on the forward strand.
AGGTACCAGCTCCTTGGGTAGCGTTTCAGGTCTGTGCTCTTCCCATCCCGCCCGGCGACTGGCCAGAGAGCTGTGTAAGCGCTCTGAGGGTCCAGGGAAGAAGGGTGCGGGGAAACACTCTGAAAAGTACCCACACTCTAGAAATTACCACGTCCCACTTGCCATCCGCTTTCCTGCCCACTGTCCCTTTTCTTAGCCAGGCCCTGTCCGCCCGAACTTCACTTTCCGTGGAAACCGAGAACAACTCAGATAGAGCAGCAGACACCCAGCCTTCTCGTTACTTGGAAATGAGCTAAAAATAAAAATTTTCCTCCACCCCCTGAGACCCCACTAGCCCCCTCCAACCCTGACCCTGTCTGCTTTCTATTCCGTTCATTCTGAGCCATCCCCACCGCCAGGCATGGCCAGGCTGCTTCACAGAAGCCAAAAGACTTATCAGAAATGAGTCCTGGCTTTGACAGTGAGGCCGTGTGTGCAGACAGGGGCGTTTCAAGGCCCTCACTTCCCCGCTCATAATTAGTCAGCCTCCAGCGACGCCGAGAACCTGGGGACGCTGAGAAGCAGTGACCTTCCTGGGCAGCTCTAATGAGACAGCTCTCATCACAGGACTCTAGACTGGGAGCACTGATGGTCAGTTTCAAAACACTGCCCACCATCTGGCTGGTGTGGCTCAGTGGTTGAGTGTCAACCCAGAAACCAAGAGGTCACCCATTCAATCTCCGGTCAGGGCACATACCTGGGTTGTGGCTTGACCACCCCCAGTAGGGAGTGTGTAGGAGGCAGACAATCAATGTTTCTCTTTCATTGGTGTTTCTGACTCTCTATCCTGCTCCCTTCCTCTCTCTCTAAAATTTATATATATATATTAAAAAACAAACACTAGCTACCCTTATGTTTAGGGATGAGGACAAACTATCAGAGGAAAGTTGGTCTGTCCAGCTACTCTCCACGCATTCGATGCAGACCTACTGTGTGTCCCCTTGAAAAACTAGGTTTAATGAGAGCCAGAGACATGTTTATTTCAGGCGACACATTTTCAAGGGCCCACCACCCTTTGGGTCCCCATTCCTTACGGAACCAGTAGGTAGGACAGCAGCGGAGATGGTCCTAAACTACGTGTGCCAGGACACTCTCTCCCAGAAGACTGGGAGGTGCTCTGCAAAGGTCTTTCCATTTGTGTGACCAAGTCAGCACAGACTCTCAGGATGTGCTGCTTGAAATGAACTGAGCCAGAGGAAGGAAGGACGAAAGAAAGGAAGGGAGGGCAGGAGGGAGGGATGCAGGGAGAGAGGGAAGGAGAATGAACCGGACTACAAAAATGACCAAAACAAATGTCCCAAGCCCAAGGCAATGATTGCAGAGGATACTGAGGGTGAACAGTTAAGTTAAATACCCTAAGTGCAGGACATCGGGTGTGTAAAATAAAGAAATAAGGCAGGAGTAACCATTACTCCCCCATGTCCAGGCACGAATTAGGACCACTGCTACACATTCCACAGCATCCTGTCCGCCTCCACCTCCCAACTCGCCTCCAATCTTCTTTACATTGAGTCCTGGCCAGTGTGGCTCAGTTGGCTGAGCATCATCTCATGCAGGCCAGGACAACAGTTCTACTGCAGGTCAGGGTTCATACCCAGGTTGCGGGTTCGATCCCTGGTCAGGGTGCATGCAGCAGGCAGCCAATCAATGTCTCTCTATTCTCTCTCTCTCATCAATAAAAATATATTTTAAAAAAGAGATGCTACATTTGTTCCTGCTTTTCCCTCCTTGGATCTGAAAAATACCTGCTCTGAAATGGTAAAATAGACTTATCCTTAAAAATAAACCCACCTACATGGAATTGTTACCTTCACTCCAAAAGCCTAAGTGATCGTGAAAATACCCCAGGCGGGGCTGATGACGATTCACTAATGAACTGGGCACCTCTTAATGAGCGATGGCTCCCGAGAGGGGCCAATATGGGGACTGTCACTTGGCAAATCTCCAAGGTGCATCCCCCTCTGGGGAGACCACCAGGCTGCTGCTTAGGAATACCGTTCTCCCTCGAGTTTTCGAGGGCGAGCAGCTGCCAGCTCCCTTAGCTAAAGGAAGATGAGTCACCCGGAGCCGCTGCCAGCCAGCCAGGCTGCAGGCCACCTTTGTGTACAGCTCCCGGGCACCGGGGATGGGGAAGCGGATGTGCAGGGAAACAATGGTGAGTTCCCACCGGGTGAGAGCGTGCCCGGGGCACTGCCGGTGCAGCCAGGACAGCAAGAAAGTGAGTCAGAGGGAGGCATCGGCCCTCCACACACATGTGCAGCCGCACATCCACACACACAAACCACACGCGCACTACGCTTCCCCTCTCGCCGAGTGAAAGATGCTCTTTTAACACAAAAATTACCCACTAAAAACTCCCACTTTCTCACACCTTCCAACCACACTTCCCAGAAAGGTCTGCTAACAGGAAGGGCATACCTTTCTCAGAATCTCCCCCGTGTGCAGAGGAGCGAGCCTATCGCTCTATTGTTCTGCCTACTTTTGACAAGAGCGGGCCAATTCCACAAAAAGGTCCTGCAACTCTTCTTCGATCAGCTGGCGATGGACACCTTTCCATATCAATGTATACAGAAACCCATCTTGCTGTTTGTCTTTAAAATGTCTTAATTTTTTTAATAATTTCACACTATCTTTTTTTAAAATATATTTTATTGATTTTGTACAGAGAGGAAGGGTGAGAGATAGAGAGTTAGAAACATTGATGAGAGAGAGTCATCAATCAGCTGCCTCTTGCACACCCCCTACTGGGGTTATGCCCGCAACCAAGGTATAATACATGCCCTTGACCAGAATCGAACCTGGGACCCTTCAGTCCCCAAGCTGACGCTCTATTCATTGAGCCAAACCAGTCTCAGCTAATTTCACACTATCAAAGAAGAGTTATAAAAGACGGTGAGTTCCCACGGCCTCACGATGTTTCCATTATTGATAGCTTATCTATTCACCATTCAATGATCAAAATGTTGCAGAAAATCACCCTTACTATAATGCACATGCATGACTACATTATTGTAAAAGAGATAAAATGTAAAGCGCTTTATAAAAGAGGAAAAGCAAACAGAAACAGAAGTTGTAATATCTTCTTCCACCCTGTTGTGGATGAATGACACTGTGCCCCCCGAAGAAGACCCCAACACCCGTGACCTCATTTGGCAATGGGGTCTTCGCAGAGGTCATCGAGTGAGGACCACGTCCTACTGGATTAGGGTGGACCTCACTCTTAGAAGAAGAGAAAAATGGGAACACAGACGCATGAGAAGCAAGGTCACGTGGGGAGAGGAGCAGAGGTTGGCGTGATCCAGTACAAGCCAAGGCAGGCCAAGTCCTGCCAGCCACCACCAGGGCTTGGAGACAGGACAGGAAGGATTCTTCCCTAGAATTGGCAGAGGGTGTGTGGCCTTGTGGACGCCCTGATGCCATTTCTGGCCTCCTGAACTGCCCGGGGAACAAATTTCCGTTGTTTTCAGCCAGCTAACGTGGGGCCTCTTTGTTACAGCAGCCTCATACACTCATACAGACCAGCCGTGCAGCGCTCCGATAGCAGCTCAGCGCGAAGTGTGGAGTATGGGATGCACGAACTGGAGCCTGTCTCTGACTCAGGGGAGCATTATTAGCCATGACCCTGAGGGCAATCACGCTTTATGACATCGTACCCTGGGAAACGTCAAGCTTCGGCCTTGGGGGTGACAGCAGGACTCTGGCCGCCGTGCCTGCTCGGAGAGGTGACTTCAGAGTCCTAGGGGTGTCGAACTCAATCAGAGAAGGGGCCAAAATCTAAAATCCAGCCAAAATCGCGGGCCGAATGGTTTACTGGACAGTCATAAACTGTCATTGTGATGGAAACGCAGCGGAGTAAAGTGATGACAGCGCAGTGCGGGCCACATTGCAAGGCCTGGCGGGACGGATTTGGCCCGTGGGCCTTGTGTTTGACACATGTGCTTCAGACAGTGGTCAGAGGCAAAAGGGGAGACAAAGGCAGCAGCTGTGCTGGCTCCGCAGACACAGACACAGCCTTGAGGGAGCAGCCGGGTCGGCTGGGAAGGGTGGCGGGTGTGCACCCCGGGGCGGCCTGTGCAGCGCCCCGGGCAGAGGAAACCCCCCAAGAAGCACCGGGCCCACGCGCTCCCCCTGCAGCCTCACTTCCCCCTGCCCGCCCGCGGGCCCGGGTTATTTTGACAAACCTGTTTCCACTCCGCATGGGCACACACACGCCCCTGCAGACACCCGGGAGCCTGGCCCACCCAGGGGACCCGCGTTCATCGTGGAAAACCCAGAGCCTCGCCACCACGGGCAGCTGGCTGTGCAGCCCTGGGGACCCCCGCCCCCCGCCACCCCGATCGTGGGCAGGCAGCGAGTGTCAGCAGTAAGGAGCCCCCCACTTCTTGGCAGGCGCTGCGGGGGGCTGTGGCCAGCCTGGAAAGCCTGCTTCAAGCTCCCCTGAGCAGAGGAGAGGGGCTAGGAAATACCGAGACACGCCGTGTGCGTTCATCAGGAAGAGGAAACACGCTGGAGGCTGCCCCAGGCGGAGTTTCAGATAAAGAAGGAGCCGTTTACCGAAAGGGCAGAAGGGGGACCCCGGGCGTGGAGAAGCCGGGGCCGCGCTGAGTGAGCACAGCCGTCCAGGGATGGGGTGCAGAGAGATGGTCAGCGCTGAGGAGCCGGGAGGATCCTGCAGGGTCCCGCTGGGGGCATCCTCGCTGAGAGCAGCCAACAAAGCCGGTTCCCAGAGCGGGAACAAAACCAAGCCTGCAGACTGGAAGCGGCCGCTGCTTTCAGGGCCAAGGGCAGCTGCCAGGGGAAGCGGGGTTGCTACAGTGACCGTGTCGGGCACAGGAGGCAAAAGGGAAGGCGAAGGGGCAAGACCGTTCCCCTCCCCCTAGCTCCCGCTCTCCCTCAGAGCAATCCGGTCTAGCCACCCTGGGCCAGGGGTCCTTCAGGGCCATCGTGGGTGGCCACGAACTGGCCACGGTACTGTTTGAACTGGGCGTGCACAGGGGCAACGGTCAAGTTTATGGGCAGCTAGTCCTGCACAGGCCCCGGGCCACCAGGCAGGACCCTGGCCAGGTGTCCTGGCTCCTCACCAGCCCTGCATGCCGTCCAGCTCGCCGCCAGCCCCTGCGCTCTGCCCAGCAGGCCCACATCACTTGTTTGTGTTGCCTGCATGGCCCCTGTTGGCTGCTCAACTTGATCACCCCGACTGCAAGGGAAATCAGGTAGAAGTTCTCCTTCATGTGCACTCAGTGCATGTCATGTTCTAAGAAGGCACGTGTCACCGAAACCGGTTTGGCTCAGTGGATAAAGCAATGGCCTGCAGACTGAAGGGTCCCAGGTTCGATTCCTGTCAAGGGCATGTACCTTGGTTGCAGGCACATCCCCAGAAGGGAGTGTGCAGGAGGAAGCTGATTGATGTTTCTCTCTCATTAATGTTTCTAACCCTCTATCCCTCTCTCTTCCTCTCTATGAAAAACCAATAAAATATATATATTTTTTTTTTAAAAAAAAGGAAGGCATGTGTCTTGTCCAATGCATTATCCCACCCCCCAACCCAAAGTCCAAAATTGAATGAATGGAATTTCCTTGTTTTTTGGGGAGCGAGGTAGGAATGAGAGACATTGCCCAGCTGATATCCACACAGGATCAACAGACAAGCAGAGAATGTTTTTTAAAGGATGGTGCATTTCTGATGGAGTAAGTCCGGGGGGCTCCAGGAGTGTAGGGTGGGGGACAGGGTATGTCGTGGGATGACATGGGAGGGGAGGGGCCACAGGGAGAGCTTCCCACAGGAGAGAGGAAGGTGAAGAGGCCAGGAAGGGCACACATGGCCTATGAGCAATCTGCAAGCATTTCCGGGCGGCACACGTAGCTGAGGGTGTCTGTCCCGCTGTGTCCAGTTCATCTTGACTTCTGCTCCCGAGACCAGACTGCCCACAGGGGAAAGTGCAGGGTTCTCAACCCACGTGGCCTTTGGACCTGGCCATTCATCAGCTCCTCTTGCCAACCAACGTGGGCGAAAAACCAAGTCTGTTCAAAAGTGTGTGGGGTGTGGTAATGGATGAGCGTTGGGACATGCGCAGGGACTCAGGGTTCATTCGATATAGCTATAGATGGACAGTGGAAAGATGTATGTACATGTGTATTAATGAGTTAGCACACACACATATACTTCATTGCCCTATGAGCTGAGAGGCCGAGGACGATGATGCCCCAGGAGCAATGAGCCCGTCCAGCACACAGATGTTGGTTTCTAAAACCTTTCTCCAGTGAAACACACAGAGTAGCCAAAACCGGTTTGGCTCAGTGGATAGAGCATCGCTCTGTGGACTGAAGGGTCCCAGGTTCGATTCCGGTCAAGGGCATGTACATTGGTTGTGGGCACATCCCCGGTAGGGGATGTGCAAGAGGCAGCTGGTCGATGTTTCTCTCTCATCGACGTTTCTAGCTCGCTCTCTCTCTCCCTTCCTCTCTGTAAAAAATCAATTAAAAAAAAAAACACAAAAAAAAAACACAGAGTACCAGAAATGGGCCAATTCTACGTCTGGGGCAAAGTAACACACAAGATGAGCCTGGAGCATCTTAGAGCGCCAGGAAGTAAGAAAGTGCTCAAAAAGAAACACACACACACACACACACACACACACACACACACGTATATCAAAAGGACACAGGAGCCAACCAAAATTGCTCTCAATGGCCAAAGCCGGAAAAACATAAGCAATAAAATAAGTGATATTAGATTATCATATGTGGATTATATAATAAATACTCAGCAATTAAATACTGATATAAATAAATAAATAAATTAGCGAGAGGAGAGAAATCTCACAGGAATAAGAATTCCAAATAGTGTGTGTATATTATTCAGTCAAGGGGAGCATAAGTCCCGGCCCTAAGTGTGGGCGGTATATGGTGATATCCTTCCAAGCATAAGGAAGTGGGGGGGGAGTACCTTTATGGTTAGTACCACTGCCAGGGAGTCAAGGTTAACATTAATCGTGGTCCGTTGTGTTGACAGGAAAGAGCCTTGACACAAGGGGATGAAACCAGAACTTCACCTGTGAGCTCTTCCTTCCAAACCCACCATCCCAGGGTCACGAGGAAGACATCACACAAACGCTCATAGGAAGCATCCTACAGAGCACCGGCCGTCCTGACCGTCAACAACAAGGAGCATCCGAGAAACTGGTCCAGCCAAGAGGAACCTGAGGACTAGATGGGATCCTGGGACAGAAAAAGGCATCAGATAAAAACTAGGGAAACCTTTTTTTTTTTTTTTAAGTATAAACTGGGGTTAATAACAATGCTTCAATATTGGCCATTCCTTATAACGAATAGGCTGCACGGATCTAAGACAGTGGTAGTAGGGAAAACTAGATGTGGGCATAAGGGGCCATTCTAAACTAGGTCCACCCTTTTTCAGTAAAATCTAAAACTGTTGTAAAAGTAAAGCTTGTGTGTAAACGGTGTGTGAAGGATGGGTGTCGCAGGGTGGAAGTGTAGGGATAGAGGTAAATAGCAATGGCATCTGGAATACTTCCTCCGATTTCTGTTCCTCCTGGTGACTATCTTTCACAGTCCCCCCCCCCCAAAAAAAAAAAAAAAAAAAAACTCAAATATTGTAGCGGCCTGAAAAAGAAGTTGGCAAAGTAACACACATGGGAAATGTGTAAGCTGGGAGGGACCCGTGGCGGCCATCCAGTCCCCTGCTTTCAATTATAGCTGGGGGGTGAAGGGGAGGGGGGGGGGATCAGGTTCAAAGACCCGGAGCAAACGGCTGCTGCATGTGTCAGCTCAGCGCCCATTGGTGGAGCCTCTTAGGTGTGCGTCCTGGAGGATTCACAGACAATCATGTCATTTGGCTCTCAGATCAGCCTGCTCTGCAAAGGAGGGATCCGAGGCCAAGAGCCTGCCTCCCAGTGCAGAGCTGGCCACTGTGCTGTTTGAACTGGGCATGCACAGTGGCAAAAGCGGAGACCTGAGCTCGGGGCTCCTCCAGGTGCCCCGTGCAGCCCCCACTCCCACCCCCACCCCAACGCCCCCAACGGCCAGTCACTTTCTCATCCCCTCCCTTCCTGCAGGGGCAGAGCTGATACTCAGGGAGGAGGCAAGCTCAGGAAGACGGCACTTACGTTGGGTTTTCTTTATCTTTTTCCTATTTTTATGAAACTTTTCCTTAACCCAATATGTTTAAAGGTCCCCCATTTGACTGCTCACGGGCATGAAGCTAGGGCACCCATGTTCTGCAACAGCAGAAACATGCCCTTAGAAGTCTTTGAGGCCAAACACTGACCTCATTTTCTAAAAAAAAAAAAAAAGCTGGGAGAGGAGGAAAGGGAGATGGCAGAGAAAAAAGGAGGGGAGCGGAGGGGAGGGGAGCGGAGGGGAGGAGAGAGGAGAGGAGAGGAGAGGACAGGACAGGAGAGGAGAGGAGAGGAGAGGGAATGGAGGGAGGGAAGGAAAAGGGGAGGGAGAGAAGGAGGAAGGAGGGAGGGGTGAGGAGCAGCAAGGACAGTCCAGATCCGCCTGTGATAAGGGTGGGCTGGGGTGCGGGTCTGGGTGCCTGGAGGCAGAGGATGCCTGTTGGAACCTGAGCTCCATCACAGCCAGCAGGGAGGTCCCTTTAACGCCCCCCGGAGGCTCCAATCCATCCATCGGCACAGTCTGGGGTCGTGCTCAGGCCGCTGTGTGAAGGAATCAGAGGCCCCGGTTCTGGAGGCCGGAGGCCCTCCGCGAAGGTGCGGGCAGCCCCAGCCCCGTGTGCAGAAAGCCGCCCTGGGCTGAGCCCTCACCATGAGGACATGAGAGAAGCTGCTCTCTGGTGCCTCCTCGTAGCAGGGCATCCAGCCCACCCTGGGGCTCCGCCCTCCTGACTTGGACCTGCTCACCCCCCAAGGCCCGCCTCCTGCTGCCGTCACCCCGGGGTGCCGTTTTCAACAGAGGGATCGGCAGGAGACACAAGCAGCGCAAAACCACAGGGAGCCCCCCCACACACACACACGGGGTTCCTTCCAAGCGTGAACGGCAGCTTTTCTCCGCTGGATGCCAGGCACCCCGGGTGCTGGCACGCTGCAGGCTCCCCGCAAACAGTCATGGAAACAAAGGAAGGAGAGAGGAGAGAGGGCGAGAAAGGACGGGATAAACCATCTAGTCCCAGCAGCCAGCAGTGCTTGCTGGTTGCCCCGAGCAGACAGAGGAGCCCCTGACGTCCTTACGGAACCAAACCCGGGGTCCTGACGTCCAGTCCCTCCCGGGGAGCCTCCCCCGGGGCACATCCTGGGTGCCTGTCCTACAGCCAAGAGCTGGGGCAGGAGCCAGGTCCAGACCCAGAAACTAGGCCTCAGGACTAGACTTCCGATCCAGGGAGAAGTCCGATGCTGCTTCTGAAGACGGAATGAAAGCCGCTCGGGGTTGGGGGCTGGAGGTGGGGTGGACAAGAGCTGGAGGTCCCAACGTCCAGCCTTTGCTCCAATGCTGATCATAAGAGGGATCAGCCCTGATGAGCGGCGGCCGTTCACCGTGCGGCCAGCTGCCGCCAGGAGGAAACGCAGAGATGTTTTCGCTTTCGGAGGCGGCCGGGCCGCCGCCCTGGGCCTCCGCGTCCGCCCATGGCAGCCACCACTCACCGGGGCAGCTCTGTGCCTGCCGGCGGGGTTCCATCAGCAGCAGCAAAGCTAGACACCGTGTCCCCTGCACGTGCGTATCCCTCCTCTGCCTTCGCTCTGCAGGGCAGACATTAATTGAACTGCCTTCGCTGCTAAAAATAAACTCCCGGTCAGATGCAGCGAGCCAAAAACCTCAATACAAAACCACAAGAAGCGGCGATCGCGTGGGCCAATACCAGCGGCGTCTTGAAAAGACACGCCCCTTTCTTTCCAGGCAGGGTTCTGAGGGGGCCGCCCCTTCTCTGCAGGCAGGATGGTCCACAGGTGCCTGGGCTGGAGGCCAGGCTGGCTCCCGTCCCCCGTGGACAGGGGCCGCCCGCCCAGTGCCCTCTGACCAAGGCCCGAGGGGGTGGCAGCTTGCAAGGATCAGACAGGAGCCAGGAGAGGTCTTCGGAGTCAGGGTCAACAGCAAGGTGACGGGGTCAAAGGGAAGGAGCCCAGCCGGTGTGCGGGTCCAAGGAGGGGCCTGGGTGAGAGAGCGACCCTGAGCAGGCCAGGAGCTGACAGGTAAGCAGGTGGCAGAGTGGAGGCTGGGAAAGGGGGCATGGAAAGCAGTAGAGGGCTTGCCCAGGGTCCGGGGGAAGTGGAGTGGCAGAGAGAGGGGGGTAGAAGGGGAAGGAGGCGGGGCTAAGGTGGCATCCAGGTTACTAGCACCTCTGTTCCATGGCAGGAAGAGTCAGAGGGCCCAGGCTCACGCACTGGGAAGGTATGGGTGCCCTCACACTGGCATGGAGCCAGGGGAGCTGATTTCCAGGCAGGGGTGCAGGCGGGAGTGCGGGGCCCTTCGGACAAGGACTTGGTCCTGGTTCAGAGCCCCCATGGCCGACCAGCTCTGCCCCGGCCGTGCTCAGGACTGTGCACCTGGAATCCAGCACCTGCCCCTGGTCTGCCTGCTCCCAGCAGCCGAATTCTGGGGAAATTCCTCTCCCGTCACCCCCAGACAGACCTGCCATGCCTCATCTCCATCCACAGAAGGCAGCCCCCCCCCCCCCCCCCCGATCATGGGTGCAACCATAGAGACAATTCTTCCAGCTTCTGGATCCTCTGCCCCAGGCACCGGAGTCCCACCCGCCCTCCCCCTGCAGCGGGAGCAGCTTGTCCAGCCCTCGGGTGCTGCAGAGAAGAGAATGTGGCCCCAGAAAAGGCTGCCGCAGGCCTGCGACCACGCTTGTCCCAAAGCCCACTGTCCAGAGCCTGGGCTCCAGAAACAAACTCTGGGACCTGCTGAGAGCTCGGGGGCCAAACCAGGCCCACAGCCCGCACACAGGAGGTCCTGCGGGGCACGCACTGCAGCCGGGTCTGACGGCAGAAGCGGGAAATCAGGGGGTGCAAAGAGTGCCCGGCGGTGTGGCTTGGGAAGGCTGAGTGATTTGCCCAAGAGGAGGCCAGGAGCAAGACCCGGAGGGACTGGCTCTGCCTGAAGCCTCCGCGTTCACTGCCAGCCTTCACGGCGGGCAGCCCCCGACCCGGCGTGGCTGGAGCGGGCACTTCAAGGAGGTGGGGCAGGAGGAATCCATCATCCAGGTGCCCCCCAAAAGGTGTCTGACCTGGTTACTAACCCAGCGCCTTCCCAGCCTCTCCCAGGTGCGGCCCCCGCGTGTCTCAGCCGGACCGCCAGAGCATCCTCCTCCCCCCGAGGAAGGAAGGAGCGGGCGCCACTTCGGAAATGGGGGCTCCTTCCGCAGCTAGGGGCCGAAGGAGAGAGAGCTCCCGAGGCACAGGATACTGGCGATCACAGAGCCAGGCCCCTGTGTCGGGATGAGGTGACTGAAGCAGGCGGCCCGAGCCCTGCAGAGCGGCCCAGATGAAGAAGCGCAGACCCACAGCCCACGCTGAGTTGTGAGACATCACCAATTCCGAAAGCCGCTTCCGGCCCGTCCCTTACCTCCCTCCTCCGAGCTCCAGGCGTCAGGGAAGGCCGGCCCTCGGGGCCCTCCGGAGTGCTGAGCAGACAGGCGTGTGTCCAGGCGAAAGGCTCCTAAATCCCAGGATTCTGCAGACGGACACGGAGAGGACAGAGGATGATCGGCACCCGTGTCCACAGGAGATAACCTCATTCACGTAAACAATCACAAGTACCCGCCCTGGCCGGTTCGGCTCAGTGGATAGAGTGTTGGCCTGTGGCCTGAAGGATCCCGGGGTTCAATTCCGGTCACGAGCATGTACCTCGGTGGCATTCAGGAGGCAACCAATCAATGTATCTCTCTCTCTCTCTCTCTCTCTCTCTCTCTCTCTCTCTCTCTCTCCCTCTCCCTCTCCCTCTCCCTCTCCCTCTCCCTCTCCCTCTCCCTCTCCCTCTCCCTCTCCCTCTCCCTCTCCTTCCCTTCTACTCTAGAAATAATGTAAAATATCCTCTCCCCAAAAAAACACACAAATAAGAACAAAGTAAGAAGTGCCTGTTTACTATGAGCTAAATGAGAAGCAGTGGGAGAGCTGATATTTATTGAGCAACTGTGCCGTGTCAAGTACCGTGATATAGTTAAGTACAAGAAGCCATTGAGTCCCAGGAGATGGGGTTTTGATAGAGAGCGCCTGAGAGGTGAGGCCAGCACCGATGGCGGGGTCTCCTGCCTCCTGGCCTCCCCCATCCATCCTGTGCCCCTCCCCCCCTAAAGCTTGAGTTCACCCGATTCCAGGAATTCTGGCTGGGTGGGGGGTCAGGGATGACACACATCGCATCCCTTCATTCGGAGGCCGGCCTGTCCCAGGTGCCCACGCCATTCCCCAGGAGGCGGGGCCTGTGGGAGCCGGGGAAGCTGTCTCCGATTAGCCTGGCTGTCACTTTTATCTGGGCCCCACACTGCGATCGGCTAACACGCAATCCGTGCACATGGCGGATTACTCAGGGAGCAAACCACTGCGAGGCGTCCCCCGGGCCTCTTATCCCAACCGATCAGGGAGGCAGCTGCGGGAGGGGGCCAGAGGGGGCGAGGTGGCCACCCCTAATCTTATCAGCACTGCGAGGACCCCCTAAGACACCCGAGAGCAGGACCAGGCGCTCCGCGGGTGAGTCTGACACGGACTTCTCTTCTTCAAGGGGTGGTGGGGCACCCCCAGGAAACCACAGAGTTACATCACCACGGAGGGATCCTGCCAGACCTCCAGCCTGCCCCCCACCCCCGGCCCCATCCCCAGCTCCACAGCATCTTGGAAGCCAAATCACCGAGCAGATGGGAGTCCCGTGAGCACGGGCTCCGAGTAAAGAAGACTGACACTGCCGGAGGGGGATCTGCCCTCGGTTCTGGAAACAGAAGTGCCCTTGCCCAGGGGCAGAGGCCCCGGTGGCCCGAACTCCCCCCCATCGGTCCCCTCTCCTGCAGGAAAACGGCGCCGTCCTGTGCTTCTGTGGGGCCTCTCCCTCCCATTGTCAGTGGCATTGTCAGTGGCACAGGGTACCTACAGCAGCCCCTCCCGTTAAGGGCTGGTGGGACCTATCGCTGTCCAGAGTTCGGGTTCCCAGCGGGAGACGGACGGGGCACCCCCTCCCTCGCAGAAGGCCCCCCGGCTGACAGCAAGCTCAGGAAGGTGCCCTCCTCGCACACTCACCTCCCACGTGGGCAGCCTCCCTCGCTCCCAGGCCTCATGCCCCCCCCCCCAAAAAAAGGCGCCTTTTCCTTAGGGTAGGGGTGTCGAACTCAATCAGAGAAGGGGCCAAAATCTAAAATCCAGCCTAAATCGCGGGCCGAATGGTTTACTGAACAGTCATAAACTGTCATTGTGATGGAAACGCAGCGGAGTGCAATGATGACAGCGCGGTGCGGGCCACATTGCAAGGCCTGGCGGGACGGATTTGGCCCGCGGGCCTTGTGTTTGACACATGTGCCTTAGGGTCAAATGCACTGCCTTCATCACCCCAAAGCGGAGCCCCTGACTGTGGGCTCCTGGTCAGGCTGCCCCGGTTGGCATCCCAGTTCCACCACAAACGTCCTTTTAGGATAAGGTGACCAGAACGTCCAGGTGTTGGCGGGACAGTCCTGATTTCTAACAATTTTTCCCACGTCCCGCAGCATTTTTTTTTTTTAAAAAGTCCCGATGTTTGGAAAGATTGGAAACATTGGAAAGATTCTTTCCAAACATCGGGACTTTTTTTAAAATGCCGCGGGACGCGGGAAAAATTGTTAGAAATCAGGACTGTCCCGCCAACACCTGGACGATCTGGTCACCTTATTCTAGGAGCTCGAGCAAGCGGCTCCCTGAGCCTCCGTTCCTCATGGGAAAGGTCGATTCCCAAAGCAGAAGCTCTGCTCCGCTGAGCCCGGGGCCTGGCACGTGACAACGCTTAGGAACGTCCGAGATCGGCACACACCGAGGCCCGGGTCAGCGCCGTGGCTCAGGACGCAGGACACAGGGGCAGGGGCAGGGACAGGAGAAGCCAATGAGAACGGAGCCGAAGGCCTGGAGGGACCCTCCTTCTCGGTTCACTCATCTGCAGGATGGAGCCGACGGCAGCCCCTGCCAGCTCCCAGGCCGGCCGCACGACGCCATGCAGGCGGGACCTGCGCCAGAGACTGAAGGTGCGAGAGGCACGTGGCAAATCCCAAGGGCAGGGCCACGGACAAGCGGCCCGGACAGGACACGTTGCTGAGGACTGTCCTCCGGGACCTCGCGGAGCACCCACGATGACCCAGGAGGTAAGGAGGTCGTGCCCATGTCTCGGACGGGAAAGGAAAGCTCAGAGAGGCCGAGGAGCTGCCTGACACTCTCCCCTCCCTCCCCCCCGCCCCCAATGTGTGGCCAGATCACTGGTTTGCAAGCTCAACCCCACCTCCTTGTAAGGGGGGCAGCCACAACTCAGAAAGTCAGCTCCTTCTGGGGGGGGGGGGGATACAAAAAAAAAACCTCCTTCCAAGGCAGCCAAGTCGATTAATGTGTTTAATTAATGTTTGGAACCACGGAGCAGGGTTCCGTGGTAATTAGGGAACGGACATTTCTAAGTTTCTCCCGGGAGCAGGCCCAGCCCGAGGCTCGCTGCCAGCGCGCGGGAGGCGGGCCCGAGCGGCCAGGGCGGTCAGAGCGGGAAGGTCGCCGCCCCACGGCGATGCCCCGCGCCTGGCACGCTGCCTGCCGGGTGGCTCCCCACCCATAGGGACGGGCCAGGGGAGGAAGAGACGGGCCCAGCGCAGGGGCAGGACGAATCGGGCCCCTCTTCCTTGTGATCCAGACAGCCCAGCGGCAGAGGGAGCAGAGGGGAGACGATACGCAGCCTGTCCAGGCCTGAGCCTGAAGGCCCGAGGCTGCTGCTCCCAGCCCTCCCCCCCACCCCCCCAGCCTGCCACGCTGCCCTGGGATAGGCAGACCCCTGCTCTGTGGCCGACAGACAAACCCTGTTCTTGCACCTGAACCAGGGGACCCCGGGCTTTCTCGGGATGCTGACAGGTAGACCTAACTAGACCCCCGCCCCCCCCCCAAAACCCAGGAGGAGAGAGGCGGAGGCGGGCCCAGACCCAGGCCCCTTGGCCATTGTGTTCAGGGATCCTTCTCGCTCTGCAGGGTCTTCCTTGTTCTATCCCTCCCCACGCCCCGAAAGGCAGGGTGCTGACAGCTCCTTTTCTCCCAGGAGAAGGTGACATGCGGGACTGAATTGTCAATCACCAGCGTGGCGGTGGGCAAGGCTGCCTCATCCTCGGGGCGGTGGCCTTGAATGGCACCCTCATGCCACCTCGGCAGGGGGGCCAGTGGACACTGAACAGCCAAGACCAGAGGCCCCACAGGCAGGGGCCTGGGCTGCTCGGCAGAACAGACTGAGGCCGCCGTCCGATGAAAGACGGAGTGTTAACTCAGGTTAGGGAAGTGCCGTCCTCCCCGCAGGATTCTTCACCTGGAAACCATTCAAACCTCAGCTGCTTGCTGCCGACAGACCACGGAGGTGGATGAAGGCACCTGAGGAGCAGAGGGCAGGCTGGGCCCCCTCCTCGCCCAAGGAAGACCCTGGGGGCAGCCCCAGCCTTGGGGTGTGCCCGCTCCCCCAGAGAAGGCCCTGGGGAAGGACACACACTGGGGGGTCAGCAGAGCCTGCCTCACGCGCTGCCCCGATGCTGAGATCCAACAGGCCTACAGGAAACAGGTGCCGATCCAGGACACAGGCTGCCGGGAGCACAGCTCGTCCCGTCAGCAGCTGTGCACCTGGGCTGGCCACTAGGCCTCTCTGATCCTCACCTGTAAACCAGGGCCAGTCAGAGCAGTTCCCTCCCAGGAGCGGAGGGAGAGAGGACGCCCTGTTGGGCACGCAGGATGCTTCGACCAATGCCTGGTTGGCTAATACCTGTTATTCCTGGGGTCTCACGGCCGCCATCATTCCCACTGAGGGGCAGGCAGACCAGATAATCCTGGACTGGAACCCCAGCGCGGCCCTTTCCTGGGAACGCGGCCAGAGACTGATTGCTTGGCCTCCTTACGCCCCAGTTTGCTCGTGGACGCGACGTGGGAGGGACCAGCCGCCACCCTGGACCACCCGGGATCGCAGGACACGGAGTGAAACGCGCGGTACAGCGTGCGCCTCCCCGATGGAGAGCCCAGCCCGAACCGAGGGAGGGACGTTCCCCAGAGCCACCGGCCGGCCCGCCTCAGGAATGTCAAGGTCAGGAGCGGCCCGGGAACCGCTCCGGGAGAAGGAGACACGGCCACCGAGTGCAGAGGGATCTGGCACCAGCAAAACCCAAGAGGCCCTTACTGGGACTACGGGTGAAATGGTGTGTGGCCTGTGGATTAGATAACACAGTTGAAGCAACACTCCGTTGCCTGAGTTGGAGAAGATTTAGGGACAAAAGGGCATGTCCACAACTTACTCTCAAGTGGCTCAGAAATAATGGTGTGTGTGTGTGTGTGTGTGTGTGTGTGTATTTGTGCTTGTGTGCGTGTGTGTGTGTGTGCCTGGAACCCTACCAGGCACAGTTCTCTGACGCCGTGTGCGCAGGAACTGGGTGTGCTCTCACCCCAGCAGGCAGGCGGGACTCTTACCAGCCCTGGCACAGCCCAAGGAACCAAGGCGGAGGACAGTTAGAAAGTGCTCTCCGAGGAGGGCAGCCATCTAGCCCCGCAGACAAATGGGGCTCCGACACCCTCCCCCTCCCCCAGGAGGCATAGGCCCCACCACTGTCCCATGAAGAAAGGACTTGGATCAGAGACTCCTGGGCTCCAGGGCTCCTGGCCAGGCTGCCCTCGAAGCTGTACCTGTGGGTGAGACCCCATCCAGCAGCTGCACCTTGTGGGAACGGAAGGCGTGAACACGCAGGAAAATGCTCTGTGAACCATGACGTGCGTGGCTGAGCCTCCAATCAAAACAGAGGGTGCGATGGCCTGGAGGCCTCTCACCTCCACCTCAAACTTTCCTTTTTGCACCTCCACTCACATGCAACTTTCCCTCCCAAGCGTCCTCCCACCGCCCCTCCCGCCCCAGGGGTGTCACCTTGGTGAAGCGGCCCCACCACCTCCCTTCCTGCCGGCCCAGGTCTGTAAACAACTCGCCACACACCAGCCTCATCACAGGCACCGTCCTGGTGGCCCCGTGCGGAGGTGAGGGGCTGGCGGCACCGGGAACTGTGCGGGCAGACGCTCTGCGGAGAGAGAGTCCAGCGCCTGCCCTTCTGCCCACATCCAGGCCGAGGGATGACCGTCCATAGCAGTCCTTCCCCACGCAGGCCCCATGCAGAGGAAGGGGGTGGGACCGGCAATGGCTGGGTCTCTCAGATCTGGAAATCTCTGATTCTATCTCCTCTCAGCTCAGTCTCTACTTCCTGGACTGCAGTGACAGCTCATTTGCATACAGGAAGGAGGTGGGGGCGACCATGCGGTTGCTTAGACCCCGGGCTGTGGATTTGGGGTGACTCAGAGAGGAGAAAACGTGTATTTTTCAGTCAACAGAGCGGTGTCTCCAATTTTCCAATCGCTGAGCTGATGTAGCATCGCTGGGCCCCGGGACCCCAGGGGAAGTTCCAGGCTCCTGGGAGTTGAGACGTCAGTCAGTGAGCAGAAGCTGAGCAGGGAATTTCCTGCCACGGACAGCTGCACCGACAGGTGGCTGCAGGGAGAGTCCCCTCCCCGAGAAAAACATCCCTTGCCCATTCGCTCTCCATCTCGGTGAGTCATGGTCTAGGGAGCCAAGGAAACACTGGCCCAGGGCCAACCACCAGGAAGTTACGCCCCCTGAAGGAAGGGCGCCTCTTCCAGGAAGCCAATGGTGAACACTCCCTACATGAGAAAAGCTCAAAAAAAAAAAAATTGTCGCTAAAAATAGGAAGTATGTGCTGGATGAATTAACTATGTTGCTGCCATAAAGCTTAGGCACCCCATCCCCCAAAATCCAGGGTGCCTATTGCGTGTCGGGTGCCAGGGATAACATGGTGATCACGCAGGCATATCCGTCCAGCCACCTTCCAGAGCAGCGGCTGACCGTGTTGGCGGATGATGACCTTCAAGACAATGACCTTGCTCAAGACCGAGCATCCTTCCAGGGAAGCCCACATACAATGATGGACCAAACCTCGTCTCAGTTCTGGAAAATTCTGAAGGGCCATTCCAGCTCCAGGGCTCCCATGAGGTTGGCTGGGGCCTTTGTTGGGGGGGCATGGTCACAATTAGACTTCTCCTTCTTCCTCGTCCTGATCTCTTTCCCCTCCATTTCACCGATGTGGATTCCCAAGGCATCCCATAATAAACATCCGGCCTACTAATCTGCTTCTCAGCACCTGCTCCCCAACCAGCAAGTAGAAGGTGCTTCTGAGTGATTCTCAGGCCCCGTGCCCCCAGGATAAAGGGGCTTGGACCAGGGTGGCAATCAGTCCGGTTCTAGATGGAAAGTGCTTCCGGAGAGCGCCCTCCTGACCATGGTTCAAGGCCACTATGATCGATGGATGAGAACCGGGAAGTCACAAATACCTTCTTTTTTTCTTTTTTTTAATGTGTGCCTATTAGTCCAAGATCCCTAAGACAGAGGCTCACATTCCCCAGTACCCACTAAAGGAGAAGAGCTGAAGAGAACAGCTGCTGAGCAATCAGCTGATGAACAGGTGAATGGACAATGAGAGGAAGACGTCCTGTCTACAGCAGCCCGGCAATAAGCGAGAGATAAGGAATCTGGGTACAGGTTAAACCATGCAACCACATAAAGTGTTTATCACAGTTCTCAAGAAGCACTGGCGATGAAGATGACAGCTAAGCAGCTCATGAAGAACAGTGAAAGGAAGTCATCAGGGTCATGGAACAGAGGGGCTAGGGGACAGCTGGTGAGCTAAGCTTCAGAACTGATGAAGACTCCTTACATCATCCCTCCCTTAGGTTTTGGGCAGGTGCTTGGAACCCCTAATCTGCTGTGTTCCTGTAGGGGGGCGGGGACTTGGGGACATGCCCAGAGCTTCCATTCAACAGCAGAATCAACCCTGGGCAACCCTCAGACCCCCCCTCAGCCCCCCTCAGGAACGTATGTACCCTGGGAGCCACCTCATTCAGGCACCTGCCTCGCCCACCCAGTGCCCTCATTTCTGCGAGCGATGCCCAGGACACGGCAGTGCTGAGGGCGAGGGGGATAAACAGGAGCCTGATGTTTGTGCAAACAGGAGGAAGTGCTGAGGACAGTGGAAAAGGGATAGAGTGTGCCTGGAACAAGAATGACACGATTTGTTAAATAGTAGAAAACACAGGCCTTTGGCCGATGACTACCCATCCCTGAACTGGGAGCATCTAAACGGCTAAATGCTGGGGCCATCGGCAGTGACAAGTCAAAGAACCGACTTCCAGGGCCAGCACGGTGCCCGGGGTCCGACTGGAGGCCCAAGTCACAGGGAGGCAGTAACGCTCACAGCTGAGCAGAATACTCTGCAGCCGAGCACCCTGGGCTCGGTCGAAGGCTCCGCCCCTTCCTTCCTGTGTGACCTGGGCGAGGTAGAGCCACCTCCCCAAGCCTCGGCCTGCCAGAGTGCCTGGCCACGCAAGGGACACGTAGCTGGTGCTCACAGCAGATGCAGGTGCTGTTCAATCAGAAGCTCCAGGTCTAAGACCACCCAGGGCTGGTCTCCAGCTGCTCAAGCATCTCCTGTGAGGCCCCTCCTGGGGGGAGCTGAGGCGAGGGAGGGGGGCCAGCAGAGGGCCATTGCTCATTGTAACCCAAACAGCTCCCCTAGAACCACTATCTGTAGACGGCCTGCTCATAGATGTCAGTTATGCCCAAGGGGGTTGAGGGCTTTAGGAAAGTATGATAACGTCAAACGTCCGAGCTCTCATTTTAATAAAGAAAAAAATGAGGCCTCCAGAAACCAAGGGGCTGGTCTGAACTCATACAGCAGGGCAGCGGCAGAAGGGTGCAGCGAGGGATCCTGGCCCACACACAGCCCACAGTCCCAGGCTGGAGGCGCTGGGCACCTCCTCTGAGGTTTAACACTCCAGGGCAGGAGGCTCCCACCCTGGGGGTGGGCACGTGGTGACTCCAGATGCTTGGCACCCCAAAAGGAGGCCCCTAAGTCCTTGCCTTCACAGCCTGGTTTAAAGACCAGCAGGGATGTCAAGAGGAGAAGCAATCCAGGCAGACGGAGTGTGACCCCTCCACTTCCCATCGAGGGCCAGTCTCCCCTGAGTGGCCTCCCAGAGCTGGGTGGGGGCTGAAGGAGGGGCCCTCGAGGCACGAAAAGGAATCAGCCCACAAACATTAGGCCCGAGAGAGGCGAGGGACTGAGGAGGAGAAACCAGTCCCTTCCTGATGGTGAAATCACAGCTCCCAGATACTCGGACGGGTCTTGTTCAAAGTGACGCCTTAGTCTCCATCTGCCCACGATGTACCCCCACCCATGGGGTCGTTTCTCTCTCCCCGGGGAGGGAAGCAAAAGAAGGAGACTTCTCCCAAATGAAGATGCTCTCGAGTGACCACAGGCCAACTGTCCACCCAAGAGTTGGCACACACAAAGCGAGGAAAGCCTAGCGCAGAGCACAGATCGATCCCACAGAAACCGCTCATAACAGCTGGTTCTCTCCAGGCTCCGCAGTGCTGGGGGCCAGCGGCCTTTCTGTGTGATCACTAATCCTGGAAGGCAGTCGTACTGTCCCCAGGTGACAGGTAAAATGAGGCTCAGCGAGTCCCCAAGACACAGCCCGACCTGCATGTGTGCTGTGTGCAGAGTCCTGTGTGAACAGCAAGACCTGCAGAGCAGAGGCCTTTGCCCAGGTCCCTCCTGCTCCCCCCACACGCCCTCCTCTATTTCTAAGGGCATGAAGTGTGACTGAGGTTGGTTTTATTCAACAAGGAAGACGCAGACAGCCCAGCATGGGAGGGGTGCAAGCAACATCAGTGCCACCATCAGAAGGTCATACATCCTGGCCAGTGTTGTATGTGGTTGAGTGTCAACCCATGAACCAGGAGGTCACGATTCGATTTCTAGTCAGAGAACATGCTGGGGTTGTGGGCTCCATCCCCAGTAGGGGGTGTGCAGCAGATTGATGATTCTCTATCATCATTGATCTCTCTCTCTCTCTCTCTCTCTCTCTCTCCTCTCTCTGAAATCAATTAAAATATCGATATTATTTTAAGAAAGAAAGGAAGGAAGGAAAGAAGGAAGGAAGGAAGGAAGGAAGGAAGGAAGGAAGGAAGGAAGGAAGGAAGGAAGACCGGAAGGAAGACCGGAAGGAAGGAAGGAAGGAAGGAAGGAAGGAAGGAAGGAAGGAAGGAAGGAAGGAAGGAAGACCCAGTCAGTGTGGCTCAGCTGGTTGAGCATTGTCCCATGGACCAAGAGGTTGCTGGTTTGATCCCCAGTCAGGGCACATGCTTGGGCTGCCAGCTCAATTCCCAGTGTGTGTGTGTCTGTGTGTGTGTGTGTGTGTGAATGAAGGGAGGAGGGATATGGGGGGGGGGGGGGGAGTATGCAGGAGGCAGCCAACCGATGACTCTCATCAATGTTGCTATCTCTCCCTCTCCTTTTTCTAAAAAAAAAAAATAATCAATAAAAACATTAAAAAAAAAAAAAAAAAAAAAAAGAACACCCATACAGGAGAGTCCTGTTCCAGATAAGGATGGGAAGACAAGACCAGTAAGATTTCTTCAGGAAGACAAGAAGGTGAGGTTCTGTAAGTCTAGAGTGAAATCCAATTATCCCCCTGTGTTGGATTGAAGGCATGTCTACAAGCCCTGAGCTGTCAACCTCCCCTCCGGCTTCCTCAGGGACATCCTGGCTTCTCCCAGCGAGCCTCGGCCTTCCTGGGGAGGAAGGTCCCAGCTGGAGAGCTGGGCGAGGACTTGCTCCAAGGCTCCAGCAACCAACAGCCACGTCAAGCAAAGCAAGAGGAGCCTGCGACTCCCCAGGATGTGGTGAGCTGAAGCAGCAAGAGAGAAAGCTATCAAGAAACAGCACCGCCAGCAGCGAGATTGAACAGGAACCTGCAGAGACTTTTCTTCTTTGTCTGATTGCTAGGAAACCCCAAAATAGCTGCAAGAGTCACATCCCAAAGCTCTCTGGAGAAAGAGCCTTTGTCCAACAGACAAGTCTACGAGCGAGGACAAGTGTGGAGTCTGCAGTCATGAGACTGCAAAGAGGTAGCTCAGATGCCCTGGCTGGTTTGGCTCAGTGGATAGAGTGCTGGTGGATCCTGGGTTCAATTCTGGTCAAGGGCCCTACTTATAGGCTTGATCCCCAGTGTGGGGTGTGCAGGAGGCAGTCCATCAATGATTCTCTCTCATCATTGATGTTTCTCTCTCTCTCCCTCTCCCTTCCTCTCTGAAATCAATAAAAATACATTTAAAAAAAAAGAAAGAAAGAAAGAATGAAAGAGGTAGCTCAGACTCCACATGACAGTGTGATGATGGGAGCAAAGAGCCCAGTGCTTCATCCCAGCCTTCAGACTCTGAAGCCAGTGTGCTCACGAGCATGTCACCCCAAGGCTCGATCTGGAAGCTCACTCTTTTTTTAAATAAAGGCTGGCTCAACCTAGGAGCAGTGAACCTGGCCAGGGTTCCAAAGACAGTCGGTCAGCAAGCCAATAAAAAATAAAATCTGTCCTCACTAAGGATCAAACATATAAATTTAACAAGAGACCAATTACATCTATTTGAAGTACACTGAGTGGCCAGGTTATAATGATCTCTGAACACATCATAATCTGGCCATTCAGTGTATATCGTATATAATAAAAGACTAATATGCAAATTGTCCCCTGGACCAGGAGTTCGATCGGCAGGCAGGCTGGCCAACCACCTATGTCCCCTCCCCCTGACCAGGCTGGCTGGACTCCACCCATGCACAAATTTATGCACTGAGTCTCTAATATACACTGAGTGGCCAGATTATTATGATCTTTGAACGCATAACAATCCGACTACTCAGTGTATAATATTTTAAAGTAATAACCCACAGTGTGGATGAGGCTGTGGTGAAACTGACATATCCACATGTGGATGGTGGCAACATAAACAACAGTATTTGAACATGATTTGGCAATCTGGGGTCGCGGAGCCATAAATCCACGCCTGTTGGCACAATAACCCATCTTCTGAGAACATGTCCAAAGGGTTTCCCAAGAAGAGAAGATTACTGTGCACAAAGATGTTCCCAGTACCTGCAAGCATTACAGCCAATTACTAGGAAACGTCATTTGCCATGACAGAGAACTGGCTTAGACTATGATGTATTGATCGGATGAACCATGACACGCTCTTTAAAAATGGTCCTTAATAAGGCGTTTAACAAAGTGGGGGGAAATGCTTAGGATATAATGTCAGATGAAATATTACAAAAATATCCCCTACACCTATGCCTAACCATAATCGTAAATTCACAGCGGGGCAGGCATGTGATCAGAAAAGGACCTGATTGGTTGGGGGAGATGATTGATTTCATTTTCTCATCCATTTCCATTCTGCGTGTACAATAAATGACAGCTCTCTTGATGTTGATAATGACGATGATGATGATGACGGTGATGACTAATTTTTATTGGTAAAACTTCACTAGCTTGCAGGGAAAACAATGGGCGGGACTCTGGGACACTAGAAACAGAACTCAGGGTGAGAAACGATCAAAAACTTCAGCGGCATTTGAAGATCAAGAGGGTGGAAACTGCAGTCACCCATGGGCTCCTGTATTAGCGACGTCAGCCCTCCAGGCCCCACGGCGCATCCGGCGGTATCTGATCATCTGAGCTGCGAGAAATTCAGCCTTCCCCCTCCCCGACACACCCACGGCGCTCAAACAGGAACAGAAAAGCCCGGATCTGTGTCTATGTAAATGCATGGCCTCCTGAAACACAAAACTCTGCGGAGAGGACTAGAAGTGATTTAAATGCTGAATTTCCTTTTGAAAAAGGCACCTTGGTCGGTTTCTACACGTGGCGCTAGGGGTCATAGGGGACTTTCATTTTCTATAGGGGCGGGACCAGATGGGATTGCCAATGTGGACAGAAATCCCAACACACAGTTGCCTCCACGGAGAGCCGGGGGCAGGGGCAGGGGCAGGGGCAAAGTCAGGGGGTCAACACTTGAGAATCACACTTGACCCGAGTCCAGTCCCGATTCTAACTCTACTGGCCCTATAGCTTTGGGCGTGAGCTTCCACCCTCATGGCCTCGGTTTTTGCATCCATATAATGGGCTCGTTACAGAATCTTCCTCATAGGGGTGTGGTGAGGATCAAGAGAGATTTGTGCACTCAGCGTAGCGCCTGGAGGCCAAGGGTGCTCACTCACTGGTAGCGTTCTCCCTGACTCTCATTCCCAGGCTGGCCGGATGGAGGCGGCGCCCTGGCTCTCTAGGGGGCACCTGAGCACTGGACGAGGACGGGGCACACACACAAGTGATCCCCTGCAGCTCAACCGGGGTCCCACTAGGACCACCTGGCTGTTTCCGGAAGCCCAGTGGCTCCCAGCACAATGTTATCCGATTCTCTGAGGAGGGAGCCCTTGGCGCTGCTATTTTTTGAAGCTGGTCCCACTGTGCCACTGCCTGGCACCCAGCTCAACCAGGCGCGAGGCAACCAGTCATTTCTCCCCTGATCCCCCCAACTCCCGAGAGAGTGGGAGGCGGCCGTGTTTCCTCATTTACTGAGGCCACAGTTCAGCGGCTCCTCCTGGAAGCCAAGCGCCGTCTGAGTGACTGGCAAGCACAGAGGGCTTCCCCGCTGGCCGCCCTCAGGCTCAGCCCAGTGGTTTCCTGCGAAGCGGCAAAGCAGGCCAGATGGGGTGATCTGCCCCCAGAGGCCCCTGGGAAGCACCTGACCCACGTGGGCAGCAGCGCGGACACGTCAAGGGCGAACACAGGTCCCTGGGGCTGCGCCTGCCCAGCCTGACCTCCTCCTGCTCACGATTGAAGCACAGAGCATCCCACCTGTGAGCCCGAGTGCCTACAGACCTTCATCTGTGAAATGGGTACAACCTCCCCTGCAGGGCGGCTGAGATGCCATGTGTCCAGTGCCTGCTCTCCCCCCACCCCGCAACTCTGCACCCCCCAAAGAGAAGCTCTCAACCAACATGGCAGGCGCTGTGCTTGGTGTGACGTCCCACTGAAGGGAGACATAGGGGACCACTCTTCCTGGGCGACGCCCCCAGGCCTTGCCGAGTTTATAAACCTACAATTCTAGGCTCTAAAGATCGTCTGGGGGAACCCGTACCTGGGGACAGGACGGAATTCCCTTCTAGATGACCCTCCTGGGGCTGCTGTTTACAAGTTCCCACCGACTGGGTGGCTTAAAACAACAGAAATGGGGTGGCTCACCATTGTGCAGGCTGGACATCCAAAATCAAGGTGTCTGCGGGGCCACATTCTCTCAGGATGCTCTGAGCTGAAGACTCCTTGCCCACCTCTCTCCCAGCTCCTGAGCTACTGGCAATCCTTGGTGTTCCCGTGGCCTTTGTCCACGTGTGTGTGTGTGTGTGTGTGTGTGTGTGTGTGTGTGTGACCTTTCTCTTATAAAAGCACTACTCATTGGCCTGAGAGCCCACCCCACGCCAGTACAACCACATCTGAGTTCGATGGCAGCCTCATAGACCCTATTCCACAATAAGGTCCCGTTCATAGAATGGGAGCTAGGACCTGGATGTACCTTTTGGGGGCACCCATTTCCACCCTGGGTGTCTGCCGGACCTCCCTGTGGTCCTGACAGAGCCAGAACGTGTCCCCAGCCACCACACGAAAACCCCTATGGGATCCATCTGTCCACACAGCCGGGTACCCCTCCCACAGACATTTCTTAAGCTCCCCTCCCCTGGCACTGCTGCCAGCTGGGCACCAGCATGAACAGAGAAGAATGGCACCGAGAAGGCCACAGGATTCCCGGGCCTTCAACCCCTGGGGCCCCCCAGCACCCCACAGGCACCGATCAACGTGATTTGTGGTCAAGTGATCAGGCAGACCTATCCTGTCCGTAAACGAGACTCGGGGTCGTGTGCAGACATTTCCCGATGACCTAGTGTGTGACCTTGGGCAAGTGGCAGAACCCCTGTGGGTGAGGTCACTGCCTCACCTGGATGCATACACTGAGAACAAAGAGCGTCTTAAAGTGTCAGCATGCGTCTTTAAGGCGAGGGAAGGCCTGGCCAGGTCAGCTGCCCTTCCACAGGCGATGTCCCAGAGGAGGCTGGGGCAGCGTGGGAGGAGTGCTCCCTGGGCTGGCTCTGCCGAGAGCAAGGAGCATGCTCTGGACCCAGCTGGATGGAGCCCTGTGCGAGGGGTGGATGGGGCACGGACGACCCTGTGCTTCTGTCCAGAACATACGCCCGATGCAAAGCATCCTGCCTCCTCGGGGCAGCTCCAACCCCAGCCGCCATCACTCTGTCATTTACCTTCCTTCCCACTGATTGTATTGCCAGCCTACTTTGAGCACCAAACTGGGGTCTGGGGGATGGGTAAGGGGAGCATGCAAATACCCAGCCTCATGGCACTAATCCCAGCATCCTCTCCTTCTCTTCCTTCTCCAAATGTCTCCCTCCTCCCCCGCCCCACCAGCGGATCCCCCTTCTCCCAGTTCATTTCCGACTTTCCCCCAGAGGCCCCAAGCCTGCTTTGCTGTTCACAGCGAGGCCCTGCCCTCCTCCTGACCTCTCCCTTTGTCACAGTGGCCGGACACCCATTCCTGTCCGAGCACGCCGCCCGGCAGCCCGCCGCGGTCCCAGGAGCCGCTGAAACACTCCTGCCCCGAGGGGCTGTCAGGGCCCGGCCTCCAGTGAATCCTCCAGAGCAGGCGGGGAGGGGGCAGGGGATGGCTTCTGGGGGAGCTGCCCGGGCTCAGGGGCCGCTGCTGGAGGGAAGGGATCTGAGTGTGTCCCAGGGAGAAAGGAAGAAGATACTCTCAGTTTCCCACCAGCGGGTTCTCCTGAAAGAGACCAGAAGCCGAGAAAGGCGGGAGGCCAGGACCACAGGCCAGGGCTGTCCAGTGGGGCAGCCATGAGCCAGAGTGGCTATTTCCGTGGCAGGAAATGCAAAGTTCCCATTCAACGGGCGGGCAGCGCCTCTCAAGTGCCCAGGAGCCACCTGTAGGAGAGGTGACATTGTCCTGGGCAGGTTACAGGACAGCCCAGCCCACAGGAGGCTCCACGCTGCGCCAGGGCTGTCCCTGGCCGTCGGGAAGTGGGACGGAATCCGCGCCCCCCCCCCACACACACACCTTCTGTGGCCCAGTGTACACCAGCTCCCCAGGGGCTGGTGGGAAACCCCTCCACGGGGAGAGAAGGCTCCCTGATCAGAGAGGAAGAAACGCACCCGCAGGCAGGAGACCTGAAGTGAGGCCCGAATGCAGCTCTGCCACCGGCCAGGTGTGTGGCCCCGAGCGGAGTCGGGGCTCCTGGAATGGCCCCCCTTCTCAGCACCTTTTCAGAGTGATTCCACCACCCCACCTGGGGGCACCCAGCGCCGTGGGGCGGCGATACTTAGAACAAAACCACGGCCGAAGCCTGCCTTCTCCGCAATGCTATTCTTACCCTGCTTTTCTCGTTACGAAAACGCCAGCGACACGGAGCCACCGGAACGTAACGGGCCTCTCCGTAATGAAATTTAATTTAGCACAAACCAAGCAAGCGCCCCTCGCGGCACGCCTGCGAAGGCCCTGGAATTGGAATGGCAATTAGTCTGTTTATCGTGAGGTTCTCTCTGGCTGGCTGCCCGGGGCCGGCTCTGCATCCTCCTGCAGCCTCCCCCTGACTTTGCCAGGAAGATGCCCTCTTATCCTGATGACAAATGTGCTTACTCCCCCCAGCTTTCTTTAACGCTGTATGTATTATTGACTTCAGAGAGGCAGGGAGAGGGAGAGAGAGAGAGAAACATCAATGAGGAGAGAGAATCATTGATCAGCTGCCTCCTGCACGCCCCACACTGGGAATCGAGCCCACAACCGGGGCCTGTGCCCTGACCCAAAATCAATGGGAAGGCTAACTGGGAGGAAAGGGCTCCTAGCAGACACTGCCCCCCTAGGGCCTGGCACAGGTGCCCCCTTCTTGACCCAGCCTTCCTCACCCCATCTGCCTGCCCCACAGCCCCCTGTGCTCCTCCTCCCCACACCGTTCCTCACACCTGCTCCTCCCGGCGCTCCGGCCCGTATGGGTGGCTGATGATGTGTGAAATGAGTTCAGAGCTCAGAGGAAGGGCGTTCCGAGGCGTTCATCATATTGTAAGTGCTTCTCCGCAAGGGGCTGCCTTCTGAGTAGAAAAATAAAAACCCATCCAAGGGCTCTGATTCCCTCCAGGTGTGGATTCCGGGACTTAGCTGTCCCTCCGAGAAGGCAGGAGGGGGCGAGAGGAGCAGGAACTGAATGCTTTGCAGCAATCACCATCCTGCAACGAGCGGAATTCACTCCCTCTCCAAACAGGGGCCCAGTCTCAGCAGGTCGGGCACTGAGAAAGGCACCAGGGGCCCAGAGATGGCAAAGTGGGTGGCTGCCGGCGGGGACCGCTGAGTGGAAGGGCCAGCAGGCCAGCGGGCAGCTAACCCGGTTGGTGCCCCGTTCCCTCTCCCCTCCTACCTCTGG
The DNA here is from genome assembly GCF_014108245.1 of Pipistrellus kuhlii. NCBI lineage: Eukaryota > Metazoa > Chordata > Mammalia > Chiroptera > Vespertilionidae > Pipistrellus > Pipistrellus kuhlii. The sequence continues at coordinate 4,570,537 of NW_023425449.1, forward strand.
CCAAGAACACTTCTGCTCGCCTCTCCTCCTCCGGGCTAACTCCTTCCCCGCTCCTAACCACCTCAAACCCACACTGTGGGGGTCTCTGTGTCCTGATGGCACCCCGTGTCCCCAACCAACACAGCGCTTGGACCCTCTGCAGTGATCACCCGATTCTCCTTTAAATCTCCGGTCCCAGGAGATCCCCAAGTTCCCTAAGAGAAAAGAGAGCGTGCAACTTATTTCTGTGCTCCACAATGCAGCCCCGTGCCCGGCCTATAGTACATGCTCAATTAAACCGCTGCAGAAGGAGGAGGGGCATCCTGCATTCGGAAGGATCCTTGCAAGACGGAATGAGGAGAGTCCCATCAGGATTGAAGAGAACAAAGCCGAACAGGAAAGGATTATCTGCGCCTCAGTGTTTGCCTCTGCGGAGCGGACCAGGGTGGACAGGAAGGAAGTCCTCGGCCCCCAGAGGCCTCCGGCGATAGCTGGCCTCTCTATCTGCAGCTAGCGTGCTGATCTCCCTATCGGGGCGCATCCATCCCGTTGGTGCGCCGGTGACAGGCTCTGCCACAGAGATCCTATCTCCCCGCCAACCAAACTGTCAAAGTCTCTTTATCGGCGGCGCCCACTTCCAAGAAGGCCCATTCCTCACTCCTCTGGGTAACTCTTTCATCCCGGGCCTGCCCGGCGCACCCACCCACCCACCCACCAGGCCTTATCGGCGAGGCCCCCACGCTGTTGTCTTTTCCAAGAAGGGTGTCTCCTATCTACAGGCCTCCAGGAGGCAGAGGTAGGGAGCGCCCCGGGCCTGGGCCTGGCTCCGCCTGCAGGCTGCCCCCCCCCCCACCGCCCACTGTGTGGCCTATGACCAACCAGCCCACCTCCCTGAGGCTCCATTTCCCCCTCGTTCCCCTGCACAAGGAAGTGGGTGGGCTCAAGAGCCCTCCAGCTTAGAAATGGCAACTATCATCATCATCATTATCATCATCACCACCATCATCTTCTCAGGGACTGGATTGGACAAGCCCAAGTGGCATCACTTCCGCCCATGCTTAGCCATAGGACTGTCCAGCAGACAGAAATCAGGGATGCTCCCAGGAATTCCGTTCCCCTGGGTTTGCTGCAGGAAACAAAAACTCTCCATGGCCGAAACCAGTGTGGCTCAGTGGATAGAGTGTCGGCCTGCAGACTTTCAAACCTCAGAGGGAAGGTAGGGGAGGGTGGGGGTAAGGGGGAGATCACCAAAGGACTTGTGTGCATGCCTATGGGCCTAGCCAGTGGCCATGGACAACAGGGGGGTGGGGGTAGATGAGGGGAGGGGTTTGGGATGGGAATGGGGGGATGAGGACAATTTTGTGATACCATAATCAATAAAAATAAAAATAAGAAAAAGTCCTGATTTTTGGAAAGAGATTCTTGCCTCACCGTGGCTGCAAGGTTTCAGTGAATCCATTGATACAAATGGCTTAGCGCCAATAAGCATCCCAAATACACCAGTTCCTCCCAGGAACGCGGGTTAACAGACAGCGGCAGGTCTTCGGGATGCAGAGGGAGCATCGCAGGAGGAGCGTGAGGACCAGCAGGAGGCTGGCCGGAGGCCGCGGGCTCTGCAGCCCGGGGAGGTTTCCGCCGAGTCAGCACCGAAGGCAGGCAGCACGCCTGTGCACCGCCTCGGAGCGTGAGGAGCTCGGAGGGCTGGAACAGACATGACCTCACCGGGGCTTTTTATGAGCTTCCGAGGCAGGTGAGCAGGTCGCTGCTCCCTCTCTGCTGAGACGGTGAAACCACGGGCTCCCCTGATACCCAGAGGCGGGGCGGCCTCCCCAAGCCTCTGCCTGGGCCACCGGGACCCGGGGCCTGCCTCCTGATCTACGATCTGTTACCAGCCAGGCATCTCGATCGAGAGGAAATTAATTTTAAAAAAATATGTTTCCTAGGACAACATGAAAGAAATTCTGTATTTGTTTTTCCAGGGAGCAGAGCAGGGAGCGAGAGAAGCAGGGAGGCCTGGGGCCGGACCCCGGGATGTGTTTCCCAGTGGGGGCGGGGTGGGGGGAGGGGGGCGGGAAGGGACTGTGTGGGGCCCCTCCCAGCGAGGAGTGAGGGTTCTGACGCCCCGAGATGGCACGGTACTCCTGCTTCACGCCTTCTCCTCTCTCCTCCTAGCAGTCTGCATTCTGTGACCTCCTGGTGCCCCCGCGATGCCAGCCCCACGTGGGACCCTCTGGCTTATTATGAGGCCCAACTATGAGGCCGTACCAGCAGCCCTGCTTGCAGGGCCACTGCCGGGGCTCAGGTGTGAGGCCTCGGACGCTCCTGAGCAGGGAGCCCCTTGCTTGGGGATGACGAAGCCGGGACCATGGTGTGGGGAGGGCGGAGCAGGGGCCGGCTCCCAGCTTTCACCCTGAAGAAGCCTCAGTGTCCCTCCCTGCGGTCCAACAGGGGCTCCTGTTCCCACGTAACTGCTCCATGGAATGGAGTCACGGCTGTGAAATGTGAGGAAGGGACCACCGCCCTTGCTCTTGCCCCCGTCGGGGAGGGGGGGGGGGAGGGGTTGCTCCCCGTGGTCACTGTGAGAGACAGGCAGGGAGGAGGGGCTCGGGACACGGGGAGCCCCTGGCAGGGCCTGGTCCCCGGCTGCATCCTGATCCTTGGCCAGTCCCACCAGGTAACCCTCGGTCCTGGTGACCATCTTGCCCACTCCATGACTCCCGCCATCTCCACCCACCCTGCAGCCAGCTCCTCTCCCGAGAGGCCCCGAAGCAAGCTCACTGCCCGTGCTGGCCACCCCAGCCCTTTCCTTAGTGCCCGCCCGTCCGAGAGCCCAGGAGAGCCCGCCAGCCCAGGCGTGTCCTGCGGAGGCAGTGGGGAGCAGCGGGGAGCAGCGGGGAAGGCTGAGGCTCTGGGCAGGCCTGTCGGGCCAGCTCACGTCTGCACAGCTCTGTGGACAAGAGCTCATCAGCAGACCACACTCGAGAGCCAGGGGACCCAGAAACGCTTGGCTCCCATCTCCCCATCTGGGAAGCAGGCATACTGCACACAGCCTGTGCTGCGGGGTGACTGGGCGGTACTGGGAGGTACTGGGAGGTACGTGACCTGGCACACAGCAGCACCCGATCTCGGTGAGCTGCTGTCGGCTGTTAGTATTCGCCCGGCGGGGCTGGTGTGCCGGTCAGTGAGAGGGAGAGGAGAGGTATGTGTGTACCCCAGAAGTTCATGAAGAGGATTAAGTGAAATAAGGACGCCGGCTGACTCAGAGCGAGCGCTCCGTGAAGGAGGCTCCAGCGACGTGAGTCGGAGGGAAGTCCACGCGTGGAGCTTTTCCAGGAAGCCGAGCTGCAGGGGGAGAGAGCCGGCCTCGCCCTGAGCGAGGAGCGTCCCTCTGGCCAGTGACTAAGGCCGGCGCCCAGCAGGGCCCAGCGGCTCGGCAGGGCGGGGTGGACCGAGGCTTGGCTGGCCCATGTTCAGGGCTAAGCACTTTTCCCGTAAGGCCTGGGGGACTCCGCCGCCGGTGAGGGCCGCTGGTCCCTGGGGCCTGACACTCACTGGTCAGAGTGAGAGGTGCAGATGCTCCAGAGCCCTAAGAGCTACGCACAGAAGGCGCCAGGAAGGAGTGGACCGGCTCACGGGGTGCCAGGCTGAGTGCTGGGGCAGGAGCCAAAGTCAAAACCAGGAGGGAGGGTTGGAGGGATCAATAGTAAGAGGAGCTGGCGGGGAAACAGTGAAGGAGGGCTGGGCCACAAAAAGGGAGAGAGAAGAAATACAGACACAGACACACACACACATGCGCACGCGCACACGCACAGGCACACACGCATACACACACACACACACACACACACACACACACACACATGCACACACACAGCTCCTGGGGTGCACACAGCCCAGACTTGATGCATAAGTTCTCATGAGCACATACCTCTCCATACACTGTCTCATTTTAACACAGGGGCCGAATCCCAGGGCCCACTCGCTAGGCTGGCCCCTGCCTGCTGGGAACACGCAGCAGGAAGAGCAGTTGGAAAGTACAGGTTCCCGGGCAAAAGGACTTTGGAAGGGCCTGCTCACAGTGATGGTGTGTGCCCAAACCGTTCCAATGCCAGCCTCTGGGGGACTGACTGCCATGACTTCTTTGCCTCCCCCAACCTCACGGGCTGTCACCTGCCCAACGCCTTCCCGACGAGACCATGAGAGGGCACATACGATGGCTCTGCCCCCGTTCCCCCCACCCCGCAGTGTGACTCTGCGTGTGCCACCTAACCGGCCTGAGCCTCTGATTCCTCGTGTGCAAATGGAGGAGTCGCTGTCAGGTGCGGAAAGACGGGGTGCCTGCCCTGGGACAGGCCCTCCAGGACAGCTCACCCCTCCCTCGTCCTAAACAAGAGGCTCACGGTGGAGAAGTGACCACGAGTTAAACTTGTCAGCAAAGACGTCTTCATAAAAGTGCTGTAGAAACGAATGGAATCGCCCCGGAGCCGGCTGCCGGCAGCACACGGAGGGGAAAGGAATTCCAGAACAAGGCGAACACGCTGGTGGCGGAGTCACGGCCCCGGGTCACCTACAGGCCACCTGGGCCTTGGGGAAGAGAGCTGGGACTTGCTTTTCTGGGAATCTCACCATTCCAGCCACAGGGCACCGGCCACAGGCACTTTCAGATAAAATTAAAAAATAAAAAAGAAGAACCACCGCCAAACTCTGACCTCTGACCTCGGGCCCAGTGCGCTGGCTCTGCGGGCCGGCTGCCGCTCCCTACCGGGCGTTCTTGTCCGGGAAATGCAGATAAAGATACTCCCCGCCTCCTTCGTTCTCACAGAGTGCTTCACAAGATGGTGCGTGCCCAATAAACGTGAGCTGTTTCTTTAAACTCCTGTTTAATGTTATTGCCACGATCCTGCCAAGGCCGCTTTTTTTTTCTTCTGAGGCATCAGCGCTTTCTGAGCGACAAACAGCGGCTTCCAAAGCCATAAAGATCGCACCACGCTCCCCCCTGCCTAGGTGAGTGACAAGGTCGCCTGGCAGCATCGGGAGCCGGGGAGACGCTTCCTTGGCCCCGAATTCCACTCCCCACAAACCCCCACGCCTCCCAGAGAGCAGTCTGCTGGCCTGGCTTCTCTGCCCAGCGCTCGGGACAGCGTCCGATCTCCATCAGCGACGCAATGACACGGACGGGCTAGCTGGTGCATAAAAACTGCGCAATACGTTTGGGGTGAACACCTGTGAGCAAAAGGACCTATCACAAGGCTCTCTCCCTGCACATCTGGCTTCCAGATTCTAGAAAGGACAGGCCTGTGCCCAGGCCAACCAGCAGCAATTTGGCCCAAAGGGGTCAGCGGGGATCTGACAGCCAGCCCGGCCTCCCTGCAGTGCTTTGCTCAATGCTAAACACCTCAGCACATGTTCACGTGTGCTGCACACTCCTTGTCTTTTCCAAAACCACTATGAGGTTTGGGAGCTTTAGGCCGTCAGTGCAAAGGCACTGCAGCTGCTGGGCTCTCCCGCCTGGGCCACAGAGCTGACAGGGGGCACAGGAGCCCTAGAGGCCCACCGGGAACCCAGGCCCTTTGCTTCTATAGCCAGTGCCAAATGAAATGCTTAATGGCTGTTGGTTAGTCAACGGGGGTGGGGGGAGAATGATTTGCCAGAACCGGCATGGCTCAGTGGTTGAGCATCGACCTATGAACCAGGAGGTCACGGTTCAATTCCCGGTCAAGGGAACATGCCTGGGTTGCGGGCTGAATCCCCACTTGTGGGGTGAGCAGGAGGCAGGCGATCAATGATTCTCCCTCCTCATTGATGTTTCTCTCTCTTTTTCCCTCTCCTTTCCTCTCTGAAATCAATATATATATATATATATATATATATATATATATATATATATATATATATTTTTTTTTTTTTTTTTTTTTTTTTTTTTTTTTAAGGATGAAAGAAAAGGGAAGGAGGGAAAAAGGGAGGAAGTGAGGGAGGGAGGGAGGAAAAGGAAAGGGATCAAGCTCAATAACTTATCACCAGGGGAAGACAGGTCATGGACCCTAGGACTGTGGTCGGCAAACTGCGGCTCACGAGCCACTTTCGGCTCTTAGGCCCCTTGAGTGTGGCTCTTCCACAAAAACACCACGGCCTGGGCGAGTCTATTTTTGAAGAAGTGGCGTTAGAAGAAGTTTAACTTTACAAAAATGTGGCTCTCGAACGAAATTCCAATCGTTGTCCTGTTGCTATTTGGCTCTGGTGACTGATGAGTTTGCCGACCACGGGCCTAGGAACATGCCCATGACCACCCATCGCTCACTCTCGCCGACCCGACCTCCCGCCAGGTGCTCCGCAGTCCACTCCGGGTTCCGCTGTGCCTCTGGTCAGCGGCCGCGCTGCCCTCCGGGGAGAGCGGAATTCGCAGCTGAAGACAGAGCCAGACGCCCCGGAAAGCTCCTCCGGTGGCCGCGGCCCAGGAGAGGTTCCTGTTCCCAGGGCTGGACCTCCGCCAGGGGCCCGGGGAGGGGCCGGGCTGATTTCATCCCACTTAACCCAATTTGCCGGGCCCAGAAGGCGGCTAATGAGCAGCCTGCGCCCGCAGAGTCATCGATACCACTTTCCAAATCGAGTTACCAAATTGGTCTTAAAGCCGCTTCAAAGGGGCCGGGCCACCGGTTACCAGCGAGGCAGCCTGCGGGCCATCTGGCTCCGCTTCCTGCTGCCAGCATCTCCTCCGGCCTCCGCTGGCGGGGACGCCTGTGGTGCCTTTGTCTCCCTTTGGGGTCCCTCCTTCCCCCACATGCCTGATGCCCCAGAATGGAACTCATCGTAGGAAACCTGGCACCGTTGGTGGCAGAGAGATCCCGCGATGACAGGAAGTCAAGGCAGGGACAGGTGCGAACCATGCCCTGGGGGTGGCTCCAGCCGCCTGGGGGACCCGGGAAGCCAAAGGACACAGAAGGAAGCCCCCCATGCAACCGCATCCAATTCCCCAAAAATTCCCCAATAGGCACCTCGGGCTGGTGAAGGTCAGCGTCCAGCATCCCATAGACAGCTGGACAAAAGCCCATGGAGGGTGCCCTCTGGACAAGAATCACAGCAAATGGCTTCTACGACCGTGGTTTCGTCAAAGCTCCACAACACCCCGTGAGCTCCATCCTTACTGCCCCCATTTTGCAGACAGAGAAACCGAGGTTATGAAGCCCGAGCATGGGCACAGCACAGTGGGTGGCAGAAGCAGAAACCAAACCCTCGGGGCCTGCACAGCCTCTGGGCCACGCCGGCTGTCGCGGAGACCCCGCTGACGTCCCTCGCCTCCTCTATAATTAAACATCAAACACGCCTGCGTCCCGAACCACGGCACCTCCTTTGGACGAAGGGCCCGCGGAATGTGAGGCGCCTGGCCATCTTATCCCCCATCGCACGCAAGTCCTGACGGGCATGGGGTGGCTCTCTCTTCCCCAGGCGAGGAGAAAGTGGCTCTGAAAGGCGGAGGAACACGCGGGCGGTCACACAGCCAGGGCACAGGAGGATGCTCGCCTGATGCGTGTGGACTAGCATTCGCTCTAAAATCCGGCGCCCAGACTCTAGACTAGGGGTGTCGAACTCAATCAGAGAAGGGGCCAAAATCTAAAATCCAGCCTAAATCGCGGGCCGAATGGTTTACTGAACAGTCATAAACTGTCATTGTGATGGAAACGCAGCGGAGTGCAGTGATGACAGCGTGGTGCGGGCCACATTGCAAGGCCTGGCGGGACGGATTTGGCCCGCGGGCCTTGTGTTTGACACATGTGCTCTAGACACAGAAGAGACGGCGTCAATGCTACCTGCTGGGGAGACGCAGGAGGTCTGGCTCGAGAGCAGGGGACCTCAGCAGACAGTGGTTCTGCCTCCCCGCCAGGGCACAGTTAGCGATCGTCACAACTGGGAACTAGGTTAGGGGAGTCGTGGTACCTTCAGCGAGTTGGCAGAGGCCAGGGATGCTGCTAAACACCCTACTATGCACAAGATACACCCCACAGTGTGAACTACCGGGTCCAACACAGCAACAGAGCCGGGGCTGGGAAACCCGGCTAGACCTGTCACGTGTCTCTCGGGCCTCTTCACGGTCCTGATTTCACACAGGAAGTCCTTCCCGGTGACGCTGTCCCGTAAAGCCGTACTTACTGACTTGCATCAAAGCTGAACACGGGTCCCTCCGGAGCTAGCGAGCCTATGGAAGCCTCCTGGAAAAGCTGGCCAGAAAGGAGCCGTGGGCTGAGATTCGGTGCCTGGAATCGTGAAGTCGCCTGAGACACCCCATGCTGAGCCCTCTCTGTGGTATGCAAGCCGCAAGGAAGTGCCTTCCCCCCCGTGGACACACACCATGTTACGGAGCCACTGGGTGGACCGGGAAGGCCATGAGCCTTTTTGTCCGAGGACAGTTCCAGGCCTCAGGCCCAAAGCCCCACAATGGCACTTTCTCTTCCTTCCGAGCCTCGGCAGAGCGACCGGGGACCGGATAAAACAAGAGCGGGAAGACAGCGCTCAGCTGGCAGGGAAGGCCCCAGGTCAGCTCTGTTCCCGAGAACAATAGCCACAGGCAGGACATCAGGTCATGCAAGGTCACAGGGGGGCTCGGCAGCTTGGCTCTGATCCCCTCGAGGGCCACCCCCAACTGCACGATGGTCAACGGGGGCTGTGCAAGCACTCAGTCCGTGGCGACCTGCCCTGGCAGCCATAGAAGACTGCCTGCTGCACACCCCACAGTGAGGATGGAGCCCACAACCCAGGCATGTGCCCTTGACCGGGAATTGAACCGTGACCTCCTGGTTCATAGGTCGATGCTCAACCACTGAGCCACGCTGGTGTCCCAGGCCACACCGCCAACAAGGGGTAGAGCTGGGGGGTTGGACAGCGGGGGGCTCGAGGACCTCTCCTCCTACCAACACTCTGCTCCAGCCTCACGGGAAACGATTCTAAATCAAGTTCCCAGATGCCAACGTGGAGGCGGGATTTGGACTTACTCTACCTGGAGTTTGATATATTTTTTTTAAATACCGTTATTTTAAAAGATAAATTGATCAAAAGAATACAGGAATAAAATAGTACAAATTGCAACTGGTGACAGGAAAAGTAAGGGGAAGGCCCTGGCCTGCCCGGGCCTGAAGGATGGATGGCAGCGAAACTATGAGCCCAGAGGGACTCCGTGTTTTCACAACAGCTGATAAGGAGCTGCTTCCCGAGAAGACTCTTATCCCATCATCTGGGCGTGACCCTGGGCCTCGCCCCATGCCCCGGCCCTGACCCCAGACCTCCACAAAATGCAGAGGCAGGCGGCACAGCCAGGAGGCTCCCCGCCTGGCGCCATCCGTCCCAGTTACTCAAGCCTGAATATTTTGAATTTCACCCCCAGGGAGACTGGGAGCTGGAAAACAGTGGTCCCCGCAGGCAGGTGACTTTGCACTTTCCTTTTAAAAGAAAACACACAGGAAAAGAAATCCCTCCTTCTTGGGACCTCTGAGAGCTGGGACCTCGGTGTGGCCTTGGGCCTGCCTCCACCATTTCTTATTTGCACGTGGCCCGTGGACGAGCCATTTACACCTCAGAACCTCAGGGTCCCTCCAGGTAAACTGCGAACAGCAAGGGGGAGGCCTGGCTGGCGTGCAGCTCAAAGGAGCTTTAAGGTTCGTTCCATGATGACAGCGTGACCGGACCGCTGCCAGGAGTGGAAACAGCGGGAATGCAATACACTCCCGATTGGGCACCTTTGCAGAACCAGCCTGGGCTCTTCCTTCCTTTCCAGGGAAGCTTACACCTTTCCCAGTTTGCATCTCAGAGAATGAATGGCCTCGCTCTTTACAGGTGTAATTTTTTCATAAACACGTTAGGAAAAAAAAAAAAAAAAATCAGTCTTGCAAAGGAATCTCGTATCCCACTTCCCGGTGTAACCTTGTGCTGTCGGCCACTTCCTAATCTGCATCCACTTATTTTTTGCAGCCACAGGATACACCCACCGGCGAAGGCACGTTCTGGCTCAGCCCCTCCGAGCTCTGGGCCATCTCCCCTTCCTTATGAGCAGCCGCCCTGGAGGAGGAGGCGGTGGTGCAGCAGTTTGAAACGCAGGGGCCTCCCCTCCCACCAAGAAGGAACAGGATGCGGCTCGGCTCGTCCATCCCAGGACCGAACGCTCCGGGGAAGCCAGGTCCTGGAGATGCAGAGATGCTCAGCATCACCCACGTCTGATCCCGGTCGTGTCCCCCCCACCCCCTCCAGCCCCAGCTGGGAAGCCGAGGGTGAGGCCTCTCTCTTCTGGAACCCCAGCCCTATGCTGAGACACAGCATCTCTGAGCGGCTCTGCTCCGTGTCGCCCCCTGGGGAGGCCTCTGAAGATCTCACAGAGCCGAGGCCTGCCAGGGGCTTCCCACCCGGGCGGGCGAGGCCCAGGCTGGCCCTGCCAGACCAGAGGGAGGACGGGAGGCTGGCACTGCAGCCTCGAGTCAGACGGGACGGAGCGTGTCAAACAAGGTCGCGCGTTGGAGGGACAGACCTCCGGGGCTCGCTCACACGCGCCAGCTCTGTGGCTTTGTCAGGGAGCGACACCCAACATCTTATCGCCCCCCGCGTCAGGTTAGACCCAGAAATACCCGTGGACTTGGGCGATGCTCAGGGAGATTACAGTGGCTACGGCAGCGGAGCGCCTGGGGACGCGCGCCCATGACAGGTCACCTCCCCTGACCCGGCTGCCGCGGAGCTGGCCGTTTGCTTGGGGAGGCCGAGCGGGTGCCCGCGGAAAGGAGATGGAGCGGGGCACCCACAGGCTCTCGCCCAGCGGATGATGCAGCCTGCCAGCCCCCCAGGGGCCGGGGACACCGGCTGGACCTGCATCAGGGACGAGACACAGGGGACACTGGTCGTTTTCCCGATCTGCGAGTCCTTTTCTGTGCAGAACGCTCCCAGGGTGCGTGTGTGACACTGTGTGTGACTCTGTGTGACTGTGTGTGACTGTGGCTCCAGGACCCGCTGGGGCTGGGTTCAGGTTCAGGTTCAGGTTCAGGGCGAGAGGAGCCGCCCCCTCCCTTTTCGAGGAAGGAAGGGAGGAAGCGGCCTCGCCCTCCTCGCCCTCGCTGCATGCTGCAGGCGCTCCGCTGTGCACGCTGCCTCCGGCGCCCCTGGGCATGGACACTCTCGGGGTGGGGGGGGGGGGGGGGGGGCGTCGTGGCTCCAGGGCCGGGACACGGGGGTCTGGTCTGGCCGGTGCCGGCGGCAAGAAAGAGACGCAGACCTGCCAGCGAGCCGGCCTCAGAGCGGGACAGCAGGGCCCCATAGGAAGTCAGAGGCGGCGCCCGGCACGGCCTTCCTCGTTTCTGAGAAAGACCATCAAAGTGCAGCCGGGCCGCTGCCTGCCGGGCGGGGAGCCCGGCCCCCGGCAGAGGTCGGTCCAGCCTAGGAAAGTGCTGTCTGCCCAACCCTCGTGCCGAGACCCCTGCACACCGGGCCCCCCCTCCCCCGCCCCCATTCACTGAGCCGCCTCTGACGGACTGCCCCTGACAGGAGGCTCTGTGCCGGGCCCGCTGTGCCCACCGACACCTCAGAATCACTCAGCTCCCACGGGTCACCCCAGCTTTCATCAACTCGGCCAGGACGATGACCATAATGGCAGCAGTCTCATCGAAGCAACCTGCAAGCTGTGTGTGTGTGAAGGCAGACACAGTTCTACTCCGGCTGCCTCCTCTCATCCAGAAAAATCCACCCCATGGCAAGCTGGGTGTCTGCAAGGAACAGGCTGCCCATGTGGCAGGCGGCCTGCAGGGGCCAGAGCCCAGCAAGCCAGGTCGCCAAGGAGGCTCTGTCCCCAGGTGAGGGCTGCGGAGCAAAGACCTGCTCAGGCTGGGGTCAGGGTCAGGGTCAGGGTCAGGATCAGGCTCAGCTCAGAGGACTTGATGTTGACAATGTTCACACTAACCCTTCGGGGTAGGTACTATGAGCATCCCATTTTCCAGGTAAGAAAACGGAGGTTCAGTGAGTGTATGTCTCCTCCCCCAGACACCAGTGCTCTGACCTGGACAGGGCACTGCATCCCTGTGCCACCTCGCCTCCTGCTCTGCCACCGAGGATGGTCCTCACCTCGCCCGCTCCACGCTGGGGCTCGGGGCTGACCAAGGCAAGGGTCCACTCGGGGTCCAGCACGCAGGAGGTACTAGAAATGATAACTGCTCCATGGGTGTGTGGGGGAGAGGAGGCAGACACGCAGAGACAGATGGACAGACTGTCTGCCTGACCTGGCTTCTCTAAATAGGCAACGAGGTGGCCATCAGAAACAGAGCAGCGGGACCCTCCCTGAGGCACCCACTGTGTGTGCGGGGGCAGCCAGCATTAGATTCCTGTTCTCCTTCTCCCCCCGGGGGAGGGAGGCCCCGAAGAAGCGAGGACCTAGGCCCGTGGTCGGCAAACTCATCAGTCCACAGAGCCAAATATCAACAGGACAGTGATTGAAATTCCTTTTGGGAGCCACATTTTTTTAAACTTAAACTTCCTTCTAACGCCACGTCTTCAAAATAAGACTCGCCCAGGCCATGGCATTTTGCGGAAGAGCCACACTCAAGGGGCCAGAGAGCCGCATGTGGCTCTCGAGCCGCAGTTTGCCGACCACGGGCCTCAGAGAACCTGGTGCGACAGAGAGCCTCCAGGGGCAGCAAAGAGGGCAACACACAACTCCCCAACCTCAGCCTTACCCGCTGCACCTGGCCCCGGGCTGGCAGCACCGAGAAAGCAGAGTGATCATCAGCGCTCCCTTCGTCCCACCCCGCTCCAGGGCCGCCAAGAAACCCCTGATGAGGAAACGTGTTTGCGTGCCCTGCACGGGGTCGGGGGACGACCAGCCCAGGGCTGTATAAGGCCTGCAAAACCAATAGGTCTGGCCCTGCATCAGGGGTGAGTTAATTACGTGTTTGACCAGATACAGCAGCCAATTTTTAAGTTGATAATTCCGTACGGCCCTCAAATGACATGATCAATATCCAATTGGCCCTGGGCCGAGAAAAGGGTCCCCACCCCTGCCCTTCACGGTTCCTGTTCCCTTGCCCATCTCAAACTTACCCTCCCTTGTCCCTTCATCCCTTCATTCGCCCACTGCCAGGAGAGGCGCAGAGAGGAAGGCGGGGTGCTTACTGCTGGGTGCACCTGTTGGGAAGGGGGCAGGGGCGAACATACGGCCTGAGCTGCCACCTGCACCCCACCAGCAGGTACCCTGGGGTCCCCATGCCTGTGGCTGGACCCCCCAGCTTGCCAGGAGCGCCAGAATTTCGGCGGATGGGCTGTGAGCGCCTCCCCCCCCCACTCCCAGCGGAGATGCAAGGCCCTGCTCCTAACACCTCCCCCCATCAGCAGCCCCCCTGGGGCAGTGCCCAGGAACGGGGAAAGCATTCCGCAGAGGTAGCCCGGGGCTGGGGAGGGAGGCGGGGACGGGGCAGAGGGGCCGTGCCAAGTTTTCCAGAGGAAATGAGTAACCCATCGTTAGGCCGTTACACATCGCCCGGCGAGGAAGTGGCATTGTCTGGGGACCAGCCGAGGGCCTTACATAACGGGCGCCCCCCCCTGGCACTCTGGCCATGGCCGTATTTGGGGATTGGCAAAAACATCTGATGAGCACCTCTCCCCTGTGTAAACACTGGCTTTATTAGGGTGGCGGAGAGAGGACTGGAGTCCTACTTGGCTCCGTGCTAAGAATGAAATCAACGCAGAGCTGCTGAAACTCCCGGTTCTCATCTGCTCACTGCGACCGAGCGGCTGTGTGGCTCAGTGGTTAGGCCCAGGAGCCAGGCTGCTGGCTACCGCCACCATCCCCACCACTCACTGGGTATGTGATCTGGGCACGTTGTTCCACTGCTCTGTGCCCTGGCTGCCTTGTCGGCAAAACAGGGACCTACTTGCCCAGCTGGCATGGCTCAGTGGTTGAGCATCAATCCAGGAACCAAGAGGTCACTGGTTCAGTTCCAGGTCAGGGAGGGCACATGCTTGGGTGGCAGGCTTGATCCTGGGAGGGGTGGGACAGGAGGCAGGCAATCAATGATTCTCTCTCATCTTCGATGCTTCTCTCTCTCTCTCTCTCCCTCTCCCTTCCTCTCTCAGAAAACCAGGAACTACTTGCGCCTGAATCCTGGGGCTGCTGAGAATGAAGGGGCATCAGACACACGTGTGTCTCAGGAGAGCACTTCAAAATAAGCTCTCAAGGATGTCCAGGCAGAGTGAGCACCATGCTGCTGCCACCTCTCTGAAATCAATAAAAATATATATATATACACTGAGTGGCCAGATTACGGTGATCTCTGAATGCATAATAATCTGGCCACTCAGTGTATGTACATATATCTAGAAGCCTGGTGCATGAATTCATGCATGGGTGGGGTCCAGCCAGCCTGGCCAGGGGGAAGGGACATGGGCGGTTGGCCGGCCTGCCTGCTGATCGAACTCCTGGTTGAGGAGATAATGTGCATATTAGCCTTTTATTATAATATATAGGATATACACTGAGTGGCCAGATTATTTTGCATTCAGAGATCATCATCATCTGGCCACTCCGTGTATTTTTTTTTTTTTAAAGAACAACATTTAAGTTAACTGGGACAACAGCCTTCACCCCGTTGTTCTCATCGGGGAGGTCAGATGGGGAGTGCAGTTGGGCCTGAGCCGTCTGCAGTCTGGGAGGGGCCATGATTCCTGCACCACCAAGGACATAGATGCCATCCCTCACTGGTGCCAACTCTGCTTACAAATAAAAAAGCATTTTTGAAAAAGAAAAACCTCAGAGTTCAGCTTAAAAAGACCTTTCATGCCGTGCCAGGCCTCTCTCTCCGCGCCCCCCTCCCCGGCTCCTCCCGCCTCTGTCGCAAAGTACAATACGTATGTTTATCTTGCTCTGCGAAGGGGGATATTAAAATACTTGAGGATTTTCCCCTCCTAACCCTGGCATGCCGGCTCCCACCGGCCGCACGGCCACAGAGAATGGAGCGCAGAGGCAGCAATTATGGCTTCTGCAAACACAGGGATCTTTCCTGAGGTTGGAAGTCGCATCACTTGAAAGGCCGACTTTCTTCAAACTTCCAGGAACTGAGTGGCCCGGAGCCCGTCTATTTAAAGGTCAGCCCAGCCCTGCTGTGCTTGGAGGGCTGCCGCGGACACGGGCGTGTTCTGGGCCCCGGTCCGCAGCCACCGCAGCGGCCAGGCTGTGAGCAGCACTGTGTCCCCTCACAGGAAGGGGGGCGGCCGCGCCAGAGACAGAGGCCGGAGAGGCAGAGAGGGAGGCCGGAGACAGAGATGGGGGACGGAGGTAGAGAGGGAGGACAGAGACAGAGATGGAGGCTGGAGGCAGAGAGGGAGGCCGGAGGCAGAGAGGGGGGTCGGAGACAGAGACAGAGGACAGAGACAGAGAGGGAAGCTGGAGGCAGAGAGGGAGGCCAGAGGCAGAGATGGAGGCCAGAGACAGACCCGGAGGCCAGAGACAGAGATGAGGCCGGAGACAGAGACAGATGGAGGACAGAGACAGAGATAGAGGCCGGAGATAGACACGGAGGCCGGAGACAGAGATGGAGGCCAGAGATGGAGACAGAGACGGAGGCTGCAGACAGAGACGAAGGACTGGACGGGACCCATTCGCCACCCCCTTGCCCACTGTGCCCAGGGGTGGGCAGTGAGTGTGAGCAGTGGGCGCTGGTGGTTAACAGAGTGACTCCTCACATCTCAGAATTAAGTCCGGGTCCCAATTCCCAGGGACGCGATGGTCCTTTAGGCCTCCCTTTGACCTCGGCTCCCTGGGTCTGATCTCCGGGGACGCAGATGGAGGACAGGTGGCAGGAGGTCGCCCCTGGACCCCTTTACAAGGCGACCAGAGGGGCAACAGCCCACCTCGCCCCCCAGCCACACATGAGACCTCCTGGGCGTGTGCCGCCCTCGGCGTGGTGTCAGCGTGCACAGAAGGCACTCGCTGGCATTCACACGCTTTCTCTGCGCCCCCGTACTCTTATGGAGCCGCCGGCCCACAGGTGCCCGGGGCCCAGGAAACACTCTGGCCAGCACCTACAACGCACCTGGGGCCCTACGGGTGGCGCTGGCACGGCGTCCCACCCCACAGCCGCCCAGCTGGCGGGGGGCAGGGGCAGAAGTCCAATGCTCCCCTGTCTGACCGCAGACACACCCTCCACACACACCCCACGTCCATGAAGCCAGCGATGAAGTCAAGAACATAACCCAGGCTATCCACAGATAGTTGTCCTCTGCTGCTGGGCACCCAGGAGGGCTTCCAGGAGGAGGTGGCATTTGAGCACCGCCTTCAGTGGGGCTCCGAGAGAAGAGAAAGAGCAACCAGGGGAGGAGGTGCAATGTGAGCAAAAGCAATGAGGCCCCACGAGGGCCTGGATCACGATCAGAGCTGCAGCCTGAGGGGGTGAGGGGGTCCAGGGTCCTTCAGGATCCGCTCGCGGCCTCAGAGTCCTGAGCTGGGACCATATGGTGGTCACTGAGCTGTGTCCGCCATCCCGGCAGTCCCGACGCTCCAGACAAGGCCGAGAAACAGGTGACCAGATCCATCACCGCCACCGCTTCCCCGGTGGCTATGTGTCAGGGCTCAGGCCTGACTCCGGGCCAGCTGGTGCCCAGGCTGGGCTGCCTCCTGTGTGTCTCCCCACGTGTCTGTCTCCTTCTGCCGGGGACCCTGTGGGCACAGGAAAGGGTGCTCCTGGGGCTGGAGCGGAGGGGGGAAGGGAGGGAGGAAACTGGAGGGAGGGAGGGAGGGAGGGGGGAGGGAGGCCGGCGGGAGCCCTGCCAAGGCTGTGATTCAGTGCAGGCCTTCCCGAGCGTCCGATTAGCCTGAAAAGACTTTGAAACCAAAACCAGCAAAACAGAACGCCCCGCGGGCCGAGCCAGGAAGCCGGAGCAGACGCTCCAAGACGGGACGTCATCGCAGGGGGACCCAGGAAGGGGACTGGGCTCTCAGGTCGTGCCTTGGGCTGGGCTCCCTTACATGGATCCCCACATTGGGGCTCTTGGCTGCATGGCTGTCGGGGAGTCTTTCCGGGAGGAAGTGAGGCGCACAGGACAGGCGGGGGGGGGGGGGGGGGGGGGGCTCAGCAAGGCCGTGGGAGGTCAGGGAATGGCCCCACAGAGTTCACCCCACATGGAAGCATGGGGGGGGGAGGGCACTAGCCTTTTGCACCCCTGAGTCAGCAGAGGCTGGGATAGGGGGTGAGCCACTTCCTGGATGAGGCAGCAAACCCCCGGAGAGGGGCGGCCATAACCCCAAGCAGCTGCTGGTGAGTGTGCTGGCCCCGGAACGGGGACCTCGGCAGGACACGGGCAGCCGCCGCTCCGATTAATCATAATTACTGACGGGGGGGGGGGGGGGGGGTGTGTGTGTGTGACCAGGAATCTAACAGCCCCGTTTTTTAACATTTCCTACGGAGGCCGGCTGCCGCCCGAGTCAGCCTCGCAAATGAGTGTTGGAAACGTGTGAACAGAGAAGGACGCAGAAGACGGAAGAAACTCTACCCCGGGAACAGGGAGCCGGACAGAGACGCACAGAGAAGGATGCTCTGGAGAGACCCACCTCTCCCCTGCCCGCCCCTCTCCCCTGCAGAGACGGAGCGTGTGAGGTCCGATGAGACGGGCCAAAAACACAAACTTCATCTCCTATTCTCCCCCTCTCTACCCCCCCCCCCCAAAAAAAAATAATCTAGCAGAATGGACCTGGTGCATGTGGAAATCGTATACACAATAAGAGCTTATACACAATCACATTATCAAATGGCAGCGACTGTGCCTGGCGCGCCGTGCTCGATGCAGCTGAGTGGCTGGTCGGCGGCCACACCGTCACCCCCGCCACGCACTCCCAGTTCGCCCTCCGGACTGGGAGCCTCGCCGGCCAGTGGGTTCTGCCTAAACACGGGGTCCTGGAGGGGCCACTCTTGATTTGTCCGAGAAAGGCTTTGCTGCCTCCACAGGCCCCTCCGCAAATGGATGGCCAAGCTCAGCGAGGTCTAGCCGTGCAGGTCAGCCACAAGGAGGAGGTAGGCATGGAGACACACGTTTCATAAGTTACGTGGGTGTGAAGCTTGGAAACCTGACCCTAAGTGACATCAGCCAGGCGCAAACGGCCACATAGACACTGAGTGGCCAATTATCATATCTGAACATATAGTGATCTAGCTACTCAGTGCTAGATAATATATATATATATATGTGTGTGTGTGTGTGTGTGTGTGTGTGTGTATGTATATATATATATATATATATTAGAGGCCCAATGTATGAATTCGGGCATGGGTGGGGCCCGGCCAGCCTGGCCAGGGGGAGGGGACATGGGCAGTTGGCCAGCCTGCCCACTGGTCGAACTCCTGGTCAAGGGGACAATTTGCATATTAGCCCTTTATCATATAGGAAGGAGGACATACACTGAGTGGCCAGGTGATTATGCGTTCAGAGATGATCATAACCTGGGCACTTGGTGTAGTTTGGATGCGTCCAGGCAGACCCCTGGAGACAGGAAGTAACAGATGGAGCTCTCCCCGGGGCTGGGGAGCCGGGGTGACGCTAACGGGCACAGGGTTTCCTTTAGAGGGTAGGCGATAACAAGGTTCCGAAAGGGCTCGCAGAGATGAAATTACACACCGTCAATGGGCGCCTTCGGGGGTTTGTGAATTCTGTGTCAATGAAGCTGCTGCTTTAAAGCCAGAGAGACAGGGAAAGGCGAGACGGGCCCCGGCCACGGCCCAGAAAGACTCGCTGTCGCTTCCAGAACGCAGTGTGCTCTGTCGGAACAACTCCAGGGACACTCGGACCTGAGTCCCCACACGCAGCCCTGAGAGAGGGGAGGACACCAACCAGAAGCCAGAGCAGCAGCAGGACCGGCCTCGCCGCCCGCCGCCACCGCCACCACCGCCACACAGAGGGGCCGCGGCCGGCAGCCAGAAACTTATTTTGTCTCCTGCCCCGAGCGATTCCTAAACAGTGGGAGTTAAATATTTATAGAGCGGCCGCTGTTTGTTTAATGTTCGAGCCGTGCTCGCGAACCCGACGCAGGGCAGCGCTGGGCTAAGGCCGAGGTACAAGCAGGGAGGCACCTTGCAGGGCGCCCACAGTTCCCGGGGCCCTGGCCTCGCCACCCCCTCCCCTCCGTCTGCAGCTGAATGCCTCCTCCTCCTCCTCCTCCTCCTCCTCATTCTCCTCCTTCTCCTCCTCATTCTCCTCCTTCTCCTCCTCCTCTTCCTCACTCTCCTCCTCTTCCTCACCCTCTTCCTCCTCACCCTCCTCCTCCTCCTCACCCTCCTCTTCTTCCTCCTTACCTTCCTCCTCCTCCTCAACCTCCTCTTCCCCCTCCTCCTCCTCCACCTCCTCCTCACCCTTCTCCTCCTCCTCAGCCTTCTTCTCCTCACCCTCCTCCTCCTGCTTTTCTTTTTCCTTCTCCTCCTTCTCCTCCTCCTCCTCCTCCTCATCCTCCTCAGGGTGCCCTCAGGTTGGGAGGGGCCTCCAGTGTTCAGTCTCCTGGTCCCCACATCCACCGAGAAAGACAAACCACAGGTCTCCTCGCTCTCCACCTTCTGTGGGGGTTCCTGAGACAGCGGGGTGCTGGGGGAGGTCTTCCTTCAGAGTCCCCGCTGCGCAGAAAGGGGAGCCTCCGAATTGAAGGAGGAA
Organism: Pipistrellus kuhlii; assembly: GCF_014108245.1. Taxonomy (NCBI): domain Eukaryota; kingdom Metazoa; phylum Chordata; class Mammalia; order Chiroptera; family Vespertilionidae; genus Pipistrellus; species Pipistrellus kuhlii. Next base: position 4,590,157 of record NW_023425449.1, read on the forward strand.
GGGATGCAGGGCGGACAGGGAATCCCGTGAGGCCTCCCCCAACCGGCCTCCTGGTGCCTGTGCCGCTTAACCTGAACCCTGGACATCGGCTTCGATCTGCTCAGCCTCCGTTTCCCCTGCTGCAGAACACAATTCGGAGACCCACTGCTCCACAGAGCCGCCGGCGAGCACGCCAGACGGCCCTCCCGGACACCTGGCCCCCGGAGACTGCTTCCGGCTCCCCGATTCCCGGCTCCGCTCTGATTCAGCCGTGACCACGGGCCATTCCCGGCCCCGGTCCCAGCCTCCCCGGTGGCCTTATCAGCAGATGGGGACAAACGAGGAAATGTTTTTGGAAAACTAAGAAACGCTGCCAAAACACACGTCAGGCTTCTGCTGGTGAACTCCAGGGCGGGAGGCGGCCGAGAATGCTCCCCTGGGTCCCAGCCTTGCCTCCTTTTGGGGTGTCATCTCCCCCCCCCTCCTCCCCCCCCCCATCCTCAGTCACCGGAGAGTGGCTCCGGCTCAGGGAGCCCCCTCCCTGCTGCACGGGAGCAGCTCCGCCGGAGTCTCCACCCGCCATCCCCAATCCTCACACCCGTCCCCACTGACCAGCCGGGTCCAGAGCACAGGCAGGGGAAGTGAGGATGGGACCCTGCGGAGCGTCCTGACCCCGTCCCTCTGCCCTCTGTGGCCCCCAAGTCATTCGGAGACAACCTTTCCGCAGATCACTGTCCTCTGTTCTTCGCAAAGCGCCGCACTCAGCGTTCATGCCACGACGCTCTGTGGATAACCAAGTTCCATCCGCGTATGTAACACTTCATTACCCATCCGACCACCCTGTGGCCAGCACGCAAATCGCCAGGGGGTGGGACCTTCTGGGCACACCCATACCCACACCTAACCAGCGAACGGGTGTTTGCCGAGCGCCGGGAAACACCCGGAGCCCTCACCCACCTGCACTCACTCAGTGCTCCCCAGCATCCTGGAAGGGAGGCCTCAGTATGATTTTACATAGGAAGCATGCAGGCCCAGAGAGGTTGTTTGACCTGCCCAAGGCCACACAGCTCCTCGGGGACAGAACGAAGCTTTGGATCTGGAAAGCCCGGCTTCTGAGCAGCCCGCCAGCCCCGAGGGCGCCTGGGGACTCGGTCCGTGTGCTGCACAGAGAGAAGGGGCATCGGCCGCACACCCAGCGGGAGTCAGTGCCGAGTTTCTGCCGTCCTCGCCCAAGACGGACGGGTGTCCACAGCGCCTGGCCTGGCGGTCAGTAAATGACTGGCGGTGGCCGGATCTGGGTGGGCTGGACAGCAGGTGCATGAGCGCCTATTCTAATGCCCCAATGTCCTTGACGGCCCCGTCTGCAGGAGCAGGTACGCACCGTCTTCCCTGCTGTGTGGCCAGAGCAGGCCCTGCTGATGGGCAGAGGGCCCGGGAGGAGGCTGGGCTCAGAGTGACGGGCCGCGGTGTCCGGCCAAGGGGCTGGGCTTTGACCCCGTCTACAGATGCTCTCCGTGTCCAGCTCCTGGCGGATGGCATGAGGCTGAGAGGAAGGGAGAGGGATAGAGAGCTAGAAACATCGATGAGAGAAAAACATCGATCAGATGTCTCCTGCACACCCCCTACTGGGGATGTGCCCGCAACCAAGGTACATGCCCCTGACCGGAATCGAACCCGGGACCCTTCAGTCTGCAGGCGGACACTCTATCCACTGAGCCAAACCGGTTAGGGCAGCCATCTCCTGTCCTCATGGAGCCCTCTGCCTGGCATGTGTGGAGGACCTACTAGGTGGTGGACACTACACGGAGCACACAGAGGAACTGGGCAACACTCCGGTTCCAGTCCCCTGCTGCCGAAAGCACACAGCAGGGCCAGTTCATCCATTAGGCTGGACACCGATGAACCTTCCCAGGGGCCTGCTGGGCTCCAGGCGCTGCACAAAACGCGCTGTGAAGGCCCCACGGTTGGTGGGAATATTCCCCCTGACCACCGACGGCACAGGTCAGCAACTGCTCGCTCAGTGAGCGGAGAAGCAGCCCTCCAACTCGGCCAGCCATGCCCAGCCCCGAAGGTCACACACTTTCCATGACATGGGGTGCAGCCGCATACAACCGGACATAATGGGGAAGCCCTGCCCCCGGACAGCCGGCCCCTCTGCAGCCTTCGAGGGTCAGCCCCCACTGGCCCCGTTCGGTTCCGGGGGCACTGCCCGCCCCGCTTTGATAGCAGAGATGAAAGGGCACGCTGCAGCGTGCGCAAGGCGCCCCCCCCCCCAAATGTCAACTGCTTTCATCAGGAAAACCCCAAATTACCCACTTCTTCACACAGTCTTTCATCTCCGACAGCGCGCGCAGAGGCTGCTTATTAGAAAAGCTGCCTTGTCCGCAGCCTCCCCCGTGGGGGATGGAGAGGAAGGGGGCAGATGCCGGCGTCGCGCTCAGCATCACGGCAGGGCCTGGCGGGGCGGCCGAGCCATCGGAAACACGGGCTCCACGCGGCCCTTGGCCACAGGATGCTGACTAACCCGGCAGACAGAGGGCAGGTCTGTCCGGCCACCACCGCCACCCCTGCACCGGCCGGCGGGGTGCTGCCAGCAGACGCAGTCCCCCGAGCTGGCTGCAGGCGCGGGGCCCGGCCAAGCCACCGCTGCGCCACACACACACACACACACACACACACACACACACACACACGGCCTGCAGCCCCAGGAAACCGAGGGCTGGGACCACAAGCATGAGTGTGCAGGAGGCGGACCGGCCCTCTGTCCTCCCTTCTCTCTCTCTCTCTCTCTCTCTCTCTCTCTCTCTCTCCCTCTCTCTCTCTCTCTCTCTCTCTCTCTTCCAGCAAAGCTGGCAATGGAGAGCTCCACATCACAGATTCCTGCGGTGAGAGGGGCCTCGAGGTCCTCAGCATTTCCACACACACACACACACACACACACACACACGCACATACACACACGCACATACACACACGCACACACACATACACACACACATACACACACACGCACACGCACACACACACGCACGCACACACACGCACACACACACACACGCACATACACACACACACAGATGAGCCAGCCTGGAGCTGGAGGAGAGGCGGCGGCTGCGGTGTTGCTGCCCAGCAGCCTGTGGCCTCGTGCACCCAGCACCGATTCCGGTCCGTTTCCCGTGTTAGTCCAGCGTCTATGCTCCGCCCACGAATGCAAGCTCTCAGCCCAGGGACCCTGGTGGGTTTTGTTTTAATGAATCCTCACCTCACCTGGGGATATCTTCTCCACTGAGTTCTTTTAGAGTAGGGGTGTCGAACTCAATCAGAGAAGGGGACAAAATCTAAAATCCAGCCTAAATCGCGGGCCGAATGGTTTACTGAACAGTCATAAACTGTCATTGTGATGGAAACGCAGCGGAGTGCAGTGATGACAGCGCGGTGCAGGCCACATTGCAAGGCCTGGCGGGACGGATTTGGCCCGCAGGCCTTGTGTTTGACACGTGTTTTAGAGAGAGTGGAAGGGAGGGGAGAGAGACGGAGAGAGAGACACGATTGGCTGCCTCTCCCATGCTCCCCTGACCAGGGTCAGGGATAGAGCCTGCAACTGAGGCACAAGCCCTTGACCAGAATTGAACCCAGGACCCTTCAGTCCTTGGGCCGATGCTCTATCTGCTGACTGAGCCAAACGGGCTGGGGCCAGGACCCTGCTTTAATCTCTGTGTCTTCGGGACGTAGCGTAAGGCCTGGTCCAGAGGGGCTGCGCAGTGAATGTGGGTGGATGAGTGGGAAGATGAGTGGGCGGGGGTTGGATAAGGGGATAGATGGGAGGGGCATACGTGCATAGGTGGCCGGAAGTACAGGCAGGAAAGGGGGAAAGAGAAACGGGAGAGCTTGCCATGAAGGGCAATCAATCTCGCCCACCATAGCTGTCAGCATCATCGAACTTTTGGACCAGAAGGCCTTGCCCGGTCCTGGGAGTGCCCGCCCCCCCGCCCCCTTAGTTTGCGCGAGTGAAGACTAGGACTCTGGCTTGAGCTGCCTTGTCCAAGGTCACGCCACGGAGGGCGAGCGGCTCCACGGCGACACCCAGGGCTTCCGGCAGCCGCGCGGGGGGGGCCCCCAAATCCAGGTCTCCTCCAAACGCCCGTTAGGCCCGCCCCTCCCACCCCCCAACTTCCCGCATGGAGCCGCGCCCGCTCTTTATCCACCCGAAAACCTGCAGTGGAGATCGGTTAGGACAGTTCACCGAAAGGAGAGCTGCCCTTTGTGTCTTCGCCGGAGATAAGGAGAGTCTGCGGCTGGCAGGAGCCAGAGGGGCGGGAGGGGGGTGGGACACAGCAGCCCGGCCCCTGGCTGCACCCAGAAGCTCAGCTCCCCAGAGCAGGGCCGGCCGCCCCAGACACAGCGGGCGCTGCGCTCCAGGCCTTATGACTGTGCCTTTACGCAAGTTCCCCAACCTCCCTGGGCCTCAGTTTCCTCCTCTGTAAAATGGAGGTGCACAGGGGTGGTCCTGGATGATCAGGGCCAGGGAGCCCCCACCCCCAGAGCTTGGCAGCCTGTTCCTGGTGGCCGTGGTCTCCTACGGGGACACCAGCTCTTCGTGGCAGCTGGCGTGGCCGCCCTGGTGAATCCGGCTGGGCCCTGCGGAGCCTTGGCCAGGCCAGCAGGTGAAGTGCCGGGAAGGGGTGCCGCCACCCGGCTGTGTGTGCCGGTGGGAGCATCACCAAGGACCTGACCTGGGCCCTCTCAACCCAACACCTGAGAGCACAGGACATCAATGTGTCCGTAAGCCACTCTCACCGCCCCAGCACACACACCGCAGCGTCTGCTCCGGCCTGAATTCCCCCTAAACTTCCCCTTCACCAACATCTCTGTGGGTCTCTAACCGCTTATCATTCTCAAGAAGAGGAGAAATGCAAGCGACAGGCCCACCGAGCCGTGGCCAGACACTGTCAGGACAGGAGCGTGGCTGTCACCCAGAGGGAGCGGGTGCCACAGAGAGCGGGGGAGAAGCCGGACTCCAAAGGGGGAGGCACCCAGGCCCAGGAAGGAGGCCTGCCTGTCCGCTCCCTCGGCACCCCTGGGTGGTTCGGAGCGGGCGGAAAGGGGTGGGCGTGTGGGCCCAGCCTGCTCCAGGCTCTCAGAGCACAGGCCTGGGACTGGGGACCTCTGGGGCCCGGATAAAGCTCACACATCCCCCCATCGCGTCCCAGAATCCTCTTCACCTGCAGTGTTTTTGTCAGAGCTTCTGCCAGCAAGCAGAGTCCACCTTTCCTTCTTTCCCTCTCCATCTCCCCCACTCCCATCCCCTCTCACCACTGGGGATGCTGGTCACCCCCACCCCCCAGAGATGTTTCTCCACCTTGGGACAGGGACCCTCTGAAGGCTCCCACCTACCTTTCAAGGCATTTCTCATCCGCCTCTGGTCAGCCAGAAAGCCAGCAGTCCCGAGACCCACCCCAAGCGTCCCCACAACGGAAATTCCTCGCCGGCTGGGTTAGGGACCGAGCAGAGAGCACTGCAGGACGGCTGGAGGCACGTGTGCACAAGGCCCCAAGCCCCTAGCCTTGCACCATCTAGGCAGCGGGACCCAGGCCTCCCCACGCGACTGTGTGCGGAAGACAGGCTTGGAGGCGTTCCGTGGAGAGTAATACCACGTGTCGCCTCGACATGGTACCCAGAAAAGAGAAATTCCAGAAAGACGCTGCAGCCACAACCCCAAGGCCGTGAATGGCATGGCCAGTGTGAGTGGAGTAGAATCCTTCCTTAGCCCCGGGAAGGCACAGGAGCCCAACCCCAGGAGAGGGAGCCCCCGCATCGGCCCTTGTTCCTGCTGGGGGAGGAGCTTCACCAGGAAGGCGCGGACTCCTGGGTGCCTTCTTCCTCCCCAGCTTCCTTCTCCCCTGTCCTCGACCCCCTCCTCACCATCTCCATCCGTCCGTGGCTCGGAAAACCCCAAATCCTCCATCGCTGGGGTGGTCACTTAGAAAACAAGAGTCTTTTAAAATGGTGAGGACTGCCCTGACCGGTTTGGCTCAGTGGATAGAGCGTTGGCCTGCGGACTGAAGGGTCCTGGGTTTGATTCCAGCCAAGGGCATGTACCTTGGTTGTGGGCACATCCCCAGTAGGGGGTGTACAGGAGGCAGCTGATGGATGTTTCTCTCTCATCGATGTTTCTAACGCTCCATCCCTCTCCCTTCCTCTCTGTAAAAATCAATAAAAAATGTTTTTAAAAATAAATTTAAAAAAATAATAAAATGGTGAGGACTTCGTGGAACAATACCGAGATTCCACATTATCTTTCCTGCAGCTCGGGCGCCCTGGCCCAAATCTGGCCATCTAAGTCACCAGGCAGTGATCCAGGCACCTGTCCACAGGACGATGACTCGGGCTGAATTGTCTGTAGCTGGTTTGCCCTTCCCACCAGCCCTCCCCCCACGCCTCTGGCTACCAGACCGGCATGCACCAGGCACGCCAACAGCGCTGGGTCTGACTTCCTGCTATCCCCCACTGTGCTGGCCGGCCGTGGGGCTATGACTTCCGGAGACACCTCGGGGGGACGGGGACTATGGGTATAGCAGGCTGGTGTCAGTTCCATCAGGCTCAGAGATGCAGCCTCCCGCAGGCCCCCCCTGCCTGTCCGGAACCGGAGTGCTGGCACTCAGCACAGTGGGTTTTGACATTTCTGGGGTAGGGAAGGGGCAGTCCGGGGAACGGGGGCAGGAGCCCCAGGGGAGCCTGAATCCACCTAGTCGAGCCTCCGTGTCCACACTGATCAGGTGACAGTCAGACAGCATTTAGCTCTTGGGGTGGCTGGAGGACTATGTGAATTCGGGCAGATGGCTGGCATTCAATGAAGGGGAATAAATACATAAGAGCCACAGGTCAGTGCCCTCTGGGACCCTACACGCCCACGAGGGTAGCATCCGACAGAACGGATCGGAACCAGACTCTAACAGAGCTCAGAAGCGTCAGGACAAGGCCGGCTTCTCCAGGCAGCCTCACCAGGGACCTGACCTGGGCCCTCTCAGCCCAACACCTGAGACCACAGGACATCAGTGTGTCCGTAAGCCACTCTCACCGCCCCAGCACACCGCAGGGTCCGCTCCGGCCTGAACTCTCCCCAAACGTCCCTTTCACCAGCATCTCCGCTGCTCTCTACCCGCTTATCATTCTCAGGAAGAGGAGAGATGCCGGTGCCGTCTGAGTCCAAAATGGAAACCTCAAAGCCATGTGGAGGCGTTTATTTTGGGGCAAACTAGAGAGCACAGGAAACCCCAGGAATGGCCTAATGAGCCCTCGCTGCGAGCAGCGGCCGGCCAGGCATCCTCCCCTTGTCCTCCGCTCGGGCCTCCTGCAGGCACAGCCTGGCCCAGGTGGTCATTAGTCCGGCCATGGAGGCAGGGCGGGAAAGGCATTCGGAGGAGGAAGAGCCCAGGCCACCCAAGAGCCTGGGCGACGGTCAGCGGGTTCCTGATCCACCGGGAGGTCACCTTCTCTGATCCACCGGGAGGTCACCTATAAGGTGATGGCCAGATGATGACCAGGCTGCATCCAACACCAGGTGTGTGTCAGGTGCTGTGCTGAAGGCCTCATTAGAATATCTCGTGTAAATCTCAACACCTCGCAGGAAGCCTGTCTCGATCTGTCAGAGACAGTGGCTTCAGAAACAGACAAGTCTCTCTCTTGGTTCTGCAGGCTGGGGTGCCCCAGATCCTGCATTTGGTGAGGGCTCACTCATTGGCTTGCAGACTGCAGTCTCCTTACATTGATGTCAGCATAAAAGATCTCTGCCTTCCTCTTTACAAGGGCACTAATCCCATCCCAGGAGGCCCACCCTCCTAACCTCATCTAGCCGGATTACTCTGCAAAAGCCTCATCTCCAAATGCCTCCAGCACATGAATTTGAGGAAGACATCGCCAACACTTGTTAGCTGCAACGGAAAGAGTGTTTTATGACTCCATTTCACACACGGGGAAACATATTTTTATTGATTTCAGAGAGGAAGGAAGAGGGAGAGAGAAATAGAAACATCTATGATGAGAGAGAATCGTGGTGGATCGTCTGCCTCCTGCAAATCTCCCAATGGGGATTGAGCCCACAACCCGGGCATGTGCCCTCGACCGGAATCGAACCTGGGACCTTTCAGTTCGCAGGCTGATGCTCTATCCGCTGAGCCAAACTGGCGAGGGCCCCATTGGAAATTCTTAATTCAGGCTGAGCAGGAGCCTGCGCTCCATTCTGCACTGAGCTCTGAGCATCACCACGCAGCTGCTCCAGCCCCCCACGGCATCGACGGTGTCCGATGCCACCCCTCCCTGGCCTCCGTCTCTTGGGGGTAGCGTGGGGGCAGAGGGCGTGCCTCAGAGGCGAGCCATCAGAGCTGGCCATGGTGGGGCTGGAGGGGGAAGGTGGGGGGAGTGCACACGCTCAGCATCTGACAAGCTGAGAGCTGGCCTCCCCGTAACGGGCCTCCGCTTACTGCCTGGAAAAAGTGGCTATTACATCAGGCCCTGGCTGTTCACTCCATGGGTGTGTGAAGGGTCCAAGGACACCACAGGGGGACACAACCTCAGAAGGACGGGTGCTGACATCACCCCCCTCTTCCCGCCAGTGATCTGGCCCAGAAGGAGGTGCACCCCTTGAGGGTCCCAGTGCTGTAGTTAAGGGGGCAGAGAGGGGGTTGTCAAACACAGCACTGGGACAAGGTCTCCCCCGGCACCAGCCTGCAAAGCCAGACCTACAGGCGTGCACCAGGCGAAAGGAAGCCTCCAGTCCCCACCGTGCAGCCGCCAGGGAGGGACTCCCTTCTCTTCCACTCCCTGCTCGTACCCAAGACCAGCTGTCAACGCCTGGAGGACAGAAAACAGGGCATCGACCCGGAGTCTCGTCCGCGCCCGCTGCCTCACACACGCCCTGCACACAGCTGGAGCCAAATAAACACAGGGCTACTGACAGTGCTTTACGGGCTGTCAAAACGCCGGGCCCTCGGGGGTGGAGCTGAGCTCACAGGGAAGGTGACAGGCACGGTGGTCTGCCCAGGAGCTGGGGCTCTCGGTGCTAAACCCAGGGAAGTCCCAGACGGCTCCTCTGCTCCGTCTGTCATCCTACGCAGAGGAGCTGCCGTTATCACCAAGGTGAACGGGGGTAGCTCTTCGGTAGAAGGTGATGGGACTTTTTTCAACACTCGCATGTCTATATTTCTGTCCATCCGTTTGCTGCAAAGACCTCGTATTCGTTGCACCATCAGGGGAAACACTTAAGAAGAAAAAGAGGCAATTTCCTAGCATAAACCCAATTCCTTTCCCATTGCCAAACCCAGATCGTCCACTTCTGATCACACCTGTTCAGAGATGAAAGCAGCTCTCGAATTTGTCTCTAAAGCCCTCTCTCGTCCTCTCCCTTCTCTTGGATTTTCCACACCAGGGATCTTCCTTCCAGCACTTTCCTCTGCAGACCGTCCGTCCGTCTGTCCATCCGTCCGTCCGTCTGCAAACAGCCGTGCCGCCAGCCACCCTTCTGCTTTGCTTTGAGGCCCGTGAGCAGCACGCTTTGCTGACAACCCGGCTGAGACCGGCTCCGACAGAGGTCACCACGATGCTCTGTCTCCCACGATGGGGACATTTGAGTAGCCAAGATCTTCCATGAATAAAGGCAGCCAGCCCCAACCCAACCCCCACCACCCGCTTCTGCTCTCCGCACCACACCACTGGGCCTCACCGGCTCCCCCACCCATCACCCCACAATGGTTCCTGGGACCTTCGTGGGATGTCCATCCCAGTGGCAGCCATGCATCTAGGCTCAGAGGCTTCTATTGACTCCTTCACCGTTATCCTTTCCGCATCACCTTCTCCTCCTCACCCCCGCCCCCATGGCTTCCACTCACAGAGACCATGGCGGCATGCTCCTGGCACCCTGACTCCAGCCTTGCCCCTGGCGCTTGCCTCATTTCCTCCCAGAATGCACCCCATCCCAGCAGGCAACGAGCCAGTACGGGTGCCTCGCAGGGCACCCCTGCCTCCGCGTCCACAGGCTCCTAGGGAGACGCCATTGGACCGCCGTGTGGCAGCCTCGGGCACGCTGCCAGCGTGCATTCCCTGGGCAACCTCGCTCCCCCCCCCTTCCCCGATGTGCACCCGGCGTGCAAGGAAGCTCAGCTCCGCTGCTCACACCAGCAAAAACCTGGGAACAGCCCACCCCCCACCGAAGAGGCCGAGAGGACCAACTGGAGCAGTGACGTCACCCAAAATGCAGAGCAGACCGAGCAGCCCGGGTCACCTCCCCCCGCATTCTGTCACCTCCCACCTTCCCTGTGTCACGTCACACCTGCAGCATCACCTGCAGAAGGACTGTTACACACAGAACCGCGGCACCGGTGGCCGCCACGCAGATTCTAGTAAAAGGGTAAGAACGTGGCCACGTTTTATATATATATATTGATTTCAGAGAGGAAGGGAGAGGAAGAGAGAGACAGAAACATCAAAGATGGGAGAGAACCACTGATTGGCTGCGTGTCCTCCTGCATGTCCGCTAGTGGGGATCAAGCATGCAACCCGAGCATGTGCCCCCAACCAGAACCGAACCCGGGACCCTTCAGTCCGCAAGCTGACACTCTATCCTCTGAGCCAAACCAGTTAGGGCTCTTTTTCTTTCTTTCTTTCTTTCTTTCTTTCTTTCTTTCTTTCTTTCTTTCTTTCTTTCTTTTCTCTCTTTTTTTTTTTTTTTACTTCATCAGAGGCGATGATGCAAAGCCAGCACGCCATTTCTGCTCACGTCCACTCATCCTGGGAGTGGAACCTAGGGCCAGCGGAGCCGGGGTGGCGTCTCACTTTCTGTTCCCCACCTGCACCCTTCCCCTTGTGGAAAGAAATGGCGCCGCATTCGGCCGCAGATTCCGGAGTCCCGCAAGCGGGGCTGAGGGACCGAGGGACGCGGAGCCGGGAAGGGAGGCAGGTGGCCTGCATCTGGAACCCACCTGAGCCGTCCCCACCGCCAGGCCTTCACCTTAGGGATGTGCCGACCCCATCACCTCTGTCACCACCCTGCCCCCCTGACCAGCCTCCACCGTCCTGCTTGGCCCCTTCTGGGCTGACTCATCTGGTCCTCTCGTCGGGCCCGTGAGGGACATGAGGTGGGGAGGACCACCTCATGGAAAGACAGGCCTCTCGCCTGAGCTGACTCAACAACGGGGCAGCAGGATCACTGGCCCAGAGCAATTGACTGGCTAAGCTGACTGAGACGCAGGGCTTACTAGGAGCCAAGTTCAGAGGCAGGGCCAACCAGAGGGCCAGGTTTCCCATCTCACAATAGCCTGGCTTCACGGAAGAAGCAGTAATGACCGGCCTGAGGAAGCCCCGCTTGGGGTTCACAAGCCCCAACAGCCTCTGGGGAGCATCTCTCCACGGGGAGAAGCCTCTTTCGGGAAGAAGCTGAGCATCCTCTGAGTAGGCAACACCACAGAGTTTCCAGGGCCCCTGGCGGCGGCGAGCTGAAAGCCGGGAGCGGATCCTGGCGCATGTTTATTTGTTTATGTCATCGCCGCCTGCGAAGCCCAGTCCAGGACTTCTGAGTGACTCAGAGACCTCGCCACCAGCAGCTGCGCTGTGCTGGGAGCCAGATAAGCCTCACAGGGGAGGGTCAGGTCAGGGCAGTTCCTGGTAATCGGTGGGGCTGACCCCCCTCTCCCTGGAACGTGAGCCCCCCCCCCCATAGGATGGGTGGCTGACCTCTACCTTCTGCAACTGCCCTGCAAAAAGACTCTGACATGACAAAGAAAGGGGCCACATAGGCCCAGCATCCCAGGGAGGAGGCAGAGGAGGGGGCAGCCAGGGCTCACAAAGGCCTTCCCATGAAGGATCTGTGAGCCCAACGCAGAGACTGCATCTTGGAACTGTATCAGTCACCAAAAGCCTGTTTTGTTTTTGTAAATACGTTTTTATTGATTTCAGAGAGGCAGGGAGAGGGAGAGATAGTAAGAACAATGATGAGAGAGCATCATGGATCGCCTGCCTCTTGCATGCCAATCGAGCCTGGGGATCGAGCCTGCAACCAACCCAGGCTTATACCCTTGACTGGGAACCGAACCGTGACCTCCTGGATCCTAGGCAGACACTCCACCACTGAGCCACACCAGCTGGGCCAAAGCCTGTTCTTTTCACCCCCCAGTCCACCAGCCCTAAGTGAGGAGCTAGCTGCTCGGGTCCTGAGGTCAGAATAATAATGTTTTAAAAGATTTCCTTGTTGTTTGTTTGGTTAAGGCAAGTGGGTCTGCTTTTAGACCTCTCACAGGACCCCTCATTCCGCCCCTCCTTCGGGCGGCGGAGAGTCACCCCGCCTGGTTCTCACGGACTCCCCTTCTCCCAGGACGGCGTGCCCTGCCCGCCCGGGGCGTTCCCAGCGCCTTTCCCCGGTTAACCAGGCCCCTCAGGGGGGAGGCTCAAGCTCACCCACCGTCCCAGCCCGCTCCGGGAGAGTTCCGTGTGCAGCTGCCATAAACCTTCAAGCGCTCCCAGCTCACTCGGGGGTGACAGGGGGTGGAGGAGGGTGGGAGGTCAAGCAGAGACCCTCCTGGAATCTGCGCCCTTCATTAACTTTGGAATTCCACAGGCCAGTGTTTTCCCAAGCTTCCCGACACTCAGCACGCAACCGGGAGAGGGGGGCTGCAGGCCTCACACCCACAGGCCCCCGAAGGAAAAGCCAGACACGGTGTCCTGGGATGGGGGAGGGAGGAGGAGGCCAGCAGCCACCAGCAGCCACCAGCAGCCACCAGGAGCCACCAGCAGCCACCAGGAGCCACCAGAAGCCACCAGCAGCCACCAGGAGCCACCAACAGCCACCAGGAGCCACCAGCTGCCACCAGCAGCCACCAGCAGGAGCCACCAGCAGCCACCAGCAGCCACCAGGAGCCACCAACAGCCACCAGGAGCCACCAGCAGCCACCAGCTGCCACCAGGAGCCACCAGCAGCCACCAGGAGCCACCAGAAGCCACCAGCAGCCACCAGGAGCCACCAACAGCCACCAGGAGCCACCAGCAACCACCAGCAGGAGCCACTAGCAGCCACCACCAGGAGCCATCACCAGCAGCCACAGCAGGAGCCACCAACAGCACCAACAGCCACCAGCAGCCACCAGGAGCCACCAACAGCCACCAGGAGTCACCAGCAGGAGCCACCAGCAACCACCAGCAGGAGCCACTAGCAGCCACCACCAGGAGCCATCACCAGCAGCCACAACAGCCACGGGCTCCCCTGGGGGAGGAACCCACATTTAGAGAGCCAATAGCAGCTGGGAGGTGAGCACTAGAGATTCAGCAGCATTTGGGTCCCAACTCCATAGGCAAAAAGAGTGCCGCTCAGAGAGGCTGAGGAACTAGAGTAGGGGTGTCGAACTCAATCAGAGAAGGGGCCAAAATCTAAAATCCAGCCTAAATCGTGGGCCGAATGGTTTACTGAACAGTCATAAACTGTCATTGTGATGGAAACGCAGCAGAGTGCAGTGATGACAGCGCGGTGCGGGCCACATTGCAAGGCCTGGCGGGACGGATTTGGCCCGCGGGCCTTGTGTTTGACACGTGTGAACTAGAGGAAGGTCACACAGCTGTGACACAGCACAGCTTCCCAACTTCCTCGTGTTTTGCTCCCACTGGGGTGGGTACCTGGCCCCGGGGTCCCCCTGAGAGAAGAGCTGGGACTTGCTGTCCAGGCTGAGCCTGAGGGCAGGGGGCTCTCCATGGCAGCCACGGCGTAGCCGCATGGCCGGTGTTAATGAACGCCTGGAATGTGCCGGGTTAGCCTTCCGGCCTGGGGAGGTGTGGGGGTGTGTGTGTGTGTGTGTGTGTCCCATTTCACACGGGCAGAAACGGGGTCCGAGGGACCCGGGAAATGGCCCGCTTCTCACTGGAGTGTGCGGAGAAGCTGGCGTGCGCTCCCACCTGTCAGCCGTCACCGTCCCCACGCGGCTCGGCCAGGGGTCCTGCGTGGGGGTCAGGGTTTGCCCTAATGGCCACACTCTCCCAATCTCTGCCCTCGGGTGAGGGTCCCGGCTCAGAAGTCCTAGGAGATGCTGCCCTGCCAGTGAGGGCACGGATGCCCCGACAAGGAAGGCGACCTGCCTTTTGGCTTCTTTGGAGGCGAAGAAGGCAGTAGAGTCACAGACTGCTGAACCTCAGAGGGGAGGCGGGGGGGGGGGGGGGGGGGGGGGGAAGAGGTCCACCAATGAACCTGTATGCGGGCATGATAATCCGTGGGCACAGGCATGGGGTGGTGAGGGCCTGGGGCGGGGGGAGAAGATGGGAGCGGGCTGGAAGAGGTCAGTGGGGGGAAAAGGGATCTAAGTAATACCCTCAACAAAAAAGATTTTTTTTAATGGTTTGAATACAAAGTAAAAAAAGAAGGCGGTAGACGCTGCAGCTCACAGCTCCAGGGAGGGTGGCCCAGTGGCTCTGGAGTCGGAAAGAACGGCTTTCCCATCCTGCCTGTGTGGCCTCTCTGTGCCCCCGTGACTTCGGCAGTAGCCGTGAGCATAACCCCAGTGCCCACCCCGCGGCATGGGATGGGGTCTGCCCTGCGTCCGGCCCGGAGACCAGCTCAGCAGACGGTGTTACTCCTCCGTCACCGTCCGCAGGGTGCCCCGCGGACAGAGGGCAGGCGCTCAGAGCAGCCAGCACAGTGGGGTGCGGGAGACTCGTTTCTTTCTTTTCTTTTTTTTTTCTTTTTCTTTTTAGTTTTCTTTTATTGATTTTTTACAGAGGGGAGGGGAGAGGGATAGAGAGTTAGAAACATCGATGAGAGAGAAACATTGATCAGCTGCCTCCTGCACACCCTCCACTGGGGATGTGCCTACAACCAAGGTACATGCCCTTGACCGGAATCGAACCTGGGACCCTTCGGTCTGCAGGCCGACACACTATCCACTGAGCCAAACCGGTTTCGGCTTTCATTTCTTTCTGTGACCTTTCTGTCCCCTGGCACCCAAGCCCCTCTGCTCTCCGGGGAGATAACCAGGACCCCCACCAGGGGGTGTTCTGAGGAAGGACCGATAAACGGAGAGAGGGCAGGGCTGCGGGCCATGTGATAAGTGGGGGTGCGCAGCCACAGCGGGAGGTGGGGAAGACAGCAGAGAGGGGAGCCAGAGCCCTGCCTGCCGAGGCAGAAGCAAAGGGGGCGGTGCTGGGCCTCGGGGTGCCCCACTCGCTTTCCCAGGGGAGCCCCTCCCGACCCCAGGCCAGGTCTGCCCAGCACTCGGGGCCCAGCCAGACCTCCCAGCTCCCCAGGCCTCCCTGCGCCTCCTCCTGGGGTCACTCTCAACCCGGCCCTGGCGGCCACGGCGAGTGGGCACAGCCCCCATCACGCTGGGCTGCCCACCACACACCCCCAAGGGCACAGCCTCCTGGGGTCCAGGAACCCCCAGGCGCCGGACTGGGATGCCAACCTCACCGCATCCCAGGGCCCAGCACGGCGCCTGCCTTCTTCACACAGGGGGGCACCGAGATCTTAGGAAAAGCCTCTCTCTCCGGGATGACAAATCGGAGCCCCATCCTAAGTATCCCAAGAGCACCCCAAGGCTGGCAGGGCTTGGTATACACACACACACACACACACATACACACACACACACACACACACACACACACCCTTCCCGGCTGCCTGCTCTGCCTCCTCTTCTTGAGTAAATAACCTTGGGGGCGTTCAATGGCCTCCCAACGCCTCCACGTTCTGGGCAGTGAACTGGGGGCACCACGGCCCCCCCAGTGCAGTGTTCCCCAAAGTGTGGTATGCGCACCCCCAGGGGCACGGGAAGAGTCTGGTGGGGGTACGCGTTGCACCGGAGTTTGGTGGGGATACGCACTGCACCATGCTTAGCTGCGCCTAATTCTCCGTTCTCGTGAGTACGAGGGGTGCTCAGCGTTACGAAAATGACAGAAGGGGTACACCTGTGTCAGAAGTTTGGGAAACACTGCTCTAGCGGGATGGCCGGGCTGACCAAGGGATCCAGACGTTCCCAAGGAAAGGGGTTTCCCTTCGTCTGTCCCTGCCCGGGAAGCTGAACGGAAAGCGCTAGCGTTACCATCTGACCCGGTTCACTGGCGCAATACGTAAGACGCCTACTGTGTGTTCGGCCTGCGAGCAGGATGACAGCGTTTCCTGGCCTCACAGAGAGGACTTCCCGGTTTGGGATGAAGACAAGAGAACAAGCACTGCGCATCCAGGAGTGGACGGTCCCGGCGCCCCCAGGGGCTGCCGCCTGGACAGCCTGGGACGGTCAGAGGGCCGCTGTGCCCATCAGGAGCTGGGGAAAGGCCCGCGGACCGGTGCCACCGGGCATGAGCGGCAACAGAAGCCCAATGCAGACCAAAGCCCAGGCCCTGGCAGCCGAGGCCTGGTGGCCCCAGGTGACCCAAGCGCCGGGGACACTGGCTGTGGGGGGAGATGCCCCTCCCCTCGGGCAGCCCAGCGCCCAGGCAACATCCCCAGGAGGGAGCTGCCAGCCTCGCGGCTGCCAGGTCAGCCCTCCCGCCTGTCAACGGCAGAGCCGCCACAGGCCTCCGCTGCCAAGTCCGAGGCCAGCTGTTCCCGCCCTCACCTGCTGCCGGCCTGCCACTCAGCCTTCCCACAGTAGGTAACCTTTCATCGGCTGCCCATGCCAACCGGAGGTGCCCGGCGCGGAGTCCAGCACAGCCCACCTGGCTCTGCTCAGAAAGACTCAAGTGACACCTCTCCTCCCCAGAAGCTGTCCCCCCCCCCCCCCACTCCCCACTGCCAGCCACGGCGAGCCGTCACATGCCCGGGGTCCCTGCATGCCAGGCACGGCGGCTGTCAGCACGGTGGCCTCCACGCTGCGATCCTGGACGCCGGGCCCGGGAAGCGTGACCTCCTTCGCTCCTGCCGGACAGCGAGGGGCCGGGAGCCCAGCGGGGCCTTGCCCGGAGAGGGAGCGGTCCAGACCGGGTCCGCGGGCACCCCGCTCCCAGGCAGCTCGAAGCACAGAGCCCCCAACAGCCCCCTGGTGCTACCTTCCCTGCTGGCTCTCCAATGTCCTCCTCGGCGCCCTGGTAAGGTGACCAGATCGTCCTGCTTTGGGCGGGACCGTCCTGACGTTTAACAGTTTTTCCCATGTCCTGCAGCGTGTTAAAAAAAAAAAAAAAAAAAAAGTCCCGATTTTTGGGAAAATTGGAAAGATTCTTTCCAAAAATCGGGAGTTTTTTAAAAGTCTGATGCTCTACCGACTGAGCTATCCGGGCTCTGAAAAATCAGGAGTTTTTTAAAACGCCGCGGGACGCGGGGAAAAAGTGTTAAAAATCGGGACGGTCCCGCCAAAAGCGGGAAGTCTGGTCACCTTATCTTAGATCGCCCTTCCTGCGTCGGAGACCCCGTCCGCCAGGCACCGGGCTCTGTCTCAGAGACGCAGAGCCACGCGGGAGAGGCCTGGCCTGCGAGGCCTGCTGGACAGACACAGACACAAACACGGGAAAACCCCCGAGTGACCGGGACGGTGACACGTGTCAGCAAAGGAAACAGCCGTGGTTCCGGGCACCCCCTTGTCCTTCCCACTGGCCTCCCCCGAGCCTCAGCCCCAGCCAGACACCCCGAGGGCGCCCGTGCAAGGCCAGCTCCCCGGGAGAGCCGGCCACCTCCGGGGACCTGGCTCCACCCGCCACCGGAGTCACCGGAGGCCCTGGTGAGCACCTGGCAGACACGCATGAG
Source organism: Pipistrellus kuhlii (assembly GCF_014108245.1). Taxonomy (NCBI): domain Eukaryota; kingdom Metazoa; phylum Chordata; class Mammalia; order Chiroptera; family Vespertilionidae; genus Pipistrellus; species Pipistrellus kuhlii. The sequence goes on from NW_023425449.1 coordinate 4,607,837, forward strand.
GCATGAGGTGGGGGGGGACACTCACGTTTCTGTGGGGCCCCACCAGGAGCTGGAGAGACCCAAGACGAGAGGAGTTCAGGAAGCTGGGGTCCTCCGTCCATCCGTCTGTCTGCCTCGGGCAGCCCGGCTGCGGAATCCTGAGGCCCGGCGCTGCAGCCAGGCTTCCCAGACCTTGTGCATCCAGCGGTGGGGAAGCCCAGGGACCTGCCGCCAGCGCTATCCTGCAGCGGCGGCGGGGCGGGCGTCACTGTAAATCCACTCGGTGTGGGACCTCCTCGCGGGACGCTCCACGCAGCTGACCCCTACGGCCGTGGGGCGGGGGGTAGCGGGGGCGGATCTCCTTCACTCCTTTGTGGTCCCAAGATCAGGCCTGGGGGTGAGAAGAAGGAAAAGCAGTCTTGTTACAACCACAAACCCGGGGCTGTGGGTGCTTCTTCTCCTTTCTTTATATTCCACCCCCGATAGACGGAGAGGGGATGGTCTAAAAATACTGCCTGTGGCCCTGGTACCCAAACAGAGGTGAGGCGGGGACCAGGGAACCCTTCAGAGGAGTGTCGCCTCCCTCCTACGGGCACAGGACTTCTCAGAGAGGGACTTTCTACTGCAGAGTGCTCCCCAGAACTACCCTGGGAAGATAGGGGGTGCTGAGGCATGTCCACTACAAGGATGAGGAGAGAAGGCTCCAGAAAGGTCAGGGGGCTGGCTTCGGGAGTGAGCAGCTCGGCCAGGCCTGGCACACCGCCCTGGCCTCGCCTGCAGGCCTGAGCGGTCCTGGCAGGGAGGAGCGGAGGGGGTTGGGGTCAGCGGGTGGGAAGTGGCTCCTTGTTTGTTTCTGTTTGAAGGCGGCCACCACAGCCTGGCGGGGCTCCAGGCCTCGCCCTGCGCCGTGAGGTTCTTCAGGGAATGGCTGGCCGGGGCCTGTTCCCTTCCCCATTCATTCACCAGCGGTGGCTGGGGGCCTGCTAGGTCCCCAGGACCATCCCAGCTCCTGTCCCCCAGGCCAGGGCGCCAAATTATCCCGGCGGTAAGGGAAGAACGAATGCAACCACGGTGAGCAGGACCGGAGGGAGCCCCAACAGTCACCACACCCACTGATGGCGATCCCCGCCCTCCACGGTGTGCCCCCAACTAGCCCTGAAAGAGCCCTGGCCACCATCCCATACCAACCCCCCACCTCCGGGGAACTCCTGGTTCATGGGTCAACCCTCAACTGCCGCACCACGCCGGCTGGGCCAAAGCATGTCATTTCTTTCTGGACCCTTTCTACCAGGTATTCCCGAAAAACGGGGGGCCTCTACTTACTCCCCGACTTCAAGAGAGCATCTCTGAACACCAGCGGCCCCTAAATATGGGGGTGCTCTGCAAACCAGAAGACTTAGGTGCCCTGGGTGGGTGCAGCCTGCTGATCGGGGTACGAGGCGCAGAGACAGCCGGGCCAGGAAGTCCCGGCCCAGCTTTTGGGGGAGCCACAGCCCCTCTCTCTGCGCCAAGGTCTCCTGGCCTCTGCCTGGGCCTTCCCTTCGCAGCAGTGCGGCCGTGCTGTTCATTTTAGGGTGAGCGAGAGTCAGCAGGGGGACTGTCACGCCCTGATCTGAACAGGTTTTCGAGTGAGGACCCTGGAGCCCAGCAAGCTGTATGCCCACCACCACGCAGGCTGTCAGAGACAGCTGAGACAGGAGCCCAGGCACTCGGTCTCCGGAGCCCGCTGCTTAACCACTAGGCTGTCCTGCCTCAGAAGGACAGTGCAGTGAGAAAGGCTAGGAGGCAGGGCGACAGGATAAGAAGGTTCTGGAAGCCAGAGACGGCGAAGGCAGTAGCTCTGTTGCTTGAAACGACAATGAACTGAGACTCCTGAGGTGTCAGTACCACCCACGGCCACATGCTGTCCAACCCAACGGCCTGCCGGTGGCCCCACGCCTCCTCCTGTCCCTGCACTGATTCCCCCGAGTCGCCCATGACACACGTCCTCCGGGGGCTCTGGTCAGAGTCGGGAGAGTGTCCGGCTGTGGCCTGGAGCCATGGCATCGTTTCCCCCAGGCTCAGGGCTGACGGGGCGGGAGGGGACCTGGGTCTCCCCAAACTGGCCGGACTGCCCTCCCCACCTGCAGGCGAGAAGACCAGCGGTCCAGGGAGAAGGTAGACACGTCTGGCCTCCCAAGCTGTCCCTCGGACCCAGCAGGACCGAGGCCACAGGAACACAGCTGCCGTCAGTCATAGCAGGTCCCTGGGGGGACCTCGCAGGAGCCTTCTTCCCCCTTAACTAGACCTGACCTGACAAGAACAGCGAGAGAGAGAGAGAGAGAGAGAGAGGGGGGGGGGGGGGGGGAGAAGGAGGGCAGGGGCCAGCAGCACTGTAGAGACAAACAGGGCAGGGTGAGAATTTCAGCTTCCACGCTCACTACACAGCGATGAAAACGTGAACTTCAGTCCTCTCAATCCACACCCGTATCTGCACACACGGGTGCCGCCCTGCACAGGGAGGGGGGACCTTCCAGACACGAAGCCCTTTCCCAGAACGGGGCCTCCATCCGGGCAGCTCTCCCTCCCGCCCGATCGGCTCAGCGCCACTCTGCTTCACCGCCCGGGAGCGATCAGGATCCTGGGAAGAGCTGGCAAAGCCCCGAAGCCGTGTCCTCCTGCACACGGTAAACCCTAGAAAGTGTGGGTTTCAGTTTATTACGTGCCTTCTGTTGCCTTCACCCATAAAATCCTCCAGGGAAAGGTCAGCGACGATCCACACATCAATCAAGTCCCCTCCCCGGGACGAAGGGCGCGAGAGGTGACATGGACCTGAGCCCGTGGACAAGGCCTCGGGCGGCCCTTCTGCAGGGCAGGCCAGGGCCGCCTGTCCACCGGGGAAGTCCCTGTGCAGGCGACTCGGGACCTCACTCGGGGCTCTGCCTGCAGGGAGCGTCCCGTCTCACGGACGCGGCGGGGCCACGAGAAACAGTCCACGTGAGGACCAGGCCGACGAGCTGGAGTGGACGGAGCGTGGGGAGCTCCACGCAGAACAGAGCCGTTCTCACGGATGGACCACATGGCCCTGAGAGGTGCGGAAGTGGGGAGCGACGCAAAGGATGCTCAGAGTGGAAGGGGGCGATGCCCTAAATCAGGAGGAAGATGAGGAAGTACAGCATCTCATTCATCGTCTATCCCTGAAAAGGCCCCTTTTCATTCCCCCATTTAGTGCCCCTTAACGCTCACATCCCAGAGTCGGGTTCCGATGCCAAGATGGCAGAGAGGGCAGCCAGCGCGGGAAAGGTAGGCACCTCGGTGACGCAGGCGGACAGGGGCAGACTTGAACCCGGGCCCATCCGACCGCATGCAGGTCTCCTCCGGGGCCTCCATTGCACTGACCGCCGCCTCCCCTTGGGATCCGGGTCAGCCTCCCAGCGCCCTGCGCTCCCGCTCTCCGGAGCTGGCGAGCTGGCAGGCCTGGCGCACCTGCCCTTTCCCACATCCCGGCTCCCATAATCACCCCCTTTGTTCCCGCGCCTCCTCCACCTGCGCTAGCCGGCCTTCCGGCAGGTCACGCCCCTGACTCCGGAATGCACTTCTCACTCGCACGGAAACGGGTCTCTGCTTCAAGTCCCACGGGCACCTCTCGCTAAGTAAACTTTGGCAGCCTTCCACCTTGCCCACGGGCCCCGGGGGAAATCCAGAGTGGAGGGGGCGGGGCCGGAGGGAGAGATGGGGGAACGAAAGGCAGCAGCCTGGAAGCAGAGCGCAGGTTGAGAACCGCTAGCAGGGTCGCCTAAGACCATGGGAAAACACAGAGATTTACATTACGGTTCACAACAGGAGCAAAGTTACAGTTATGAAGTAACAAGGAAAATAATGTCATGGTTGGGGGTCACCACAGCATGAGGAACTGTATTAAAGGGTCACGGCGTTAGAAAGGTTGAGAACCACTGGATTAGACAGTAAACGCACACACATGCGTCTACTCACTTCCAGGGTAGGCGCTGCGGGGAACAGGACAGGCAGCCAGGCCCTCCAGCTCCAAGGACCAGGAGAGGGAGAAAATCCGGATGGAAAATGGGTGGATGTCCAGGCGGCTTAGGAGCAGTGTGCCAGCGAGCTGGACAAAGATCCCATATAGACTTCTTCGTGGAGCACAACCCACCACTTACTTTTCTTTAAAAAAAATAAAACAATTGCTGGTTTATCGTGTGCATGAAACTTCTGTACCAGGCTGTCACTAAATGGAAGGCAATATTTTATGATTTGGCCTCCACAGTGAATTCTGGCTTCCCCCAGAACAGATAAAGACAGACACGTAACATTTTAAAAAGCAGAGAAAACGGTGGGCATTGTCTAGCATCTCTGCTCCTCGGGCTTCCGATGTTAGTGTTAGCCCAAGACTACAAAGCGTCATAGTGAACAAGGAGACTTACATACTCAACCCTTCACAGCCCCGGCACCATTCTGCTAGTTAATAAGAAAGAAGGAGAATGCCAGCCCCGTGGCTTGCTGAGGACTGCTTCAATCTTTAACCCTCCTGTGCGACAGGCAACTCGCTGAGTCATTCCCAGGACTCCACCCGGAGCCCGGCCCCCAGGCCTCCGGCCACTATGCTCCCTGCCAGCAGCCCTACCAACCTCAGTCCCCAGGCAACCCCCGATCCAACGCAGGCACCGAGGTCCCAGCAGTGCCCATGGGTGTGGGGGGCGGAGGGGGGTTTTAACTGATTCTTAAAGTTTGGTACATTTTTTCAAAAAAAGTGCACAGCAGAAAAAAAGAAATATATTGCTCACTGGTTAGAGCGATGGCTTTCCTACCACAAGGTCTCAGGTTTGATTCCTGGTCAAGGGCACGTAATCTAGTTGCAGGTTCAGTCCCCGGTTGGGGCATATTCGGGAGGCAACCAATCGATGTGTTTCCCTGACATCCATGTATCTCTCTCTCCCATTCCCTTTCATGCTCTCTAAAAAGCAATTGGAAATATATATATATATATATCTTCAGGTGAGAATTAACAAAAAGAAAGGATTAACAATTAAAAGACAGAAAGAGAAAGGGAGGGAGGAAAAGAAGGAAGGAAGGAAGTACATGAAGAGGAAGAGAACCAGAATGCAAAAGCACATACCCAGGACCATTCAAGAAAATGTTACTGGTTCAAAGACGGGAAGCTGGTTAAGTAAACTGACACATCCATGCAGCTGTGCCCACGTTCTGGGGTATGCAGAGTGCTTCTTCCAGGAGTGGAATAACATTTTCAATCATCTCTTTTTCAGAGCAGAGTGGCCGTGGCCCTGAGAGGCCCTGTCTGCTCTTCCCCAAGAAGCAGCCGGTCACACACACACACACACACACACACACACACACACCCGGCAATGTCACCTACCCTCTGAGTCCCACCGGCTCAGCCTCGCAGGATTAAGCGAAAGGAGCTAATATTTGCAAAGGACTTAGAACAGGTGCCTAGTTCGTGCAAACTGCTATGTAATTTATTTTAGGGTAAGAAAACACACAGACTGTTTAATAAGTCAGGGAAAGAACTAGTGCTGGACAAGGACAGAAAGGAGCCCGGATGCAAACACCATCCGGACTGTGTGGCTGCCTTTTCTTGAGTTTTGCTCTAATGATGGTCCTGGCAGACGTTCCACCTCTGTGAGGGAGGCAGAGCTTCGATTCCCCAGGAAGCCGCACAGAGCACTTTTATTAGGTGGTGACCTAAGGCTTCTGACATGCCGGCATCCAACGAGATGCCCCACAAGGGTGACCACTCAGAAGATCTTGGTTTCAGGTCTGAGGACTTCCCAGTCCCCTTCTCTGCACACCCCTCCACTCACACAGGCCGGGGCACCCCCACCCCCCCACCACCACCACATCTGGATAAATAAACAAGCCGCACAGCCTCTCGGGCTCGCCTCCAAGTTCCTTTTCCACCTGGAGCCACGGCCAGCCCAAAGCTAGTACCTCCCAACGCCTGGCCTTTGTCAGAGAGGATGGAGGTGCAGGGACCTGCGTGCTGATTGGCAGTGCCCTTCCAGCAGCACCCTCCTGCAGACCTGGGAGGAGGCTAGGGGAGCACCATCCTCCTACCTGGGAGGAGGCAGGTACTAGGAACATCTGCATCAGGCCAAGCCCAGGACATCGCCCAGGATATCGCAGAGGAATGTTAACAATAAACTCAAGGCCATGTCCCCCTCCCTCACCCTCCCCCGCCCCTCTAACTGGGTAGAGGTGGTCCTGACGGATGGAGAAGCCGATGGGCCGGGTTTGCACATACAAGGGCTGCCAGGCTGCCATCTGGGCCACCTCCTCTTGCAGCTTCCTCAGCAAGGGCGCCCTTCCCTTCATCCTCCCTGACAACTTGACCTTGGCTGAGGCCAAACACAAGCCCAGACAGCATCCCCAGCTATTCCTGGAATAATGGGTGGCAGAGCCGGAAAGGGCCACTGGCAGCCCCAAGGAGGCCTCTGAGGACAGCTGAGCCAGGCGCGGGCCAAATCCTCAGGGTGGGGCCTCGCCCTCAGGGGAGCAGCCACACCTGGCCCAGGTCACTGTCAGGCCCGGCTGCTGAGAACAGGGAGCCGCCCCGGCTGGGGTGGCACGCGGGTCTCCTCTGTAGAGCAAGTACCCGGATGGGTGTATTTCTGATCCCTGCACGGGAGACCCAGCAGGAGGGCATGAGCGTAGGGCACTGTGTGCGCCGTCAGAGATAAGCGTGTATAGGGTGAGGCAGGGCAAGCATATTCTGAATTCTTAAACGAAATATGGAACTTATAACTCGGCCACACACCAAGCCCAACGACAAGCACAGGAAGTGAACGCTGAGGTCCAAGACTGAAGGAGGAAGAAGACAGAATCCCCGGAAGGTACTAGAACCAGGCCAGGCAGAAAGGACATTTTAAATACTTTTTAAAAAAAATATGTATATATTTTATTGATTTTTTGCAGAGAAGAAGGGAGAGGAATAGAGAGCTAGAAACATGGATGAGAGAAACATCCATCAGCTGCCTCCTGCACACCTCCCACTGGGGATGTGCCCGCAACCAAGGTACGTGCCCTTGACCGGAATCGAACCCGGGACCCTTCAGTCTGCAGGCCAATGCTCTATCCACTGAGTCAAACTGGTTTCGGCTGGAATTGGGACTTTTTTTAAAACGCCGCGGGACGCGGGACAAAAATTGTTAAAAATCGGGACTGTCCCGCCAAAAGCGGGACGTGTGGTCACCTTAGTTTAAGGAGGCTTTCATGTCCCTGTTCACTAGCAATGGCCTAAGCCTCCGGCCGAGCTCGGGTCTCAGCAGCAGCTTCTGACCCAGCTTCCTGACTCCCCCAGCCTCACCTCTGGGGGTGGCAGGCTCCTTGCTTCCTGTCCCCACCAACCCGTGCTCGCCTGGCCTGACCCAGGGGCCTCCTCCACCCGGGAGCCCCCCTCATCTCCCTACTCATCTCTAGACTCCCAGCAGGCCCCCCAGAGGAGGTGGGGGTGGGAGGCAGACCCTGAGGGGAGGTCACGAAGGCCCCATCCCAACACTGGAAGAGTGGAATGGATAGGGCCAGGGTCACCTCCCCCTCTCCCTCCCTCCCCACTGCTGCCCCATGCCCCCCTCCTGTGGGTGAGGGGGCAGGGCCCCAGGCCCCGCACAGGAGGCTGCTGTCAGCAGGAGACAGGACGTGTGTCCAGGAAAGACCAAGGGGATGCTGAGCCCTGAGCCGGACGAGCCAGCATGCCGGGCGAGCTCATCACTGCAGGCGGATGCGTACTTGAGAAGCGCTCCCGAGATGCTTACAGACACACCAGCCATTAAAACTTAAAACAGCAGGGCGGGAGGGGGCGGGTGCCCACACCCAGGCACCATTTCGCCATCCTCCCCGGGCTGCCCCGGCCAAGAGCTGGGCTGTCAGGGAGAGAGGGGATGGGCATTTGGCATGGACGCAGGGCCTTTTATCCCCGGTTCTCATCACCTGGTTACTCAAGCCAGCCCTGCCAAGTCCCCGGGCAGTCCTCCGTGGCCCTCGTCACCAAGGATCACACCCAAATGAGAGGCTGCCAGCCGGAGCCACACCCACCAGGACACTTCCTTCCCTGGAGGGGTGGTCTCCGGCTCCCCGTCCCCACTGCGCATGACACCAATGTAGCCGCCAGATGCTCTATCCGCCCCATCCGCTTCCCAGGGCTGCAGGAATGAGTTACCACAAGCTCTGCTGTCTTACACGCTGGAGGGGGACGTCCCACAGGCTCTCGCAGGGCTCCACTTCTTTTTATTTTATTTATTTTTTAAAAATATATATTTTATTGATTTTTTTACAGAGAGAAAGAGAGAGGGATAGAGAGTTAGAAACATCGATGAGAGAGAAGCATCCATCAGCTGCCTCTTGCAAACCCCCCACTGGGGATGTGCCCGCAACCAAGGTACATGCCCTTGCCCGGAATCAAACCTGGGACCTTTCAGCCGCAGGCCGACGCTCTATCCACTGAGCCACACCGGTTTCGGCTCCACTCCTTTCTAGAAGCTCTGCCCGCGGGGATCCCTGACTCCTCGCCTTGCCAGCTTCCAGAGGCCACTCACAGTCCCTGGCTCATGGCCCCTTCCCCCCTCTTCAGAGCCAGCCATGTCCCGCCTCACTTCACATCGCTAGGACCCCCTCCTTGTCCTCCATCTTCCACTGTGAGGACCCCAGGATGGCACGGGACCCGTCGGAAACGCCAGGACAATCTCCCATGCTAACGTCAGCCTTCAGTCCGCGACAACCTAATGCCTCTTAGTCACATGACATGTGGCAGGTGCAGGCCCCAGGCATTAGCGTGTGAACACCTATCGTTGAGGGGCCGTTATTCTGCTAGCCACATCCATGCCAACGCCAGGCCGCAGGCTGCTGCTCAATGCCCACAAAGCCCCCCAAAGAGCAGGCTCCTGAGAGGTACACACTCCGCTGCCCACCGCCCCCCCCTCACCCCACCGCCGAAACAGCCCTGGTCCCAGTGGCTCCTGGGACATTCTGGCCTCCTCCACATCCCAGGTGCCGCAACCCTCCTGCAGGCCCACCTCACCGATGAGAAGAGGGTACAAGAGACTGGCTCTAAGCGGCGGGCCTGGGACTGGCACGTGGGTCTTCGCACCAGCACACTCTCCACCACCCCACAGGGGCCCCGGGCTGGTTCTGGATTTGTGTGTGTGCAGCCTCCCGGTTGGGTCCCTCCCGTCACGGGGCGGCCCCCGATGGGCGGGAGAAAGTCCAACTTGAGTTTTCACCAACTCAGTGGGGATCTTCCCAATGTTAGGAATTTTTTTTTTTGCCAAATTCAATATATGTCAATTAAGAAAATGGGAGGGCCAAAACCGGTTTGGCTCAGTGGACAGAGCATCGGCCTGCGGACTGAAAGGTCCCAGGTTTGATTCCGGTCAAGGGCATGTATCTTGGTGGCGGGCACATCCCCAGTGGGGGGTGTGCAGGAGGCAGCTGATCGATGTTTCTCTCTCATCAATGTTTCTGACTCTCTATCCCTCTCTCTTCCTCTCTGTGAAAAATCAGTAAAATATATTTTTTTAAAAATAAAAAGAAATAAAAAGAAAATGGGGGGAAGGGTGGGGAAACCAACATGCACTGAGCACTTGCTAAGTGCCAGAAGGGTCACCCCGTCACTGAAGCTGCCCACACACCCTGAGAGTGGGCCCGATGACTTCCCTTTACCAACCTGGAGGCTGAGCGATTAGTAGTGTACTCCAACCTCACACAGCACCCCGATCAGAGCTGGCAGACTTTCTCCCCCTCAGCATAAGGCACCCCCCATCCTTGCCCGCCGGGAAGCAAACACTCCAGCCCTTAGGGAAGTTGCCTGACCAACCGGCACACTTCACCTCCCTCCCCACCCCCAGCGCACACCCGCACCCCACCTGCGGCTTCTCTGCCACGGGGGCGGGCCCTGGAGCGTTGGGACCCGGAGTTCTCAGTGGGTTCCACCCCTGTCCTGTGACGAAGGAAGCTTCTTCCTCCTGGCCTGCTGCAGGGTGTGGGCGCTGCCAAGCAGAGGGCGCCGCGAGCTGTCACTGGGCACTCACCTGGAAGCCAGGCCCAACCTTTCCCCCAGATCGCTCTCTGTCCTCGCTGAGCCAAAGCAACCCGGGGGGATGGTGCCAGGCGAGCCCGGGCAGAAGGCCCTACCATGCCAGCCAACCTTTGCTCAGCTCATCTGGACACCAAAGCAAAGCCCTGACCACAGGTGCAAAGGATCCTGGGGGATCCAGGGCAAAGGTGGAAACACGCACATGAGTCAAGTCCCAGCTCAGCCATGTCCAAGTCAGGTGGCCTTAGACCAGTCACTTTACCACCCTGAGCATTCATTTCCCACCCAGCACCGCACTGAGGGCTGGGGTCCCGCATACGGTGCAATACGAGCCATGGTCCCTGCCCTCAAGAAGATTTGGGTCCATTGAGAATCTGACAAATGAACCCACTACGTTAGAAATGGCATGTTAATGCTGTAAGAAAATTCCATCCAACTACCCCCCACCCAGGAATCAGTCTGGGGTTCCAGGAAGAGGTCTCGGGGAGCCATTTACCCTGACACCAGACAATTAGCAGAATCCTTTATTGGCTTACCAAGAACTGGAAGGAAGAGAAGAAGAGCCTACACAAATACCCCTCAGGTGGGGACGGTGAAAATGGGTGAGGGCCCCATCAACAAGCCAGCTCCCGCATTTACTTGCAAAGCGGATGTTGCTGCCACAGTCAGATGCAGATTTGCAGAGCAAAGTCCCCCATAGAGATGGAGGTGCCTGGGCTGCGGCGGGAAGGGCCTGCCTAACAAAGAGTCCTATGGGGCTCTCCACCCCTCCCACCTGCAACATTCACAAGCTCATCAACACGGAGCTTGCAAATCAGGGAGAACAGAAATTGCTGGCACCCCAAAGGAAGTGATCCAGTGACAAAACACCAACAGGCCACACACACACACACACACACACACACACACGAAGAGCTGGTAGATCCCACCCAAAGGCAGACAAAGTAAGTGAACTACTAGTTACCATCACACTCCGTGGGCTGGGCACAGGGATGACAAGGCTACAAAGATTGAATAAACTTTCTGTAGGGGGGCTTCACCAGAGGCCATTGGCCTCTCACAGTTCTACTAATCCAAGGTCTCAGGGGATCTCCATACTCACCTCTGCCTCCTCTCCCGGGCCCCCAATGGCCTCAAGAACCAATCCATCCTCCAAGACGCAATTCAAGCAGTTCTCCAGGGAAACACTCCCCAAGCACCTGAGGTGAACCTTTCACTCCCTCCACGCCCCGGTGTGCCCTGCTAATCCTCTCACCCCCGCACCCACTACACTGTGCTGAAATGACTTCGTTACATGCCCGGCTTTGCCCCAGAACGTGAACTCCTTCAGAGTAGAGGCCTGTTGGCTCTTAGCTGTTGGTGTGTCTCCAGAGCCAGGCACAATGCCCAGTGCATTGTAGAAAGGCAACAACCATTAGATGGCTGGGTGGCATGATGGCCAAATGAAAGGGAAGATGGGATGGAAGGCTGGTTGGGTGGGAAGCTGGTTAGATGGGAGGCTGGTTGGGTGGAAGGCTGGTTGGGTGGGAGGCTGGTTGGGTGGAAGGCTGGTTGGATCGAAGGCTGGTTGGGTAGAAGGATGGTTCGGGGAGAGGCTGGTTGGTGGAAGGTTGGTTGGGTGGAAGGCTGGTTGGGCAGGAGGCTGGTTGAGTGGAAGGCTGGTTGGGTGGGAGGCTGGTTGAGTGGAAGGCTGGTTGAGTGGAAGGATGGATAGGGCCAGGGAAACACAGAAGAAAGGTTTGGAGGAAAAGTACAGAAGAATGGAGGGGAGCACAGAAAAGGAAAACAAGTAGAGGAACACATAGAAGGGAACATAGGAGAAAGGAAATGGGGTGAGATCCTGAGGAAGAGGGGAGGTGAGAAGCTTCCCAGCAATACCACGGCAGCAGGCGGAGAAGGAAGGCTGTGTGGCATGTTCGTTGTGACACCCCAGAGTCCACATCTTGACTGCGGTTCATCCACAGCCACTCTGAACACGTTTCCGTCTGAAGGGTGTTCTGCAAGGAGCTTCTATGCCCCTGAGATGGCCACACAGCAGGCGGGGGAGAAACAGCAGAGTGAAAAGCAGGAGGCTGAGCCTTGGGAGCCAGCACATCGCTGTCAATCCCTCCTGTCTACACAGACTGGCTGTTAGGAGGCACCCCGCCTGGTGGGGTCTCCCCAGGGCATGCCCAGAGCTCCTAAGATCCCAGAACTCCTTCCCCTGGATGCTCCATCTGGGCTCCTCAACCCTCTGACGATACCTTTGGGGAGCAGCAATTCCCGGTCCCACACCGCACCCCAGCGCCCACACCTGGGAACCAACCCTGCCAGGAGGAGCCTCGATTCCAGCAGCACCAGCATCCACCACCAAAACCTGCTCCTCTTCTCTTCCCCTGGCACCCAGGTCCCTTCCCGGAGCTGCCGGGAGATTTCGGTAAGCCGCCCTGCCCAGGTGCACACACCCCGTTCCCCGCACTCCCTCCGGCAGCGCCAGTTCTCAGCACGGCTGGCAGCTGCCAGGCGGTCACGGCCGCCATGAAAGGAAGAGCTTGTCAGGGCTCTAGGTCACCCATCAGCTCAGATTGCCGGCGTTATTCCTGGGGCTCACCGCACCCAGATAGCACAAGCCTCAGGAGGGGAGATGACACATGGGGGGAGGGAAGAGAAAGCAACTTCCCCTCGGGGCACCGGTGACTCAGCCCCCCTCTGCTTGTCGGGACAGAGAAGGAGATGATCGCTGAAGGCCTTTCGATTACCAGGTACCTCATGCATGAGAGTCAACCTTTGACCTAGATCGGATCCCATCCATCTATCAGATAAGGAAACTGAGGCTAGGGCAGCTTACATAACTAGCAGGCCCAAGGTCAACCCCAGATGACTCTACAGCTCCCCCAGGTCCAGCCCAGCTTCATGTCAGCTCAGCCCCGAGAGAAATGAGAAGATGCTGAGCAGGATCGGGTGGGGAGGCGGGTCTGAGGGGACAGTCCGCAGGCCAGCAGGGACACTTCTGTCCCAACCTCACAGCTCCTTATGCACGCAGGCCTGCCCCACGTTGGCCGTGTAGTTTTTCTTTGGAAGAAGCCCAGGTAATGGGAAGAAAGCAAGCTCAAAAGGCAGAGAGACCAGAGCTTCAGTTCCGGCTTGGCCACTGTGTGGCTCGGAGCAGTGTGGCATGCTGCTTCCTGCTGGGCTGACAGCTAACCTACATTCTGGTTCTTCGGCAAAGAAACTGTGCCGCCTGGCTGGCGTGAGCTGGTCATCCAGGAAACGCTGCTTCTTAGCCTTCCTTCCAGTTCCTAACGAGACAAGAACCCACACTCGGACATCCTCCATGCGCCAAGGATGCAGTGAGGGAGCTGGACAGCCACGCCACCAACTGAAATGGTCCACAATGAGACGGCCCGCTCCCTATAAACAAGCACGATCACACCAGGAGAGGGAAAATACCTCGTTTTCCCCTCTTTTAAAAGAGCCATGAAAAAATAAATAATAAATAAACGCAAGTGCCATTAAAACCAAATCTTCAGGCGTCGTAATTAGAGAAAAAGAGAAACAGGAGCTCAAGGTCACAGCACCACTCTATGTTAGATTTCATTCAAACACTGGCCCTTGCCGATTTGGCTCAGTGGCTAGAGCATTGGCCTGCGGACTGAAGGGTCCCGGGTTCGATTCCGGTCAAGGACACATGCCTGGGTTGCTGGCTCGATCCCCATTCCTTGCTCTGCATCTACAGTCAAGCGCAGGCATGAGAAAATGCCTCACTTCCAAGAGGGGAGGTGTCTACCCTCCCAGCCTCCTGCAAACACACAGCCCCCCGATTCCTCCTCCACTTTGGACAGAAAGGTGACCACCAGAACTACTTCCCATCTCTTTTCTAAAAGAAAAACAGCAGGCTACGCAGAAACGTAAAAGGCAACTGCGCGCCCCTGTGGGGAGCCTGGGGGAGGGGGGATCCCAGGGAATGCAGAGAGACCTTCCCAAGGGGTCAACTGCCCAATTTCCTCACTCCAAGCCCCTTCCCACTGCCTCCCAGACACACACCCTTAGGGGTCCTCACTGCCCGGCTGCCCCGCTGCCTTCTCAGCTCAGCTCCCCGCCCCCCCCCCCCCCCCCCCCCCCCCGCCCCCAGCGCCCTCGGGCTCAGAGGGCAGCTCCCTCCGCAGTGACAGCGGGACGCCTCCCAATTGGCTGCTTCCTGCTGGGCTGACAACTGCCTTCCTCAGGGAAGAAAGACTCAGCAGCCAAGCCGCATAGGAGAGAAGAAAAGGCAGAGAGGGGGGGGGGGGGGGGGGACGGGGGGAGAAAGACACTAAGAAACAAATGACCCTGAAGCAGAGTCCAATACAGTGAACAGGGTTCTGGGGTCAAGTTCCAGACATGCCGCTTCCTAGCTGTGCCTCTGGGAAACCTCAGTTTCTTCCACCAGGAAATGGGTACGAGGGCAGTGCCCCTGCCAATACACAGACGCTCCCTCACAGGGACACTGGCGGGGTTTCCAGGTCACGTCAAGGTGCTCACAACATAGGAAAGACACGGGAGAGCCGTGGGCCCCTCCAGCGGGGCTGCGGGAACCCCGGGGACCGGCCCAGCTGTCCCACCGGCCTGGCTGTCCCACCCCGGCCTGCTCCGTCTGCCCACGCTGCTCTCCCGTGAGCCAGCTCCGACCACTCAAACTCCCGGATTCTGGATCTCAAGGGACACAGCTGATCCTGCGAAGCAGCTGGGACAGGAGTGTAAAAACATCGGGGTGTAAGTTCGGGGCGGGGGGGACATTTGCCAGTGGCAGAGCAGGTCAGATCCAATCCAGATCCCACAAAGCACTCCCCGTTGAGGACAGGGCTGCCTGGTGACTCAGAAGACGCACTTAGGGGCAATGACTCAGCGCCCCAGCAGGGCCAGGCAGGCCAGCGCCCTGGAGTTGCCTCCAAAAAGGGTCCCGTGCCAGGCAGGCCTGGACTGTCAGCCCCGAGGAATGCCCCCCGCCCCCCCACCTGTGCCCGCTGCTGGCGACTCACGCCACTGGCATCCCGGCTGCGCAGGGGCCATGTGACAGGGCTGTGGCGGTGCCAGGGTAAACAGCGGGAGCAGGAGCGCAGCTTCCCGGCCTGGGGTGAGGTCATGCCTGCGGATGGGATGGGGACCAGAGAGGGGGGGGGGGGGGGGGGCGAGGCTCAAGGGACAGGAAATGGCCAGAATGCCACCGCACTGATGTTTCTGGGGCTGGGGAGCAGGAGGGCAGAAAGAAAAAGGACCAAAATGACCTCTCAGGAGGCAGGAGGGCAGGGCAGGGGCACGCCCCTGGGGACCAGGAGGAAGCTGAGGCTTAAGCTACTCCACAGGCATTCTGTATTCAGAGGTTTTATTTGCATCTCCCCCTCCCCCACCACCCTGTTTCCTCCCCTCTGGTCCTCCTGTTTCCTCTCCATCTGTTTAGCATCTCTCCTTTCCTGTCCTCTCTCTCATTCATTTTTATTTTATTTTTAATATATTTTACTGATTTTTTACAGAGAAGAAAGGAGAGGGATAGAAACATCGATGAGAGAGAATCATCGATCAGCTGCCTCCTGCACACCCCCTACCGGGGATATGCCCGCAACCGAGGTACATGCTCTTGACCGGAATCAAACCCGGGACCTTTCAGTCCACAGGCTGATGCTCTATCCACTGAGCCAAACCGGTTTTGGCTCTCTCATTCATTTTTATTGTAGAAAGCTTCGTCACAACCACCTGCCCAGCATTCAGGACCACTAGACACCTCTACAAGCCTCTGTCAGGAGCCCCCTCAGATCCCTTAGCCCCGTGGTTGGCAAACTGCGGCTCTTTGGCCCCTTGAGTGTGGCTCTTCCACAAAATACCACGGCCTGGGCGAGTCTATGTTGAAGAAGTGGCGTTAGAAGAAGTTTAAGTTTGAAACATGTGGCTCTCCAAAGAAATGTCAATGGTGGCACTGTTGCTGTTTGGCTCTGTGGACTAAAGAGTTTGCCGACCTCTGCCTTAGCCCCTTCCATGCTCCCAGCAACCTCGCTGGGGTTGGGCACTGCACGGGCACGTCACAGGTTAACTCCTTCAGGTGGACCCCATTCTGATTCCCCGTGTCACACAGGAGGATGCTGAGGCCCAGAGAGGTCGCTGCCATGCTGAAGACCACACAGTTGGATCCAAAACTAGGCGGCCAGCTCCAGGGTCTATTCACTGACCACTAAACATCACTGACTATCTAAGCCACATGTGTCAAACACAAGGCCCGCGGGCCAAATCCGTCCCGCCAGGCCTTGCAATGTGGCCCGCACCGCGCTGTCATCACTGCACTCCGCTGCCTTTCCATCACAATGACAGTTTATGACTGTTCAGTAAACCATTCGGCCCGCGATTTAGGCTGGATTTTAGATTTTGGCCCCTTCTCTGATTGAGTTCGACACCCCTAATCTAAGCAGCTGGGGGCATGTGGGGGGTGGGGGAGGACACGTCCAAGGGCCCCAGCTTACCCTGGCCCGTGTCCCTCCCGGGGCCCCTGGGCTCACAGCCCGTGCCACAGGACACAGAGTTTGTGATGTGACTCAGGACCATCCCGCGCTGGGGCCCTCCCTCTTCCCACACACCCACAGTGCGCCCCACGGAAAGGGGAAAACCACCACGGAAGGGTGTCCACCCCCAAAGGCGTCAACTGGACAGACACTCACAGGGGAGACCACCTCGACAAATAAGTCAGGAAATTACTCACCACACCCTTATTTATACCCCCCACCCCCACCCCAGCAGAAGTTGTGTATTCAAAACTTTTAGGAGAGATTTCTCCCTCTCCTGTTTGGAATTCCTTCGATTCCTTCTACGTTCTTCCTGTCCCAGCATTTCCTTCATTTAAGAGAAGGGGACTAGGACCCACCGGGGAGTCTACACGCCAGAGGCCAAAGGACAGCAGTCACGTGTCCACCTCCCATTGCTCAATCCCGTGTGCAGACTCGAGTCACGTGCTTTGAAAGCTGCCATGGCGGGCTCATTATCCTGTCTTTTAAAATACATTTGTATTGATTTCAGAGAGGAAGAGATCGAGCCCGCAACCTGGGCACAGTATGACTCCCGGTCTGGAGTCATACTGTGACCTCCTGGTTCATAGGTCGATACACAACCACTGAGCCATGCCGGCTGGCTGAATGGATTATTCTTCATATCTGCACAGCTGGCTCTGCCCGGGTGCGCCCCATTGCCCCACTACTATGTGTACGGGACACCCCGGTGCTCCCCAACCCACACAGACACCAGCTGGTTGTCTTTCTTGAGTCCCTGAAGCAGGGACATCATCTCCTAAAACAGTGGTTGGCAATGATTGAAATCTCTTTGGAGAGCCAATTTTTTTTAAACTTAAACTTCTTCTAACGCCACTTCTCCAACATAGACTCGCCCAGGCCGTGGTATTTTGTGGAAGAGCCACATTCAAGGGGCCAAAGAGCCACATGTGGCTCACGAGCCGCAGTTTGCTGACCTAAAACACAAAGTTGACCCCTTCCCCCCACCCCTCTCCGGGCCCTGCCTCCAGGTACGTAAGGCCTGAGGTCAAGTCAAGCTTCCAATGTTGTGTTAGGGAAACCACGGAGACTATCATACAAGTCTTTCAGGAAATGTCTCCTTTTTTTTTAACACGTTTATTGATTTCAGAGAGGAAGGGAAAGGGAGAGACAGAAACATCAGTGATGAGACTCACTGGGGATGGAGCCCACAACCTGGGCATGTGCCCCAAACGGGAACAGAAGCTCAACCTCCTGATTCACAGGTCATCACTCAACCACTGAGCCATGACAGCTGGTAGGAAATGTCTCCTTTCCAGAGCCGGAGTGCTGCCCCCTATTAGCTCTGTGAGCTGGATGCCAGGCCACCAGGCTCTCTCTGAGGGGGTGTGCAGTCCCCAACAGCCCGCACAGCCACGCGAGCCCCTGGCCCACACGCCCACATGCACACGCATGTGCATGCACAGGGGCGCGCACACACAGCCTTTCTCTCTGCTTGTTTTTCAGTGTCCCTGTCTCTCCTTCCATCCCCTTTCACCTGCCTGGCCTGCGCAGCCCGGAGCCTGATAACAGATGCCTCCTAGGGAAGGCAGGCCCTGGAAGTTTCTGTAGGATTCTACCTTTATCTGATTGAAGACCAGTCTTTCCACCTCCCAGGAACACCGGGTTCCAAAAACTCGGCCAGAGTGCAAGTTCCGCCTCATCCCAAATCCACCCCAAGGATTCACGCCTCGGAGGGCCCAGGGGCCTTTCCACCCATGGCTTACTCCCAGGCCGTCCCCAGTCTGCCCTGACCCCACGCAGCACAGGGACACGAAGAGGATAAAGGTCTTTGGGGATCTAAGGGATGGACAGGACCCGGCGTGGCCACAGCCATGGCGCAGCCCGGCCAGGCTAAAACCACTTGGGGTCCCCAGGTCCCAGTGGTGATCGGCCGCCTGCTCTCCAATTCCCTTTGCCCCGGTCCTTGGCAACCTCCTAAGTGACCACACACCTCCTGTCAACCAGGGTTGGTCCAGGACATGAGACCAGTGGCCATCCCCTTCCTGGCCATTCGGCATCTCCCACAGGGACCCCTGGGATCTGACCTCTGGCTGTGTCTCCAACCCCACTCCCTGCAAAATGACCCACACCCACACCCACACCCACACCCACACGCTGGACTAGGACTTAGCTCTGCTCCTCACATCTCAACAACATCGCAGAGGTCCTTTCCACACTGGCCTCACGCCACCTTCTCTGCCAGGCTGTGCCACTCCTGGGTCCCCACCACCACGTCCCCGCTGTGGGCACCTGAGACCCTGGTAGGCAAACTGCGGCTCGCGAGCCACATGCGGCTCTTTGACCCCTTGAGCGTGGCTCTTCCACAAAATACCACGGCCTGGGCGAGTCTATGTTGAAGAAGTGGCGTTAGAAGGAGTTTACGTTTAAAAAAATGTGGCTCTCCAAAGAAATGTCCATGGTTGTGCTGTTGCTATTTGGCTCTGTTGGCTCATGAGTTTGCTGACCACTGACCCGGGCCCATGGGCAACCTTTCTGCACCACAACCCTCTCGTCCGTGAAACAGAAGTAGCTCCCGGGCTAAGAGAGAATCCAGTGGGGCCGTGGATTTGTCTCTACCGCTGCTTACATCAGCTGAGGGTGTTTTAGAATGCTTGTAGATTTTGCAGAAAAATTGTGGCTACAATACAGAGAATTCCCATGTAATCTACACCCCAGTTGCCCTCCTGCTGTCACCTGACATTGGTTTGGTGCATGTCTAACCAACAGCACACCCTTCCAGACACATCACTGTGAGCCGAAGTCGCACTGGGCTCAGAGTGTCTTTGTCTTCTCCCCGCGGCCTGTGAGCGGCCGCGTCTCCTTCGGCTCCTCGTCGCTCCGGCAGCTCGCAGACGGGCTAGTTTCTGGCGACTTTGGCAGTTTCCCGAGTACCTTCTGGCATTCTGTAAACGCCCCTCAGGTGGGATGCCTAACCCCGTGTTAGTAGTACATCCTGCCGGGAGATGTGATCTGTGGTTTTCCTGCCAAAAACCCATGACCCCAGTCTAGTAATGAGAAGGTGCTGATTTTTTTTTTTTTTACCCTCACTGGAGGATCTCTTCCCCATCGATTTTCAGAGAGAGTGGAAGGGAGGGGAGAAGGGGGAGTGAGAGAAAAACATCAACGAGAGACACATAGATCGGTTGCCTCCCTCCTGCATGTGGCCCCAGTGGGGACTCTGGCGATGGAACCTGCAACGAGTTACTATGTGCCCTTAACCAAGAATCGAACCCGGGACCCTTCAGTCCGAGGGCTGACACTCTAACCATTGAGCTACCCCGCCACGGCGAGAAGGTCATGATTTTTTTTAGTTAAATGTATGACAGGTAATACGTTCACTCTGCTTCAAAGTTCAAACGATGCCCAAAGGCACACAGTTCAGAGTCACCCGCCTGCCCCCTCCCCCCTCCACCTTGTCTCTCCCCAGCACACAGGTCCCTGGCGTTTCCTCGCGGAACTGGGGCAAATATAAACGCTTCCCATCCACACGCACACGCTTTTTACACCAGAGACGGCAGGCTGTGCTCACTGGTCTACCCGTTGCCTTCTTCTCCACAGATCCTGAGGCCTGTTCCCGCTGTGCACACAGCAATTCCTCCTTCTCTCCCGCATCCCGTCCCGGGGCGAGGAGGGGCCCGCATGGGTTGAGCCAGCCTTCGACTCACAGCCATGTGAGCTGCTCCAAACCCTGGCGGCTGTAAAGAAACGGGCCTGTGACTCATCTGCCCTTCACACAGATCCCTGCAGGTAGGGAAATCTCTGGTCTGAGACTGCCGGGTCAAAGGGCACCTACACTCCCTGTGCTTCAGATAGAGGCCAAGTGGCTTCCAAAATTCTGCACCAACGTGCGTTCCCTTCAAAACATGTTTGTCCGCAGCTCTCTCCGCAGCAGAGGTCAGCACCAGTGCGCGCGTGCACGATCTTACTGGGGGAGGGGGCGTTGCTGGTGTATATCCCCCTTTCTGACCGGCAGCTCATCTCCTGTTTACCTGCCTTTCTGGACTCCTTTACGGTGAGCCGTCTTCATATCTTTTTTAAAAATATATATTTTATTGCCAAAACCGGTGTGGCTCAGTGGATAGAGCGTCGGCCTGCGGACTGAAAGGTCCCAGGTTCGATTCTGGTCAAGGGCATGTACCTTGGTTGTGGGCACATCCCCAGTAGGAGGTGTGCAGGCAGGAGGCAGCTGATTGATGTTTCTCTCTCATCGATGTTTCTCTCTATCCTTCTCCCTTACTCTCTGTAAAAAAAATCAATAGAATATATTATATATATATATATATATATATATATATATATATATATTTTATTTTATTTTTTTTATTTTTTTTACAGAGAGGGATAGGGAGTGCAGGAGGCAGCTGATCGATGTTTCTCTCACATCGATTTTTCTAACTCTATTTCTCTCCCTTCCTCTGTAAAAAAAAAAAAATCAATAAAATATATTTTAAAAATAAAAAATAAATAAATAAAAAGATCTGGATCCCACCAGGATAACCACCTCAGGCAAGGTACTTAGCCTCTTGCCTTCAATTCCGACCTCCTGTCAAATGGGGCCCGTAGCATCTGGCAGCGCCTCCCCCTGGCCAGTGAGATGGGTACGGTCTGATTCTGGATTGAAAGGGTACTCACTGAGCACGTGTTATGTGCCAGGCACCGTGCCTCCCTCCCCGCAGCCCGCTGATGGACACGCTCCCACTTTCCCAGAGTGGAGACTGAGACGGAACCATGTGAAGCATTGGGCCCCAAACCACCCATGCCCAGGGCGAGCTCTGGGGGCTGCCAAGGTGAAAGAGAGGATTCTGGAAGGTTCCAGGCTACCTGGTCCCAGTGGCAGAACCGGCAGAACCGGCAGCTGCCTGAGCCCCGGCCCTCCCTCCTCACTCGCTCTACCCAGGATCCACGCGTGTGCCCTCCCCTCCGCCCCTGGGCATCCTGGGAGCCAGCTCACCCAGAGGGGGAGGCCCCAGCAGTCTGGCCTGAGTGGGTGGGGCCAGCTCGCTGCCCTGTGCTGCCCTTGCTCTGGAGCCGGGGAGTCCCCGGGGCCAGGGCTACCCCGCAAGGCGTGGCCCGCAGAGCCAGGCACGACCTCTGCCCCCTCAGAGCCGGGCTCTGAGCACCCCGCGCTATTTTAGGGCCTTTCGGAGATCCAAACAGGGCTCGGCGCTCACCAGGGACAGTGCGGGGAAGTTTTCCACTGGAAAGTATGCCGGTGCTGTAACTCACAGGCTGACTTCACAATGGGCCTGATTATCAAGACGCCCAGAATATCCTCTTCCGAGACGTGCCGCTCCTCTCTTTCCTGTCATTTAGGGCCGGCGGGCACAGGGCACGTAGACCAGGCAACCGCCTCATCCCAGGCAGGGCGGGGGAGGTGGGGGCAGAGGGACCTTTTCCTCCCCTGGGCATCGGTCCCCAGGGGTCCCAGCACTCATCCTCAGGGGCCTCCGAACACACCCACAGCGAGCCGTCAGCCTGATGGTGGTGTCAGTATTTAAGTGTATTTCCAGTAGGACGTGATCTCACTCGTCTGGGGGAAATGGTGAACAACATAGACGGATGAACAAGAACAGACCCGGAGATAAGGAGCCGTGGGTCAGACTGTTGGACCTCAGAGGGAGGGTGGGGATAAAAGGGAGAGATCCACCAAAGGACTTGTGTGCACACATAGGAGCCTGACCAGTGGTCAGGGACAACAGGGGGCTGGGGGCATGAGTGAGGGGGAATGGGGATTGGAATGGGGGGGGGGGGGGGGTTTGAGGACAGATATGTGATACCTTAATCAATAAAGAAATTAATAAAAAGAAATTTTAAAAAATAAATAAATACGTCTGCTCCCACCAGCTTCCCACTCCCTTCCAAACACAGCCGGGAGGCCCCATGTGGTGTGCACCCCTCACTCCCCTGTCCATTCCCGTCCAGCCACATGCCCTCCTCACTCCTCACTCTCTGGCTGTCCTCCTGTTACCTTCTCCCAGCCCCCGTCACTCCAGTCCGGGCTCTGCCTTCTCCACCTCGCTCTGGGCCCAGCAGACACACCCATGGGCGCCACCAGTGGCCCCGCATGTCCAGGCGCCAGCAGGTGGTCAGGGTGCAAGAGGAGGAAGAGTTTAGGGGGAAATGATGGGACCCTCTCCACGCAGCAGGGGCTGGCTCCCTCCACACTATACAGCCCTGCCAGGGGCTCCTCTGAGCCTCAGTTTCTTCATCTGTAAAATGGGAAGTTCAGCTCCGGTTTTTCCCCAGAGCTACCGTGAAGATTGGATACTCTGCATCTAAAAGGCCTGGCACAGGGCAAAAATGCACAAAAGAAGGAAACTGATGCGTCATTCTGTCTCCGAGGAGCAAAGGCTGGGATGAGTTTCAGATGCTTTATCATTAATTATGTTTTTGTTAATCCCCACCCAATGATATTTTCCCATTGGTTTTTAGAGAGAGTAGGAAGGGAAGAGACAGGGAGAGAGATAAACATCGATGTGAGAGAGAGAGACACATGGATGGGTTGCCTCCTTGCACGAAGCCTGACCAGGAATCGAACCCGTAACCTGGGTATGTGTCCCGACCAGGAATGGAACCAACAGCCTTTGGGTGCACAGAAGACATTCAAACAACTGAACCACACCAGCCAGGGCTTTGTCTGTATGTTTTAAATTCCTAAGCAGTCACAGCCCTCTCAAAATACCTTTAATATCCACAAAACACCCAAAAAAACCTAAGCCAAGGAAGCAACGAAGGGACCCATCCTACCTGGTCGCCCCACGGCTGTAAGTGCTGGGCCAGAGTTTTTTGTTGTTGTTGTTTCATATATGTTATTGATTTTTTACAGAGAGGAAGAGAGAGGGATAGAGAGTTTAGAAACATCGATGAGAGAGAAACATCGATCAGTTGCCTCTTGAACACCGTTTACTGGGGATGTGCCCGCAACCAAGGTACATGCTGTTGACCAGAATCGAACCTGGGACCTTTCAGTCTGCAGGCCGATGCTCTATCCACTGAGCCAAACCAGTTTCGACTGGGCCAGAGTTTGAACCCTAGCCACGATCCAGTCCTGCCCTGAGCCTCCCTCTGCCATAAGGTGGGAATACTCACTCCGAGCGTCGGACCGCTCTTTTGGAAGTCAAAGGAACAACCACTGGGCTCACACCCAGAAGGGCCCAGTCCACACTAGCTCCCTGTCTTCTTTAATAAAGCCAGCCGTTTGGCGCGGATAATCCAGGAAATCAGGCAGGAATAATGCACACTGACCTTGCCCACAGGCTCCTAAAAACAGTCAATCTAGGGGATTTTCCAAAAGTCCGTTTTCCCAAGAGCAACGGTTCCTTCATAAAGCCGGCGGGGCGTGTCTCCGCTTCTCCTTCATTTCCGGTATTCAGAGAGATATATGCCTACAGGATCCCATGTCACTTTCAGCCGCTCAAAAGCTCGCCCTCCATGGTCCAGCCGTGACCTGACCCTCTCTCCGCCTCCCCTATGCTAGCATTTGTTCATTTTCCATTCATTCGAGAGTGTCAGACAACACAAAGACCAGGAAGGACACAGTCACAGCGTTTTCCCTCTGGTGGGGGAGCCATAGCAGAAAGCAGCAGCAAAATAAATCAATACTATTTTTACAAGCCCGTGATGGAAACCAGCGGGATCCAGTGGTTCAGACTCAGGGAGCCTGGAGGGACCTATGGGATGGAATTGTCTGAGGGGGTGATTGAAGTTGGGGTGAGGAGGAACCAGCTCAGGGGAAAAGCGTGCCAGGAGGAAGAACCAGCAAGTGCAAAGGTCCTGTGGCACCCAGAGCCGGGCATCAGGGAATCAACCAAAGACCAGGGGCCTGGGTGGGAGGGGGGCTAGATGAGGCTGGGAGACAGGCAGGGGCCAGGCTGCCAGGGTTTCCTAGGCATGAGGAGCTGCAATGAGAAGCCTGGGAAGGGGGTAGGCTGCCATGACCTAGGACTGCTGGTTATCATGAACAGAACGGGTCGTGAGGGGGCTGCCGCAGAGGCAGAGGGACCAGTGACGCAGACACTACATGAGGTCAGTGAAGCCCGATGGAATGGTGGCCTCGACTGGGGTGGGGACCCTGGCAGCAGAGAGGAGGGGACTCTGGAGGGAGAGTGGACGAGAGACTGTGGAACTCAGAGCAAGTCCCGGATCCTTGCCAAAACCGGTTTGGCTCAGTGGATAGAGCGTCGGCCTTCGGACTGAAGGGTACCGGGTTCGATTCCAGTAAAGGGCATGTACCTTGGTTGCGGGCACATCCCCAGTAAGGGGTGTGCAGGAGGCAGCTGATCAATGATTCTCTCTCATCAATGTTTCTGACTCTCAATCCCTCTCCCTTCCTGTCTGTAAAAAATCAATAAAAATATATTAAATAAAAAAATAAAAAATAAAAAAAGACCCGGCTCCTTCTGTCACCGGTGAGCGATGGTGAGAGATAAAACTCTCCCGCTCGCCCTGGAGCTCTGGGCAGGGGCAGCCATCTGGCTCTGCACAAGCCTTCCAGGTATTGCCGGGAGCCAGTCAAGTCTGAGGAGATAGATGACTGATAATATTAAACCAAAAAAATGCGTCCACCGGGGACTGCCTTCGGATCCCCGCCAGGCCCGGACACACCCAAGCCCCTGCGGCCAAGACGCTGAGATCTCCGGGGTCGTTTCTAGAAAAGAGTTTGCCCATGGGGTGGATGTCCCCTGGGCCCGGGTGGGGCGGCCTGTGGGCCTCAGCGGGGCTGGAGCAGAGGGCAGGAGGGAGGAGGGTAGGGAGGAGGGTAGGGAGGAGGGGCGCTGGGACCCATCTGGGGAAAGAATGCAGGCTGGCTGTCCTGCTGAGGCCCGGGCAGGGCTGACCTGCAGCGGAAAGGGAGATGGAATGCCTGCCATTGCTGACCAGCACTGACCTGGGAGCCTGACACATCCCTGTGGCAGCAGTCCCCTTGTGACCTCGGGCTCAGCGGGGCCCGGGAATGACATGCCAGTAGCGAACTACAGAGTCTGTGCCTGCGTGCAGAGGCTGCGGAGAGCAATCCACACCACAGGCCTTGGCGGCAGGCTGGCCTCAGGGACCAGAGCCTTCTGCCCTCTCCTCCCTCCCCTCCACCTAAGGGACCCTCACCATCTGAGGTCACACAGCGGAGCGGGGACCAGGGCCCAAGGAGGCCGAGAGGCCAAGCCAGGCATCATGGGTCTAGAAAGCACCTTCTTGCCAAAACCGGTTTGGCTCAGTGGATAGAGCGTCAGCCTGCGGACTGAAGGGTCCCAGGTTCGATTCCGGTCAAGGGCATGTACTTCGGTTGCGGGCATATCCCCGGTAGGGGGTGTGCAGGAGGCAGCTGGTCGATGTTTCTCTCTCATCAATGTTTCTAGCTCTCTATCCCTCTCCCTTCCTCTCTGTAAAAAATCAATAAAATATATTTAAAAAGAAAAGAAAAATAAAGCAGCTTCTCCTCTCGATCTGCTTGGCCGCCAGGCCGCCATCACTCCCACCTACAGTAAAGCAATACAGTCTCCCCAGCCCCACCGCCACCCCGCCTCACGCCCAGCTGCTTGATCCAAGCCCTTCCCCCACGCCACTCAGATTCTGCCTCCTGGCCCCCTTCTGTGCCTCTAATGAGCAGGCGTGTCCCCATCTTATTTGAGAACGATCCATCCACCCCTCTGGTCAGTGACCATCACAACAATACCAAGAGCTGTCACCTGCTGGGGTGTCACCAGTGATAACATACGAGGCATCTCTACCAGGGAGAATAACGTCCGCCCAAAACCCATGTCTTTGCAGAATGACTTGTTAGGATGAAGGCATGCTGGAGCAGGGTGGGCCCTGAATCCCAGGATCGGTGTCCCTGTCAGAGGAGGGGACACAGACACACACGAGGAAGAGACGGGGGAAAATGGGGGCACAAACGGGAGAGATGCCATGGCAACCAAGGAATGCCAGGGATGCCCAGCAGCCACCAGGGGCGGGAAGGGACGAGGGGCGGTTCCTCCCCAGAGCCTTCGGGGAGAGCACGGCCCTGCCGACACCTTGCTGTCGACCATCAAGCACAGGGGTTGGCAAACCGCGGCTCTCGAGCCACAGGCGGCTCTTTGGCCCCTTGAGTGTGGCTCTTCCACAAAACACCACGGCCTGGGCGAGTCTATGTTGAAGAAGCGGCATTAGGAGTTTACGTTTAAAAAACGTGGCTCTCCAAAGAAATGTCAATCGTTGTCCTGCTGATATTTGGCTCTGTGGACTGATGAGTTTGCCCACCACTGGTCGAGCCTCCTGGAACAGCGGTGAATAAATACCGCCGGCTGTAAGCCACCCGGTTTGGGCCCGTGTGTCACGGCGGCCCTGGGAAACAAGCTCAGCATCCTATGAACACGCTCCCCGCCCGGGCCCAGCCAGCCAAGGCAGAGGTCCTGTTCCCGATCTCCAAGTGGGGAGCAGGGGGCCCCGGCTCCAGAGCACACAGCTGGCAGGCAGCAGAGCTGAGGCGGGCCCGGCCGGACCCAGAAGACGGGCCCTCTACGCTGGCTGAGCACGCCCCCCTTTTTATAGAACGGATGCAAACTGCGTTAAAAATAGGAGGCCTGAGAAACACCTGGAAACCTGCTTCTTCGCAGAGGGGTTCTGGGGCCTCTGGCTACCACGGGGAGGGGAACTGGCTACCAACCTCCTCAGAGAGCAAACGTGACGGCGGAAGGAGGCTCCATCCTGCAGGTGTAACCGTTTTGTTTTTGCTGGGACCACCCCATGGTGTGTGTGTGTGTGCGCGCGCGCATGCACATTCACACACACACACACACACACACACACACACGCATCTGAAAGGCTTCATTATGTGCAATAATTATTTTTTGCTCATCGCAGAGTCCTTTGTAGTCCCTGGCCTGAATCATCGCTATTATGCTTGGCTCTGGTGCTAACGAGCTTACCTCTCAACAGGCATTCTGGGCAAAAGACCCAAAAATCTTTAACTGGTGGAGGCGCAGGAACTTGGAACAGCATCTGGTACGTAATTATTTTTAACAGGGGAAAAAAAAAAAAAAAAAAAAAGCCCATCTTGTCAGCTTTCCACTTTGGGCGAAGACAAATTGGCCACCAGGGCACACACAGAAGGGTGGGCCGGGGAGCACACGCCTCATCCTCCTGTCACTCTCCCATCATCTTCCCATCATCTTCCTATAGTCCCCCCATCATCCCCCATCATCCTCCCATCGTCCTCCCATCGTCCTCTCTCCCATCGTCCTCCCATCATCCTCCCATCGTCCTCCCATCGTCCTCCCATCGTCCTCTCTCCCATCGTCCTCCCATCATCCTCCCATCGTCCTCCCATCATCCTCCCGTCATCCTCCTGTCATCCTATAGTCCCCCCATCATTTTCCCATCGTCCTCCCATCGTCCTCCCATCATCCTCTCTCCCATCGTCCTCCCATCATCCTCCCATCATCCTCCCATCATCCCCCCATCGTCCTCCCGTCGTCCTCCCTCCCATCATCCTCCCATCATCCTCCCATCATCCTCCCATCGTCCTCCCTCCCATCGTCCTCCCATGGCAGGTCCACAGTGACCAGAGAGGTCCCCAAAAGTGTGTGTGACCCGAGAAACAGTCCAGGGCCCTTCACGGAGCAGAGGAAGCAAAAGGCAGCTACTCTCAGGAGAAAGCCTTTGAACAGTTCAAGAGAGGAGGGCCGGGGAATGATGGTCCAAAATCCAGAAACAAACACCGAACCATCCAGAAAGGACACATGAGCAATGTCTACAGCTCAGATGCGCAGGGAAGGCCACGGACCGGCACAATCACGGGCTTTTCCCCGATGTTCCCGTTGGAGCATGAGCCCTGCAGGGGAAGCACTGACGCCTTCGTGACGGGTGCGGGAGAGAACAGAACGGCCCATGCCTTGCCAATGTGAAATTACAGGTGCTTGAGAGGGAGGGGGGAAGGGGGAAGAGACAAGATGAACACCCTGGCATCTCAGCAGCAGGTGTGAGTCACAGGGTACTGGGGAGCAGCCAGAACCATGGTCTGAATCAGTGAAGCCCATTCCTTAGAGATAGCGGCCGAGCCCCACCCGCCATCCCTCTTCTCTCTGGGAAGAGCTGACTAAGGGCTGGCGGGAAGGGGCGAGGCATCTGGCTCCCGGGAGCAGCCTTTCCCATCTGATGTCAAATGTGCAGGGATCGCTTGGAGTGAAAGCCTGATTCTTTTAACAAGGCGTGGTTAGATGCCACCTTCAAACAGGCTTCTGATAAGCGGGAGCTTCCTACGTAAAAACCCCCATCCCCCTCCCTTCAATGCGTTTCAAACGCTGCATCCGCCGTCAGTGGGACAGGCGGGTGGCCCGTTGAGAACAAGCTTTCCCCACAGCCTGGCCCAAACCCAGAAGCCACTTTTACTAGGAGGTGCACGCCCTCTTCGGAGGGCCTCTCGCCTATGCAGAGCAGCTGGGGAGGGATGCCAGATGTGGGTCGGATTGCACAAGCCACTGTGAACACCAAGACTGCGAACTGTCACAGAAAAACACACACGACGTGGGCTCTGGAAATGAGGTCCTTCCTCTCCTTGGTCTTCTCGCCACGCTCCCCCCCGCCCCCCAGCCCTCTCCCATACAACCTCCTCAGTGCGGGATGGCCCTGAGCCCCAATCCAACCATGTCACTCTCCGGCTCAGAGTTCCTCCTGGGCTCGTCCACAGAGTCTCCAGGGCGGACTCTGTGCCTTGCCTTCAGCTTCGTTTAACTTGGGGTCCTTTCCTGCCAATGCAATTCACTCGGAAAAGCAGCTTCCGGGCTGCCGGACTGAGCCAGGCTCCCGGCCAGCTGAGCCTGGTCGGTGCCTTTCCATCTGCCGGCCATGCCCTCCCATTCCCTTCTGGCCAACGAGGTCGGCATTTCCGCTTCGCAGATGCAGTCCTGGTCCTGCTCTCTCTCCATTGCCCGGATGGATTCACACCCCCTAATCATCGCTGCATTTATGTTGTTTCTTCCACACTCTGGTTCCCAAAGAACAAGGCCCTTCTGTCTCTGGGTCTCCAAGTTCTAGAACACAGCCACTAGGATAACAACGGCAACAACCAAGACTCAGGGAGTTCTTAGGATGGGCCAACAGCCCGGCTGGCAGGGCTCAGGGGTTGAGTGTCAACCTATGAACCATAGGGTCATGGTTTGATTCCAATCAGGGTACACACGCTCAGATTTGTGGGCTCCATCCTCAGTGTGGGCATGCAGGAGGCAGCTGATGAATGATTCTCTCTCATCCTTGATGTCTGTTATCTCTCTCTCCTTCTCCCTTCCTCTCTGAAATCAATAAAAAATGAAGCCAAAACCGGTTTGGCTCAGTGAGTAGAGCATCGGCCTGCGAACTGAAGGGTCCCAGGTTCGATTCTGGTCAAGGGCAAATACTTTGGTTGCGGGCACATCCCCAGTGGGGGGTGTGCAGGAGGCAGCTGATGGATGTTTCTCTCTCATTGATGTTTCTGGCTCTCTATCCCTCTCCCTTCCTCTGTGTAAAAAATCAATAAAATATATCTTAAAAAATAATAAAAAATAAAAAATGAATTTTTTTTTTAAATGCCCCTAGAAACCGAGGCTCAGAGAGGTCATCTGCCCAGCCCAGAGCCACACAGCCAGCAGGAACCAGAACGCGGGCCTCCTGCCTACAAGCCCAGTTCACTTGTCCTCACTCCACGCTAAGTACTCTGCTCAGGAGCCACCCTAGCCAGTGGGCGCCTCCTTCCCTCGAGGGAAGCACCACCCCGCGCCTGGGGACCCAACAACTCACTGGAACGCAATGAACTGTCTGTGCACCGACCTTTAAGGAGACCCGGCCCTGCACCCTTCTCCGCTTCCTGGGCAGGGAAGCATCTGGGAAGTTTAAAGGCTGAACACCTGGGAGACATCCTTTCTCCTCCTTGAAAAGCATCGTCTATTTCTCCAGCTGTCAATCTGGGGGGGGGGGGGGGGGGGGGGGATGAGTCTGCAACTATGGGTCTCCAGGCAGGGAGGGAGTGTGTGTCTGCCCTGGGCCCCGTGACCTACGAGGGTAGATGGCATGCGTCTGCCGCTCGCCCACTCTCACTAAGTCCCCATGAGATGAGTCTTCCCCATCGCCCATCAGGTCTGCGGGAGGGGTGATGGCTGGGCGTGAACCCGTGTTTCTCATCTAAGCAGGGGTTCACCCCCAAATTGGCTGCGCTGGGGGCTCAGGACAGGAACCCGTGGGCGTAACCACACAACAAACATCTCTAAAAAAAGGCAAGAGTTCCAGAGACTGGAGCTGGGCCCGCCCCAGAGAACCCTTCCCAGTCCAGTGACATTCCAGAGGGTGAAAGAATGTGGATGGGACCGATGTGATCAGCCTATCGGAGTTCTGACCCCACTTCCGCCACCTCAGCTCACGTGGGGGACTTCCCCCTACCGCTCGGTGCTCCGGGAGGGCTGGGCAGGGCAGACGTTAGTGAATTTCTCCCGAGTGCCCCAAGCCCTTCCTCATTGCTCAGTCAGCTACCCGGAGCAGAGCCCTGAGGTGGACAGACAGGAGGACACACTTGCAGGGGCTGCCGAGACTCACAGATCCTCAAGTCTGACTATCGGGCTTCACCTCCTGGCTCCAGCCCTGGCAATAACTGGTCGCATTCTGGAGGGCTCCCAGGTGTTTACATACCACTAGGCTTTGTGAGGAGCCTATCAATGATGTCTAGTCCTTCAGAGGTATCAACAGAATACAATGAATGAATCATTGAACCTCTACGAAATCTGCTTGCCCATTTTTGTCACGCCAACGATGTTTGCTAGCTATTTCCTTTTCGAGAACTCCAATTCCTGACCTGGCCGGCCACTCAGTGGTTAGAGCACCCGCCCAGGAACCAAAAGATAAAGGGTTCCATTCCCTCCCTGGTGAGGCTCAAGTGGGAGGCAAACAAATCGATGTCTCTCTCACATCAATGTTTCTCTCTCTCTCCTCCCTTCTTCCCTCCCTTTCCATCTTCTAAAAATTAATCAATGGAAGAAATACCCTCGGGTGAGAATTTTTTTAAAAAGCAGCACCACCCCTGGAGGAGCCTTTGAAGGTGATGTCATGGGTCGGAATGTCTAGGGTCGGGGTACTCTGACCCCTGCGGGCCCAGGGTTCCCCTTTGCTGCTGGGAAGAGAGCTCAGCGCACCCAGCTGGGTGAGATAACACACCGGAGAGCCGCGCAGACACCAGCCCGGGGCGAACCGTGACCGCTGGAATCCGAAGGATGAAGGCTCGGGGCGGTCTGGCCGCCGGCCGGGTCATGCACACTGCGGCTCCTTCTGGCCGGCCGGCTCGGCTGAGCCTGCTACCACGTCGGAGCCTCGTACCAAAGCACAGGCGACCAAAGCAAAACCAGGTAAAGTATAGACGCCATCGAAATCAAAAACACCTGCGCACCAAAGGACACTTTCCGCAGAGGGAAAAGAAGCAGAGCAGAGCGGGACAAACATCTGCACGTCACGCATCTGAACTGGGAGGAGTCCCCGTCATATATAAAGAGCTCTCACAAGTCAACAACAATCAAAAAACCACTCTCCGAAGGAGACATACGAGGGGCCGATAAATCACTGAGAAATTGGTCCAGCCAGCATTGCTAGTCCTTAGTGAAATGCAAACCGAGACCACTGTGAGAGGCCCCTGCCTATGTGTTCGAATGGCTGTTATTGAACGCCAAACAGACACAGGATACAGTAAGTGTTGGTGAGGATGTGGGGACATGGGGACCCCCGTGCATTGCTAACGAGAATGGGAAATGGGGCAGCTGCCACGGAGGACCCCTGGCAGTTCCCTCCCAAAACCAAGCCTGGGGTGATCCCCGGGAGGCCGTTTTGTCAGCTGGTAATGACGCGGAACGGCAGAGTGCTGCATCGGAACTGTGGGAATGCTAGATTATCTAGAATACCAGCCAAAACCGGTTTGGCTCTGTGGATAGA
The DNA here is from genome assembly GCF_014108245.1 of Pipistrellus kuhlii. Lineage (NCBI taxonomy): Eukaryota > Metazoa > Chordata > Mammalia > Chiroptera > Vespertilionidae > Pipistrellus > Pipistrellus kuhlii. The sequence continues at coordinate 4,640,303 of NW_023425449.1, forward strand.
GCGTCGGCCTGCGGACTGAAAGGTCCAGGGTTCGATTCCTGTCAGGGGCATGTACGTTGGTTGCGGGCACATCCCCAGTAGGGGGTGTGCAAGAGGCAGCTGATCGGTGTTTCTAACTCTCAATCCCTCTCTCTTCCTCTCTGTAAAAAAAAAAAAATCAATAAGATATATTTAAAAATAAATAAATAAAAGGCGAACCCTTATCTGGGCCACCTAAGCCATGGCTGCCACAACAATCTCCAGGCGTTACCGTGGTGACTATAACAGTCATCGCCCCTTGACCTCGGCGCCCCTTGCTTCAAAATAAACAAATAATCCAAACAGAACTTGGCTTTTCCTTTTTTTATGGGATGAGCACGCGGGCAAAGCCTGCGATCGGGAAGGCCCGGATGGCATGCGTAGAGAAATGGCAGGCGAGAGATCTTGCCTTTGACCTACCTGGAGCCCAGCGGAGGCTCAGGCCACTGGGAACGCTGCCCGGTGCCTCTCGTCCCCAGAGCACAGGCCTGGGGAGCCACGTCCTCCTGGGTGTCCCGAAGCAAAGGCCAAAGGGCGCCCTGCAGTGGGGGAGGGTGTGAGGGCCCTGGGTCCCCAGGGCCAAGGGTAAGCCAGGCCAGGGCGCTCTGGCCTCTGCCTCCTGGGTTTTCCCTGGGCCCAGTGCCATGGTCTGTGGTGCAGAGAGAGGCATCCCAAGGAGAGCAGATGGCTCAGTGGGAGGGAGGACGGGCCGCTTGGTCCCCAGGAGGCCATGGCCCTGCGGGGTGAGCCGGTAGTTCCGTGGGGGGCGGTGGAATAAGCCCTGTGGCCATCAGGGCTGGAAGGGGGGCCTCTGCTCCCACAGCTGCTCTCCATCAAAGGTGCTTCCTCTCACGGGACCTCTTCCTTGCCCTCGGTCCTTCTGGAAAATGGGAGAAGCGGAGCATCCAGCCAGAGGGGAGCTGGTGCACTCGCAGCGACATTGGCTGGAATGTTCTTCAGATTCCAGGCCGGCTGGCCACACCAGGTGGGGGCAGATGTCTCTGCAATGCCACTCTCCTCCCGCCCCTTCCAGAGCTCCCGGCCGCCTGAGGACCACGTCCCACACCTCTGCTGGGTTCCGAAGGCCCTGGCAGCCTCTTCAGTCCCACAGGGAACATTCCAACCACACCCTCCAGGCAGAAGTGCTTTCTGTCTCCAAAAGAAACAGTGAATTCATCCCCCACCTCTCTCTCTCCACTGCTAAGGCGAGGGCTCAGGCCCCCAGCTAGAATACTGCAGTGCAGCCTGCAAAGGGGCCTCCCACTCCCACTGCAGCCATCCAGCCCCGTGTCTTCCTCACAGAAAGTGGCTGAGCGTGGACTATGAGTCAGGAGGTCAAAGTGCAATTCCCAGTGTAGGCACAGGTCTGGATTGTGGGCTCGATCTACAGTGTGGGGCGTGCAGGAGGCAGCTGGCCAATGATTCTCTGTCATCATTGATATTTCTATCTGTCACTCCCTCTCCCTTCCTCTCTGAAATCAATAAAAATATATTTTTTTAAAAAAGGTCAATCAAATCAGGTCCTGCCCACTCAGCAGCTCCTAAGGGGGAACAGTGCTTAGGACCCTTCAGGACCTGTCAATCTGCCCCCCATGGACCCCATGCTGTGTCTCTATCCCTGGACATTCACTCCACTCCACCCACAGGCGCCTCTCTCTCTCTCTCTCTCTCTCTCTCTCTCTCTCTCTCTCTTTTTAATATATTTTATTGATTTTTTTACAGAGAGGAAGAGAGAGGGACAGAGAGTCAGAAACATCGATGGGAGAGTCATTGAGCAGCTGCTTCCTGCACACCCCCCACCGGGGATGTGCCCGCAACCAAGGTACATGCCCTTGACCGGAATCGAACCCGGGACCTTTCAGTCCGCAGACCGACGCTCTATCTACTGCGCCAAACCGGTTTCGGCATTCACAGGCATCCCTTGACAATAGGAAACCCCACCACCACCACCACCACCAAAAAAACGTTTTCCTGCCTTGGGTCCTTCCCTCACATTACTTTTAAAAGAAATGTTAAGGACCTAAAATTTACAACCACGAACACGTTGTCCTATGCACCACACATATGCATACATATATGCACCCTCTCCATATATTTTCAAAATGTGTGGGCGATATGTCCTTTCAAAAAGCCCTAAAGGGAAAGTCCAGGTGACCTCTGGCCCCCGCGCCAGCCCTGTCCTCTCCTCCCTCCCCAGTGAGGACCTAGAGCCCACTCCCCCAGGCTCCATCCTTCTCCGAGGGTCCTCCGGCAGCACGGAGCCCGGGCTGGGAACGATCACGCTCACCCAGGAGCGGCCGCACACATGTTTTCCATTCCGCTGCGCGCTGCCAGCTGCTCTCTCCAGCGACCTCACACGCCGGCTCGCCGAGTGGGGGGGGTCCTGTCGCCCGGCCTCGCCAAGACTTGAGTCAGGCTTCCCATTTTTGGCACTTCTTAAAATACTGAAAATGTGCCCCTTGGAAGCAACCCCAGTGCCCTTCGCCTGAAGGATGGGGGAGAAAGAGCGGTGCGGCCACGGGACGGACGGCACTCCACACAGGGAGCACCACGCAGGACGCCCCGGAGAGGAATCACACCCAAAGGGCTTCGTACCGTAGGATGGACACCATTTATATGCAAAGGGCAAAACGGCAAGGACAGACAGAAAACCATCAGTGGTTGTTAGACGGGGAGGGGACTGGGCCAGATGGGCAGGAGGGAAGTAAGGGGGGCGATGGAACGGGGGATGGGTGATGGCGAGGACCCCAGGACTATGCTACTCAGCACCATGCATTGCTCACAGGCCAAGCATGTGCCAGAGGGTGAACTGTATTGTACGTGGGTGGGACCCCGATAAGCCTCCCCGTGTTAGTGAGGCTGAGTCTTTCACACACCCGGTGCGTTCAGCTCTCTTCTTTGGAGAACTGCTGGCTCTTTTAATATACCATATTTTTCGGACCATAAGACGCACTTTTTCCCCCCCAGAAGTGGGGGGGAAAAGTCCCTGCGTCTTATGGTCCAAACATAGCCTACACATATACTTTAAAAAAAAAGTTTTTTTACTTGCCCGGCTCTGTGTGGTCTCTGTGTGCTTGCCCGGCTCTAAAATGGTTCTAAATGCTGCCGTTTACTTTACAGGGTTGATTACATGTGTTTATGACTGTGATGTTGGGTTTTAATGCACATAAAATATTTTAGGACACTATTTGTTTCAGAATCTCTTTTTCTTCATATCCCTTCTCTAAAAACTGGTGCGTCTTATGGTCCGGTGCGTCTTATGGTCCGAAAAATACGGTATATTTTTTTTTTATTTCAGAGAGAAAGGGAGAAGGCGAGGACGATAGACACATCGACCGTGAGAGCGGCTGCTCCTGAATGCCCCACACTGGGGACTGAGCCTGCAACCCGGGCCTGTGCCCTTGACCAGAATCGAACTGGGACCCTTCAGTCTTCAGGCAAACGCTCTTCCCACTGAGCCACACTGGCTAGGGCTTAATTATGTTTCTTATTGATTTCTTGAGAGAGAGGACGGGAGAGGGACAGAGAGATAGAAACATCTATCGGCTGCCTCCTGCATGCACACCCCGCACTGGGGACTGAGCAGGCGGCCCCACCAGAATCCATCTGCGACCTCCTGGTTCCTGGGTTGATACTCAACCACTGAGCCACACCCTCCGGGCCAATTGTTTGGGTGTGTGTTTTTTTTGTTATTGACTTTCGGGAACTCTTTGTTTTTTATTATTATAAGCTTTTTTTTTTTTTTTTTTTTTTGCTTACAGTGCTTTTTTCCCCCTTTAATATATTATATAGGGTGTTCCCCCCAAAAATGTATACACACTTTGAATTATTATAAAGGCAGTGTTTGTACTTCAACTGCATCTTCAAACTTCCAGTAGCATTTTAGGATGAATTTCCTTTGATCAAAGCTTAGTCTGGCTGCAAAGAAAGAGACATCAATTGAGCTGTCAGCTGTTCAAGTGTGTATACATGTTTCTGGGACACTAGAAGCTAGTACAGTCATATTTACCAATCTTTTCATTTTACTTGTGCTTTTCTCCTTCTCTGGTTAACTTCTCCCAAGTCTTCATGGCTCACTCAAATCCCCTCACTCCAAGGACACTATCCCCTCACATTATTCTATTTCACATTCCTTACAAAAATGTTATTTTTTGTGGATGCTCACTTCTTTGCCTTCCAATAAAGTAATAAGCTCCTTCAGAACAGGGACCATTATCTGTTTTGATCACTACTGAATACCTCACACTAAAACCATAGTTGGCACAGGTATATCACAAATACCTGCCAAATAAATGGCAGTAAAGAAAAAGTCACACAGGTGCATCTGACATGTGTAAACATATATCTAGCTATACATGAATGTTCATGACATATTCCTTCATCATGGACAGCAACAAACATTACACATCTTACCAAAAAGAAAAATATAGCTTCAGTGTAAGTGTCCGGGGGCCACAATATTTACCTAAAACTTTAAAAATATTGAGAGGCTCTGATGCAATAACCCCATTCCTGGGGATTTTCCATTAAAAAAAAATGAACTGAAAAATAGGAAACTTGACATATACAGAGTCTATGATGAGCTAAGCATCCCAATCAACTGATTAAGTAAACAATAAAACTGTCATGGAACAGAATAATAAAATATTATCTCTCCAATAAAAGTACCATGGGCAAAGTATACACAATACTAATCAGAGATGCTTATAGCTCGGTGATAACTAAGAAAAGTCAGGAGGTGTATTTTACAAGTATAGGGTGTCATAATGGCAATTACTCTCTCAAAGGGACCATAAAGATACAACAGTGGTGTATTTAACTCAAGCCACGGTTTGCCGCTCTGTTGACTAACGAGTTTGCCGACCCCTGGGATAAGGGGGCTTAGTCACAAGGAACAACGACAGCCTGTAATTATTGGAATCGAGAGTGTAGGTCAGTGGTTGGCAAACCCATTAGTCAACAGAGCGGCAAGCCGCAGCTCGCAAGCTGCGTGTGGCTCGCGAGCCGCAGTTTGCCAACCGCTGCCTTCGGCTGAAGACTTCATGGAAGCCCTCCCGCCCTCCACCACGGCACCGGCCCGGGTTTCCCAGCTGCCTCTGTCCGCCTTGCCCAGCCCACCCCAATCAGCCTCCTCCTTCAGCTCCCCCGTCTCCCAGGCCCGCTCCTGGGTGGGCCTGGATCCTGCTCTGCCCAGGGCCTGAGACACCCTCCTCCACACTCACCCACCTCCTTCCAGAGGCTCCCATGTCAGCGCAGCCTGGCCTGCCCCCAGGCCCTGGCCCTGCTCCCCCACCCCACAGAGCACAGGACCCCGATGCACTCTTGTTCCCGACATCTCTGCTTCCTCATGGGTCCATCCCAGCTAGAACCTAGGCACCATCGGCTAGCAAATCTCAGGAATCTTCCTATGTCCCTCCCTGCCCCCCAAACACCGAGGACAGTGCTTTGGCTCAGAACAGGCCCACCATCAATACGTGCTTTTTTTAAAAAAAATATATATTTTATTGATTTTTTACAGGGAGGAAGAGAGAGGGATAGAGAGTCAGAAACATCGACGAGAGAGAAACATCCATCAGCTGCCTCCTGCACACCCCACACTGGGGATGTGCCCACAACCAAGGTACATGCCCTTGACCGGAATCGAACCTGGGACCTTTCAGTCCACAGACCGACGCTCTATCCACTGAGCCAAAACGGTTTCAGCAATACGTGCTTCCTTGATGAAGAGACATAAACGGCTTGCTGGAAGCCCCCTGCCTTCCAGAGCGGACAGTTCAGTAGGAGAAGAGAGCTATCTGGAGCATCCAGTCACCACCAGGACTGCCTGGTTGCCACAACAAAACCCTGTAGGCGGGGCCACTGACACAATAGCAATGTCTTTCTCAGACTTCTGGAAGCCAGGAAGTCCAAGGTCAAGGTTCCGGCTGACCAGGTCTCTGGTGAGAGCCCTCTTCCTGGCTAGTGAGAAGCCGCCGTCCTGCTCTCTGTCCTCAGCGAGGGGAGGGAGAGAGCTCTCTGCTGCCGCTTCTTCTTCTCTTACCCTGAGGGCCCCGTCTCTCCCTCATCGCCCCACAAGGCCCAGCCTCCTCACACCATCACACTGGGGGTGAGGTTTCAACCTACGAATTTTACTTTATTTTTTAAAATGTGTTTTATTGATTTTTCACAGAGAGGAAGGGAGAGGGATAGAGAGCTAGAAACATCCATCAGCTGCCTCCTGCACACCGCCTACGGGCATGTGCCCACAACCAATGTACATTTCCTTGACCGGAATCGAACCCGGGACCTTTTAGTCCGTGGGCCGACGCTCTACCAGGCGTCTTCAAACTACGGCCCGCGGGCCACATGCGGCCCGCAGAGGAGCCTGATCCGGCCCGCCAGGTTTTTTGGGCAGTGAGCGCAGCCAAGGTGTTACAGTAGGAATTAGTAGTTCATATAGTCCGGCCCTCCAGCTCTCTGAGGGACCGTGATCTGGCCCCCACTTTAAAAAGTTTGAGGACGCCTGCATCCACTGAGCCAAACCCGTTTTGGCTCAACCTACGAATTTTGGAAGGGCACCGACATTCCGTCCACAACATGTCTGATGGCGGGGGGGGGGGGGGGGGGGGGGGGGTGGGGGGGGGGGATTAAACAACACCCCAGGAAGAGAGGGGCAGAAAGGGAGGTGGCCGTTTTACGAGGCAGCCGCCAAGGGGAAACCATCATCCTGATGACAACAGATACAGCAATTATCCCGCGTGCCAGGCCCGGGGAAGCATCCTCCACCCGTTAACACGGGGGTGCCAGCGCCCCTCGGATGGCAGGGATGGCTGTCTCCTCCGCATCTCCAGGGTGTCTAGGACGCCTGCCCGCTGCTTAGCAAATGAGCGGGTCCATCCACGAATCGATCTTAAAACAGGACAGCACATGCCAGTGAGGGCTCACTTACCGGGAAAAGGGAGTCCTGGAGAAGAATGAATAACAGCAATCGCTTTGCTGTCTTACTCAAGAGCTGACTTCCTCTGTGCTAAGAGCTTCGCCCCATCCCCAGGAGGGAGAGTGTCCCCCAGGGGAGCCGCTGAGGAAATGGATGCACAGAGCACAGAGGCAGCCCCCCCCCCCCCCCCCCCCGCCCACCGGGGTGCCCTGGGACGCCTGCCCCCCTGAGGCCTGCTCCTGCAGTGCCCCGGCCCTCCTCCGGAGCCAGCACTCCTTTCAGATGCCTGCAAAGAGCCCTGTGACCAGAGGCTCTGTGACCAGAACGTTACACCTTTGCACGTTACAAGGCACTCAGAAACCACCACTCCAGCAGCGACAGGAAGCCGCAAACCCCATCATTAGAATTAATAATATTAGCCATCCTCCCTCCGGGGTGCGCCCGGGAGCCCAGGCCTCTGCTAGGGGCCTGCTGTCCTTCCGCTGTTGCGCGGTTTCCTCCTCACGGCACCCTGGGAAGTTGGTGCTTTCTCTCCCCACCCCACCACCACCACTTTATAGATGAGGAAACCTCGGCCTAGAGAAGCGAAGCAACCTGCCCCCAAGGAACCCAGATCCATATGACTACCGCCCACAGCCGGCTGGCCGCTGCACTCAAGTTCATGATCAAGGAAGGGAAAGAGGCAGGTAAACAAATAATATTGCAGCTCAGATAACCCACCAGGTACCAGCCAAACCATACCCCACAACCACCACCACCACCACCACCACCACCACCACCTCCCAAAAAAAGGAGGAAGAGAAAACAAAAGAAAGCCCATTCAGAATTCTGCAAATAATACATGACTGAGCATGGACACGGGCAACAGAGGGATGAAGACCTGCGGTGTGCATAGGGGCTGGGAAGAAGGGGGGAAATGGGAGAGATCTGTAGTATTATCAACTATACAAAATATGTATGTATTAAAAAATAAAAACTGATTGAGATCACTGTTTTTTTATTACCTAGCATTGTTGTTGTTTTTAAATTTATTTTATTTATAAAAAAATTTTTTTTTTTTTTTTTTGCTTTTTTTGTTTGATTTTAGAGAGAGGGGAAGGGAGAGCGAGAGAGAAACATCGATTGGCTGCCTCCTCCAAACACCCCAGCAAAGGGCTCTAGGCCACAACCAGGACGGGGAATCGAACCTGCAGCCTTTGGATGCACGCGACAATGCTCCGACCAGCTTTTTTTTTGTTTTTATGATAAAAAAAAAAAAAAACTAAAAAAAAAACACAAAGTCAGAGCTGTTTTTTGGTGTAATGATAAAGTTGAGAGAGGGGCCACCACACTCTTTGTGTTGTTAGAGTCACTACTGCACCCACACACCCAGGACCGGGGCAGGTACCGGAACAGGGGGCGTCGGGGAGGCGGCCTCATCGCCGGCAGGAGTTCCAGCCCCCGTCCACTGCGGAGGGCCCCAGGATGCCGTGCCGGTCACAGAGCCACGGCCTCGCTGTGCGGCCTCGGTGGAAACTCTTAACCTCTCTGAGCTGCGCGTTAAGCAATAATCTGTAAAGCGGCAATAATAACAATCCTGTCTTGCATGACGGTTGGGAGATTAAAGGAGATAATGCCGTACATCCAAAGCATTTGGAACTGAGGTGAGCCCACAATAAGAAATCTGTCCTCACTAGACATTTTATTATACCTGCCTCGTGATATATTTTATTTAAAAAATGTATATATAATTTTATTATATCTGCCCCCTGGGGTCGCAGGGAACATGAACTGCAAAGAACATTCGTGACATGCTATACAATTTTAATTTTTGTTGTTCTTATTCATAGCTACGCTGTTACCAGTTACTGGGGGCCAGAAAAACAAAAGAGACAGGAGGTAACCTATCGAAGAACACATGTTGGCAGTTTCCTCCCGTAAGGCCTAGCATTTGTGAAGTTCTCAAGGGAAGGTGTTGAAGTGACCATCGATGCGACCCATCAATAGTCAGAATTATCCTAGGCCTAGCCAGTTTGGCTCAGTGGATAGAGAGTCGGCCTGCAGAATGAAGGGTCACAGGTTCAATTCCGGTCAAGGGCGTGTACCTTGGCTGCGGGCTCGATCCCTGGCTCCGGTTCAGGCGGGAGCCGGAGGCCACCCACTGATGTGTCTCTCTTACATCGGTGTTTGTCTCTCTCTCCCCCTCCCTTCCACTCTCTATAAAAATCGACGGGAAAATATCCTCGAGTGAGAATTAAAATAATAACAACAACAAAAGAGTAGCCAGAATTATCCTAGAGTATTGCTGCGTTCCCATCTTGGGTCGGGGTGCCCTCGCAGACACTGAGTATACAAAGATGGGGGTCCAGCATGGGAAGGGGTGGGGGGAGATGAGGGAGAGTGCTCTGTCTATGCCCAACTACGAAAGGAAATACAAAATAACAAGCCGAGTGTCCGGGAGGGTGTCTGACACCAAAAACACGTCCCGGGAAGCGAACAGGCTGGGGAATGAGAACAGGGATCGGACCTGGCAACTATCCAAGGTCCTTGCTTCCCCCGGGAAAGGGTCGATCTGCCTTCCGTCTGACCAAATTCAGGGTCCCTCACACAAGGAGGAAGAAAGGAAGGTGTCTCGTCCCCCCAGCAGCCCTCCAGAGTACAGGGTCCACCCCGGGCAGGCAGGAGGCCATGGGCATGGTGACCCAGGCCCCCAAGGCCGGCTGGCCGGTCCTCCTCCCATTCAGGAGGATAAAAGCTGGAAGCACAAGGGCCTGGCTACATGTGGACAGCGATATGAACAAGCAACCACACAAACCATGGCCGGCGGGGGGGAGGGGAAAGGGAGGGATCAGATATTCCAGAACCAAGGAAAAGCTCCCTCTTTCCAGCCCAGAAAAGCTCTGGGCAGGCGCACACCAGCACACCACACAGCATGGAGGAGCGGGGGAGGGGGAGAGAGGGAGGGAGGGCAATCAATGAGAAAAAGAAACTGATTGCTTCTACTTTTCGAGAGAAGCCTGCTGTGTGCAAAACCCTGCCCTCGAAGCAGGTAAAGCCACAATAACAACACAGAGTCGCCCTTAGCCAGGCAAAGGTACAATGTGACCACATAGCAAGTGGCCCCTGGGGCCGGTGGACACAGCCTGAGGATGGGCCATGGACCCCCCCCCCCCGCCCCCTTGCCCGTCCACCCCCCAGTCCAGGGCATGGAGTGCCAACCGGGCCCTCTGGCCATTGGCTCAGGCCACAAGGCATCTCTCACCTTCAAGATGGAAACTCCTCTCAGACGGCAGAGACCAGGGCCACGAGGCCCCGGCCAGCCATGAGGCTCAGCCAGCCCGGGATCCTGTATTTCCTGCTGCTTCCAGGGACCTTTTTTTTTTTTTTTTGCTCCTAATATTCTCAGGAAGTTCTCCTCCGGGTTCAGAGGATCCATACAACCCCCGACTCCATGGGTGGGAGCTTTGGACGGAGCTTTGGACAGACAGATGAGCTGTGACCACAGGACTGTGTCAAATGGACATGCCTCAACTTGCCACAGCCAGCATGCAAAAGAGGCCTGCCTCATCCCATAACCAACAGCACAGCCCAGGCGGCCCTGCGTCCCCGGGGCCCCCGCCCACCCGTCCGCCCACCCACCCCACACAAACAGACTGTTCTCCATGGCTCCCTCCAGCCACCGGGCAGCTCCCCGGCAGCCTGGACTGGCTGGGTGAGAGGGGCCTGCCCGCCTCCCTCTGGAAAACAGCCACCAAACCTCACCCTCTTCTCTCCCTAAAGACTCTCCTCTTCTAGAAGGACCTGAGGTCATGGGGCCGGGATACACAGAAGACTCTAGTCCACGGCTGCAAACCCCTCGGGAAAATACGTGGTGTGTATCCCATGCAAGGGACACATGCAGCCTCATGGCTGCCCTTCCTGCAAGCCTGCGCCCGGCCACAAACACGGGCATAAGTCAGGGCGCATGAGCAGGGGGGGGGGCAAACCCGATTCGATCAACAGCCCATCCCCAAACCATCGCCAAGATCAGGGGTCCCCAGCAAATCTGGAAATGCGATGCCAAAGTTTCCAAGACCAGAGTTGCTGAGTTTTGAGAAATCACCTTGGGGGGGGGGGGGGGAGGATGGTCTAAGGATCTAAGGATGGAGGAAGCAAGCATCCTATGGGTGCTAGGCTTCTGGTGTCCCCAGAGGGGCCTCCCAACCGCACCTGCGACCCCACCCGGGGGGTGCTGGCTGGAGCTGGTCTGTGTTTGCAGAGGAGGCAGGAAACGCTGGGTCAAGTGCATTCGATCCAGAATAAGAAGCTCCATGCACATGCACGGGCCCCTGGATGTCACCACCCGCCCCTCCCCCTCCCCCCTTTCCCCACCCGCCCGCCCGGAGTCTGGTGCTGAGCAAAGTGCACTGTTCACCCGGACACGGGTCCGAAGCCCCTTTCCCCGGCCCAGCGGCCCCCGGAGCATCCCTGCCCGCCAGGCCCGGAGCTCCGAGTGTGCAGAGACGCGGCGGGCAGCGCTCTAACTTACGGGAAGGAAGGTGCTCCGGGCCGTGTCCCCGGGGCGGCCGGCAGACATCCTCTCCGCGTGGAAATCCACCCGGGGGGCGCCCGGGGGGAGCGGGGCCGTCCCAGCCCGCGGCCCCCGGCTGCTCCGCCCGGTCCGGCCCGGTCCGGGGCGCCCCGAGCCCGCCGGCCCGCGGGCCCATGTGCTCGGCGGCGGCCGCACGCGCTCTGCCCGGTGCCGCGCGGGGCCGGCGGGGCCGTGACGTCAGGCGGCTCCGCTCCGGGCCGCGGGGGAGGGGACGGGAGGGAGGGGAGCGCGCCGGCCGCCGCGTGCGTCCGGGTCCTCCCGGCTCCCCCCGCCCGCGCGGGGTGCCCCCTCCCCGGCTCCCGCCGCCCCGCGGCCCCTCCGCCCGCTGCCCGGCCACGCGGGCCACCCAGCCGCCCGGGGCCGCGTGCAGGCGGGGCGGGCCTGGTCCGCACCCCGGACCCGGAGGGCGCAGGGGAGGGAGGGTGTGCCCCCCGCACCGGGATGGGGTCCCAGCAAGCCACCACACCCCCCGGGATGCCCTCTCCCCGCGCTTTCCGCAGCCCCGCTCCCTGCGCTCCTCCCCGCCCCCGCGTCCTGCAGGCGGGAGCCTCCCCACTCGCCAGATGGGGAGGGAAGGCGAGTGCGGTGACTTGGGGAGGACCGGGATGCCCTGGGATGGGGAACACTGCGCGCAGGAGACCCCTGCCTCTACTCCATCCCAAGGGATCCCAGAGCCTCCGCCCTTGGGTACCACCGGCACCGGCACCGGCGGGCCTGGGAAGAGGCGCACGCACCTGGCCGGCTCCGTGGCCCCCTCCGGCTGGCCCTCCGGGGCTGGGGTTTGCAGACCCCCCTGTGCAGGGGGCTGACTGGCTGCGGACCATTCCAGTAGGACCTTCGGGCTCCTCAAGGGAGCCAGAGAAAGCCTGCCCCCTGCGTAGGTGTGTGTATCCCGCTTTCCCCTACACAAACCCCGAGGTGGGACGGATGCGGATGCGAGGCAGGCGTCTTCAAACTACGGCCTGCGGGCTGCAGGAGTCTGATCTGGCCCGCCAGGTTTTTTGGGCAGTGAGCGCAGCCAAGGTGTTACAGTAGGAATTAGTAGTTCATATAGTCCGGCCCTCCAGCTCTCTGAGGGACCGTGATCTGGCCCCCACTTTAAAAAGTTTGAGGACCCCTGCGGGGACCATGCCCCTGCGAGGCGATGGGCAGGGGGCACTGAACGCCGAGCTGGACTCAGACCCCAGAAGGAGGCCACCGTCCGTGGGGTGAAAAGATGGGCAGGCACGTGGCCGATGCCAGGATGATGGACGTGAAGGCTGCGCCTGTCCCCTGCCCAGTGCCCCAGCGTACACGCTGGAATATCTCCCCCAGCAGGTCCTCCCTTTCCTTCCCTCCGGAATGGTTTTCCTCTCTTGGGGCAAAACAAACAAAACTCAATGCTCCTGTGCGGCCTGCTGCGCATATTCATGTATAATCCCCCAAATTTGGTTTTTGTTCGGCTCCCCTTGGAGGAGGGGGCGAGGGGCGGGGCTCACTGCTGCTGGCAAACCTCTGCCTGCACCTAGGCCGCTGTGGGAGCGGTGAGGTCCTGGCCCTTTCACCTCTGAGACGTCCTCCCAGGAGCCAGGCTGCCACAGGGTAGAGCGTGTCCTTCCGCCAGATGCCCGCAGGCCAGAGAGGCCCAGCTTTAAGGACTTCCTCTCTGGTCCCTGATCCCTGGCTCCTGGTCCCTGGCCCTGCGGCGTATCCTTTCTGTGCCCGGGGCCTCTCCAGGCTGAAGAGTCGCCTTGACCCAGACTCACTCAACCTCGACTTGGATTCACATTTTTTTCCTTTTAGAAAACTACACTTTAAAATGAAGAATTTTTAGTAGAAAAAAAATAAAATAAATACAAAGACAATATCTTAATAGTTCTATCTCCCAAATTGACTATCAGTTACATTTTTGTATAGCTGCTTCCAAATATGTTTTTAAATCACTCGGTACAATACATGTGCATTATGAAATATTAAAACTATGCAGGAAAATACAGAATATAAAAGAAGATCAAATTTTTATCAGTCAGAAATAAGTCTCATGAATATCAGATAAATCCCAGAATCTTTGTAAACATATATATGGCATAGAAATATACCGTATGTGGATTATGAATATCATATAAATACCAGGCATGTTTAGACATATATATTATAGAAATATATCTACACATCTATTATATATGAACACCTATGCATATATATGGATAAATGCAGGGTTAAAATAAATATCTTAAAATCACTACACCTTATAGTTGCTATTTTAAAATCTAAGGTATTTCCTTTTCTTTTAATAGAAGAAAAGAAAGCTAAGATGAAACTGAAGGAATTGTCAAAAGTTAAGTGTTTAGGTTTTGTGTGTTTTTTTTGTTTTGTGTTTGTGTTTTGTTTTTGTTTTTTACTACATTTCCCTCAATAATTCTGGAAAGATTCTGAAGAGAGGATGAACAGTAAGAGAGTGAAGTAATGGTGTTTTGCTTGGAGATCTCTCCATGTTGGAGAGCAGGCCTCTCCCTGCTGGGACTTTGCCTCACCGCCTCCCTCCTCTCCACAGGGCACCTCCCACAGCTGTCAGTTGTGTTATTGTGATTCCCTTGCCACTGCCTGTTCTGTGTCTGAGATGCCCACGCTTCCTTGGCATTGGGTCTGTGATTACCGAGTGTTAGGCTCCCTTTCCTACACCTGCCTCCTTTATCTTCCAAATCCACTCACTCGTTTATCATGCATGTACCAGGCACACACACAGGACGCACCAGGCCCCTGCTTTTGAGAAGGTTCCATTTGGGTAAGAACAGGCAGACAAATAAGCCGACTGGCGACAAACACTATGGAGAGGGTAAATCTGGATGGAGCGCTGGAGAGGGAGGGGGCAGGAGGGAAAGCAGCTCCAGACAATCTGAGCAAGCAGCAGTCAGCCATGCAGGCTGGAGAGAGTGTCCCAGGCCAAGGAAACGTCAAGGGCAAAGGCCCGGAGGAACATGGAAACAGGAGCATTCATCATCTCACAAAGGCTCATTGAGTCAGACAGGCTGACGGTGGCAGCCATGGCGTTCTGCTCCTGGGCCAGGAGGCACATGTCTGCGGCGGGCCATTCTCTCCCCAGCGCCGGCTCAGTCAGTTCTGTGGGAGCCATGCGTGAATGAATGGACAGACAGCCTGGACCTTGTGATAGCAGAGGAAGGGACAGGTGCCAGGTTAGGGAGATGCGCACAGGGAGCCATCTGATTGGCACAGGCCGAGAAGGCTCCCGGGGGACGTGGAGACAGTGGAGACCGAGCTGAGACAGGAAAAGGGCTTGAAGTTCTCCGGTTTGGCCGCTCGGAGAATGGGGCGTTTGAGCCCAGGGAACCGCATGTGTGCTTGTGGAGGTTGACACGCTATAAACAGTTCGGGGCAGATGGAGTATAGATCGCGGTTGGAAGAGACTCTGAGCGGCCTTGATTCCACGCCGAGGGATTTCGCCTCGGCCCTAAAGAAATGAGGGAGCTTCTGAGGATCTACTAGCATGAGCAGGGTCAAGACACAGGCGCCACCTTGCTTGGTAGAAAGATGGTACTGCTGTCAGGCACAGAAGAGACTTCAGGGGAACCTGACAAGAAGCAAGGAGGGGGCATTGGTATATGTACAAAAGTAATAATTTAATAAAAAATATATATATTATTTAAAAAAAAGAAGAAGAAGAAGAAGAAGAAGAAGAAGAAGAAGAAGAAGAAGAAGAAGAAGAAGAAGAAGAAGGAGAAGCAAGGAGACTGGCCCATGAGGCGGTGGCAGCAAACATCCTGAGAAGAACCAGTGAAGAGCCTGGACCCTAGCAGTTGCCTTGGGAATGGAGAGGAAGAGGTGAATGCAAAGGGTATTTACAAAACCAGCCCACATCACCCAGCCGGCGTGGCTCAGTGGTTGAGTATTGACCTATGAACCAGGAGGTCAGGGTTTGATTCCCAGTCAGGGCCTTTGCCCAGGTTGCGGGCTTGATCCCCAGTGTGGGGCGTTGCAGGAGGCAGCCAATCAATGATTCTCTCTCATCATGGATGTTTCTATCTCTGTCTCCCTCTCCCTTCCTCTCTGAAATCAATAAAAATGTATATTTGGGGGCGGAGGGGGGGGGGAAAACCACAAGGTAAGTCTAGGGAACAGGGAGGAATCAGGGTGAGGGCCAGGTTTCTGGTTTCAGCAGTTGGTCCTGTCCATTTCCCTACAGTATTAAATATTTTTTATTAAATGTGTCTTTAAATACTTGTTTAACAATGTACTCTGTGCCAATGGAGCATAATAGATCCTTCGTGTAGAAAGCTGACATGGGAATTCCAGAGCAGGAGTCTCGGTGGGAGCCGCTAAGGTGGACCTGGGAGGTCGCAGAGAAGAGGGCTTTGAAACTCTGCCTACTGACGTGTTGTTCTCTGGGAAGGTTTTGTCTGTGAGCTTGCACATGTCCTTGTGCTCCCAACCAAGATGTTCTTTTTCTTGGGAGAGAAACATTTCAGTTTAATGAGATAGAGAGAGAAGAAAGGGGAAGAGAGAAAGAAAGAGAAAAAGAAAGAAAGAAGGAAGGAAGGAAGGAAGGAAGGAAGGAAGGAAGGAAGGAAGGAAGGAAGGAAGGAAGGAAGGGGGGAAAGAGGGAGGGAGGGAGGAAGGGAAGGAAAAAGAATCGCATCACATTTTTGTTTTAATTGCATGTTGAATTATTGCCAACAAAGACTACTCACATATGCGTTTATTGGCTCATTGCACTTTTTTAATGAACATATTTCACTCTGGCCTTATGCCCATTTTTCTGGGGAGGTGGGTTTTTGGTTTCTTTGGGTTTTTTTTTTTACTTTTTGGTATTGCTCCCCAAATTAAGTCCCTTTTCTTCTTTTCTTTCTTCCATCCTTCCTTCTTTTTTCAAAAGCAGCTCGCTATTTAAAAAATCAGCAAATATACCACCCACCAGAAATGGTCACTGTTAAGTCTGGGGTCTATATCCTTCTGGACACACACACACACACACACACAGATTTTTTCATCAGGAAAATAGAATCAAGCATTGCACATTATTTGTAGTCCATTCGGGTTACTTAATATTACATCACAATCGTCTTTCCGTGGCAGTACATATATTTCTGCGACATTATTTTTTTAATAGTCCTGTAGCATTCCATTGTAAGTTTCTCTCATATTTTACTTAACCAGTACCTTATTGCTGGCAATTCATCTCACTTGCAAATTTTCATTATTAAACACAGTACGGCTCCACACATCCTTGTGACTAAAACTTTGCATATGTCCTTAAGGATTTTTTTCGGGTAAATTCCCAGAAGTGACTTATGGGATAGTAACACTTTATTTGCCATATAAATTGTGAATATTTCTTCTGCCTGATTTCTGTCTTGCCTTTTCTTTTTGTTTACAACGACTTGTCTTATCAATATGCTTTAACCTCAATGCGCTCATATTTACCCATCCTGGGATTTGGGGTGTATTTCTTATCGTCTCTATGTTCCAAAGTCATTTCTCGGCCTGAGATCTCATTTACCTCCTGCAGGGCACGTGTTGGCTGGTGCCCCAATTCCCACTCTACCCAGTAAGCAGCCTACGCCTAGGAGGGCATGCCACTTCTCTCGCTAGCCATCCATTCAAGGATGCACCGCCTGACCCAATTCTGGACAACAGATGTGAAAGGAAGGCAACCACAGCAGAAAACCGACCCTAAGTAAGAGACCAAAGACATATTGTTTCTCTTCTTAGTTTAAAGAAAATAAGAATGCATGTCTCTTGTTTAAGACAGGGGCTGCCATAAGAAGTGTTCTCAGCCAAAACCGGTTTGGCTCAGTGGATAGAGCGTCTGCCTGTGGACTGAAAGGTCCCGGGTTCTATTCTGGTCAAGGGCTTGTACCCTGGTTGCGGGCACATCCCCAGTAGGGGATGTGCAGGAGGCGTGTTCTCAGCAGCATGTAACAGGAGAAAGGGCTTTCACCAAATACCGGCTTGTATTTCCCATTAAGCAGTAGCCTGGAGACGCCCTGGCAGATGTGCAGTGGCTCATTGGTAGCTGTCCGGTGGCTGGTGCAGCCTTAGGCATCCCCTCCATGGTGAAAGCAGAAAAATGTGCACCGACTGGCGCCAGCCAAGACTGACCCCGTTCCCAGACAAAGCAAGTCTTCCCAGCAGCCTTGGTGGGCATCCATTCTCATTGGCCAGAACTGTCAGGTGGCTTCTGCCGTTTCCAAGTGAAGCTGCAATCACAGATACTTAGGTTTTCAACCTCCATCGCAAAGGCAGCCAAGCAGGAAGGAACAAGGGCTTGGGCCATGTTGACCACTGGCCTGTGTCTGCCTCTGCCAACTTGAGCTCAGGTTTCTGATCTTAAATAAAAGGCCTGGATTATTATTTTTTTTTCTTTATTCTAGTCGTATTAACAGTGTCCATTTTGACTTCTAAACTTCCTAGTCTGCCTGAAAATTGCCTCTGTCAGATTTTGGAATTCTGGAACCTTCCTTCTAACTACCTTAGAATATGCAAGCACACATGGACACAGCAAACCCTGCAAATATCCTGAGGCTGATGTTCAGAAGTCTGTGCTCAGAGGCTTGTCCCTGGTCCTCGGGGTCAGGAGGACTTCGGAAGATCTGTTGCTGGATTCCGTCCTGGACCCGCTAAGGGGGCGTCCTAGGTCAGAGTAACCCTCCTGAGCTAACCTTGTAGAGGCCATCTCCCAGCGCCCAAGCTAGCAAGCCTGCAGCTTTGAGAAACGCCTGTTCTAGACCCAAAGATACCTTTCACAGAAGGGAGCGTCTTCATGGGAGTCACTGGGTTTGAGATACTGAGAATGACTCCGAGAGACAGAAATGACTGCAAGGAAAATTCCAGTCATTAAGTACCCAATCTCCTTTTGCTACAGTTTGGATAGGTATATACTTTATGTATATATTTTTATTTAAAACACACACACACACACACACACACACACAAAACACAACACTTAATGGATGCTGCAAAGCAAGGCATGGGCTCTGGGCAGAGAGAGCTCAGTGGGGATCTGCAACGAGCTTTCACCAGGTCTCTGAGCCTGTTTCCTCATCCGAGCAATGAAAATAGTAACACCTACTTCATGGCATGCTTGTGAGGAAATGGTCAGAGATAAGATAAATTCTGGGAGGAAGGTTCTGTCCACCTTTGTAATGTAGCTGCCCAGTCTGTGTGTAGCATTTGTATCTTCAAATATATATATATTTTTTTTTTTTTTCATAGAGGAAGGGAGAGGGAGATGGAAGCATCAATGATGAGAATCATTGATCAGCTTCCTCCTGTACACCCCACATTGGGAATGGAGCCTGAAACCCAGGCATGTACCCTGACCGGGAATCGAACCGTGACCTCCTGGTTCACAGGTCAATGCCCAACCACTGAGCCACACCGACTGGGCTATTTTTATCTTCTTGATTTTTTTCTTAATAGTATGGCTTGATATTTTCTTATTTTTGCATATTGGCTATCCCTACCCCCCCCCCCCACTCGTGGGAATGTGAGATGTAAGCACAGAGGGGGAAAGTCACTTTATGAAAGTCACAAGACCTTATCTGCCTTGTTCATCTCTGTCCTCAGGGCCTAGTTTATAGCAGTTACTCAATAAAAGATGTTAAATATTTATAGACTGAGTACAGCACCTCGGGGGTAGTTTCATGCATAGTAAGCGCTTAGCAAACGGCAGTTCCCTTCTACTCTTTCTCCAATACCCAGGCAGTAAACTATTTTGTAATAAGACCAACTCTCAGCCTCAAAAACAGGATCCTAGTTCCAGCTTAGTGAGTGCAGAGCTGTGTGACTTTAGTAAAGTGACTTTCCCTCTCTGTGCTTCTGTTCTGTTTCCTTATCTGTAGAAGGAGAGGATCCAAGGAGATGATCACCTCCGGCTCTCTCAGTCTGCAGCTTTGTGATCCTCACGACTTGCAGTTATTAGATGCAACCAAGACCACCATTTTATCTGACTTTCCCTGACAGAAAGGAGGGGACATCTCACAGAGAAATCTGTTTCCATGGAACCTGGCCTTAATGAATGACTGCAACAAGCAGACTGTTATGGCTAAAAGAGACCACAGTCACTTTCCAACCTAGCCCCTCTCTCTCTATGTGGGCTCCGAGAGGTGAAATAAACCTGCTCACGTTCACACGGCTAGTCACAGGCCAAACTGGGACGAGAACTTCTCAACCCCTCATTGTCTCTTTCCTCCCTTAAATGTGTCTCCAGGTACTTCTTTGTTTTTCCTAGATGAATCCCTGCCTTTTATCTGTCCACTTGAGTGCATAGATATCTGTTTTGGGAGAAATTAGTGGCACCCCCATATACACTGCTAAGGGAAGTTAGATGAATGGTCTCATGTGACTCTTATGACTCGATTCATGATGAAACATAAACCTAGTAGGCACGTGTTGTCACTTCCCACCAGGTTTCCTCAGCGGCTTGCCCAGTCCTGATGCGGGGGCTCACCATATTCTGTCTTTCTTGGCTCCTGTGTGCTTTATCCACCCAAATACCTAAACTCGGTGGCCTCTCAGGCCCAAGGGTTTCTGGAGAAGTCGAATTTTTTCCTTACAATGTCCTAGATTTTTGTACTTAGGTCTCAGGTCAAGACAAGTTACCTGGAATCTACTCGTCTTTTCCAATTTGCCCGACACAAGATAACGATATTGTGTGGTCATGACACTGAACCTAGAATCAACATTATCTGGTTACCATCTGCTCCTGCTGCTCTCCAGACACATGGTCACAAATACGTCCTACAGCTAGCTCAGTTAGTTATAGCATTGTCCCCATTCGCCGAGGTTCAGAGGTTGTGGGTTTGATCCCCAGTCAGGGCTCATACAAGAATCAACTGATGAATGCATAAATAAGTAGAATAGTAAATCTACCTATCTCTCTCTCTCCCCGCCCCCCCCCCCCCAAAAAAAAATCAACCAATTAAAAAATAAATTATACAGTGGGCTCAATGAGGCATTGTGGCTGTAGGTTACAGTGTTTGGCAGCTAGTAAACTCTTAATAAACATTTGTTGAGAATGATCAGTACTTAAACCCTTGGCTTGTACCATCTGTGTTAGCATTCCTTGGGTTTCGTCTCTAAATGAATGGAACAAACCCAGGAGAGAGAATGACAATGTTTCTCTTCTTGATCAAACTCCAGCAGGGTTCCTCTCAGCCCGCTTCTCTACTCAACCTTGGCCTATAAAGACTGGAACAAACACTAACATAGTTCCTAACAGCTCAAGGCCACATCCCTGAGATGACCCTAGCCTCCCCGCAACCCTTTTAAAATGCCTGCCTGAGAAACTCAAGGCTGCCCAAAGAATGGACTGTCCCAGCCGATACCTGAAGATAAGGCCCGTGTCTTCCAGCCCAGAGGGAGGGGAGGAGCCTAACTTTGATAAATGCCAATTACAATCCCAGATGGGTTTCACGTGAACTGCTCCCCTTCCCAATGTTTATCATTTTTCACTTCCCTGACTCAATTGAGCCCCTCCACTCCCCCTCCCTACTCTGTCATTCTCCCTTTATTTTATTTATTAATTCTTACTAAATACACTTTATTGATTTTTTTTTTTTTAACAGAGAGGAAGGGAGAGGGATAGTCAGAAACATCAATGAGAGAGAAACATCGATCAGCTGCCTCCTGAACACACCCTACTGGGGATATGCCTGCAACCAAGGTACATGCCCTTACTGGAATCGAACCTGGGACCCTTCAGTCTGAAGGCTAATGCTCTATCCACTGAGCCAAACCTGTTAAGACTGTCATTCTCCCTTTAAAACTCCCAGTCACCTGTGTATAAGCTGGAATGGGAAGTCAATGCTTTCAACTATGGTCAGTAGTTAGTGAAAAAATATATATATTTTCACTGCTCTAACAAATGCCTGGCAGTGTTCATCATTTTTTTTTTTTTTTGGTTTTTTATTTTATTTTTATGTATGTATTTATTTTTGGCTGTGTTCATCTTTGACAGTAACGGTCCATGGTGTTGTCTGGGGCTCTGGGCTGATAATAGCTCTGCATCTTTTCTATGTAGCTTGCAATTTAGCCTGGGTCACCATTCCAAACAGCCTACATGGGAAAAGATCATAGAGTAGGGGTGTCGAACTCAATCAGAGAAGGGGCCAAAATCTAAAATCCAGCCTAAATTGCGGGCCGAATGGTTTACTGAACAGTCATAAACTGTCATTGTGATGGAAACGCAGCAGAGTGCAGTGATGACAGCGCGGTGCGGGCCACATTGCAAGGCCTGGCGGGATGGATTTGGCCCGCGGGCCTTGTGTTTGACACATGTGTCATAGAGGAATGTGGACATGTGATAGAAGTGGTTCCCATGACATCCATCCACATTCCCTCTACCAGAACCCAGGGACACGCTGTGTGCTCAGGGCAAGAGGAGATGGACTCGGTGTGGAGCCGGTGGCCTCTGGCACACATTCTCATCAACTCCATCCTACCCGTAGCTAACGCTCTTCTTCTGTCTTTATAGTTGAAGTTTTTCTAACCGTTTAAATGTTGTAGCCCCAATAATTTCATGTGTCCGTGTACTAGTCAGTTTTTGCTGCTGCAACAAGTAGGCCCCAAGTTTCCATGGTTGACATTTACTTGCTTGCAGATGTGCAGTGTATCTGTGGCTGTGCTCAAAGTGGTTCAATGTGTCTGCTCATTCCAGGGCCTGGGCCGATGGGGGAACCCAGGGGTGGGACAAGTTCCCACAGCAGAGTGTAAGAGCAGGAGAGACCTCCGCAAACCTGGCACATGTGCCTGGCGATTCTGCTCAGACTTGACAAATGGCACACCCGCTTGCAGACCATTGGTCACATTAACATGGCTAACCCCAAAGTCAATGGACACAGAAGTATGTTCTCTTGACAGGGAGGCAGGGCAAGAAAAGAGAGAGGGTGAATAATGGTGAACAAACTATATAATCTATCAACCTATCATAGCCAGATGATGCATTGAAGACGTAACAAATACAGGGTGGGGCTAAAGTAGGTTTAAAGGTATGAGTGCATGAAACACAGAGTTTATTCTTGTCTTACTGTTCATTAATTATTGCATTATTTCCATACCAAACTGTCAACCTACTTTTGGCCGAATCCCGTGTGATTTCATGAATCCCAGTTTTGCATTTGAGGAAATAGGTTTCAGAGTGGTTCAGACTTGCCGAAGTTCTCCATCACTGGAGAGCCAAGAGCCAACCCCGGGCCAGTTTGACTCCAAAGCCCACGCCCTTTTCCTGACCCCTCTCTTGCTTGAGTCAAATCACAGCATTTGCTCAGTTTCTTTGTGAGTTTCTTTCTTCCTCCAGAAACCAGAGTGAAAGTATCTCTGAGTCATTGTATTGTCACTTTCTCCTGCCTTCTCCCCATGGGTCTAGAGTTCACCACTCCTCCAGGGATTCACCAAGAAGCCATCATACGTTTCAGATCATCACACACACACACACACACACACACACACACACACACACCCCTGGAAAGCCAGGCCAGCTACCCGAAGGCAGGCTTAGGTCCTCTGGGTTTCTTTTTGTCACGTATGAACTTCCGTACGGCATTTACCACACTGCTTTCCGTAAGGCTCTGATTTTTTTTTTTTTTTTTTTTATCAGTTTCCATTTATTACAATAATGTTCCTGCCCGGCCGGCCGGTGTGGCCCAGTGGTTGAGAATCGACCTCCGAGCCAGGAGGTCACAGTTTGATTCCCAGTTAGGGCACATGCCCAGATTGTGGGCTCTATCCCCAGTGTGGGGCACGCAGGAGGCAGCCAATCAGTGATTCTCTCTCATCACTGATGTTTCTGGCTCTCTCTCCCTCTCCCTTCCTCTCTGAAATCAATAAAATAAAATAAAGATTTTTTTTTAAATAATGTTCCTTAACCATTTTTAAAGAATTTGTTTGGGGGATGATCACTCATCTCTTTGAGAAAATAATGAAGACTGCGAGTCCTCCACCTTAGGAATGGGCCCACGATTTCATGGGTCTGTGATTCTCCATTAACATTACCTGCCATGGGCTGTGGGCTGCGGACCACAGGGACCACATCTTCGTACTTCTGTATCCTTTACACCTTGCACAGGGCTGAGAACCCAAAACAAGTCCTGAATGTGTGTCAGTACAGGGCCGAATACATGAATGGGCAAACTAAGGGGGGACTACAGCAAAGCTTACACAGAGCTTATTATGTGGGGGACACTGTGCTGAGTGATTTTTGTGGGTGACCACATTGATGTCGCACATCAATGAGGTAAGCACCGTGAGTATTCCCATTTCATAGAAGAGGACACCAGGGCGCCAGAAGCTTCCATGGCTCTGGAGTCCTTCACTGCAATCATTAGATTATAAGGAAAATGGGGCAAAAACATTTTAAACGATGTTAGTGTTTCTTTAAATTTAGAGTTAGGTGATATCTTTGGAGGCCCTACTAAGTGCCAGCCAGGCATTATACCGTGTTTCCCCGAAAATAAGAAGACCTAGCGCATGGAAAGATAAGACATCCCCTGAAAATAAGACCTTGCGCAACTTTGGGAGAAAAAATTAATATAAGACACTGTCTTATTTTCGGGGAAACAGGGTATTAGGTATTTCCAGCTCTAGCTAGAGATGTTGGGCCCCTCCCCTCCAGTTTCCCAGGTCGTCCAAGTGAGATGGGAGATCTGGTGAGCTCTTGTCCCAGTGTGAGGTCCAGCTTGAGCAATTCTTGGTCCACAACCAGAAGCGCTGGTTCTGTTCAAGGAAAGCATTTCCTAATAAATGGCCAAGATTAATGGGGTTGGTTTATCATCTTTTCAAATGGATTGGCATCAAACTTATGTGTCATGGGCTGGTTAGACTGGCCCATCTGCTACCAAGGCTTTGATGTCTTGATCAGCCCAGTTTATCTGGAGCAAACAGAACCATGTGCCCGTGTCATTGATCCAGACACAGAGAAACGGATGGCTTTTGAATTGTCCTCATGGAATTTCCTGGAGACTGGGAAAATGGCATATAATAAAGACAGCCATGAGGCTTAGAAGCACCTGGAAAGAGGATGTGAATTCTTCTCCTATTGTGTTCCTGGATGAGACACGTCTCACTTCTGGATCTCAGGGAAATGGGAGAACTCTAGAAAGTTTGAAAGCCCTGATAGCCTTTGTGTCTGTGGATTTTTTTAAGACCAACCCGAGCAAGGTGCCCAAAGCTGTAAAGAAAGAGGTAAGAAAGGGACTCTTCTTTCTTTCTTTGTGCCCATTCAGCAAATACAGGGGAAGCATGGCTCTCAGCAACCAGGATACAGCAGCAAAGGAAACAGAAAATGTCCCTGTGGAGGGAGGCAGACAGTCAGCAAGAGAAGAGTGTGTTGTACTGTATGTTGGAAGGTGATGACTATACAGAGAAAACAAAGCAAGACAGAGGGTCGGTAATGGTTGAATTGTGACCCCTCCCCAATTTCCTAAGTTGAAGTCCTAATGCCCAACAACTCAGATGGTGACCTTGTTTGGAAATACAGTAGTTAGTTTGGTTGAGAGGAAGTCATACTGGAGTTCTGTATGACTGGTGGGTGTCCTTATACAAAGGAAAAATTTGGACACACACATACAAAACTTTTGGACATACACACGTGGAGATGGCTGTGTGAACACAAACACAGAAATCAGCATGAAGCAAGAAACACCAAGCATTACTGGTGACACCAGAAGCTCAGAAGAGAAAGTCATGATGAACATCTTCTTCTTTGGAGCCTTCCAGAGAGCATGGCCCTACTGACACCTTGACCTTGGGTTTCCAGCCTCCAGAACTGTAAGACAGTAAGCTCCTGTCGCTTACGCCACCCACTTGGTGGTCCTTTGGTACAGCATCTCTAGCAAACTAACACAGGAGTCTTGCAGAGTTAAATGGGGAGATCAAGGAAGGCCTCACAGACAAGGTACCGTTATTTAAGGTCTTAAAGGCGGTGAGGGAGGGAGTCATGTAAATAAACGGAGTAAGAACATTTCAGGCAAGAGGAAGAGAAAGCACAAAAGGCCCTGAAGTGGGCCTTTTAGTTATTTCTTTTCCCCATCATTTTAACTAATAACATTTTCTAATATGCGGAAAAATAAAATACATCAACATGCATCTATCCCATAGATTCATTATCAATGAATATTTATTCATTGTAGGCTGCTTACTATGGATCACTGATCCATTTTGCAATAAGTTAGATATAATTCTTCTTTAATCCTTAAATATTTCATGAATCTTCCCCAAATAAGGACATTCTATTTACTAAATATCACACACACACACACCTAAAAAATTAAACAATAACTGCATATTCAAATTTTCCCAGTTGCCCTTAAATATATGTTATGGCACTGTGTGTGTGTGTAGGGGTGTTAGGACAAGGTTGTAAGTCTCTTTTAATTGATAGCAGTCATCCCCACCTTCTTTCTTTCATAACCTCCTTTTGAAGAGATCAAGGCAATTATTTCATACAATTTTCTGTATTCTAGATTTTTGGGGGAGTGGAGGGGTGGAGAGGAGAATCTTTCTCTAACCAAATAAGTATGTTATGAATTTGTACAAAGATTACTACAAATGCCCTAATTTACCCTTTATAAATCCACCCAGCACCTGTCCAAATGATGCTTTAGTTGGGCAGATTCACTGGCAGACCTGAGTTCTAGTCTAGTGATTCTGTCCTGGAGACAGTGTTAGGCCCAAAGAGACAGTTAAGCAATGTCTAGAGGCACCTTGGGCTGTCCTGGATGAGGAGGAGTATGCTCCTGGCGTTTGGTAGGTAGAGGTCAGCGATGCTTCTAAGCAACTGACAATGCACAGGGCAGCCCCTCACAACGAGTAATTGTCTGGTTCAACATGTCATTTGTGTTGAAGTTGAGAAACCCTGCTGCATCCCGTGACTCTGACATCAGATTGCTCTATGGCTTTGGGCACATGCCATCTTGCCTCTGGGTCTGTTTCCATGGTTCTTGTCAACTCCACCCAACCCAGCCAGACAGGGGCAAGTTCTGCTCTGCTCCTGGAGTCGAGACTGGGTGGCCCAGGAACGGTACCAGCCAAAACCTCCTGTGTGACTGACAGTAGGTCAGGTTCACATCCGCCTTATCGCTACATCCTCTTTCACACACCCTTAGACAAACTGTTTGGGGGCCAAGCCATACAGGACAGTTTGGAAAGACCCAACCACGAGACAGACGGGTTGTGGCTAAACAATGCCACAGTGCTGCCTGTTTCTGGTACTTTTCATGAGTGACCCAACAAGTAGGTTATAAACTCGTAAAAGAGAAGAACGATTGGGAAAGCAAAAATGCCAGGACAGGGCATTTCTTATTCCTGCAGGGGGAGGAAAAGGGGTCAGAGAACTGCAACATGGAGAATTTGAACATCACTCAACCCTCAACACCTGTGGATGGTCTGCCCCGACATCCTGACTCGGTTCCATGTCCCTATACTAACCAGCCACAAGGAGTTGAGTACAACCACGAGCCAGGTACCCTACCGGGCATCGAAACATGTATTGTTCACTTGAGTTTTCCATCAGGATTCCTTCTGCTTTCAATCCAAGTGGGCTTGTGACTAGAATGGAAGGGACACTCTGTGACTTCTGGCTCGAGGTCATAAAAGGCAACACACCTTCTACCTGGAGCCCTCCAAACACTCACCCTTAGCACTGAGCCACCGTGTTGTCCGATCATACAAGAAATCCATGACCAAACCCATGTGGGGGATGCCCCCAAATCCCAGAGCATCAGCCCCAGCTAAGTCCCCCGCGGACAGATGCCACCAACCTTCACGGCAATCATGTGAGGGGTCATCTTGGAAGCAGATTCCCCAAACCATCTCCGCTCATACTGCCTGGAGGACAGGGGGGCCACCTCTGCCGATACAGGAACCAAACAGATGATTGTTCCTGTGTTGAGGCATCTGGATTGAAGATGGTTTGTAATTTAGAAACCAATATCTGGCAGCAAAGCCCATGCATACATATAGGTACCTTTTTTTTTTTTTTTTAAATCCTCATCCAAGGATATTTTTCCCATTGATTTTCAGAGAGAGTGGAAGAGAGATGGAAAGACAGAGAGAAATCTTGATGTAAGAGAAACACATCGATTGGTTGCTCCCTGCACCCACCCTGACCAGGGCCCTGGGAGGAGCCTGCAACGGAGATATGTGCCCTTGACCAGAACTGAACCTGGGACCCTTCAGTCCACCAGCTGACGCTCTATCCACTGAGCCAAACCTGCTAGGGCGGTATAGATAGCTTATTCCACAATTGGGAATGCTGAATTTCAGAGCAGCAAAGCCAGAATTCAAACTTGGATCTGTCTGGTCCCAAAACATGTGCCCTTAGCCACCGCCCAGTTCTGCCCAATGAAAACGGGATATATTCTCTGCTACAAGGGCTATAAGCTCAAGGTGGGAAAATAAAACCCAAATTTTATACATTAATTTTTTAAGCTGCAATCTCAAATTGCCTATGGGCAGATACTGTCCTTCCTGGGAAACTGCCCTACAGAAAAAAAAAAAAAAATCTAAGGGAACACTTCATGTGTACCAACAACAGACGTTTGCAAGACCTCAGATGCCCCATAACTGGGGATGGCTGATAAAAAGTTATGTGGCTAATAAAAAAATATAACTATGAACACCTGGTGACAACTTATAAAAATGACTGCAAAATCATATTAGATGACAAAAGTAAACCACAAAAGGAAATGTGAACTCAGCTCATGACAACATGGAGAACAGAGAGAGAAATTATGTTTATTTAACTTTTCCTCAGTTCCTGGCACTGCATGTATTATTCTTTAATTTCAGCTTTCTACAGCTCCAGGAGGAAATATTATTACCGTTGTTTTACAGATCAGGGAACTGAGGCCCAAGAATCTGAAGTAATTCACACACAACCACATAGCTAATGCGTGCTAGGACAGGGATGCAACCCGGGAGGTCGTGCTGGGGAATTCGGGATCGAGAATCAGCAGACGGAGGCAGGATTGAAGGCAGGGCAGAAAACGCGAGCACAGCAGAGATGGCATCTGGTGAGGTCAAATGATTACTTTGGCCATGGACGCCTTCACTTCAGTTAGCCAAAACAGACTGGCCTTTCTGATGATGGTTTCCTTGTGCTCATTAAGACTAGCAAGCTACTATTTAACAGCTGCTGGACCAGCACTCTGCTAAACCCTTGGGGTAGGGAGAGGAATACAGTCCTGATACTGCCCCAAAGGAACTCCTCCTGGTCACCTGAGCTTGGTACAGGCTCAATTCTTGATTTGCTGGGACACTCCAGGACAGCGACGGTCAGGTGCACAGGTGGGTGAAGGAGACCAGTGATGGTGAGCGATGTTCTGACACCATTTGAAAAATGGACAAAGAGCCCTGGCTGGTTTGGCTCAGTGGATAGAGCACATGTGTCAAACACAAGGCCCGCGGGCCAAATCCGTCCCGCCAGGCCTTGCAATGTGGCCCGCACCGCGCTGTCATCACTGCACTCCGCTGCGTTTCCATCACAATGACAGTTTATGACTGTTCAGCGATTTAGGCTGGATTTTAGATTTTGGCCCCTTCTCTGATTGAGTTCGACACCCCTAGGATAGAGCGTCGAACTGTGGACTCAAGGGTCCCAGGTTCGATTCTGGTCAAGGGCATATACGTTGGTTGTGGGCACATCTCCAGTAGGGGGTGTGCAGGAGGCAGCTGATTGATGTTTCTCTCTCATCGATGTTTCTTTCTATCCCTCTCCCTTCCTCTCTGTAAAAATCAATAAAAATATATATTTTTTAAATGGGCAAAGAGATGGACAGGAAGTTCTTAGGGCTCTCCTTTGTCCTATGTTCCTCAGAATTCCTCAAAGAAAAAGCTCTCTGAAGACCTGAGGTTGAAACCAGGAGTGGTCAAGTATGCAAACACATAGATATCACGGGCAGGGGTCTCCCTGGGGAAGAGAAAGGGCAAAATGGAAGGCTCCCCCTCCCTCAGCTAGCATGCACAGCGTATGGCAGACCCTTCGTGTGTGGAGTGATGGTGGCCAGCCTCCAGAATGGCCCCAGGAATCCTGTCTTCTTGTGTTCGTACCTTTGCGTGGTCCTCTCCACGCCGAGTAGAGTTGACGTCTGTGACGCCAGGAGATGTTGCAGAAAGGGCGCGTGTGACTCCTGGGGCTGAGTCATAAAGGACAGTGTGGCTTCTGCCTTGCTTTCTCTTGGAGAAGTCGTCCTGGGAGAAGTCAGGTGGCAGGTCGTGAGGACACTCAAAACGCCTGGTCCATGTAACTAGGAACTTAGACTCATGGAGAGCAGCAGTAGTTAAGCCGTCAGAGGACTACAGCTGGGACTCACCACTTGAGCCACAGCCACTCAGCAAGATGTCCCTAAGATCTTGACTCACACACACTTTTTGAGATAATAAGTGTTTATTGGTTCCAGCCACCTATGTCTGTAGGTGACTTGCTACAAAGCGACAGGTAACTACAACAATAACCTCTTAACTACGTGGAGATGTCTCAAAGCAAGAGTTTAGAATGAGCAGGTTGCTTTTTCTTCTAACACAGAGAGGATTATATGCTTTTGTTCTTTCATTATTATAGATGTATGCTTACTTGTAGCAAATAACTTGGAAAATTAAAAAAAAAAAAAGTATAACAAAGGAGAAGATCCTTTGCATATATACTATCCCTTATAAGATAAATAGATATCTGAGCACATAGAGATTTGCTCTATCATTTTAAATGCCTATATGTGTTGCAATATATGGCTGTGTCGTAATTACTCAACGAATTCCTCATGGACAGACGTTAGATGTTGCAACTTCTTTGATATTGTAAACAATGTCTCGGGGACCATCTCTGTATATATATCATTTCGTGTACTTGAAGGAGTATTTCCTTTGGGTAAATTTCGGTAAGTTGGATTATTGAGCTAACGTATACTATGCATTTTAAAATTCCCTTATCAATAGTACATGCCAAACGTTGGACATTATTATCTGCCTTTTGTAGACCAGGACACTGAGAACCAGAGACGTTGAGTGACTTCTTCCAGGTCACACAGCTGGCTCTCCAGCCCATGCTTTGGAATTGACTCTCACCACTTCCTCTGCTGGAGACCGAGGCAAGGTGCCCAAAGATGAAGGAACTCCCAGAGAAGTAGAAGAACGTCCATTCTTTCAAGCGAGGCCCCTGTGTGCCTGCTCCCTCCTCTGAGCTGCGGAAAGGGAGGGACCAGCCATTTCTTCCTGTGACTTGAAAATCAAACAGCTGATGGGGCAGGGCTATTAGCATCTCAAGAACTGGAGCACAATGTGGAGTCAACAGTTGGCTGGAAAGGACCAGAATTTCAACATCAAGAAGTAGTGAGAGATGCCTTCTGAAGTCATCAATCGTCCAAATTATTCTTCTTTTGGGTTTTCCATCACTGTGGATTCTGGTAGCCATGGTGCCTGCCTGGTGGCCTGCTGCCTCTGGGGGGGGAGGTAGGAGGAACAGGCGGAAGAGATGGGACTGCCAGCACCAGAGAGGGAGGGCACTGAGTCTAGACCCGTGATTGGCAAACTGCAGCTCGAGAGCCACATGCGGCTCTTTGGCCCCTTGAGTATGGCTCTTCCACAAAATACCACGGCCTGGGCGAGTCTATTTTTTAAAAATGGCATTAGAAGAAGTTTAAGTTTAAAAGATTTGGCTCTCCAAAGAAATGTCAATCATTGTACTGTGGATATTTGGCTCTGTTGACTAATGAGTTTGCTGACCATGGCTCTAGGCTACTGCCTAAATCACGGGGCGATAATAAGTGCGCTTTTTTTACCCTGAGGGAAAGGAAGCAAACTCTCCACTTCTCTTCCATCCCTGTCACTTCCTGTGACGGGTCAAGTGGTTTCAGGGAAAGAACCTGGCCTTTCGAGTCAGGGTCCTGGGTTATAATTACCCCAGCTGTGGCGTTAGGGTCTGGGTATCCCAGAACCCTGTGTGTTCACTTGGTCACAGGGGAAACGGGTCTATGGGTAGCCATCTCCCAAGAAAGAGTTCATGAAACCATGTCCACACCAAAGAGCCCCACAGTGGGAGGTAAATGCTCAGTACATAGGACCATCTGTTTTTTCCCTTTCTGTTCCCGAAGGAGGTCTTATTAATCAAGTCATGTTCTCTCTTACCTTAGAAAAGGTAATTCTAGAGGTTCTTGGATGACCCATTTTTTTTTTCTAGGCTTCAAAGAGACAAGCAAATAAAGCAACGATCCTTTTCCTATTCCGATATACGCCTATCTCACAAGAGACTGTGTGTACACGCACTGACACACGCTCACACCCCTCACCCCATGCACCAGGCACCCACCCACAGGAGCCCCCTCAGTGGCCTGCACCCCCGATCTGAGTGCATGACTCCCACGGTGAGTCAAGCATAACATGCCAATCCTATTTAAAGTTTCCCCCACGATAGCCTGTACATTATAGGTGTTCCCAGCGACGGGACCGGAGAGCATCTATCTGCAGTCCTGGGGCGGATAACAAATTGTCCTGTTCACAGGCCCGGCATCTGGGAGGACTCGACCAGACTTCTGAATGAGCCTCGTGGAGCAGAGACTCAGTCCACGTCTGCCTTCAGCGAGCAGGCGCCCATCCAGCACCCACACACTGCGGCTTTGTGTGCGGCCTGCTGAGGGCTTTCCAGAGCTTTCCTCCAAGCTCCGCTCGGGGGGAACTCGGGGGAAACCAAGGCCCAGCTCCCGGGTCCTACAGCATGTCTCAGTATTCACATCGGCCTTGCAGGAACGCGCTCATATGGGCTCTGCCCTCCTTTGAGAAATTGGCTTTGGCTATGGGGTTCTGGAGGTCATGTTGACTATGTCCTGGGAGCGGAGTGTGGACCGAGGGAGAAAAGCATCTCTGATTGTGGAGGGTCCACGTTCATCTCTCAGCCACACGGTCCCTGCGCACAGACATGCCCACGTTTAATCAAACGTTACACTGTCGCTGTCATGAAATTCTTAGTAATATCTGAACAAGAGGCCCCGCATGCTTTGTTTTGCACTGGGCACTACAAAACAAGGCAGCGGTCTTGTTGACACCTCTGTGGCTTTGCACGTACTGTTCCCTGCCTGGAATGCTCTTCCCACTTCTCCTGCCTGGGAGATCCCTGGTGTCTCTCTCCTTCTTCCTGCCTTTTTCTTCTTTTTTTTTTTTTTTTTTTTTCTCTATAAATAGCTGGTGAGTCCCTACTCTGGAATCTACCCTGCACAAGGAGCCAGAATTTCTAGAGTAGCAAAGACAGAAACAGTCCCTGTTCTAATGGAGTCTAAGCCTGGGGAAGGCGGTAGACAAACAAAATAACAAAGACACAAACAAACAGAAAGTAGCTTAAAATGGTAGGCGTTGCTGTGAAGGAGACAGAGTGCTGGGAAGGGAATGACAGCAGGGGAGGGAGCAGCAGGGGGCCCCTTTTTTGGGGGGGTGGTCAGTGGTTGCAGATCAAGGCACCTCTCAAACATCCACTCACCCTCCACTCTCAGAAAGCCGCAGCCACACGGAGCGGCAACTGTGCGCGCACACCACCACCTCCCCTACTGACGCATGAGCTGCGAGCTGCGTGAGGACTGAGGCCGGTCATAAGCACTGCTGTCTCCCCAGGTTCTCTGAGGGCACCGAATAGGCACTGGACGATGCCCCATGCTTTGCTGCTCTCGCCAGTGGTCCTCAGAGGGAGTAAGGGGGCATATTGACCACTGAAGCGACATTTGGCCGTGTCTAGAGGCATTTTTTAAAAATATATATTTTTACTGATTTCAGAGAGGAAGGGAGAGGGAGAGAGAGATAGAAACATCAATGACAAGAGAGAGCCATTCATTGGCTGCCTCCTGCACGCCCCACATGGGGGATCAAGTCCGTGACCTCCTGCTTCATAGGTGGACACTCAACCACTGAGCCACGCCAGCCCGGCTAGAGGCATTTTTTATCGTCATGACCTGGGGTAGAGGGGGTGACTACCGGCATGGACTGGGTAGAAACCAGAGACACTTACTATAAAAACATCCTACCATATGCAGGCCAGTGCCCACGACGGAGAGCCATCCTCCCAAAATGTCAGTAGTGCTCTGCCCTCATACGGAATGACATACATGGGTAACATTTCTAAAACATGAGCTAGTTAGCCTACCTCTTACTTTTTACATCCCGTTCTCCAGGCGCCCCCTCAGAGGCAGCCCCACAGCTGTCTCCCGGACACAGCCCGGGGACTCCCAGCCCTGACTTCCCACTGCGGCTTCCTTCCACCCCGAGCTTCTCCTGATGCAGCTAAAACCCATTTCCTCAGCAGCAGTTCTTTTCTGGGCTCACACGGTCACCCAAAGAACACACGATTGAGCAAGTTCAAGAGCAAACAGCCAACAAGGGGCTTTGGATTGGGGAAGGAAGGGAGTATAATTTGGTAAGAGCACTTATTCAGGGCCAAGCCATTTTTCCTAATATAATCGGGAATGCAGAGTTACGACGGAGACAGTCTTACCTGCCAGAGTCCAGGCTGGTCTGGGGGAGGATCCCTTCCAGGGTGGCTCACGTGGCGTTTAACAAGCCTCAGGTGCTGCCTGACTGGCCTCGTGGGCCGCTCCCTGATGCAGCCTCCAGGTTTGGCAGCTGGCTTTCCCCGGAGCCAGGCCCCAAGGGAGAGTGGCAGAACATGCCCCAGGCTGGGTCACAATCTTTGTGTGATCTAACCTCAGTAGTGACATCCCTGCCCTGCCGGTGGGGCTCAGTTGTTGAGCGTTGGCCTATGAACCAGGAGGTCACGGTTCGATTCCCGGTCAGGGCACCTGCCTGGGTTGCGGGCTCCATCCTCAGGGTGGGGTGTGCAGGAGGCAGCCAGTTGATAATTCTCTCTCATTGTTGATGTTTCTATCTGTCTCTCTCCTTTCCTCTCTGAAATCAATAAAATAATAATAATAATAAAAAGAAGTGAGCCGAAACCGGTTTGGCTCAGCGGTAGAGCGTTGGTCAGTCTGCGGACTAAAAGGTCCCAGGTTCGATTCCGGTCAAGGGCATGTAGTATGTTGGTTGCGGGCACATCCCTGGTAGGGGGTGTGCAAGAGGCAGCTGGTCGATGTTTCTCTCTCATCGACGTTTCTAGCTCTCTATCCCTCTCTCTTCCTTTCTGTAAAAAATCAATAAAATATATATTAAAAAAAAAAAGTGACATCCCCTTACATTTGCTGTATTGTGTTTGCTATAAGCGAGTCACAAATTCCAGTTCACACATGGGGAGAGGAATTACACAGGTTGTGGATACCAAGAGGCCACACACACACACACACACACACACACACACACACATCATTGGGGGTCATGGTGCCTACCACCAGGGGACGTGGTGCCAGAGAGACTGTAGTCCAACCTAACGCCACCCCCCACTGATTGGTGACCTTGGGCATGCAGTTCAGCCTGCCTACGCTTCCCCACACATGACCGGGCCGTTGCAATAGGATGTGCCCTGCTGGGTGGACATGTGTAATATTCTGTCACACAGATGACCACGCCAGGCCTGTCTGGTCGGAAATACTCTCAAAGCTTCTACTTCCTGTTGGTGGCCTGTTCTCTCCTTTCCCTGCCAGTGGCCCTGTGCCTGTCAGAGAATGATGACTCTCTCTGTTACTGTAAAGGAGTTGGCAAGCTATTCCATAAATGCCATTGGAGAGCCTCGGGATTGGGGAGGGCTCAGCATATCATCTACCCGCAGTCACCAACCCGTGGTCCATGAGACCCGAAAGGCTGGCGACTGCTGGACAATCGGATCTGGGACTGTTTTTGTCTGTGTCCCACTTGCTTCTCTCCCATCCATCAGGATATTCTCTGAAACTGGGCATTCTCTGTAATGACGAGACCCTCTGTGCTTCCTTGG
Organism: Pipistrellus kuhlii; assembly: GCF_014108245.1. NCBI lineage: Eukaryota > Metazoa > Chordata > Mammalia > Chiroptera > Vespertilionidae > Pipistrellus > Pipistrellus kuhlii. The sequence goes on from NW_023425449.1 coordinate 4,675,652, forward strand.
GCTCTGCCTCTTCGTGCTTTTCTCACTGCCCTGCTTGTGGCAGGTCCTGCTGGGTCCCTGGTGTGTGGTCTAGGCTTGGCTGTGGTACACTGAGGCAGGTTAGTTATCACTGACTTCCTCCCTGCCTGCCTGCCTGCTCTCCAGCCATTAGCTTGGGATCGTCTTGCTGGCATCTTGGCCCGAGGAAAACCAATATTGTATAATAAAGGGTCAAATGGCAGAACCACTGGAATGTTTGGGACCCTTCCGCCCTGATGAGGGGCAGGGCTGGCCCGCAAACCACCCTCGGCCCTTCCCCACTCCGCCAGCCCAGGCCCGGCTGTCCTCCCGTGAGTGGGAGGTAGTCCAGCTTCCCCAGCCTCCCGATTCTCTGCCCTCCACTGAATCCCATCATCTCCTTTCACAGCTCAAAGGATTGGGGAAGATTGCGTCAAGTCTGAAATCCATTCCCTCCAGCAGGCATGGAGAAGCCGTAGCTGACTGTTACCCCAGGCCCAGGGATGCAAAGTTGAAGGAACCCAGTCCCTATTTCATAGTCTGGAAGAGAAGATGACAATTGATGGTGGTCTGTGCAAGATAGAGCTCAGCTGGAGCACACAGCTTCCCAAACTGGGGTACAGATATCAGGATAAAAATGGGACATGATTTTAGGTGGTATGCCCTTTTAAACGGTAATAAATTATGTCGGTGTGTATTTTTAGGAAACATGAGAAAAGAAAAAAAAATACTCAACATCTCAATCTTATGTTAAATGACTTCATCTTCATTCATTGATTCATTCATCATTCATTCATTCAACAAATATCTAATGATGATCATCTGTGCCTAGCACCGGTCTAGCCTCTGAGTATCCAGAAAAGAGCCGATAGCTGAGAAATTCCTGTTTCTCGTAGAATTTACCTTAAAGTCAAATAAAATATTTACACGTTTAAATGAGATGTTTTACAGAAAGAAATCCACAGATACGCCAGCCTTGCTGTGTGTTTCAGGGGTACGCTTAGACTCGTGTCTTCACCCCTTTGTGCCTCAGTTTCCTTACCTGCAAAATGGGAATAATAATAATAGCACTCTCCTCCCTGGGGCAGTCTGACCCTCCTGGGAGTGGGTCGTGTGAAACTCACACAGTGCCTGTTGCAAAAATGTTGCCAACGAAGCAGCCACGATTGAGTTCTGGGAATCTTCCGGGAGCAGGAGAACTTGTTCATTCCTAGGCTTCGAGCCAGAGATCTTGGCTTAGCAGATTTGGGGCAAGACCCAGGTTGCAAAGCCCCTCCCCCTGCTCCCTGGGGAGCGAACCATCCCGGCTGCTTTAAGGTCAGGTAAAGACTCCTGCAGGGCGGTGCGGGTGGGGGAAAGCCTTCCCGGATGCTGCCATGCCTGAAGGACAAACACACGCCAACATCACTGGGCTCAGGGGGAGGTGGTCTGCAGAGGCTGCAGCAGGTGCAAGAGGCCCGGGCAGAACGGGTTCGCTCACGAAAGTGCAACAAGTTTACCAGCTCGGAGCGTCTGGTATGCAGGCTGGTGTCTGGCTCTGACCGGAGGAGACACTGGGGCTTGTTGTCCGGGGCTGCCTTCAGGTCCCGTGGAGACCTGCCAGCGGGAGCTTTGCTACATTGGGAGATGTTTGCATCTTCGCTGAAGGTATTGCACCCAGAAGCCCAAAGCAGCCGCAAGGAGAAAAACGGATTCCAAGAGAAATGATGTCGGATTATAAGGATTATAAGAAATTATAAGGATCTGCAGGCTGTCACTGTGTCCAGGGTCCCCTTTGAACCTTCCAGTGACTTCAGAGGAGACAGGGGAGATGGGAAGAGGCCGCTGAACCCTTTAAGGACGGAGCTCACCCCACGGTCTGATGTGTTTTCTGGAAGCCTGGCTGGGAAGCCGCGGGATGGATCACATGTCCCAGGTCCCTGTCCCACCCCGAGCGCGAAGAAGAGAAAGCTCCGTGGAATCGGATGACTCCACCTTGACCTAGCCACGTGATCTTGGGCGAACGGCCCCATTGTTCAGCACCTCAGCGTTCCCACCTGCACTGTGGGAGTCTCGTGTCAAGAATAAGTGACATGGCCGAAACCAGTTTGGCTCAATGGATAGAGCGTCGGCTTGGGGACTGAAGGGTCCCGGGTTCGATTCCGGTCAAGGGCATGTACCTTGGTTGCGGGCATATCCCCAGTAGGGGGTGTGCAAGAGGCTGCTGATCGATGACTCTCTCTCATTGATGTTTCTAGCTCTCTACCTCTCTCCCTTCCTCTCTGTACAAAATCAATAAAATATACTAAAAAAAAAAAAAAAAAAAAAAAAAGAATAAGTGACATGGTCTTGGCCGGAGTGGCTCAGTGGGTTGGGGGGGCATCATCCCATACACCAAAAGGTGGCAGGTTTTATTCCTGGTCAGGGCACATACCCACCCACCCAGGTTGTAGGTTCGATGTCGGTCTGGATGCAAGCAATGGGCAACTAATAGATGTTTCTCTCACACACATCAATGTTTCTCTCTCTCTCTTGCCTCTTTCTCTCTAAAGTCAATGAAAAACATATCTTTGAATGAAGATTAAATATATATATTATATATATATATAATATATATATATATATATATATATATAGAGAGAGAGAGAGAGAGAGAGAGAGAGAGAGAGAAACATATTTGGCACACGGCCTGGCACAGAGCGAAAGCTTACTGAGTGACAATATGCTATTAACTTTTTAATCAGAAAAAGTGAACTGACATCCAGAAACTAAAGAAAGAGGAAGATGCAACGATCAGCACTTACAATGAGGAAACTTTTCATTTGGAACTTCTGCAGAAAACACATTGGAAGGGTGTGTGGCTAAGAGAGGATATTTGACTAAGGGCTGGAAGTTAGTTCAGCTTTTGGGGGAGGATTGCTAATTATGGCCTTTTAACCTAAAAGCACTGGATAAAGAAATGCTTGGAAGGGGTGGGAAAAACTGAGGCAGCTGGATGGAACAGGGATGCTTCATACCCGAAGGATGCATGGGGTATGCACCCCACCCCCACACCCCGGAAGGCCTGACAGTCCCGCCATTTGTGGCAGGGAGGAGGAAGGAAAGAGAAAAGCAGGCCAGGGCGGGAGCGGAGCGGGAAGGAGCCCTGAGAAAAGGGGAAGGAAGATGTTGGGAGCGGTTTGCTCTGCGGAGCGCTGGGAGGAGAGAGAACTGAGCTCATGGCTGCCCTGGCTCAGGTCTGCCCTGGGAGTGGGTCCGACCAGGATAACCCAGGGCCTACTGTGTGCGCTCCACAGCCAGGGCCCTGAGGGCGGGTGGATCTATGCCCAGGCCCAGCCCTGGACATGCTCACCCATCTACATCCGGCTGAGTAGTGCCCCCAGAATTGATGTCCCCCCGGAACCTCAGAATGTGGCCCTGTTTGGACACGGGTGTTTGCAGATGGAGTGAGGTCACATTGGTTGAGAGTGGCTCCAACATCCAGTGACTGGTGTCCTCACCATGAGAGGAGAGGAGAACCAGAACTCCATGCAAACTCAGAGGACAGAGCCATGTGAAGAGAAGGGTGGAGACTGGGGTGATGCATGGACCCACCAAAGAGCGCCAAGGACTCCGGCCCCGGCACCCACCAGAGGCTTGAAGAGGCAGAGCAGGGTCCACCTGAGCCTCTTAAGGGAGCGTGGCCCTGCCCGCACCTCTGAGAAAGATTCCTGTAGTCATAGGCCACCAGCGTGGGGTGATCTGTTAGGGAACCCCTGGGAAAGCAATCTACCACCTTAAGAGAAAAAGGGGGTGCAGACACCCCTCAGTGAACAGGAACCTGTGCATGTAGGTATCCCGTCCTCACGTGCGCATTCTGGGTAACTGAGGGCTAGTCTCTGTTACCATGGGAACTGACTACACACACACACACACACACACACACACACACACCTGGTAAAGCCCAAAGGGCTCATATGCATGAGCAAATGAGGAAAGAGCAGCACACGGTGAGGAGCAGGAGGCTCGAGGTTGCAGAGCTGGCTGGCTGCCCTGGACTGGGAAAGGCTTCCTGGAATAAGCAAGAGCTGGTGCAGGTTTGAAAGATGGGAAGGTCACGGCCTCTCAGGAGAGTCACCGGGGCAGAGGTTAGGTGCCTCTTTCCTCCCCCTTTCCTTCCTTCTTTCCTTTTTTCCTTCCTTCCTTCCTTCCTTCCTTCCTTCCTTCCTTCCTTCCTTCCTTCCTTCCTTTTTTCCTTCCTTCCTTCCTTCCTTCCTTCCTTCCTTCCTTCCTTCCTTCCTTCCTTTTTTCCTTCCTTCCTCCTTCCCTCCCTCCTTCCCTTCCTCCCTTCCTCCCTTCCTCCCTCCCTTCCTTCCTTTCTTCCTTCCTTCCTTCCTTCCAGGGTTCCAATCCTAACTCCCCTTTTCTCTGCTCTGAGACCTTTTCTGCCTGAGGCTAAGGTTCCTCGCCTGTGACCTGGGGACGCTACATCCCGGGGTGCCCAGGACTCCCAGGCCCAATCCTCCATAGCAGCCCAGAAGCCCCCTCTTTCTCCGAGCATCCTGGTTTGTATTCAAACACAAACACCCCAACCCAGCCCGTCTGACTCAGTCACTGAGCACCGCTCTAGGAACCAGGAGGTCACGGTCCGATTCCTGGTCAGGGCACAGGCCTGAGCTGCGGGCTCCATCCCCAGTAGAGGGTATGCAGGAGGCAGGGGATCGGTGATTCTCATCGTTGATGTTTCTATCTCTCTATCCCTCTCTCTTCCTCCTTCTGGAAAAAAAAACAAAACCAAACAAAAACAAAACAAAAAAAACAAACATTAAAAAAAAACTTAAAAAGAAAAAGCAGCAAGCAAACATTGGGATGGGCTTATTTTCTACTTTCCAAACACAAAGTGATATCCTTTTCAAACAACAATTTCCCTAAAAATGCCGCCTCCCACCTCTGCTATGTCGGGGGAGGGTCTCTGATTGAGAGCCACCTGAACGGGGCATCTCTGGACAGTTCCACCCGGAGTTTTAGAGCAAAGGCGCTGGAGTTGGACCAAACTGGGTTTATACCTGAGCCCGCCACCACTGGCTGTGTGACCTTCACAACCCACTCACCACACCCACCCCACCTCGGAGAGGCCACTTCATACTTCCTGCCTACCCCAGAGTTACTGAGATGGTTAAATGTATAGGTATTACCCTTGGAACAGCCCCTATCCCAAAGCAATGATTTCTTCAGTGGAGTTGTTTAAAAAAAAAAAAAAAAAAAATAGCTAAGAGTTACCTGTAAGCTGTGCAGAGTTGATTTGGGTTCGCTAGAAGGACGTACACAGAGTGGAGACAGCGTTATCCATCATTGGCTAGCCACTGGTGACCCAGTAGTCGGCAAACTCATTAGTCCACAGAGCCAAAAATGAACAGCACATGATTGAAATGTATTTGGAGAGCCACATTGCTTAAACTTAAACTTCTTCTAACGCCACTTCTTCAACATACTCGCCCAGACCGTGGTATTTTGTGGAAAAGCCACACTCAAGGGGCCAGAGAGCCGCATGTGGCTCTCGAGCCGCAGTTTGCTGACCATGGGCCTGGTCGGTGGGCCTGAGCCCTGTCCAAATGATCCCTGATTGTAGATCATCAAAGAGCAAAATATGCAGCAGGTGGGACCAGGAGACACAACTCCGATGTTACCGCTAGGGATTTGATTGCACTGACACCTGTTTTGGCTTTTGGTTTCCCGTCTCTTTGCTGTTTGAGATGGGAAGGGTGTTGCTATCTCGCCCCAGAGCACAGCAGTGTGACTTTATGCGACAAACTTGAAGAATGGTCCCTCATCCAGGGCTTCTTAGTTGCAAGAAACAGAAACGCCTGCAGACGATTTAATCCTAGAATTTTCCAGGGTCCTGGAGAGTTCCCTGAGCTGATGGCAACCTGGGAGGCCAGGGTGAGACAGGCTTGACACAGCTAGTCAAGTGTCTGGAGAGCCCGCCACTCCGTCTCCGCAGGGACAGTGACGAGAAAGAACGTGCTTTCCAGGTCAAGCTCAAAGTCCCGGGAGAAAAATCAGCTTCGTCTCCCTGGGGCGTCTCCATGGCTCAAAGGGGGTCTTAGGACCACTCAGACCACCCACAGTGGTTAAGAGAAAATGCCAGAAGGAGGTGGGGTGCATGAGCCACGGGAGAAAAAGATGCCTGCAGCCCCGAAGCCTCTTTTGTTGTTAATCCTCATCCGATGATATTTTTCCATTGATTTTTATAGCAAATAAAAGGGAGGAGGAGAGAGAGAAATATGGATATGTGTTGATTTGGTTGCCTCTGCACATGCCCCAAGCAGGGCCGGCAACCGAGGTACATAGGGAACCGAACCCAGGATTCTTCAGTCCGTGGGCCAACGCTCCATCCACTGAGCCAAACAAGCCAGGCCTCAGGGACGCTTTCCACGTGAGCCTGAGAATCTCCAATGACTAGCCTCACCTGCTCCCGAGCGTCCGCGTGCTCCGTCCACAGCCCTTCCCCAGCCTGGACTTGGCATTTTCACCTGCAATAAAGATATATTTTCAAAGTAACACGCCATCCATCTTACATTTGCACAGGACTATGTGTCCTATTTATTCAATTAAAAATATATTTTTTTAATGTTAGACTGGCACAGGTCATGGTTTTTCAGGCTTCAGAGCGTTCTAAAGGATCTCAGCGATCTGATGGGGCAGGCGAGGGGTGGTGGAAAATGCTGGGTAAATGTTAGTGCTGCTAGGATTAATGTTACTGTTCTCACTGTCTCTCCGTTGGAGAGGACATAATACTTACAATGACCTAGTCTGGCCTTCCCGATCCATGGGAACACAGTGGGCACAGACAATGGCAGCTCAGAGTCTGGGGTCCTAGGACCACGTACCATGACTGTAAAAAAAAAAATAAAAAAAGTGTTTTTATTGATTTTAGAGAGATTGAGAGATAGACATCAATGTGAGAGAGAAGCATCAAACCGCTGTCCTCGGCACACACCTCAACAGGGGATGGAGCCCACAAACTCGGCATGTGCCCTGATTCAGAATTGAACCTGTGACCCTTCGGTACGAGGGCCGGCCCTCTAACCATTGAGCCACACCAGCTAGTTCCGTACCACGACTTTTGGCTTAACCATAGCCCAAGTTTGTTGAGATAGTGCCACCATGATGGGAGGATCCGGACAAACAGGTAGGACTGATGTAACCTTCCCCACCGCAGAGTCTGTCCTTAGCAAATAAATAGTCCGAACCCCTTTCTTGAGGCCCCTGGGTGGTCTGCATGAGGCCCACCCCACCCCAAGGATGTTCTTTTCTTTTCCTACCCGCTCCTTCCATTCCGGTTTGCTGTGGTTCCCGAGGTCATCCTCTCTCCTTCCTCGCAGGCTATTTGGCCTGAGTCAGTCTCCACCTCTGGGCTGAACTCCTCCCTGACCCCCGGGCTGTGAGATGACCCTGTAAGATCATGCTTCCTCACCCCAAGGATTTACTTAATTATTTGCATAAATGCTTTTCCAATGTCACTAGGGAAACTGGAGGGACGAGAGCTGTGAGTCAGCAGGAGCCAGTGTGTGGAGGACCTTGGAGATATACAATGGCCTTGAGCCCTAGCTGGTTTGGCTCAGTGGTTAGAGCATTGGCCTGTGGACTGAAGGGTTTTGTATTAGATTCCAGTCTAGGATACTGCAGGAAGCAACCAATTGATGTGTCCCTCTCTCATGTCAATCAATCTCTCTCTCTCTCTTTCTCTCTCTCTCTCTTCCTCACTCCCTCTCTCTCTCCCCCTTCTACTCTCAATGGAGAATATCCTAGGGCAGTGATCAGCAAACTGCAGCTCTGGAGCCACAGTTTGCTACTCTGTTGACTAATGAGTTTGCCGACCACTGACCAAGACTCTCAATTACAATAATTACAGGCTGTTGTTGTTCTTTGTGATTAAGCCCCTATCCCAGTGGTCAGCAAACTCCTTAGTCAACAGAGTGGCAAACCGAGGCTCGAGAGCTGCAGTTTGCCGACCTCTGTCCTAGGGTAAGGATGGATGGATGGATGGATGGCTGAATGAATGAATAAAATGGTCTTGGACTTCATCTGCAGGCATAGGATCGGTGAAAGGTTTTAAGCAGGGGAGGGCACACTCACATTTATGACTCAGAGAGCAGTGGTTTCTGAACTTTTCAAGCTCTAGGGCTTGTTCAGACTGTTTCCTGGGGCCCACCTCCTGAAATTCTAATTCAGAGGGACCTCAGTAGCCCCCCTTCCCTGCAGAGGCCGTGTCCTAAGGCTCCAGGGGGGAGTCTGAAACCTCAGATGGTACTGAACTTTCACCTTCTCACTGAGAGGAAGCACTTACAGCTTCTCCTGGGTGGAGATGAATTCCCAGCATCACTGCTCTGGCGGGATGAAGTGAAGACAGGGTGACCTGAACTCCGGTATTCACACAATGACAGTCCATCTGATGGCCCAGCCGGCTAGTCAATGACTAACAGGTGGGGATGGACTGGAAACAGGGATGAGTCATGTCCCCAGAGGGACAGAGGGAGATGTTATCACGCCAGTGAGGACGGTGCACCATGTAAAACTTATGAATTGTTGACTTCTGGAATGTTTCATTTACTGTTTCGGAAACCATGGAAACCAAAACGGCAGGTGGCTGCCTGTGTTTGTGTCTGCGACAAAGTCACAGGTGATGTCCACGCTGCCGGTCCCTGAGGGAATCCTGATGAAGGTACGGCAGGAAGGCAGCATTTCAAGCAAGGGACTGAATGAGAGAGGGACAGTCCTGGTGGATGGGGCTGCCCTCTCGCTGGGGAGTGGCCAAGAAGATGCTGCTATATTGCTTAGGCCAGTGGTCGGCAAACTCATTCGTCCACAGAGCCAATTATCAACAGGACAACGATGGAAATTCCTTTGGAGAGCCACATTTTTTAAACTTAAACTTCTTCTAACGTCACTTCTTCAGCATAGACTCACCCAGGCTGTGGTATTTTGTGGAAGAACCACACTCAAGGGGCCAAAGAGCCGCATGTGGCTCTCGAACCACGCACGGACTTAGGCCAGTGCATCCCTCTGCGCACTTCCTGTGGCTCCTCTGGCTGCCTTGGACACCTCCGATAGAACGCCTTCCTCTGGGTCACCACGTCCTCCTAGCTTCCCTCCATCCCTCTGATGAGGTCTTTCCTTTGCTCCTCCACCAGCATTGCCTGAGTGCTGACTTTGATTCATTTTCGGGGTGGGGGGGTTTTCAGCAGTTCTGAGCTGCCACCCTCCCCTGCCAGGTAGGAAACACTCAACGTGTTTGTCAAATAACGGAGTGTAAGTGCTGGTCCTTCTCCGTTCTCCCGCAGTCCACAGGGCTAGGACCTTACCCATTGCCTTGATCTTAACAATGTCTCCGCACATCCAGCACGGTGTGGGGCACACAGTAGGTCTTCAATAACTATTTATGAACAACCGGGTAATCATTCCTCACCAGGTTGTGCCAGCTCTGTGAAGGCAGGCAAATGACTTAATCTCTCCAAGCTTCAATCTCTTTCTGTGAACCCTGGGATTAGAAATAGCCTCTCCCTCATAAGAGTTGCTTTGGGAATAAAAAATACGATAATGCACGTGAAGTGTTTAGCACACAGTAAACATTAACTGCCGTCATTGTGGCTTTGATTGTGGGTCCTTGTGTGACTTCAGGGGAGCTGTTGAACTTGCCTAAACTTCAGTACTGCCACATTCAATAATCACTCCCCTGCTGGCTGCCGGGAGGGTCTGGCAGATAGTGAGTGTGTAATAAAGGCTAATTGTCTCTCCCCTAGCTCTCTCTGCCCCTCCTCCCCCCCAGACCCCTGACCGCACCGGAGTGTTTCATCCCCGGAGGGGCTGAGGGGGTGACAATGGGTAGAAAGTGTTGGGAATGGTGGCTGAGCTCTCAGGCATTGTTCAGGCATTGTTTCGAAACAAAGAACATTCCTTTTAACCTTAGGAGGATCTACATCCCATTAGCACTCGTTCCCTTCCACTGTGCCTTCCTGAAGAGATTAGCTTTGGCTAATATTGGAAGAAATACAATTAAGGACAAAGTGTGAAATCAAACGCAGAGCCGTGTAGAGTCACCTCAAACCAGTTTGGGAAAGCCTACCATTCCTGGATATTGCCTCTAAGTTTGGAACCAGTCTGAATTCTCCCCTGAAGGGTCTAGAATAGAGAAAGATTCCTGCCCCAGCCTTCCTGGTGGGTGGTAGTCTTTTTAGTTTTATTTATTTGTTTATTTTCTCAGTGGCTCCCTGTTCTCCTCCCGTGAGCCAGTTTCTACCCGTCTCCTTTGAAATAGGCCTGTCATGGTCCATACCCTTAAAGAGGAAGCCTTTTTAAAATATATATATATTTTATTGATTTTGTACAGAGAGGAAGGGAGAGAGATAGAAACATCGATGAGAGAGAGTCATCGATCAGCTGCCTCTTGCACACCCCCTACTGGGGATATGCCCGCAACCAAGGTACATGCCCTTGACCGGAATCGAACCCGGGACCCTTCAGTCCCCAAGCTGATGCTCTATTCGTTGAGCCAAACCGGTCTCGGCAGGAAGCCTTTTTTGTAAAGCTACCAGTGCTATGGTAGATGGCCTTGGGGGACTCCCGTCAGCACTCTCTGACCTCAGCGTTATTTATTGTTGGGAAGAAATGCTTTGAGAGTCCTTAGTGGGTATACTAAAAATTATCATAGACCCAGCCAGTCACAGGCTATGGCAAACCAACCACAGAAAACCCCCGAACACAACTTTTTTTTTTGTCCTCTTTCCCAAGCTCTGGGCCAATGTGTCTTAAAGACCAGCAGAGACGTGTAACTATTTACATATCCCAGCTGTGAGGCCAACGTATTAGAGCCGGAGTGTGGAAACCTTGTTCATTTAAACATTTGATTATTTTTATAATCTGGATCACCTTGGTTGCTTCCAAATGGACTCTGTTCTAACCGGTTTGGCTCAGTGGGTGGAGCACTGGCCTGCGGACTGAAGGGTCCCGGGTTTGATTCCTGTCAAGGGCATGCACCTGGGTTGCAAACTTGATCCCTGGCCCTGATCAAGGTGAGTTAAGAAAAGCAATCAATTGATGTGTCTCTCTCACATCAATGTTTTCTCTCTCTCACTCTCTCTCTCTCCCCCCCCCCCAAAAAAAAAAATCAATGGAAAAATATCCTTGGGTGAGGATTAACAACAACAAAAATAACACTTCCTTCCTCTTTTACACATTTCATCCCTAAACAAAACCACGCTGGGAATCCCGTGGGATGGCCATTAATTCCTGCCGGCAGTGTCCTAGGGAAAAGCCAACGTCAGCATTAGCTTACTCTTCCTGGTGTATTCCAACCCAATGACAAGCTCTTCCCTTCCCTCACCATTTCTTGATTCTTTGTTTAATCTATAACATAGATCCCACAATGGCACAACTCCTTAGGTTAGCTCAGAGGACCCATGTGTGTCAGGGTCAAGCTCTGCCTGACTTTATGGAAAGACCGCCCCCCTGACTTCCTAACCCTAGGACGTGAGCCCTAGTTCCCCTGCGGCCCCCACGGCCCAGCTCTGCACCCCTGAAGTTGAGAGAGGGTTTTCCTACTGAGGAGCACTCTGCTGGTCCCTGGGCTCGCCCCGGTTTAGTGACTCAGACTCACACCTTCTCCCTCAACTCACTTGGGTTCTCACGTGAGTCACTCCAGGGCTGCTGTCCAGCTGCAAAGTGGCAGAATGAACCATTTAAGGTTGTAGTCTCTGCCCGACTCCCCCCCCCCCTGCCGCCCCCCCCCCCCCCCCCCCCCCCCCCCCCCCCCCCCCCCCCCCCCCCCGCCATCCACCGAATTGTGACCTTTGAACCAGAATTCTGTGGATTCTATCTCCCTTTGAATTGAGGACACAGGGTGTGACAGCTTGCGGCGGTGAGAACCTGAAATAAAAGATCAAGAAAAAGACATTAAGGGCTGGATTAAATTATCCTAGGGGCCAGAGCCAAAGACGGTAATTAGCTATTGATAAATGGGTGGTGGTGGATTAAAATCCCAAAGAGGACGGGAATCTGAAGATTCCTCTGAGGCCCAGACAATGAGATAATTAGAACGAGCGATAGCAGCTCCCATTTACCTGCTGGTACGTGGCCAGCGTTCAAGTTTCTGGTTTGGGCTGTGAGCATTCAAAGGCTTATAATTAATAATATCTGCAGTCAGAAGTGTCTTTTCATGTCCCGGTGACGAGCATGTGTCATGATTATCCATGTGTGAAAGAGGTTGGGAGTCTTTCGTTTCCAAAATAATGACTCACACGACAAAGAGTAATTTTATTTTATGACCTGAACAGTAGCAGGGTCACACTGGCAGCTTCCCCGAGGCAACTGGTGAAACGGACCACGAGTTCTGGACTTCTCCACGCCAAAGGAAAAAATTAAACAATGGGCAGCAAAATAAACAAAACAAAACAAAAAAAATGGGAAGCGATGTCCGACAGGGTCTGTGTGTTGACATTGAAGACAGAATCCATCCCATGGGTGACTCCTGTCCTCCTGGGTGGCTCGGGTGTTCCTTCTGGCCTCTGGGAGAGTCTGTGAGGGGACCGTCTGTGAGGGGACCGTCTGGGAGTGAATCCTGGCAGTTCTACTCTTCATTATCGGTGGAACTTTGCAACACAGATCAGGATGGGGTGGGGGGGGGTGTCTTCCTGTGCCTCAGTTTCCCCTTCTCATAGGGCAATCAGCAGTACCGCCTTCTCAGAGCTGCTGTGGTGTTGTATAAGGAAAATGCTTAGAAGAATGCCTGGTGCACAAGTAGTCAAGTTTAGCTCTTAGCAGTCCACCTGGCTGCCAACCACAAGCATTTTTTTTTAGAAGGATTGATTTACTTATTTTTATTGATTTCAGAGAGGAAGGGGGGGATAGAAGCATTAATGATGAGAAGCATTGATTAGTTGCCTCCTGCATTCCCCCGCCCCACCCCCTTGCCCTGGGGATTGAGCCCACAGCCCAGGCATGTGCCCTTGACCGGAATTGAAACTGGAACCCTTCAGTCCGCAGGTTGACCATGCAGACAGCCTAAGCAGCTAGGGCTACAAGCATTTCTGACCTCACACTTTAGGATGAGCTAAGGTGCCAGTCCAGTGATGAGTGGGACTTGGAAGCCGCCTTTTATTTTCCTTGTGGCCAGAGACCATTTCCTGGCCTCGCTGAGCCCCTATTGTCCCCATGCTTGGACAGTGAAGGTGAATAACATGCCTCCCAGCGCTCCTCTGGGGCTTGCCATAGCCCATGCAGAGGGCCTGGCACCTGGTAGCAGTAGGCAAGCAGCACCATTTGGTTTCTATGCTCTCCCCCCTTCCACTCTGCCATGGGGCAGGACCCCTGGGCTAGAATGGAACAGGTGATGGCATGGGTTAATCAATGTTAGCAGGGATTCTTCCTAATCTTCCTCCCAACCCCCAGTCCTTACCTCACCCTGGTCTACTTAACTGTTCTCTTTAATCTCTCTAGCACTCCTTGGTCCCTGAGAAGATCACTGCTCACCAGCTTACCGCCCTGGCGTTTCATTCTTTCAAGGATCAACTCTGGCCTTATCACCCACCTCAGGCAGCATCTCATAACCCTGGTAAGTTCAAGGCCTTAAAGGCCCCAAACCCCATTAACAAAGCCCCTGTCCCTTCTTGAGTCATGTCTTCTCCCATTTTTGTAAGCTCCCTCCCTGAAGGGCCAGATTCCCTTCCGCGGTCACTGATGACCAAGAGAACGATGAAAACAAACAAAACACTCACAAACTTTAAAGATTTGGCTCATGATATATATTTGCCTGATATTTTATTTTTTTCTAAAAACAATAAAAAAAAAATCAACGATAAAAAGGAACATATATTTAAATAAAAAAAATTGTTTTATAATACATTTGTAATTTTGAATAAATGTTATAAACGTCTTATTAAAGTTATTTACATTAAATGATTGGGTGTATGTACAGGGATAAAAACGGGGTAAACTTGAGATTAAAAAAAAAATTCTTAAATACAAATCTGTTAAAGGGGAGGGGGAAAAAAGAAAAAGGATGGCAAGCATAAAAACTGTTCTTTTATGCCCAAAGTTCCATTTGAGGCAGTTTACATTATGGCTAAACCTTTCAGTCTGAAGACCCAGCCACGGTTGTGCGGTTTGCACTTGACCATGCAGTTGCAACGAGCTCACGTGTCCAATGACTTCTGCAAGGACGCGGGGAGGAACCTTTTCCCGTCCTTTTCCCTTCGAACCCCAGTCCCCTCCTCCCTCCCGGAGGTCAAGTTCTATGCACATGAGTTCCGCAGCTGCTCGAGTTTGTGTTTCAACTGTTCCCGCCGTTTCCGCAAGAAGTCCTTCTCGGACAGGAGCTTCTGCTCCTCGGCCTGGACGGCCAGGATGTAGGCCGTGGCTTTCTTGAGGATCACGACCTTGGGGGCCTTCTCGTTGTTTTCCAACTCGGGGATCTGGTCGCGCAGCGCGAAGAAGCTGCGCTTCAGCTCGTTCCTCCGCTGGCGCTCCAGGACGTTGTGCGTCCGCCGCTTGTCGTTCTCCTCCGTGTCCGAGGACCGGGGGCTGGCGCACCGGCGGTTGTTGCTGATCTGCTTGAGGACTCGGCCACTGTCCAACTTGGCCCTCTTGGCGGCGGGATAGTCCTTCCTGGTGGAGGGGGGCGCCGCGTAGTTGTGCTGGTGGGTGGACACGTGGCACCGCTTCAGCACCAGCGGGCTGTGGGGCGGCCTGCCGTGACCTCTGGAAGACGGGGACCCCGACTCCGACCTTCTGGCCGAGGGCTGCCTCTTTTCCACAGAAACGACATCGATCTCTTCCTCGTCCTCTTGCTCCTCCTCTGCAAGAAAGGACACAGAAGCCACCCGGTTAGCGACAGCATCTCCGTGTTTCAGTGATGGACACAGAAGGCATTGCTTGGGTGGGGAAGGACCGAAGGTGTCCCCGGAGAACCAACTAGCCAATCCTCCCCTCCCACGGAAGGCGGGAGGGAGGACAGCTGGGTTTATGGCACAGGTTAAGAAAATTACCATCTACCTAGGAGGCGGCCTGGGTGCCAATTCTTACCTAAGACTTAATGAGGCTCTGGACACACCCAGCGCCAAGTACATTCCCAAGCACCTCCTTATTTTTAAGGGACTTTACTGAGCGCGCACCGTGTTGCAAAGGAGAGAGCTGCAAATCTCTAGGTGTGAACTTAGCAACTCCCTATTTTTACGGGAAGTTTGAAAAGAAAAAAGGGGGGGGGGGAAGAAGTCTTGCAGCTTTGCCAAAAGCCCTAGGGGATGGGGGCAGGGAGAAAGTTCAATTTGGGAAAGGAGCTGCTTTTTAAATGTTCAAACAAGAGGCAGCATCCAAGTCCTCAGCTCTTTGGCTCCTGGGCTCTGAGGCACTTTCACTCCTCCGCAGCCCCAGGTGGGAGACTTGCCCGCAGGCCTGGGCCCAACGCCCCTCGCCCCATCCACAGCCATCACATTCCAGCAGTTTCCCCGAAAGGGAGCGGAGGCAATTCTTTCCCTCTCAAAGACATCAATCCTCTTAATCTCATTCACACTTCCCCCTTCTCCCCGCCCCCCCGCCCCGGGGCAATTAAAATGCTTAAGAAAGGTAAGAGGGAGTGGATTGAGTTGCAAGATAAACCAGGAAGATTTAAAATCCCAATGAAATTCCTGAGGGGTGGGAGGGGAGGGGTGAGGAGGGGCTGGCCACTAGGGCGGTCTGAGGAGATGGAAGGGGAAGGGGTTAGAAGGGAGGGGAGGGAACAGGAAAGCCCAGTGCTTCTGGGATGATGGAGCTCCCAGACCTGCCACTGAAGACAGCCGGACGCCCCTCTCCCCCAACCCCTCCCCCTCTGTCAGGCTGCAGGGCCCCCCCTCACCGGAGTCGCTGCTGGTGGTGGGCGGGGTCTCCTCGTGGAGCGCCAGGGGCTCGGGGCTGGCCCGAGGGGAGGAGTCGGTGGAGGAGAGCAGAGAGTCCGAGGACGGGGAGAAGGCGGAGGAGTCCGGGGAGGCGCAGGGCTTGGGCGAGCTGCCGTCGTGCAGCGGGTAGGGGAAGACCACGGACGGGTCGATGCACTCGGAGGCGGCGGCGCTCAGGTCCTGCAGGTAGAGGCTGGAGGAGGAGCAGGCGCCCTGCCCGCGGGCGGGGCTCCGGCCGCCGCTGTCCTTGCGCGCAGCCTGGTAGGAGGCCAGCTTCTCGGACACGAGCTTGGCGGCGGCCGAGAAGCCGCTCCACATGCAGTCCTGGATGATGATGTTCTTGATGAAGGTCTCGTCGTCCGGGTCGCAGATGAAGCTCTGGTTCACCATGTCCCCGCCCAGCAGCTCGGTCACCATCTCCAGCTGGTCGGCGGTGGAGAAGCTGCCGCCGCCGCCGCCGCCGGCGTCCACCTCCCGCGGCGAGAAGGACGCGAAGGCCACGTAGGAGGGCGAGCAGAGGCCGGAGCGGCGGCTGGGCGACAGCGGCGGCGTGGGCAGCAGCTCGAACTTCTTCCAGATGTCCTCGCTGGGCGCGGGCGGCTGCAGCTCGCTCTGCTGCTGCTGGTGGTAGAAGTTCTCCTCCTCGTCGCAGAAGAAGTAGGGCTGCATCGAGTCGTAGTCCAGGTCGTAGTTCCTGTTGGCGGCGAAGCTGACGTTGAGGGGCATCGCGGCGGCCTGCACACAAAGGGGGTCGATCTTGAGTTAAAGGGGGGCGTCTAGGCGGGGGCCTCACTCACCCCCCGGGTGCAGCGCGCGCCGCAACCGTGAACCATCCATTCCCCTTCCAGCGCGATCCCCCCCAAAACGGGCCGGTGGCTGGAGCGGCGGGGGGGTCGGAGGTCAAAGGAGCGCCCTTGCACCCCCTCCGGGAGACGCCCCCTATTTGGGGAGCCAGCTGCGGGGTGCCAGCGGGACTTTTGTTCCCCGGGAGCCCCGCGCGCCCAGCCCGAGGTCCGGCGCCGCAGCGGAGAGCAATGGACACGGGCTCCGGCCCCGGGGGAGGCGGCGGCGGGGAACGCACTGTGCCCAAACCCCAAAAGTTTTGGGGCACCTGGAGGAGGAGGCGAGGGGCGCTGCGGCGGCGGGAGCGGGTGCCTGCGCCCCTTCCCCGGCGGGCGCCTCCGCCCCTCCCAGCCTCCCTCTCCTCCTCCTCCTCCATCCCCACCCCCAGCGCCCTCCTCCCTCCCTCCTCTGCCAGCTTTTCTTCTCTTCCCTCGCCGCCGGCTGGTGCGGTGAGCCCCGCCGCGGGCTTTAACACCCCCCCGCCCCCCAATAAATAAAAGGGGTGCATTGGAGAATACCAGAGGCGCCTCCCTTCAACGCCCCATACGGCCACGCAACTGCGCCAGCGACCCCGCGGCGATCCCGCGCCCGGAGCGGGGCGCCCTCCCTCCCCTCCCGCCGCCCGGGGAGCAGCTGTTCGGGGAGAGCCCGGCTCCGCGGCCCCCCTGCGTCTCCGGGGCGCGGGGACCCCGGCCGGGGAGCCCCGGCTGGGCGCGGAGCTTTGCCCCCCGTTTTCTAAGTCAATGCGTCCAGGAGAACCGGACCCGTCCCTGCCCCCGAGCCTCCTTCCCTCCCCGCCGCCCGCGCCTCCCCAACCCCGAGTCCGAACAGCCGGGCAGGCACGCCAGGACATTTCATTTTATTCTTTTTAGGAGCCCAGTGCCCACTTAGGAGACGGGGCGGGGGCGGATCGGGAACGCCGCGGGGACCGGCGGGCTGGACGCGCCGCAGTGGCTGGGGCTGTCAGAAACGCAGTGAGAAAAAAGCCGAAATTTAAATGCCCTTTCGGAGCCGGGGACGTCAGGGGCTGCGGCGCTCTCCCGAGCACACAGGAGAGCGATCCTTCCTCCGAGGAGCTCAGGATGCAAAGGGCTTTCTGCGCTCCACGAAGCACAGCGGCCCCCCACAATCCCCCCCAAAAAAACCACCCCAAAGCAATGAATGCAATAAAAGCAGCAATGTCCAGCCCGCTGGGCTCTGCGTCAATATCCATAGGCGAAAACCTCCAAAGGCTCAAACACAAACACAAAAAGACGCACACCCGTTTTCCCTCTGCTGTCCATCCTCCCCATCTTGACAACTCACTGTATGTACCCCACATCCAGTTCGCCTTCGGTCCCCACCCCACCCCGACCTGCCACCCACCACCACTCCTCCGAGAGAAAGTGTCCATCATCCCGGAACGGGAGAGGAGAGACCCCAGAAAACTCGGGTCGTGGACGCATCCTATCCATAAAGCGGTTAGGAAAGAAAAATAAATTCATTAAAAAAGACAAGTCGATCCGAGGGCTTACCGGGTTTGCCACCCTCCGGAGGAGATCCAGGTTCCCACCGGGGGCCAGGAGCGCCCTTCAGGGGAGCGGGGCGCAGGCGGCGGCCCGGAGGTCTCCCCCAAATAGGCCCCCGGCTCCTGGGAGAGCCGGCCGCGTCCTCGCGCCGGGCTGTTGTAAGTTCCAGGGGAAAGCGCCCGCCCGCGGCGATCGGCAAAGTTTTCGTGGCTGTGGCGGAGGGCTGCGGGTCTCTCCGGCAGGCAGGGGTCGGCGGGCCGGGTGGGGAGGAGGAGGAGGAGGAGGTGAAGCCCCGCTTTCCCTCCGATCTCTGCCCCGGGCGCCCGGAGGGAGCGCGCTCTGACGCTCGGCTTCGCTGGGTGCCCCTCCGGCTGCTGGCGCGCCCGCTCGCTCCCTCTGCCTCTCGCTGGGATTACTACAGCGAGTCCTCCGCTGAGCAGGCTCTTTTATAATGGGGGTTTCGATCCCTCCCAGTCCTTTTTCCCGCCAAGCCTCGGAGTAGCCCAGCCCTTGCCGAGGCGGCGGGGAGGGAGGCAGGGAGGCAGGCGGCCGGGGACCGGGAGCCGCGGCGGCTGCGGCGGCGCGAGGAGCGCAGCCGGGGGCTGTCGGCGGGGCAGACCCTCGCCTATAAAGGGCCGGTGGGCGGGGACTCGCGAGCGAGGATCTTTTTTCCCCCCTCTCCCCCCTCCCCAGCTTTGGGAATCCGGGAGGGGCGATGGTGCGGAGGAAGGAGGGCTGGGGAGGAGACTGAGCTGGAAGCCCGGCGCTCGGGTGCGCGCAGGGATCGGATGTGGATAGATGAGGTCTCTGCAGGCATTCGCCCGGCGCGCCTTCCATTTTCAGACCCGCTCGCTCCCTTTCTCGGCGGCTCCTCGGGTTGGACCGGCCGCTCCCCCGGCCCGCGAGCTCCCATCCTCCCGGGCCGAACAGCCGAGCTCCCGACCCCGGGAACCCAGCGGGCGCCCACGGCCACGGCCACGGCCCCCGCCCCGGCAGGCGCGTCCCCGCGGCTGGGAAAGGGCAGCTCTTGGGATAAGTCCCGCGAAGGGAGGACGAGAGAAAGGGTGTCCATGGGCGCGCGCGGCGTGGGTGCGAGGTGTCAGTGTCCACGGGGCCAGGCGATAGGGGACAGAGGGAGGAAAAGGGATGGATGCCCGGGATCGTGAAAATAACCCCGCAGCCCACTGCCACGTCTGCTGGGAGCGCGCGTTAGGGACAGATGCCCATTGCCTTGGGGGGCGGAGGGGGTATGCCTTCTGTGTGGACAGCGCTCTCTGTTGGGTGCCTTCTCCACCAGCATTAATGTCCCCCCCTTGCCCCCCGGCACCCCCGTGCCCCTCGGAGTTGCAATGCCGCAGCCAGGCTTCAGGAAAATCCCACTGGCGCCCATGGCTCAGGCTCGCAGCACCGGTCCAGGGCAGGGCTCCCAGGTTTGGGGGAAATCAGAGGCGCCAGACGGGAGAATAGTGGGGAGGGGTGGCCAGAGCCGCGAGACCGGACCCCCCAGAAGGGAAAGGGGGGTTGGGGAGGAGAGGCGAGCTCGCGGACCCTGCCTGGGGTACCAGGAGAGAGACTCCAGGGAGGGAAACCGTTAACTCTTTCCTCCTTGGACCAACCGGACGTGTAACTTCCTTCCCGAGCCTCCGGTGCCCTTTATTATTGGGATCCTGATCGCCCACGAAATAATGCATTGGTTCTGATCAGGGGAGAGGAGCCCAGTGTCACTCCCCTGCCCTTTTTTTTGGGGGGGGGTGGTGGGGGGCTGAGCCCATTAAAAATTGGCCGAATTTCAGGCCGGAGTCATTTCCTAGTTCAGTGACCCCACATTTTCTGTTCCGCATGCCTTAGTGAAAGTTCGCATGTACAACCAGTGTACATCTACCGTATGTACATTTCACGTACAATTCGACCCTGAACAAAACGCGACATACAATTTGTTCTCTGTCTGAGCGGATCTGTATTTAATATTTAATGCACCTTGGCTCCGAATTTGCGATTTGGCACTATTTCATCCCCCCCCCCCCCCCAAAAAAAAGGCATTTTAAGTAAACTTTTCCACCTCTCACCCCACCCGCCCCCTTGCATTCCAAAACAGAAAAAAAAAAAATTCGGAGGGGGGTCGCGCGCACCGCGTGTTTGCATTCAAGGTAAATTATTAGCCATTGAGCTCGCAGCTCGGCGTTTGATTGTTGAATGAGTAGCCACTTCCTCCAAATCAGGCGCTCGGCACAATTCGGCTTTAAGGATTGCAAATTGCTCCAGCCTTTGCCGCAAACGCCGGGAGCGACCAATCCCCGGCGGTGGTTTTGCTGCAAAGTATTTCCCCGCCCCCCTCCTCACCTCCCCCCTCCCCCCCTCTCCCGCCTGCCCTGAAGCTTGGTTTGCGAAAGTTAACGTAAGTGTGCCCTCTACTGGCCACTGAGATCACCGCGCCAGGCTGACAGCTTCGGGCTGGGGGTGAGGGTGGGGGTGGGGGCAGGGGCATCCGAAGCTCAAGGTTTGGGGTTGGTGGTGGTGGGGAGGATCCTGAGGCTCCTGAACATCAGTTTGCAGACAGCTCCTCAGAATTCCTGCTGTCGGGCTGCCGAGGGGCGGGAGGAAGAGGGATTCCTACAGGGAAAAGGGGCTTTTAACCACACCAGGGGGTAAAAATGAACCCATCACTCCTTACTGACCATGAACATGACCCTTTGGAGAACCGATGCTATTTATGGGAAACGTGAAGTAATGAACGATTAGGGGTGAGGATCCAGGAGACTTCTAACTTGGGGAAGCGAACTTGAGCCCATCATCTTCCAACTCCCAAGTTTGAAAGCAAGGCACTGGACTGATTGGGGGAGGGGAGGCACCCTGGGCCCAGATGGGAATTTGGTTTTGCATATGATTGCTTTTTAAATTTTTTTTTTAATGGGGCTGATGAGCGGTAGAGAGCTAGATATTGTCATAGTGATGGGGAAGGAACATTTGAGATGTCACTGGAAAAAAACAAGTGTGAAGGATCATTTAATTGAGAGAAAGTTTTTTTACTTAAAAGACAGGGCAAAAAAATATATTTTATTGATTTTTTACTAAAAAGACAAGTGGAAATAAAAGTGGAAGGACTGCACACTGTTTGCTCAGTAGGTGTGAATAGTGCCAGGGTGCCTCTATGGTGAGGAGGGTGTCTGCTCATGGAGACAGCCTCTCAGGAAATCTGGGCAACAGGGAAGAGGCCTCTTGGGGTGCTTCCTCAGGAATGTGGCACCTTGGGCATGGCTCTGCTGGAGGCTGGAGGGCTGCCCCCCACAGGGACAAAAGCACAAAGGAAAACACCCCCAAACCAGCGGCGGCCACCCACCACCAAGGTCGTGTAGCTTGACCTGGGAGGGGAGTGTTAGGAAATTGCTAAAAATGGCAGGTGGGAATACTAAAGGAAGTGAGCCTGCTGGGGACTTGTGAACCACAGGAGACAGCTGGCGTGTGGATTCAGGACTCTACCTCCCTCATTCTCCACCGGCGGGCTGGTGGTGGGCTGGCATTACTTTGAAGTCACAGCTTGGGGTGTTCTGTGCTCCCAAACAAGAGAGGGAGGAGGAAACGGAAAGTCAGATCACAACCAAGTTAAGGGACTTCTCTTTCTTTCTTCCTCCTTTCCTTCCCTCCCTACTTCCCACCTTCTTTCCCTCCCTCCCTCCCTCCCTCCCTCCCTCCTTCCCTCCCTCCCTCCCTCCCTCCTTCCCTCCTTCCTTCCCTTCCTTCTATCCTTCTCTCCCTCACTTCCTTAAGATATTTTAAAGAACCATTTGTCTTAGAATAGACATTTGCTGAGTTAGGAAATGGCTGAGGTGATTACAAATAATATTTGAGATGACCAAAGTGACCCAGAGTGATTGTAAAGGCAAAGATGGAAAGAGAAGAAATAAAGGAAGCAAACTAGAAGACTGACCACCCTGACCACCCAGTGATAGCTATTGGAATTTCTTTTTCTTTTTTTTTTTTCTTCATGTTTTTATGGGTGTTTAGAGAGGATGGGAGAGGAATAGAGAGACAGAGACAGCGAGGAGAGAGGAGCATCATTGATCGGCTGCCTCCTGCACAGCTCCTACCTACTAGGGATTGAGCTAGCAACCCGGGCATTTGTCCTGACCGGGAATTGAACCTCTTGGTTCAGGGTGGACACTCAACTGCTGAGCCACACTGGCTGGGCTGGAATTGATCTTTCAAAGGAACTTTTTATAGGACAACCTCGGTCTTTCTCCTTTTTGGAAGTCAGTGGGTGGTGTCTATTGGCCGGACATTCCTGGTTTGGTGGTCCTGGACACTCCTTTTTAAAAATATATTTTATTGATTTTTTTTTACGGAGAGGAAGAGAGAGGGATAGAGAGTTAGAAAGGTTGATGAGAGAGAAACATCAATCAGCTGCCTCCTGCACACCCCCCACTTTGGATGTGCCCGCAACTAAGGTACATTCCCTTGACCGGAATCCAACCTAGGACGGACCCTTTAGTCCCCAGGCTGACACTCTATCCACTGAGCCAAACCGGTTTCGGCGGTGCTGGACACTCCTGAGCCTGTTTCTCCTTCCTGAGGGCTGCCAGGTTCAGAAGAGGCAAGTCTGAAGGGCAGTGCCAGCATCTCCCACAGCGTGGGGACGCCAGGTAAACAGCCTGTAAGGGTGCCTGATGGAAGACTGCCTGCAGGAGGGTACCCATAAGGCTCGTTCATTCTCACCACGCCATGTTCTCCCACAATCATGCCACTTTCACACGTAGGAAAAAAGAAATGCAGAAAGAATGAGTAATTTGGCCAAACTCTCTTCTTTCCAGAGGCATGAAAGGTGAGATTCAGAATATGTGACTTGTATAACCTATCGCCAGTCCTCCCCTTCTTTGAATATCTCTTCCCCCACCTTCCAGAAAGTTCCCCACTGAGTTGATCTTGGGCAGATAACAGCAGTGACTGATATGGGAAGAAACTGATCAAAAAGCTAGCTCCAACTTGGGGCCCTGTGATTTGAAATCCCCTTCAAGTCTGTGGAGGAAGGCAGGCGAGGGAGAAGAATGATAAATACGTATCTCCCGTGGAAACCTCATTTGGAAAGAAGGGCTGGGAGATTAAAAACCAGGGGATGTGAAAGGAAGGGAGGTTTGCACAAGCATTTCAATGCCAACCACGTGCCCCAGTGCGAGGAGCCCAGGGAAGCTCTTCAACAGAGAAGAAAGGAAAATCCGGCGTCGTTAATTCCTAGGAGGGATCATGGACAGAAAGTGAAGCAAGTCTGAGAGCATTTTTAAAAATGCATCTATTTAGGACATTGCTTCTAGCATGGTGCAAACATTAAAGCAGTTAAGAAGGAAAAATATTAAAAATTTCCCCCCTAAAATATATTTTTATTGATTTCAGAGAGGAACATCAATGATGAGAATCATTGATTGCTTCCTGCACGCCTCCCAGGCATGTGCCCCTGACCAGAACCAAACCCAGGACCCTCCGGTCCACAGGCCAGTGCTCTCTCCACTGAGTCAAACTGGCCAGGGCGTGCCCCTTCTTGATTTGTCCAAGAACCACCTTTCCTCTGAGACCCAGCTAACGCCCCATTTTCTCTGTGGAGCCTTCCCTCGCTGCCCTGGCCCAGGACCATCTTACAGAATGGAGAAAGCTTAGAGCCTGAAGCAGTTTAGAGCCAAAGGCATCTAACAAAGCTGCTCTGAAGCGTGAACGTTTGTTCTGACAGCGGGACCAAGAGGATCCCTGGCTACAATGGACTAACCGTGACCTTTTCTAGCCATCGGAGAAGGAGCCCTCTGTCCCCTTCTCTGCAGAGTATAATCACCACATGGGCAGGGAACAAGTCTGGCTCATAGTACTTGCTCAATTAATCCTTTCCTGTCCACACTCCATGGGGCAGGAGAACTAAGTCAGGGGCAGACATGCTCAGTGACTGTTTGGCTTATCTCAGAATCTCGCACGTGCGCAGGGGATGGGGAATCAGCTTGCCTCAGGGCCTATTCTGCCACCACCACTTGCAAAATCAGGTAAATCACATTAGCTCTCTGAGCTTCACTTTTCTCATCTCCAAAATGGGACTCCCATAATCATCGCATCTCTCTTATTGAAGACACTGTAAAAAATAAAATCAGAAAACAACAGTTGATACGGAGCTTGGTGGCTGGTCCACATGCAGTCAATGACAGCAATTGTTAATGTGGGCCCTTGATTCAGCAGAAAATTCTGTATTGAGCTGTTTTAAGTTTAATGTTTCGGTATTTCACGGTGTTCCATAGAGAGTCCCCTGACATCTATGTCCTCCGTCACTTCATCAAGCATGAGAACCGGGGAACTAAGACACACAAGCTTGTCACTGCACAGGTGAGACAGCGAGGCCTGGTATTACCAAGAGATTAGGTAATGTTTGGTGACCAGTAATTCTTAACCCACATCTCTCCTGTCTCCAACTGCTCCAGCATAAGCCACCACCCAGGTTAGAAACTGTAACTTCTAACCCACATTTCCCCCTAACATATTTAATCTTTTTAATTATTTTTTAACATATATTTTTATTGATTTCAGAGAGGAAGGGAGAGGGAGAGAGAGATAGAAACATTGATGAGAGAGAATCATTGATCGGCTGCCTCCTACACACCTCCTACTGGGGATCGAGTCTGCAACCCAGACATGTACCCTGACCAGGAATCAAACCGTGACCTTCTGGTTCATAGGTCAACGCTCAATCACTGAGCCACACTGGCTGGGCTCCTCCTAACACATTTTAGATCAAGGGTTGCAAATGCAGATGCTTCCAGGGGCCCAGCAGGGATTGGGAAGGAGGAAATACTAGGGAGTGGTGGGGACTGGGACAAACCAGAGAAGTTTTGCACCTGCTGGTTATTGCTCCTCAAGATAGACCAAAGTTCGTGGCACGCTTCCAATTTCTCAGGGAAGGCGAAAATTAAAATGTTGGCAACTAATGGGAAAAATTACACGTAGAAGCAAAGCATATCTGCGGGGTAGATTGGGCCCTCCGGCTGCCCGTCCGAGACCTCTAGGTCCAGGTCTCAGTAACCCAGCTCAGTGTGTTCCTCTGAGACCGTTTCCTGATGACTTCCCTTCCCTTCGCTCATTGTTTTGTGACCGGAAGTCCAACAGTTTACTGCTTTTGAGGGTTTCCATGTCTGACGCCTTGACCGGAAGCCTCAGGGGTCAGGATGGGTTGTGTCTTACTGTAAACGGAAGAAGGGGCTCTCTGGAAAGTCACCTCACAGGGTGATTGGATCATAAGTCCCTAACGGGGTAGGTCAGGGTGGGAAGTCTCCCCCCACGTCGGTCACATCTTCAGTGAAAGTTTTAAAGCCAGCGCTGTCCATTGTTCTTGTGCATCTGGGGTAACACACCTTGGAAATACCAGAAGCAATGCCCCTTAAAGGAAGCACGTAATGTCGTTAACGATCCTGAGATCCAATCCCCGCCTTGCTTTTTTCAATCTTCCTAATTCCAATGCACAAAGAAAGCTGCAATGCTGCTGTTCTCTAGAGCATATGAGACCTTGCTTCCTGGCACATACAGTTAATTTGGCTCAAATAAGCTCTTATATAAAAACCGGTGGCCCGGTACATAAAATTCGTGCACATTAAAAGGGAATTAATTTAATATTGCTATTTGCCCTTTCTTTTTTAAAAAAATATATTTTGTTGATTTTAGAAACATTGATGAGAGAGAAACATTGATCCGCTGCCTCCTGCACACTGCCTACTGGGAATGTACCCACAACCAAGGTACATGCCCTTGACCAGAATCGAACCTGGAACCCTTGAGTCCGCAGGTCAACACTCTATCCACTGAGCCAAACCAGTTAGGACTGCCCTTACTTTATCATAGAAGTGTCTGTCTGGCTCCACCCCCATTGGGCGACACCAAGACCCGGCCAGCCCCACCCCCATCAAACCCCACAGTGGGGAGGGGGGGAGGCGGCGTGTGCAGTTTCAAGGGGGCATGGCCTCAGGTCCCCAGTGAAGCCTCCTTGGGCAGGGGGACACAGTTCCTCCACCCTGGCCTGACGCCACAAAGCCTTAGGTCCCTGCTGATCTGCATTACAGTGTGATGGCGTGATGACAATTTGCACATTAGCCTTTTATTATGGTGATTCGTTATAGGTTTGGATGTTTTTTTAATGTTGACATCACATCTGCATGCCCCACAGGATCCTTCATGGGACCAAGGGCAGGTGTGCTACTGACACAGTGCGTGGTCTCTAGGGCCAGGCACGGTGCCTGGGGCATGGCAGGCTCTGGGTACATGCTTATTGAATGAATGGCATCACAGGGAGCTTCCAAGCGAAAGGCACACCTAGCCGAGGCCAGGCTGCTGTTTTTCCATGACAGTTTGATTCCATATTATTCTGTGTTAAGTCTCCAGTGCACAGTGTTGTAGCTAGACAACCATATACGTTACACAGCGGGCCCCCCTGGCGTTTCCAGTACTCACCGGCCCCACACCTTGTCCTTACAATATTATTGACTATATTCCCTGTGCCCTCAGCTTGTTTTTTAAAATTTATCTTTATTGTTGAAACTGTGTCAGGCACCCCCTTTTTGCCCCCAGTTTTACTCAAAAGAGAGAGAGGAGCTTTGAACATTCCCCTTTGCGTCAGTCCCGCCCACAGGCAGGGCCCTGTTCCCGGGTCCTGGATGACAAGCTAGGCCCCGTGATGGAGACAGCCCTGCTGAGTGGGACTCATTGACCAAAACACAGATGCAAGAAAAACCAAACCAAACGTCACAATGGTTTAAAACAGCTCCCCCTGCAGGCCATTTCTTCACAAAGTTATCATTCCCCCAAGAGGAAAATCCCAATCTAAGCGAGCAAGGGAGGCGAGGGAATGGGGTGACGGCAATGGGGCCAGGGAGAAGCTCAGAGGGTCGGAGTTCTCGCACGGAAAGGGCTACCTACGCTCCCCTGGAAGCCCGGGTTCATATCCTGGCACTGACTGTGAATGGGTGTGGATCCTTGGGGAGATGATGTTCTGGAAACTGCTCTTCAGAGCTTCCCTGGAGACTAAATGAGAATGCGTGTCCTCCATGCATGTTTTGCTGTGGTCAGGATTAGCAGTCTTTATCTCCCAGCTTCTGGATTTTTCATTGTTTTTTTTTTTTTTTTTTTTTTTTTTTTTTTTTTTCCAGATGGTGCTTGCCTACGTTGGAGGCATATGCAAGGATTTCAGAAGGGAATGCATGGTGAGCTCTAAGCTTGATGCCTCCGTGGGCATCTAGGTGGGCGTCCCTACAGGACAGGTCTGCCACCAGCCTGCGGTCTGCAAAATGACATGGGGTCCTCTGTGTGCCCCTCAGCCCAAATGGAGCCGGACGGTCGCCGCCTTGAGGACCCCTTGCCTGCTGCCTGTGGGCCATCGTGGGATTGTCCCCCTCGAAGCATCTCTGTTGGGAGGGATAGAGAGAGGGAGTGGATGCTGGGAACTGGCCAAGGGACTTCACAGGCCCAACAAAGACTCTCTTTAAAAGGGGCGATTTGGTGATAGGCAGAGGGGAATTCCGTGGATAAATAGTAATTTATGCAAGGGATGCCATCTGCTTTCTTGTTGAAGCATCAGCGCGTAATTGCAGGCTCATGTCTCTTCCCCCTTCCTTGCCCTTTACATTCCAACTCCTGAAATAAGGATATTGACACCCCTCCCCCCAACGCCCCGCTCCCTCCACCCCCGCGCTGACTGGGAGGGAGGGGAGGGAGGCCTGGGTGCACAGCTTGGATGCTGGCAGTGGAGAGATTGCCATAAGAGTGAAATAATTAATTTGAATGCATGGGAGGATTACACACTAAGGAAGAACATATTGAAATCCTGGCCAGTGTATCTGAATGCTGGGCTGAAAATTAATAAAAGCTGGCCTCGCTGGAGACATACAGTTGTGAATGAGGGTGGGTCTTTGCACAGTTTCTGGTTTAGGTTTCTCTAATTAGATCATCAATGAGACCCTCCAGGCCCCAGTCTTTCTCCAGGCCACCCTGCCCGCACTGGGGCATCTGAGAGGATGTCCGGGGCTCTCTGTTCATGTATGGATTCCTCTGTCTCTCTTTGTAACGTGGGTAAATTCTGGCCCAGGGGGTGAGGGGTGAACCTGGGGGTAGAGAGGAGGGTGAGGGAGAAGTTTGGGGACCATGCTAAAGTACAGAGAGCAAACTGGCCTGAGGACTAAATAAACCCTGTTGGCCGGCACCCTGGCTCAGATGCAGGTTTTGACCTTCTCCGTGTTTATAACAATTTTGTTAACACTTAACAAGTCAATAGCTTTTACATAAAAGCCTGCCCTCCTGCCTTCCCCGGGAGAACCAGCTCTGATCATGGTTGGCTTGCATTCCTGGGCACGGAGCCTGGGGAGCCGTCCACGGCACCAGAAGGGCCTCGGACCTATTAGTCTGCCCCAGTCCCCACCATTCCCTGATGCTGAGCCCATTCAACTGATGGATGGCCCTTTTCTGGCTTCTGCTGGTCCTTGTAGGCTTTTGAGTTTTGGATCCTGATTGATACAACTTCCTCATCTCCTTACATCTCTGGTTATGAGAAAAATCTCATCCTCAGAAAGGAGATATTTATTGAGTCATGATGATATTAGCTAACACAAAGCGAATACCCTATTTATTCATCTATTTTTATATTTTTTATTGATTCAGAGAGGAAGGGAGAGGGAGATAGAAACATCCTTGATGAGAGAGAATCATCGATCGGCTGCCTCCTGCACACCCCACATTGGGGATGGAGTCCACAACCCGGGCATGTGCCCTGACTGTGAATTGAACCGTGACCTCCTGGTTCATAGGTCCATGCTTAACTCATGAGCCATGCTTGCCGGGCCCTATTTATTTCTTTCACAAGAGCTTTCTATAGATAAAATTTACATGCCATGCTATTTTAAAGTACACGGTTTGGTGGTTTTTAGTATATTCACAAGGTTAGGCACCCTTCATCACCACAATCACTTTCAGAACATTTTCACCGCCCTCCAGATTTCCACCCCCCTGAGCCTATTGGCAGTCCCTCCTGGGTGCCCCCCCACACCCCAGCCCCAGGCAACTGCCACTCCCCTTTCTGCATCTGTGGACTTGCTTATTTTGGCCATTTCATGTTGATGGAATCATAGGGCATGTGGTCCCTCGTGACAACCTTTTTGCAAAGTTCATTCATGTTGCGGCATGTATCAGGACTCCATTTCTGCAAGTTGCTGAATACGATTCCATGGTATGGACACACGGCTTGTTGGTGCTTTTTTGCTTTTATGAATCATGCTCCTTTGAACATTCCTGTACAAATCTTTGCATGGACACACCTTTTATTCATATGTGTAAATATGTGAATAGAAATAATGGACCCTATGGGAACTCTGTGTTTAACCGTTTTAGGAACTTCCAAATGATTGTCCGTAGTGGCTGCACTGTTTTATATTCCGCCCAGTACTGGGTGAGGGTACCGCTTTCTCCACATCCTCACCAGCACTTATCTGTCTTTCTGTTGTTGTCCTGTTCATGGGTGTGAAGTGGCGTCCCGTTGTGGTTTTGATGCGCGCTTCCTCGATGGCTAGCGATATGGAGCATCTTTTTCTGCACCTGTTGGCTGTTTCAAGTGCCTACATGTCGTCTCTCTGCTCGATAGCAACCTTGTGAGATAAATACTGGTATGACCAGCCTTCCCGGTTACATGCCAAGCTCAGCCTTTTGATTGCAAGCTGCTTCGCAGAGGATGAACTCATCCTTATTCTGTACAAGGACACTTTAGTTCCTGGTCCTGGACAGGAATTGAATCTCAAAGAAAGACTGTCTGATATACAGTGAGCACTCAGGAGTTCCCGTTTATCACGTGTTTGATTCCAGGGCCCCGCACGTGCTGTGTCCTCTGCCTTGAGTAGCATCTCCTTGGCTACCTCTCATTCACCTGTTACATTCTTGGAGTGGCTTCCTGGACCCTCCTCTGAGCATCGTGCTGTCCCAGCACTGCTGACTCAGCATACAGCATTCATGCATCCATTCACTAGTGCCTCTAGATTTTTTTCATCTTCCTGTTTATTTCTTTTTTGTTAATCCTCACCTGAGGCTATTTTTCCACTTATTTTTAGAAAGAGTGGAGGGGAGGGAGGAGAGAGAAAAAGAGAGACAGCAATGTGAGTGTAATTGCACTTGTAATTATGCTACATGTGTACATTTGTATTCTGCCTTTTTCACACAGCACAGTATTATAAAAATCATTAGCATAAATGAAAGCATAACTTTAGATTTCTACAAAATATTCTATTATGTGATTATAAAATAGCTCATTTGGCTATTTCCTCTAAAAAAGTGTTTATATCGTCTCACTGCTATATCCTGGTAAATAACACTGACAGGAACATCTCGGGCCATAAAGCTTTTCTCTATATTTAGGAATGTTTCCTGTGGGTGGAGTCCCAGAGGGGGGATTGTTGAGTCAGGGGCATGTGGAAGGCTCTCGGGATAGATTGCTGCAGTCCAGGCAGAAGGAGGATGTTGCTGTGAGGTGGACTTGCCCCTAGACAGCGTCAGCACTGAGCTTATTATCATTCTAAAAGAATCTCTGCTTCCATCTGCATTTCTTTGCTGAACCGTGGGGACAAATCTAATAATTATACTAACAGTGGAAGCACATCTTAATTTGATCTGTCTAGAAAAAAAAAAAAAACCACACCAAAAACAGATACTACATTATTGGTGCATTGTCTCAAAAGAGCCGGAGAAGGACTGAAGGAGAACATTTGTTGATGCGGATAAGAGAGTGAAGTGGCTCGAACAGCCTCCATAAAACTGCTGATAAGCGGATCTGCAGATAAGGCGGAAGGACATATGGCTGGACTGTAACTCTGGAGCTCATTTTTTTGTGCCTTATTACAACCGAGGCCCGCCTCCCCGTGAATGATGGCTACACCTGGCTGTGCAATAAAAAGCCCTGTACTGCCCTGACTGGTTTGGCTCAGGGGACAGAATGTCGGCCTGTGGACTGAAGGGTCCCAGGTTCGAGTCCAGTCAAGGGCATGCACCTTGGTTGTGAGTAGATCCTCAGCAGGGGTATGCAGGAGGCAGATGATGGATGTTTCTGTCTATCCCTCTCCCTTACTCCCTGTAAAAAAAAATCAATTAAAAAAAAAAGTACTGTACCTTGCAGGTGGACAGTAAGAGCTGCTGGAGACAGCTCCTGGTGTGAGGGATAGATAGACCGTAAGATCTAGAATGCTGTGTTTTAGTACCGTATTTTCCGGTGTATAAGACAACCCCCTAATTTTACAGTTAAAACATAGGTTTAGGCTTATATTCGCTGTATAAGACTACCCCCCACTTCCGAGGCAACACCAGTTCTTTTTTTTAATAGACCACCTCTCTAACTCAGCCAATCCAAGCAGGCTTTTTATGCATGCAAATTATACATGTTCTGTACCCGAAGCTACACTGTGTTCTAGTAAAAAGCCTGCTCAGATTGGCCAGAGTCAGAGAGGTGGTCTATTAATAAAAGAACTGGTGTTGCCTCGGAAGTGGGGGGTAGTCTTATACAGTGAATACAGGCCTAAACCTATGTTTTAACTGTAAAATTAGGGGGTCGTCTTATATGCCGGAAAATACGGTAAACACTGGGAAGCAAAGGGTTTGCAAACATTTTAATTTAGTTTAATCATTGGGAGAATATTGTATTTCTGTGTGAAATCACAACATGAAACAGGGGGTCGTTGGGAGGACCCTTGGGCTCACTCTCTCACGCACAGGGGTCTTAGGGTGCTGGCCATGGGCTCCAGATGAGGTCCCTAAAGCAATCCCAGAGACACGCTGAGATGATGGAGAAAAGATTTAACCTTCAACTCACCTCCAAGCACTTACTCAACTGGGGTTGAGAGAAGTCATGATTTGCCTAAAGACACACAATTAAGAGTTGGAGTCAGGCTCGATAAGACAGAGTCCTTGTTGCCCTACGAATGAGAAGCTGATCCTGCTCCCAGCTTTGCCCAACACTTGGGATGTCCTTGATCTTCTACCTCAGCCTCTCTTCTGGGAAATAACAATATGGGCTCCACTGCCTCCCACTGTCTTTATCAAATGCAATTATGGGCAGAGAAACACTTTGGATTTCTCAGGTTTCCAGTGAGCACTGGGACAAGTCACTCTGACTCTCTGTGTTTCACCGTGTGCATCTGTGCAGTGAGAGCATTGGGCTGGCTGTGGAAGTCCTTTCCAGCGTCCCCATCTTCACACCTCTCCTGGATCCTCCATGGTGAATGGGAGACACTGGCTATCAGGGGTGAAGGGGGAGGGTGGAAACTTGCAAATGCTTCCACTGGAGCTTTGGGGTTGAGTAATGTTGGTAATTTCAAAGCCTTATTATCTTACTCCCTAATGTTTTGCTTCTAAGCAACTGTAGTTCTTAAAGGAAGGTGGTGGTGGTGGTGGGGGTGGGGGTGTAGGAATAAAAATGTTGGAAATAGTTCCACTGGGGAAGGCAAAATGTGTTTGGAGTTTTTAATTTAGAACCTTAGTGGCCAAATGCTGCTCAGAGTTGGTCCCCGGGGCACCCAAGTCTCCATCAAGCACCATCCAGTGTTTGGAAGTGAGCCTGTTATTAAGTGCGGACTGGGTGGTGAGGAATAAAAGCGAGGAGTGGGAGTAGCAAACTGTAGGTGCCAGCTCGGGCTTCGGGTCGAACCACCTGGTTCTAATGCATGCTCTTTCACTCCGTAGCTCTGTGACTGCGAGTTCTCCATGCCTGGCTCTCTGTACAGCAAGAACGGGAACTACCTCCTAACTGTGTGTCTTAGGAAAAGAGCTGTTCACCTGAAGCCTGGTGCCTCGTTAACTGTTGGGTAATTCATACTCATACAGAGGATGACCTGGCTAAGATGAGGACATAATATATAACGGCTATCTATGGCTGCATAACAAGCCACCCCAATGTAGTGCTTTACAGAAAGAGCAACTTGACATTGGAGAAACATGGAAACCACTGGCTTTACGGAGTGTCGCGATAGCATCACCTGGAGTCACAAAAGAAAGCTGCAAAGAATTGCTTGACCTGCTGAGAACACTAAGAATCAAATGTTTGTTGAACCACTGAGATGTCAAGGCTTATTTATTCCTGCAGCATAACTTAGCCTATACTGACTAATATAAGTCTGCTTTTCTCATCCAGTTGACTCCTAGGATGGTTGCTTGTCATTGTATATATTTATCTACTTTCCAATTCCCGGATTTTAGGCTCTACTTTGAAACTACTTTGAAGCAACAGACCTGGCTCAAATCCCAGTCTGATTCCCTGGGTAATCGTGGGCAAGTTGCTTTACATTTCTGAACCTCAGTTACTGCATTGAAAAAGCTGAAAATAATTGGGCTTATTGGGAGGTTCCACCACTACTGCCCATAGAACTTCCCGCAAGCTATTCATCTTTCTAAACTTCAATTTCCTCATCTATAGAAAAAAGATAATAATTTTCCTTATCTCTCAAAGTTATCCTCGGGCTTAAATTAGACAATATTAAGAACCTAGCCCTGTAATGAACCTAGTTAGACACCAGTATTCTTTATTCTCACCCATTGAAATATCCTAATTTTCCTTTCATTCTCTGCTCTATTCATCCCTCCACCCCTTTCTCCTTCCCCAACCTATACGCAGATGTAGAATATTGTTCCTTTTTAAAGAAAACTTTGACTCTTTTGTGGTTGGGTTGGTATCACGGGTCAAGAATAAACTTTCCATAATAACTGGGAGCCAACGTGTATGCATATACGCATGTATATGTGTGTGTGTGTGTGTGTGTGTGTGTAACTTTACAGCCGCCGAAGTGGAGGGCAAAGTTGAGTCCACACCTGAAGAACACACTTCCACAAACTGATAAAGGCCCGAGGACCTAATCACTGGTCTTGAAGAAACCTGACACAGTCCCACTGATAAACTGACCCACTGAGAACAATGAAAACCTCAGCCGCCCGTTGGTGCCAAGCAAAGACAACGTGGGCGAGTCTGAAGGTGAGCAGCCACTTCAGCAGAAACTCAGGGGGCAGGATCCTCTGAGAAAGAGGACTTTTATAACCAGGTTCCACCCCGCACCAAGCCCCCTGTACACAGAAGTAGGACACTTACAAAACAAAGAATGTAAAGTGGGAGGCCTCTGTCCGGGTGCCAGGTGGGGTGGGGAGCAGACCGACACGAAACAACCCCGGATGATGACAAATTGGGTTTGTGCGCAGATGCTTTCTTTCCCTGCCTTCTGCATTACTTCTGCGTGAACCCTGTGGTTTCCCTCGGAGAGGTTGGCGCCCCAGAAGGAGGGCAGAAAGAACCGATTGACTGTTCCTAAAACAAAACAAAACAAAACCCAACAAAGGCCCTTTCTTCCTCAGGGACGATTCCCAGGGAAAGCAGAGAGCGAGCCCACTTGGAACTACCTGAAGGCAGCACAATGCGACTTTTATGAGAGGGAGCGAGCTGTTCGCCCTCCCCGTCTGACCATGGCTCCGAGGGGCTGCCCAAGTCCTCGCAAAGGATGTGGTCCTCAGACCAGAGACCGGGGCAGAGCAATTGAAGGCTGAAAGGACTATTTTTTTTTGAGGGAACCAAAAACAGGGGCTTAGAAGGCAACCACTCTTCTGGAATTATGTTCCCGGTGAGAGACGAGGCTCAGATATCCACGGGTGAGCAATGCGGCCTTGTCCGTGGCCTTTTCTCCAGTGTTCTGGAAGGCGGCGGTTGGTTCTCAGGATATTTTCGACCAGCCAACATTTTTTTTTTTTTTTAAATAGGGCACATTTAGATTTGCTCTTGGGTTCTAAACAGTGTGCATTTCATAAAAGCACATTTGTGTTGAGACGGGCACATTTTGTTTGCCAGCATTTCCTCGGAAAAGGGCATGTTCCTTTTGGGATCAGGATGAGCACAGGAACAACACGGCAGCATCAGGGGGAAGAATTTGTCCATCTGAGTGAGAAGAGCAAGGGTTTGGTTTCTCTAAGGAAATTCGAGTATGAAGAGTCTCCTATCATTTGTTCCTAGGTCTCTCATTCCATAGCTCAGGAATCCCCTGAACATGGTCACTTGAGAGGGACATCAAAGGCTTAGCTCCTGGTCCTGCAGGAAATCACACGGTGAGCCAGGCTAACGAAGCGAGGCTTGTCCCCTCCTCTGAGCATTCGCACCATCTCTGGTTTTCACTCTGACTCTTTGGGGAGAAAGCAGTGGGATAGTTCTTGGTGTGGGTTTTGATGGAAGTGTGTAGGAAATAGTATTCTTTTTTCATTATTATTATTATATTTTTAAAATATGTGTGTGTTTTTTTAATTGATTTCAGAAGACAAGGGAGAGGGAGAGAAATATAGAAACATCAATGATGAGAGAGCATTCTTTATCAGCCCTCTCCCGCATGCTCCCTACTGGGGATTGAGCCTGCAACTGAGGCATGTGTCATGACTGGGAATCGAATCATGACCTCTTGGTTCCCAGGTTGCCACTCAATCACTGAGACACACTGGCTGGGCTCATTATTATTTTCAATTTTTCCCCCCATCACCACCGGTCTCCCCTATTCTTTTTTCTTTAAACAAAAGAAATAACTAGAATTTGAGGAAACCCAGATCACTGTTAGAAAGATTCAAACACAGAGTAGGTTCTTTGGGTCTTGTTCACCATTTTATCTTCTGAACCAAGAATGGGAGGGTTGAGTTAATGACTGTGGATAGAATGGAGATCGGATACCATTGCCTCACACATACCAGGTATCCTGAACACTGGGATAGACAGACCCACTCAACAAACAGAGGAATGCAAATGGCATTCCTCAGTTCTCCATTGCTTCAAGATGAGCACAAAGGATAGTTTTATTGTATTGATAAAAGAGTTTTACACGCAGCCCTCTGGGGAAATGGCCAGGAGAAATGGCCAACCAGCAGGGATGTGGGCACAGTTTTGCGACATTTGCAGCTCTGATCTCTGCACTACAGCCAGGCCTCGCTGTACTGCGCCTCACTTATTGCACTCGGCGGGTCCTGCCTTTTGTACAAACTGAAGGCAAGACCCTTCCACCAGCAGAAAAGATGACGACTCGCTGAAGGCTCAGATGATGATTAGCATTTTTTAGCAATAAAGTATTTTTTAATTAAGGCATGTACATTATTTTTTCAGACAAAGCCATTGCACACCTAATAGACTACACTATAGTGTCAGCATAACTCAGAGGCACCGGGAAGCCAGGAAAGGGGTGGGGCTCGCTGTTTTGCGATGTTTGCTTTCTTGCAGCAGTCGCAAGCAAACTCTCAATATCTCCAAATTCCTTCATCAGGAATATTTCGTCTGACCTCACTTCTTCCACCACAGAGGCAGCTCACCTGACTGCGATACTGTTTGCATTTCTCTACAGCTCCAGACGAAGCGACACCACTGCCAACGTTTTGTTTGGTGAAGATGCCAGGAGCACCTGCATTGTGTCTGCATAGATGGGAGGCTTCCAAATCACCATGCTTGGCAATGGTGACACAGGGTTGAGTGAGACATGGAGTTTAGCCCTGAAGACATTCACAGAATAAAGGGAGAAGGGCCCATGGAGACACTATTATTACTTTTAAATATATTTTATTGAATTTTTACAGAGAGGAAGAGGATGGACAGAGAGTTAGAAACATCGATGAGAGAGAAACATCGATCAGCTGCCTCCTGCACACTCCCTACTGGGGATGTGCCTGCAACCAATGTACATGCCCTTGACTGGAATTGAACCTGGGACCTTTCAGTCCGCAGGCCAAGACTCAATCCACTGAACCAAACCGGTTAGGGCGAGACACTATTATAACACAACATGGTAAGTGCTAGGAGTTGGGGTAAGAACAGAGCACAGGCTGGCCCGGAGGTGTTGACAACTAACCGGGGATGGGGGAAAGGGTGGGGGTCTTGGGAGGTTCAGAGCTGGCAGGGCCCAGTGCAAAATGAAAACATGGGCTTTTTGCTCAAGAAGTATTACGAATGTCAAGATGACAACAGCCGAGCGTTTTGAACCAAGTGTGGGCCCTTCTGGGACCAGCGCCCTCACTGCTCCACATGCCACGTTTCCAGTCTGAGATGACTCCACAGCGGAGAGTCTACACCTGGTCCATGGGACACCCCTACCCCGTGCCTAACACTTGCTGACTCCACTGCCTCAGCCAGCCTGCTCCTCTTCGGATGTCTCTGCATAAGTCACACGCAGTGCGCTGCGCTGAATGTTTGCCATAGGCAGCGTTCACGATGCCCTCCATGATCCTAGCCTTTTGATTTCCAGTCCTTCCTGTGCAGAATCAGGGGTGGCCTCTGTGATCCATAGAATACTGTGGAAGTGACAGTGGAACTTCTGAGGGAAGGTCCTAAGAGGGCTTGTAGCTTTGGTCCCTTGATTTGCTCTCTCCAGGGGAAGCCAGGTGCCATGCTATCAGGATCCTCAAGTGTCTCTATGCCGATGACATAGAGAAGAACTGGCCAAAGGCCAGCACCAAGTTGCCTTCATGTGAGCGAGCCACCTTGGAGGGGTCTGCCAGCCCCCATCAAGACTTCGAAGGAAGCAGCTGTGGCCAACATTGACTGCTTCGTCATGAGAGCTCAGGACAGAGCTGGCCAGCAGGGCTGCTCCAGGATTCCTCACGCAGAGGAACATGTGAAATCACGAATCACCATTGCTGTTTTGAGCCACTAAGCGTTGGGATGATGTGTTATGCAGCCAAGTATAACTAATACAGCAATAGAAAGCAAGCTTCTTTTGGAGAGGGGAGTAGCTTTCTTCAAAGATACCTTCTTCAAGCTTCCTCTCTCAACCTCTATACTTCCTATAGACCAGGTCATCTCCTGGAGAGAGACTGTTTCTGAGATCATTTCGGTTCTGACCAAAAAGGTTACCTGGAAGAACCAACTTTCCTTAGAAGAGAAAAGCTTTAATGGTCTAGGTGGCAACAATCCTTTCCATACTCTCAATTTTTGTATGAGACATATAAACAGTGACTACATAGATCTTTGCTACCTATTGTGATTTTCTTTTGCATCTTGTTCAAAGGCCTCATTTTAGAATACGTCACAATGCCCATTTTCACCGCCAGTTATATTTTCTTTATCCAACTTGAAAACCAGTGGGACCAATGTCTTAGTTAGCACATTCCCCTCCTTTATATCCTCATTGACACCATCTATGTGAACTGGTTTTGGGAAAAATTCTGCCTTGCAGAACTTCATTGATTTAGGATAATGACATCCCTACCACAGCCAGGTTGGTGAGCCATGGCCTTGAAGAATGGAGAAGTCCAAACCAGTAGGAATATTCATTATGAAGCAGAAGTCTGGAAGCCTGCCTCTGTTCTGGGGAAAACCTCTTAGCCAAAGAACTCAAATCTTTTAGTGAAATTGCATGAGTAAACTTCCAAAAAGTCTCTTCCCAAAAAAAGAGAGGAGAAAGAGAGAGGGAGGGAGAGATAGAATTTGAATGAAGACCTTTTGCATTTCTGACCTAATTCTGCTAATAAAGAATTTATTACTAAGGACAATTATTTACTTAGCATCTAATTATAGACTTATTTCCACCCCACAAGGACCTGGCTTTGTTAAGTACCCGAGGAACTAAAGTTCTAGTGTTCATTCTTCTAACAATCTGAGTGACACAGTGTCACTCTCCTGACCTCCCTGTGGCTTAATGTCTTCCTCTGGGCGAGTCTGAGAATATCTGTTGACCAGAGAGAAAATATCACAGGCCTTTGAAGTGTTGTAAATGCTATACTTATTTGAAGTTTCATTATTATCTTGTCTTTTATATTTAGAATCACTTTCTGGAAGAGGGGAGAAAAATGGCTTATATGACATTATAAAAAACATTAAAAGTCAAATAAAAAAACAAGCCAATGCATGATGACTGTTAAGCAAGTTTCTGTTAATTGAATCATATTTCCCCATTGATTTGCATAGAGAGTGATGGTTCGTTTCCTTTCCAGACAAAATCACACTCAGAAATGTAGAAGCTCTTTAAGCAGTTATTCAGAATACCAAGAATAGGCCAGGAACAGGAGTACAACATGACAGTGAAGAAAAGTCCACATGTGGGGATTTTTCTTCACTGTCATGCTGCACTCCTGTTTCTTGGGAGCTGTGCACTTATGTGGGGTGTCCTTAGAAAACCAGGCGATGCTCCCAATTCTGAAGGAAGGGCAGTCCTTCTGTTGATGATGGGAAAAAGATTTTCCTGGATAAGGGAAGTCCATCGATATGTAGAAGTCAGGGTTTGGTTGGAAAAACAAAAGCTACCCTGAAGCTTCCAGGGACTAAGGGTTTTTCTAAGAGGAACTAGGGGCATATGGGATTATTGGATAGCTGGAGGAGAAACCATCAGGGACACAACAATGGCTGATCTCAGCCTGAATGTCCAAACCCATTCTCATGAGCTCTAATTTCTAAGAGCCAGGGTAGCTCCCACCCAAAGTGAGATGATGGCAGAAAAGTGGATGTCCTCAGGAATCCTCTGGGAAGCTGCTGTGAATACCACAGGCCTGGCTGCTACTGGCTCCAAAGCAAACAGTCCCACCTCCCTAGGCGTTTCCAACCTTAGTCCAGTTTTTTAATTGGCTAGTGCTCAGTGGGAAGTCCTCTCAGTGGCCAACTTTCACTGGGAAGTCTCTCATTGGCCAGC
Source organism: Pipistrellus kuhlii (assembly GCF_014108245.1). NCBI lineage: Eukaryota > Metazoa > Chordata > Mammalia > Chiroptera > Vespertilionidae > Pipistrellus > Pipistrellus kuhlii. The sequence goes on from NW_023425449.1 coordinate 4,715,537, forward strand.
TCTCAGTGGAAAGTCCTCTCATTGGCCACTTCTCACTGGGAAGTCCTCTTATTGGCCAGTTCTCACTGGAAAGTCTAACACTGTCCAGCTCTCAATGGGAAGTTCCTCACTGGCCAGCTCTCACTGGAAAGTCCTTTCATTGGTCAGCTCTCACTGGGAAATCTCTCATTGGCCACTCAGTCTCTCACTGGGAACCATGCCAGGTATGGCATTCTGGGAAATGAGCCTTACTTTGTCGGTACAATGCAGAGGAGAACTTAGAAGGGAGTGAATGATGCCAAATCCTCAACAGAAAAATCAGTACAAGGGAGGGAATCATTAGGGCACTTTCTAGTGCTACTGGTCTCTGTGCTAGCATTACCCCTGTTACTCAGAGAACCCACCAGCAATTTAATTTTATACCCTTTTCACTGTTTTATGATAAAAGTGTGGCTCAGAAAAGTTAAGTAACTGACCTAGGCTCATGCTAGTGGTTCAAAGTTGGGTCTGTTGAAGGGGAAACCCCAAGTTCTTTGGGTATTTGATACATTTAAAATAGTGGTGCAAACTTCAGCTGCATCAGAATCACAGGAAGGAATCATCCCACTCCCAGAGTTTTTGAGTCAAAAGGACTAGAGTATAAATATTTCTCTTTTCTCCACATCCAGTATAGCTAGAGCGTGGTCCAGTTCCTGAGTAGAGAAATTGGGGGATTGAGAAAATGAAAAAGAGAGACACAAATACAATAGGGAAAGGTGGGAGTGGGTGGGACCACTGTCCTCTTATGGAGAGACAGGGACCCAGAGCCAATACAGGGTGTTTATTTTATATGGCAAAAAATAGGAAGTTTTACTAAAGGTCAAGACAAAGGAGATTATGTACATTCTTGAGTGGGCCGGAGTTGTATTCATACCTGGTGCTTGTCTGGATTTAGATAATGAAACCCACCAGCTGGCACCTGGGCTGAAGGTCAGGCTGACAACACTCCTGCCTCTGGCAAGGTGTGTTTCCAGGACATGGCTCTGCCAGCACCACTGGGTTCAGGTGACAAAAATTAAAGAAATGCCCATGTGCCTTCCCAGGTGTTCTCTACACTGGGGTAGAGCCTGAGATTTTCATTTTGAAGAAATTCCCAGGTGATGCTGCTGCTGGCCCAGGCACCACACTTTGAGAACAGGGAAGTGATCCTATTGAAATGTTTCAATGTACTGGTGCTCAGGACCAGGCAGATCCTACAAAATATCAAATTTGCTTTAGTTATTTTCACTGCCTTGCATATGATTCCTATCGATGCGCATAAGTGTTATGCTTGGCTGTGTGTGTGTGTGTGTGTGTGAATTTGTTGTGTGTGTATTTTAGCCATGAAAATGGGTAGGCTCCTATTTCTGAGTGCCACCTTACTTGGAAACCAAGGAAGTACCTGGCATTCTACATATCTTCCTGATTGAGCCAGAATCCCAAATTAAACTTTTAGTTCATGATGTATTTATTATTTCATTGTGAGTTTTTAAAAATCAGCATTTGATAAGTAAATGGCCCGAATCTTACTTTGGCATTCAAGGAAGTAGCATTAGTCTTGATGAATTATTTGCTTATCCATTGAATATGTAATTTAATTCTATAGAAATTGCATGGCAATTTAGCATGCACTAATGAGCGGGTACTGTCTCATAGCTTAATGAACCTGTCACCTTGTTAAGGTGGGGGAAACCTTTAAGGGATTAACAGTCGGCTGGGAAGGAGACTGTTCAGAAATGCATTGGGCTTAACCAACCTTTATGAATCCTCTCAGGTACAAATACTCAGACTCCAAACAGCCAGGCCAATACCAGGGGTAGATGCTGGTTTTGGAGAGAGGCAGAAAGACCCAAATGTGAAATCAAGTCATGCCTTCAACTAGCAAGAGAATGTGGGGCTGTCGCTGAACCCCTGGGGGGTCCTCACCTATCTAATAGGAGGTGCTAATGCTTATCTTACAGGATTACAATAAAGTTTAAATGCTAGCTACTGGGGATACAGGGGAAGCGGTGATGGACAAGCCCCAGCTTCAGTCCCACCTCAGTTCTCATGGAACTCTTGTAGGGATAGACATGGGGCTGGGCAGAATACCCATAAACAATTGTACAATTGTTTAATGACGACAGCACGCAAAACAGGTTAAGTTCTGCAAGAAGGGTGCAGACGAAATGCTATGGAGATCAGCAGGTGACTTCTAGCTGGGAGACGGACAGAGCTGGTGAAGGAAGCGGCATTTGGTTTTTTATATTAAGGTGGTCCATGCTGTGAGCGCCTCACCCAGATCCCCTTTCCTGGGCCCAGCTGCTGGGTGGCTGGCCCCTCGGGACAACAGCTGCACCCTTCTCTGGGAAATTGCCCTCTGCCAACCTCCCTGGGATGCCTGGGAGGTCACACTCCCCTCCATGGGTGGCTCTGCTCCTTCTTCCTGGGTGGCTCACCCTTATGAATGGCTGATGGGTGCCTTGCCTTAAGGTGGGGCTGCTCTGAGGTGCTATTCACCTTCTAGGGTTTTCCATGGGCTCAAGTTGAGACTAGATTTCAGCTGAAGTCATACTTTGCTTAGCTCTCCCCTTGCCTTCTCCCTCTTCCCATCCTTCTTCCTTCTTTCCCTCCCTCCAAGTTTCTCTCCAAAGCATTTTCCAAACAAACCACTTATGCAAGCACCCCCACCTTGGGGAATTTTCTAGGGATTCAGACTTAAGACAAAAACCAATAGCAATGATAGTACTGCTACTAATAACTTAATATCAGAAATTTTGCCTGCATTTATTTAATTCTTACAATACCTTGTGGCTTGTTATCCCCATTTTGCAGATGAGGAAGCGGAAGCTCAGAGATGTGAGAAGTACACTGGCTCTGATCGCACAATGGCTAAGCTGGGAATCGAACACAGGAAGTGGGGCTTTCCATCAAATCCCGGAAGGCCTTCCATCTCTGCACACCTCCAGGCCTGAGAGCCATGGTGCGAAGAGCTCGGCTTGTGGGTGTGGGATGAGTGCAGGCTAGGGAGCTGGGAAGCCTGATTTAATTTTTTTATTATTTAAAAAATATTATTTTATTGATTTCAGAGAGGAAGGGCAAGGAGAGAGAGAGAGAGAGAAACATCATGATGAGAGAGGATCTTTGATCAGCTGCCTCCTGCATGCCCCACACTGGGGATTGAACCCACAGCTCAAGCATATGCCCTGACCGGAAATGAAACCATGACCTCTTGGTTCATAGGTCAACACTCAACCATGGAGCTACGCCAGCCAGGCTACACCACAGCATTTCAATCTTCTATCCCTGTGGGGTATAACCATGCCCAGCAGATTACTTTGCCTTTCTGTCCTGAACAGCAAGAATAACATGGCAGATGAAAGAAACAGTGAGAAGAATAAGTGAACATGTGCTACATGAAAAGATCTGCCCTGTCACTTGGGAGATACAGTTGACTTGGGCAGGCTTTCTTACTGCCATTGGCCACTCCTCTTAGGGACAGTGAAAGGCCTTTGTTTCTCGGCTCATAGCAGACACGAGCCTCACGCCGGCCCTGGACAGAGGTGGGTGTCAGGACAGCTTACAAGCCTCCCCGGGTCCCCAGGGGGCCCACGGACTAAGTGAGCAGCTTTTGGCTTGTGTGGCCCGGAAGTCCCTCTCCAGCAGCTGCTGCAGGGGCTCTGCAGGCGCTGTCTCTGCAAAGTGGGTCAGCGGGTCAATCGGGCTCTTTATATGCAGCCAGGCTGCTGTGTTGGCGCTTAGGGTCAGATCCGGGGCAGGAAAAGATTCGGGATAAAGGAACCTAATTTGGAACCTTTTTGTGCTGACGCCGACTGTTCCTTATTTATAGTTCACAATTGTGTTTTATACAGTAACCTTATTTGGGCATATAAATAAGCAATGGGTAATAGAGGGAGCGAAAATGGCATTGATTCCCCCCCACACCCCTCAAATGAAGGGTAGATGAAGTGATTTTACATTTGAAGTCTCCTGGATGGCATCTTACCCAGACAGCAAGAATGAGAATAGATTTAATCCTCTAATCCATACTAATGTGGACATTCAAAGCACTGTTTATCAAATTTATCTTTTTGACGTTTTTAATATTCTATTGCAGCCTTGCAGTGTAAGTCCTGGAGAGGATAATCGTTAGCGTCTGTGGACTGCTTCTTGTCATTGTGCCAGGCACCATGCAAAATGTCACACACAATCTCAGTCAGTCCTCAGCACAGTAACGGGAAGAGGCATCTATCTTAACTCCCATTTTACAGATGAGAAACTTGAGGCACAGAGAGGTGCCGTTGCTCACTGAAGCTCCTTTTGCTGATGCTCTTGCCCCGGTCAAGCCTTCGGATGACACCACTCTCAGGGGAGACCCTGAGCCAGATCAGATAGGCAAACTGCTTCCAAATCCCTGACCTCCCCCTGAAACTGTGAAGCAGTCAACGTTTACTAGTATTGTTGGTGCAGTCACTCGGGCTTTGAGGTCATTGGTTATGCAGCAGTAGATACTGGAATATTCAGGAACCCATTTTCTGAGGAAAATGAAGGTGGGAATCTGGGGAGACTTTCTAAAGGGGGTGATAACTGAGTTTGTCTTGAAGGATGAGTAGGAGACCCGAGTAAGAGCCAGTGCAGCAGAGAAGGAGTGTCGAGGTGGTAAGCTTTTCAGGTGGAAGAAAGAGTGTGAGCTAAGCTCTGGAGCATGCTCAGTTAGGGCGAGAAAGCTCAAGTGCCTACTTTGCCTAGACACATAATGCGAGTGAGGGGAGATAGTTTAGGTGGTGACATACTGTGTGTGAGTGGTGCGGCTAGTGTGAAGTGGACAGCCCAAGTCCCTCAGCTCCAGCAGGTGGTGGAGACGCCGCCAGAAGATAGGCCCATGCCTGCCAGATCGCCAACGTGTCTAAAGAAGCCAGTCCTTGTAGTTTAATATAAATTTTAATTTTCAAAATGTGGCCAAAGTTTTGAAAATTTCAGTGGCCTCCAGTTTGAGAACTCCTATGAATCTGTGGAAACTCAGCTTCCCTGGTGTGCGGACCACATACCTTGGTCCTCTGCCCACAGGTTGGCCTGAGTCCCATGGGACTGGTGCCCTGATTCCCTGCTTTGATTGCTTTCTCCACGGTGGTGACTGACACCTGAATGCCACTGAGCTCCCGTGAGAAGAACGGAAGTCCGTGCTAATCCACACGAAGAATTCCATGGCAAAGCCACCTGGACCCCAGCACTCCTACGGCAAAGGTGTCAAAGCAAAACTGCAGAACTTAAGGGAGTTTACGACCATGGACAGTGAGCCGTGTGCATTTCTGAAGGACAACGCCTACAGGAAGACTCCAGGGATGGCTACTTGGTGTGACTTTTTGAGATACTGGTACATAGCCAGGGGGGTGTCTGTATCTTAGAGAAAGAAGCCAGTGAGTCCATCCAGCCCTTATTATATGTCAGGCAGGAGGCACTGCATCTACTAGCTCATTTAATCCTCACAGTAGCCCTGGAAGAATGGCGCTGTCAGTGTGCTCATTTCACAGATGAGGAAACCGAGTCCCAGGGAAGTTTACTGACTTGTCCAAGGCCTTGCAGCCAATAAGAGGCAGAGCAGTGGTCTCTCCTGGGTCTCTTCAAAGCCCACATTCCTATATTTGCTCTGGTGTTTTTCTTTCTTGTATCAAAACTGAGATAGCATGAGGGTCTCTGAGTTTTCATTTGAGAGGAACTTGCCATGACTCTCCGATTGAAAGGAGGGTGGCCCAGGAGACTTGTGAAGTCTTGATTGCAAAATGAGCTAAGGTCTGTTTGTTTGTTTTTCCTTCTTTGAATGACGTGCTTTCCCTTCCTCTTGCTCCAACCCCAAGACAGGGACCTAGTTATGAAAGGAATCTCAAGGACAACCCATATGCCATTGCCAGTCACCTAGTTTGCACTGAACTTATGAATTACAATAAGGTGAGTCAGAAGTCCTTTCTCGTCGGGTCGCATGCCTTGATTTATGGCGGGTAGTGACACAGGGAGAGGGAACTCTGTGGGTCTGGACCATGGGAAATGTGGGCTTCAATCTGGACTCAGTCACTAATCTGATGTGTGTGGCCTCAAAGAGGTTGTATGGCCCGTCTGACCTGTTGGCTCCCCTCCCGTCACGTGGGGACAAGAATATTTAGAGCACAGTGTTCCCAATGCCTATGACAGCTGGCACTCAGCAAAGCCTTGTTGAATGAATGAATGAATGAGCGAATGAATGAGTGACTGGTTAGAAAAGATTGCAGAGCAAAGGGGATCTGAACCAGGAGGAGGGTTGAAATATATGGAGAAGAGGAGGGAGAGAATGCCAGGTAGGGGAATGACATGGGCAGTGATATGAGGCAAGAACGCCAGGTTTAGGGGAGGGTGAAAGGTCAATGTGGCTTCTAGTGGAGGAAAGTGTGGCCCAGAATGCCCCTCCTACTGCTCCCCCCACAACCCTCCGAAATTCTTCATCTTGAATCAATGTTCCCTGAGACCAAAACTCCTGGGTGCTGACTCCAATAGTTCCTTGCACTGGCCCTTTCATCTCCCATCTCAAAGTGCTCTGCAAGCCTTAATTAACCCTCTCAGCTCCCAGCCGGGGATTATTTATCCACCTTTTGTAGATGAGGGAAAAGAGAAGCGATTGCCCAGGGCAATGCCTTGATGCCAGCTCTTCCCACCTGGTCCCAGAATTGCCAGGATGGGGTGTGGGGAGAAAGCAGGGAAACAAAGATCCCTCTGCTTCCTTCCTCCTACACCCTCACCTGCAGGAGAAACAGGACAAGAACAAGAAAGGTCACAGTCATCATAAAAGAACGTTCCTTAGAATGTTTAAAAAGTCCTCCAACCATCCTCACATGTATCCCTCCGCTCTGTCCTAGTTTGCTTGGACTTGCGGCTGGGAAAATCGTACACGGGCACACCACTCTCTCCAGCTCCTGAATCCCACTGTGTGTACCTGTACCTGCAGCAATTAGCTGAAGAATACCAAGCAGCATTTCTTTACAAAATGCACTCTCACTGGTAGATACCCTCAACTGGGGGGCCATCGCACAGATGGCGTAGCCTAGACACCTCTGAGAGTGACGGGAGGTGTGACTCACAATTGCATTGGGACGACAGGCGTGCACTGGGGCAGTCCCTGGCAAACTGGGTCATCTGGTCACCCGACCTAAGAGTCATCCTTTTCACTAATTGGAATCAGACTCTTCCTTCGGTCCTCACTTTTCCCTGAACCACTTGCTCCTTCAACGACTGGACAGTCATTGGTAAATGCTCTCAGCTCTGGGCTGCCAGGGGCAAGCGGTCTGGCTCCGTCCCAGGAGAGGCACCCACGGCCCCGGCTCTGTGGGCAGGAAGCCCCGGGCGGCTTTCGCTCGCCAGCTTCACGTGTCGATGAGCAAATCCAAGGCGAAGCTCCTGGAGGGCAAAGGCCATGTCTGCTGTGACGTCCACAGCCTGGGGGTCCGGTGGGCACGTGCAGGACACTGTCCACAAACAGCCCCAGGCAGGACCTCTCAAAGTAGGAGGGAGACCAGCTGCTCCTCCCCCGCCCCTCCTCCCCTCACTGGAATACAGCAGTGCTCAGCCAGCGAGTCCCTGCAGCCCCCACTCTCCAATGCCTTCCCCCTTCCCTCCCCCTTAGTGCCTTGCGTCTCATCACACGGTCATTAATTATTTGTAAGCACTGGCTTCATGCTTGTTAGGCCAGAGAGTCGTTGTTTTTCCTCTGCAAAATGAGGAGGAGAGCAGTAACCACCTCACGGATGTTTGTGGGGGTGTGCAAAGCCTTTAGAGCCGTGGTCGGCAAACTGCGGCGCGAGAGCCACCTTGGGCCCCTTGAGTGTGGCTCTTCCACAAGATACCACAGCCTGGGCGAGTCTATGTTGAAGAAGTGGCGTTAGAAGAAGTTTCAGTTTAAAAAATGTGGCTCTCCAAAGAAATGTCAATCGTTGTACTGTTGATATTTGGCTCTGTTGACGAATGAGTTTGCCGACCACCGCTGTAGAGAATTTGTGGCGCAAGGTTTAGCTAACGGTGAAACAAAAAACCACCTCTCACATCCATGCGCTTGTACACCTTTCCTCTTATCTTTCTCCAGTTCCGACCTGCCTTACATCTACCTCTCCTTGTAGGTATAGCCCAATCACTTCATTCAGTCGTTCATTCATTTGTTCAGCAAACCTTACCCAATACCGAACACTTGCCAGAAATAGCTCAGAACATCTTATATCAAGTAGGCAAAGTCCTCACTCGCAGGAAGCAATAGACCACTGGGAGAGGTCCAATATGAGGATAAATAATTAAAATCAAGTAGAAAGTAACCTGCCCCAAGACAGAGTTTGAAATAAATAGGCGTTAGTATGTGTAGCAGGAGAGAGCTTGGAGGGCTGCCTGGAGGAGGTATCACCTAAGCTGGGTTGGAAAAGATGGATCCTACAATAATACTGTTATAGCCATTCTTATCTGTGGTTTCACTTTCTACTGTTTCAGTTACCTGCAAGTTCCAGCAATAAACGATTCATACATTTTAATCTGTGCTCTGTTCTGAGTAGTATGATGAGTCTCATGCTGTCCTGTGCCGTCCCGCCTGGGGCACGAACCATTCCTTTGTCCAGGGCATCCACACTGTACATGCTCCTCGCCCCTTAGCCACTCACTACCCATCCGTCTTGATTATCAGATCAACTGTCAGCGTGTTCCAGTGCTTGTGTTTAGGTCGCCCCTATTTGACTGAACAATGGCCTAATAATCATAACAGCCCCGCTTTTGAATGTTTGCTCTGTACTAGGCACCTTCCATGGACTACCTCTTCGCAGCTAATGGACCTAGGAGATGAGGAAACTGAGGCTTCGGACAGGTAGCTAGGCTGTCGGAGGTTTCACAGCTAGGGAGGGAGGAATCAGCACTTGGCCCTGGGCGGTCTGGGTCTAGAGCCGTGCACCAGTAAGCCCCCGGGAGAAGGCTCTTTGTGCTGGGACCCTCCCCTTGCGAGGTCTGCTGTCTGCTGCGAGGTGTCTGGCAGATGCTGTGCACGGACCAGGTGAGCACCAGCCTCTTAGCCCTCGCTGGCCCTCAATCAGCACATCGGTAAGCAGCAACGAGCAACGTCTATGGGTTCTAGGTGCTCTTCGGAGAGATGTCCAGCTGTTTGGATTAGCCTTCTGTCCCTCACAAGCATGCTATAGGAGGGCACAATTAATATCTTGACTGCGGATGTAGATATAGGGCCGCCGTGCAGCGAGGTTAGACCACCTGCCAGGGGGTGGATGGCCATGGAGTGGAAGTCCCAGAAAAGGGACCCGCATCTCCTCTGTTCTGTAATCCAGAGCCTTGGTTTCTAGGCGTTTTGTTTTTGCCATGCCCCTCTCTGCTGGGGTGAGGGGACTTCGGGTTGGGGTGGGGTGCTGACAGATGGCCTCTCTGTGCTGTGTCTCTCCCCCCCACCCCCCATGGAGGCCAGCCCTGGGCTGTTCCCAGGGGAGGGGGCGGGCACCTGGATGCCCTTTCCCGGATTTGAAAAACACCGGGCTGCCTGGGCCTTGAAAGGATCCCGGCATTATCTGTGTTTTGCTGTGGCTGACTCAGGGAATCAGGCTGGTAGACTCGGGGGCTCTGGAAGCTTGCTGCATCTGCCTGTATCCATGGGAACAAGTCCAGTAAAACCTCCTAGGAGGCCAGGCTCACAGAGACCCCCCTAACCTCACCCCTGCTGTTAACAGAAGCCCCAGGTTTGCAGAAGCCCTGAATGTAGTCTCTGGTCATTCCCTTTTTGGATGTCTCTGTGTTTCCCCCTCTAGACTGTAGGCTGCTGTGAAAGCAGACACCAGATGGTCACATGCTTCTGTCCCCTCCAAGCACCCCTGTAAGCCTTGATTTCTCCGTCTGGAAAGTGGGGACGACACTTCTATCCTGGCCCAGCCGGCATTGCTCAGTGGTTGAGCGTGGACCGATGAACCAGAAGGTCGCAGTTCAATTGCTGATCAGGGCACACCCCCGGGTTGCTGGCTTGATGATCCCCAGTGTGGGGCATCCAGGAGGCAGCCGATCGATTTCTCTGTCATCAATGATGTTTGTTTCTATCTCACTCTCACTCTCCCTTCCTCTCTGACATCAATAAAAGTATATTTAAAACGAAGTTTCTACCCTGTGGGGTGCTGGAGATATGCAAGCAAAGCACTTCGTTTGGGGCAGACACACAGGACGTGCTGGGGGAAGGCCAGAGGCCCTGATGCCGCCCCTGGCGAAAGCAGTTATGCCTCCAGAGCAGGCGTCTTCAAACTACGGCCCGAGGGCCACATGCGGCCCGCAGAGGAGTCTGATCCGGCCCTCCAGTTTTTTGGGCAGTGAGCGCAGCCGAGGTGTTACAGTAGGAATTAGTAGTTCATATAGTCCGGCCCTCCAGCTCTCTGAGGGACCGTGATCTGGCCCCCACTTTAAAAAGTTTGAAGACGCCTGCTCCAGAGTGTGGAGTGCAGCCCCAATTTAACCATGAGAAATGGTGGCAAAGCGGCCTGTAGTGTGTAGTTCATTTGGGGGCGGTTGTCCTCAGGAAAGTGAGATTTCCTCCCTGTCTTGAGTGGCCTGGGAATCAGTTCACTGTAAAGAGCGTTGATCCATCCACCCTGACCTCCCATCCTGAGTCCCCAAGGCCCAGAGGCCCCTTAGGAAAGGACCTTTGTCCCCGCCCGGGTTTTAGTAGTGGGGCGGGGGGGGGGGGGGGGGGGGGGGGGGGGCAGGGAATGGGGAGGAAGGGAGCTTTGGATTCTGCAGAGCTGCTGTTCTCTGAATACTGAGCATCTCCCTCCTTATCCTCCGTTGGACCTTTCCGGCCACGGGCAGTCAGCCCGTCATTTCAGGACCTGTCCCTACTGTCCTGGACAGCTTTCCTCCTGACCTCTGACCTCTGACCTCCCCCTTCTGGGAGACAGACGAAGCCTAGGAGGGAGGGCAGAGAGAGGCTGGGATGCTTGCTAGCTGTTTGTGTGGCGGCCATGCCCCGTGCAGCAATGCCCAGGCGAAGGGGACGCACTGCCTTCTCCTCTCTGTGTCCTGCCCGCCCCCTGCCTCCCCGGGAGAGAGCCAGCCCGGACAGATCCCATCACTAGTCTGGGCGCTCGACAAGGGGGACGGCCCTCCCTGGGTTTGAATAAAAAACCCACCAGCCACAATACACATAAAATCCTAATGTGCCTTCAAAATTACCTCATCTTTTATTTAGAGGTTATTCCGCCCTTGTCTTCCTTTATCGCTCTTTATATGAGCGAAGAGGGTGAGCAGCCGAACGAACGGGGCCATCTCGGTGGCGGAGCGGAGGGAGTGTTTATGGCCCAGGCTCGGCGAGGCAGCCCGGCCCCAGGAGTCCCCTCATTCCCCTCCGCCCCCCCCCCCCCCCCCCCCTCCCCCCCCGACAGCCTGCTCCATTCAGAGCTGCTGCTTCCCACCAGGCTGCTTGTTAGAGTGTCCCTCCAAACGCAGTTTTATTGTGTTTCTGAGGCCAGGGAGGCGGCCTTCCTAGAAGCATGACTGCTGAGTGGGCTGCAGGCGCACCCGGGCCAAGGATTTGGCTCGGCGTTTCCAGCCAAGGTCCCTGCTCTCTGAGCTCAGGGTCCTTGACATTTAAAGGCCAAGAGGAGCTGTGATTTACTCTGAAGCTGGGGTGGGGATGGGGGGTGGGGTGAGGGAGAGGAGAGGGTGTTTCGCAGGCCGAGGCAGCAGCCTCAGACATGAGGATCACCTGGCCTCAGAGGTCAGCAACATGAGGGTCACCTGGAGGGCTCCTTGGAGCCGGGCGCTGGGCCCACGCCCAGGGGCCCTGATTGCATCTGTGGGTCTGGGGTGGGGCCCCGAATTCCCTGCTGATGCTCAGGATTCATGGGCCAGACTTTGAGTGTCATTGGATAGAGAAGTCAGTGAATAAAGGCAAGGGGCGGTGTGTGTGTGTGTGTGTGTGTGTGTGTGTGAGAGAGAGAGAGAGAGAGAGAGAGAGAGAGAGAGAGAGAGGAAGAGAGACTACAACACCCTCCCCGCTCCCGCACAGGGACTTCGCTTCCCAAAGAAAAGTCTCCCCCTCAGGGTGAAAATGGGCTTGAATCACAGCAGATTGGATTCTAGATTTGAGAAATCCGAGGCCCTGGGATATTCGGCTAATGCAGCTTGCAGGGTTTCCCTCTGTGGACGTCTCAGAAGGCCAGATGGGCTGTTACCGGACTTGGGGAATGCCGGGAGCCCGGCCCTGCTGGGAAGCAGCTGCTGCCCTCTATTTCCCACAAGTCTCTGAAGTGAGAAAGATCCCCCAGGAATAGCAGCCGCTGCGCCTTAGGCAGCATGGGTAGGTTGGTGGTTATGAGCCCGGAGTCCGGGTCAGGCCAATGGGAGTTTATCTTGTGACATCGGGGAAGGTAGCAGACCTCTCTGAGCCTCAGTTTCCTCAGCTGTAGAATGGGATAAAATGAGCACCAACCTCAGCGGGTGCTGAAAGGATCAAATGGAAGAATGCAGGGTCAGTCTTAACGGAGTGTTACTGTTTAACAGTAAGCATGTTCTGATCTTTCCTGAGCATCTTCGAGTATTTCCTTGGATGTGACAAACACCCACTGCATACTTACTATATGACAAGCTTTTTAATATTCTTTTTTCATGTTTTTATTAATCCTCACTGGAGAATATTTTCAGAGAGAGTGGAAGGGAGGAGATGAGACACAGAGAGAAACATTGATATGAGAGAGGCACGTCAATGAGCTGCCTCTTGCATGTGCCCCAATTGGGGCTGGGAATGGAGCCTGCAACTGAGGCACGTGACCTTGATTGAATCGAACCCACAACCCTTCAGTCCTTGGACCCGTGTTCTATCCACTGAGCCAAACCAGCGAGGGCAATACTCATTGTTTTATGTTATCATCCAGATCAGTCGATTTACCGACGAGAAAACAGCTATGGAGGAAGATTCAGAAAAGTGCCCTGGCTATGTAGGAGTCGCAGTGCTTACAAGCGGTACACTCGGGTTATACCAATTGGATCTCTCCCCTCCACAGCCCGGCGGGAGCTGGGATTTGCTCCCGGCCCTGTGGTTGGAGAGCTGTGTGATAGGAAGTGAAAGGACTCGATCGTTCACAATAAGTAAAAGGATCCTGGCAGGGGTCCTAATAATGATAGTGAGGGGCCTGCAAGAATTTTCACTGGACCTAGTCAGGTTTCACTTACGTCACCGCACATTCAACAAGTGAGCAAATATTGATTGAGCATCTACTATGTATCCGGTATTATTCTAATCACTGGGGATGAGGCAGTGAATAAAAAGTCACTTCCCCTCAGCCCCCCTAAGCTTTCATTCTACTGGGAGGAATGATAGTGGAGATGGTGGCCATAAACATATTATAAACATATAAGCATCCTACATAATAAAAGCCTAATATGCAAATGGACTGAACAGCAAAACAACTGGCGGAATGACCTGTCGCTATGACATGCACTGACCACCATGGAGCTGCCCTCAGCCTGCAGGCTCCAACCGGTGGCAGTGGCAGCGGGGGTGGGGCTGGCGAGTGGGCCCCCCAATTGCCCCAAGGTCACCCTACAGATCGGCCCTGATTGCCAATCAGGCCTAGGAACCTTACCAGTGCATGAATTTCATGCACCAGGACTCTAGCAGAAACATATAAACTTATAAACATATAAGCAAAGGCAAAGGAACTAGCAGGCCCCAAGTTGAAGGCATGCTAGAATGTCCCAGGTATAAGCAGGCAGCCAACTGGAGTGAGGATGGCAGGGGCAGAGCATGTAGGACCTTGTGGGTCATGGCACAGAACCCCAAAGGGGAAGCCGTGGGTCTTGGTGCAGGTCTCCCCGGGTGCCCATCCTGGGACAAGCATTTGAGTGTTCTATGCGGGAAGCTGATTTCCAGGAAACATCAGGAGAGACATGGGGAAGTGAGGCTGGGAAGGAAAGGAAAGCAGGGAAAGGGGTACCATCAAGCTGGCTGCCCCTGTGAGACCACTGCAGCTCCATCCGGCCGGGCATGGCGGATGCCTTCCTGTGAGTGGGATCCCCAGGGGTCGTGTCCAAAGGCATTAACCACCCAGCAGTGCTGCCTGCCCTGTGCTTGGCTGTGGGAGCGTCTCCAGCCAGGAACAAGGCCTCGAGGCAGAGACTTGCCGTGAAGAGACTGAGGAGGACCCTGTGCCTCTAGGACACCACTGGGGAGTGATGTGATCTGACGTGTGTGCACATTCCAAATACCAATTTAGTTTTTAGAAGGATGCGTGGGTACAGAGAGAAGAAAACAAGGCTTCACGCTGTGCTATTTTCTTCTTTATGTCATGGCATAGATTACTTTTGTAATGATAAAGGCGCTTTTTTTTTTTTTTTTTTTTTTAAATTAAGAGATCTCTGCTAAATATTGAGCATGGGGTTCTTGACCAAAGCTTGAGAGGAGCCGTGCGTGTGGCTCTCACGGGTCGGCAGTGCGGGATTTGCCAAGGAGGAGGCCCCCAGTGATGGCCACGGGGTCCTGTAAACATTCCTGTCTCCAGGGCAGTGCCCTCAGCGGCCCCCTGATCTGTTTCCTGCTGCGACAGTGTTTGGACAGAACAGACCCAGAGACGCCCCTCCGTCCAGCCTCCGACCACCCTCCACCACTTTTCCAGTCGCCACCTTCAGCACCACCTCGGCCAGCCTCAGCCTCCCAGACCAGCCAACGCTTTCTGACCTTAGCTCCTTATTGCCGAATAGCCATGCGCTCCCAGATTCCTCAGACACATCCTACCGCCTGGAGGCTGCCCTCAGCCACCTGGTCACCGCATCTGCGGCCACACCTACCTCTCCGGGCTCCCATTTCCACCGCATCTGTGGCTCCGGAGGGCGCGGGCTGCTCCTTCCCGAGTTGGCCAAGAAGTGCAAGGGCACCAGCACCTTTTACAGATGCCAGGCCAGCTAGGGGGCCGCATTCTCTTCCAGGCCGTGCCCAGGCCTCCCCAGGGGAGGGGCCCTCAGGCCATGGAGCCCGGGGCCTGGGGAGCTGCAGGCCCTGGGCCTCCCCGCAGACCCTCAGCCCCGGGACTTCCGGCAGAACCACTTCCGGGGCAGGAGGGCAGCTCATCAGGAAGAGGGGGCATCTGGCTCCCTCCGCAGGGCGGCCCCAGGCTGGGCTGGGCCAGTGTCTCTGGGAAAGGCTCAGCCTCCAGCCCCACCAGCGCCTGTGGAGCCCAGAGGCCTCTGAGGGCCCCTCTGCCTCCCCTGGGCCTGGCTTTTACCGGAGCCTCTGCCCCGAACTACCAGCCATTCCTCTACCCGCCCTGGAGCCCGCTCCCATGCACTGGGCCAAAGGAAACAAGAAAGCCTTTTGCAAAATACACACACATACACACACAAACACACACATTCATGTTTTCTTCTCTGTTCAGGTCTATATTGGAAAAAAACAAAAGCTGTTCAGATCTGTATTGGGGGAAAAATTTCTCAGAATTTAAGACAAGTAGTTCTAAGTTGCAAAATTCTCCTACCAGGCTGACAACACACAATTGTCTGAGGACTTTGGGCAAATCTGGCCTGCTTTTTCTCGGTCTCTATTTCTCCCTCCCGCCTTCCCTCTCTTCTTTCTCCTCTCTCCCCTTACATTCCTCCTCCTCTCCATTTCTTCCTCTGCCTTTCCCCTTCTCTCCTCCTTCATCTGTCTTTTTTTCCCCTTTATTTTTTGCTCTTTTCATTCATTCAAAAAATAGTTTATTGGGACTCTTCCATGTGCTAAATGCTAGGGCTACAATTCATTCATTTACTGATATACAAAATATTAAGACCTTATAATGCATGGACACTGTTCAATGCATTGAGTACACAGCAGTGAGCAAAACAGATAAAGATGAAGAATAAATCAAATAGAGATAAATAAAACACATAGTGTGTTAGATGATGATATAGTCTATGGAGAAAAGTGAGTTGGACGAAGAGTGTAGGAAATACCAGTGAATGTGGGCTGTGGGTTTCAATTCTAAGTGTGCTGGTCAGGGAAGGCCTCCCAGGGAAGGTGGCAGCATTAGAACAAGGTGGTGAGGGAGATAGCCATACAAATAACCAAGGAAAGAGAGTGTTCTTCCTCCCAGGCATAGCTGGTGCAAAGGCCCTGGGGTGGGAATGTGCCTTATGTGTTTACATAGTGGCAAGGAGGCTAATGTAGCTGGAGATGAGCCAAGGAGGGGACAAGTCATAGGAAGAAGGTCAGAGAGCTGTGAGTGGGCTGGGAGGTGGGGGAGAGGGAGGCTGGGCAGATTTATAGGGCCTCATAGACCAAGGCCAAGACTTAGACTTTTACTCAGAATGAGGTGAGGGCCACGGGTGGCTTTTGAGCATGGGAGGGACATGATCTGATCTGTAGCTTAGCATCATTTCTCACGCTGTTGTGAGTCATTGATGAATAAGGAGTCAGCCCTCAAGGAGCTCATAGCCTCTTGGAGAGAAAGCCTGGCAAACATCTATGAAGTTAGAATAAAATGCTGTGATAGAATGTGTCCCGGGGCCCATGAGCATCAAGAAGAACATTTATGTCTGGACTGGGCAAGCTCTGAGGAGGTGTGAGGAAATACTCCATGAAGGTGGCATCGCTAGAGCCAAGGCTGGAAAGATGAATGGACCATGTTCACCAAGGGGCAGAGGAAAGGGTGGTCCAGGCGGAGGGACCGGCATCAGCAGGTGTGGAGGCTGAGCACGTGGCTTCCCGGGGAAGCGCAGGCAGGGTGGCTGGAACAGAGAGTCTGAATAGTGAGGGGCAAGAGAGAGCCAGGAGTATGCAGAGAAAGCCAGAAACCACACCTGCCAAGTCCTGTCAGCTCCAAAAAGACCTCGAAAGGAAGCCAAGGGGTCCCGGAGGGAGGTCAAGTGGAGGAGGAGGATGGTTACCGGCTGGGCTGCCATACAGACACAGGTTAATCTGCATGGCCCTCGCCTTCCAAGTTGCCCCACATTCTGCCAGGAAATGGTGTGGGGAGTGTGATCTCGCCAGAGCACGATGGTATCTTGGTGGTGCTCCACCCGCGTGAGCAGTCCTGGCGGTGACAGAGTGCCCAAGAATGAGGCCTGTCAGGCGTGGAGCTGTGGCTGGGCACCTCTGGGCCAGCGGATGCTCCGGGGCTCCAGGATGGCATCTCCACACCCAGCCCTGGGAGAAAGGGAAGGGGGTCTCTGCCCTTCACCCTGAGCCCCAGGGTCTGTCCCCAGGAGAAGGAAACGGCACATCGCACTGGAGAGATTCCTGTTGTACAGATGGCCCGGGACAAGCCCAGGGCCCCTAGGGGCAGAGTGTGGGCCGCAGGCGGTTGTGAATAAGAGTGTTTCTCCCGAGGCCACTGCTCTCTGACGTGAAGTGCTGAGAAAAGAGCCATAAAGCAAGGGCGGGTGCAGCTACAGAGGATGCTATTCCAGGTAGAAGGCCAGGAAGCCACAGAGTCCTGCGGAAGGGAAAGAGTGAGGCTCAAGGGTCCCAGGTTCGAGTCCTGTCAAGGGCATGTACCTTGGTTGTGGGCACATCCTTGGTAGGGATTATGCAGGAGACAGCTGGTTGATGTTTCTAGCTCTCTATCCTTCTCCCTTCCTCTCTGTTAAAAAAAAAAAAAAAAAAAAAAAATATATATATATATATATATATACACACACACACACACACACACACACACCACACACACACACACACACACACACACACACACACAAAACAAAACACGCACACACAAAAAAACCCAAAAAACTGCAGGCACATTTGAGGAACTATAAGTTGACTTGTCACCTGGCGCCTACAATGGGATGAGGGTGTGGCCCGGTGTCTGAATTCTCTGTAGTGGAGGGAGTTTGGGGAGGTAACTGAGGGGCCATGAATGATGTTGGCACAGCCCCCTACATAAGATTGGGAAAAGCCAACAGTGCACATCGCGTGATGGAGTGCCACTAAGGAGAGGTTGGGGACTGCTCTCCACTCACTCCTCAGCACCACCTTTGAACTTGGAGGCAAGTCTGGGGAGACCAAGGGCAGGCAGGGCTGCATCTATGTTGCTAATGAATTACCTCTAATGAAAACAGGGAGCCCTTGAAGGTGAGTGAGAGGTTCTGATGCGCCTTCTAGAAGGTTCACTCAGGAAGACAGAGTGGATGATGCAAGACTAGTTGAAGGAGAGGGCGGCTGGAAGGCCGGTGCAAACACCCACTAGGATCTTTCCCTTTGGAAAACCTTCTTTGGGACATGCTCCCAATTCTTTTCTCTGCTGGCTTCTCCTGGTTCCTCAGGAGGGAAGGCTCTAGAATACATAAGAAAATTCAGACAAGCAGAGAATGGTGAGAGGATGGGATGCAGGTCCCAAGACCCAGCACCTGCCCAGCCAGCACCGCCTCCCGCTCACAGCTCACATTCAAGCCAGACTTTCTTGGCAGTGTGCATAGGAATCGGCCTGGGGCAAGTTCCCCAGGTAAAAGATGCAACCTGGGCGTGGGCTGGTTTCCTTGTGAAGGCTGGAGCTTTTCCTCAGGCTCACCCGCTGCTGCTGACTAATCCACAGGCTGTGCGAGAAGAATTCTTGCAACACCTAGTGTCAGGCTCCCAGGTAAACAGCCAGAGTGTGTGCCCAGAGCGGTGCTTCCATCTGTATTCTGGGGAACCACCCTTCCCACTGGCTCTGGGCCCTGCCTCTCAGTTTTATACTTTTAGGCCCCATCCTTCCCTGGGAACCAGGTCAGGGCCCCCGCTGGCAGGTGTCACGGGCATGAATCAGGCCTCTGAAGGAGAAGGCTGGAAATGTGGCCTCTGAAGAAGGTCAACAAGAGTGTTAATTGGATGACTTATCTGGTCAATAGTCAATCTATTAAACTGCCCCGAGAGAATTAGGAACCTGCATATGTGACGGGCCATCTCTTTGTGGGAGAAGTTTAGGCAACTGAGAACCACATTTTGATCAAGAATGACTCAGTTGTCGCCAAAACCGGTTTGGCTCAGTGGATAGAGCATCAGTCTGCAGACTGAAAGGTCCCAGGTTCGATTCCGGTCAAGGGCATGTACCTTGGTTGCGGGCACATCCCCAGTAGGGGGTGTGCAGGAGGCAGCTGGTTGATGTTTCTCTCTCATTGACATTTCTAGCTCTCTATCCCTCTCCCTTTCTCTCTGTGGAAAATCAATAAAATATATTAAAAAAAAGAATGACTCAGTTGACTTTTCCATGCCTTAGTGGAGAATTTAATTTCCCACAAATGGCAGACTTTGGGGTGGTGATAGCTGGTGGTCATTGTGGTTGGTGGTGTAGCAAGGCAATTTATCCCTTCCATTTGCCTGTGAATTTCCAAGATAAAATTATTTATGCGAAAGCTCAGGTTAAGGCTTTCAAACGGTTTATTTCTGAGACCTGACAACCTATAAACTGGGTTGTATTCTAGGCTCATGTCAATGTGATTCAACAGACCCTTACTGGTCATCTAGTCAGCATAGTAAGTCCTGGGGGGTTTGGCCAGGGCAGACTCAGTCCTGCCTTTGGGAAGTTAGCTCATGGTCTCATGCTGGACTCACACACAAGAAACAACGAGAAATGATAGTGTAGCATGATATGCTGAAGGCAAATGTAAGGAGGAATTCATCCTGTTGGAAAAGGCAGAGAATCAGGGAAAGGCTTTCTGGAGGAACCAACATCTTAGATGAGTCTGGAAGGATAAATAGGAATGAATATTCTCCCATCGGGTCCATCTGGTAGTCTTGGGGTTGGCCTCTTGTCACACTGGTTTTGCATAGAAATGACTAGTTCATTTGTAACAGTCAATAAACAGAAGAAAGCATCCACTAACATTGAAAGTGGATTTACCTCAGACTTCTTAGTAATTTCGCCTTGTTAATGATACCTTTGTTGTCGTTATGAAGTGGTCCATAGTGTGAAAAATTTGAAAGGTCTTGCATGAATGACTATCTGGTAAGCAAGTGAGTTGGAAAAATATTTTGGGCATGGAGTTAGGGTGTTGAGCTATGTGATTCTTCAGACATTTTTTTTTTCTCGAAATTTCTATGATTCATCCAAGGGAGGTGGAGTGGGCAGGAAGTGCTTCAACAGAGTGACCAAAAGTGATGGGCTAAGAAGAGAGAGGAGAGCAACATGGAACAATGTCAGGCCAGGTGAAAGGAAATTGTTCTGGACCAAACATGAGAGTAAGATGCATTTTTGAAGGCACCTGGCCTACCTACAGGGACAATATGCTGTGTCATGACTTTTCATTATGACAGTGGGCAAATACACAACTGTTTGAGGCATTCATTTTGACTATTGAGCATTTCTGGCTATTAGTGAGCTTAGAATATTAATAATTGCTTCTCATTCAGAGTATTCAGCAAATATCAAAGTGCATTCCCACACATCATTCATTTTAGGCAGCCTGGGCAAGAGGTATGTATAACCACTTGCTAGTTAGGTGACCGGAGGGCAGCCACTTTACCTTGCTGAGCCTCAGTTTTCATATCTGTGAAATGGGGATAATAACATCTCTGACATGGTGAAATAGTATGGAAGCCCATGGTGGGTTCTTGATGTCCCATCTGTTCACCATTATTATCTCTCACTAAGCTTCCTGTATGGAGCACCTGTTCCACAGCTTGAATGTGCTAGGGTTGGCAAACTAATCCTTGTTCATGCTTATCAGACAGGGAGCACTGTCTTTAAGATGAATCCAAAGCTGAATCTGGAAGGTCAGTGTCCAGGGCCAGCAATATATGCCTCTGCCAAGGTTCAAAATTCCCTTAGGTAGGCCTGTTGACTTCACTCCCACTGATGTGTTTTGGATAAGCTC
Organism: Pipistrellus kuhlii; assembly: GCF_014108245.1. Lineage (NCBI taxonomy): Eukaryota > Metazoa > Chordata > Mammalia > Chiroptera > Vespertilionidae > Pipistrellus > Pipistrellus kuhlii. The sequence goes on from NW_023425449.1 coordinate 4,736,312, forward strand.
CTCTATGCATGCTGATGACTCCTGTTCACCAGCTTTCGTTGTCCTCCAGCTTTCGTTATCCTCCCTAATTCTGCGTTTGCATATTTGAACTGGATTTTTCCTTAACCTACTATTTCTCTGAAACCCCTCCCCCACGATCCATTTTGGTTTTGCTCTTCTTGCATCTAAACTTTGTCCGTTAAATGATAACCTTAGTTGTCTGTACCCTAATTTTTAAGCCATATTCCTCGTTCGAACCTTTTCATGTTTGAACTTAAATGTGACCCAATTCTTCCATCTGTCTGCTTCCCTTACTTTCCTCCTCTTCCAACATTTATTGGATGTCTACTGAGCAAAGGGTTCTGTGCAGAGCCTTCAGCAGTGACTAAGGCACAGCCTTGTGGGTGGAGAGAGACCATCAGAATGCAGCCTGGGATGTGTTAGCTTGGGGAGGCAGAAATCATGGGATACTGAGGACACCATCCCAGAACCAGGGGCAGGCTTGGGAGGGGATGGTGACTTGGTGGAGGCAAATGAAATGTCCCACAGAGAGGGAACAGGTTGGAAGGCTGGCCATAACAAAGTATCATAGACTGGGAAGCTTAAAACACCAGAAATTAATTTCTCATAGTTTTGGAGGCTAGAAGTCCAAAATCAGGGTGTTGGCAGGGCCATGCTCTCTCTGAAGGCTCTAACCCAGAATCTACCCCATGCCTCTTTCTTAGCTTCTAGTGCTGATAGCAGTCTTTTGCATCCCTTGGCTTGGAGATGCATCATTCCAATCTCTTTCTGCCTCATCACGTGGCATTCTCTTTGAGTGTCTGTCTCTGCCTCTTCTTGCAAGACCACCAATCGTATTAGATTATAGCTCACCCTATTCCAATGTGGCTTCATAGTAACTTGATTATATCTGCTAAGCCCCTATTTGGTTAGGCCTTCAACATAACTTTTTAGGGGACACAATTCAACCCAGAACAGAAGTCTTGCAAAAAGTTATTCTAGTTGGATCATGAACACTAAATGGTGGATTATCAAGAATGCAAAATTTTAGAAACTCCCTGACTGACCTTTGGGAATTAATGTACAGCAAAGCAGGTTAGAAATGCCGATAACAGAGATTGTATTCTGGCACCAGCCCCACTCTCTCCAACCAGCTTTTCTCTGTTCCTAGAGGGGCCTCAGGCTGGCATTCAGAGAAGGCCTGGGGACTTTCAGCCTCCTCTCCTATCTCATCTCCTCTCCTTCTTGTAATGAGGTTCAGAGCAATTAGAGGTGTTTGGTTTAGTCTCCTGAAAGGTTCTTCTCATTATGGTCCTATTGGGTGGCATGTTGATGGTATCCAAAAGAGACTGTAGTTGTTGTGATGTGGGAAGCAGAAGAGAGAAATGGGGTTCATATTGATCAAACGTGTAGTCAACAGACATCACTGAGGCTTGATGATGCTGTTCAGGGTGCATTTCCTTTGAAATGCCTCTTAAAAGACAGCCGCTTACAAAAATGAGCAAGACAAGATTCACAGAGATAGCATTTCCTGGAATGTAGATGCAGCAAAGACGAGCTCAGGAGGGACAGAAGGGGGGAGTGCATCTCAAAAAAAAAGAAAGAAAGAAAGAAAGAAAGAAAGAAAGAAAGAAAGAAAGAAAAGAAGGAAGAAAGGAAGAAAGATCAACTGCTTCTAGCTGCGGATCATCTGGGTGGCAAACTTTCTTTACAAAACGTGTGTTTGTGTTTTGAGTGACTAAGAGCCTAGAGACAAGTTTAAACACACACACAAATTCGATTTAAAAGTAAATACGATAACACTGGAGGAAATTCATGACACAGTGCCTCTTTTACATAATACCCTTTTCTTTGGAATTCAAAATCTACATTGCTTAAAAAAAACGACTTAAGAACCACCCTAGAGCTGGCTGAGTGAGGTTCTTTGTAGCGCCCTAGTGTTGGAAAGGACTTCCGAGAGAGTCCTTCACCTGCATTCATCTGGCCAAGTGGCCAGGGAAGAAGATGGACATAATATTTATATTTGAGTAGGAAATGCCACCTAGAGAAGTTTCCAGAAGCCAGTATCAACCATGGGAATAACAAACATCCATGTAGTCAATCAATATTTACTGATCACCTACTAAGTGCCAGGCATTGAATTGTGCCAAGTGTCTGAGCTGAATGAGCTCATTCAATCCTTGTAGTAAGTCTCTGAGGGAGTGACTAATATATCTCCCGCTTTACAGATGAGAAGACTGAGGCACAAGAGGTTAATCATATAGCCAAAGCCACACAGTTGGGAAAGAGCTCTGGGGCCATGTGACTGAGTTCTGGCCAGCGGAACACGGGCAGATGGATAAGGGCCGTTTCTAGACCTAGCTCTTACATATTCTTTCCTCTATCTCTGGCTGCAGGCTGAGGGTCCTGGGAGGGAGAGCGAGACCCAGGAGATGGCAGAGCCTCAGGATGAGAAAAGAAACCGAGTCCATGAAAAAGTAGCCTACCCTTGGTCTAAGTCGGACATGTTATAGTTATAATCCCCAAAACCTTAGTGTTTTATAAGGGTTCTTTTTCTTTCTTTCTTTCTTTCTTTCTCTTTCTTTCTTTCTTTCTTTCTTTCTTTCTTTCTTTCTTCTTCCTCCTTCCTTCCTTCCTTCCTTCCTTCCTTCCTTCCTTCCTTCCTTCCTTCCTTTCTTTCTTCTTTCTTTCTTTCTTTCTTTCTTTCTTTCTTTCTTTCTTTCTTTCTTCCTATAATTATCCATTGGGATGGGTTAGGTCTGTGGTCGGCAAACTGTGGCTCTTGAGCCACAGGCGGCTCTTTGGCCCCTTGAGTGTGGCTCTTCCACAAAATACCACGGCCTGGGCGAGTCTATTTTAAAGAAGTGGCGTTAGAAGAAGTTTATGTTTAAAAAATTTGGCTCTCCAAAGAATTGTCAATCGTTGTACTGCTGATATGTGGCTCTGTGGACTAATGAGTTTGCCGACCCCTGGGCTGGGTTAAGCTGGATTCACAACAACTCCAGAACAGTAGTGGTTTATGAAAACAAGGGCTGTTTTTCTGCTCACACTGCCTGGCTGCTGCCAATTGGGGCTCCACTCCGTGTTTCCTCGCACTGAGATCCAGGCTGGTTAAAGCAGCCAAATGTTTGTGGTCCCCGAGGGAGAGGGAGAGAGAACTCTGAAAGCGATGAAGTGATCTTGCCGAGAAGTGCATGCAGCCTGTCCGCTCACAGCTCATGGGCAGGACCCACCCAATCACAAGGGGCCCAGAAAGTGCCGTCCTCATGTGCCCAGAGAGCAGGGAGCTGGAAATGTTTGGAAACCTTTTGATTTCCACTAATGATTTCCACATCATTCTTATTGTTTCTTCTCCCGAGCTCCCAAGTTGACATGCTACAGAGCTGACCTCACTGGAGAAAGAGACTTTAGCTCTGTATAATTCTAGATTCTTGAAGAAAAGAATCTGATTGGCTCAGCTTGAGCCAGAGATCCATTGCTGGTCCAATTCACTGAGGCGGGATAGGGTGTCATACTGAAAAAAAAAAAAGGTTGAGGGAGCCATCATGTGGATAGAGGGTTGGGGGAGAAAGTCCAAGGAGTTATTTTAAGTTGGGCAAGTTACTCCAATATTTATGTGCCTCCATAATGTGGCAGACAACAGAAGTTCAGCTTTCTTGGAAGGCTGCATCTGGGTGGAAAGACAGCTCCACAAATAAATGAAACAAGGGAGCTGTGGCCTGCGGACACTGAGGCACAAGTGCAGGTTCTGTGGCTAGGCCAAGTGTGTGACCTCAAAAGCTCTTGACACCTCAGTTTCTTTATTTGTGAAACATACACCTCAGTAAAATACAGACAAAAAATAGTTTTGTTTTTTGTTGTTTTTTTTTTTTTTTTTTTTTTTTGAGACAAATGAGACTTGTTAAGATGTTTTGAAGATCACACAAGACAGTGGATGTGAAAAGGGTTGCACATTTTCTGGTCTCTTAATTGTACAGTCTTAGTTACGATGCTCACGATGGATGAGCTCCAGTCTCCTCATCTTTCACATGGGGATTCCAAGATCTGCTCCTGGGAGTGGTGAGCATTTGTGGCAATGAAAGCTGAATTTTATAGCACTAGTCTGGCAAGGCACGCAATTAATGGTGGTTCTTCTTACTACTGGTCTGTACCGGTGGGATTCGAATTCATGTGTCTCATCGGTGGTCTCCACATTTGATTGGGCTGATCCAACTCGTTGAGTGTATTTCTTTTCTCTTCATTCTTGCTGCCACTGACTCTCGTGGCTCATGTATGGGCACTCTGCCAGGAGCTGTGGCATGAACAAGGCTGACTTTCCAAGCAGATGGCCTTCAATGAGCTACAATGTTAAAGGGATAGTACTCCAAATTGTTTGCCCCCATTGGTGTGTCTGGAGTTCTCACCCGTATGTTGAATATACGTGTCCATAAAAGCATTGTCTACTGAGGAACCTTACGAAGGATTTGGTAAGAGTTAGGTCTAAAAGCAGTATTCACTAGGGGGAAGCAGCTGAGATATCTGGCCACCTGGAATGGAGTAGGACCTCGGAACGTGACACGGGAAGGGTGTGTGTTGGAAATTGGACTTACTCAAGGAGTTTAAAACAAGTCTGACACTTGGGACCTGCCTGCAAAGATTCTTCTTTAATTTGTCTGCCCTGGCCTAGTTTTGGGGATATTTAAGTGCTCCCCAGATGATTCTCATGTGCAGCCAACGTTGAGAGCCATTCATTAGGAATACAAGGTGTTATCAGAGAGGGCAGATCTGTGTGGAGAACTGTTGTGAGACCCAGGACAGACAAGGGGGGAAGGCAGGTCAAGGACCAGTGTCTGTGAGAGAGGTTTCCTTTCCATATGAAAGGAAAAAAGAGGGAGAAGATAGGCAAGGTGATTTTATCCCCATCAAAACCTAAGCACAAAGATGGTTTTGAAACTTGGCAGGAAGAAGTGGTGGCAGGGGACAAGGTGAGGTCCACTCTCATCCTGTGATGGTTCCTTTTCTGTGTCAACGTGGCTGGACCAACGCACCCAGACATGGTGTCAACCACTATTCTAGATGTTTCTGTGAAGGTATTTTCTGAGAGGAGATTCACAGTTAAATCAGTGGACTTTGTGTGAAGCAGTGATCTGCTTCATGATGTGGGCAGGCCTCACCCAAGCAGCCCAAGTCCTTTATAGAAAAAGACTGAACTGGAAGGAAGAAGGGAGTCTGTCGGAAGATGGCCTTTGGACTTGACCTGCAACCCTTCCCCGGGTCTCCAGCCTATCGATTTTAGACGCGCCAGCTCCCACAATTGTGTGAGCCAATTCCTTAAAAATCCTCTCTCACATCTCTTTCCAGACACACATCCTATTGGTTCTGTTTCTCTGGAGAACTCCCTGACTGGTACAAGCACAGGGAGGGGTTATTAATTTGCTCCATTTTACCGATGAGGAAGTAAGAGGTTTAATGATGTGTCATACTCTACAGAAGTGGGGAGAGACAGGGTATAAGGCCAGGCAGTCTGGCTCTAGATTCTTGTTAGGAGCAGGTCATTGTTCTCCCTCAAAGCCCCAGCTTCTCCTTTCCTCGCTTCCCTCTCAAGGAGGGCTAAACTCAGGTGAATCCTATCAACTAATAGCCATTATCAACACTACAAGCCAATGCTGGTCCATCAGTAATTTCAGCAGGCCTGCGGGCAGTGAGATTAACTCATTGGTGGGCTCTACCTTGCCCCCTGCACCTCTCTGCTCTGTCTCATCTCCCCCCCACATCTTTTCTGGGGCAGTCCTTCCACGCAGTAACACCTCTGGTTTTGAAACTCACATTCAGAGCTTTCCAGCTGCCACTGTCTGACACATTAGCAATAGCAGAGGCTCAGAATGATTGCTCCCAGCCAAAGAGTTGTTGGGTTTTAAATGCGTTCTCATCTTGTCACACTGGTTCCTGGCACTGTTTTTAAGCTTCTGTGTGTGTGGGAGGGTGGGTGGGGGGGCTCACGAGCACATGTGTGTATTTGTTCCTTTCTAAATAAGTCACCAAAAAATTTTCAATCGTATGCACCTCTGAGAAGACCAGTACTTCACATTTTACTCAAGGGTACAGGACTGGCCTGTTCTCAGCATTTTCTCAGTCTACTTTCTATCTGCCTGAACTCTGGTCAGAGTCCAGTTCCAGCAATAAAGTGGGGAGCATGTCTCTGGCTTGAGAAGGGCCCCAAGGTTCAGGTCATCCTCTGCACCCCCTCACATTTATCCCATCGCTCTTGTTTCTTCTCTCCCCGACACCTTTTCTGTATATCGGGCATCTTCACTTTTAAAATCTGCTTTATTGGGGGTGGAATTGATACACAATAAGTTGCCCTATTTAAAGTGTACAATGTGTTAAGTTTTTGCACATGTACACATCCATGAAAACATTGCCACAGTCAAGCTAATGAACATATCCATCACCACCCCCCCAAAGCATCTATACCCCCTTGTAATCTCTCATCTCCTTGCCCCCACCCCTGCAGATATTAATTTACACTTTCTAGAATTTTACATGAATGAGATTATATAGTGCATGTGATCTCTTTTTAGGGGGGAGGTGTCTGGCATCTTTCAGTTAGCATAATTATTTTGAGATTCATCCATTGTTGATGCAGGTTGAGTCATTTTCATTGCTGCATAGTATTCCACTGTATGGATATACCACTATTTATTTATCCACTCATTATGAATGGACACATGGAGCTTTTAGTTTTTGGATATTACTAAGAAACATTCTATAATCATTTATGTAAAGGTCTTTGTAAGGATATAGGTATTCATCTTTTCTTGGCCAAATAGCTAGAAGAGTATCTATGTATTTAACTTTTAAAGGTATTTCTAAATTGTTTTTTTCCAAAGATATATATATATATATATATATATATATTATCATCTTATAACCCATTGGCAGTGCATAAGAGTTTAGTTGTTCCTCATTCTTGCCTAAACTTAGAATGGGCAGGCTCTTTCATTGCAGTTTTTCTAATCTTCTTGCTTTTTCTAATGATTACTGATGATGAACATTTCTTCATGTGCTAATTTGACACCAGTATATCTTCTTTAATAGTATCTTTTAAAGTATTTGTTCAAGTCTGTTTTTTTTTTTCCTTTTGGTTTTCTTATTGTTGAATTTTGAGAGTTCTTTATATATTGTGAGCTTAAGTCCTTTATCAGCTATGTGATTTGCAAAGGTTTTCTCTCAGTCTGTCCCTATGTCTTATAAAGAAGAGTTCTATGTCTCTGCTTCTCGGTGTGACTGGTCATTTCTTTGTTGATAGTTGATCATTTGCCAGACATTGTGACTCTTACCTCATGTGCTGGATATTTTTGTGTTATTATCAATATTCTTGAGCTTGGTTATGAGATGCAGTCATGTTACTTGGGGATAGTTTGATCTTTGCGGGCCTTGCTTTTAAGGTGTGTTAGGTGGGACCCGAGCTATGTTGAGCACAAGGCTCATGTTTCCCCAAACTGATGTAATACTCTTCTGAGCATTCTATGAAACCTCCCCGGTGAAGCCACTGCTTCTGGCATTTTCTCGAATCTCTGTTGCCCCCTCTTCCCCCTAAGAGCACCTGAGCATATAAACTATGGCTTCTGGGACAATGCACGGGATGTTCTTTGCATGAGAAGCCGCACGAGGTGACCCGGCCCTTGCTAATGGGCTGTATTTAAACTCCAGCAACATTCAAATCTAGCAAGACAATTAGAGCTGAAAATGATCAGCTGGGATTAGAAGGATTCAAAGGGCAATGGCTACATAACGAGCTACTTTGCCCCAAGTAGCAGGAAGGATTGAAGGAACTGGGATTAATTATATTGGCCTATTGTTTATTTTTATGGAGTCCTTCAAAGTCATTTGGACTTGGCCAAGTGTGCCTTTCCCTAGTACTCTCGGTTTTGGTTAACTGCCATGGCTTTCCCTGCCAAGTGCAATTCCGGCTGTTCTTGGAAACCAGGGGAGGCACGAGAACTCAGTCACCACGTATCAGTGTGATCAATCCTTTTATAGCCTTTATCGTAATGACACCTACATTGGTGCAGTGCTTGTAACGTTTTCAAAATGCTTTTCCATAGGTTATCTCACAACAACCCGATGAGATGGCTAAGGGCTGGTATGCCGTGCCAGCACAGCCGAGGGTTAGGCAAATCTGAGGGAAGGTGGCGAAGGATGTAGAAAAGACAGACAGAGAGAATAAGCTGGGTCTAGGTGGATCTTCTGTGCCTGGCTGAGGCCACAGAACAGATCCAGATGGCAAGCTGAGCCTTTATTTTATAGTCAGAGGTAAACAAGGTAGTGGTCACCATAGTTACAGTGTTCTTGTGAATTTCACTTGTTTTGGCAGCACTTGTGCACTTCCCAGGAAGGATCTAGGGAGTGTCATAAGGTCAAGCTTAATTATGCTAAGAGGGCTGTGCCCTCTAAGCTGGGACTTGTTTGTGGCTTTGCCAACAGGTCAGTCTGAGGCTTAACCCTATAATCGCTCCCTATAGGCTGGAGTTCCCATTTGGAGATGACCAAACTAAGGCAGAGAGAAGTGAGCCATACTGCACATCCATAGGAGAGCTCAGCCTGGAGTCCAGAGTGCCCGCCTCCCACCCGGGGTATTTGTTCCATTGGACCAGGAAAAGCATCTTATCTGCAAGGTAGACAACAGCCAACGCTAAAAACACGATGAGGAAAAGCCATTGCTAGGGTTCAAGCAGAAAGTCATTCATGAATTAGCCATTTACACTGGAAAAAAAAAAAAAAGTGGATGATATCATTGATGAGATAGAAAAGGTGCTTTTGGAAATGAGGTGCTGTGATAAGGCCTGAGGAGTGACTTGGAGTCAGCAGCCTTGGGCTGATGTTTTGCCTCTTCCCCTTCATAGTTCTGTGTCTTGTCAAGTGATGATTCCTCTGGCCATCTTAGTTCCCTTCTGGACAGTGGGTCTACTAATGACCTCCACTGGTGTTATGGGGAAGACAAATGCAAAACATGTTTGCCACGGGCATTTTTCTCCATATAAGGTCCCTGTATTAATTGGCTGTGACATAATAACCAAAACCCTGGCACTTCTGCAGGTTGTTTCTCAATGGACTTCACTCCCTATGCTTTAAGGTATGTTTTCCGGTTCCAAGCTTAGCTCTGACCTTGATGATGACCCTTAGACCACGAGGTGTGTTTACAGTTCACAGATGTGTTTGGATTCCCTGGACCTGGTATTAGAAGAAACCAGAACCTTCTCCCCAAAACCTTTGGCAGCCTGGCTCCTGCTCCCAGACTTCCTTGGGGGATGCGCTGCTGTGGAAAAGTCCCTGAGCTGAGCCGAACCTGGCCAGGAGAGCTATGATCTGACGGACTGAGACTGGGTGTCCAAGGCCTGGATCCAGAGCCACCTGTGAGCAGATGCTGAGCCGGGTTCCAAATGTCTTCCTGTTGTAAATAGAGCTCCACAAGCATGCTGATAGGGGTGCACACCTTCGGGGTGATGGGGTGCCGCCAAATGGCCCACAGACTTGTTGCAAAAATCCACACTCCCATCAGATCATAAAAAAAATTCTGTTTCTTTATGATTCATCCACGCTAGGTATTGTCTGACTTAGACATTTTTGCAGACCTGGTGATGTGAAATAACAGATCCTTATTGTTTGAATTTGTATTTTCCAGGGTATGTAGACAGGGGAACATCTATATATGTGTTTATGGACCATTTGTGTTTTCAAAATTCTTTTTTCTTTTTTTTTAATTGGGTTGTATATTATATTCCTAGAAATTCTGAATATATATATTATATATATGTATGTGGATATATATGATCAGATATTCTGGATTATATGTATTCTTTTGATTATATGCTTTGTAAATTTTTTGCTAGTTTATGGTATCTTTGGGAGAGTGAGAGAAAAGAGGAGAGAGGGAGAAGTTTCCAGCATCTCTTTCTCTTTTCTACCCTCATGACTTGTCTAATCCTAATCATGTTCCCCAAGGCCCCACCTCCAAATGCATAACAGTGGGGCACAGGGGCTTCAACAAATGGGTTTTAGTGTGGGTGTGGAGTGGAATGAGGGAGTGACACCAGCTTCCAGTCCATAACAAATGGACGTGAAGGTTCCATGTGCCCAGCACACCCAGTGTCCCCAGTGTGACTTTTTGCATAGCTATTGTACAGTATCAAAATCAGGACACTGAGCCCTAGCCGACTAGGCTCAGTAGATAAAGCATGGACTGAGGGGTACTGGGTTCCGTTCCTTCCAGTCAAGGGCATGTGCCTCAGTTGCAAACTCGATCCCTAGCGCATGTGGGAGGCAACCAATCGATCTGTATCACATAGATGTTTCTCTCTGTCTCTCCCCATCCCTTCCTTTCTCTCCCTCTCTAAAAAACAATAAATAAATAATCAATGGAAAATGTCCTTGGGTGAGGATTAACAAACACACACAAAACCCAGGACATTGACATTGGTTTCATCTGAAGATTATATTCAGATTAGACCAATTTTACTTTCCCTCACCTACATGTGTGTAATGTGGTCCTGTATAATTTTATTACACAGGAAGATTCGATAAACCACCACCCAACTGAACATATAGAGCTACTCTATCACAAGTCTCCCTCCTGCTATTCATTTCTAGCTTGTGATTTTTTTTTAAGCTTTAAAAAAGCCACTGCTATGCAAGACCCCTTTCTGTTTCTCTGGAGGCCTTTCAGAAGATGCGTTTGAATCTGTGAAGTTTTAACATGTGCACTATCTACAGACCAGGAGAATACCTGGTCTCAGGCACAGCACAGCTAGCTCTCCACCAGCTGGGTAACCTGTCCCCCTGTCCCGGTCTGAGTCCCGTGGACAAAAGGCAGGAACAGTACTCCCAGGAGATGCCTTGTTCCCGCGGGGCGGGGGGCTGGAGGGAGTTCTAATGAGTCGTAGTTTCTATAACCAGGTCCTCTCCTTTGGCAACAACCCCGTTATCATGATTTTCTTCCACGTGAAAAGAAATCACAGCTGTTCTGGTCCCCTCTCAGCATCCCAGCTGACGGAGCATCATATTTGGAAGGTTCTTGATTTCACTTGTCTTCCTCCTTCTCTTCGCTCTGCAGCAGGAGAGTGGCGGAGGCCTCTGAGCTGACTAGCTGGGGTCATGTCTGCCTCCTCTGCATGTTTCCCATGTTCCAGGTTCATCCTCAGTGTGAGGGAAGTTGCTGGCTTCCGCTGCTTGGCTGGGCCCATCCCCCTGGGCCAGCGCTGATGGACTGCGGGCCCTCTGAGAGGGAAGCCAGGCTGGCCATGGCTCCCGATCTGAGCAGCGAGGGCTGAGCTGGGGGGAGTCCAAAGCGTCCTCCTGGGGGACCCGCTATTCTGGGAAACATAGGCTCCAGGCAGCTCATTAGCATAATCTCGGGAATTAATGGCTTGATGGATGGTCCATGTTTCCCGGCAGTTTTCTATAAATGATAATGTATTAAAACGAGATGGAATAAAGAAAACATGACACAACATATATTATTTAGGTGTTTGCAGGGGGGAGGCTGACATACAAACACACGATTTATCAGCAGTCATTTTTTTTTTTTTTTTTTTTTGCACGGTGTTTCGCGCCCTGAGCCTCCAACATGTGAAATTAATTTCATAGCAGGTGATTCTAGACTATTTCACACAGACCATCTGCCGCTTCTTCATCTACCTTTCTGCTGCTACAATAATTAATCATTGCAGGCGCTGGCTTGGTCTGGGAAAGCCCATTCTGGCTCAGCGTGCTACAAGGCTGAGTAGCATCCGAGGATTTATTTTGAAGACGGGTGTTTCTACGAAGCAGGTGTGCTCCAGTATTTTTCTTACTCACTTTGATCTGCCCACCCCCGTGGTTCAAAGGCCGGAGGTTGCTTCTGAGAGTGCGAGGTCGCTGTTGCTGAAACGCTGTTGCTACATATCCTTTCTTTGCAGTGGAAGGAACCAAGTTCAGAGAGGTTGCTCGCATGGTCCAGGGTCACACAGCGAAACGGAAAGAGTTGGGACCAGAGCCCAGGCCTTTCCACGTTTCGTGCTATGGTGCTTCTGGTTCTTGGTCTGAAGAGGTTCTTCCACGGCAGGAAAGAAATCTCACCCAAGATAAGAAGAAGGCAGCTGTAGGAATCCTAGGGGAGGCTCCATGCGGGACATTGGGGACATGTTCCAAGATAATGCTGCAAGCCAGTGATCTGATCACTCCAGAAATCAAAATAGCTCCCAGCGGTAAGGTGGGATCAGTGCTGGAGGAAGCCAAGTCTCGGAGCGGAGGGAAATCACCGGTCTGCCATGTTTATGGAACAGCGGGAGAGAGCTAACACTAGGCCATTTCCTTGACTGAGAGGCATTCATCTGCTGACATTTATTGATTTACTAGAGGCCCTGTGCACAAAATTTGTGCATGGGGGGTTGTCCCTCAGCACAGCCTGCATCTTCTCCAATCTTGGACCTGGCTCCCAACTTCTTGCTTGCCTGCCTGACTGCCTGATCACCCTCTAACCACTCCCCTGCCAGCCTAATAGATGCCTAACTGCTCCCCTGCAGGCCTGATTGCCCCCAACTGCTCTTCCTTTTCAGGCCTGGTCCCTCCCAACTGCCTGATTGCCCACAATAGCCAACCCCTGCCGGCCATCTTTGACCACATGGAGCAGCCATCTTATGTGTTGGAGTGATGGTAAATTTGCATATTACCCCTTTATTATATAGGATATTATTAGTGATACAAATATTGATTGATTGATCATCTGTGCCAGGCATGGGGCTGGGTGCTAGAGACAAGGTGGTGCAGTGCCTGCACTCAGGGGACTGATACTTCAGTAGAGGGACATAAAGTGAAAAGTTAAGCAAACACATCCACATTAGAGTACCTAGAAGAAACATACAAGGGGCAGAGACAGGGAAGGCCTGGTGGCATTTTTCCTGGTGTGTGTGGTGTCCCTTCAGACAGGACAGTCCCAGAAGACCCCTGGGGGGGGAGGGTCCTGCCTTTGAAACTGGACCCTGGAGGATGGGAAATGAGCAGGTGACCAACAGGGAGAGTGTCCCAGGCAGTGGGGACTGCAGCACATTGGCGCTGGGCTGGGGTAGCAGATCAGCAGAACCAAAGGGGAGGTGCGGGGGGAGAAAGACTGGCAAGGCAGGGGTTGGAAGAGATAAGTGGGAGGCCCATTGTTCCAGGCCTTTCCTAGGAGTCATGCTGAAGATCTTGGATTTGTCTCCAGGGAAGCCACTGGAGGCCTTTAACACAGAGTCTGGTGTACACTTATTATTCCCATTTTACAGATGAGGAAACTGAGGTTCAGAGAAAAGGTGTAAATTACTGAAGGTCACACAGTGTTCAGTCAGGTGGCTGGACTACGAACCCAGCTCTTTTGGACTCCAGAGTCCAGGCCAGAGGTTGGCAAAAGGTGCCCTCTGGGCCAAGGCCAGCCTACTGTCTGTTTATCCTATCTAATAAGAGAGAAACATGCAAATTGACAGTACCTTTGCTACGCCCACAAACCACGCCCACCAGCCAATCAGGGCGAGTATACAAATTAACCCAACCAAGATGGTGGTTAATTTGCATATCCAGGCCAGAGGGAAGATTGAAAACAATATTATAGAAAGAAGCCAAGCGCTGCAGAAGAGAGCGAAGCTGTGGAAAAGCAAGCAAGCAGGGCGGGGGAGAAGGGAGGGAAGCAGGCCGGGCGATGGAGACCTCAGCAGGAAGCCCTATTGCAGGAATCTTCCTGCAATGGTGTCTAGTTGTAAATAAAGCCTCATTGGTACACAGCCATGTCCATTTGTTTCCATGTTGCCAATGACCTCTTTCCACTCCAAGAGCAGAACTGAGTGGTGACAGATACCATATGGTCTGCAGACACTACAACATTCACTGTCTAGCCCTCTAGAGAGAAAGTTTGCTGAGCCCTACACTACCTGTCACCTCGGCAGGGAGGGCTCCTGTCTACCTTGCTCCTGGGGTTTCCCTGAAGTCACCCAGTGGCTGGGCTAGTCAGGGTCCAGTGAGCACCTGCTGGATGAATGGAGAAGGGGAGGTGAGTGTGCAGAACCCAGAAACCAAAGGGTCAGAGTCTGGGTGGACGGGATCAGTATGAGAAAGGAAACACGGGTAGGGCAGGGAGACACAGGCACTGCCTGGATGCAGCAGGTGCACCAGTGTGACCAGAGGCAGGAGCAGGATGTCATATCGCGGAGATCCCTGGGGATCAATCGAGGAGAGCCTTGAATGCCACCCTCATTAAGCACTGAGACCTTGAAGCAGCTGCGCTAGCCTTCACAGAGGCTCTGGGTGAGACCTGCTTTCCCAGGATGGAGACTGTAATTGGTTATTGATGTCCTATTTGTATGCTAATGCTGCTCAATAAAGTAGCTAAACCATAATTAACGCTCCAGCTTCCTCTAAAAAAAACACACACCAAAAGAAGCCTACTGAAAGGTCAATGGATTTCATAGAATAAATTATTAAATAATGGGGAGCAGAGGAAGTTCCGTTTTGGAGCTACCGTCTTTCCAGGTTTTATTAACCGTCATTTATGAAAAACACCGACCATGTTTACATTTTGCTTTTGCTGTTTTCCTGCCAGTTCCAGACATTTTTGATGCTGGATTGAGTATGGAGTTAAAAATTACATGGTTGGCCAGACTCTATCTGTTTGGAAATCAAGACGGCGTTACCTGTGTGATCTGACTTCTTGTCTTTGCATCAGAGCCGAGCCAGATCGTATGGCAGCACATTGGCGACCTAGTGCTGTGTGGAAACAAGGAATAACACTGTGATGCCGATAACATGAGTTGGTCATAACAAAATTATACTAGGAGCCCCGTGGGTAAAACTTATTCCTGTCTTGCAAATTCTGCCAGAGGGAAGAGCTAACTCCTAAGGAATAGGCATGGCAAAAAGATTGCCTATGGACGTGGGCGATGGGGTCAGACTGACTGGACTTGAGTTCCAGCTTTACCTCTGAGTAGTTGTGAATCTTGGACTTAGCTCACCTAGAAAGTAGGGCCCACTGGGGTTCAGAGCAGTTGGGGGCCCAGCACAGTCGGAGTTTTATCTCCTTCCCACTTGGGAACGCCCACCAGGCACTCGGCCTCCCTTCTCTCTGGCTCTGTCCTCTCTGCGCGCCGCGTCTCCGTACCTTGGGCTTTTCCAGCTCCTCCGCGCCTCCTGGTTTTCTCCTTGCTTCTTGCTGTAGAATTTCCAGTCAGTCAGCCTTCCTGTAGTTCTGGGCAATGTCCGTTTTATATTTTAGTTGTATTTTATTGAAATTGTTGTGTGCGGCTGCGGCTAGGTGTTCACCTGGGCGCAGCCATCTTGGATCTCTCGGGTGAATGCAATTTTATGGCATGGTGGCAATTTACCTTCCAAAGGAATCATACCTCTGATACTTCTACCAACCATTAATGAAGCTGCCCACATTTTAAACTGCCTACATTGAATCAGTACCCGGGCAAATGTATTTAGCATAATTGGATTCCAATCACAAGCCCACTGAGCACAAATTGTTGACTGTTCCCCAGAAGAGCTCGCCAAAGCCCAGCTACCAAATTGGGTATTAACACCCTGACATTGAGAGTGGGAACTGTCTGAGCTAGATCAGGCACTAGTCGGAAAGCATGAAATTACTGATTTTGTTTAAATCTAAGTGCAATTTATCTGTAAGAACAGCACTGAAAGGTGACATTTGTCTTAGCGAGTTTCCCATTCATTTCTGGAGCTCGAGTTCATCAGTCATGCAGCTCAAGTGCACGATACATGCAGATGAATATTTATTATAGATGATGGAGTGTCCCTGGCAACATAATACACTTCATTCACTTGAAAAGGGAATTCAAACAGATCCGTGATAGACTGCTCATGTCACCAGAGGGGACTTGGACCGCCGCCCTTTGGAAGGAATCTGGAGAATCCGCCATTTTCATGAAGAGATAATCCACTTGGTTAGTGTCCACATGTAAACTGGTTTTAAAACATTTAAAAATTTAGGTAAGTAAATTTTATTTGGAAAATAGTTGCTGTCACCAAAATCATTAATGATTGATGAAAAAAATCAAGTCTATACCTAAATCCAGCTGATATTAATAGTTTTGAAGTATTATTGGTTGCTTGACTATAACCCATTGTTAGAATCTTTTTAAGTTCATACGTGAAGATACATACCGGTTTGACCTGATTCTGCAGAATTTTTATGTTCTCAAAAAGTATCTTAAAATAAAGCATGCATTTCCAACATTCATTTGGCACTGGAGGTTAAATGTTCCTTCTTAGGAAATACAAGATCAAAGACAATAAAATGACAGGAAAAAATACACTCAGAGCATCATTTCCCCCCCACTCTTTTTAATTTAGAAGTCACTCCTCTTCCCAGGAGAGCTGAGCAGAAAAATCACTAGAAAAAGAGCTTCTTTGTGCCCATTAAGCTACCTTTTGTTTTCTTCTGATGACTGATGGGAATTTCGTTCATTAAAATTGTATGGCTGCCATCTTCTTTCCTCCCACTGCTTGTTTACACATAAAAAATAGATGATTTCCAGGATTCAAACATCATGCTTGCGAAGGCTGCTGGAAACCTTCGTGCAGAGAGTCATCTCTGTTTGCAGAACCACCGGGAGTGTCTTAAAAACATACAACAGTGTTTTCAAGTGGCTGTGTTTGTGAAGGTGTGGACAAGACTGGGTATCCGTGGAAAGCCAGCATGACAACAAATTGTCCTTGTCTTGTTTTGACAAAAAAAGAATCACCTTACCTTTTCAGTCTCCAGACATATGCCTTTCCTGTTATGTGCCAAATGGAAGTTACCGGAAACAGAGTGAGTATGGGAAGACTGAAACCAAAAGTATGGCCACTGAAAAAGATTAAACTCAGCTTGACCTCCGAGGATGAATGATGATTAGAAAGAGGATATGCATATCTAAATTGCATTCTATCTCTATTACAGTGTAACGACATTACTACACTTGCCGTTTGATAATTCGTCAATGGGAAAATGTGTTCACTTATCTCTGGTTATAAAAACAATCATTGATTAAAAAAAAAAAAAGTCAGTGATTCAGCTCCTCAATGTGGGTCTTGCCAAATTATTAAGGAGGAACAGATCCATAGTACCTTTCTTTCTTTTCTTTCTTCACTTCTCTGCTTCTCTTCCTATCTCCCTAGCAAGTATTCATTGAGCTCCTGCTACATTCTTAACACAGTCTGTACCATTTGCTCACTGGTGATCTTGGCCAAGTCCCTTGAAATCTTGGAGCTTTGGTTTCTCCTCCGTAAAAAGAGGAATGAAATGTTCCCAGCTTGACTCCCAAGAGTTGTTGAGAAGTGCAAGAGTCAAAGAATTCTGTAGGCAGTAAAGCACTGTGGAAACATGATGATCTAGGCCCCACTAGGGCAATAGTATTCAGTTATGTATTCATATTCATAGAGGATGCATTGTACACTAGGCACGGGAATGGGTTCAAGGGATGTGACGATGAATCAAACATACTCTCTGAGCTTCCCACTTTTCTGTCCAGTGGAGGAGACAGATGTAAAGAGGAGAGACGAGAGGAGATGGTGTTGGAAAGAAGATCCCATACAGTAAAGAAGCATGTGACAAGGTACAGGAGCAGAGATGGTGAAGAGCAACTTAGGGGTTGTCTTTGTCTTGAGACCATGTTGTGTTGTTTTGTCCAGACTCCACCTCTATTTCCCTTTATAGAGCCCAAACATCTGTATTCATTATGACGTGGGCTTGCCCAGTTGGGCCCATCTAAAGGATCTTTGTGGATGCTGTGGTTATAATGGCCTGATCATGTAGCAGCTGATGAGGGATGAAGGTGGAATTGAGAGCTGCTGATGAATAGTGTGGACATGAGAATGACTCAGGAGGAGGCCAGTTCTTCCCCAGGTGTCCCTTTGGCTGGTGATGTGGGGCCTTTCTGATGGACTGAGTGACCTGACGGGCTCTGTTCAGATCATGGACTTACCTGGTCCCCAAGAAAGAGGCACCTGTAGCAACTCCTCAGGATTCACAGCTGGAATTCCTCGTGGCCCCAGGATGCAGACCTTATAGGGAACAAGCAGGAGTAGAGTCTAAAGGACTGACTTTGTGTTGCAGCTTCAACACTATCTATACAATATAGAGCAAGTGACTTAAACTTTCTAAGCCTCCATTTCTCTACTGAAAAACGAGAGTGACAATAAGAGCAGCAATCTCATGGGCTCGGCACCTAATAAGCACTTAGCAAAGTGCTTCTGTGGCAGGAATTCCTGTCTCCTGGATTTTGTGAGAATTGGCAAGGGAGAGGAAGAAAAATGGCAACACGGTCTCCATGGGTACCATTTGGGAGGCCGTCCAGCTGCTAGGCCGGCTGCTGCAAATGACACTTCTCTGCAGCTATTTCTGTGCGGTTTCCCCAGCAGGTGTTTCCGGGCTACACTTGCCAGCCTGAGTGGCCTGCAGGTCCTCTTCCCAGCTAGGCAGGCCGACCTGTGCTTCAGTAGCAAATAACCCCCAAATATTTGTGGTTTCTCACCATGCAGGTTTACTTCTTACGCATGCTACCTGTCCCCTGGAGGAAGCAGGGGGAAGCTCAGATCGTCACCCAGGGGCCCAGCTGACAGAAGCTCCATGAATCCGGTTCCCATGCATTTCTAGGCGGGAAAAGGGACTATAGTAAATCTTGCATTGGCTCACAAAGCTATACAGATGACTCTTGCCCACATTTCCCTGGACAGAAATGGGCAGGGCAATCCCACATGAATCTGGATGGGGTGGAGAGCTGGAAATATTCGGTGAACAGCACTGATGATTTCCAGGGCCCTCAACAGACATTTCCCCTTCATCCTTCCTAACGGAACCCTGAATGTATTAGGGTGGCAGTGTGCCAAGCCGTAGGGGACAAATTATGTAATGTAATCATGGCGATGCCATTTCTCTTTGCCAGTGGTTGGTCTAGGCTAGGGATGAGCATGTGACTCAGCTCTGACGACTACCCTGCTGTGGGCTTCTGGAGGGGTAGGGTGGGGGGTGGGGAGTTTCTCTCACGGATGAAAGAAGACAATGACACAAGCAAGGAAAGGTTCTCTTGCTCACTCCCCACTCCCAAGTTTCCCTCCCTGGGATATGGTTATGTAAGGGTGGGTGTGATACATGGAGCTGTGGAAGCTGTTCTGTAACCATGAGGGAAAGGCCAAGGGAACTGCAAAGAGGCCGACCCAACGTCCTGGCATGGCTGTGCTGCTAGACCAGACTTGGAATGACTTACCTTCAGACTTTCCATTGTGTAAGACAGCTAAACTTCTATATTAAGTCCCTTAATGTCAAGATGGTGTACCTGCAGCCAACCCAGCTGAACCTCATTCTAACTAGTCGATCTCGGTGTTTCCTCAACTTGCCCAATCATAACAACCACGTGAGGAATTTATTAAAAAGAAATTCCCAGGCCCCTCCCTAGGAGATTCCTAGGGAGTAGGCTGAGAGTGGGACCCAGGAACCTGCATTTTTAACAAGTGCCCTAAGGTGATTCTTATGATTAAATAAGAAGCTTAAAAAACATGGAGCCAGATAACATCTGAACTCCCCCACCGTTTTAAATCAGGAGACACAGTTCATGTGGATGCAAAGATGCACACCTGGTTTACTTTTAAAGGCTAACAGCAGCAGTATGGAGAGAGTTTTAGAGGAGCCAGGGAGTGGGTGTGGATGGAAAAGGGGCTACAGAATAAACCTGACAAGTTCAGGGACTGACAGAGTGATCCGAGCATAAATTTCTAACTGGACAGGGTCGTCAGTTCCAGGCCTATAAAGGCTTCTCTCTGCCTTAAGCAAACGCCTTCCATTCTTCTTGTACATCTAGGTAACACGTCTTTGAAAAACCAGGAGAAAGACATTTATTATCTTGCAAAATAGAAGGCTTGGGGTACAGGTCTCTTTTACAGACCCTTCAGAGGAGTAACTACCCTCAAAGTAGATCTTGTAACAATCATGTAATCTAATCATATATTTCCCCGCCTTGCTTTCTGCCACCTTCCTGTCAACTTCCTTATGTTTCCTATTAATATTCACGACTCCAGGGAGCATGGTTCTTGGTGATGTGGAATTTTGTTCCATTACTTTATAAAGTCCATGAAGGCACATCTGTTTTGCTCAAAGGTATGCAGTGCATGTCACATAGTAGATACTCAAAGACTGTTTAATGAATAGATGATGCTAGGAGGGGGTGAGGCAATGAGAAAGTGCTCTGTGAGAAAGTAAAATTTTGACCTATCGACAGAAGCTAGCTTATTTATTGTAGGACTTCTCAGAACCCTCAGTGCATTAAGGTAAATTTTGAATTTTCAGGGGAAGTCAAGTTTAGTAGGTAGCATTTCAAAAAAGTATTTGACCTTGGAAGATATTTCCCCCCCCCCTTTTTTTTTAGAGAGAGAGAGTGGAAGGGAGGGGGAGTGACAGAGAGAAAGAAATATCTAAATATCTAAGTCAGAGAGACACATCAACTGATTGCTTCCCACCAGGGCTGGGGATCCAGCCTGCTGTAACCGAGGACAGGAATTGAACCCTCACCCCTTCAGTCAATGGGCTGACGTTCTATCCACTGAATCAGACCAGCTAGGGCTGAGAAGAGCTTTTGTGCTGGCAGAATATCACATTGCTAATGTGTACTCGGATTTCTCAGTCTGTACAAGGGAAATATTTTCCCTGCCTACTTCATATTTTGGAGGAGAAAAACAAACAAACAAATAAATGAGACAGCAGTAGACTAAGCTAGTTGAAGATGGGGTCTGTGGCTTATTTCCTGTGTCCCCAGCATCTGGTTCATGATCTGGCACATGATGGAATTCAACACATTTCTGCTGAGTGAACGAATAAACTCACAGCACCACTCCAGAGTGAGCAGAAGGACATGGAGGGAGTTGGGTCTGAAAAACCAACTACAGGTGACCTAGTAACTTCCTTCAATACTCCAGCCAGTTTAGACTTAGGGCTACATGAGTAAGATCTGCTGCAGGCAGTGAACCTGTGGTACTTGAAAGCAGAGTGAGTCTATAGCAAAGAGTCACAAGGGTTAGGTGGCAGGTGCTTACTGGCGTGTCAACCCCTTCTTCCCTGCAAATAGAACCTGATTTTGTTCACCTTCCTCTGAAGATGTCTCTTTCAGAAGGAGAGGAAGGAAGAAGTAGTGTCTTCCATCAACATGGTCTCCTTCTCCTTGCTGGGACTGGTTTAGGTATAGATATGTGCCACATGTCTGGCCCACCAGATATAAGGAGAAATCTGCCTGCATGACTGAAAAATGTTTTTTTGTTTGTTTTGTTTTTGTTTTAATCTTAGAGACATCAGAGAGGGATGGTTTCCATTCGGTACATTTCCCTTTGCTGACATTGCTGTGTACACATGCCTATCATTGTGGCCGCCATCTTGTAACTCTAAGTAGAGGTATGGCTAATGGGGAGGAGAGAGTGCGAATAAGGAAAGTGCTAGCACCTTGAAGGGTCCATTTAAGTTTTGTATTGAGCAGTCCAGGGGTCTCTGTACCCCAAGCCTTCTATTTTGCAAGACAATAAATGTCTTTGTTATTCCAGCCAGTTAATTACATTGGCTATTACTTGTGGTTGGAAGCTTCTGAACAGGTATAAAACGATGCAAAGGTGAGCTGCTGTGGAACCTACTATCCTCAAAGAGCTCACAGCCTAGTTGCAAAGGCAGCTGGGAAATAACAGCACCGCAGCGTGATGCATGCTTACTATAGGTGTAAGCTAGGGACTTCGGGATGGCACAGGGGAGTGAGCTTGGTGTGCAATGGAGGGTTGTGGAGAGCTTCTGAGAGGAGGTGGCTTTGGGTGGAGTTGCAAATCAGATGGGGCTTGCCAATCAAGTGGAGGAAATAGTGCATTCAAAGAAAGGCAGGGAGAGCCGAGAGAACTTTGTTTGATCAATATTTGTTTGGTTTGGCACGAATGGGTTGTAAAGGGGGCAGTTGAGATGGTGAGAATGAAGCAGGAGGAAGTAGCCAGATCCTGAAGGACCTTGTGAACCACACACGAGAGGCAGAGGTATGAGTACAGGAGAACATGGAAGCAGGGAACCCGGTTTTCAGGCAGGTTCATGGAATGCCTGCTGTGTGCCAGGCCCTGAGCTGGGAGCCCAGGGCTGTGTGCCCAACTCTAAGTTCCTGATGCCATCCTGGTCCCGACTGAATGTCCAGTGGCTTGACTGGAGTCTGGCATCCAGGAGACACACATGGCTGTTGACTGAGTGAACAAGAAAAACAGCATTCTTACTTGTGGGGACTTTACTGAATGGGGGGAGCGGGTAAGAATTGAACAAGAAATGGAATGAATTGTTGAATACAGTTCTAATGAGTATAAATTACAATGTATTTGGGTGCTCTGGAAAAATTGTATGGGGATCTAGTAGAGCCAAGACAGGCTATCCCAAGAAAGGGGCCAGTAAGCATTCTTGACCTCAACCTCTGGGCCTCAGTTTCCTCATTTGTAAGCTGAGAATAATTCTTATTTCTAAAGGTTGTGAATAGTTAGAGATAATGTAGTTGAAGTTTCTAGCACATAGTACATAAATATGGTTTAAAAAAAATATCTTTATTGCTTTCAGAGAGGAAGAGAGAGGGAGAGAGACATCAATGAAGAGAGTCACTGATTGGCTGTCTCTTGCACGCCCCCCCACCAGGGATCTATAATAGCTCGCAACCCAGGCATGTGTCCTTGACCAGAATTGAACCTGGGACCCTTCAGTGCACAGGCTGAGGTTCTAACCACTGAGCAAAATAATACAATTAAGTCTTCGGGAAGGTCAGTTGGCCACTCTATGGACAATACTACATATTGGAACTCGCTTGCATATTAATTTGCCTTCACTCAACTAAATCATGGCATTCGGGTAACACAGTTGGTTTCTTGCTGCTCATTTCCCGACAGTGTGGAGAAAGTAAGGTATTATTGCCTTTCATAATGGAAAAAAAAACTCCTTTCCAAATTTGATTGATATTAGAATCATTCCCTCCTTAGTCCCTGGCAAAAAATGAGCCAGCAACTAAATGTTTTGTGTCCTACAGTCAAAAAGTGGATTAATGGATTAAAAACGACCACTTAAGAAGGATGGAGAAAACTCAATTTAGAGGAGCAGATGCAGAGATGGGTGGGGAAGGGCCTGCGGTTTCTATTGCTTCTTTTTCAATCCAAGCAACTTGGGGGCTTTCTGAAGGCTTCCCAGGGGCCAAGCTGGGGGAAGGGGAGGCTGCAGAGTGTGAGGCTGCCTCAGACCAAGACCTTTCGGTAAATGGTCTCTTCTAGACTCAGCCTAAGGTTTCTCAGTGTTCTGAATCCCTGAACAGGATGGAGTGAGGCTCCTAGGCGTGCCTGGAGTGCCCCTTATGGGTGAACATTCAGAAAACCCTGGCTCGCTGCCCCTGTGCTAAGGGCTTGCTATGAGTGCTTACTACCTAGAAGGCGACAGCTAACTGAGTTGAAAGCTGAGACAATGAATATATTTTTAATATCACTCTCCACTGTGCTGGATGCTTTATAGGACACTAGTTTGACACCTGCAGAGCAACACTATAGTATAGGCCTGGTCCCCATATACACATGGGGAAACCGAGGCCCAACCAGGTAGCCACATTATTCAAGGTGATAAATCTAGAAAGAGATAAAGCTGGGATTTAACCTACTCCTCCCCTCTTTTTTTGCCCTAGAAACTTGAGTGAAGAGAAGAAGTGTGGGCATTTTTCTCACCATGTAATATGCATGCAACCATGTCTAGACTTGTGCGATATTATTTCTATAAATTCACTAGACTATACACACCATGTGGGTGGATGGTGGTGTCTGTGTTTACGCTGCCTCCAGCTGTATTCTCGGCACCCTGCATGGCACCTAGCACACAGGAGGCTGTCAATCAAAGGTGCTGACTAATGAAGAAATGAACGTCTTAGCTTTTGATTTCAAAGAATCACTGACTCCCAACAAAGCTATCCAGCTGGGAAGCATGTAGAAATAGAGACACTGAGCATGACAGGGGCCTGGGAGCATGACAGCCAATCCTAGTCCACTGCCTGAATCTTCCCATGACTCATTTTGAGCCTTCATTTCTCAGATAACCCCGGGCAGGAAGTGACAGATGTTCTAGACATCTGGGCCATGGTGATCACGCAGATCTTATGGAAAGTATTTGGCTGAGCCAAAATAAGCATCTCTTAAAAATCGATCAGTTGATTTGTTAGTGAAGACACTGAGTCACAGAGGGCAGGGTGGAGAAAGATGGCATCTCTCATGGCCTGTCTGACCCGTTGGGCGAGTGAATGGCAGCCAGGGCGCTGGCTCACTGAGGTCTCTCGTTGGGTCTCGTTGGCCCAAGGATTCCAGGATTGGAGACTATGAGAAATGGAAGAGTCGATACCATCCAAACGAGGACCCACCATTGCTCATTCAACTGCCTGACCAAAAATAAGGGAAGTGCCATCGGAGATGACCAGAGTCCTTCCTAAACATTTGAACGCACTTAATTCTTATCTTAGTAACACAGCAGCTGCCATGTACTGAGTACTCATGCAGTGAGGACAATCATGACATCCATTGCATTGAGTTATTGGAAATTGAAAGCATGTGCATTGTCTAGTACAGCCAGATCTGCTGCAATATGACATAGGTGCTTCTAAAAATCACTGTGCTATACAAAAACCACACATTCAACCCCACAAGGCTTAGGGAAAAAATGGGATTAGGGTCCTTATTTATAATAAGAACCTAACAAAATGATAGCACATTAAGTGGTTAAGAATAACATAAGTTTGCAACAAATTTGGCACTTTATCTTAGGAGAGCCCTCAAGTTTACTTGTGTAAGTGGGCGTCGGAAGGACTGTGGCTTGTGAGTGACTGAGCAGCAGGCAGGAGGGCTATTTGGAATCAGGTGGAAAGTGGTTACACCAGATGCCCTTGGGTGTGGCTCTCACACACACCCGTTTCCCACCCGGGGAGCTGGTAGACATTTGCAGTGTGTTTTGTTTAGCTTGCTTTAGCTGGGCGCACCTAGTGTTTCTTGGAGTTGGAATCTCACATAAGCAAACACGGAATTTGTGTTATGCTCGAATTATTCGCTAATCTATCAGTGGTGCTGGAACAAATTTCTGTTTTCAAATTAATCATTGTAGCAGAACTGGCTCTACAGGACTCATGGCAAATGCACAAGAAATGATAGTTGTAATTGATAATTGTTAAGCACAGTATCTTTCATCCATGCGTTAAACCCAGTAAAGTATAAATAATCCCATTTTGTAGATGAATAAAATGGAGATACATAGAGGTTAAATCACATGCTCAAGGGCACAGAGCTAAGAAGGGGCTGGAGCTCTGTTCACACTCCTGTGAGTTTCACCGTGAGGTAAGGCTCCACATACACCTCCATATGGGATAGTATGTTGGTACCAGAGCAAACCAGAAGATGAATGCATGCATCCAGATCATCAACTTTGCCAGTGCAAGGTATCATTGCATAGCATGGAAATTCACATGACTTCTAAAGACTAGACACATTTCTGAGGCATTTCCAGTCTATGCTGCCACCGCAGGAATAGGTTGATTCTCCCACTTTGGACAATAAGTAGAAAATGTTGAACAACACTATGATGTCCCATGCTACTTCCTGATGTGGAGAAAATCCCTATCTTTAGCCAAAAGGTGGTTCTCTGGAATGTCCACCAATTTGTCCTTCACTGAGTTTTCTCTTCTCCAGGCTGAACTTGGCAATAAGTAGCATATCCTCTGACAATGTCCCTATAAGTTCTGGGGTCCAGAATTGAGCACACCATGCTAGACAAACCTTAACAGACTAATTCACAGAGGATTCTGTTGGGATCTAAGCCTAAGGTAGGATTAACTTTCAGAGCAGAAGCCTCACCAATTAAATCCCTAGACACTTTGCAGATACATTCTTGACCTGGTCTTTCGTCCCCATTCTGAGGTCAAGCATAAGATTTATATTTATACTTGTTAAACTATTATACTTTCTCATTGGTTGTATCCCATCAAAGTCTATTTCCCACCAACTTTTTACTATGGAAGATTTACAACTTATTGAAAAGTAGAGAGACTTAATAGCATAGTGAACCTCATAAACCTATCACCAAAATAAACTTCATCAGTTACAACTCATGGACAAACCTATTTTGTGAAGACTACCTACCATTCACTCACTACATTGCATCTCCCCATTCCCAGTTGTTTTTAAGCAAATCCTAGATATTGAATCAGTTTACCTGCATTTCAGTATGCATCTCTAAAAGGTAAAGACTCTTTGTGAAAACATACTTGTAAGATTGTTATTGTGTCAAAATAAATTACCAGTGCTTGTTAAGATCATCAAATACCCAGTTCTCAAATTACTTCAATTATGCAAATTAGGATTTAATATGGCTCTACCTTTTAAGTCTTTTTATTTGTAGATTTTCCCTTCATCTATCCTCCCCCCTCCCCTTGAATTGTTGTTGAAGAAACTAGGTTGACTATTGTTTGTTAAATTTCTTAAATTGTGAGTTTTAAAATTATATCCCAGTGGTGTCATTCAACATTACTCTGTCTCTTGCTTTCCCTATAAATTGGATGTAGAATGATCAGATTTGGATTTGATGGTTTTAAATATTTTATTTTATTTTATTTTAAATGCACAATGCAGTGGCTTTCTGTACATTTGCAATGCTGTGCGATCATCACCACTCCACTTTCTATTATAGAACTTGTTCATTACCCCAAATAGATGTGGAAATCACTGAGTCACAGGCCAATTGGGAAGTGCAGATGGGATTTGGTTTCCCTGCACTGTATTTTAAAAATTAAAAAAAGTTTTTAAAATTTTAAAGTCATAAAAAAACCCTGGATTTTTCCAGTTCTTTTGAGAAAAACAAATAAGAGCATTTAACTAATCTAGGTCCCCTTTCATTGAGAGTTGAGTAGCAGTTGCTCCTGCAGCTGGGTGCCTATAGCTGAGCTACAAATTATCCTCAAACTTCAGTGCCATTAAGCAACCATTTCATTAGGCTCAGAGACTTGTGGGTACAGAATTTGAATAGGGTGCAGAGGGCATGGCTTGTCTTTGGCCTGCAATATCCAGGACCCAAGTTGGGAAGACTCTCTGGTCGTAACACCAACAACCAGGGGCTGGCAGAGCTATGGCTTGCAGTCTACTTCTAACGTGGTTTGGCTCTCGGGCTGGGATGACTTAAAGGTGTGGCTCAGCTGGGAGTCGTGAGGTTTTAAGATCCACTATGTTGTTGTTGTTGTTGTTGTTGTTGTTGTTATGTGTGTGTGTATGTGGTAGCTTCTAACAGCTGTTGGTACTTGGTTCTTTGGGGTGAATGTCCTAATCCCTGCTCCAGTGATATCCATGTTGGGTGCTTCAGTTCTCTGCTACCTACTGTGATAATCAGAGCAGCCCATTTTCCTTCCCCCGGTTGACCTGTGGGAGGAATACTTTGGGGAAACACATCCAAGAGTGGGAGGGCTGGTCTCATGGTTGCATATGTATTTGATTTTTCTCTCCAGAACAGCTGCAGCATTTCACACCCACCAGTGGAAGTTCCAAAATCCTTAGACCACCAACTCTTGGTGTTTCCCAGCTTTATTGACATATAATATTATTTTTTTTCCTGATTACTAACGAGTTTGAACACCTCCTTGAGTGCCTAATCTTGATATTTTCCTGTACTACAAATTTGCTCTATATATATATATAAAAATTGGATCTCTGCTTTCTCTTTTAGATTATTGCAGATAATTGGTGTCACACCTCCTCAGTGTGGGACACTTTCAACATGGCCTCTCTGGTCTTTGTAGCTGTGGGCAGTCCACTATGTCACATCCACAGAAGTGTCTCATTAATGTAGACCCTCGATAATTAAATAGTCAGCATGGATCAATCAATAGATCATCTCTAGTGGCTCAGAAATTAACCTTTCTTCTCTACAACTGTTGTCTTTGGAAAATAAAAATGAATTGTTTTGTCCTTGACATCCACCATCGACCACCCGATTTCTCTACAAATCTTTATAGGAAAATTCTCAAAAGAATTGTGTAGACTTACAGTCACCATCTCCTCTCTCCCACACTCTCTCAGCTTATTCCAAGCAGGCTTTGCTCTACAGGACTCCAGAAAAACCAGCTTCTATCAACCTTACATGCCTATTGCCAATGAAAGGAACCAATTGGAACCGGCTACGTACTGTATGATTCAAATTGTATGACTTTCCTGAAAAAGCAAAACGATGGAGACAGTAAAAATACCAGGAGGTTAGGGGAGGGAGAGAGGAAGAAACAGTGAACAGTGATGTTTAGGAAGTGACACCAGCCTGTGTGATACATAACAGTGGATAAATGGACAACACTAAGAGGGAACCCTAAGGTAAACCATGGACCGTGTCAATGTCGGTTCGTCAATTGGAACGAATGTGCCTTGCTGGTGGGGGCTGTTGACCATGGGGGAGGCTGTGCATGTATGGGGGCAGCAGGTATCTAAGAAATCTCTGTATCTTCCCCCAAATTCTGTTGTGGACCTTAAACTCCTGCAAAAAGTAAAGAAAAAATCACGTGGACACTGTGATGACAAAAACTCAAGTTTATTTACACGTCACAGGATTAATTTTTTTTTCCTTGCCAGCAACTACCAATTACCTGGCAATATCAATAAGAGCAAAATTAGGGGGAATTATGTTGAAAAGGGGTTCTCATACCTGGAACACTGGCAAATCACAAAAAATGTAGGCCATCTATGCACTATTGGCACTTTGGACCAAATCTTTGCTGTGGGGCTGTCCCGTGCATAGTAGGATGTTTAGGCTTCTATCTGCCAGATACTAGTAGCACCCAACCCTCCAAGTTCTAACAATCAGAAATGCCCCCAGATTTTGCCAAATGTCCCCTGGGGAGCAGATGGCCCTAAACTCCAATTGATCACTTGCTAAATGCCTTCTATTTTTAAACCCATGTGGGGTCCCTACTCTGTGCTGAACAGCACTCAGAATGCTGGAAAACCACTGGTCTCCCTCTAACCACCCCCCTCTCACCCACACATACACTCCCTTTCTTTTCTGTTATAAGAAATCAAGAGGACTGCTTACGGGAAACCATAAAGTCATTCCACCCTGTCTCACCTTAGCTGTGATGATAACACAATCAGATTATCGAGGCATGGTTTGGGGAACTTCAAAGCTGAGCCGGAGGGAGTGGAGGGACAGGAGCTGGGGAGCTGAGGTCTTATCTGTGGCTTCAATGTTCTCACCCTTATCAACACAGAAGGAGGGGACTCTAAGGGACTGCAAGAGGGAGTCAAAGGTCAGGTTGCTTTCGTTTTCCCTTCTGTCTTTAGACTGAAATAAGGAAGGCCCAAAGGAAGGAAAGCCAAGTAGAAAGAATGCAGACAGGGGAATGGGATTCTGGGCAGATGAGTGAGTGTGGAAGGGACAGTTGTTTCTGACCCTCCCTACACTCACCCATGCTGACCTGTATTGGACACCAGGCTCTGGAACCAGAGAAGCTGAGAGTTAGGAGGTCTTAGCATCAGCTTCACTATCATCATCCAGATACCCTGGGCCTTGACCCCCGAGGACCTTCACTGAGTAGATGACGAATGGGAGGCAGCTGCCTTGAGAACCTCTGCCCTAGACAATGATGGCCTGTGCACAGACAGAAGCAACTGCGATGGAAAAGTGAGAACCTACACAGGATGCATTAGTTGAAGTCGAGAGCAAACCATCTGTAGGAACAGGAGGCATCAAAGATGATCATAATAACTGCAAACCCTATATGTCACGCACAACATGCCAGATGCAGTTTGATGCACTTGACATAAATCTTAATTCACTGCATCCTCCCTACAATTCTCTAAGATAGCTACTAACAAGTGCCCATTTTACAGGTGAGGAAATTGAGGTACAGAGATTTTAGTGACTGGCAGCTCGCAGAGTAGATCAGAAGAACTAGGACCTGAACCAAGATTTCCCTGTTCTAACATTTGAGCTTTTAAATACGATGTCACCTGCCACTTGACTAAGGGAACTTGGGCAGCTAAGTGGGTGATAAAATCATGAACTTGGGTATGACCCAAAGGAGGAGCAGGTTTGAGGGAAAAGCCATGGACTTAGCCTTGGAGAGTTTGTCTGCCATGTGTGGGGCACCCAGGAGTTTTGCCTGGAAGTGGGGTAGCACTGCGGCTCTCAGCTCAGCACAGAGGTCGGGAGAGTGGGTGCCATGGAGACGGAGCTGTGTGCAGTGACAAGACCAGAACCCAAAGAGCTCTGGGGGGGACACCAACAGATGAAGGCAGATGGAGGCAGAACTAGGAAAAGAGAATGAAAAAAAATCCTGCTGCACAGAGAGTGTGCTCTGGGAAGGAAGGGTGAGTAAGTCAGGAAGGTCAGTTCTCTAAGAAAGATCCCGGTCCATCTGACGCCAAAAGCTGTAAAGAATTCCACGAAGATAAGAAATGAAAAGAGGTGTTGTTCCTCAGGGGGGTGAATGGGGTTGTAAGTCATTTCTCCAGCCTAATGGGAAACTTCTTGAGGTCAAGAGCTACGAGAAACTACACGTGTTTCTAGTGCAGGGGTAGGCGTGCAGAACGCATTGACCAAATACCCGCGGGTTCATGATTGCTCAGGAACGTATCCTTATTGAGACAGTGATTTAATGATTTATAACTTGCCTGCACCTTTTGAGGACGAGAGATGGTGTTCTGGTCTTACACAGTGTAGGGTAGCCCGTAACCACTGGACGTGGCATTGCTGATGCAAATGATTGGCAGATGCAGCATCTTGGCCCTGTCTTCCTCAACTATAGGGATAAAAATAAAGGCTACTATGTGTGGAGGACCTACTGTGTGTGGAGGACCTACTGTGTGCCCGGCTCTGTACTGGACACTTGACATCTCTAGCTCAAATCTTCACCACCTGGCAAGCTGGGCATTAGTATCTTTTTTCCCCCCAGATGAAGCGACTAGGTAGAGAGCATGTTGCCTGGTCCGGGGCCACACGAGTAGGCAGAGCATTGCCAAGGTCAGTTCTCTGAGAAAGATCCCGGTCCATCTGACGCCAAAGCCCTGAGATGCAAACGTGCCCCTTACTGAGCCCCTTCCCTCAGCCGCCGCTGCCTTAGTCCAGGTGTCACCATTATTTCAGTGGGTTTTGCTAGAGCTTCTTAGCTGTTCTCCACGCTTCTATCAAGCCTCCTTTTCTAGAATCCATTCTCCAAACTCTAGCTGCAGTGTTCATCTAAGTGCAACCTTGCTCACTCCTAAATCCCTCCCGTGGCGCCCTCTTTAGGGCATAAGGGACATGACATGCTCTAAGCCTAAGCCCTCAGCATGCAGGGCTAGCCTGTCATTATCTGACCCATTGGCTTTTCCAGGCCCTTCTTGGCGACTGCCTCACACTCACCCTTCTGTCCAGCTGAGCCAACCTCCTGTGTGCCTGGGCAGGCGCCCTGCTCTCCTTTTGCATATTCTGTTCCCCAGGGTGGCAGTATTCTGGGTTGACTCACACTTGCTTTTAAGACTTGTTCACCCCCTTCTCTCACAAACATTCCAGACTTCCCAGACCTTATTAGGTGAGGACCCTCTATTTTCCTCTCTGGAGCACCTCAGTGCTCTGTAGAGATGGGTCGTTCTGCATTCTGCCTGCTGTTCCCCCCCCCGCCCCTTTTTAAAAAAAAAATAACTTTATTGTTGAAAGTATTACACAGGACCACCTTTATCCCCCATTCACTTCTTCCAGCCTGCTCCTGTCTGGCCCCCCAAGTGTCCCCACCACCTCGTTGTCTGTGTCCACGGGTTATACATATATATGTTCACTGGTTTATCTCTTTGGTTTTCTTCTGCTCCTTTCGATGGGCTCTGAGGTCTTGGAGGACAGTGATCACAGATGCTCCCAGCTCCGAGCAGAGCTGAACCCCTGCTTATTAAATAAGTGACTGGTTTTGAGGCCCAGCTGCACCGAGGTGGGAAAGCAGGAGAAGGAGGAAGGGAGAGAGGGAGGGAGGGAGAGAGGCAGGACACAGGGAAGGGCAGGCAGGCAGTTGGGTTGTCTGGAGTGTAGGTGTCACTGTGGGGAGTTGTCTAATTCTAGCATTTTCCTTCTTCCCACCACTCCTAGAAGCACAGGGGATACCCTGCCTCTGTTTCCAGACAGTGGTAATCCCGCCAGACCCTCGGCATGAGCCAAAGCCTTGCCTGGAGCCGCATCGCCGGAGTCCAGTGTGCTCTTGGCAAGACGGGGACAGGAAGCTCTGGCCGGCGAGGTTCCCCTTCCTGTGGAATGTGTGAGCGACAGAACCGAGAGCCAGATGGAAACCGCCTCTGAAGTGCTGAGCCAGGCGGCACAGAAAGGTCAGGGAGAGTGAAGTCCATCCCTCCGCCTTAAAAATAGCTGGCAGGCCAAGTCCTCCAGGTTCATGCCTCCGAAGGTCTGGAAGTTAGCAAGACTCTGGTTGAGAGGAAAGGGGCTGAAAGGGAGGGAGCTGCAGAGAAAGGGAGCTCACTTCTCCTCCACCATCGCTGTCTTTCTGTCTGCAAGCTGAGGGGGCGCTTCTGTGTCAGTGGCAACATGAAGCCTTTACTGAAAGGAACGTCTAATGGTGGGATCTTCAGACAGTAAAACAATAAGGGAGAAGGGCTGGGGGCCATTGGGCCCCTCTGATCACACTCCAGGGGCAGACATGGAATCTTTTCTGCTTGTAGTAAGAGCACCGTGTGAGTGTAACCCCATGGTGAATGTTGTTCAATGGAGTTATAGAGGCCTTCCACATGCATCATCTGAGTTGATTCTTCCAGAGCCTGGGGGAGGACAATTATTCCCTCTCCCCATTCTACAGAAGAGAACACTGAGGCTGAGACAGAAGGTGATCTGTCCAGGATCTCAACACCATTTATTCGTTCATTCATTCATTCTCTCATTGGTTATTAAAAACGGATGTCGCATTAGGCACCATTTTAACACTGGGGATACCATACTCCACAAGACAGGCAAGAGTTTATATTCCAGTTTGGAATATAAACAAGAGACCAAACAGATAAACAGGGCCACGTGCTGTCAAGCAAACAAAGCCCTGGACCCGCGCAGAAAGCGCTGGTGAAGGGCGGGTGGTGGTGGGGTGTGTGTCCCGTTTCCCATCCAGGGAAAGGATGATGCGGGAAGGCAGGCAGAGGAGATGAAGGTGGAAATGGGAGGGAGACACCTCACAGGGGCTCCTGGCGGGACTGCCTTCCGCCACCTTTCCTCTCGTTGCACAACCTCTCATGGAAATCGACACTTCTCCTGACTCTGAAGAGGGCACCCAGGTGACAGCTCGGAGATGGGAAAGTGCAAGTGCAGGCCCCACCCTGCGGTGAGCCAGCAGCTGTTCTGGAAAATAAAAACACAGGCGGTTTACAGATTCAGGAAGCTGGCGTGTTTTATGGGCACAGCTACGGAACGCAAACACAGCCGTGTTTCTGGCCGGCCTCTCCCAGCGGTGTTCACCGGACAACAGAGGGCTTCGAGGAAACGGAACGGTCTCCAAATATTTGAAGGACCGTCATGTGGCAAGAGGACAGAACTTCAGGGAGAGAGAGGGGGGCCAGTGGTGGGAGGTGAGAGCAAGGCAGGGGTCTGCTTGGTAGTGAGAAGCATTTGCTAGCCATGTCCACTGGTCACGGAGGAGAGGAGATCACCTCGGGTGGGAGAGAGAGAGAGAGAGAGAGAGACCCTTCCCACCATCCCTAGACGTGTGTGAGCAGGGGCTTGAGGACCCCCTTCCACCAGTTCAATGAGGACTTGTTGATAGATTCCTTCATTTAACGAGTACTTAGGAAGCATCCTCTATGCAGTGGGCACATGGATGTGGGGGTGAAAAAGACACACAAGATCCTTGCTCTCATGAAGTTTCCATGCCAGTCAAGAAGGAAGTGAACAAGCAGTTAAAAGGATAGTTGCAATATGTACACAGATAATAATTTAATTTAAAAAATGTTTAAAAAAAAAAGATAGTTGCAGCTAGGGATGGGTGTCAGCAAGACCATAATAGAAAGGGATGCATAAGAACAATGGTGTGTTTATAAGCATGTGTGTTCTTATGTGTGCATGGGTGTGCTTGTGTGTGTTTAATGGATTGCATTTTGTGGTCAGAGAAGGTGTCGCTGAGGAGATGGCTTTAAGGAAGTCCTCAGTGAGCGGAAGGACCAGCAAAGGCAAGGGCCCAGACTGTGGTGCTCAGGAAAGCGTGGCTAGAAGGAGTGAGCAGAGGGAGATGAGGGCCGGCAGGGGCCAGATCATGTAGGACATTGCAGACCTGGGCAAGGCAGTTGGGCATTTTCTAAAAAGGGCAATGGGACCTGGGACATGGCAGGGATGTGCTGCTTTGGGTGAGAGGTTGGACCAGCTGAGTGACTGTCACCCTGGTGGTACATCAGAACCCCCTGGAGATCCAGAGTTGGGATCCGGTGGACTCAGTAAGCTCCAAGACTCCTTTCACAGTGAAGACTGAAGGCCACTGGCTGAACTTGCCCTGGGAGTACACAGTTTGCTCAGGACCTAGGAGAATGTCATGGCCCAGAGACCTGCTATCTACAAACCAGCTCATAGTGTGGGTGCATTCTAAATAAGTTATATTTAATTTAACGATTACTTGGTGAACTGTCTTCTGTGTGGCGGGCACTAAGCATTCACAGAGGGGTGGAATCCTGTGTCTGGCACATAGCAGGTGCTGCATAAATATTTACTAATAAATAAATGATGAACATGCCAGATGTTCTGCTGGGCACTGGGGGAAAGATGGGTAAAAGAAGAAAGACAGTGCCCTAACCAGTTTGGCTTAGTGGATAGAGCGTCAGCCTGCGGACTGAAGGGTCCCAGGTTTAATTCCAGTCAAGGGCATATCCCCAGTAGGGGGTGTGCAGGAGGCAGCTGATCAATGTTTCTCTCTCATCGGTGTTTCTAACTCTTTTTTTTTTTTTTTTTAATATATATATTTTAAAAAAAGTAAAGATGACACTGCTTTTACTCTCTTGCTGCTATAGGATTGTTTGCAAACTGCTCTGAGAAACACGAAGCAATGGAAAGTGAGAAGAAAAGGGCATTGGGCATGTCCACGGGGAAGGTAGAATGCAGAAAGACAGCCCTGGGACTATTCTAGAGGGAATTCTTGGCTTCCCAGCCTGGTGGGTCCTGACGGAGAAAACCCAGGATGATTAGGAGGAGCAGGGGCCCAGGAGCTCCTCAAGGAGACCAGGCAGCTCAGAGCCAGAGCCTCCGGGTTCCCTGCTGTGACAGGAAACTAGGATTTTGCCAAGGAGCTGCCAGAACCTTCACAGAACCAGCTTCGGTCGCCTGTCCTGGAGCCAGATCTCTGTGTGCTGTGGTCTGTGTGAACCCAGTCAAGTGACCAAAAGTGGCTCCGAGCCACAACCAAATCAGCCCCACCGTTTGCCCCACCTTGCTTTATCATCAGGAGTGGATTTCTGGAATTGCCCCTAATCTGTTAAAGAATGGAAGCTCCACAATTAACCCCTTCCAGGACCCAGGAGCCACTTGGAAAAGGTTACTGTTTTGGTGTCTGGAAGTCACTTCTTAAACACAAGGATCCAGAACTTCAGAGAGGGGAAGAGACAAGGCCAAGAACACACAGTTTAGGAAGTGGCAAGATTCAATCCCAAGCCTGTTCCCACACCCAGGCTTTTCTCACTGTATCTCTTTCTGGTCCAGGACTATCCAGTAACACAGCTCTAATCTTCCTTAAAAAAAATTTTTTTTATGTGTTTCAGAGAGGAAGGGAGAGGGAGAGAGAGATAGAAGCATCAATGATGAGAGAGAATCATTGATCATCTGCCTTCTGCATGACCCCACCGGGGGATAGAGCCTGCAACTGGGAATCGAACCATGACCTCCTGATTCATAGGTTGATGCTCAACCACTGAGCCATGCTGGTTGGGCAAACGCAGGTGTTTTCTCATAATGTCTGCACCGGGCATTGAGCCCATGGATGATCTTGGGGCCCTCAAGTGCTTATGGTTGGGGCAGTGCCACCCTTGAGTGCTTATGCCCAAAGCAGAATGCCAAGAAACCCTTATTTGATTGATTTGGGGCTGCAGCCCAGGTCTTAAATTTTTAGAAGCTCCCTAGTTAAGGACGGGGAGTGTGATTGTCCCTCAGCTCCAACAGCACCAGGATGAAAGCAGGAGGGTGAGTGGAAGGAATCTGGCAGAGGAAGCTGTGGTTTGCAGAGGGTCAACTCTGTAAAGGCTTCAGAATAGCCTAGGATGGGGTTCAAGGGATGAAAGCAGATTGGGATCCCAGGTTGGTATCAGCAGAGTGGGTGGGACCCCCAAATGGGGAGGCTTTCTATGGTTGATGGTGATAGGGAGAAGAGCTGAAGAGTCCAGCAAGAGGGGGCGTTGAGGTAATGGGGACACCAGGAGCACGCCAGCTTCCTAATGGAGGAGGTGTGAGTTGTGGCCTGAAAGGCAACCCAGTGAGTTGGACATTTCAACTGGGTCCTGAATACTGTCCTAGAGAGACACTGAGACATGGCCTAGGTAACACTGATAGTGACAACAATGACCACCATGGCAATCATGATGATCATGAAATTTCTGACCCTCAGTGCCCAAAGCACGTTACCTGGATTTTCTCCCACAATGGGTGGAATGGTGGCACCATAAAGGATATGTTTATGGTGTAATTCCCAGGACCCGTGAATATGGCCTTATTTGGTAAAATGGTCTTTGTAGATAAAATTCAGGAAAGGATCTCCAGGTGAGATCATCTTGGACTAACCACCTGGGTCCTAAATCCAATGACAAAAGTGCTTATAAGAGAAACGCAGGAGATGAGAGGCAGAGAGAGGAAGAGGAGAAGGCCATGTGCAGATGGAGGCAGAGGTTGGAATGATGCAGCCACAGGGAGGAACACCTGGAGGCAGCAGAAGCGGAGGGAGCATGGCCCTGCTACCACCTTGATTTCAGACCTCTGGTTTCCAGAGAGCGAGGGAAGAAAGTTCTGTTGTTCTAGGCCACTGGGTGGGGGGATGTTTTGTTGTGGTAGCCCTCGGAAATGAATTCTTTATAGCCCTGAGGCTGGCACTATTGTTGTTTCCATTTCATTGATGAGGAAACTGAGGCTCAGGGATTTTGAATATCTTGCTTGGAGATTGCAATTGATGGGCACAAGATGCACACCCAGGAAATGTGGCCAGATCTTAGGAGCACATGACACAGTCCATCAGCTCCACAGGGAAGGTTCATGGCTCTGAACTCTCGCTAGATGCCTGCCAGCCATGGTCACTGGTGTTCTTACTGCTTCCTGCTCAGCTGTGCCTCTGGGCCTTTTGTCTAGTTTTCTGCTGGGAACACTTTCTCTCCTGCTCACCCATGAGGTCCCTCCCAGCTTCAGCCTTTCCTTCTGGAGAGAGTCCTCTGATCCACCTTCTTGCTCCTGAAACTGTGAAGATCACTCACTTGTTGTCTCCCAAGGGGATCTTGGGTAAAACTCAATTAAAACCCACTTCACCTTATACAGTGATTACTTATTTATAGGCCTACTCTGGTAGATTGAGCTTCAAGAAGGCCGAGCCCGTGTCCCATTGCTCCTCTGGGCCAAGGCTTTCAACCCATCCTTGATGAATGAATGAGTGAATGAGTCAGTAGATGAAGGGCCAGCCAAGGCTTTCTAAAGGTTACCCTGCTGGTTATGCAGGGCACCTTCACATGGTGAGAGGGCACAGGCTGGCAGCTGCCCGTGCTGTGGGAGTCCTGGGTGTCAGCACCACTGTTGTATTTTGGGCGGAACAAGGTCGGATGTCAGCACCCCTGTATTGAGCCAGGGCCATTCAATGCTAGGGCTTGAGGGCTGAGCTGACTTATAAGATCTAACTCCTGGGTTCTTAGCAAAGTTTTTATATTTAAAGCCTAAACTTCTGTGCCTGTGTCGTGTGTGTGTGTGTGTGTGTTGTTTTTTCCTCCCGTCTTACTATGACCTTGTCCTGCAGGAGGTGGGTGAGCTGAATTGCCTAATATGGTTGGGCAGCCCCTCCCGGTCCAGTATGTCTGCCTTTGGGGAGGAGAGCATCTCCCCCGTGGGCTTCTAGGGAGATGGACATGACTGTTCCTGGCAGGGAACCAAAAGTAGCAACAGAAAGGGGCAGGGGAGTCGCAAAGAAGAAACGAGAGAGAGAGAGAGAGAGAGAGAGAGAGAGAGAGAGAGAGAGAGAGAGAGAGAGAGAGAGAGAGAGAGAGAAGCCTTCCACTCACTGGCCAGAGCTGCACATATTTAGGTAGAAGGGAGTGTGGATCTTATTTGTATCCAAGCACATCCCTGCTCCTGTTGACAAGACTTGGCAGCCCTGGGCAGAGGCGTGTAGCAGGCTGGAAGGAAGGCTGCTAACAACGAGGAAGGGCATTGGAGGGCTGGGATGCCCTGCATCCGACCCAGAGATACTTCCTCAAATCCTGCTCGGACACGGAGAGCAGGAGAAAGGGAGAGAGGGAATGGGGTTTGGCTGTGAGCAGGGACTGGGGAGAAGGAACAAAGACGATACAGGTGGGAAGCGCCAGGCAAGTGGCTGAGACTCTGGTTTGGGTGAAATAGTAGAAGATGGGGAAGGGGGCGCATTTGGCCTCAATTAAGTGGCTCCTGAGGCCAGTCCTCTGGGGGTGGGGAGTCCTGGGGGCAGGATGGAGTGATGGAGGGGTGGGGATGCAGGGCAAAAGGAGGAGGGGCTAACATCAAACTCTCACTCCGAGCCTGAATGATCAGTGCCAACCCCACCTCTCCTGCCATGACAACTGCCAATGCCGAGGCTCCAGAGGTTTCCTGACTGGTCCTGGATCACACGACCAAGGGGCAGATGGGACTCCAAAGTCTGCAGGTCCGATCCAATGGGGAATGTCGATACTTGCATAAATACCTACCTGCGGCCCCGAGAAGAGGCCCACCCATCACTGTGAATGCTTGGCCTCTCCACGGGGAGTGCTCACTCACCTGCTCCTCCTGTTGGCCATTTGAGCATCCCTTTCCCCTTGGAGCACTTTCTCTGCCCCCAGAGGGATTCCACTGAGCTCTCTGCATGGCTCTACCATGTCTCTTTGTGCACAGCCAGTCCCTCTGTCCTCTGCCCCCGGGACTGCGAGGCCCTGGAGCAGAGTAGCTCTTTCTGCATCGCTAGGACCTGCCACAGAGTACTGTGATCACGGACACTGGCTAAGTCACTGAGCACATCCCACGTACTAAGCAATTTGATGCAGGTCTCATTTTGGGGGGGGGCGTGGAGGGCCCAAATAATTTTTTTGCTTTTTCTTGAAATGTAGTAAACTTCTTAGAACATGTTCCTCTCTTGGCTCTTTGGGGTCTATTTTTTCCCCAGGCACCTGGTGTCTCTTTTAATATGTGGTTTTAAATATTTTTTTTTAATGGAAGTTTTTATGAGATAGAATTTTTCCCCCCCCCTTATCATTTTCAATCCAAAAGATGTTTGTATGGCCTTTTGGGCAGTAATAGTAACTCCAAAAGAGCTGCACACATATGATGCATGTAATTTGGCAAGTTTGAACATATACTCATGCCTGTTGAACCATCACCGCGGTCAAATAGCATCTCATTCATTCATCACACACCTCCATGAGGTGGATGTTCGTATGTTTGTTACATACGAAGCATAGAAGCCCAGGCATCACAGTGGCTTAGCACAGCAGAGTAAGTGGTGGCTCACGTGGACACACCAGAAACTCCTAATTGGAAAGTGGGGAGGGGCTGTGGTGGACGCTGCCAGTGCCCATCCCCCAGCTGCTGTGTGGACAGCCAGCGAGTGGTTCCTCACTGTCCCTCGCCCAGAAACCTGGCCTCTGTGGAATGTAGGGGAGGGAAGAGGAGACTTGCTTCCTGGGCAGTTACAGCTCATCTCCTTTGGCGGTGATACTGGCAGCACTCAGTCCTTGACAGGTACAAAGGATGCCCACACCACCCCCTGGAGGCAGGACCAGCTCTGAGGTGTAACTCAGGCAATAGGGCAAGGCTTGTCCTCCACTGAAACCATGTCCTTGCTTACTCCCTTCCCTGTCCTTGCCTGCTCCCCCAACTGGGGTTCCAGCTGATGGAGTCTCTGGATTTAACACAGCTTCCAAAGTCACGCTGGGGCCCTACATCCTGCCAGCCGAATACATCATTCCAATGTCACACTGCTTGTAAGAGGCAGAATTGAGAAGAAGAGAGAGAGGGAGGAAGGTGGAGGAGGATAGGTGAGTCAAGCCTGAAAGTGGTACTCACTGCTTCTTCCCACATTCTATTGCACAGCGTGTGCAAAGGCCTGGGGGTGGGAAAGAGCATGCTACTGATGTGGGAAGTCCTAGCAGGGTGGTACTCTGGGAGCATCAACAAAGCACTAGAGAGCAGCCAGGTCAGCCTGTAGAAACGGGCTGAGCAGATTCCCGCAGTCCACAGGGCCAGCATCTTCAGCGGGTCTCTGGGATGGAGGACCTGTGTAACTGCTTTCCAAAGGGCCCGGACCCGGATTCCACAGGCTGATCTGGGGAATGCACGCCCAGCTGTTTCCTGAGGTGGTGAGCTAGCAGGACAGACATCTACGAGAGGCAGGGAGTCTTCTGTCCTGGAGAAAAGGAGCTGACACTCAGCAGAAGCCTGGCTATGTTGTTAAATGCGGATGCATCACTCCCCCAACCCCAGTCTCAACTGCAGCCAATTCAGCCTGCAGCCCCTCATCGCTTTGATATGTACCCAAGGCTCTCACCTGCCACTAGGCCGTCACTCACACCAAGTGGAGGTTTCACAGCTCGGAGTTCCCTCTGGAAGCAATCTCAGCCAGGCCCTAACACCCCGGGCACAGCTCTCTCTGTCTGTTACAACTCTCGGGTCCAAAGTCACAGTTGAAGCGTGGACACCACCCCTTTGCCAAACAGTTGTCAGTCCCGGGCCGTGGGCTGGGAGAGCTTATCACCAGGGCCTGGTGGGGCTTCCTGTCATAACTTTGCATAAGGTGTGGGCTTATCTTTCAGGAAACTTGGGAGCTGTGAGCGAGGCCCATACCTTTGCCCGCGGCCCATTTCATCCCGAGGTGAGTGTCCTCGCTCACACGGAGATGAAAAGTGCCCTGCCCTGCTGTCACCATCAGCCCCCGGAAACGGTATCAGAGAGACATTTGTGGTGGCACTTGACCTCGAGGAGGAATCTGGGCCATTTGGTGGCCATTATGTCACTTTTATCTGTGTCTGTTGAGCATAAACTCCCCAGGGCAGCAGCTTCCCACCGATAATCTGCTTTCCGTGGCCAGAGCTGATGCGAACACATCCCGAGGACATCCTGCCAGGGAGGCCATACCTGCAAGGCTCAGAGGCCTCCAGTTGGCCCAGAGAAGGGAGGACCTTTCCATAGTTACCCAGAGTAGCCCTCCAATACGAGTGGGGGTCAGGTAGTTCCTCTGAGCCCCAGTTTCCTCATGAGTAAAAGGGGAATCCTTCTGCCTGTCACTCAGGATCAGCAATGATAAGTGCACGCAGAGAGGAAGACATTCAAACAGATGCACGCGGTTCTCTTCTCTGAGCCCTGGTCTCAAATTTCCGGGTCAAAACCGGAAAAGGAAGTCGAGCTAGGCTGCAGGAAGTAGTCAGAGGAGCTCAGATTCCAGGTGCAAATGTCGGCTCTGAGGTAGGGTCCTTCTCATGTTCTTTCCTTTTCAAACAGAGCTCACTCCTAGACGTGCAACTTATTTCACACAGATTGCTCCATTGGTCAAACACTGATTTGTTTTGTCTTCTGGAACTTGGGGGAAACAGACAGGTGTATTCAGTCTCAGTTTGGCTTCTGACCCTCGAGCTGGCTGAAGCCTTGCCCAAGGCCACCCGTGGAGCGGACTCTGCCAGCCAGAGCTCTTGACTGCGAGGGAATTGTCTTCTGACTCCATCTCTTGGTGTTGATGACGTGGTGGTTTCTACATCCAGTTCCGACGGTCTGCATGAAGTTGGGCAAATTCTCTCATGTCGTCAGTCTCCCGTTCTGTAAAATGAAAAACTTGCATGGAATATTTTCCATGTCTCTCTGCTTCTATTGAGTTCTCTGCTCCTGTCTGTACACCTTGCTTTAGCCAGCCACTGTTCGCCCATTCAAGCCGGGTTATGTCTCAGGCCTGTGTGTGTATTGATCATCCAAGTTTTTCCTCGCCCAACTCACTCACCCAAGAGCCTGCTTCTCCGCTTCGTTCAAGATGGTGACATGTCAGAGTTATGACGTTGTTGTTGACAGGTAGATTTAGCTCCAATCTTAGTTCTGCCTCTTATGGGAAAGCAGCCACAGACAAAACTAAAACATGAGCCTGGGTATGTTTCCATAAGACTTTACTGATGGAGACCAAAATTCACATTTCATATCACTTTTATATGGCACAAAATATTAATTATTTCAACTACCAAAAAAAAAAAAAACCCCCCACACACAAAAAAACAAACCACACACACACAAACAACAACAACAACAACAACAACAACAAAACACATTCTGAGCTTAGGAGCTATCTCAAAACAGATGGGAAGCCAGATTTGGCCTGCGGGTCCCCGTTTGCTGACCCT
Source organism: Pipistrellus kuhlii (assembly GCF_014108245.1). Classification (NCBI taxonomy): domain Eukaryota; kingdom Metazoa; phylum Chordata; class Mammalia; order Chiroptera; family Vespertilionidae; genus Pipistrellus; species Pipistrellus kuhlii. Next base: position 4,778,873 of record NW_023425449.1, read on the forward strand.
GTTCTAGTCTTTTCTCTCTTCCTGGGGCATGGTCCTCAGGGCAGCAGAGACCAAGCCCATCCTCTGGGAACCCTTGTCCTCAGGGCTTCACCTGTGGTGACCAGGGGCATAGGCTTTGGAGTTGGACCACCTGCTAGCTGAGTGACCTTGAGCAAGCTGCCTATATCTCCAAGCTTCGGTGTCCTCTCCGTGAATTAGAAATGGCAAGAGTGGCACCTGTCTGCCCGGATTGAAGGGAAGGGGACTGAGACAGCTCCCTTTAACGGGAGAGGTGTCAGAGAACATGTGGCCCTCTTCTGTCTCCCAGAAGAAGGCACCGGGGCAGGTGACAAGGACATCCAGGACACAGGTCCTCCACACCCAGCCCAAGCTGGCTGCTGGAGCCAAAACACTGAATCCAGTGCCCCCCAGCTCTTTCCTCATGGGGCTCACGGTCTGGTCATGTATGTAAATAGGTAATGACAACAGACAGGGCTAAATACCGGATGGTGTGAAGGCAAGAGCGGCGGGAGCTCCACAATGTCCTTTGCGTGTGGAGAGAGTGCATCTCTTAAAATGCCTGGGAGGCCCGAGGGAGCAGCTGCCAGGGGCGGCTTGGGGCTGACCTGAGGTGTATGCCAGGGCGGGGCTGTTTGCTCTGGGATGTGGGCTCAGGATGTGTGCTGGGAGGTGTGTCTGTGTGTCTCCTGGTGGGTAATTTGTGGGCGTGCGGCGGTGTGATGACAGATGAAGGGCGGCTCTGATGTAACAAGAGACATGTTTGCATCCGTGACTGGAAACACAGAACTTCAGGGCTGGAAGGGTCTTGGAGGCGGTGTGGTCTGGATCCTGCTCTTCCTCCCTTTCTACAGGTGGCTGAGTGCAGGGTTGGTCCCCAACCACTCAGCTGGTGGGTCTCCTGGCTTCTTAAATCTCTGCCTAGCCAGGGTCAACCAGGGCCTGGTGAACTTGGCAGCTGAGTTCCGATAATGCTCGCTGGCCCTGCCTTGTCTTGGGTTGACAGAGGAAAGCAGGGTGAGGTCTGGAAAGACAGGACTGTGTGTATATACGGCAAGGAACTAGGCACAGCGCCAGGCACTGTTTTCACTGAGCGTTAGTTGAACTTGAACCTACATGTTGTTTATGTTTCATTGAAAGCTTATTCAAAACCTGCATTTAAAAACTTCAACTTTCATTAAAATCCTCCCATGTCCATTGCCATGAATAAAGCCCCCCACTTTTAAACTGGAGATAAGCTAGGGGCATGATTTCAGGGGACACGCTGCTGCGTCCCACGGTGCCCTGACAGACAGGGTTGGAGGTATGAGCTGGTCCATGAAAGTCTTGGAGGAGTTTCCAAAGCTAGAAAAGGACCTTTGCCCAGAATCAGGTTTGTATCTCAAGAGAGGCCGCGGGCTCTGGACCTGGGGCTTTGGGTCACAGTTCTGTAGGTGCAGATCTGAAGCGTGATGCTTAATGCCCTGCCTCTTCATGCCCCCACCGGGGGCGCAGCACGGAAGAGCCTTCTCAGCCAACATCAATTTCTACGCCTGGCGTCACCCGGGTTCAGTCCCACCGTGTGGGAGTCTCTCCCCTCTCAGACCAGGTGGTGGGACGTGTCTGGCAGAAGTTGGTTTGTGTTTCAATCTGGGACAGCCACCCCTGGTCTTGCCCTACCCTCCCTAAACCTCCACCCCCCAAAAAAACATCAAAAAACAAAACAAAACAAAACAAACAGCAATAGCCAAGTCCACAGGGTTATTAAGCTGCTTTGAGAATCATTCTTTAAAAAAATACTTTCAATATATGAACAGTGCATGAATATCCTTGAGGCAGACAGACACTCTAATAGCAGATAAAATAGCAGATAAAGGCACTCTTCAGAGACGGCTTCTTGTAAGTTTTCAGAATGTGTTCTTCCAGACTTTTCACCGTATGCGATATGGATGGATTTTTAAAAAATAAAATAAAATTGAGATCCTGCTGTAAACTGAGTAAATGGCTTACCTTCCTGAACTTTCATTTTGTGTGTGTATGTGTGTGTTTCTCAGCAAAGCAGGTGCCATGATACGCAAAGAGCCATGACATTTTCTTAGAGCCTGCCCCTGTGCTATGGAGGTCAAGGAACAAGGTCAAGGACCATGGAGATGCCCTGGCTGAGCTCAGCCTTGGATTCATCCCAGCCCAGGAGCCAGCCACATCAGTGAGAAGCTCTGCAAGGGGTCCAGTCCCCAGCCTCCTGAGTCCCCCTCAGCTGTTGGAGTGGCCTCCAAGTAAGATTCTGTGCACCAAGGAGCAGACACAAGCCACCAATGTGCCCTGCAGAACTCCTGATCTGCAGGAGCAGGGAGCACAGGGCTGCGGGCGTGGTTTGTTTTGCAGCAGAAACTGGAATACCTAGGGATTGCATTGGAGAAGCAGTTCAGAGAAACCTCTCCCCGGTGGGTGTGTGGGACCCGCCCCTCCTCACAGACTCAAGGAACTTGTGGCCTCGCCTGCCTCCTCTCTTCCCTGACTCCTCTCTCTTCTCACTCCTCCTACTCAGCCTTCTCCCAGGGAAGAGCCCTTCTCCTGACTCCACCATTTTGGCGAGCTACTAATCTGCCCTTCACCCATTCTTTTTTTTTTTATAATATATTTTTATTGATTTTTTACAGAAAGGAAGAGAGAGGGATAGAGAGTTAGAAACATTGATGAGAGAGAATCATCGATCAGCTGCTTCTTGCACACCCCCTACTGGGGATGTGCCCGTAACCAAGGTACATGCCCTTGACTGGAATCGAACCTGGGACCTTTCAGTCCACAGGTCGACGCTCTATCCACTGAGCCAAACCGGTTTCAGCCTCACCTATTCTTTATCCACTCCTTTGTGGTTGCTAAGTCTCACCAAAGGATATTTTCCCCTGGTTCCAGCCCTGACCGTGTGGTTTGATATACATCCAGGTGTTCACTCTCCGTGAAGTCCTTATGAGAATTCCGTCTCCAGAGCTTGATGCACGGAGCTGCTGGGTAGTATCAGCTGAGAGACTGCGTGGTGAGCGAAGGATGCGATGGAGGAACACCTGAACCCGTGATTCAGTTCCTCCGCTGCTTTCCCTGCATGGCTAGTGAGTTTTTGTTGTTTTAACAGAGTTCTCAAGGTGCCCCGATGAGATCATGGAAAGGAAAGTGCTTTGGAAAACGAAGCGCCACACAAATGGCCTTTCCATGGTGGTGACGGACACAGAAATAGCAGGTGGCTGTCTCCCTGGTCCTGCTCGGTGACCTCGGTCTGTGGTCTGGGTCCTGGTTGAGGAGGGAAAGTCCATGCCTCATGCCGGGAGCCGGGAAGCCCTCCTCCCACTTCCCTTGGGGTCAGGCGAGGCTATTTCTGGCCACGCCTACCTCTCCAGTGTTTGTTGTGAGGCCCAGATGAGATAACGCGTGTTAAACATCCGTTGTGGTTGGAGTGTCTGGAAGCACACAGAGCTTCTCCTGGGGGGGCTGGCACCTCCTTGGGAGGCCCGGGCTCTTGGCCTCTGCCTGCAATTGATTTCCTGTCCCGATCCTGCTGGGCGTCCCTTGTCATGGAGGCCACATCTTCTGGCCGCAGGTGAAGCTGCAGGCTCCTTCCTGCTTTTGATGTCAGCCCGGTGCCAGGGGTGGCTGATCAGGCCTCCCCTCCCCGGGAAGCTTGCTGATGAAGTCAAATCTGCCCCTAATCCAGGAGGGGAAAACCCTCCTCTCCCACTCGCCCCGGTTCCCACGGGTTCATGCGTGGGGCGCCCTCCCTCGCCGCCCCGGGAAGGCGCGCTCCCTGCCATGCCATGACCTCGGCCCTTGAGCATTACCGGGCGGTTTCCTCACAGCGGCCGCGGTGCTATCAGTGTTTGTGTTCGTTATCAGTCTCCTCCTGGGTCGTACCTGCTTCACGGCTGTGTTTCCCTTCTGCCCAGCTCAGTGCCCGGCACACCAAGGAGGTCAATAAATGCTTGTTAGCAAAGGAGTGGGAGACGGTTCTGAACTTACTCAGGCCCCGCTGCATGCTCTGCACATTCTTACCTGGTACCTTTGTTTGTTTGTTCGTTTTTAAAATATATTTTATTGATTTTTTACAGAGAGGAAGAGACAGGGATAGAGAGTTAGAAACATTGAGAGAGAGAGAATCATTGATCAGCTGCCTCTTGCACACCCCCTACTGGGAATGTGCCCGCAACCGAGGTACATGCCCTTGACCGGAATAGAACCTGGGACCTTTCAGTCCTCAGGCTGATGCTCTATCCACTGAGCCAAACCGGTTTCGGCGGTACCTTTGTTCTTGATGTTTTCCCTGCCAGGCCTGCCTCTCCCCCCCGCGCCCCTGTCTCTGTCTCTGTCTCTCCCTCCCTCCATCTCTGATACACACAGAGACACCTATGAATAATGCATACACGGCAATTACCACAGTAGCCGGCACAATAAGAGCACTTAGTAGGGTGAGCAGCCCTTTAATTAAAAAAGTGATTCCTGTGCCACTGAGACACTGACCCACGCCTCCTGCTCACCTCCCAACCCCCAGCCCAGCACACACATCACCCACTTGGCACCCTTGTCTTCTTTCCTGGGGATGGAAGAGAGTTCAGAGCATCACAGGGTGGGTGTGTTCAGGGCCCTTTTCCAGACAGTGGTTCCGAATAGAGGAGGGACTTGTCTGTAGCGCCCAGTCCCGGGCTTGCCTGGTGGGTGGGTAGGGAGGTGGGCGGATAAAGTGACAAGTGGGTGTGGTATGGAGTGCCATGGGGCAAAGGTGGGAACCAGGCCAGGGGAGGTGGAGGGAAGATTTGCCCAGTAACCCCCAAAGCGCCCTCCCGTCTCCACCACTCCCGGGGCCCTGCTCTTCCCTGATGTTCTGAACGGCAGGGAGACATCACATCGTGGGGGCCTCAGCATACAGGTGCCTCGATGGAACTCCTGCCTGGTGTCTGGGGTGTAATGGTCCTGCCTGGGGTACTCTCGGCCTCAATCAGTTGGTATCTTTGGAGCTGTCTCTTGCTGCCTACCAGCCACCTGTTGCTCAGAGCCCAAACTAAAGTCTTTGCCAGGGTCCCGGCATGGAGATGGAATATGCCTTTCGGCACTGGATGAGTAAAATCACTATTTTAGAAAGGCTTGGGCCAGGGGACTGAATGAGCGCAGAGAAGAAAACCCCACCATGATGAAATATTCATGGAACAGTCACGGCAATTAGTATCGGAACGTGACTGTGATGCCACATACACGAAAACAGCGGCAGAAGTTCCAGGAGGTACCAAGGGAATCTTGCTTCTCTCCTCCCCTTCCCGCCTCCCCCCACTCGTCCCCATCCCTTTCATCAGCTGAATATATTTCTCTCTGAACCAAAATATTCTGCTGTCGGAAGCAACTTTTCCAAAGGCTAACTTCCAACTTTTCAAATTACATCCAAGTGACAACTGCATGCTCCTTCGGTCCCAGTGGACAGTGTGGAGACTCTGGACAAGGTTTCCTGGGAGCAGAGGAGCTGGGCTGGACCAGGTCACACAGCGTGGCTTGTATGCTGCCACCGGCCTCTGTGCAAACCTCACTGATGGTGTCCCCTCTGCCCTCTCCCAAGTTCTGAGTTTTGGACCCCGTGTCTCCAGAATTTGGAAAGTCTCTCTTCTTTTGTTTCTTGGAGTACTCTGCTCTCCATGTGGATCCAGAGCGTGAGGACGTCTGGTGTCAGACCCAAGGCTTCTGAGTTGCTCTCACTATTGGCTTGGTGAATCCACTTGCATCATCTGATCAGGGCTGGCCCACTTTGTAACTAGAACTTCCATAGTTAGATGATAAATCAGCCCCCCGAGTCGAATGCAGATCTCTCCTTTGCTGTGAGCCCCCGTGCATAATAAAACAGTGCATCTGCTGCTCATTTCCTTCAAGCAGGAAAGTGGATTGGCCGATCAAAGAGCAAGTTCTTCATGGGGAGAAGCTGAGGGTTGGGTTCTTAGCAAAGTAGGGTCCTGCAGAAAGGCTCTGGAAGGAGACAGTGATGAGGAAGTGGGACCTTCTCCTCTCCTGACAGTCTTCCTCGAAGGCTTAGGCAGAATTGGGAGTGACTTTTCTTTTGCATGAATAAGGTAAGATCAAGAAAGAGGAGCTAGGATGTTGGCTTTCCTATCGTCAACCGCTTACCCTGGTGACCTGTGGCATTCCAAGGTGGAAGAATTTGGGTCAAGGGCATCTCTTTTGGGGGTATTGCCTTGGGCCCTAGGATGCTTTGGTTTCTTTTATCTATTGACATCCATAAAAGACATGGCGGACTTATTGTCATTCAGCTCCAGAGATGGTGGTTCCTAACATTCCGTTTGATAATCAGCATGATGGAGTTAATTGGCTCCAGAATTTTTTCCACTGTTCATACTATCATACCATTCTTCAGAGTAGAATTCTGTCAACTTAAGATAACTTGACACTTTTAATTTTCTCAGAAGCTCTGCGAGGCAGTAGTCCCATCTCTAAGGAACCCCAGGATATTAGAGCTTTCCAAGAATTACTTAATAAGGAGTGATTGGATCATCTTA